>NC_141694.1:1178181375-1179508041 GCF_964263255.1 Lissotriton vulgaris | reverse complement strand
TTGTCATTGGTTAGACAGAAACTATCCTTCGCCCCCGGAATAAACAATAAAATGCTCATGGTGGAGAGAGCCCCTTGGGTGGGTGAGAAAAAGAAAAGCCTAAAGGGAGATTGTGTTGTTGTCACATTTGAGGACCCGCGATTGGTGGAACACATTTGTTTTGGTCCCCCATGTGACAACAACACCACGATTATGGTTAAACCCCTGTCACACTTTTATATGTCTACGGAACACCATGACAACAGGTGGACCTGGTTGAGGTCTTCCATCAGTGGGAGAGGGAGGAATAGGCTGGAGCATCCAAACTAACAGATTTCCACCAAGTGGGGTGGAAATGACGAGGAAGGTTGGAACCTAGTGATGGAGCCCAAAAACTAAAATTCTTTATAAATGATGTCACAATCCACTATCACACTTACCAATGAATACCAGGCCCATAAACATAGAGAGTGAGGTGAATGGATACTATATGTTGTAATTGAACTCTTTTCAAAAAACAAAACCAGCTTGTCATTTTAAAAAGTGTATTAAAACATATTTAAGAAAACTTAGGTTTGGAACTTTATTAAGCAAGCATTAGAAAAAGTCATAAGAAAGTTTTATTCAGCATTTTATAAAGAGAGCTTAATTCAAGATAATATTATTTATTAGCAGAAATAAGTGAAAAAGAGCATTTCCAAAACCTAACTGTCTCTCTGACTCTACCCTCATCGCCTGGAAACAAAGTCTTAAAGAAGTTACATTTCTTACGTGTAATCATCGGACAGCAGAACACGTCCTTCTGGAATCAAGAGCGTAAGCCAAAAGTTTGCAGCTAAAGCCTATTCTTATACCCTAAAATAAGCTGAGCTAACTATTTTTCACATTCCAACAGCTGAATTCTGGCTCTCCATTGGCTGAATCATCTCACGCCACAGTAAACTGTGACATCTTCCACCACGAGACCAGGCTTTACACCGAGCCATTGTTCATGCACAGAATCCTGGCAACAGTTCCTTAGTCCGCTACAATTTGTAGCAAAAATGTTCAAGCAATACAAAATCTTGTCACGTCTCTTCCTTTTAGCCTTGAGCCAGACCGTTCTGAGCTTTCGTGGCACATCCAAACCCACTCCACAGAGTTGACTTTAGCAGTTCATTTTCTTAAGACTTCACAATAAAAGGCTTTTCTTCCACTTCAGAATAAAGTTGTCTCATGTGGGTTTTAACATCAGCAGGCCTTTTCTGCGCTGCTTCAGATTGTGTCACTGCGCCACTTTCAGCTTGCATCACTTTTTCAGAAAACTATTATTTAAACAAACACAAAAGAATAATTAATTCAGGTAAAACAAACCCTTCTGTACCACCCAGCCCTTGCTAATTATTAATTAACCCACTAATAAAAGACATTTAGCAAAAGCAAACATTTAAAGCAGCACATAAAATATCTACCATTCTTCATGTAATCCAGCTTTATGTTTCTGAAAGAGTAAAAAGATGATTAAATGATACACAGACAGACAAACACAACATAAGACATACATATAAGCACATATAAAAGCACATGCCATGAATGATCAGCTGCATATTAATAGTGACAAAGACAATAGGACAGACATAACAAACAGGACAATATTAATAATGTGTTACAAAAACAGACTTGCAAATGCGACATGAGCACATATAATTAGTTTCCCGCGTGTTCATGTGTGGTGCAAACTTAATCTAGGTTGGTTTAATCAAACAAATCATGCAAACACTCATTAATATATTATTTCAGGTTATGTGGTCACAATCCACTATCACGCTTACCAATGAATACCAGGCCCATAAACATAGAGAGTGAGGTGAATGGATACTATATGTTGTAATTGAACTCTTTTTAAAAAACAAAACCAGCTTGTCATTTTAAAAAGTTTATTAAAACATATTTAAGAAAACTTAGGTTTGGAACTTTATTAAGCAAGCATTAGAAAAAGTCATAAGAAAGTTTTATTCAGCATTTTATAAAGAGAGCTTAATTCAAGATAATATTATTTATTAGCAGAAATAAGTGAAAAAGAGCATTTCCAAAACCTAACTGTCTCTCTGACTCTACCCTCATCGCCTGGAAACAAAGTCTTAAAGAAGTTACATTTCTTACGTGTAATCATCGGACAGCAGAACACGTCCTTCTGGAATCAAGAGCGTAAGCCAAAAGTTTGCAGCTAAAGCCTATTCTTATACCCTAAAATAAGCTGAGCTAACTATTTTTCACATTCCAACAGCTGAATTCTGGCTCTCCATTGGCTGAATCATCTCACGCCACAGTAAACTGTGACATCTTCCACCACGAGACCAGGCTTTACACCGAGCCATTGTTCATGCACAGAATCCTGGCAACAGTTCCTTAGTCCGCTAAAATTTGTAGCAAAAATGTTCAAGCAATACAAAATCTTGTCACGTCTCTTCCTTTTAGCCTTGAGCCAGACCGTTCTGAGCTTTCGTGGCACATCCAAACCCACTCCACAGAGTTGACTTTAGCAGTTCATTTTCTAAAGACTTCACAATAAAAGGCTTTTCTTCCACTTCAGAATAAAGTTGTCTCATGTGGGTTTTAACATCAGCAGGCCTTTTCTGCGCTGCTTCAGATTGCGTCACTGCGCCACTTTCAGCTTGCATCACTTTTTCAGAAAACTATTATTTAAACAAACACAAAAGAATAATTAATTCAGGTAAAACAAACCCTTCTGTACCACCCAGCCCTTGCTAATTATTAATTAACCCACTAATAAAAGACATTTAGCAAAAGCAAACATTTAAAGCAGCACATAAAATATCTACCATTCTTCATGTAATCCAGCTTTATGTTTCTGAAAGAGTAAAAAGATGATTAAATGATACACAGACAGACAAACACAACATAAGACATACATCACAAAATCACCAAACAACACCCAAAAATTTTAATTAAAAATGTTATCTATTGAACATGTTTCAGGCTTACTCTGGATTAGTATTTAAGCTCTAATTTCATCTATCTCATAATTAGTATTGAGTCTTACATCTTACTAATTCTGTATCCTTTACCCTTTCTTTATTCAGCTAAGTTGAACCCTTTCCACCTTTGAATCCCCAACCCCCAATGAATTTAGGTAACTAAGTTTTAAAATTGCATAACTACATTTTGAATTGCACCAACAAAACAAATATCAATCTGAGTATTATAAAACAAAACAAAAAACAAAAGTAAATTTTTGAAAATTTTTGAAAAATTAGTACATAGTATATACCCCCTCTTCTTTTTTTATTTTTTTATTTTTTTTCAAACTAAAACATGTTTTCTTCGACCTAGTGTCTTACATAAAAGTGTTTCCAGCTAACACAATTTCTTCAACCTTGTGTCACCCTAACATATTTTCTTCAGCCTTATGCCAAAAATAAACCTTAACTTAAAGAAAACTAAATTTAGTCATTGTCACCATTTTGACTACTACTGCACTCCTCAACAATTGGAGTGATAGTTATGTAGGCCCATTCTGGAGACTTGTATTTTACATTTGGTCTCAATGGTCTTTTGCTTTTCCTGGCAATCATTTCAATTTTCACTTCAGCTTGCTCTTTTTTGACTGAATCACTCTTCTGACTTGACCCTTCATATTTGAACTTTAAATCTTTAGGCCAGACATCACCTTTTCTCAAGAGTTTCTTCTTAGGCTTGCTTTCTTTACAATCAGCTTTCCAAGCCCTTTTTCTGAATTTTCTTATTTCAGACTCTTCACTCCCATCTGCAACATTTTCTGAGACTTTAAATCTATACCTAGGAACTTCTTTACTCAGCAGCTTCACTCCATTAGGAACATCATCCTTACAGCTGGTACTTGGTAATTCTTCCTCTTCTTCAGGGATCACCTTCAGCTTCCCAGTTTCAGGATTCTTGTTCCCGCATTCAGAGTTACTCTTCTGCTTTTCAATACTCTCCTGGACTTGATTATTTTCTTGCTCCGAATTTTCTGCTTCTGAATTTTCTTTCTCTGCTTGAGATTCTTTTTCTAGCAGATTTTCATCATTTTCTGAATCTAGAATCACAATCTCTAGATCTTCTTCAATCAATGTTTCATTCACATTGACATCATCATCCAGATGTCGACCACCTAGTCGATCTTCAAGATCTGGATTTTTGACATCATCATCCAGATGTCGACCACCTTGTCGATCTTCAAGATCTGGATTTTCTTCAGGAATTTCTTTTTCAGAGTCTGAATCAGTTATAGTGTCTTCACTGTCTTCATCAGTGTTATCAGGTGCGGTATTACTGATATGCATCCATCCAGTATCTGTTGTCACCTGACTTGCTTTCTACCACCTGGGTACTAGTCAGTTTCTCCTCCGACGAACCTTTGTTCTGACCAAGTCTCTTGGCAATAAATCATGAGCCTGCTCCTTTTCCATATCTGTTCCCAACTGATGGAATACAGAAATTGTATTATTCTTTCTTGTTGGAAAGGCTTCTAACCGTTTTGAAAATAAATAAATGATGACTAGGACATATCTCAGTTTGTTATGTTGGGGCATTTCAAAGAAATCTATTTGAATTTTTGCAAATGAACCACCCTCCCGGCCTATGGTTCCCAAATTCTCAAATGTCTTTTGATCTGAAATGTTTTCTTGGCATGTGTTTTTCTGACATGTCAGACATATTTCCCTGAACAGTTGAATCATTGTGTCTCTTGCTAAATGACTTGGACCATGGTACATCTGTGCCATGTCAGCAATCATGCAATTGGACATAACATGTCCGCCATCTTTGTAAACCCTTTTATCTTCTTCTCGCTGTCTGCAACCTTCTTTGAGCCATGTGTTTTTCTCCTCAACATGTGCCTCATCTTGTATTTGTTTTAACTCTTGCCATATCTGAATTGCAAAGATTAGTGTGAGGATGCTTGAAACATGTTCATTGAATTTTTTCCCTTTGATTGCAACCCACTCCTGAGCACTAAATTTAACAATGGTACCTGCGTGCTCATTGCTTTTTGAGACATGATCATTTTTCTCTCCAGCACATTTTATCTCTGCTATTTGGTCTAGAAGCTCAGATTCTTTGTTGAAGTCTGGCATGCCCTGAACAGGAGCTTCACACAAACTCTTTTTAAATTGCTCAAAGGCCTCAAGTTTAATTTCTGTCAGGACAATTTGGTCTTTTATATCTGCTTTTGTCGGTCTCTGCAATGGCCTCATAATTACTGAGAAACCGCGAATCCATTGGCAACAGTATCCAACCATGCCTAGGAGCATTCTTACCTGTTTTTGTGACTTTGGGTATTCCATTGCCTGAATCATTTTATTTCTCTCAATAGTTACCTGACTAAGAATTTTCTCTCTCTCTTGGAACCTGAAAGCAAACATTTTTTGACTCTCTGGGTGCATTGGAACCCAATACCACTCAGTATCATGTGGTATCTGACAAAGGATCTCTACTGGTTTGGGCACAATAGGACAAGAGATAACTATCTCATTAACCTTTCTCAGGTCCTGTATTATTTTGTACCTTTCATCTGGCTTTCTAATTCCCATATCTGGTGAGTCACAAAGACTGTTCTCAATCTCTTTTAGGACACCCTGCTTAATGAATGTTTCAATAACAGGAATTGTTTCTGGCTTCATCTTGTACTGTGGAACATTAGGAAATGAGTTTCCCTGCTTGTTTGCAATTTTAACTGGATCACGTCTGTCTTCCTGAACTCCACTGAATCCTGTATCTGTATTGTATTTCTGCTCATTAACATAATTTAGTAATGGCGGCTGAATCACCACCTGTCGCTGTATTTGTAGCTGTTCATTCAGTAACTGTTGCTGCTGATTTATCTCACTCTGCATCTGTGTATTTTTACACTCTCCTACAAAAGCTAAAGTCGCTTTTTCCTTCTCTTTTTTCTTTGTCCATTTTGTTTTCCATTTATTCAGACTACCCCTTTTTCTCAAAGCCCAAATTAAATCTTTTATATGGACAGAGGCAATCCTACCTGTATTGTTCAAGCCTTCAATGTTCTCATCATCCTGCAATCTTTTTAATCTGTCTGTACTTATTGTATTATCCAGTAATTTATACTCACCAGGCTGTGTCAAGTCAATCAGGTCAACGTCAAAGTTTGCACTAGGTAAAGCTAGAGTCATCACTCTCTCTTGCTGAGTTGGAATCATTATTAACTTATTTTCAGGTACATTAGAATAAAGTTTTTCAGCAAACTTTTGAATTTCACAATTCAATGTGACCATTAAAGCTGTGGGACTAGTTTCATATTTTTTAAGTACTTGGGGAACACGTTCAATTGTCACAGGAACTATCACTGCTTCCGTGTCTGACTTTAACTTCTCCAATAAATCAATTGTAAAACTTACATGATCATGAATATTAATTCCAGAAGTACTAGGCATCTCATCATACCTACCTGTTGTGACACCTTGAGAAGGTGTCTGGACGGGGACTCCATTTATCTGAACTGGGACTCTTGGCGACACATTAATCTGCTCTGGGGATCTGCTTTTATTTCTGTCCTTATCTGTATTTACAACATAATTTTTATAATGATCAATTAATTCTTCTCTGTCACGTTTATTATTTACATTCGCTGATTTGGGAATCGAATTTTCATTAAAAATTATTTCTTTTGGGGGAGGTGGTATTCTTTCAGAATATGTGTTGTTTAAAACTGCATCTTTAGCATCTGTATTTTTATTATGCTTACTAGTTACTTCATTACTCACCTGTTTATTCATTAATTTGCTCTCACATGTAGCAACAACCTTTTTAACCTTTTTAAATACATTTTTCATTTTCTGATGGCAGAAAAACGTTTTCTTCTTCTTTGAATAATTTTGATCCATGTTTTAATATACTTACCTTTATTTAAAATTAATTAAAATAATTACAATAAGTAATTACGTTCACTTAATTGGCCTAATAGCGTTTACTGATCAATTAATTAATTAATTTATCAAGGTCAGATGAAGTATAACTTTATAACCTGATCAATTTAATGTAACTCCTAATTTACCTGCATCGCTAATTTTAATAAACCTGGAAGGGAAAACATAAATTTGCAAAAACAATAACAACGCAAAATATTTATTTATTTACAACAATAAAAACCAACATATAATCACATGTGTTTTAAATGTACTTTTTTTCACTTACACACCTTCTGCAACATATACCTGTAAAAAAAATAATCCTAAACACTTTTTCTAATGATGCTGTTTAATACTATAATTTTATTTGTAACTTTAAACAACTATTTTTATCTAATTTGTATTAATTAAATAATTAATATCCTTATTTTAATCACCTTTGCTACTATTATCCTAATCAGGGTCTTTATTATTGTATTATTTACTAATTATCAATGATAAATATCAAATTAATTTTTAAATTTAAAAGAATTAAAGCTTTGAGCATTAATAGCGTGGGAAAATCCCTTCTGGAAAATGTAAACAATGGTTTGTGTATTTTGACCAATCACCTTGTAGCTACACAGCACTCAGCCAATGGAAATACCTACTGTCTCTCGACCAATCCGGTCGCGGCCTCCCTGTGACACTGTAATGTCAACAACCAATCAGTACAAAGCTAGCCTCCAATGAGACAACATGTGACTGTATACGTCACTTCCAGCTTCTTCCTGACACTGCATTGCAATGGCTCGTCTCACAGAGCCCCTCAAAGCCTCCTCTCGGCTTCAGCTCACAAAAAAAAATAAATATGCTATTAAGCAAGAGCGTTTTACCACAGCACAGCGCTCGCTCTCTAAAAACCTGCGCACTTCCTAACACGCGCTCACTCCTCAAACGAGAGCGTGTCACTTCTTAAACACACGCGCTCACTCTTCTAACTAAAGCGTGTCATTTTTTTAATCACTCGCGCTTACACAGCGCGATCACAGCAAAAACCTCGCCGGAGCCGATTAGCTTCAATCACGAAGCCTCGCCCAATGGGAGCGCGGCTCTCCTGTGACGCGACGCGCCTCGTCCAATGGGAACGCGGCTCTTGCCGTGACGCGACGCACTGGCAACCAACGAGAGCGCAACACACCAGCGTTCAATGGGAGCGCAGCCTTGGTGACTCTAATCAATGTAATGTCAGCGCATCAGCTGACACGCTGCTAACTTCTTCAAAAAGGACAGAGACTAATTTAAATAAAACTAAAGCCTCTCCTAATGAGAGCGCGGCTCCCTCTAATTTCACACAACACACGGAGCTTCGCCGGCTCCTCCGTGGGCTCGACCACCTCGCCCAATCACAGCGCGGGAGCTTGCCGGCTCCTCTGTGGGGGCTCGCCGGCCTCGCTCAATCAGAGCACGGCCTTTGTATGACGCGACGGCGCGTCTCCCAATCACAGTGCGACGGCCGACGTATTCAGCCGCTGCAGCTGTCGGCTCTCACCATTCACTTGCAGGCCTCCCCCCTCCTTCACAAAACACCGAGAACGCTCGGTGTATTATGGAAAGGAAAGAAAACAGATTACTAGAGGGAAACGAGCAAAATATTAGATAGGCTCGAGGCGAACAACGCATGTAGCTAGGCGGGTTATCAAGAGATTTAGAAAATATTAAAAGAACAGAACGAGCGTGCAATAATTATAACCATCAGAGAATCCCAATGAGAAGGTCAAATCTACGCAATTAAGAATAATATTAAATACTTATAACAGTATTTAAATAAAGATCGTATTCTAACCAATGGGAGCGCTTGCTAAGACTTCCACCCAATCAGAGCGCGGCAGGCTCTGACGTATGCAGCAGGCTGCAGTTGCAAAGTCTCCTCACACGCTTTCACTCCTCCAAATCAGCCCCTCCCTTACAATATTCAATCGAGGCCGTTTTTAAAGCATTTAAATAGCGCAAAATGCTTTTAGGATGTTTAAAACAACGTGCAATGCTCTAAAATAGCGTATTCTTTACTCTAAGGCTCAAAAAACGTTTCCAATCATTTTATAAAAACGCAATTAATAACAACATTGAAAACAAACCATTTGTCTGCTTCTCTAACAAAGAGATAGTTTTACACATTCATACAAGTATTCTCAGAGTGGAATAGACGACGCTATTCTCACAGAATAGTCTCATTCACTAGTAAGGCAATTCTTACCCTACCCTTCTAACAGGTAATAATCAAAAGGTTGGTTTAATCAAACAAATCATGCAAACACTCATTAATATATTATTTCAGGTTATGTGAGTGTGACATCACGAGCCAGAATAAAATATTTTCTAAAGCTCGCTCTATCACTAGTACAAAGAAGAGCAGGGAGACCCATTTTTGGTGGCCAACAGTTTAATGGGGATTGGTTAGGCCCTCAGCTTAACTATCCTTTATTCCCCTGTTACAATCGTTACAGTGGACTGGAAGGGGTGGACTGACTCCCAATACAGTCCCCTGGACAATCTGGTAAGAGAGTGGTGCCTGTTTCCCCGGGGGTACGTATTAATATTAGTAGGGATGGCTTAACCAGTATGGGTACCATCAGCCCAGGCAGAGGAGAAAAGGAATCTAGTACACCAAACACATTGAAGGAACTATCTGCAGCCCCCACCTCCATTAATATCCTGTCTTGGAACATAGCAGGTTTAAAAAAAAACCTTGACAATCCCGATTGGAATGACTTTATAAACACTTTCCATAGATGCATGTTCCAAGAAACTTGGTGTCCCCTGCCACAATATAAAAATGGGTGCTCAACCTACTTTATTCCCGCAGTTACGACTGGGAAAGGTCGTCCCTCTGGTGGCCTGCATATTTGGGTAAAGATAAATTTGAACTGTGTTGCCACTTTCCATAATATAAATTCTAATGACATTTTGCATATTTCCATAAAAAGCCCATCCGGGAGTACCATACTAGAACTCTTTTCTGTATACGCAAGAGGCTTACAGGGAGGCCAAATTTCGCCCACACTAGAGTTGCTAGATAGGAAGTTATCAGCCCTCCCTCCAAGATCCAAACTACTAGTGGGGGGGGGGATTTTAACTGTACTTTTGAAGCCCTGGACGATGAAGAGATATTGGGTTTTAATTCCGAGGATTGGAGACAGATTATACCACCCCTAGCCCTTGCCCCTATTAAGAAATGTACTGCCAGAGCAATCCAGTTAAACGCTCTGGTTTTAGAACATAACCTCGGGCCTTGAACGGGCGAACCGTCTCCGATCCCGATGGAGCAATGACCTTCAATAGGCTAGGCTGCCTATGCCGGATTGACTATATCCTTTTGGACATTCAGTCATGGGTCAATCTAGTCGATATGAAGGTTAGGCAATCAACAGATAGAGACCACAACTCACTATGTATGGAAATCCATTGGGTAAACGGGATCAGCAAAAGTGGAAAGCCAGAGTTGATCACTAAAGAGGTCTTCCCCTCAAACTGCAATCGTAAGCTTAAGTGGAATGTAGTTAGGTGCGAAGAGGGGAAACTTAATAGTATTAAAGAGCTAAATTTGGCTGAAACTCGTGGCCTGGCATCTGTTGCTCTAGCAGCCCCTCATCCTTCTGGATCAAATTTACCAGCTGTGTATAAGAACCTAACAGATAAAACCACAGGGGACTTCCTCGACACATCAAAAACCTAATAAGGGTAACCCCTGGTACACGGCAAACTGCAGGAACAAGAGGAAAGCTATCACACTGGCCATAAAAAGTAAGGACCCCATAGTAGTGAGAATAGCTAGACAAGACTATCATAAAAGTATAATAGCAGCTAAGAAGGATTGCGAGGAGGAGCACTGGCAGGAGCTTAAGGCTGCAGCCTGTGGAAAAAATTCCATTCTTTTTTGGAAATTGATTAATGCTCTTGATAGAAGAGGGGCAGAGCAGATTTTAAATCACATAACTGAGCACCAATGGTATTCCCATTTTTTAAATTTGTATTGCGAGGCCAGTGTTGAGGGCCACATAAAATCCCCAGTTACAGCTATTGAGAGTGAGCCCAGCATAGAGCTAGGTACTAAGGAAGAGTCTTTTTCACCTCGAGAAGTTCAGGACGCCATCCTAAAAATAATCCCGGGAAAGGCGGCTGGCCCAGACGGCGTGCCGCTATTGCATGACCCCAAATTAGGGGCTGACCTCATAGCTAGTTTAATTAATCTAATTCAGTCTGGTCACCCTGTACCTGAATCCTGGAAAGGTGCAGAGGTCATTACCATATTTAAGAAAGGTGATAGAGAGGACCCTGCCAACTACAGACCAATAAGTCTAATTGATACCATCCAAAAAGTAGGTGGCAGGGTCATCATAAACCGGACAGAGATATGGTTAATGGAAGAGGACATATTGACCCACTTCCAGGCGGGGTTTAGGCGCAATGTAGGCGCCATGGGCCAGGTTTTTTGGTTCTGTGCAGTCTATTGGAAGTCAGTGTCTATTACCAGGGGTAGTTTATACCTGACTTTCATAGACTTGAAAACAGCTTTCGATGTCATCCCACGTGTTAAACTCTGGGAGGTCCTCATGGATATGGGGTTCCCTAGTTATCTGTTGCAGTTTATCATTAAACTCCATGAATGAAATTATGCAAGGATTCGATGGGGGAATCAGGGCCAATTGACCAGGAGGGTCCCAGTCAGTAGAGGGGTACGGCAGGGATGTGTGATGGCCCGACCCTGTTCTCCCTCTTTATAAATTGGGTGGTGGACCATTTGAGGGAAGACCCAGCGGATGCCCCTGTCCTTGCCGGGAAGAAAACACCCACACTCCTCTTTGCTGACAACACCCTCCTGATGTCCAAAACCCCCAAGGGGCTGCAAAAACTGCTTGATCGTTTTAATGTCTTTTGCAAAGACCGTGGGTTAACGGGGAACACTGCAAAAACGAAGCTGATGGGTATGTCTGCCAAAAGAAATCATAGGAAGGCTTATCTCACTTTGAATGAGTCCCCTCTAGAGGTAGTGGACGAATTTGATTATCTTGGGGTTAGGCTCAGTAACAACATGAGCTGGGAATCCCATTTATCTAAAATGGTTTTAAATCTTAAAAGGGTCTCTGGTGCAATACTAAAGAATCAGCAACTTTCAATTAGTAGACCAATAGCCCCTGCCCTGGCAGTCTATGAGGGGAAAGCGTTAGTTTCTGCAGTTTACGGATCCGAATTATGGGGCGCTGAGAACACCAAGGCATTGGTAGTGGCAGAGAATACGTTTATGAGAGACTTAGTCTCGCTCCCTCTCTCGACCCCTCTGAAACCATTATTTCTTGACATGGGCAAAAGATCGATCTCTGAAATAGTTCAACTCCGACCATTGCTATTCTGGGTGCGCCTTAGAAGGACCCCGGAACTAGCAAAATATGCTTTAGTGTTGGACGAGCTAATTAGTTTGAATGTTTCAAACAAAATAAAGTGGCTAAACAATTTAAAGAAGCTTGTGGTATCTATAGGCCTGAGTGGCTCCTGGGCCTCCCCATCCCCCCACCCAAACAAACAGTAAAAAAATTATATTGGGAGTGGGTAGAGGCCAAGGTTTTGCATAACACAAACTGGGGTCCCTTAACGAATACATTTTTTGAACACAAGCTCCTTGGTAAGTTAGAGCCATTTCTGGATTTTATACAGACCCCTCGAGACAGAACCTTGTTTCTGAAATTAAGATATGGCATCCTTCCTCTCAAAAAATTTATGGAAGGGTGGAAGGATAGGAGGGAAGATGATTTAAAATGCCCAGGTTGCCCATGTCCGGAAGAATCTCTAGGCCACTTTTTTTTTGCATGTAAAGCATACAAGCAGGCTAGAGTTAAATGGTTGAAGCCAGTCTGTAGAGCGCTAGGAGTTAGGGACCATAGATCAGCTCTCCGCATTATTCTAACTAACACTACCTCTATGTTTATTGTCTGCGGGTTGCTAAGTTTTTGGCTAGCGCCTGGATTCTTCGGTCAAAGTTGTTGACCCTTCCCTGCACAGATCCCCTCTTAGTATGAATTTTAATTATGATATTTTCCCCTCAGCTCTTAATTGTTTTTAATAATGTCATGTTTTTAGGAGGAATTGTAATACTCGATAAACTTTTCTATGTATTTTCTATGTTTGTACTTTTATGATACATGTATCGAATAAAGTATTACAAAAAAAAAGAATGCCTTCTTTAGAAAGTGAAGTCCTGTTTTGTGAATGGCCTTGAAGGCGATGCAGAGTGCTTTGAATTTGATACAGCTTGTTATTGATAACAAGTGGAGTTTCTGGACTTGCGATGCGATTGACTGGTACTTGGGGGTGTCTGTTATCAATCTGGCTGAGGCATTCTGCACTATCTGAAGTTTGTTGTTGACCTTTTTCTGTGCGTTAGGGAACAGGTCATTGCAGTAATACATTTTTGACACTACTAATGTACTGATTAGGGTTTTTCTGGCACTTGGAGGTAGAAATGGGAGGAGTTATTTTATCATTCTTAGAGTGTAAAAGGCTGAGGAAACAATTGTGTTGGCGTGTGATAGAAAGGTGATTTTGATTTTGTCATCAAACATGACACCTAGATTTCTCACTTTGGTTACCGGGAGCGGTGGTGGGCCCAAGATGGTTGGCCACCATGTAGAAGACCAAAACGGGTGAAGCTTAACGAAAATCAAAACTTCCGCCTTGTCGGAATTTAACTTTAGGCAATTATTGGCAATCTAGGTGCATGCATTCCATCTTAGAAGCTGGCCGCGAATGCTCCTCCATCATTATGAATAGTGAGCACCAGTTGTGTATCATCAGCATAGGAAGTGAGTCCCATCCCGTGGGCTTTGATGACCCTGGCACGGTCAAACACATGAATGTTAAAGAGTGTCGGACTAAGGGATGAACCTTGTGGCACACCTGCACGGGAGGGAGAAAGGTGCTGAATTGAAGGAGCCGATCGATCAGTGTGGTGTGATCGACCATGTCAAAGGCTGCTGATAGGTCCAGCAGCACATGTACTGCCATGCCCCCCTGGTCTAGCATGGTCCTTACTTCGTCTGCAGCTTTAATGAGAGCAGTTTTTGTGCCGTGACCCTTCCTGAAGACTGTTATCTTAAATACATTTGGCTAGTTGCAGGTTCATTAGTTTCTCGAATTTTTTTGCTGGGAATGGTAGACTTGTGATAGGTCTGAAGTTTTTGGGATCTAATGGGTCAAGATGTTGTTTCTTCAACAACGGTTTGATGATGGCCTTTTTCCAAGTGTCAGGGTATGTGCCGGTCATGAACATGGTATTGCAGATGTCGGTGAAATTTGATGCTAATAAATCGGGAAATAGCTTTAAGATGGAGGCCGGACAGGGGTCCAGCGGGGAACCTGATTTAGTGGATAGAATAAGGTCTGTAATCTGTTTCGTGGAGACTTGGCTGAAATTTGCGAGGAATGGTTGAGTATCGCTTTTGTCTGAAGTTGTATCAGACTGACCTGCTTTAGGGTGAGAAGTGAAATTGTTGTAGATGTTGCTAACTGTATCTAGGAAGAAGCGGGCCAAAGCGGAACACAGGTCTTGAGTGGGGGCTAGGGGAGGTCTGACCCTGATAATTTGGTGACGACTTGAAAAAGTGGTTTAGTGGAGTCTTGAGCCATTTCAATCTGACTGATGTAGTATTTACTCTTCTCTAGGTTAATGAGATGCTTGTATTTGGATATAGCTTCCTTGTAAAGGGTCTTCTCTCTACAGTTGTAGTTTCTGCGCCACCATCTCTCCAGGTTCCTACAGCGTTAATTTTCCATTATAAGAGACTCGGAGAAGCAGGGGGTTGTTGGGGTAATTCTATCTTAGAGATATTTTTCCGAGGTACTAAGG
Organism: Lissotriton vulgaris; assembly: GCF_964263255.1. Lineage (NCBI taxonomy): Eukaryota > Metazoa > Chordata > Amphibia > Caudata > Salamandridae > Lissotriton > Lissotriton vulgaris. The sequence continues at coordinate 1,179,493,296 of NC_141694.1, read as the reverse complement.
CGTTGAAGGCATTGTTAAGCCATTTAGAGTAATTAGCTGAAGCCAATGTGGGGTCTGGAGACGGGCCATAGGTAATGGGGGAAAGATGTGTTTGGAGGAGCTCCTTGTCCAGGCAGCTCCAAGCTTTAAATTGTGAGTGAGGGGATGGCGTGATCAGTGACGGGGTGGTTTTCCTCTGGATGTCAAAGAATGTGGCCCAATGATCAGTCCATACCAGAGGTAAGGTTTTTTCTATTGATAAGTGGCTGTTTTTCGTGAAGAGTCCATCTAGTGTGTGCCCGGCTTTGTGGGTGGGGGTGGTCACCAATTGCAGTAGGTTTGCAGCCTCCAGTTCGGTAATGATAGTGGAGGTGTTGAGTGTCAAACAAAGCTACGTCGTCCCTTACCTTGATCTGTACCGGAATTCTCTTGGATGACGTAGAAAGATTTCGCAGAGACGCAAGGGACCAACTTCCCCAATAACTAACTATAAACTTGCTGATTTAAAATAACAGCTATAATAAAACTAGAAATTTGGGAGGAGGGCCGGTACTGTACGTTGTGGAAAGGTTTCTTGCTGTCGACCTGCGAAACAACAAGTTGCAAGGATTTTAGTTGTAACCCAACCTTTACCCTTTAAATTCTTAAAGAAATCCTATAATGAGATCTTTCATTGAATTCTTGCAGTGCACTTTAATCTAACTAGACTCCTACCTGCGATTGGCGTTGTCTAGTCCTCAGTCCAGTATTTCTTTGTCTTGTGTGTGGAGAGGAATCGTCTGAGTTCTTGTTAGGGGTTCTTTTAGTTGAAGGGTGAAGCAATGAATTGCTAAGGAAAGATGAAGACAAAACTCTTAAGGAACACTCTTTAAAACATTCCTTTATAATACTCTTCTCCTACCAAAACTTACTTGCAATTGCTTTCATTCAGAGTCTAAATTTGGGTTTCTGTATTTCTTTGTGTCCAAACCTGTTGTCAACACAAAAGAAGAAAAAACAACCTCCTATGCCAACACCTAAATGAAATTACTTAAATACTTCAAAAACAGTCTTTCACTTATTTTCCAGAATGCATCACTATATACTCTTGCAATGTCTTTTAACCTGCTCCTTATCTTTTCCACATATTATCCAGAAATCCAAAACGATTCTTTTACAAGTTTTTCCTTTTTTTCTGTAAAAAACGAAATTGTTTTCCAAAAAAAATGCCAAGACTTGCTTGCGTTGGGCCCCTGTCCTTAAATACACAAATGTACTTATTTTGAATTTTCTTGTTTCTGTCTTTTCAGGTATCAGGAATCACGGATTTGCCAAAGTGAAGACTTCCTTCAGATGAATTCAGTCTTCCTGGTGAGTTGGTAGCAGGAGCCCCCAGACGCGATCCTTCTTTCAAGAAAACCGGAAGGCAAAGCGTCTTCCAGAAGCCTGGGTGCGGTTTAAATAGGATACCGCACCCAGAAGAAATAGTGCGCACGTTCGCGTAAGGCTGCTGCGAGCAGATGCGCTCGAAGCAGCTTTAAAGCGAACGACTTCTGAATTCACAGAGAGGCTTTCTAGATAAACCAGGCAACAATGAATTCACTCCTATGCTCTAAACAGCCACAGACTACAATACCATTAAACCACATTCCAGAGTTTTACAGTGAATAAAAAAATTGAGAAAACGAAATGAAATAAAATGTCAAGTATATATTTTTATGCACGAAAACAGGTAATGAACACTATTCACACTCAGGACGTGCAGGTGCACGGGAATGGGGCGGGATTTTTAAAGATAATTGGTTCTGCCCTTTAAATTGGCATGGGACCAAGTGGAGAATCATGACAGTACTCCCTTCTCAAGATCCCCCCTAAGACTGGTGAGATAGGTTTAGGTTTCTCAGAATGTCTTACATGTAAATTTCTTACTACTTTACGTGCATGTTTTAAATGTTCCAAAGGTTCCCATGACCTTTCATCGGGACCATAGCCTTTCCAGTCCACTAGATAAAAAAGTTTTCCTCGAACTCTTTGGAATCCAAAATTGCTCTAACTTCATATTCAGGATGACTTTCTATAGTTATTTGATGAAGGGGGTTGAACAAAACGAGTTTGAGGATGGAAAGGTTTTATCAAAGCACATGAAATACTGGATGAACTTGATATTTTGATGGAAGTACCAATTTGACACTAACTGGATTGATAATTTTTTCTATTGAAAAAGGACCAATACATTTAGGGTTGAATTTACGATTGCCCTTTATCTTCAGATTTTTGGTACTTAACCAAACCTTTTCTCCAGGTGAGTATTCAGTTGTTTAGATCTGTGTTTTTCTGCACATTTTTTCTGATTTTCTTTCCCCTGAGCTAAATTGAATTTGGCCTGTTCCTGAATAGCTGACAATTTGGAAACATAGTCTGAAATAGCTGGTACAGTATTCATTCCCTTTAAATCGTTAGGAAAATTCTTGGGATGAAAACCGAAATTACAGAAGAATGGAGACATCCAAATAGATGTATGATCCACATCATTGTAAGCAAATTCCAATTGACTCAAGAGGTCTGACCAATCTTCATCTACATTAGTTAACATACAATGAAGAAATTGTTCAATAGTTTGATTGGTGCGTTCTGTTAAACCATCAGTTTGAGGATGATAACTCGATGATAACCGAATTTCCATCTTTAAAAGAGAAATCAAACTTCGCCAAATGCGAGAGATAAATTGAGATCCTCTGTCAGAAATTACCACTGAAGGAATTCCATGCAAACGTACTATATTAGTCATCACAAGATGTGCTAATTCCATTGCTGTTGGTAATTTCTTTAATGGAATAAAATGGGCCATACGAGAGAACTGATCCACAATAGTTAAGATGGTAGTAAAACCTTTCTTTGTGACTGGTAACTCTACAATAAAATCTAAAGAGATAGTATGCCACGGGTGCGGTGGAATAGGAAGTGGAGTTAAAAGACCACTTGGAGCCTGATGAGATGATTTATTTTGAATACAAACACTACAAGTTTCTACAAAATCTTGTACATCTTTAAACATTGACGACCACCAGAAAGTTCTTTTGATTAATTCGTAGGTTTTGACTATGCTTGGGTGAGCAGTTAAAGATGTGTCATGATGAAAATGAAGAATTTTTTTCTTAATAGAGTCAGTAGGCACATAGACCAAATCATGTACAAAAATCAAATTGTCTCTTTCTTGTAGATAGGAATGTTCTTATTTCCATTCATCCACACTTTTCTTTTTTAATTCTTTTTTAATTTCAGTTACAACATCACAAACAGATAGACTGGTGTGAAAACATGACATGGGAAGTACAGGTTGTGTTTCCAAAGGTGATTCAACACTACTATCACCAATTCTGGATAAAGCATCAGCTTTTAGGTTTTCTTTTCCAGGTCGGTACGTGATTACAAAATTGTAGTCATTAAAAAACATTGACCATCTCAGCTGTCTAGCAGATAAAGCTTTTACTGATCTTAAAGCTTGTACATTTCTGTGGTCTGTATAAATTGTTACAGGGTGGCGAGCTCCAAGCAAATAGTGGCACCATTCTTCAAAAACTGCTTTTATGGCCAAAAGTTCTTTGTCTGCTATTGCATAATTTAGTTCCGCTTCAGACAATTTCCTGGAATAAAAGGCAATAGGGTGCATTTGTCCTGTGTTTATGTTTCTTTGAGATAAGATTCCTCCTAAAGCAAATTGCAAAGCATCGGCTTCCACTATAAAAGGCTGACTAGGATCTGGATGACTTAAAATAGGAGCTGAAATAAATTTTCTCTTTAAATTCTGAAATGCCTTTTCTGCTTGTTCTGACCAGACAAACTTTACTCCTTTTCTCAGTAACCTGGTAATGGGTGTGATGATTTGAGAAAAGTTTTGAATAAAGTGACGATAAAAATTTGCCAAGCCTAAAAAGCTTTGGACTTGTTTAACTGTAGTAGGACTGGGCCAAGAATCAACTGCCTCAATTCCCTTAGGACTGATGACATAACCTAGAAACTCAACTCTAGAAACATGAAACAGACTCTTTTTTAATTTCACAAATAGTGAATTTAAAAGTAGTTTTTTCAGAATGGCGCGAACTTGCTTCACATGTTCTTCTTCAGAATTGGAAAAGATGAGAATGTCATCAACATAGACCACACAACATACATCAATGAACCCATGCAAAACCTCATTTTTAAAAAAATTGAAAGGCGGCAGGAGCATTACAAAGTCCGAAAGGCATAACTTGATACTCAAATAAGCCAAATTTTGTGCAGAAAGCTGTCTTCCATTCATCGCCTTTTCGGACTCTCACCAAATGGTATGCTCCACGTAGATCCAATTTAGTATAAATGGTTGCGTTTTTTTCTTGATCTATTACTGTGGGAATCAAAGGCTGGGGATATCTATTTTTAATGGTTACATTATTCAAGGCTCTATAGTCAATACACGTGCGTAATTCCCCTCCGTTCTTCGGAATAAAAAAAAGAGAAGAAGACACAGGCGATTTTGAATGACGAATGAAACCATTTGCAAGATATTCATCAATATATTCCCTAAGATGTAAATTTTAATTTTCGGTTAGGGCATAAATTCTACCTCAGGGTAGAGTTGCTCCAGGAACTAGATCAATTCTGCAATCAAAGTCCCTGTGTGGAGGAAGAGTATTAGCTTTTTTTTTGTCAAAAACGTCCAAAAGGTGTGAGTAATCTGAAGGTACTCCTTCCAGGGCCAAAACACTAGTAGACTCTGTATTAAAATCAAATCCTTGGATCACATCTTTCTTTTTCTCCAGATGGAAACAATGGTTTGCACAATGATTGGAATAAAAGGTGATTGTTTTACTAACCCAGTCAATATTCGGATTGTGGTGAATCAACCAGGGAATTCCTAAAATCAATTTGAATTGAGGTGCATCTATAATATCAAATTGGATTTTTTCTCTATGAATTGGTGAACAGTCCATTTCTAAAACTTCTGATTGTCTGTTGATAGGTCCTGAAGTCAGTTCTTTCCATCTACTGCCCTAACTATTTCGGAGTGATCTTTTAAAATAGATCTAAATCCTAATTGAGAGAAAAAGTGTGTGTCAATGAAATTACCGGTTGCTCCAGAATCAATGATTGCCTCAACTTTTCTCGAAGGAGACGATTGAACTAAACTCCGTAATTCTACTATTATGCAAAAATGTTTACATCCAATGGGTGGAACAGTAGAGGCCAAACTAGAAATAGCACTCGATAAACTGACCGCATCCTTTATCGAGTTTACTAGTTTTCAGATTGCTCATGAATCAAAGCTATTTCAGAAGATTTTTGCTTTCCTTTATTGGGTTTTGTGGGGCAATCTCTAACAAAATGGCCTGTTTTGCCACAATAAAGGCATTGATTCAACTTTCTCCTCTTATCCTTTTCATCTTTAGATAAAGGACCCCTAATGGAACCTATCTGCATTGGTTCTACAGGATCAAGTTTAGGTCCTGTCTCTCGAGAAGTCATGTTTCTTTCTTTTACAAACAAAAGTTTTTTGGTCACTCTTACCTTTATCTCCCTTTCTTTCACTTAGGCGATGGTTTAATTTAACAACTAAATCAATGAACTCATTGATATCATCAGGAGGTTCTAGGATCTGTGTGACCATATCCTTTAAATCATCCCTTAAACCTCTTTAAAAAAATTGAAACTCTCTTATCATAACGCCATTTTGCTTCTAGGACCAAACGATTAAATTGTGAAATATAATGAAGTAAATCTGAAGATCCCGGTTTTAAATTTAGCAGATCATTATCAGCTGATTGAACAAAAACATGTTTTGCAAAAAGCTTTTTAATGCACGTTCGAAATTTTTGAAATTATATCAAATTGGATCATCTTTTTCAACCAAAAGAACTGACCACAAAGCTGCATCTTCTCCAAAGTAAGATAACGTAAAAGCTACTTCAGAAGAGTCATCCGGAAAGGCAGATTTTTTAGCTAAAAAGTGTCAATGACACTGTTGCAGAAATAAGGAGAACTTGTTACGATCTCCATAAAATCTTTCAGGCTGAGCTAAAGGAGTAGGAATAGGTGTTACCACTTGAATTTGTGTTTGAGGTTCTGCCCCTGAAGTTGCACCATGAAATGTGGCTGGTTTTAAAAGTGGTTTTTGTTGAAAGGTCGTCTGTAAAACTGACATGTCCCTCCGTAAAGAAGCATTTTCATCCTTTAATTCCTTTAGAACTACTGCTATATCCTGTAAGGTCACTTGGTCCATTGCGTCTGGGTGAAATATTTTTCGTGGGCTTTGCCTTCTGTCAAACAAAGCTACGTCGTCCCTTACCCTGATCTGTACCGGAATTCTCTTGGATGACGTAGAAGATTTCGCAGAGACGCAAGGGACCAACTTCCCCAATAACTAACTATAAACTTGCTGATTTTAAATAACAGCTAGAATAAAACTAGAAATTTGGGAGGAGGGCCGGTACTGGACGTTGTGGAAAGGTTTCTTGCTGTCGACCTGCGAAACAACAAGTTGCAAGGACTTTAGTTGTAACCCAACCTTTACCCTTTAAATTCTTAAAGAAATCCTATAATGAGATCTTTCATTGAATTCTTGCAGTGCACTTTAATCTAACTAGACTCCTACCTGCGATCAGCGTTGTCTGGTCCTTAGTCCAGTATTTCTTTGTCTTGTGTGTGGAGAGGAGTCGTCTGAGTTCTTGTCAGGGGTTCTTTTAGTTGAAGGGTGAAGCAATGAATTGCTAAGAAAAGATTAAGACAAAACTCTTAAGGGACACTCTTTAAAACATTCCTTTATAAAACTCTTCTCCTACCAAAACTTACTTGCAATTGCTTTCATTCAGAGTCTAAATTTGGGTTTCTGTATTTCTTTGTGTCCAAACTTGTTGTCAACACAAAAGAAGAAAAAACAACCTCCTATGCCAACACCTAAATGAAATTACTTAAATTCTTCTAAAACAGTCTTTCACTTATTTTCCAGGACGCATCACAATATACTCTTGCAATGTCTTCTAACCTGCTCCTTATCTTTTCCACATATTATCCAGAAATCCAAAATGATTACTTTACAAGTTTCTTTGTTTTTAAATAGTTTCTGTCGTTTTTCCTTATTTTCTGTAAAAAACAAAATTGTTTTCCAAAAAAAACTGCCAAGACTTGCTTGCGTTGGGCGCCTGTCCCTAAATACACAAATGTACTTATCTTGAATTTCCTTGTTTCTGTTTTTTCAGGTATCAGGAATCACGGATTTGCCAAAGCGAAGACTTCCTGCAGATGAATTCAGTCTTCCAGGTGAGTTGGTAGCAGGAGCCCCCAGACGCGATCCTTCTTTCAAGCAAACCGGAAGGCAAAGCGTCTTCCAGAAGCCTGGGTGCGGTTTAAATAGGAGACCGCACCCAGACGAAATAGTGCGCACGTTCGCGTAAGGCTGCTGCGAGCAGATGCGCTCGAAGCAGCTTTAAAGCGAACGACTTCTGAATTCACAGAGAGGCTTTCTAGACAAACCAGGCAACAATGAATTTACTCCTATGCTCTAAACAACCACAGAGTAAAATACCATTAAGAAAAGGCATCTCTACAATACCGGCACACAGAAGGGGAATCTCGGCACATAAGACGGCAGACCACATCAGGTTCTGAATCCGCAGACAAACGCTAAAACCAGCCACCCCTTATAACCAAGGCTTTCTCTGTGGGCAAACGTGTCTAAACTTAAAAACAGATGCCCACGAAGTAGCCAGATGTGGATCCCGAAGAGCAGGATACACCACGAATAAATTTATCATCATTTGAAACAAATGTAGCTACTAAATTCTCCTACAGAAGATAGAAATGATCAACATTTCTCAAAGCGATTCCAGATCAGAAGAACCGAGGGAAACTTGCCTTTAAGGGAAAATGTAAATACATTAGTGGGCTCTATGTTCAAGATCCCTAAAGGGAAAAATACTTTTACTTTATGAAACCTTGGACCCCAATACTAATTGTCCTGAGGAAGGTGTAACCGTATCAAGGGTACTAACACCGAAATGCGTCGACGCCCGGAAAATATTGAGAATCCAAGAAAGCCTAGAAGATACCAACTGTATACAAAATCTAACAACTGTGGTATAACTTTGCAAATTTAGTAAGGCTATTGGATCCCATAGATCAGTTGACACACTATTCGAGCTAGTGTTACTAGTGGGGTTGTTGTTCCTTTGTTCTGTATATTCTGTGTTATTGCTATTTCTGTATTGTAATGTATATGGCTCATGTCTAGATCCCTATATGTTCTTCTTTTTAAATCCAGAATATGTTATGTATGTGTGTTTTTTTAACAAAATCTTTTTAGTATGAAATGTAATCTACTTTGTTGACCCTGTATTTTTCTTAAATGGATTGTATGTTTTCAGAAGAATTGATTGATTTCCTTCTGAAATTTTAATATTAGATATTCATTTTTTAATAAAAGATTGTAAACGCTATACTTTGATATTTGGTGTGTCCCATTACAATAGACCTACGGGCCCTGTGGACGTAGAAAGTACATCTGTCCTTTATTCGCTGCAATCTCTAATACTATTCCAGGGATTTTCTCTAGACTCACTTGGTACAATACTATTAAACCACATTCCAGAGTTTTACAGTGAATAAAAGCATTGATAAAACAAAATGAAAAAAATGTCAAGTATATATTTTTATGCACGAAAACAGGTAATGAACACTATTCACACTCAGGACGTGCAGGTGCACGGGAATGGGGTGGGATTTTTAATGATAATTGGTTCTGCCCTTTAAATTGGCATGGGACCAAGTGGAGAATCATGACATCGTGGTCCTCTTGGGATTCTAGGTGGAAGTTGAAATCACCTAAGATAGTGAAGGCATCTTCTCCTGTTAGAGGTTCTATTAAACTACCATATCGGAAAGAAACTTTGTGCGGGGACCTGGAGGAGGATAAAGGAGCGTACCTTTAAATGATTGTGAGTGATTAAGTATTATGGTAAAAGTGACTGCTTCTCAGGTCGAGGAAGGGATTATCTCTGTTTTGACTAAGCGTATGTCGCGGTATATGATAGCTAGACAATGGTTTCGAAATTTGTAGTCTGTATTTTACAGTGGGTGTATCAAAGGTTATATTAAAGTGTGAGGAGGTAGATCAGATTTTCACGTGGATAATGTCATTTGAGATGTCATCAGTGACTTCATCAGTGATGTCACCACCATGTCATGAATGATGTAATATGTGACGTCATCAGCAGTGCATTGCGGGATCTATAACGGGGGAATTTCTATGGTTTTGTATTAGAGAAATGTCCAAATAACTATAATATCCCTGAAACCTATGGTTTTTTCAGTGAATTTCTAAGGTTTTTTAAATGCTAATTTCTAACTATAACATGCCTGAAACCTATGTTTTTATCAGTGAATTTCAAATGGTTTTTTAAATGCTAATTGCGAATTATAATTTTCCTTAAACCTATGGTTTTTTCAGTCATTTAGATTTTTTTACTGAATTTTAGTAACTTTATTATCCTAAAAATAGTTTTTGTAATTTTTTTTGTTTGTTATTAGAATAATATGTCTTCTGTTTTCCTAAATATTAATATATATTTTTTTTTAGAAAAAAGTGAAGTCGCGCACCCATCGTGTACCTATCGGGGGGTGTGTGGATTCAAACCGCCATATTGGTAAAGTTTTTTTTTTTTTATCCTCATTTGCGTGCATAGCTCCAATCTATCCAATCCGGAATATGCCATAGAGATAGGAAGAACCGGCTGTGCTTCAATACCGTCTCAGCGTAAGCTGGGAGGGAAATCTTAATGGGGGGAGTATAGACCAAATCCCATCCGTACATTCACACAGACCTGGAAATTCCCATATAGGGCTATTCGTTGGAAGATAGTGCCCGTGACACCGTAGCCCCATTTGTTCCTTATTAAAAACAATGGCTGGAAATGCTCGCATTAATCATAGGACTCCTGGGAAAAAAAAAAAAAAAAAAAAAACCCCAGGCTCAATATGACCGTGCCAACTGTAACCAAAAAGCCCTACGACTTATATTTCCACCTCTAGCTAGATCTAATTTAGAGATCTGAAGCACCGAGGTTCGCCATTCTTGAATTGTAGGAGGCTGGGCATCCTTCCAATGTCTACAGATTTCTCTCCGGGCTGCCAAGATGGAGTAAAAAATGAGGTTTGAAGCTGCGTTCCGTACTTTGTTCTTCAGGCCAAAAATGACAAGAGCAAGATCTATAGAAAGATGAGAACCCAAGGCCAGGGATAGATCGTTTCCTATTGACTCCCAGTATGATGTAATTTCTGGGCATTCATAAAACATATGAATATCAGATGCATTGACCATCTGACATCTTGGGCACGAAACCGGGCCGGTCGATGAAAATTTTGACAGTCTCAAAGGAGAATAATAGGCCCTGTGAATAGTGAAGATGTGATTACGGCGCAGCCATGCTGGCTTCACCAGGTCCCACAATGTTTCACATGAAGCTAACCAAAGCTCCTCTAAGTCAACATCCGGCAATGCGTCGGCCCATAGTGTTACTGGGAGGCAAAAGTTACCATCTATTTCCTCCATTATCTTCTTGTACCACAAAGCAACTTCTTTTTTTGCAGGGGGGCTGTCTAGCAGACACGTTACTAAATCGCTGATGACTCCAATAGGTAATCTGCTATTTCGGGATGTCTGTGTATTATATGCTGTGGACCAGCTTGAAATTTGTATAAATTTAAATCTGGACAAATTTGGCCCCACCTTATTTATTAAGTAGTCCCAAGGCAGTAGTATACCGTCCATGAACAAATCACCCCAGGTGTTGATGCCTGCTACTCTTAATGGTTGGGTTAAAGTGTCTTCTGCCCAAGCTGGGGGAGATGGTAAATCCCATATTGGAGTTCTCTCTGAATAATAACCTAGTTTAATTGCCTGCCTCATTCTGTACCATGTAGTAGCTATCCCCTTTAAGGTCTTTAGTTTTATTTTTTTTTTAAATTTTGGGTCTCCAAATTTAAGCAAGAAGCTGCTCTGTCCGATACCCTCTGAGTTTAATAACATAGAGAACATTTGGCCTACCCCTGTTGCTGCTGGCACTTTTAGCAACATACGAGTGTGCGAGAGCTGAAAAGCCCATGCGTAGATCTGAAGATCTGGTCCCGCTAGCCCTCCCTTCTCTCTGCGGCGTCGTATTTTCTTCCAAGATATTCTTGGGTTTTTACTTTTCCAAATGAAAGTTGAAATCGCACTTTGTAGTTTAGAGATTAATTTAGGATCAAAAAAGAGTGGGATTGAGTTAAATAAGAAGGAAACCTTAGGTAAGATACACATTTTTACTAGATTAACTTTACCTAGGATGGTAAGTGGAAGATGCGACCAATCCCTCATGTTTTTACGACACTGTGCTGCTATTGTGGAAAAGTTTAATGAAGCGATACGATCAATGTCTTTGACTATATTTACCCCTAAGTAGCGTAATTGAGGTCTAGATGACTCGTTAACCGTATCCAAGACTGCGTTCCATGTCATGGATTCCGTCTTAGAAGCATTAACTTCGTATCCAGAAACTTTCCCAAATTTAAGAGCAAGATCTATCGCTTCTGGATAGGCTGTATTAATGTCTGACGTGAAAATCATTATGTCGTCGGCATAAAGTGCCACCTTTTTTTCCCACTCACCAAAAATAAAAGGTTTAATAAGTGTGCTGTCTCTTAATGTTTGTGCAAAAGGTTCTATGTATAAATCAAAAAGGAGAGGAGACAAGGGACAACCCTGCCGGGTTCCTCTGGTTATATCAAATGGCGCTGTAAGGCCCCCATTGATCAAAATTGAAGCAGAAGGACTTCTATATAACAGATCTATTGCCCTTCGAAATCTCTCACCAACGCCGAACCCCCTCAAGGCCTCTGACAGGTACAACCAATTTACCCTGTCGAAGGCCTTGGTGGCGTCCAACGTCAGAACAGACAAAGGGAGAGTCTCCTTTATCGCCACATCAATAGATCCAATTAACTCGTATGTTAGCTCATTTAGTTGTCTCCCTTTTATAAACCCTTTTTGGTTCAAATGAAGTATATTAGGGGCAACCTGGCCAAGCCGCTTGGCTAATATAGTGGCAAAGATTTTATAGTCGGCATTTAAGATTGAGATAGGCCGATATGAGCCACAGTCAGATGGGGGCTTCCCTGGCTTTAGAATAAGCGTTATAGTGGCTTTATCCCAGGAGGCTGGCGGTGCTACCCCTTCCCTCAATATTTGGTTGAACAAAACTGTTAGAATTGGGGTTATCTCTAAGATCAAGTGTTTGTATACCTCGCTCGGCAACCCGTCGGTACCTGCCGCCTTTCCCCCTTTAGAACCTTTTATGGCCTGTTATGGCCTGTTCTACCTCGACAAGACTTATTTCCTCTTCCAAAAATTTGCTCTGTTCTATTGATAGTGAGGGAAGGGAAATACTAATATCATTGGTATTGATATTAAGATTTTCCCGATATATTGACTGGAAGAATGATTTAAAGGTCTCTCTAATTTCTGCGTCACTGGTGAAGGTACCCTTATCCGAAGTTACTGAGGCAATATTATTCCGAACCCGGTCTGATTTAACTTTCCAGGCCAACAACCTTCCCGCTCCCTCACCATACTGGAAATGAGAGAGTTTGCTTGTCTCCCATTTTTGCAATACTCGTTTCTCCATTAGAGAGGACAAGTTATTCTTAAGCACATTGAGCTCTGATAGTTTTAGGGCTAGATTGTGACCGTCTAGAGATCGGTCAGTGTCTATACAGGACTGGATATCTGACATACTGTTCTCAATAGAAGAAATTTCTTCCCTATACTGCCTTCTTCTGTGAGCTACCCTGTTTTTAACTGTTCCTCTAAGAGAACATTTGAAAGCGTCCCATACTATACCTACTGGGGCTGAATCCCTATTAAAAGTAAAGAATTCACGAGTCTCGGATTGAAGGAATTCTATATCTTCTGTCGATGCGAGAAATGACCTGTCAAATGACCAGAGTTTCGGGGAAGAAGACTTAGTTCCCCACTCCATTTCTATCTTCATTGCTGAGTGGTCCGATAGATGAGATGGAATATACTCTACTAAAGTTATAGAGTCGACCAGAGATCTACTTGTTAGGATAAAGTCTATTCTTGAGCTGTGTCTGTATTTTAGATTTTTAAAAGAAAAACACTGCTTTTGGCCCTCTCTCAGCCTCCAAATATCGACATAACCATATTGTTTCATTAGTCCCAGTAGACAATTTCTAGATTTGGAGGGAACTAGTTGTCTGCTATTTGTAGATTTGTCCAGTAGAGGGTTAATGGTAATATTAAAATTGCCAGTTATGATCACCGGCTCTGGGAAATTCAAGAGGTGTTGAAATAAGGATTCTAGTGCGGAAGTATCATCGCAGTTAGGCCCATAGTAACCAGCCAATGTTATGACCGCCCCTCTTATCTCTACCGCTGTTATGACCCATCTCCCTCCCTTATCCACTTTTTGTTGTAAAATCTTCAAATTTAAATTTAGAGATTTTTTAAAAAAGATTGTAACCCCCCGCGTATTTAGTGATTGAGACGTTGTAATTGAGAAATGTATCCACCTATTTTTCTTCACTAATTCGAGTGTCTCAATTTCGGTTAAATGTGTCTCCTGGAGTATAATGATCTCGGCATCCACATCCCGAAGGTATTGTATGATTTTATTAGCTCGGGGTTTGGTGCGGAGACCATTAACATTCCAGGACAAGATTCTAGGCCTACTCATGTCTCCCAAAATAAATGTTAACCATTAAACCTAACAAATGTTTCCGTCTATAAAAAACAGGAACAGAAAGAAGAACAGAAAAAAGAACAAAGCTACAAAGTGTGTCGATTGGAGCATTATTGGAAATGGATATTTTTCTTTTTTCACCACCCCCGCTACCACCCTGTGACCAACCCTCCCATGGGAAACCCCTAATCTCACTACCCGGAAGATTCCGGAAGTAAGTGCTCCTAGCTCTCCCCCGACCCCACCTCATGTGTCCCGCTATTTATTAGAATGTGATAGCTCTCCTTATTATAAGTATAACAAGCATGAATTACTTAGTACTATTACGTTTGATTAGTAAGTGACAATATGTAAATTTATTTTATGTATATATATATATAAATATATATTCTCCCCACCACCGCTGGTCAAAGGAGGAGCTGGCGCGGGCGGTCCCGTTGCAGCCACCAGCTGGCTGAGTCAATTCGCTTCAAAAACACCAAAGTTATTGATGAAAAACGGGACCCCCAGAGCTGCAGTGTTCAGAAAGATTTATTCGGCAGATGAAAAAAGTTCCACGACGCGTTTCGCCATTACGGCTTGGTCACGCTCGTCTCGTGGCTCGCATTGCCGTCATTTAAGCAACACCCACTCGTGCACATGTTTACATCACATGGAATAGCATGAAAAGATGGCGGCCATCTTATAGTGTGAAATTTGTCCATAATAACACAATACTGACAACTCTGTTTGCCCTTACTCGGACCAAATTAATATCATTCTGATCCCTAAAACAAATATACAATTGCAAACCTGATTTTCAGTTTATAAATTGAGGCCACGTCAGTGTAATTTTGACATTTTGCATTTGTCCAAATATCGGCAGCCTATTATAGTAAAATTGTTAGACAATTGAATGTTAAGGCAAACACGAGGTTACTCATACTGTAAGGCAAAGTGCCGTCTCGTGTTAGGGCAGCATCCTTCAACATCACTGATTGTCTACTGCCAATCAGAACAACAGCGGCTGTTACGCTGTCATGGCAACCTTGTGTTTATATCAACCATAGCGAAGCTCTTATGTTTCCACATAAGTAACGCCCCAGTGGGCATTAATATTCCTGAGATGTTGTAGTTAAATCGCCCCAGTGGGCAAAACAGAGTATTTTAAGATAATAATCAATTTCTCATTTATCGTTCATGCTGAGATTGTGTAAATATATATATATATATATATTTTTTTTTTTTAATGTTGTATGTCCCTTTTCCTATCCACCCTTTTTTATTTTTTTTATTTGTGGATTATGTACTTTTGTGAATTATTTTCCCTTTTATTTCCTACCTCTTCACAGATCCGAGCTAGAACCTTTATTGCTCCTTCCTACCACCTAACGACATTAGAAGCTCGTCCGCTGCCTGTACCGATCGAACATTATGCATTTTATTGTTCATCATTATTTTGAGAGATGCGGGAAAGCCCATCTGCACTGTTGCTCCTAGTTTGCGAAAGGCTTCCATTCTTCTTCCTAGTTCCCACTGCTTTTCTAGAGTATATCTTGACAGGTCAGAGCGTATCTGAAAATTAAAGCCTTTACCTGCTAGCGACTTTTGCTTTAGGGCTAAATTCAAGATGTGTTCCTTGACAGAATAGGTATGAAAATTGACAAGGATTTTCCTTGGCTTGGTCCTTTGTGGATTGTGTCTAAAAGGATCCCTATGGATTCGTTGAATATCCAAAGCAAGTTCCTCAGGAGTATGAGGGAGGTTAAGAGAATCTTTTAATAACGAGATTATATATCCTTTGATGTCTGTTCCTTCACTACCCTCAGGAACATTCAAAATACGCAGGTTACTGCGCCTGGCGTTATTTTCCAAGACCTCCATTCTTTCTGAGATGGCCAGATCTTCCCTTTTTAGCTTTTGTATGTCTTCCTGAGTACCTTCTGCCCGCATAGATATTTGGCCTACAGTTTCTTCCAGGGCTTGTGTTCTTATAGACAAGTTACAGATCTTTTCATCAAGAGTCTCACAAAAACTCCTTATGTCCCTTTGATTTGATGCGGACTCTGCGAAACCTTCCTTGATCTCGGCAGACAATGAAGCAAACATCTGTTGCAAGGATGCCATTGAAATAGGTACCAGGGTGGAGACTAGAGTTCCCTCTTCTCTCTGACATGGTTGATGATTATCATCCAGTGTACTCGGGACTGGAAGTGAAGCAGAGAGGGATTCGACATTCTCTTTTCCTTCGTTAGTAACGGAAGTTGGATTATTTGAGGGGTCTCCCTTTTTGCTCGTCATGACAGTAAGCTCCCCCATATGGACCAGTGTCCCGGGTTGATCACTGTGTACACAGTGTACTCCTTCACCTTCTATTAGGCTGGGGTGTGCATCAAGTTCTTCCTGTAGTTCTTCCTGTAGTTCTTCCAGTAGCACCATGTCATCTATGGGATTGATAGGATCAATATGTTCAGAGACTGGAAGAGAGGCTGAGGCTGAGGCTAAGGCTGTGGCTGTATCTGTGGCTAAGACTGAGACTAGGGCAGAGTCCTGCTCGGAAGATGCCATAGCCCTTAACCCAACGTTATGCTTCCGAGAGGTGAAATCTCTCTGTGGGTGGTCTTGTCCTATTTCTAAAACTTGTGGGACAACCTTAAAGTAGGACCGCAGGGAGGGGGTGACTTTGGCGCTGGATTCTGCAAGGAGCTTAGCTTTGTTACGTTTCCTTCCTCTCTTTGCCTTAACTTCTGCTGTAAGGTATGTTGACGTCCTCAAAGTTTTTAGACTAAGAGATTTAACTGAGCTTGAAGAGTTGTCCGCTCCCTCAATCTGCTTAGTAGACAATTCCTCCTCTAAATTTGGTAACCTCCCCTTGCCTTTTCTTTTACATGGGGTACCTGTCCTAGCCGCGCACCTTGCTGCTCTTTTATTTTGTGGACTTTTTTTAGGGTTTGTGGTAATAACAGGCTTACTGGGCTTACTGGGCTTATCGTCCGCTACAGAGTCACTCATGCATTTAGGAAGCAAATTAGCCTCATTCGAGCCCCCCCTCCCTTTACCTTACTTTTATCTCCTTCAAAAGCAGCACCTTCAACTGCCTCCTCGTGGTGTTCTGCTGTTGCTGTTTTATCTTCCTTTCCTGCTGTTGGAAAATAGTATGGAACGATAGAGGCAGGGGCGCCCTCGCTGCTTTGTCCCACAAGGCTTGAATGCGAGTTGCCACGAAGGCTTCTCACCCGCCTGTTCCACCGCAGCTCCAGGGCGGCCTGCCTCCAGCGAAAAAGCCCAGGTGCACTCTCACTCCTCTCACTCCTCGAAGCAGGAAGGCATCGATCAGGAGCAGAAGGGCATTGACTGCTGCGGCTGCCGGTACCGCTAGGTGTGCTGCTCTCTCAGCTCACTGAGCTCCTCTCGCCGATGACCTGGCGCCCGCCTCCTTCGCCGAGGCACATCCGAGAACGCCCGTGTGCACCCCTGTGACAGGTCGCGGTAAAGGGAGCTGGAGCAGGAGCGGGTACGTGAATGGAAGGGAAAGGGAAAAACACGGGGTAATGGTTTCACGAAGTGTTCTAAAAATCAACAAGCTTGAGATTACTCATAGCGAGCAGAACGGGCATGAGGGACTCAGAGGTGAAGGCGGAGCGGAGCACTGCAGCAGGCAGCCGACTGCCGCCATGTTTCCCCTCCGGTCTGTCTTGGTCACCCATATTGGTAAAGTTGTGAAGGATGCGCGTTTCAGCCAGCCCTCTCCGCTCACGTTTACAGGGAGGGAACCACAACGCTACAGGTCCCATGTCTTCCCTGTGGTGATCTGCTGATCACAGGTCTAGTTGTCAGCATGCCACAGCCACTCCCTCATGGCTGGGATGCTTGCGAAAGATGTAGGTATCGTGCACACTGCCTGAGAAATTTGCGACTACATTGTGTACAAGCCCCAGTGGTCCAGTTTTGCCTGCACATTGTTGGAATGCATGTGGTTTTTTGTTGTGGTGATTTTGTGCATTGTTGGCAGGGGGCACAAGTAGTACATGTGTGCAGTTAGCAGCCCCCAACACATGCAGGAAGCCTGCTATGGCGTGGTTCCCTTGCTTGGTCTCCAGCTGTTCCTGAGCAGTGTGGGTGAAGTGAACATGCAGGCGTATCAAGCTGAAACGAACCGTGATGCTTACAGGTGTGATATATCCTACATAATGAGACCGTAACAGAAGTTTGTGTGGTTGTAACGTTCCTTTTCTTTCCTACGAAGGTTATGACCACACAAACTTCTTTTACAGTCATTTTGTGCAGGATTGCTTATACCTGAAAGCATTCCGGTTTGTCCAAGTGCAATACATTGTGACCATACTAACGCTTGACCATTGTCTTAATTTATCCAACAGATTTCTGAATATGGAGTTTTAGGGTTTCCAGGACGATCTACAGTTATTTCGATCCACAAGTTGATGTTCCCCATTGGCAATGTCACTCACTGTTTGATGATTTTGTGTTGTTAATTTATGTTTTTCTAATAAAGTCCTGTTTTCCCACTACTGTTGACTACTAGATTTCAAGACCTCGCGCACCCCTATTTCAGTGATTACAATCTTGGATCTGGAGCACAAAGTCATCAAGCAACGGCCGGGGTTGAGGTTGGTTGTGCAGGAATACTACGAATTGGAACGAGCGGGTGGTGCAGATACAGGGACCCTATGTTGCTTTTGTAGACATGCATCCAAGATGTGTAAGGAAGTTTAATAGTGCTGGCTGTGAAACTCCTTAGACTCTCACAGTTGTTAGTTGGAAGGTACCAGAGGCCAACAGGTGCAACACAGTCAGCAGCTTTGCCTGCGTAAGGATGTTGATTGTCTGCTGTGTTTGTACCATCAGCCTGTGGGCAATGTGGCAGTGTGCACCAACTTGAGAATGGGGGCCATAATTCTTTTGGCACTTTTGCTGCGCTAAAGTGCAGATAACTTGGCGATAAGTCCCAACTGTTGGGATATAGGGTGAATCTAAAACGAGCCCTTGTGTTTATTAGGACTTTGTTGTAGCTACATGCGAATCACACGAAAAAAGATGAAAAAACAAGAAAAGTGGGATGGTACAAACACCCTGACCCACTAGGCCTGCTCAAGGGATCCCACAAAAAACCCCAGGGCCAAATAACTGTCACAATTTTTTTTTTTTTTAAAGCGGCTAAGTGCATCAATCCGGAAGAAAAAAAACAAACAATGGGGCATATTCTCAAGGACTTATCGCTGAATTATCGGCACTTTAGCGCAGCAAAATAATTATTATCCCATTCTCAACCTGGTGAAAACTGCTGATATTGCCAATTTTCCAGCAATAGCTTTTGCAAAAAACATCGCCACCAATGAGAGCGACAACTAATGCTATTGATATGCAGAATAGGCATTCCAGTGTAAAAAAAACCACAAAAACACCACTTCCGATATTTTCAACGACCAGCCAAATCTGGGATGCGAAAACAGGCAATAAGCGAATCGTACAATATAGATCGCGCATCAAAAATCAAGTACTGACCGTCCCAGTGGTGCAACATTTTGTTGACCAACAACATTCAGAAAGAGACTTTCAATGGACTGTACTATCTGGTATTAAATTGCCCCCGTGCGGAGGCAATTTAGAAAATATGCTGGCTAAAAAAGAAGCGTATCTAATTTTAAAGTTCCATTGTACAACAAGAGGATTGAATGAGCTAAGCAAGTTGAACCAAGCACAAACTTGAACATTGGAACCACAAGTCCCAAAATCCAAAAGGACAAGGAACACGATGATGACACGCATAAAGGCAGAGACAGCACGAGCATCGAGTGATACACGTTTGGTGAGAGAAGACTGAATCTATGCCAGAAAAACACAGCTGCAAAGTAAGTGAAACCCGCCGAAAAAACACTGTTATGAAATGTGAAGTAGACGGGCGGTGAAACTGCCGTACAGAACAAAAATGTCACAGTGGTTCAAGTACTGCATCGCTGGGCTGCAGCAGATAGATTAATAAGGACGATGAAAGCGCACATTTAAACAAATAGCTTTCCATTTACACTGCGTTTTTTCAAAAAAAGTTTTCTCTGTTTGGTTGCGACAGGAAATGATGCTGCCCCAAATTTAGATGAGGATACAATTCATCTGGTAGAAGAGGAACCTTTCATACAAGTAAGAGAAATGCCGTGGAAAGCTCTTCCTAAGACACAAACAGTAAGCAACTTCGTTCTGTATAAACAATGGCAATTTAATTGTTTGCAGGGTGAATTCAAAACGTCCTAGGTTGACCATGTCTGGCAACACGAACACAAGTGGGGAGTCATCGAAATAGATGTACGAAGACTCCAGTAAGTGCTTCCAACTCTAAGTCATAAAAAACAACGATAGTAGTTAAGATTGTCCCATAACGTCAGACTCAAACTTATATAAAATCAATTTGGTTGTGTTTAGGGACAGAAGATGGACCTTTAATAGAACCCCATCAAAAGCTATAAGGTACTCTTGGTATGTACTTAGTGGGTTGGTTTATTTAAAAGTTTGATAAGGAGAGGCAAAGAAGGGCGCTACTCATTATATATTATTTTGTTAATTACCAGGATTACACTGTGGTCTAAAGCCCTGATGATAATCCACCAATGCAGAAGGGGATTGGAAACTTGTCGGCACGTCTTTAATCGACTGCGAGGGACCAACATTGAATGGGACTCTAGTGAGGGTGTCATAATTGAAACATACCCCGAGAGCGAACTTTTATAAAAAAATAATTTTCCCTGCAGCCTGCCTGTCATAGTGCCACATAGAATTTGAATTTTGGCAGGCAATTGTTGAAATTTTGGACTGGTGTATTTAATTGATGCAAATACAACAGTGTTTTGTCTTTCTTTTTGATTATAATATGTTTTTGTAAAATGTTTTTCATACAATTTTGATTCACACAATATACTGAATGAAATGTGTATTCCTCCTATGCATCAAGAGTAATGAACAGTTGTTTGAAATGAAGTTGAATCAATACAAATATGAAAGTAAAGTATAATGATTGTGTGCGTTGTATTTCGAATCTGCAGTATTAATTAGCAGTACTGAAATTGGTGGCCTGGTACCCCTTGTTTGAAAAAATGTATTAGACATCCTGCCAGGCTTCCAGAACGGACAAAACCCCTTAGGTTTAAACTTTTACTGGTGTAAAGCAGGACAACTACCTACAGTATGAAAGAGCGCCAAGCCCAGAGCCACATCTAAAGACCAACACATGTCATAGAGCAACTGATCATGCAGCTCTGACGCCCAAGTAGGCCACAACACCCACTGCTACCACCCCAGGATCTCCCCCCCCGGACCACCCCTGCTACTACCATCTAGGCAGTGCTGAAGAGCAGACCTTCCCAAGACGGCATGGCCCCTCAGCCACACAATTTTCTGAATGTTGGGAGACATGGGAACCAAGTATGTGTGAAGGAGGCAAGTCACTGTGATGGGTTGTATGATCATGGACGGTGGTGACTAGTGTTTCCTAGGAATGGGAGGATGCTCCTCTTGGATGCTGTCAGCCTGTGGGCCTCTAGTTGACTGTGAAAGACCAGTTTCCATAGATTCTTCCAAGTTCTCACTGGGTCTCCAGGTTCTCAATTCTAAGGTGTTGCCTTCAATAGTTACAATAAGCCCTGCTGCTTGTAGAAGGTTATATTTAATTAACTGTTCATAGGAGTGGATTCAAGATCAGGAATTATGTATTCTCTTAATGGCAGTCTCATGAAGGAAATCTGCAGTCACATCCATCAGTCTACGATCATGTAGAAAAGACACCAATTCCGTTTTGCTGTCTGTAGAATAAGCCCCGTTGTTGATGCTGCAGAAGACATGCTTTGATAGCCCAGGGAGTATTTTTCGATCTGGAGGGATGCGGCCATATCCTGTGCGCTCTCTTGAATTACAAGCATTACTGGGAATTAAAATTTTAGTAGTTTAGGTAGAAAGGGACATAGTAAAGTAATCATGCCCATCCTTCTGGTACTCAATAGCGGAATATAATATACCAGCTAGCCTGGTCATCTAAATCAGAAATATCCCTTTGCTGCCTGATTAGTTCAGTGCCCTGTCCGGTTTTAAGCTGTATAATCAATCAAGTTCATCCATTTGTTTAGCTGTAGAGTCCAGGCATAAATGCATGTGTGTAAGATCAGCTATTTGAGATTTAATGTCCGTCGCCATATCTGTGATTATGGTATCAAAGACAGAAACCTCATACCATATGGTCAGGACTTCTTTGAAGATAGGGGACAGACTAATTTCTGCCACTGTGTCGGATTTAATGGTCACAGACATTCCACTCAACAAATCTTTAGCAAAGGGCAGCTGCCTAGTCTTGTTCGAGCCTGGCATGGATGCTGGGTTGGGCCTGTGAAGGGATAGAGCAACTCAGGCCTATAACGGGACAACTCCAGCTCTGCAAAAGTACCATATCGCCAATCTGGAATGTTGGATCAAAAGCCATTGTGTCACTCTTGGACCCATCAATCTTTGTGTTCTACCCACGGGCTCCAAAAGTCTACTAGACTGGTTGCTGGAGGGTTATCCAACCACTGTTACCCTACACAGTTGAGATGTCTATGAAATTAGCAGAATTGGCTAGGTGGTTATCCACAGAGGATTATGGCAGTGAGTCTCAGGGGCCTGAGATGGTCTTGCAGCGCAGCACCCCAGGGAAGTATCTTATGAAGGTTACATGAGGGGGAAACAACACTTACAACGCAACTTTTACAACGCACTACCTTTACAACGAAACCTTTACAATGCAACAATCATTACAACGCATACCATTACAACTCAACCATTACACCGCATGCCACTACAAAGCATACCACTACAACGCATGTCATTACAACGCAGTCATTACAACACATACCATTACAACGCATACCTACACTATCCAACACTTACCCTACTGTTGCACCCCCTGGAGTTAGAATAGTAATTTTTACCCCTACACTATCCAATACTTACCCTACTGTTTCACCCCCTGGAGTTAGAATAGTAATTTTTACCCCTACACTATCCAACACTTACCCTACTGCTGCACCCCCTGGAGTTAGAATAGTAATTTTTACCCCTATACTATCCAATACTTACCATACATGCAATGTAATGGTATGCGTTGTAATGGTATGCGTTCTAAATGTAGTATGCGTTGTAGTGGAATGCTTTGTAAAGGTAGTTTCAAAGAATTCGTTGTAATGGCATGCGTTGTAATGGAATGCGTTGTAATGGATGTTGCGGTGTAAAAAATGCGTTGCAAAGGTATGCGTTGTAAAAGTATGCATTGTAACGACATACATCCTACATAAGGGTATCATGTTAATGTTTTACCTGTCTGAGAAAATTATAGACTCTCTGAAGTTTGTGTCATGAGGCAGTGGGAAAGGGTCAAAGCAGGTGAGGGTGTAGTATTACCCCTGCATCGACCAGGTTGATTGGAGATGTGCAAGGCCATAGTGAGGGATGTTGTAGCATTGAGTGTAGGGTCTTGAATTGGGCCTTCAGTTATCCCGTCCCCAGTTCTGCTAAGATCACAGGATACTAAAAGAAATAAATTTGTCCAAGCTTCAGCATTTACAATAAGCATCCTGAGGAGGTTCAATGTTGGCTCTCAAATGGTTTTGGCTTATGGTTAGCTGCCTGAGTGAGCTGGGGAGGTATTATTAACCCCTTCCCTGCGGGGCTAATTCCCCTGCTGTGCTGGGGGAGGTAAGCGCGTGCAACGCCGCGGAACTCATGATGAGCTTGGCTCATCATGCAGCACGGTGGTGCTGTGCTCATGACGAGCTGAGCTCGTCATGACCACGTCCGTTCCAATGGAAGGCCCAGCACAGCAGGGGAATTATCCCCGCGTGGGCGCGGCGCAACAGTCATGACAATCTCAGCTCGTCATGAGCACAGCGCGACCGTGCCTCATGACGAGCTAAGCTCGTCAGGAGCGCAGAACGGGTTAAAGGGTATATCCGGCGGTCAGGGCTTATGGTTAGGCTGCCTTGGGGTTTCCTGTCCTTAGTGAGTTCTGCAAACTGGCCCATCTGGTTCTCATTCAATTGGAGTTGCAGGGCAACTTCTGAACCCTTCGTGGGGTCCGCAATGAAAGGGCAATAATGTGTTCCTTCATCCCTTCTGCATTTTTTGTCTGCGTGTTGTGCAAGCACACTCTGGCATCACCTCTCGCAGAGCCATGGTCTCACTCATGCACATTGTGGAAAGCACGTAGTAGGCTGCAACCCAGCAGATGTTTTGGCCCCTTTATTGCAGCCCATGCAGGTGCTTGGCTTGTCCAGCATGATCATATTAACTGATCTGCCCAGCTGTGTCCCCAAATTTGTTTGACAGAGTTTCTTGGCTGCCAGAGTGCCTCAGTGAGCCACCATCTCAGACTGTGGCAAAGTCTCAACTCCTCTGTTCTTAATTTCGTTTGAGTGACACTGTGTCTAAATCCATGATGCATAGAACGACCAGTGGTGATTCATGATATCACCCCAGTATACTTGCTCTTTGAGGAAATCTGACTACTGTTTACAATTGCTGGTACATGAGCAATCACTTTCCTGATAGATGAGCAATCATTGTGAACTCCTCACATAATGTGTGGGCAAGATCTTACTCAGCCAAATAATTTGCTCTCCCAGGAAAGGTAATCATTGTGAACTCCTCACATAATGTGTGGGCAAGATCTTCCTCAGCCAAATATTTTGCTCTACCAGGAAAGGTTTGAGACACGAATGACTATATAGCAAGATAATAGGCAAACAAGTGCTAATCTGGTCTTCACATAACAGACTCTATCTGAATGGTAACAGGCAGTACAGCATATTATCACCATACTTTCCCAGTGAAAAAATACCAAATTCCTCTTGAGAAATCATGCTGATTCCAGCACTCTCTACCTCCTTCATCCTTGCAGAATTATTAGGAATCTATCTGGGGACATGACATGCACAGCTCCTACAAAAACCATCATCTCTGGGAAATAGCTTTTGTGACACTATAAGAATGGCCGTGGACCTTAATTCACCAGAGGCCATCTTTGCTGAGGCCCCCTTCAAAGAGATATTGGAGTCTCATGGGATTCTGGATTATGTATACGTGTTTTCTACAGACCCAATGGGGAAAGAACCCCAGGGGAAATTAAAAGATAATGCCCCACAACCCTCAAATCTTCATTAACCCAGCTCATCATGCTAATATGACATCACACTCAATAGCCAATAGCAACAGTCATTCTGCAGTCAGCCATGTGCACTCTCCTAACAATATGTTCAGCTAAATAACCTCTCAATGCAGTGTACTTTTCTGCAGTCAGAATGTACAGTACATTTGTCTTGAGTAAGGGAAGACGTCCAGAGTAACCCATATTGTGCACATTGGTACGCCATATAAAAGTTCAGGAAACCTTTATATTTAGAAAAATAGATTTTTGGCCAAATGTACTTACAGGCTAGTCACAAAACACCAGCTTTTGGTGACCAGTATTTTATTTTGCAAACGGAACAATGTATTAATAGATCGGTGCCCAATACAAGGAATTGCAAGGGGTGGCAGAATGACCTGCATAAATAATATCAGTTAGGCAGGTCACAATTTCCAAGCACTGTGATTGCGACAATCATTGTTATGGTGGCCTGCAAGAGACATCAGCATACCAACACTGCTATTGCATACCAAAACAGAAAGAAAAAAAAAACAGTTTTCAGTTTTAGGAAACTTCAGTGAGAGCAGGGAATAGTCCTCTAGACCACTACATACTTCCCCTAAGGCTGCCACCCCAAATCCTATGGGTGGCCCTTGCAGGTAAGAGTGGTGGAGCAGGGTGGGGGTGGGAACTCGACAGATGGCGATGATGGAAAATTAAGTATTTATTTCATTTTCCCTCATCGTAGTCTTTTGAGTCCCCCCTACCCCACCCAATCACTCTTACCCGCACGGGCTGCTCCTGCCAATTCCTACAGGTAAGAGGTACAAAAGGGATGCCTCCCCCTTTACAAATCACATATCACCTCAACATGGGAGGTGATAATTGATCAATTGTATGCAAGCAACATTAGGGTGGCACACCATTGATACATAGATTACTGACACTTGGGGGCATATTATCAACAAGTAGCGATATTTATCGCTAACTAAGCTTAGCAAAAATGTTTCTATCTCTGTGCTTCGCCTGATTTTATCACAGAGATAACGTGCTATTAGCAACGTTTATCTCAAATGCGATAACATTTCAGGCATTATCGGCGAAATGCGTGAATATCGCTGGTAACCCAGCGATATTCACACATTATCGCCAATGGAGACTTAGCAAGAATATCCACCTCCCATTGGATATAATGGCTAAGAACAGGCGTTCGTTTTCAGCGATATTCGCGCTTAGCGTGAATTTTTTAATCGCTACGCCTGTGTTGATAATAGGCGATAGCGATGTTAGCGACTGCTTTCAGACACTAACAGGTTGGGTATGCCCACTTTGCATGTCATTAGCGATAAATATCGCTGACATGCAAAGCGGGCCCCAAACCACTCGCTATCGCCTACAAACTGTCGCTAACTGCTGTTAGCGACAGCTTGCTAATAGTGCAATGAAAATATCGCCGCTTAGCGGCCGAAAACGGCCGCTAAAGCGGCGATAATTTCATATCGCCCGCCTTGATAATATGCCCCTTGGTTTGAAAGGAACACCACCCCTAAAAGGCCCTTTTCAAAATACAAGTAGGTAATTATTTTTGACCCATTTTGCAATTTGAAAAAACTAAAGTTAGTACACATGTAAAACGGGGTTGAAGTTTCAAACCCCGCATGTTGGTAAATTGGGTGTTAAAGAAAGCAAAAACTCTTTGCACCGTTGGCCTTTCGAGCTGGAAATCTAGCTTGGTTGAAGGACAATTGTCATCTTTCCTCTGATCCCTGATAACAGCAACAGCAACAGCCACAAGAAATCAGTGTATTTCATAGTAGGGAAAGTGAGTGGGACAATCATAAGAGTCTTATAGATTGGAGGCAGTTTAAAAGCCTTTGATGTTCCTTTGCAGACATCTATGATGAGAAAAGCAAAGCCCATTGATGGATGTCAAAATGAAATAAATCTTTGTAAACTGTAATCCGATATACTGCTTTATAGCGAGGGGAAGCAGGTTCAGAGAATATTGTCAATCACATTTAATGAGCATCCCTAATGTTGTAGAAAGGAAAGTAGGGGAATGCGGTATCAATAAATGCCACTTTGAGAGAAATATTTTCAACGCACATGTTGGCAACAATGCGAATAAGCATTTTATCATCTTCTGACAGAGTGGGAGCAAATATTAGAAACGCTGGGAACGAGCACCTCGGGCTAAAAAGCAAAAGAAGGAGCAGCATATTAATAACTTTCTATATAGCAATGTGGTTTGCAAATTCACTAGGCAATAAAGCAAAGGGTAATCATCAGCCATGCTAGGCTTCTGAACTGCTGTCATAGGAACAGATGATCATTATTTTACTTAAAACAAGCCCTGCTCTGTGATGACTGCTTCACCAGAGTTGTAAAATGGGACATAGCTCTTTCATCTCTAAATACTAAAATTCACAACGTCTCAAATAAAAAGCAGTGGTGTGTAAGATACATTTCACGTTTATTTACATTCACACTTTGATGTCTGTATGCTTCAGTAGCAATACAAAATAGAACAATGCAATAACATGAAAAATAGGGTTGTAATGCTAGCAATTGTGCTAACTTACAGCTCTTAAACTTTGTGGAGACATTTTATCCCTTTGTAAGGTCTTATACTGTTAATATGCACGACAAACTGATGGCCTTGATTGTCAGGATGGAAAAAATATCATAAAAGAAGGTGACACGTTTGTATTTTTCTGTTTTAAAAAATAAATACAGACAGGGTAACTGAATATTTTCTTTTGGGGTCATGTGTAAAATCACTCTGGGACATATTCACAAGAGCGTTATGGAGTACATAAAGTAGTACTCCTATAGTCCACTTTTACATACTATTACATGCTTTTGTGGGTTGGCCAAAAAAAATCTAAAATGGGAATATTAAAGGGATACTTGTATGTAGGAGAAATTCAAAGCACATTGGCCTTCTTTTTATTTTTACTAGTAGAGAGTTGGACGTTTTGTGGCCGATTCACAAGGGCATGAAACTACTTCCTGTACTCATACATTCTTTAGTGAAGCCATCCCATCAAGTGTATAATGAAAGTCCTTATGTACATAAAAGTAGAACACAAACAAATTCACAAACTAAAAATGTATTGACTGCAGTACATGGGTATATCAAAGCCAAACAGCATTAAACATTACGAGCAAAGATGCTGGAACTAAAATATGATGGGCGGGATGCAAACAAAATCAGAAAAGGTCTAAGAAGTGTCTATCCTGTGAGCTATCAGTTATCAGGATTTTAAATGTTTTGCTCAGACAAGCCGGAGTCTAATTAACAATACCTAGGCAAGACGATCAATAGTTTAATACTCACCGATAGAGGATCAGAGGCAATTCAACTTAAATCACAAGACTTCATTCGATCTTTTTTTTTAAAAACGGATCATAAAAGCACAAATTCATCCAAAATATTACAAACAACTTATATAACCATGTAAACAAAAGACTTAAAATCAATTTATCAAAGTAGCCATATGCATAATGAAGATAATATCACAAAACCATTAAATCAATTAAAATCCTGCAGGTTTCTTAGTACAGTTAGGTCCCTGTTACACAACTGAGTCCAGTTTTATCCTAGTTGCTGCTAATTAAGACAACAGCCACAGAGTTTTCCTTTTTCTCATACAGGCCCATCTGGGAGAGCCTTTAAAAAGTACAAAGCCACCCTACATTGTGTAAATTTATGGGACCTTAAAACTGGAAGAATAAATGCTTTTCTTTCATCAGAATAGTACTTGCAGAATAATAATAGATGCAGATCTGACTGAGGACACTGGTTTTGCATGGGCAGGGTGACAAATCTGAGAGTTTATATTTCCTCTCTGGGTACCCTAACGTCAGTGGGATCAGGTTGAATCGGAAACGCAATAGAATAAACCTATGCTGTGCATTAGTAATACAAGAGAGGTACGAAAAACCTTCCCCTGATCTTGGTGGAATAAGGTCATACACAAGGGAAGTTTTCTGGAGGGGATTTTTGGGCATAGTTTGCTCTCAGCAGAAATAATTCAATTACTTTCTGCTTACCCTCCTACAGGAGTTAGGATCCTGCAATAATTCACCCTGCCCCAATGCAGTCAATTCTGCCTCTACATATTTAAGCCAACCTATCCTCTTACAGTAATCCAACTTCTGACAGTCCTTAATGATGTGTTGCGTTAAATTAACATTGGACCTACGCCACATTGAAAGCCACAACAGGATTGTAGCCAGTCTCATAAAATCACTCAAATAGGGTAGCCCCAATTCTAAATGTAAAATATAATTTGGGACTGAGTGTGGTAATGATACTTAATTAAAAAAAAAAGCTATCTCCCAATTTCGGAAGTTGGTCTACGTCTCTGCCATCCCCAAGACTCCTGCCCCGTAGGTTGGTGCAGCCTTAGTTTTTGCGCAGTAGATGTTTTTAATCATGTCCAGGGGACTGGCATCTGACTTCTTAGCAAAGATCTGGATAGCTTGGAGACTCGTTTCCATACCTTGGGGCAGATTTACAAGCCCCTTGAGCCTCTTTAACGCCGCCGTAGCGTCACTTTTGTGACGCAGCGGCGGCACAAAGCCAGCGCCATGCTACAGGGTATTTACAACGTGACGCATCTGGGAGATGCGTCTCATTGTAAAGCCCTGCGCCGCATGTAGGTGTTCCGGCGCTGGGGGGGGGGGGGGCGTTCTGGTGCAGGAACGCTTCCTAAAAGTGGCTGAGTGAAATCTACAAGATTTCACTCAGTCACTTTTAAGACTATGCTGCATCAAAACCCTGCGCCTTCTTGAAACAGGCGTAAGGATTGACGGATCATGTTAGGGATAGGGCACCCCGGAGCCTTGCTGGAGGTGTGACACAACACCAGCAATGCGCCGCCTTTCCGACGGGGGATGCAACACGCATCTGCCCATCCGTGCGCCACGGTGCGCCGCATTGTAAATGCAGCACATCAGTGATGGCGCATGGGTGAGTAGATGCACCACAACTCTTCACGCGCATCCCTGATGATTAGCAGAAATGCGCCAGAAGTAGTAAATCTGCCCCCTTGTGTTCTTGCTGCCACCAAGTTAGACCAGGAATGGTTTTTATCAAAAAGGACTCCTAAGTATGGAAAGGAATCTGCCACCTCAATGTTCTTTGCTGCCAGATGGAAAACGGTGTGAAAATCTCTCCTCTATCCGCTACCGCTATGATTATAAAAATTTAGATTCATTTACTTTTAGGTCCAATGAGGCAAAAAATAACGTGTACAAAGTTATAATGGATTGTAAGGCTACCCCACTTCTAGCCATTAGTACTGCCTTGTCAGCGTACGCCAATATCGGAGGAGGAATGTGATCAAATGTAGGCCCATCCAAAGGTGAGGTGCTCAGGGCGGCCTCCATCCCATTTGTATAGATAGAAAAGAGAAACAGGATGAGGACACATCACTACCTTACTCCCTTCTCGATCCTGAAAAAGCGTGTGCATTCCCTATTCCTGCCAAACCGTACACAGGCAGTGGCATTGACGTACAGCTGGTGAATTAAACTGAATATCGGGCGATCAATGCCCATGATGGGCCACAACGTCTGGTGAGAGGAACAGTCAAAAGCTGCAGTCAAGTCCATGAAGGCCATGTAGATCTTCCTGACTTTTGCCTTGGTATATTTATCTATAGATAATGAGTGATTTAGGCATTCATCCACGTCCCCATTCCTCTCCGGAAACCATATTGTGCCTGCATAAAAATGCTATGTTCTTCGGCCCAAATCGCCAGTCTGGCTATTAAAAGCCATCCCATAAGATTGGCAGTGGTGTCCAGAAGGGAAATTGGCAGTAGTTCTTTGGTGACCCCAATCACCATTATTTTTGTATATAGGCACTATTACACTCTGTTTCCAGGATGATGGAGGACCCTCTACCACAATGGTATTAAAACATTTGTTAGTAGGGGGACCCAAATATCCCAGTTCTCCTGGAAAAGGTCGATTGGCACTCCATCAGGGCCCAGAGCCTTTCCAGGGGCACAAGTCTCTAGCCCCTTTCTAACCTCATCTAATGAGAAGCTTAGCCTGCCATGAGATACAAGGTCTAGCTGGGGGGGGGGGGGGGGGGTTTGAAATAGTAGGGAGATACAGGAGCCAAAGATTTTTTCAAAATGTCTCACCCATGCTTCCTCATCTACTTGTGTATTTAAAATAGGGGGTATTTACAACTTTACAAAAATCCCTACTGCTACCTGGGATAGCCGCTTGTTCAAGACCTTCCTAGGTCTGCTCGCTAGGATCCTTCTCTCTTCTCCTTCTTGCTTGTTTATTGTCATTGCTTAGAACTTGTATCATGACGGGATATCTAGGGTGGGTTTTTAAAGCATTGACAAGGGCTCTTGTAACAGTAGAGCATATTGAATCAAACCAGCGGGAGGTAAGGATAATATTTGGTGACTTCGAGCGAGTAAGAGTTTCTTTTAATTTCATCAAAAGGGCTCTAAACTGGGTGACTAGGAATGAAGGGGAAGAGCTCTCCTCCAAATAATATGTGATTTCTTCCCTGGCTTGGGTTAGTTTTTCGGGGACCAGATTCAGTTTCTGTGCCTGTGTCCACTTAAGTTGGTAGACATTTTTCCTGGTAAGGGTTATGCTATCCATTACCTTACTACCTTCTTTTGCCTTACACAGGATACTTAGGTAGGTAAATAAGATAGCATGATCGCTATGACAAGAAAATACGCTACCTGTGTGGACCACTTTCCCATTTAACGTGGCAGAAACTAAAATGAAGTCAATCGTAGACTCTTCATTTCCCCTCGTGAATGTTATCCCTATCTCACCTGCTTTTATATCATTAATTATTCCTAGATTCCACTTATATAATAGTCTAGTTAAAGTTTCACAATATTTTTTATGCATAAATTGTGAAAGAGGGTTACCCTGGGGGTTTTCTAAGCCACACACCATAGCCCTACTATACTTACAAAGATGCACATTGAATTCCCCCACACAAATGATGTTGACAGGGCCCCTATTTATATTTGCAATGTTTTTTCTAAATCATTTGCTAGTTCTTCTACCATTGCCTTCATATTTCTCCCAAATTCATTGTTGTAATAGTTAATTACTAGCCAGATCTCTTCTTTCCTATGTTCAAGTCGAAGGAGCTGGAAATGGCTATTTGAAAAGCAAACCTGCATTACTTGTAGGGGTATAGTGTTAGAGGTTAAGATTATTGAACCTCCCTTAGCTCTACTTGACAATGATGGTCTTGCAGGAGTGTGAAAAGTATTGAACCCTGAGAAAAAAACTGGGTCTTTGGCCCACGTCTCCTGGAAGCATATAGGGCCATATGTCTCATTCCAAATTGCGATCGCAAACGCTGAAATTCTGCGAATGCAAATAGGCTTAATGGTATGTATTAAAGAACAACTGACTCGCAAAATAAGGAATCACAAAATTTGAGATTCCTTATTTTGCAAATGCATTTAAGGGATCGCAAATTGCGATTCCTTAAATGGAATGTATGAGGCACCCAAGTTGTGTGAATATGGCTTAAGGAATCGCAAATTACCACCAACTACAGGTTGGTGGTAGTTCGCGATTTCTTTAAAAAATTGAAATTTTTGCATTTTTCAAAGTGGCATGTGGCGCACACACATGCCCTTAGGGCATGTATGTGCGCCACATGTTCACCCATGCTCATTTCAGGGGTACAACAGGGTTTCCTTTTGACACCCTGGCACACTTGAAATTGCATCCTCAATTTGCGATTCTTTAATTGGGAATCACAAATTGAGAATGTCTTCCATTGATTCCTATGGGCTTCTAGGCCCATAGGAATGAATGGGGAGGTATTCCTTAATTGCGAATCATAATTTGCGATTCGCAATTAAGGAATATGTAGGATTTGCAAAATGTATTGCTAATCCTACATTCATAGCACTTTGCGATTCTCAAATAGCGATTCTCAAAAATTCGCTATTTGAGAATCGCAAAACCTAACATTGATACATATGGCCCCAAATCGCCAGTGATTACCAAAGGTTATGCCAATGAGGATTTCCTATCTTTGAGGCTATTTCTGCCACATTCCAGGATGCTAGGCTAGTCCTAACTTCCTTTTCAACATTCGATGGTGATATAATAATCGGGGAGACACTAAGCAACAGAGTTACTGCTGTAGAAGCCCTCCTTACAGATAATGAGATTAATGAGGTCTCCTGCAAACTAGTCACTGGAGTAGCTGGTGTAATAGCCCTCCCTATTAATAAGGGGACTGGTGGCGTTATTCAGTCGCAAGATTCCAGATCTGAAAGGGCTGTGTATCTATTGTACAACCTTATCCATGAAGTAATATTAGAATCCTCTTTATATCTCGGAAAGGGTTGTTCAGGCATTCTACTGACCCTGTGACCCACACATAACATTGGACCCTGCTTATAAAAGTTCTCCAGTGGGAAAGGAACAATCTAAGAGAAAATCTATAAAGATTTTCTAGGATAAAATGTCCTGTGGAGGCATTATTGAAATTTAGCACAACACAGTCGCCGGTTATAACTTTGCTTGAGCTGCCCACCCACCCCACTTTCCTGGCTATAATAATTTTATTGGCCAGTTGGTGGCTTCTCAATCCTGAGTCCTTAAGGTTGTTTGTTAGCCAGTAGAGACATTTATCCATTAACTGTATCATGGATTCGTTCTGGTTTTCCAGGAGCAGAGGGACATTCCTCAAAACCAGTACCAGAGGGGAGGCAGCTGGTGGGAGATAAAGGACTTGCTGTGAATTATTATCTGCAGCTACACAACAGTTCTCTCATGTTCCTACTGACTAGATGACTACTCTTATTTCCTGCTGGGAACCTGCTGAAATACATCTCTTATACTCCAAACCTCCAGAGGTGCATTAGAATTTGCAGTGCCAATTAGAGGCTGTCCTAAGACCCGGGTAGTAGAGGTGGATGGAATTATCGTTGTCGGTAGTATGGCCCGTCCCCAATTCTCATTTTAGTGAACTAAGTTTCAGTTTATGGGTGCACTTACAATAGGGTCTCTTGGGGGCTCCACTTGCCATAGGACCAAATGGTTCTGCGTCTCTAAATTGGCTAGTCTCTGTTCAATTTGCGTCAATTTGGTTAGAATGGACTCCAATATAATAGTTATCCTTTTACTCACTTCTGCACTTAATACTTCATCCAGAACTGGTTGTGGCAGTAAACTATTTATAGTTGCTGGCAGCGCTGATATTATAGAATTTGCTGTGAAAGCCCTGGTTTGTGGGCCTTTCAGTTTGGGAACACAACTTAATTTAGATTGTTTTGACTTCGGAGTCCCCCACGCCCTGCGTCGCTTTTCTGGGGATTGTGCATAAGGTCCTTTGGAGATGTATTAGGGGGAGAGGGATCTAACTCCCTCCTCGTTGTAACCGGATGAGCTAAAGTGGCAGGGGAGTGTCCACATTGACCCGGTGGAAGATTGCATGATATTAGCAATCGTGGTGACTGAGAGTGAGAAGAACTCACGTTTACACTTCCTGTAGGTGAACCTAAAGGAAAAAAAAGGAGTTCCATTGATAAGCACCTTTCAGTTAGTTCAATTTCAAGGGAAAGGACATTGCCGCTCTAGTCAGAAACGCATCCACCGTTGCTACCGCCCCTCCACCCAATTTCTCAGCAAGTCCCTTTCGCTTTAGCCTATTTAAAGTGCTGTAGCGAAAAACAACTGCGAGTAACAGTACCTTAATTCAGGCGCAAACGTTAGACGGGGGATCCAGCCCAGACTCCTCCGGGCTCCGATGCGCCAGTCCTTGGCCCAGGCACACCCTGGCGCTTTCAGCGCTGCTGGAGCTATGAGGTGATTATAAGCCCCTCTGGGCATGGGAAAGGTAGCATTGGTGCCTCTTGGTGCTAGGGGTTGTGGGCTTGAAGTCCCCCAAGATGCTGGCATCAGGCTGCGGCATGTAGTAATGAATGGCTCCGCCCCGCAGGAGCTGCAAGGTGATTGTAAGCCCCTCCGGGTGCGGGTAAAGTAGCATTGGTGCCGCCTGGTGCAAGAGGTTGTGGGGCTTGCAGTCCCTGAGATGCTATCATCAGACTGTGGCGTGTAGCAATGAACGGCTCCCCCACTATTGAACAAGATCTGAGAGGGACAGATAACTGATATACCCTGGTTCTTTGGAAACCTTAACTGGCCACAAGCTGGTCAGCGATGCTACTTGATTTGAGCTGAAGGAACATAGGGTCTGATTATGATGTTGGCGGGACCATCCCTGACGCCCCCATCGGCAAACAGCCCTTCGGTCTGACCGCTGCATTATGATGCAGGCAGTGGTACTGAAATCTTCAGGGGAGACTGCTGCCTCCAACAGGATCTGAGATCCCGTTGGGGTGGTGGTCAGACTTGTATCCCTAGAAAGGCAGCGGTGC
This sequence comes from Lissotriton vulgaris, assembly GCF_964263255.1. Lineage (NCBI taxonomy): Eukaryota > Metazoa > Chordata > Amphibia > Caudata > Salamandridae > Lissotriton > Lissotriton vulgaris. The sequence continues at coordinate 1,179,458,026 of NC_141694.1, read as the reverse complement.
AGAGGTAGGCACCGCTGTCAGGATTGCAATGTCCATTTCCCAGAGCCTTTCCATGGTGATCCCACTGCCATGAAATGGCTGACGGAAAGGGATTTTGGGGGTCCAGGGGGCACATGCAGTGTTCCCATGCACATCCAAGCACTGTGTGCTATGCACCACAAGGTGCATGGCACAAGGTGCATGTATGTGTACAAAGTTCTCTCTAACACAGTGGCTTGTGCTGTAGACCTTTTTCTAACAAGAACTGTACAGTGTGAGGATGCTACAATTCAATTGAAATGTTTTAAAATACACGACCACTGTATTAGATATGTGGTATCTATACTACTATAATAAAGCAGAAACTTTCAGGCTTTGAGGCGGGTAAACTCGGGAACCACTGCGCCAATCTACACACCCGATACACCGTTGAAATCGGCAGGGTGTGTAGATGGTTATAGGCTACATAAATTAAAAAAATAAATGTTATTTAAAATTTTAGATAAAAAAAAAAGTAGTCCCTCAAAAGTAGAGCCGGCCGCGACGTGCATGGTCACGTTAGGAGCACGGGGAGGAGCGGCGTCCGAGAAGCGGCGGACATGGCGCGGGGGAGGAGCAGTGATGTCAGGAGCAGAGGAACGGCGGCGGAGGAGGAGCGGCAGACATGGCGCAGGGGAGGAGCGGTGGTGCGAGCGGACAGGCGGGAGCAGCGTCGGCGGAGGTAAGGGCACTCACTTAGGGGCAGGCGGGGGACGGGACAGGCCGGGCCGGGCGGGGGACGGGACGGGCCGGTGGGGGACGGGACAGGCTGGGGACGGGACATGAAAGTAAATTACAGGAGGAAAAAGTGACGTCTGCAGGTTACAAAAGCGGGGCGGGAGGGGGCCTGAAGCCTAATTGCTCCCGGACAACGTCGGGACGGGCTGCTAGTTAGTGATATAATTCACTTTCATCATTTACAAACTTTCTTTGAAAAAAAGTCATGGATATTTCAAACATGTCGTACATGAAAGAACACTGGTTCAAAACATATATAAGACAAAAATAATCACAATACTGAATACAAAATGAGAAACATGTGAATGAAAAGACATACCAACATTACAATTAATAGGCAGACCTATCTTTTGTGTGTGATTGAAAAGAATTGCGGTCAACTGATTTATACATTATTCAATATGTGAAACCTGCTATAACAAGCTAGTTGGGAGCATATGAAACAACAGGCTGTTTGCCATGTTTGTTGGCTAAAAATAATCCATACAATTTGATGACTTTATCCAACTAGCTGGGTCAACGCGTTTCGAAACCCTTGCAGTCTTTTCGGGTTCTCCTCAGGACCAGGACTAGGTCAAACACATTTGTAGTCAGTGCTCAAACCCCCTAGGATGTCCAGTGTTGACGATTATTTTCTTACATCCGATTGTTCATTCTAAATGTGAAATCAATTCTAGATACTGGAGCAACTTTTCGTATCCCATGTGTTTTTCGTTCTCAAATGCAACGTTTTAGCCAGCCTTCCAAAATGAAGCTAAACAGTCCTTCTTGCTTCAATGGCAGTGATATTCAAATAACGTAGGACCTTGGTGTTCCCAGTACCAGCCTTCTAGCTCCAGACAGCACAAAATGGTTGCTGCCGACCGGAGACACATTTCTGCCCTCCTGCTACTGAGCCAAGCTCGAGCAGGGGAAGAAAGAACAATAGGCATCCTGTCACAGGGAGGTGTGACTACCTCCCAGACAGGATTTAGTGTATTAGGGCTGGGAGGTTGCACTTGCCAGCTCCTGAAAACCTGCAGGAAGGACACATTTGGTGTCCTTGTGCATAGTTCACTTCAAACCAGTCTAGGGAGCCGTTTGCTCCGGCTCTTGTGTGAAACTAGACAAAGGACATGGGAGTAACCTTCCCCTGTCCAAACCCTCCTCTGGGAGGGCCCCTGAACCTTTCCAACCCTCTCTCATGGGTACTTAAGGGTGTACCTGGTTGGAGGACCTTCGATTCGTCGTGGACAAGATTGAGGACTGAAACCACTGCACTTCAACCGTCTGGGCACTCTAGACTTCACTGGACTTCGTTTGGGCCTGACTTTATCTCCCTCTCAGTCTGCTGCATCATCTGTGCCTGTGCACTGTACAGGATCCATATAGGACCTGAGGAGCATCCAAAACACCTGAAGATATTCTCCCTTGGAGTGAAGGAGTCACTCCCCTGCATTTGCAGGCACTGCAACACTACTGACCAGTCTGTTGATCCCAAGCTCCTCTGGACTCAAAAAGGCTGAAAAACACAAGAGGTGGGTTTCTACATCCCTTGAGGTCCGAGCTTTCCTCACCCTGAGTTTGAGGTCAGAATCCCTTGTGGGGGCTGCAATATTCGAACCCCTGTGCACCACGTACTTTTGCAAGTGCATGTGCTTGTTGCCAATCCTGTGACGAGTGCATTGGGCTCCAAGTAGCCCCAACCTCTGGCAACTTTTTCTACAAAGATCATCAATTACCTCCCACCTTGTGCTTTGTGGCCTGTTGCTTTGTAAAATTGCCTGTGGTCTTCGCACAATTCCTGTGCCTCCAGCCAGTGGGTCCAATTAAGGGTCAGATTAATTGTTTTCCGGCTCTCCTGATCGTCCTGCTTGTGGTGAGTTTCCTGGACCTTGCTGGTTTGAACCGTACACTTCCTTGACTTCCTGCGTGGGTTGCTTTTGCCATTGTTTTTTGGTGCTCCCGTCGGACACTGAACCCTCAGCACTAGGCATCCTTTGTGGGACAGCTCGCATCCGGCTCCTGGTCATCCTCAACGTGGCCTGGTCCCTGCAGCTGCAGAGTCAAGGTCACCGTCGACTACTCTGAAGTACTCGACATCGGTGGGGATTCATCTACGGAGCCCCTGGTCACTCTCAAGTGACCCAGACTCTGTCCCCTCTGCTTTCAGATACTCTTTAACAAGAAACCACTTTTGGATTCCAAAGGACACTTTCTCCTCTTCCAGCAGCGGCTCTTCTTTGAAGTCCTCCATTGGGTTTGACTGCGGTTTCCAATGCCATTTCACACCTATGCAGCCGGCTTCTCTGGGTTAGGTAACTTGGGTACTTCAGTATCCATGGGTGGATTGATTCACCAACCTTCTGTTTTCCACTGGGTTTTCTCAAAGTAGACTGGGAAGGGTCCCTAATCTTTATAAATCCTGCCCTCGATTTGCACATAGACTTGTACAGAGCACGCGGTCGTGTATTCACACTGCACACGCTCCCAGTGGGGTTCCTATCTACTCACCTTAGATGTTTCCTTGGGGTCCCAGAAATTATACGTCCTCTTGAAATTCTCCTGACTCGAATCGTGGTTCTTATACCACTTTTTCAGTATATGGTTTGTCCCTCCCTGGGGCCTACTGTGTTTTAGTGCTATTTACTGTGATGTATTTGCTATAGTATTGTGTGCTTTGTGTATATCTCCGTGTGGGAGCTACTGGAAGGTACTAGCGGGTATCATCGAATAAATACATATTTTTATAAATATCTCTTGTGGTTGTCCTTCATTTAATCTATACTATAAGATTGCACTCTAGTAAGACAAGCTGTTTGACACTATTTCAAGACTAAGCTTGAAGGCTGCTTTCCACAGCTACCACTTGGATAGCTTTCTAAGGTTGTCTGAGACCTCTTAAATCACCATAATTGTTGTCTGGACTGGTGCAAGGTGCCCACTTACATTAGTGGACATCATATACCAGGCCAGCCTCTGACAATGATGTTACAGGATCCACGGTCTGATAAAGAACATGTCCACCATGAAAAGTACCATATTAGTAGATAAGTTGGCATTTAAAGAAATTGCCTGTCCATTTGAATGCAGGTTGGTGAGAGGGATCACTCAATGGAAGCTTGCCCTGTCTTTTGTAATGAACCTAAGGGAAAAAGCACAACTCCTACCATCACAATACAGCAGATCCATGTTGGTAAGTAATTTTGGTATTTAGGGATAATCAAGCACATAAAGGCATTAGGGTTTGGCCAGATACTCAGGGCCTTTTTATGACTTTGGCAGGCATGGTGCTACCGCCTGCCAAATTAGAACTTCAATTCTGGTCTGGCGGGTGGTCCTGTGGTGGTCTGACAGCGGCAGTATGTGAGGCTCATAGAAGAGCAATGCAGGATATCGGGATGCACACCATTGTTTTCAACTTTATCAAACTTGTGCATTCCTGTAAGTGAAATGCGTGCAGCATTGGTGTAGTGCCTTGCCCTGATGGCACTTGAATTAACAATGTAACGAGATGAGGCGAATTTTCGCCCCAAACCAATTGCACAGCTTCGGACTGTCTGCATGACCAATTCATTCATATGTTCATCCATCAGTTAATCATTATTATCAATTTGCTCCAAAATTTTCCTTTTCATTATCCTTTTGACTAGTTTTACGCTCTACATGCGGGGTTCATTCGGCTTTTTTCCAAGTTTCTCAGGTATAAACTGTGCCCATCCGGGCCTCTTGTAAAGACACGACTGATGCCATGGTTCGTTCCAAGCAGTATTTATTAATAACCCATATGCCCTTCCTCAGGGGACACTGTAAAGTAACAATAAAGCAGTTACTGTCTTGCATAGCTGTCTAATGTAGTTACATTCAAAAAGTACAATGTGCATTTTGAAACATTCGTATCCATGTAAAAATAATCATCTATATTATACTTTTAAATATTTCAGCGAAAACTTGATGGATGCAATGCATCTATGTTCTCTCTCTGCTTGGCGAGCCATACATACTGTGAGACCGTTTCCTTGCATTACACCCGATGTTACCTACTAGTAATTACAGGTTCTCATGTTATAGATATAACAAACGATTTACCAACACGCCTATGTAAAACCCACAGTTCACACCTCCTCGTCCCTCTGCATATCTTTGGACTCATTAAGCCTCTAACCTAATCACCCCTGATAGCCTCCATTCTCCTGGCATTCACCCAAACATTTCATAAACCTCCGGCCTCTTTTCAATGTGCGACTCGCACTTGACCCACCATGGCCTTTCCCTTCCGTGTTTAAAATGCATTCACAAAACCTCTTATAAATACCTCATGCTGGTGAAAGACAAGGCTTGATTCAATGTTAACTATCATACCTGCTCTGGAAGTTTTCAGCGCTACATTCTCTCGTCTCTGAGACGGTATCTTTGCCACATGTTTTTCTCTTCACATTTAAATAGTGTTCATGTGACCTGCTCTGCTCTCATTGGTGCTCAAATCCCTATTTTCGCGCCGCGCTCTGGCTAAACTTCCTCACTCTTTGGATAGCCTCAACAGCCCACAATGCATTGTTTGGGTATACATCTAGTATATGACACGACCTATTAAAATGTTCATTATTTTTCAATCAAAGTTACTATATTCAGTGTCAGTTCATTTCAAATAACATGTTAGTCAATGCCGTTGTCCCTTCTTATAAAAACGCCACTTGCTTCCCGAACCAGAGTCTTTTCTCCGTCCGTGTAGATCGATATCTTCAATGCCTTTATCTTTTTATCCTCTTTTCTTGGCGGGTGCTATCCCTTGATAGGGCAATATGTGACAAACAATGCAGGATATCGGGATGCACACCATTGTTTTCAACTTTATCAAACTTGTCCACTCCTGTAAGTGAAATGCGTGCAGCATTGGTGTAGTGCCTTGCCCTGATTGCACTTGAATTAACAATGTAACGAGATTAGGCGAATTTTCGCCCCAAACCAATTGCACAGCTTTGGACTGCCTGCATGGCCAATTCATTCATATGTTCATCCATCAGTTAATCATTATTACCAATTTGCTCCAAAATTTTCCTTTTCATTATCCTTTTGACTTGTTTTACGCTCTACATGCAGGGTTCATTCAGCTTTTTTTCCAAGTTTCTCATGTATAAACTGTGCCCATCCGGGCCTCTTGTAAAGACACGACTGATGCCATGGTTCGTTCCAAGCAGTGTTTATTAATAACCCAATGCATTTCGGGCGGGATATACCCTTCATCAGGGGCCACTGTAAAGTAAAAATAAAGCCATTACTGTCTTGCATAGCTATCTAATGTAGTTACCTTCAAAAAGTACAATGTGCATTGTGAAACATTCTTATCCATGTAAAAATAATTATCTATATTATACTTTTAAATATTTTCAGCGAAAACTTGATGGATGCAATGCATCTATGTTCCCTCTCTGCTTGGCGAGAAAAGAGGATAAAAAAATAAAGGCATTGAAGATATCGATCTACACGGACGGAGAAAAGACTCTGGTTCGGGAAGCAAGAGGCGTTTTTCTAGGAAGGGACAACAGCATTGACTAACATGTTATTTGAAATGAACTGACACTGAATAGAAGAGCCTCACATGCCTCATCTCGTTACATTGCTCATAGAAGAGCCTCACATGCAGACCGCCACTGCCAGAGCGCTGACTGCACCTTCAGGCATGATGTGGCATACATGCCACATTGTTCAGGAAATGGGGAGGCAACTATAGGGAGCACTACATGTGCCCCCCACATGCACCCCAGGCCCAATTTCAGCACAGGGTCCTGTTAGGGCTCCCTTTATTACCATTCCGCCCACTCTTTTCATGGAGAGGGCGGTGAAATGGTAAATCGGAATATGCTCGGAATTGCCAGCTGCAGTGCCACCAGCATATTCCAGCGAGTGAAAGACTGCTGGCCCAGCAGGGTCCTTGAGCCCGGCGGTGCTGGCGGTTTTGTGGCCATCCCGTCGCACTCCTAATACTGTAGATGGGCCCGCAGTGTGGCTGCCGTCATAATAAGGCCCTAAGTCCCTGGAGTATGGCTCCCACCTACGGTCGAGTATGAATAATTGACATTAAAATCTTGAAATAGTCTCACATGGTATTCTTTTGACTGGAATGAATTACTCAGTAGGGAAAGTTGGAATCCAGGATCAACATGAGAAACTATTAAGTAATTGAAATCTTAAAAGAAGCAGATTTACAATTCCAACAACATTGATAAAATGAGGTTTCAATTTCGTATTTAGATGCTAGAGTGATAGGTTTATTTTTGATGGTCACCACTTGGTTCATTGATATTCACAGGGGCATTTGTTCTAAGTTAATTGTCATGCTTCTTTATCAGTTCTTTGGTGTCACTAAGGGTTTGTCTTCCTTGATGCTTTCATTTACACAAACATCTACCAAACTGCATATTGTTTGAACCAGATTACCGTCAAATCAAATATCTTCTTTTAAATGTCAAGCACATGGCTTCTTTTCCCATGCCAGGACACCCCCCATGGCAGAACATTAGCTATTCATCTGGAGCAGCCACCTCATCATCCACTTTTACCTCAATCTGCTGAGCTCTCCTGTAGTAGCACAGTCATCAGACAACATAACAAGTAGTGTAAAGCTCATATTCATCCTTGGGTATCTTGGTGCTGAAGAACACTTGTTATTGTTACATAGCTCAATGATACTCATGTTATTAGCCTAGGGGGAGATGGTTCGAGTAGACCCACCAAGTTTTAAAGCTGTGACCTTAGGGTCAACACAGATCCCTGTAATGAATGTCTGGGTCCATAGATCCATCAGACCAGACTAGAACAAACCACTGTGAGATCATTCATGAAACTTGACCTCAAAACTCTTCAGTCTCAATAATGACTTTGATGTCAAGCAATTCCGTCTTACTTACTGGTGGGAGAAATACTAGAAATCTGACAGTAGAGCTACAGCTGGCTCTGTTGTCCCAAACCTGTGACTTTTCTTCACTTTAACTAATGGAAACCATCCTCTAAATATTTGAACACTTGCTCTGATTAGGGTGGGATTTCCAATGCATATTTTTTCTGCTCTGGAGTGTCACCTCTGACATGATAGACCCAAGCCAGAAAAATAATCAATATCCTCACACACAAAGAGAAAACTCCCTGCAGTGGAGGGAGCTGATTCTTTGTCCAGCATAAAAAAATCAAACTTTTGGCGGTTATTTCTGTAGAACAAGAATAATGGAGAGTAGGCTGTCAAAACATGATAGCCTGCTTGGAAGCATTTTCCTGACTAAGCCCAAGCAGCAGGCACTCTGCAGCCGAGCAAGAAGAGGCATCATGTCCTCTGTCACAACATCCTGACAGACACTTGTGCTGGGGTCTAAATTACTGCCAAATTCATTGGTGCAATTGCACATATTTTCATCTAAGAAGGAATGTCAGAGTTATCACCTTGCTTTTTCCCTTAGCATAGTATTACATGAGTACTTGCCTTAGTCTAAAATAGACTGCAAAAGTCCTACCCAAATAAAAAAATGTCATAATGTGAAATCATTGAGTCTTCAAGTTGCATGATTCTACCATCATCTCCTTCTACTGTGATTGCTGATTTTTCAAAACTGCAATGGGTGATTCCTGGTCTGACTGCTGTTAGAGGTATGAGGCCCGGGAAGGGCCATGGACCACCAACATTGCTCTTCCAGTCCGTCAACTGAGTAAGTCACAATGTGTCTCCCCTGCCCCGCACACACCCTTTGTCCCATACACACTAAACCTCACACAAGATCTCACAACACAAACCCATCATTATACATAAAGATGTATTATGCTCAATAAGAATATCATTCGAATAAGCTCACACTATGACCAAACACCTCTAATTCAGGCCCATTAATACAAGCAGAGCTCAGGGACAGGCCACTGAATTTAAATATTCCATTTCTACAAATATGTTAAACTTCATCTTTATACCAGTAATGTGACTCAGCTTTACCCCATGGACATCATTTAGGTGTCACCAGGGGTTGTAGCTGTGTGAGTAATTATACAAGGATCAAGGCATGTGACATCACTTTCTTGGAGGATTTACTTCCTGTGATGTTAAATTGTGGGTATGTGACATTTTGGTGAATCAATGTCCAAGCTTCCTTCGAGGCTCATCTTTGATTAATGAATTTGCAATCGTTGAACAATTATTTTGGGTGCATCCACGCACAAAACATTGCTATCATAAGAAGGTCATTCATATATCCCAGATTTTCAAATGTGTATGCAGGCCACAAAACAAATCTTTCCCCTCCTGTCTTCACTACATAACAACCTATATGCAAAATTTGTGTAAACAAGACATGAGATCTGACTTCTGTGATCTCTTTTCTAGAACCACAATCTTCTTTTCTTATAACATTTATCCTTTGAGATGATTAAGGCCCTCATTATAAATGGGACATTATCACCTGCAATAATTATTGCTCCCAAGAAAAAAGAATTAAGTTGTTCAGTATTTATCAGATACATTCACCTATCAATGAGTGTTTGGAGAATAATATGATGGTGTCTGTGCTTGCTGCAGCACAATCTGCATGTTTCAGTGGTTATGGGCAAATTTACCCCAATAAATATTGGAAACTTTGACCTGCAAAAATGTGTCCATGGGATGTGTTTTTTTAACAACACAGCTAATGATTTTGCACTGTATATTAACAAAAATGTCCTTACATACTGGAATTCATAATGAGGGACTTTTAGGCTTGATGGAATTTGGCGGATGAGCATTCACTCCATCAGGGCAACAGAATAAAGTACTCTGTGTTCTGTGAAAGTGCCCTCCCACCAAATCTTAGGATGTCCACCGGACCAGCGCATTTCTTTCTGCCTTTAGAGGAACCGCTATTATGATTAGTCTCCACCATCAACATACTGAAGGTCCATCCAACTATACATGAGGCGGGTGGACCTTCAATTCAGTACCCTCTCTGCCAAACTATAAATCAACCCTTAGGGTCTGATTACGTTCTTGACAGACAGGGTTACTCTGTCACCAACCTGATTGATATCTCTGCCGCAAAATTATAATTCTATTATATCCTATGGAACTTATAATACAGCGGAAGGAATATCCATCATGTTTATGACGGAGTATCCCCTCTGCCAAGATTGCAATCAAGCCCTAAGTCTCTTGGTAACTGCACTATCAAGAAAATGAAACTGCCCTTCCTAGAAAACATCACCTTCACATATCCATATCTCAACACACTAAAATATGAAACAAATTTGAACTTGTCGACCAATATGGCAATAACTATTTCCTTCACTATACCATGTTGTCCACCAAAGGCATTCTAAGCCAATTCTGAAAACACTTCTTCCATTACAAAGGTACCTATGTGGATAGGCCCTACCAAACTCTTCCTGACATCATTCACTAATCTTCATTCTTAAAACAACTGTTCAGAGAGTGACACATTTCCCCAGCTACATTGTATTCCCTCCCTATTATCTTGCACTTCATACATAATTGTATTGCTATGAATGAATATTTTATCAAAACTGTAACAAATTAGACAACACATCGACACATCAAACACTCCAGAGCAATAACCTCCTAATTCACCTTACTCTCCGAACACCTTTTAATGTCTGACTATCCATGCATTGCCTGGTGACTTACCAACCATTTCCTGTACATTATGAATATGTCCCGCCTCATAGAACAAATGCCTCAACTTCTGAAACACCAAACATTGTCATCAAGGACCTCTCTAGTTCCCATTCAATAACCTGTCTCACCTTCCTGCAGAGAATACTTGCGAGAGCAGTTGCTTGTCAATTTCGAGATCACATTGATTCCCTCAATCTTGTCACGTTTTATTGGTCTGAATGTTGCTCTTGATCCTTGATGCAGCAGGAGGGTGTTCTGTAAAAATATTGTGGAAACAATATTGTGAGACACAAATATTTTGAATGAAATATTGTGATGTCAAAAATATTGTGGGTCTTAATATTGCATATAAGGTTATCATTTTTAATTTTTTTTATTATCCTTGTTAAAAGTATTGTTGTATGTTATAGCATTGGAAATTAATATTGACGTTAAGTGTATTTTGAGTATTATTTGCATTAATATAATGTATTGCTTTTTAAAATGTTTTTTTGCATAATCATTTTTGGAGTGAGACGTTGGGTTTATAGAAGATTAGAGGCGGTAGTAAATTAAAAGTTTTAATTTCATACATTTGTAATCTCTAAACTTGTTGCATTACTTTTGTAAATGTTGCTAAATAGTTTACTTTTTGTAATTGTTATCTCGATTTTTTTTTAATTGTTGTATTTAATGTTCTTTAAGCAAAATAACAAGTGTGTTCGAATATTGCTATGATTTTGAAAATGTGTACGTTTTTTCTGTACAGGGTTTTATAAAAAGTTTTGTGTTAATATACATCAAATATTTGTCATTTTATTTTTAATTACATTAAATCGATTACATTACTTCTAATATATTTTCTTGGTATTTATGGTTCTTTGGTGTTCAGGGAACTGGTGAGTGGTGTTGGCCTGGTCACTGTCCTAAGGAGATTATAGTGGGGAAAGTGTATTTAGTGACCTCGGCCTGGTATTAAGAGATGTGTAGGTGCTGTTCCAGGCAGTGTGCCCTGCCCGCTGTGATTTGCTCCACAGATATAAAGCTGTAAACCTGAATGTGCACTCTGTAATTGTGTAACTTGTGCTTCCTTAACTTGCTTAGTATGTGCAATGTTAGAGCTTCATATGCCATGTATTTTGTATGATTGTCAAAAATGAAAAATAAGGGTAAAAACAAAAACATTTCAAGGAACTGACTGCCAATGTGTAATTATCAACACATTTTTCACCCACGTTATCAGGTTGCGTTGAATGGTTAATGACGAATGAGGTGCAGCTTGCTCGTTTTTGATGGGACACTTCATTCACGGCCATGCAGATGCTTTCCAGAGAGTTTGCGGATCTGCATGTGGCATTGAATGATTCACATCTTTGTAGATATTCACGAAATATTTTGTCCGTCTCTCGTTTGCATGCTCTAGCCTCTAAACGACCAGGGTAGTAATGGGCCTTCATGTGAAGCTTTCCTTTGATTCCTGAGGCAGCGTTTCCTCTCAGTGGTGTAGCAAGTGCGTGGTGGGCAAAGAAGGAAATGGGGTCTCTGGCTGCTGTTTGAATGATACAATGAATACAACAATAATTAAGGTTCAGTCAGCCCCTCAGGCCTATGGGTTCCAGTGCCAATGCGCCCACTGCCCCACTGGAAGCCATGTCGTTGTTTGTGCCATTGTCTGGGAACAGGCTGTGTGAGAACAGATAGCTGAATGTAATTCAAACTCCTGCTTTTTGAGGAGTGACCAGAAACAAATCTTTTTCATTTTTACAGGCTTACACCTCAAAAAGGCATGGTAATAGAAAAACTCAAATTCTGACAAAACCAGTGGATTTACGAGGATAATCTGCAAAACATTGCAGGTTGGTTGTTTGTACCTCGCCGCACAAAATTAAACTGCTTTCTTGGGGAGAGGAAAACTGTTTCAAACTAATCACTGCTCCTGTATTGCTTTAGAATTGCAACTTTTTCCTCCTTTATTTGGTCTTCATTTGTTTGGAGTGACAATTTGTTCCATGCCAAGTTTATTGTGACATGACAAAATTACACTAAACAATGAAAAAGTCTACTTTCTTTTTAAAATGTACACCTCAGTCTTATTGCTGTTTCGTAGTCTTGTAAATATATTGTAAATGCAGGTGTTAATAATCACTGGTGCCATACTTTTGATGCTTATAATATTGTTAGAGTTTTTGTGTAGTTTATATTTTTGTGACTTATTAAAAAATGTGTAGAATGTGGATTTACTCTCAAGTTTACATGTACACACTAACATAGTACTATTACATGTGAAGCACATTTACTGTGACATACTCAATTGCCTTTTTGAGACTTTTGCTAACTATGTCTCAGTTAGGACTCAACACCATCTTGTTGAAAATGGATGTCTCCTCCTGCACATTCACTGTCCATTATTTGTGCAATACGCAGTCCAGCAAAGTTATGTTTGTTTATTTCCATTGATGATGTCCCTTGCTGTTCTTGAAGAAAACATTTCAAAAAGAAAGAGTTTCCTTTGAACCAGAAAGGACTGGGAAGTGCAAACAGTATACAAAAAGATTTTCCTTCCTGTGCAAACCAATAGTATTAGACTCAAAACCTTATTATACAGTTGGAATCGAACCTGAAGTATATACCTCAACACACAAATTGTAAAATATTTGTCTTGATTTTATTAAAAACTGGCAATTAATGCCACAGATGTCATAATTTTTGCAAACATATAATACAAAATTCACAATATAAAAAGACCTTTTGTTACACAAAATACAAAATGTACATATTATAACAAGTCAAATACAATATAAAAGCAGTCCTTTTGTCAAAATTAATTGCCAGTTTTTACTAAAATCAAGACAAATATTTTACAATTTGTGTGTTGAGGTATATACTTCAGGTTCGATTCCAACTGTATAATAAGGTTTTGAGTCTAATACTATTGGTTTGCACAGGAAGGAAAATCTTTCTGTATACTTGAAGAAAACTTTCCAACATGGAAACTGTAATTCTGATATTTCTCAAGGCCTTTCCATAAGCTCATTGTAGTGCATGCATTCCCAATCGTCTGCTGTCACTTTAGTAACTAGTTTGTCCCGCCATGTCCAAATAACATTAGCATGGAGTGGGGATAATCAACATTCATGTAGTGGGATAGTGCTTAGATGCAAAGGCAGTATGATGTTTATTAGAACGATGATCTGCCTTTCTAAAACTGCACTTTTTTTGCTCACACCATGATGATTTTGCAAGAACTAATGATTTCTTTTGCAGGAAATCTATATATAAAACACTAGATTTGGAGGTGAGCCAGAAGACTTTATGATGCTACTTGGGATGCTGCCCAATTTCATTCTGATCTTGCTACCCTTTGAATAGTTGCCCATTTCTTGCTTCTTCTCATAGTTCTGTGTTGTCTTATTACTTAGAGAGCCTTCATGGCATTAATTCTTTATGCATCTGCACCTTATATGTTCTGCATTGTACCTTTAGAATCTGTGCAATAAATCATTTTACATTTCTTTCTCTGACCTAAAACTTACTTATTGAGCCCATCCTTACTTAATTGCTTGATTTTTGAGATGATCCATTGTGCCTTTTCTCAGAACACATAGCCTCAAGAAATTGAGGTTTAACGTTGTCCTGACCCATCCATCTGTGGGTGTGCTATTAAGGAGACTTTATGGGTGGGAAATTGTAGGAGTTCCCCATCCCAATTGGTAACAGAGGATAGGTATGAGGATAGGTTTGAGATAAGAGCACTGTCTTGACAACAACGCACACAACAGCAAAGAGCTCTTCAACATCGTGAAGGAACTATCCAACCCCAGTTCCAACACCAACGACATCCCACCCTCGCAAGACCTGTGCGACTCCCTTGCCACCTCACCATCGCAAGAACACAGACATCCATGGCAGCTTCATCTTCACGACCACCCCAACAGCCACTGACCCCTGCTCTCCTGGACCAACATAAACGACGACAACACCATCAAAATCATGAACATCATTAACTCCGGCTCTCCATCAGACCCTTGCCCACACCACATCTTCAACTAAGCCAGCACCACCATCTTACCCAATCTCAGGAAAGCCATCAACATCTCCTTCAAGACAGCTACCTTCCCGGAAAGCTGGAGGCACACTGAGATCAACTCCTTACTCAAGAAACCTAAGGCCGACCCTAGGGACCTCAAGAACTTCCAACCCATCTCCCTGCTCCTGCTCATTGAGAAGACCATCAAAAGACAACTGGCCCCATACTTCGAGGAGAACAGCATCTTGGACCCGTCCCAGAGTGGGTTCCGCAGCAACCACATCATGAAACCACCATCATTGCCACCACTGACGACATCAGGACCATGCTGGACAATGGCGAGACCGCAGCCCTCATCTTCCTCGACCTGTCAGTTGCTTTCAACACCGTCTGCCACTGCACCCTACACACATGCCTCCACAACGCCTGTGTCCGAGGCAAGGCTCTGGACTGGACCACCTCTTTCCTCTCTGGCAGAACCCAGAGCGTCCGCCTCCCCCTTTCGTTCCGAAACAACCTAGAACATCTGCGGCATACCCCAAGGCTCATCCCTCAGCCAACATTGTTCAACATCTATATGGCACTGCTCGCCCACATCGCCCGACCATGGCATGACCACAATTTCATCTCCTACGGCGATGACACCCAGCTGATCCTCTCCCTCACCAAGGAACCCCTCACCACCATACCAACCTCAATGAAGGTATGAAAGTCATCACCTAGTGGATGAAGAACAGCCATCTGAAGCTAAACTTGGACAAGACAAAAGTCCTCATCCTTGGCTCCACCCCCTTGGCCTGGGATGGGTCCTGGTGGCCGACCACACTGGGAACAGCACCAACACCCACCGACCATGTACGCAACCTGGGGTTCATCCTCAACTCCACTCTCTCCATGACAAAGCAGGTCAATGCTGTTTCATCCTCCTGCTTCAACACCCTCTGCATGCTCCACAAGATCCACAGGTGGATCGCCACTGAAACA
Source organism: Lissotriton vulgaris (assembly GCF_964263255.1). Classification (NCBI taxonomy): domain Eukaryota; kingdom Metazoa; phylum Chordata; class Amphibia; order Caudata; family Salamandridae; genus Lissotriton; species Lissotriton vulgaris. The sequence continues at coordinate 1,179,442,658 of NC_141694.1, read as the reverse complement.
AGAAAAATAGCCACCCAAGCCCCCTTCAGCAGCAGGTTGGACTACGGAAACACACTCTACGCAGGAACCCCGGCCAAACTCCTGTGATGACTATAACACATTCAGAACTCCTCCGCACGCCTGATCCTCGACATCCCTCACCACAGCCACATCACACCCCACCTGAGAGACCTGCACTGGCTTCCTGTCAACTAGAGGATCACCTTCAAGCTCCTCACCCACGCACACAAGGCACTCCACAACACCGGACCAGCATACCTCCACCGACTACTCACCTTCTACACCCCCAATCGCCAACTCTGATCCACCGACCTCGACCTCACCACCGTCCCCCACTTCTGAAGAGCGACCGCTGGCTGCAGATCGTTCTCCCACCTCACCTCCAGGACCCGGAACACGCTCCCCATCCTCCTACGGCAGACCCAAGACCTACTAACCTTCAGAAGATTACTCAAGACCTGACTGTTCGAGCAGGAGCAGCACCCCCTCCCACCCCACATCACCTTGGGACCCTCACGGGTAATTAGTGCACTCTACAAATGTTCTGATTGATTGATTGATTGAGCTCTAGAAATTGTTCTCTTGTCCTGTCCTTAGTCACAGCAAATTTTCCTTAATGGATTTTCCTGGTGGATAGTAGTTCAAGTCATGCCTTGCACTGCTGTTCCAGGGCAAAGAGGTTTGCAAGTATAAATAGAGTGAATGCTTTATTTCAATTGAGACTATTTTGGTGTGTTGAATCAATCAATCAATCAATCAATCACAGCATTTGTATAGCGCGCTACTCACCCGGAAGGGTCTCAAGGCGCTTGGGGGAAGGGGTCCGCTACTGCTCGAACAGCCAGGTCTTGAGTTGTCTCCTGAAGGCGAGGTGGTCCTGGGTCAGCCGGAGGTGGATGGGGAGGGAGTTCCATGTCTTGGCCGCCAGGTAGGAGAAGGATCTGCCTCCGGCGGTGCCTCTTCGGATGCGTGGTACGGTTGCAAGGGCGAGGCTGGTAGACCGTAGCTGGCGGGTGGGCGTGTAGAAGGTCAGGCGGTCGTTGAGGTACTTGGGGCCCAGGTCGTGGAGAGACTTGTGTGCGTTGATGAGGAGCCTGAACGTGATCCTCTTGTCAACGGGGAGCCAGTGCAGGTCCCTCAGGTGGCCGGAGATGTGGCTGCGTCGGGGGATGTCCAGAATGAGTCGGGCGGAGGCGTTCTGGATGCGTTGAAGTCTTTTCTGTAGCTTGGCTGTGGTTCCGGCGTAGAGGGTGTTTCCGTAGTCCAGTCGGCTGGTGACGAGGGCCTGGGTGACCGTCTTCCTGGTTTCGGTCGGGATCCATCGGAAGATCTTGCGAAGCATGCGAAGGGTGTGAAAGCATGATGAGGATACGGCGTTGACTTGTCTGGTCATCGAGAGGGAGGAGTCCAAGATGAAGCCCAGGTTGCGTGCGTGGTCGGTTGGCTTAGGGGCGGTGCCCAGGGCTGGGGGCCACCAGGAGTTATTCCAGGCGGAGGGTGATAGTCCCAGGATGAGGACTTCCGTCTTGTCTGAGTTCAGTTTCAGGCGGCTGTTCTTCATCCACTCGGCGACGTCTTTCATCCCTTCGTGTAGGCTGGTTCTGGCGGTGTCGGGGTCTCTGGTGAGGGAGAGGATCAGCTGGGTGTCATCGGCGTAGGAGATGGTGTTGAGGTTGTGTTGGCATGCGATGGCGGCTAGAGGTCTCATGTAGATGTTAAAGAGGGTGGGGCTGAGTGATGATCCTTGCGGGACTCCACAGATGTCTTTTGTGGCCTCGGATCGAAACGGGGGGAGGCGGACTCTCTGTGTTCTTCTGGCAAGGAAGGAGATGATCCACTTCAGTGCCTTCTCTTGGATGCCGGTGTTGTCGAGGCGTTGGACTAGGGTGCGGTGGCAGACAGTGTTGAATGCTGCGGAGAGTTCCAGGAGGATGAGTGCCGCTGTTTCCCCGTTGTCGAGCAGGGCTCGGATGTCGTCGGTGGCTGCGATGAGGGCGGTCTCGGTGCTGTGGTTGGCTCTGAAACCGGACTGCGAGGGGTCGAGGGATCCGTTCGACTTGAGGAAGGCGGCAAGATGTTTGTTGACAAACTATTATGCTTTTGTCTTGTGTGATGGATTATTATGCTGCATATGAGGTTTTTAAATATGCAAAGTTGATTCTTCAATCATCATTTGATTACAGTAATCTGAATGTATTTGGCTCATTTCTGACTTGGATTATGAAGTTTTGGGATTTATTATTGGTTGATCTGGTAACTGGATTTGCTGCAGATTGCGAGATACTATTGTAGAACTTGTCTGCATAAAGGTAGTGTGTTTTGTGAGGAGTCACATTCATTCAGATAGTGATTTCATTTTAACAAGGTTACCTTTTTAGGGTTCACATGCCAATTTTCAGCTGCCTTAATTTTCTCTTTGGTTCACAGGAGTATGTACACTAGTCAGAGATGGATTGCCGTTCGGTTGGAGTTTGCTTTAGAGAGAATTTAATTTGACATGTGCCAGGGAGTTACTAACCTCATTTCTATTATTTGCAAGGTTTATTTCATTTTAACTTTTTGACTTTCAACTACATATTTGGATTGGTTTATATTGTGCCCATTTATTGAGAAAGGTTTTGCAATTGTTTTTCCTTTCATGGTAAAGACGTGCTACAATTGGTTAATCAGTTGATGAGTTCGTAAAACGTAGCCACAGTGTTGCGTTGTTACTGGTTGGTGGCTATCAAAGTTATGCTGTCATTGATTCCCCTTTTCATACCTGCTCTGGAATTGGTTGTTTTATTTGTGTGTTTTGGGGATTTTTTGGAGTGAAAATAGTGAGTGGAGAATTAGGAAAGTTCAAAGTCCCTATCGTACCTGTTATAGAGAGACAGAAGACACCAGCAGCGGGTTGCCTATATACGAGCTGATGATGAATATTAGACTTTAAAAGTGTACCTGAACTCGAGATTGAAATGAATGCACCTCTCATAACAAGGATATGCAGTTTCCTTTAAAGTGTACCTTTATTCTTTGAAAGCTAGATTTCATGGGACAGAGAATGAATAGGCGGAGGAGAGTACCTCGATCTACCTACTCATTTTGAAGCATTGTATAAATTGAATCAAATTACTGCAGAGAAAGAGAGAAAGAAAATGAAGAAACAGTATAAGGGTTCACTGAAGAGGCAGGATAATCAGGAGAGGGCTTGGAGAGAGGATTTTGGTGGAGGAAGGGAGAGTTTCCCCGCAATATTTAAGGTAAAAACTCACAAGGTTACCTTTTTAAGGTTTGCATGTCTAATGTCAGCTGGCTTTATTAGTTTTTTTGTGCTCAGGAGTAAATACAATAGCCAGAGGTCGATTGCCACTGGGGGGGAATTTGCCTTAGAGTAAATTGAGTTTGACATATGCCGGGGAGTTACTAGTCTTATTTCTATTGTATGCAAGATTTATTTAAACTTAAACTTTTCGATTTTCTTCTATATTATTATTTGTGTGAATTTATTGAAAAAGGTTGTGAAATTGTTTTTCCAGTCACTAAAAAGGCGTGCTGTGATTGGTTAATCAGCTGAGTAGTTGGACTAGTTTTGGCAAAACGAAAGCACAGTGCTGTGCTGTCTTTGGTTGGTGGCTATCAAAGTCGCGGTGTCATTGGTTTTCCCTTTTGCATATCCAACCTGGGATTGGTTGTTTTACTTGTGTATTTGTTTTGTGTGTTTTTTTTACAATTTTGAATGGAAATAATGGGTGAAGTATTGGTAGAGTCCAAAGTACCTAAAGTACTTGTAATAGAAGAACAGAAGATTCCGGCAGAGGGTTTGCCTGTATATGAGGTACTGATGAGTATTAGGCATTACACATGTACCTGATTTCGAGATTGGCAGGAATACATCTCTGGGGATGTACGGCTTTACGACGCGTACTTTTACAACGCGTGCCGTTACAACGCATTTTTTTCAACTTGCGTTGGAGGGGGTGCGGACTTAGGATTTTTTTTATTTACTATTCCAACACCAGCCTACGTACAGTAGGGAAGGTGTTGGATAGTAAATTAAAAAATTCCTTGTCCTGCAGTGCCCTCCAGCGCAAGTCGTGGTAACGACTTGCGTTGAAAAGACCGCGTTGTAATGGCACGGCGGTGTAACAGCCGCGTCGTAAAGTCTGTTCCCCCATCTCTGGTGGCGAAGACTTGCAGTTTCCTTTAGAGGGTACCTTTAATCCTAGAAAGCTAGTTTTCGTAAGACAGATAATGAATAAACAGAGGTCAGTACCTAGATCTTTCCAACTCAATTTGAGGCATTGAATGCATTGAATTGAATGACTACAGAGATGGAGAAAAAGAAAAAGAAGAAGGAGCAAAAAGCTTCGCTAAAGAGGTGGGATAATCAGGAGAGGGCTTGTCGAGAAGATATAGTGATGGAAGTGAGAGTTTCCCTGCAATAGTTAAAGAAACAACTCACAAGAAAATAGCTTAGGGTGACAAGAAGAACTGATACAAAGAACGGTATTCAGATAAGAAGGTTAATATTTTAAATTACCTTTTAAATTTCAGACCTCCCCCATACACTCAGACACAACTGATTCGGACCATAGTACCTGATATGGCTCCATCGTGCGATCTGAATACAACTGCAGAGGGACTTGCAGGAACAAATGCAAGCCCTCTATCTGTGAACACATTGATTCCTTTGCCAGCAATTGATAGGGTGTCTATTATTGCTCCAGCCTTCCTGAACCTATTGTACTTTCTAAAGAGAGAGAGGTTAATATTGGATTTTTAAAGACTACATTCGGAGAAATGTTATGGGTAACAGTTTACTTCAATGGAATGATATCATACAAGAGAGTTGAAATGAAATACCGCAGGCGTGTGTTTCGGTCTGCTTCGATCATCCCGGAAGATCTTACCTCTCCTCCCAGTGGCCTCTAGGAGGTTACTCATCCAGGGGCTCATCATCTCTCGGCTGGATTTCAGTAACGCGTTGTTTCTGGGGGCTCCAGAGTCCACCCTAAACAAACTGCAGCAAGTGCAGAATGCGGCCGCTAGGCTCCTGATGGACCTTCCCAGGCGTCAGTCTGCCCGACCTGCACTGAAGGCGCTGCACTGGCTCCCTGTTAGGGAGAGGGTGAAATTCAAGGCAGTCTGTATGGCCCATAAAATCCTGCAGGGGAAATGTCCACCTATCCTACGGGACATGGTTCAATCCTATAAGGCCTCCCGTTCCCTCCGTTCAGACCATCAACATCTGCTGCAGGTCACGAGGGTAAGGAAGGTAAGAACTGGTTGCAGAAGATTCTCCATCAACGTGGCCATCCTGTGGAACTCCCTCCCTCTGTACTTGCGCTTGGAAACAAGTTTCTTACGCTTCCGCAAGCTGTTAAAAACCCACCTGTTTCCTGCTTAATTCCTGTGTCTCGTGTTATGGCGTCTCTCTCTGGATGAGCGCGGGGATGCCCAAGGGTAACCAGGCGCGATATAAAACTCCTTAATAATAATAATATTAATAATACCTGATCGGAGAAGCAGCAAGGTGCGCGAATGAAGCAGAATTCAAGCTTGAGAATGTAGCTGATGAGTACAAACATGCCACAAACAAAACAGGGAATAGAGAAAATATGGAATGGATCTGAGTGATACAGAAATGGGATTACTGACATTACAGGCTCATGTTAAAGATGTAGTTGAAAAGACTAAATATTAGAGTGGCTTAAAGAAATATTGCTAAAAGTGGAAGAAATGGTTACCATTTAAAAAATATATATGGAAGCAGGAAATAAATCAAAGATGATTATTAGTGCTCCCTGACAATTCTGGAAAGAATAGGACGCAGAGCATGCAAGGTGTCAGAATGAGAAATTAGATGATGCAGACACAGGGCTGTGATAGAGGAAATATCAATAATTCTGGAATAAATGCAAATATTCATATAATTTCTGCGCCAGAACTGGGTACTGGGTCTCAGAGTGTAAGGAGCATCTGGACCAAATCAAGAATGAGTTTGTTCCCCTGATACAGATAGATGCAAATCAGATGTAGACACCGTTTTGGGCCACAAACATGTGCCCGCTTAACAGAAATCTGTGCCAAATATGTAAAATCAGAGACAGTTTCAAGTGAATGTGCCTGTAGCTCAAGAGGTGCAGCAGAGCATGGGAAAAATGCTACATAACCCAGGCTATCAACAGAATCCATTGATTCTGAGTAAAACATTTCCACAGTCTTCATCAGAGATTAATTCCCAATTACAGTGCCTGACAGGGGGGATGCCATGTTTGGTTCTGACCTGGAGGTAGACCAGAATTGCCCATATGTAAATAGTTAGGTTAATGGTCAACCAGTATCATTTCTAATTCACACTGGTGCTACCCACTCTACAGTTCGTTCTGTGGAAGTTCCAAACCTGGTACACAGACAAAATATCGAGTTTTAAATATCGATGTACAATAATATCGAAGTTTAAATATCGATGGGACAAAATATCAAAGGTAAGTAATATCGACAGTCTTAATATCGATATTAGTATGATATCAGTAATATCGAAGTTTTAAATATCGATGTCAATAATATCGAAATAAATAACTTCGATGTTACTAATATCAATTTTTAAATAAATTTAGTGTATATTATATTGTATTTATTATGTTTTATTATTTATTTTTAATGTAATTTAATTAAATTATGTCTTTTACTACTGTAGCGGGTTGTGGGTTTATAGGGGAATAGGGTGGGAAGTAATTTAATTATGTTAAATTAATTATTAATTAGTAGGAATTATTAATTAATTAATTGAGAAATCATTTTTTATTAATTTTAATTAATTGATTAATTGATAAATATGTTCTGTAGCGGGTTATGGGTTTATAGGGGAATAGGGTGGGAAGTAATTTAATAATAATTAATGAATTAATATATGTTTGTACATATTTTAATTAATAATTAATTGGTAATTAATTTATATTAATTAGTTAATTAATTAATATAATTTTGTACATATTTTTAATTATTAATTCGTTGGTAATTAATTAATATTAATTAGTTAATCACATTAATTATAGTAATTTTTTATATATAATTTTTTGTTATTCTTAATTAATTAATTGGGAAAAATAATATTAATTATTAAATTAAATTAATTACAGCTAATGTGCTAATATATTTACTTTATTGTTATTGTTTATTAATAATTAATTGGTAATTAAATAATATTAATTAATTTTGGGTAAAGGAGTATTTTTAGGGTTTAGGGTCAGTTTTCAGTTTTTGGGTAAAGGGGCATTTTTAGGGTTCTGGGTCAGTTTTCAGTTTTTGGGTAAAGGGGTATTTTTAGGGTTCAGGGTCAGTTTTCAGTTTTTGGGTAAAGGGGTATGTTTAGGGTTCAGGGTCAGTTTTCAGTTCTTGGGTAAAGGGGTATTTTTAGGGTTCAGGGTCACTTTTCAGTTTTTGGGTAAAGGGGTATTTTTAGGGTTCAGGGTCAGTTTTCAGTTTTTGGGTAAAGGGGTATTTTTAGGGATAAGGGTCAGTTTTCAGTTCATGGGTAAAGGGGTATTTTTAGGGTTCAGGGTCAGTTTTCAGTTTTTGGGTAAAGGGGTATTTTTAGGGTTCAGGGTCAGTTTTGGATTTTTGGGGTACAGGGATATTTTTAGGGTTAAGGGTCAGTTTTGGGTTTTTGGGGTACAGGCGAACAGGGTAAAAACAAAAAGATATTACATTAAATCAATTAAATAACATAAAAAAAAATTACATTAAATTATTAAGTGTTTTATTTATTTTAAATGTATATGTATTAGTTTTAATTTTGTTTTAATATTTTTATTTAATATTTGTAAAATTATATGTATTTTAAAATTATTTTTACATTATTATTAATACATTTAAAAAAACGATATTTTTAATTCCGATATTTTTGTACTACGATATTTTTTTTTCGATATTTTTGTACTTACCTTTATGAAGATAGGATTCCGATATTTTTGATGTCGATATTTTTGTTCCGATATTTTTGTAGTTCGATATTCTGTCTGTCGATATTATGTCAGACATTCACCAAACCTACCCCTCTTGGGAAATAAATGAAAGTTGCGGGCATTAGCAACAAACAGATTGTTAATCAGGCTGCAGATGTCCCAGTTCAAACAGTATCAATAGAAAACAATGGTCAGTTCTATTGTGTGCTTCAAGTCCTGTTAATCTACTGGTACTGGGCAGAGATTTGCTCTGCAAAACGAATGGTGTGATTTACTGCACACCAGATGTTGTCACAATCGAAACCCAAGATGAAGATTCACTCTTTAAAAAAACACTCAAGAGTTCAGTTGCTCCCATTTTCTATAAAGATGACCTGCCTCTGGATCTAAGACATACCGTTAAAGAAGAGATATAGGAATTCATGGGTAAAGAGATAGGAGTGATAAAAAAATGCAAGACCTGTCAGAATTAATGTCAAACCTGATGCAGTTTTTCCTTAAATCAGGCAACATACACTTTCAAAAGAGGCTAAGTGGGAATGAAGACCATTAATGAGCAAATGATAAAGCAAGGTATTCTATAACCGGTACTTGATAGTCCTTGCAACTCTCTGACAATGGGCATGAAACAACCAAGTGGGAATGAAGAGTGGTGCAAGACCCAATGAGAATAAATCAGATAGTGATCCCATGTTGTCACGTGGTAACAAATCCAGGTATAATATTGTTTGAGATTCCTGCGGATGCAGAATGGTATACATTCATTGGCTTATGCCAAGCATTCTTCAACATTTCCCTGTATGAGGATGGTCCATTTCTTTTTGAATTTCAGCTCCAAAATAAAGTCCTCACTTGGTGTTGAACTCCACAGGAGTATGCTGAAAGTCCATTGATATTTAGACAGAAACTCTAGCACAATTTAGAGCATTTTTAACTTCCATGTAACTAAGTCTACTGTAGCATATTAATGATATGCTTGCAGCATCAAAGCAAAAGACGGCTGTAAACTACATACCAATGCACTTCTGAATCATTGTGCAGACAATGGCCACAAGATTTCTCCCATAAAGAAGCAGTACTGTAAAAAGGCAGTGATTTATTTGGGTCATCACTTTGAAAAGGGGCAAGGAAAGTCTCAAAAGAAATTGTTCCTGAAAGGGTTCCAGCAATTGTGAGGATGAATGATCCAAGCAGCCATAGAACGTTGAGAATGGTCCTGGTAATTGTTTGCTATTGTTGTCAGTGGATTCCCAAACTTTTCCCTGACTGCAAAGCCTCAAGCAACCCATACCATTTGATGATAGGTGTGTATGTTATGTTATATGATTTTATAAAGCGCTCAAATACCAATGAGGTGTCTTGGTGTTAGCGGAATGAACCAAAGCAATGACTGCCGCAGCACGAAGATTAGTGTGAGGTGAAAAGCCATGTTTTGAGAGCCTTCATGAAGGCTAGAAGATTGGGTAGGGATTTAATGGAAAGTGGAAGAATATTCCAGGCCTTGGAAGTGTCCTTTACAAATATGTGGCACCCCATTTAATTTGTCTAAATTGAGGAACAGACAGAAGTTTAAATGAGACTAAGTATAGAGATCTTGATGGGAGATAGATGGAGAAAGCTAACCTCTGGAAAGCAGGGCTCTGACTGTGTAAGGCTTTGTAGACTATGCATAGTTATTTTAAAATTATTCATGCTCTTACCGGGAGCCAGTGAAGCTATTCAATGGCTGAAGATGCAGAATAATATTTGGGAAGTTTGAAAAGAACCCTGGCGGTTTAATTCTGAACTGTTTGAAGTTTGTTGAGGACGTGTTGGTGTGCATTCAGGTAAAAAGCATTACAATAGTCGAGTTTTGACAGGACCAGAGATGTTACAACAGATTTTTGCAGGTGAATGGGACTGAAGGGTGAAATCTTCTTGATCCATTTGAGAGTGAGTAAAGCAGCAGATGAGACAGAATTTGCCTGAGTAGTATAAGATAGGTCAGAATTAAGATGCACGAAAACTTTCCAAGAATTAAGAGAAAATGTAATAGTAGTAATAAGCAGTATTCAATAAAATGTATCATAAAAGCATATACATAGAGAATTCATATTTCATTTTTTTTAAATAAATCACATATAGTACAACACAATAAATAAGTCCAGCTAAGCATCAAACAACTGTATTTAAAATGCATAAAAAGTATCATTAAAAACATGGATAGCCATAAAAACCAATACATCAAGGGCCGAGAATAGGAGCTGCCGGGCTGCTAGTTTTCGCTAGGAGCTTTGTTTTTGTTAGCCATGCGCAGCCCAAATATTTTGCTACGCCACAAACCAAGGTGAGGGCGGAGGTGTCAGTTTTTAAAATGTGTAGTGCTTTAAGAGAAAATGTGTTTAGTGTACCTGCTCTCGGATTGACTGAATATGACAAAGAGTTCTTTCTCTTTTATCATCTAAAAGGTGGGTGCATATTAGCAATTTTGACCCAAAAACATGGAGGCATCCTGCGGTCTGTAACATACTTTTCTGTTGTGTTAGATCCAGTAGCTGTAGCTCAACCTGGTTGTCTGAAAGTGGTTGCAGTTGTTTGCATTGCAATTGAACAAAGTGAAGGCACTGTCATGGGACATACACTTATTTTATTTGTTTGCACATCCACTTGAGATTTTGCTGATACATACCAGAACTCAGCACCTGATGAATAACCATCTTACAAAGAAAGAGCAAATCATACTGGCAGCTGAAATCATCTCAATCAGTAGATGTAATCGATTGAACTCTGGAACATTGCTGTCAGTCTCAGATAGCAATGAAGACAATGACAATAATGATAATGATTATCATTATCATATCCCATTATCAAATACGGTAGGAATACTCTACTTAAACTTATGCCCAATCACTGTGCTTTCACGCATACCTTACCACCTGATCTCTGTACTTTCTCCTTCCCTTGCATGGCCTGTAGCTTGAGACAGGCAAAAGGAAACCCCGCGAATCAATGCCCTCTTCTCCAGGTACTCGCTAGACCCTCCCGTGTTAGTAAAAACATAACTATCAAAGCGGGTTTAATTAACTGTCACTCACTGGTGAAACACTCTTTGGCAATAGCTCAAACTCTGGCGGACAACAAGTGGGATCTTCTCTTCCTAACGGAAACCTGGTTGGGGGATGAAACGAACCCTGCTCTATCTCTCACCATACCCCCTGAATACAAAATCCTATGTGCCAACAGACAGAGCCATAACCACAGTGGAGGTATAGCCATAATCTATAGATCACAATGGACTATTTCTTCCTTCCCCTACACCCAAATAGAATCCATTGAAGCATTACCATTCTGTATTAAACTTGCAGCTAACATTACATGTTCAGGCGTATTAGTTTACCGTCCTCCCAAATCCAAGGTATCCTCCCTCCCCGCTTTCCTAGACTATGTCCTTCAGGCTAGTTCCCGCTACGCAAACTTTACTCTGCTTGGGGATTTTAACCTACACGCGGAGTATGACTCTGACTCTACCAATCTTAATATCCTCTCTACCTTATATGATGGCGGTTTAAATCAACTGGTCTCCGGCCCGACCCACAAGGCCGGACATACCCTCGACCTGATCTGCTCCAACCTGGCGGACATTACCATTAGTGAATCCTATCCAGTGATCTGGTCAGATCAATTTTTTATCCCTTTTTCCATCCTCCTTTGCCACAGATAGACCCAGACTTCCGGCCAAGACAGTAGGCCGTAACTGGAGCAAGATCTCTCCAGATAGTTTAGCACCACATCTTACCACACTCGTCCCTATGGATGCCACTGACTTGGACTCTAGGCTAACTAATTTCAACAGCTGGATCACCTACGCCATTGACCTCCTAACTCCCATCAGGCCCATTAAAACCTTCCTAGCCGCCCCTTCCGCGCCTTGGTATTCGGACAAACTCCGTAAGTGTAAATCTGCCTGTAAGCTCTTGGAGCGACGATGGAGACATTCATACTCTCCAGACAGTAAATTGAAATATAAAATAGCCCTCAAAAAATACAGGAAGAAGATAATCGATCAAAAAAGGATTTACCTGGAGGAAAAAATAAACGGAGCACAAGGATCTTCAAGGGAAATTTTTACCACTGTTTGAACTTTCACCGATTATATGGCTCTTAAAAGCCAAACCCCGTTGTCACAGTCCCTCTGTACTCGCCTCTCAGACTATTTCGAGGAAAAAATCGCTACCATATATGACTCCTTCCCTTGCAATAACAGCTCAGGCCTTAATGGTATACATACAGCCCACCGAGAATCTGCCCCTGTCTTCTCAGATTTTGAGGAGATCTCCTTGGCAGAACTATTAAAATGCAGATCAGGCTCGCCAACTGACCCCTGGCCGGCCAAACAATACAAAGCCTTGGCCCCTCTTCTTAATCCCATACTGAATGGCCTATGGAATGATTCCCTTAGGACAGGCACGTTCCCGGAGTCCTGAAAGTATGCCCGACTAGTCCGTATCCTCAAAAAGGCCAACACAGACCCTAATGAACCAGCCAATTACAGGCCTATTTCCGTATTACCCGCTCCAGCCAAGGTACTCGAAAAGCTAGTGCACCAGCAACTAGCGACCTTCTTTGAAACCCACGGACTATTCCATGACTCACAACACAGGTTTAGACCAGGCTACAGCACTGAGTCGGCCTTGATAGAGATGGCCGATTCCGTACGATGGAAGCTGGACAGAGGTGAGAGAGCGGTGTTGGTGCTGCTTGATTTGTCGGCAGCGTTCGACACCGTCTCTCACCCCGTCCTACTCGACCGCCTTCGGTCCAAAGGCATTCAAGGCAAGGTCTTGGAATGGTAGTCCTCATTCCTTTCTAATCGGACACAGGCAGTGTTTACCCCCCCTACACCTCAGATAGCCGTTTACTTAAGTAGGGAGTCCCTCAGGGCTCCTCATTAAGCCCCTTACTGTTCAATGTCTACTTTTCCCCCCTGGCCGACTTAATTGCCAAATCAGGAATTAAAGCGACCTCATATGCTGATGATATTCAGCTCTTCTTTTCATATGACAGTCCCACCCAGTCCACTTTTGATCCACTAAAAGAGTGTCTCCGTAACATCGCCCGCTGGATGGATAACAACTTTCTGCGGCTTAATGCTGGTAAAACCGAGGTCCTCTTTTTCCATCAGTCGTCCCCATTAAACTCAAACCTCTGGTGGCCACTTGACCTGAGCATGCCTCCCTCCCCCAGGGAATCAGTAAAAAACCTAGGGGTCAGATGGGATTCTAGCCTCTCCTTTCATTATCAAGTCCAGACAGTATCTGCTGCATGTTTCTCTAAAATCAGGATGATCAAGAAATTCATCAATTTCATTCCAAGTAACACCCTGAAAATCATTGTTCAGGCATTGATAACATCACACTTAGACTACGCCAACGGCCTGCACATTGGACTCGCTTCTGGCCTCTGCCACCGGCTACAGACAGTCTAGAATGCGGCAGTCAGGCTGGTCTGTGGCATCTCCGTACGAGAGCACATCTCGCCACATCGGCGAAGACTTCACTGGTTACCAGTCCGAAAAAGGGCAGAATTTAAAGCCTCACACTGGCACACCGTGCAATCAAAGGAGAGGGGTCAGCTTACCTCTCCTCCTGCCTCCACCCCTACAGCGGTACAAAAAGCCAGTGGCAAAGTGAGCAAGGGACTCACGTCTGAGCATACCCTGCCACTCTTATGGCGGCCAAAAGCGGGGTGGCAGAGTGGGCTAAAGAATGGTGATGGATTTAACCCAGATCTTTTGACTGGGTGTGAGTGTTTGATTGATTCAGATGCTCCGTCCATCACCACCCCCTTTTGTTCCACCCCTACAGCAACGCCAGACTCCTCCGATCCAGCTCAAAAAACCTCCTGACCACCCCCAGATTTAAAAAAGTACGCTCTGGGGGGAAAACCTTTCAGGTATGTGCTTCTTCTCACTGGAACAAACTCCCGATCTCCATTCGGATGATTCAGGAGGAGCTACCTTTTCGCAGAGGACTGAATACATTTCTATTCTGCTAATTCCATCTAAGTAAGATCCAGCATACACACAGAAGCGCCGGGACACCCCATTGGGGTAGCTGCGCGCTATACAAAACACACAAAACAAATAAATAAATAAATGAGCCAGAACATGATTGTGTGAATGTTACCAAACAGGGCACCAAATCAAACCAGATATTAGAGACATTCCTCTTGAAATGGCGTATCTGATTTTGTAAGTAGATATCTCCTGTTTAAGAGACCATATGGTAGCATTAAAAGAAACTTTTGCAGCTTGTTCCATTTCTGAAATTATTGAAGCATCTCGTCTGCCTAATTTAATTTCCACACAATTGGCACAACATATTGCCTTGACAAGAGATTGTGGCCGTGCAGATTAATTAAAAGTGAAAATGTATGCAGGCAGGCATTATGGGGTTTGAATGGTACATGTTAACCAAGTCAACTATGGTCACAAAGGGGTTTTATGGCCTCCTTTGGTAGCCCTTCAGGAATTGTTCCTATATTATTGATGCTTTGGAACCAATATCATAACCAAAGGAAATTGTATTGGTCAAGTGTACAGCATGTCTCATGATGATATGATTACAATGGGAAACACATATGCTGATAAAATATACTATATCAAATGGCAAAGTATTGTGCACTTGGGAAGGCAACTTTGAGATCAATGGAAGAAATAGCAATGTACAAATCAGAGCAAAATTAAAACAGTTCAAGCTTTACCAAAATTGTAATTCATGTGAATTGTACCCACATTGAGTGAATTGGGAATTACATGACGGAGTATCTGAGCTTGAGACTCAGAAGTGGGAACAAGAAAGTTGCGAATGAAGCTACAACGATGGTTAGGTAACTCCTGAATGGAAATATGCTCTTCCTGAAACTATATTATATTCAATGGTATGCTATTTTCATGGCCAAACACATGTAGGAAAGAACTCGATGTCCAGAACTTTCAGATAGAATTGGTTCAAGAGTTATTATAGAAGACGTAAATCAATGATGTGTTGTCTGCCAGAGAAACAATGAAGGAAGAAGGATTATTGTTTTTATGATTCATATTGGCAAATCAGAGGACCATTTACCAGATTCTTAGAAGACTTCATTGAGATGCATTTTTATACTGGACTTACATCTATTCTCATGATATTCTCATG
Source organism: Lissotriton vulgaris (assembly GCF_964263255.1). NCBI lineage: Eukaryota > Metazoa > Chordata > Amphibia > Caudata > Salamandridae > Lissotriton > Lissotriton vulgaris. The sequence continues at coordinate 1,179,427,534 of NC_141694.1, read as the reverse complement.
ATTGTCTGCTTGTTCTCTAAATGGGCCGAAGCCTGTCCAGTTCAGAGATGTGATAGCATGTCAGTTGCCAAACTCTTGTTAGGTGAATCAATACCAAGGTTTGGCTTACCAGCGCCTATTTAGAGGGATTGTGGAGCTCATTTAAACAATGACATCCGAAAAATTGATTTGTTCAGCTCTGCAAATTGAACCAAGGTTCCATTGTAGTTTTTGTCCTCAGTAATATTAGTGTTGTAGAGGTAGTGAACTGGGCCATCAAAAATAAGCTGTGTGAATTCACAAACCTGAAATGGCAAGATGCTCTTCCTTTTGCTCTCGTGAGCATTAGAAGTACCCTAGATAAAACACTGGACTCATGCCCCATAAAGTGCAATAGGTCAAAGATTTTTAGGGCTTAAAACGATTCTTGATGACAGTTCTTTAAATCCTGAATTTTACTTTCATTTTTCTTACCGACCTCATAGAAATGGCATACAGTAAACTTTGTACACTTGTTAGCATGATTGGAAGGACTAGGGGAACATTGTGTATAATTTTTAGTGTGATCTAATTAATAATGATATTAATAGTTGCATCTGTTCTTTTGTTGTGCCTCGTGTCTTATGCCTTATTTCTCCGGTTAGATCCACAAATGTTGAATTAACTGTAGTACATAATGAGATTGGATGTAGCACACATAGGGAAATATTAGCAGCTTCAAGAGTAACATTTATGCAACATTTTGGATAAATCGTTGATATAATTGCAGGCAAAGGAACTACATATCAACAGTTGCTGTTCTTATACAGATTATCATGTAGTGATTTTGTTAGCATATTTCGCACACAGGAGTTCCGTTTGCTATGCCTGCAGATTTCAACGTTTCATTGGAGAATCTTCCACTTTCTGAAGATGCTGGGAATAGGGTAATTTATGGTAAATATTTTAGTGCAGTTGCATAATATTACTACGTAAGGGGAGTATGGGTGTAGTTTGAGTAAAGATGTTGAGAGATTGGAAGGATAAGGGGAATATTAGAGAACAAAAAAAAGGTTAAGAAAGAATTTAGAGCCTGATTACGAGTTGGGCGCAGCATAGCCGGTGCACCGCTGCCTCCGCGGTGCCAAACCTGTGCCAAACCGCCCAAGGAACGCTGACCATATTGTGGGTTGGAAATGCACAACTCGTAATACTGTCTGCGGTTCATTGCTATTCCTATGGCGGTGCCTGGAAAACAAGCTCCGCACTGGGAACAGCAAAAAAGTTCCAGTACAGCATGGACTTGGACATCCATGCTGTGCTGGAACTTTGTGGGGGTACATGACAGAGAGTACATGTTGTGCCTCCCTGAATGTATCCCCATGGCGGAGTAGTTGTTCCTGAATCACAAGCCTTTTCATGGCCGGGCTTTGCCATGAAAAAGCTGGTGGTCCAGGAACTCGCAATATGCTGAGTGGGACTACACCCGTCCCCACTCAGCATATTAAGTTGTGGCGCTCCCGCTCTGGCTCCACTGCCAGGGAATGACTGTTCCCTGGTGCAGCCAATGGTCCACCACCACATTGACTTAATATGACAGCCAGTGGAACGTCACTGCTGCACCACCAAGAGTCTGGCAGTCGGAAGACTGCCAGACTCCTATTCAGGCCCTTAGCCTTTTCAAATTTGCATCTAAGATTGAAATTGAAGCATGAGAGAAAGAGTGAACTGTGGATGGTGTGCCATCATCCTTCAGGAGTTAGGGCAATAAAATGTGTGGGTGAAAGTGAATGTGAAAGAAGTTATGCTGTAATTGATGGTTTCCTCACTGGTGAGGAATCAAATTTTAGAGGCATTTATTATGTGTTTTTCTAAGACTGCTTACTTCAATCCACCTCATAATTGTGTGAGTTCTAGTTATTTAGCTCTGTTGTTGCTAGAGTTTATTATGTGTATATGAAGAATTAAGCTCTTGGTTTAGAGAGAGTGAAGTGTAGTTTTGAACAGATTGTGTGAGGTGTATTCGGAGTCATGATTCCATCAATTGATGTTACTTTGAATGATGTGAAATTATCCATGCTTGTAGATAAATATGTTTCTAATACTATCTGAGAGATATCACAGCTTAATTTGGAGTTATGGGGGCGATAATGATCCAAAACCGATTTGAGATGGATATCCTTCTTGCAAAGGAATGTGGTGCTTGTGTGGTTGCGTAGGTAAGAGAGTGCTGCACCGTCATTCCTGAACAGTAGGGTTATTAATGCTTATGTGGTAATATTACACATTTTTCTTGTGAAGTTCAAGCTTTAGAAAAGCATGGCTTGTGGGAAGCAGAAGGTTTCTGGATTAGAGAGATAGGAAAGGGCTTCAGTAAGGTTGGTGAATGGCTCAATAGCTTAGGGTAGTATGTTCAGGACAGTATTAACCTCTCTTAATATTTGATTGATTATGCAATTATCTTGTTTGTCTTTTTTAGTGTAAAAAGAAAAGAGGATCATCTAAGAGGAAGTGAGATAAGATTGAAATGGAGGAGGCCAGAGATCGACCATATAATTAGCTAAAGGTATTAGAAGAATCAAATTGCAAGAAGCAGAAAGTGATGCAGAATGTGTTATAACTATTAGATTAAATGTATGTTTTAATGATTAAGGAGTAGTCCGAGGGAAAGTTTGTTAGAGCGTATGTGCACTTCACACTTTTTCGTATTAGTAACAAGTAGAATGTGGATTTAATCTAAAGTATATATGTACACACTGCATTTGGAACAAAGCTGCTATGACATATTAAATTGCCTTTTTCTGGCTTATGCTAATTAGGCTTCAGTTAGGCCTTAATGCCATTTTGTTCATAAGGGATGCCACCTCGAATATATAACCTTACAACCCATGCGAATACATCGCATGCAATTATAATGCGGTCGTTACAACAACCGCGTTATTAGAACACATACCATTACGGGGCGTGGCTTGGACGCCGGCCAAGATGGCGGCGTAGACCGAGCGCTCCGTCACCGACCGGCTCCTGTCTCCACACGAAGGGCTTCATGTCGGCGAATTTCTCTATCCCGACCGCCGTCCCGCAAACCGGAATGTGAGCTGAGCCCGGCGCCCTCACTGTCTCTGTTTTTTGCGGGCAAACGAGGGATATCTCGAAGGGTTTTGTTTCGCGGCTGCTGCCGCCATTTTGTGCGGCGGCCGCGGAACACAGCGGCGGCCGGCACCTCAGCACATCTCTTCACTTAGCCGGTCCTCGGCTCCCGTGGACGAAGTTGCACCTTACCTTCAGAAGTGCTGAATTTGCAGCTGCGCCCCATGGTAAGCCTTCTGCAACTAGCTTTTTGAACCATTTCTTTTCCTCAAGCTTGACCTGCATTACGCTATGAGGCATTTATAGACTATTACCATCTGTGACATTCAACAGCAGCGCTCCATAACGTTTCTCATTTCTGCCTCTACTGCACTTCACCTTCAAGCCTTCTCAGGAGATTTCTTAAATGCGGTGCAAACTACGTTAAGGCTTCATTCTTTTACCCTTCAGTTACCAATTTCCGCGTGAGATACATGGGGTCTTGTATTCATCCTGCTGCCAACGCGTTACACGCCAATAGCGTTTTCCTCAAGGAGGGCCGCTCAGCACATGTGTCCTTATCTTCTCATGCTCAGCTACGCTCCTCTGCAGTGTTCGTCCATGATGATGCTATTCTCTTGACTTTTTCTGAGGCGCCCTCTTTCCTCATGTTATGTCAGTGACGCTTATGGGACCTTCTTGGGATCTACTTACCTCCTTTCCTCCTCAAAGGTCGCTACTTACATGAACTTTGCCATACGCTGCTCTCCTGCAACGCTATTTCTCACTAATTGGTGCTTCTGTTTTTCCATGCATTGAACGCTTTGACAGGAGTCTTCCTCTCGCCAATTGCCTTCAGTCCCGTGTTTTTGGCTGATTTTCTCCCTGTGGATTGTTTCTTCTAAGCAGTGTGACCACTACTCATCATAACATTGATATTGCGAGGTTCTCCTGTCCTCCTTATGCTCCTGGCTTTTTGATTGCCTTGTATGGGGAAACTCCGTACTTTGAAGATCACTTCTTTGCCGAAACTACCATCTGGATCTGATTCTGATTCTCCTGGCCAGGAAAAGGAGGAGGGCAAACCCTCGAAATCTGACTCAGCCGATGGGGCTATTCCTAAAGCTCAAACTGGAGGTAAGGCACAATCTTCTCTGACTTCATCCAAGCGGCTGAAGAAAGATCCACCATCTCCTGGGAGCAATTCTTCTTCCTCCTCCATGGATCTAATTCTGGAAGAACTCCGTGCCTTCAAACCCTTTATGGAAGCCACCACAAAAAACATGCAGGCTATGCAGGAGAAGTGGACATCTTTGGATTCCCGTGTCACGACTTTGGAGCAATCCTCACACTCTTTACATTCTTCCTGCTCCCGCATTCCTTCAATAGAGGCTGAAATTCTTCTCCTCAGGCGTCAAACTGAGGATTTGGAAAATAGAAATCGCAGAAACGACCTTTGCTTGTACGGCCTTCCGGAACTTTCAGAGGGGTCCAATCCTACCGTCTTTTTCCAATCTTTCCTTGCGAATATACTGGATGCTCCGGCCTTATCCTCCATCAATATCCAGCAAGCGCACCGTCTTGGACCCCAGGGTTGCTACCAAGCCTAGAGGTGTTATCATGCTGTTTTTGCAGTACACTGATCTCCTGCAGGTCCTCTCAGCCGCCAAACTCAAGAAGCAGATTATGTGGGAAGGTCACCGTCTCTATCTTTCGCAGGATGTTTCTAAGGCCACCGCAGATCGAAGGAAAAGGTTTTTAGACTTGAGACCTCAGTTATGAGATATTAATACTGGATACGGTCTCCTACATCCTTGTCTCTTCAAGGTTACGTAAAAAGACAAAAACAACACATATGAAGATCCTGCGGCTTTGCAAGCCTTCCTTCGCCAGTTGCATCCGGATGTTATGGACACCTCCAAACCTGGCTGAAAAGTCTTGTTGTCCATTGTCTGATACTTCTTCCTGATCTCGTCTGATTATGGTTCTACTTCTTCTTCCTTGGTGTTGTTTATTCTGTTTTAATTGTTGTTTCTTATTCTAATAGTTGTTTTGTTAATTTATTCTACAGCTTTATATACTATTATACTTTGTCCAGTCATGTTTTCACTGTGATTTCTTATATTATTCCCTAATGTATGTCTCCTTCCTTTTAGATACTTCCCTCGTCGACCCCTCCTGATGCTTCCTATTGTTTTTTGTCTTGCCCATTCGGATCTCTACATATCACTGGTCGGTTACTCGCTTTGGTTGTTGACGTCGTCATCTCCCGCAACCACCATCCCCATTCCTGTCTGGGTTTTTCCGTTTTCATAAGCATGTCTTTCAGTCGTTCGTTTCGAACTTGTACTGTCTCTATGTTCGTTTCTGTCCCCTTCCTCTTTCCTCTTTTTCTTTTCTTGCATTCTCTTTTACCTTTTTCCTGGGCTCTTCTTCCCTTTTCTTTCCCTTTTTCTGATGTCCCTTTTTCTCTCTATCAGATTTGCCATTTGTCTCGGGCATGTATTGTCTCTTTCTTCTCTATTGATGCTGTCCTCTTTCCTATTTCTCATATCATGGCTTCTTCTCAACTATACTCTTTATCCTCTTCTTTCTCTTTTCTTCTTTATCTCATTTTTCCTGCATTTATCACTGCTCTTATCCTTGACTTCTCTTTCACTTCACCCATCTCTTCTATTTCTCTCATTTTTTCTCCATTGTATTTTTATGCATTATTAAGCATGTTGCTCCTAGTTTCTTTCTAAATTGTTTCATTCCGTGTAACGACATGGAACGTTAAGGGATTAAATAATCCCAATAAAAGGCAGAGGGTTCTCTCGCATTTAGCAAGACTTAAAACTGATGTTGCCCTCCTTCAAGAAACTCATCTTGGTGAATCGGAGGCTTTGAAACTTAAACGTTGTTGGGTAGGTCATGTTCTCTGCTCTCCTACGACATCTAGGAGGAATGGTGTTGTGCTTTTTTTACATAAAAAGTTAAATGTTTCCTCGATTACTCATGAATGTGATGTTGAAGGCCGTTGGCTTATTGTTAATTTACTTATAGATAACATTCCCCTTACCCTTTTCAATGTATATGCTCCTACTGCAATTGATAGATCTTTCTGGCCAGCTATTTCTTCCAAGTTGTCCTCCCTTACTGGAGATTGCATACTCCTGGCTGGTGATTGCAATCAAATTGTAGATCCCTTCCTTGACCGAAACTCAAAAGTCACTTTCAACCCCTCTAGAATGCACACGCAATTTCTGAATTCCTTTAAAAATAATGCCCTAGTAGATATTTGGAGATTATGTAATCCTGATGTTTGAGAATATAGTTTCTTCTCCCCTCCTCATCAATCCCAATCCCGTATCGATCATATCTTTCTTAGTAAACCCTTATCCCAACACGCTATTCGTTCAGAGATTGGCTCCATTTTACTTTCAGACCATGCCCCAGTTTTTGTAGATCTAGATCTACTCCCATTCTCTCCACAATCTGGCAGATGGCGTTTTAACAATGCTTTACTTTTAGACCCCACTTTTATTACTGAATTTACTGCTTTTACCAAGGAATTTTTTCTGTTAAATCAAACCCCTGATTCTCCCTTTGTGATGGTCTGGGATTCATTTAAATCAGCCTCTAGGGGTTTTATTATTAATTATGTGTCACGGTGGAAAAAATTACAAACGGCCAAATCGGAGAAAATATTAGCTGATATCAAGGCTTTAGAACAGGCTTATTTCCTCTCTAAATCTGATTCATCCCTTAAGGCTCTTATAGATGCAAAGATCTCTTTTAATAAATTTACAACAGATGCCGCTTCCAATACTCTAATTAAATGTAATTCTAGATACTATGGAGGTAAAAATAAAATGGGGAAGCTCTTGGCTAACTACTTGAAGATTCGTAAGGAACGCACAAAAATCCAATCTATTAAAACCTCTTCTGGTGAATCCACTTTCAAAGATAAGGAAATTCTTACAGAATTCGCTAAATTCTATGACACGCTTTATACTCCAGAGCAGACTCCTACAACTGATGATCTTCTTGCTTATTTTCATTCTATCCCTTCTCCCCCACTATCTCATGTGGATTTTCACACTTCGGAACAAGACATTTCTCTTTCTGAAATCTCCCACGCTGTTTCTAAACTTCGCCATGGCAAATCCCCAGGCCCGGATGGTTTTACAATTGAATTCTATAGCCATTTTGCTTCTCTTCTTCTTCCTAAACTCCTACTTTTATTTCAATATGTTTCTGACACGGTTCCTCTAGCGGCTCCTTTCAACAAGCCTTAATTTGTTTAATTCCAAAAGAAGACAAAGATCACTCCCTTTGCAAAAATTATAGACCAATATCTTTGGTTAACACTGATTATAAAATTCGAGCAAAAATTTTTGCCTTACGTATGGACCCTCTTTTACCGGATATCATCGGACCAGAACAATCTGGTTTTGTCAAGGGATGTCTATCATCAGATAATTCCCGAGTTTTTCTTAACATACTTGGCAAATCTTCTTCTCTTACTCTTCCCTTCGCAGCTATCTCCCTAGATGCAGAGAAGGCCTTCGATCGGATTGGATGGGACTTCATGTTTCAGGCTTTACGTTGGATTGGTATTCCTTCTAAATTTATTTCTACTATATCTCTACTTTATTCTAACCCCCAAGCTTTTATTTTTGTTAATGGAATGTCCTCGGATTACTTCTCTCTCCATAGAGGAGTTAGGCAAGGTTGCCCACTGTCCCCCTTACTTTTTATTCTAGCCTTAGAACCCTTCCTTACTAAAATTCGTTTAGATGACACTATTTCCGGTTTTCATTTCGGTTACCAACAAGTCAAACTTTCTGTTTATGCCGATGATATTCTTTTCTATTGCTCCGACCCTGCCACTTCCATTCCTTCTTTTCTTCAACAAGTTTCTTCTTTTTCTGCAGTTTCCAGGTATCACTTGAACGCTGACAAGTGTGAAATTCTACCTTTAAATCCTCTCTGTCAGAAACATCTATTTTCTTCTACAGGTTTTTCATGGCAACCATCCAAAATCAAATATCTAGGGGTGTGCTTTGCTCCCTTGTTATCTGATACTAAATTTTGATTATGTACATAAAAAAATGGATACTGCTATCACTCGTCGGCATCCGCTCTTTTTATCCTGGTGGGGTAGACTCAACTCCATAAAGATGATGCTTTCTCCCCTGCTTCTTTATACTATTTCTATGCTTCCTTTACACATTCCCCACTCTTTCTTTAAAAAGATTGATTCTTTGTTACTGAAGTTCTTGTGGAACGGTAAACGTCCTCGAATAGTTCTCATTTCTCTGCGCAAAGACAAATCTCAATCTGGAGTACGCTTTCCCGATTTCAAACAATATCACCGTGCTTTTTCCCTGAAACAATCGTCTCGCTGGTTTTCATCTGATTTACCACATCACCCCCCTGTTTGGCTAAATATGGAATCTTCCTTCATTTCCCCTTTTACCTTCCGTGAATTCTCATCTTTTACATCTTCCTTAACCCGTCTCCGCTCTCCTATTCTTTCACACTCTCGTACACTTCTTTCTCCCTACTTAAATTCCTCCTATCCGTCTCTTCTCTCCCTTCACGACCAACCGATTTGGAATAATTCCCTTCTCAAAATCAATAATCGCACCATATATTGGAAATCTGGGCATTCTCGAGGACTGTCCTGGATTTCTCAATTATTAGCTCAGGATATACCTCTCTCATTTCGGGATCTTCAATATCTTTTTCCCTTGCCCGCTTCTGCCCGATCACAATACAACTCCCTTCACCCAGTCTTGCTTTCTTATCTTCAGAATCTTCCATCTTCCAACGAGACTTCTGTAGACCGTGGACACACTTCCCTTCAATTGGAAACCTCTCCCTCTGCATCCACTTTATATAATTCTTTCTGTTTTACCAATGATAGATTAAAATCCCGTACTGAACTCGCATGGGAGCTGGATTTTTCTCAGACCTGGCCGGTCCTTCTTTGGGATAAAATCTGGACTAAACTTCATAAGACCTCTAGAGCTGCTAATACTACCCAGACTTTATTTTTCATTTATCACAGAACTTTATTTACCCCACTTGCCTTATCCTGTTTTTCAACAGACACTCCCTCTTCCTGTTGGTCCTGTCCATGCCCCTCTGCTGATCTCAAACATATGTTGTTCGACTGTCCTCCTATCTCCCAGTTCTGGCAATCGGTCTGGAAGCAAATTCAAAAGATTTTTCACTTTCAGGTCCCCTACTCGCCCTCACTAGTTTTCCTTGGTTCCCTCTCGTCGAATCTTCCTCATCCCTCCAGCCACTACCCTCAACTTGAACTTTTCCTTGCCATAGCTTTGCATGTTATCACTTCTAATTGGAAACAAGCTGCAAATGTTACCTATCAATCCTGGTGTAATGCAATTCGTTTTAATCATCGTTTAGAAACCAATTATGTATCTCCCATTTCCCTAGCTATTAAGCGTGACCTGCTTTGGCTCCCTTTGGTAACTTATCTCTCCTCATCAGCTCCTGTTCATCCCTCTCCTGCTCCGGGTACAGTTGAAGTTCGTAAGCCCCCGTGATTCCCTTACTTTTTGTTTATTTCCTCACGTATTTGATTACTAATATTATTGTGTTTTTTATATATTGTATTTTGCTTATTGCATTCTGTCTTTATGATATGTTCATATTTTCATGCTTGTAATGCTTGCTTTTATGGAATTTTTTATTTTCGAATGACTACTTCCTCCATCTGCTTATTGTAACTCTTCTCTTTTCCCTCCCCTTTCCCACTTTCTTCAATAAATCAAACTTAAAAAAAAAAAAGAACACATACCATTACATCGCAAAGTCATTACTACGAAATGCAGTAGGGAGCGATCTGGACTTAGAAATAGTATTATTTACGATTCCTACTCCTGTTTGCGCAACAGCAGGGAAGGTGTTGGATTCTAAATTTAACACCATTGCGCCCTCTACAGTAAGTCGTACTAATGACTGGCGATGTAATGGTATGCGTACTAACGAATGTCTGATATAATATCGACAGACAGAATATCTACATACAAAAATATTGACACAAAAATATCGAAATCAAAAATATCGGAGTCATATCTTCATAAAGGTAAGTACAAAAATATCGAAAAATTAATATCGTAGTACAAAAATATCGAAATTAAAAATATCGTTTTTTTAAATGTATTAATAATAATGTAAAAATAATTTTAAAATACATATTATTGTACAAATATTAAATAAAAATATTAAAACATAATTAAAAAATTAAAACTAATACATATACATTTAAAATAAATTAAAAACGTAATAATTTATTGTAATTTTATTTTTTTTAATTTCATTTAATTGATTTAATTTAAATTTATTTTATTTTTACTCTGTACAACTGTACCCCAAAAACCCAAAACTGACCCTGAACCCTAAAAATACCCCTTTACCCAAAAACCCAAAACTGACCCTGAACCCTAAAAATACCCCTTTACCCAAAAACTGAAAACTGACCCTGAACCCTAAAAATACCCCTTTACCCAAAAACCCAAAACTGACCCTGAACCCTAAAAATACCCCTTTACCGAAAAACTGAAAACTGACCCTGAACCCTAAAAATACCCCTTTACCCAAAAACTGAAAACTGACCCTGAACCCAAAAAATACCCCTTTACCCAAAAACTGAAAACTGACCCTGAACCCTAAAAATACCCCTTTACCCAAAAACTGAAAACTGACCCTGAACCCTAAAAATACTCCTTTACCCAAAATTAATTAATATTATTTAATTACCAATTAATTATTAATTAACAATAACAATAAAGTAAATATATTAGCACATTAGCTGTAATTAATTAAATTTAATAATTAATAATATTTTTCCCAATTAATTAATTAACAATAACAAAAAATTATATATATAAAAAAAATTACTCTAATTAATGTAATTAACTAATTAATATTAATTAATTACCAATTAATTATTAATTAAAAATATGTAGAAAATTATATTAATTAATTAACTAATTAATATGAACTAATTACCAATTAATTATTAATTAAAAATATTTACAAACGTATATTAATTAATTAATTATTATTAAATTACTTCCCACCCTATTCCCCTATAAACCCACAACCCGCTCTGATACTAAAACGCAAAATGTAAACAAATTTACAAATTTTCAAACATACATTACAAAACATGTTTAACAAACATATAAACAACATATTAAAATACATAACACTAAATTTTTTTTCGATATTAGTAAAATTCGATATTAGTAACATACATACCTTAAAAAAACGATATTCTGTCTGTCGATATTTTGGACATCGATATTCTATTCTGTCGAAATTAAAACATCGATATTATTGTATATCGATATTTTAATTTCGATATTTTGTCTGCCTACCGTACTAACAACGCGGTCGTTGTAACAACTGCGATGCAGGGTGCTACGAAATTTATTTTATTTATTAAATTGTTTACTTACCTCCAATTATCCATATTCCAGTTTTTAGCAACCCCCACCCTGTCCCTCCCCCGCCCGCCTTTCTGCCCCACCGGGCCATGGCTGTGTTTGATAACTGTGCTGTACTGTGCCAACATCCACCCTACTCCACCTCTCTTGTCTGCTCATCTACATCTACTTTGAAACTCAAGGAGACTTAAGAGACCAACTTTTCACTGCTGACCAAGGACTTGGTGACTTGGTGAACAAGCTTTGACATATCCAATAGGTTTTGCCTTTGAGACGTTATAAGTGTTTATCCATGCAACACATTATCAGACTTCCTAATGCGTTACAAACGTAATACTGGGTGTGCCTTGTAGATTGTAATTGTAACTGCCTTTATATAGCGCTTACTACCCCTAACGAGACATTGAAATGCTTTATGCTCTGGAGCCCAAGGTTAATGGTTAGTTTCATGTTATTAGTTAAAGTTAGGTATTGGAATTAGTCTTGTGCGCTCAAGCTAAACCATTCCTTGCACTCATTTCAGTTTTTTGTGGTGGAGTAAAGTAATAGCGGTTGTTTCTGATTGTTAGATAAATATAAATTGTTGGGGAGCCTACAGTCCCCTGCTGGCACTGTTAGGTCTTATGCTTTTACAGATGGACAACCCCTGGATAGAAGGATAGACAGATCAAAAGAAGGCAGAGTACGAGGATGATGGATGGTTAGATGGTTAAAAAGATGAGTAAGCCTATGGTACAGTGTATGGACAAATGGATGGATGGGTATAGATGGCACAGTGGGTGAATGTATGATTGATGGATGGGAGTATGGAAGAATGGATGGATGGATGGCAGGGTGGATGAATGGATTTCAGAGTGGATGGATGGATGGATGGATGGAATTGATACACTGCAGGCCTATGGTAATCCCATGAGGAGGTGCTGGTTGCACATGCACTCTGTGTAGGCCAGAAACCTTGGTTTCAGATGATACGAGCACTAGTACAATCTGGCCCTTAAGTCACAAGTACTATATCACAAAAACCTTGCACTAGTAATTAACACAATTTTGCTACTTGTGTAATGGAGTGCAGGGCAAATGCATTTCATAAGTCTGTAATACAGAAAGGTTGGTGTACCAGTATTGCTAGCATATGACAAAAGGTACTGCATGTAAATCACTTTAGTTGTGTAATTGAGAATTTAATACAGCAATCTTAGTCAACAATTATTATTTAAAAAAAGTAATCAACTGATGCTGTACTATTGTTTCTATTAGTGTGATAAACACCAGAACTAACTGATTTTGCCACAAAATTAGGGCACGCTTTTACAGTGCTGGACATGTGTAAAAAAGCAATAACGGTTTAAAAATTGTTTGTTTCCTTCTTAGTAAATATTGCTGCTCGATTGACCTGTTAGACAAGCAGCAAAATAGAGCAAATGCATTTGGCCATGGTCTTTTTCGCATTTATGTTAAATTTGTGTAACGTTGCTCCAGACATGCAGTCTCAGAGACAGTAGAATAAATGAGGTTTTATTGGAGAACAGGGAGCAATATGGACTTTGTCAGGTAATAGGCGAACACTGAAAAATATACCACTCTGTCACGCTGGTGGGTTAATGCAGGGGCATTCTAAATTCACTGCTGAAAAAACAGAAAAAAACAAAGTGGAAGCATTACATTTTACGGGCCCGGCCTCATGCCTTGGTCATAACAATAAAAAAACCACCCTAAGCATTTATTAAATGTGACAGCATGAATTGAAAGGTTAAGAAAGGCCTTTTCGGACCTGGGGCTCGCTGCACAGCGTGGCTATCTTATTTGAAAAAGCATATTTCCTGCTAGAGATTGAAAAACTCTGGATTTTGGCCAGATTTCCTCTCTTTTCCTGTTCCTATTATGTGGTGTGTGTTCCATAGTCTTCTGTACCTTATCTGCCAGAGGGGGTGCCATGAAAGGCGGATCATGGATTTAAGCTATCGGGCAATGAATTACATCACAGACCAAATAAAACCGAGTAAAAGGTCTCTTTATCAGCAACAATAAATTCAATTACAATAATGCAAGTAAGATTAACACAACTCAAATGTAACACCCTCGACCCCTACTTGATCCCCCATGAATTTCCCCCATATTGATCCCCCATGAATTTCCCCTCATATTGATCCCCCATGCCATATTGAGCCCCCACAAATGTTCCCCCATATTGAAAATCGTCCCCAACCCCTTAGTTTGTCCCCCTTCCTACCTCCTGCATCATTCCTCTGTAATCTGTTTTCCCTCTGTCCTAAGCTATTCTGCCTGCCCCAACCCTTCCTGCCTGCCTACATCTCGTCCAAATCTGCCTACCGGAAAAACTAAGCCTCACCGAAAACTGTAAAAACCTAAACCTAGATCCTAGGAAACATAAATATCTGAACTAAAGGGAGGTTGGGAGGGGCACGAAACCACAGCGCTGCTGCCTACCTGCCTCAGGGGAGGGACCCCCAAATGATAAACCATTAGAACGCCATGTTTGAAATCTCTGCATTCTAAAGCAGGTGCCTCGCCTGTTCTGGGCCATTCATCCGGCTCAAAGCCGCCCGGGAGTGCACATTCTTTGAATGCCACCCCCAGGCCCCCCATTGAGCAATGAATTACATCACAGACTGAATGGGGTTAAAAGGTCGCTTTATTAGCGACCATCAATTTAATTCTTTTACAATAAAGCAAGCAAGATTATCACAACTCAAATGTAACCCCCCACCACTCTGACTTGATCCCCCATGAATTTCCCCCATATTGATCCCCCTTGAATTTTCGCCATATTGTAAATCGTCCCAAACCCCTTAGTTTGTCCCCCTTCCTACCTCCTGCCTCATTCCTCTGTAATCTATTTTCCCTCTGTCCTAAGCTATTCTGCCTGTCCCAACCCTTCATGCCTGCCTAAATCTATCCAAATCTGCCACCAGGATAAAACCCTGAACAGGCGTTTTTCCTGTCCCCCCTAAGTATTTGAATTTCACAAACTTCCCCATTTTAGGCAAATTAAAGTCCGCATTTTAAACCAACTGTTTGATTAAATAGATTTAATGAAAATACCAGAAACATAAAAAGCATTGACCTCTCTGTTGCAACAACAGAGGGAAAAAAATGAGAATATATAGAAAATGACTGTAGAATATGAAATTTAACCTGACAATACATCCCTTAACCCCAAGGTTGTAACCCCAATACATCAGATAACTTTTCTTTGATATTCACCAAAAACAATTTGTTTGCTATAAAGGAAAGGTGAACCCCGTTGGGCCTGAAAAATTTAAAAACACCCTTGCTGATATCCTCATGAGCTAGCCAACTTATCCAATTAATAATGGAGAAACAATGAAGTTCTCGATTGACCTTTCCCCTGGCTCTGTCAACTTCAGACACCTTATCAGCACCCCTCCACACCCTCCTTTGTACTAGAGCAGTAAAATCAGTTTTGTGGCAGGCCAAGACGTGATGATTCGTTCTAAGTCAGCTTTTATCTCAGTAAGATGAACCAGGCCCGAAAGTTGCACAACGTTGTTTTCCCCCAAATGAATAGGTAGAACGTTAGGGCATGGCTTAGAAGGAAATAACTCATTTAACAACGGTAACAATTGACCCCAATGCATGCCACTTTTTCCCCACCAATCAATCTTGTTCTCCTCAAAGCTGAAGCCCAGGTTAGGTCCATAATGGGTTTGTTCAGCCTGCCTGGCTGCCCACTTAATAAAGGAGTGTGCGATGATCCAGACGCTTCCCATGGATGCCTGTTGGGTCAACGGGGTACCTAAAAAGAAAAAGATGTTAAGAAGGCCAAAACAGACTCTAAAACTCATCTAAATCTCTAACATACTTTAAACAGCAGTTAGATGACCAGCAGCTTAAACCTTTCAGCTGTTGCAGCGAAAAAAAACCTCTAACAGCCCCCAACAACCCCATTCCAATTTTAAAGCCTTGTCCCGCAGAGGATAGAACTGAAGCCAATAACAGCTTGGGAATGTCAATTCAGGTAACTGCCCTTGTAGTTAGGCTGGAATGGAGCACCTTGCCCTTTACCTTGACCGACAGTATGCCATTGGGCTTGTTCGCTGAGACACCACAAAATGGTGTGCTACCGCGCATTTTGAACACTCATGTCTGTACTTTCAGGGATATTTTTGGCAGTACCCTCATTTAAAATTTCAGCATGCTCCCAGAGTGAGTGACTGTGGTTTTGCCCAAGTACCCACCCCTCCCAAAGTGGGTCTGTTAAGAAACTGCCGTTGAGTATAGCAAGCCTGCTGGCAGTATGCATGGTAGGAGGAGGCCTCTGTTGATACATCCACTGAACCCATAATTCATTGTCAACCTCTCCCCAGGGTTTATCGGGAACGAGGACTAGCCGGGCTCTAAATTCCTCATCATAGTGAAGCCAAGCAAAACCTCCAAATTAGGACTAAGCTTTTCTGATTGTATCCAAGTATTTAAAAATAGATACTGCTCGATCTGTAAATTTCTCGCAATAAACACTGGCAAAAATCAGAAAGGCTGATGTCCAAGAATCGATGTTGGAAGGAACTCTAGGTCTCTTAGCCAATTCCCAAGGTTCTTACTTGGAACCTTCTTTAGATTGGATTTCCCTGTGAAGCAACTTAATAACATCAACAAACTCACTTCTCCAATTTTTTCCTTAGTATTCTTGTTTAAATGACAACTGAGGGGCTTAGATAGACCCATGTAAGAAAGCCTTTTTAAACTTGCTACCTTCTCTTTATCCTCTTGTACTTTAGAATCTCCATCATTCTGAGCAAGTTTGTGAGACACTGTTAGTTCACCCTTGTCTTTACCAGTACTAGGAGGTGGCGGTTGTTGTAAGTCTGAAGGTGGTTTGCAATGACAGCAAACCTTAGCATCCCAGTTTTCAGCTTTTACTAAAATCTCATCCACTTTGCGTTTTCTGATATTGGCATTACCACAAGGACAAATACATTGCATCTCACCTGATTGAATGGGTTTGTCCAGCAATGAAAACTTCTTCATGCCGGTGCGCTCATCTGTAAAATATGAGCTTTGGACATCTTTTCATGATTCCCCCCCTGCTGGACTTTTCACCCTCGTCCAGCTCAGAGAGTTCATTAGGCCCATTATCATAAACCCCTTGAAAGGCCCCACTGCAAGATGGCTGAGCCCCATCCCCAATTCCACCATCAAAAAGTCTCCAGTTCACAGCTTTTTTGAACTGCACAATGTTGTGGTTAGCCAATGGTGCTGGGAAAATCTTATCAGGATTTTCCTTTTGTTGCTGAGGTAGAGAACAGGACTCTTTAGACCTGTTCAACAGTGTATCACTGCACCTGATGGCCCTTTGCAGTTTTGATGCATCGTTGGTCTGCAAGCTGTAGTGACTCGCAGACGTAGGAGGCTCCAAAGGCAGCTCTGAGGAAGTAGAACCTATTTTCCCTCATCCCTAACCCACACCCATTTACCATGCCCTTTTGGCACACTTTTATCCTTAACTGATAAATCCTTAACACTGCTAAACCCAAGGCCAGAAATAAGAACCTCTGCACTCTGATTAGAAGGCAAAACCTGACTGCACGTAGCTGACTTTAAACCAGAATAGCTTTAACACCTGGAGGCATCCCCAGTGAACAAAACCACACTGTTTGAAACCGAATCACCGCACTCACAAGAAATCACCAGCGAGAGAGACCTCTCACCAGACGCAGGACTCACGCTTTTTGACAAATTAAATTTGTTACCAAATATAGGAGTATCACGCTTAGCAATTGTACTTAGGCAAGCAGTCTTCTGAATAACATCAAAATTAGCCAAATGTAAATCCCCACTAGGTGGCTTCATCACCTCACTTAAAACCAAAAGCACATTATCTGTGCTGCCACACTCCCCTTTAAGACAGGTTGCTTTCATGAGAAATCTGCCTCTGACTGAGCATGTGCGAGACCTGCCCCTTCCTCTCCCCAAACTTCAGGAAGCAGGCTGCTGACAAAAGGTGAGAGAAAAATCCCCTTTCAAAACCTTACCATTACCACTACGCAATTTAACAGAACCAGTCTCAGGGGAGCTATCAGATGAAGAACAAGCTAAAATAGCAGCAGAAACCACATCCGCAGAAGCCCTTCTTTTATTAGATAAACCAGTCCAGGCTTGACCCAGCACCCCTGGGGCTAATAAATCCTCCCTCCATGCCTGGCAAAACACTCTCAAGGCTTCCCTGACATCAGCAGCAGACTGGGCCATCATTTCAATAACAATGAAACCCAGCGCTAAGCCCAAAACACCATAAATGGCATGAAAAAGGCAAAAAACCAAAGCGCTGTTGCCTACCTGCCTTAGGGGACCCCCAACTGACAAACAGTTAGAGCGCGGCGTTTGAAAATGCTGCATTCTAAAGCAGAAGATTTGCCTGCACGTTCTCGCTATGGGCCATTCACAGGCACCCCATTAGAGTAGTGCACCAGTAATACACGAATCTTGTAAAACCCCTATGCCCTTTTGTAAACTTTTACTCAGCTCTAGGACCTCCAAGAGGGCCTGGGGTAGGGGAGGGACCACACGGAAACCTATAATATTGCTGTCAATATTTATTTTGCTTATTTTGTGGCACTAACAGCGTACTAGATAACATCTTTTTTACAAACAAAAATGTGATTTAAACGTAAAGAAGTTTGAATGACAAACAAAATACTTAATACCATAAAGATGTGGTCAGCATTCAAAACGGTACTTCACTTGCACATACAAGGGAATACCCAAGAAATTAGAACTTGACCTTTAAAGGTACCAGCACCGCTTATTTCCAACATTGTCATCCACCTGCACTTACCTGAAACCGATCCCCCATCGGCTGCTACACACCACCCGGATCTGGAAATAAACAGAAGAAAACAAAGGACCACAGGACGCACACAGACACTGCGCTGATAACATTTTCCATTTTCCAAAGACTTCAAACATCTTATCCTCAGATGTTTTAACACTTCATAACGTAAAGCAACGTAGCTCAGTAAGTGTAGTGATCGAACACCAGCTCCTTTGCATTCTATGCAGAGTCAGTTAAGAAAAATTAAACGAGCCCCACAGCCATTTCATGACAAAAGAAAGGCAATGAAGCACAGCGTCAGTCACACTTAGGGGCCCATTAGGATGTCGGGCCGCCCATCACCCCTTTCCCCCCCGCCATATTACTATGGCGGGGGGACCGCGGCGGACGGAAACACCGTCCACCACTTTTCCGCCCCGGTCGCAAGGTGACCGGGGATGGAATGGGGTTTATAAGGTGGCGGTGTCTAGCATATTAGGATGCAGGCGGGAGGGTGCCTTTCGGTGGGGGCATTGCTGCCACGGAAAGGCATGCAGTCTTTCAGTTTGAGGGGCCCCCAGGATGATGGGGGGGGGTGGGGAAGGCACATAGGGTGGGTACCTATGGTACCCCCCTACATGTGCATGCACAACATGGCAGGCACCACGCGGTGCCTGCCACGTTGTGCATGCATATGCACAACATGCATTTTTAGCATTGTGGTGGGTGGCCCTGAGAGCAATGTTAACAATGCAGGATGCGCCCACCACTGTGGCGGGCACATCCTAATACCCCTCACTGGACCCCCACCCTTATGGTGGGCAGTCCTGTCATCCTAATGTCCCCCTTAGTAATTAAAATGTAACATGTGGGTGTCCGGCCCCTATGGTTAAAGATGAAGTGGGCACTGCCCTAATAAAGAGGAACGTGCATGAAGTGATCTAACTGCAATGGCCATTCTGTGAACAAAAGAAAGGCACTGAATCACTGCACCAGTTAGGCTGAGAAATTGAAATGTATAATGTGAATACATGGAAGCAGACACCGCACTGATGAATAGGAACATCAGTGAAGAGCTGTTCAATATTACAAACAAATGTGTACAGTGTGATTGAGTGACATACTGCTTCTGTTGTGTGCATGGCCAACCAGGAGGAACATGGGGGAGGGGCCATTGCATGCTGAGCCAGGACAATGAACACGTTGGGATGGACAACTAAATTAAACAATGAGTGAAATTGGCTCGAAGGGAACCAAGCACCCAAAGCATGGACAATGCACCAATAAAACACCTACGTTTCTGATTGCCACAGCAAACAACCAATGGCAATTGATAGGCTTGGTTAAAGCCCATATTGTACATACAACAGGGCTTGCAAACAGGGTGTGCGCACTGCCTAGGCTCGACCTAAAAAGGAGCACCAGCAGTCTCACTTTCATTGTGCTATGTGGTCACTGAATTTAAAAGCACTAGGGTAAAAGTCTGATTCTTTCCTAATGTAAAACAGGAGAAACATTTATGTTCCAGGAGCTAGAAATCCTAGTAGCAGCCACTGATAGCTGTCACGCCTCTCAATCCTGTATGACTAGTACACATAAATGAAGGTAACGTATTAAGCAATGATGTGGAATGACAACATGGTACCGAAAGACTACTTCTATGGGGTAGCTGTGTACTTCACTTAGAGAGCTTTGCATTTCAGATTGGACTTGACTGTTAAGTCATTGACTGGAAAGCATGCTGCTTCCATTTTGCCCCAAACAGCACTAGGTCTTCCTTAGTATTTCAATGCAGAGCTTGCCTTCCATTTTGCCTCGCATTGTTTTGACGGCACAAGACAGAGACCTATTGGTCTTTAGATCACACATCACGCATACATATGTGTTCATATCAAATACATTCAGGAAGTTAACGCCTTAGAACTGAACATCTGCCCTTTCATAGTCTAGAGAGAAACTTGATCTGTGAGACCCACTCTGCTCTTCCCCTTTTCCTGCCTATGCAGGCTGAAAGGAATTTCTCATGACAGAATTATGGAAGTCTGATGCCAATTTTGATTAAAGTTACCTGTTACAATAAATTAGACACACATTGCTCACTAAGCAGCTTGTGATTCCACAAATCAAGCTTTTCACAACATGAAAAAGTTTACGCTTAAGATAGTGAGGGAGAGTTTATGAAAGAAAAATTAAAATAGCCGCAGAATGAAATTGTTACAGAGGGATTGCATGGAAAGCTATTGTTCGCAACGCGATTTCATATTTTCTGGTGCTAACACTTGCATAGTATTCATAATTTAGGCCAAATTTTGCAGTGGCTTTTTATTTTTTACCTAGGGAAAAGAAGGTGCTTTTTATCCGTGTCCAAGAGACAGCTGAAAACAATATTGAAATGGTAAATTTACACAGATTTAAAATGTAGATTCAAAAGAAAAACCTGCCTATTATAACGCTCTCCCGTAGGCGAGAAGATTGCCTGTTTCATATACTGCAGAGTGATAAAAATGGTATTGAAATAGAGTAACAAAGACATATCATATCCCAGGAGAATACCTTGTTATTAAAATGCAGGAAGCACATTTATGAGAAGTGTATGAGGATTGGGCGTACAGAAATTGAAATATTGATGCAAAAAGACAAAGGAAATGAATTTAGGAAAAAAACGTATTTGACAATGTGTTAGTTCATTTCCCGAACTATTAATAACCAGAATATTGAATAATTGAATACTTCAAGAAAAATGTTTTATAATTGTGGTTAAGGTTCCCTGTATTTCATTGTTATACATACACAAGGTAAAAATCAGATATTTTACTGTCTGTATTTAAGATTTTCTGTATTCCATTTTATACATACACAGGGGACAATTTTACTGTCTTTATTTATTAAAAAAAATAAAAAATACAGAATGTAGGTCTTCTTGTGTGTGGCTCTAGATGCTGTGATTCATGACTGAATGCCAACTGTTGGTGCTGATTTTTTAAAATAGCTGCAGGTTTGCACATGTATTTGTACTTCAACATAGCCTTTTAAGCTGAGTTTATTGTTGTATTATACATTGCTGTTTATAGTGCTGATGATGCTAAAATCGGACCAAAAATTCAGACAAGCTTACAGTGCTAACATTAGACCAGAATTCAAGAGCAAATGTGCATTTGTTGGCCTAAAAAAAGTAGAAAAACGTTGAATGGAACTTCTGTTTTTACACAGAACAGAGCCTAAATAAAGTTGAACACAATGAAGATGAGCAAAACAGAAATATAGAAAAACATCACTGATTGATGGCTGATGGTCTGTTGCCGCTTGGTTTGGTCTTTAATGCAGGCTTCAAAGAATTCCACAATGGTGGTCGAAATCCTAGATTGAACTTATACTCGTGAGAAGTCTTAGAAGACTGGAGTGAAGCTAGCTTTGTGCAAATCCTATGACAACATACCTCATATGTGCATTAGAAACTCTGGTTACCATTTGAAATAGGTCAGGGATTTCTACTGGACGCATATTATGGTCTCTCAAACTATCATGTTCAGGCATGCCTTTAAAGTGTTTGATAATGTTAATTAATTGTGCTAATATTGTCCATATTTGTACATTAAATACTGTTAAAGATACTGTTCAAAGTTCAAAGTTTTTTATTTTTGTTACGGTACTCTTACGAGGACCACAAATAAAATATACATTTATACATTCCATATTAATACATTTTCAATGAGATTTTCAAAAACTTAAAAATTCTGTAACAAACGAATTCATTAGGGGGGCTTTTACATAGTGATAAAAAGTCTTGTGAGCTAGTGATCCTGCAGGACCGGTAGATGGGCTTAAGACATGTTGACCTTGCATTTACAATTTCTGCATTAGGGCATATAAAAAATAAGTGTTCCAAATTTTGGTTGCCTCCTTGACAAAGGGTACAAAGGGCAGAGCTGTCGGGCCTCCAAGAGGAAGTAAAGGTTTGTACAGGAAGTGTTCCAAGGCGCAACATCATAATTGCACGCCTTGCGCCATGTTGAAGAGTATACTCTAGGTAAGGCTGACGTTGTTTGTATTCCTGCAAGGCTACATAAAATTTATATGACGATAGTCTATTACAATGAGAGTGATCAATCTCGTAGCTCAATTTGGGAGTGAAGTTTTTTAGAAAAAGTTTGAGTTGAGCTGGTGACCACGTAGACAAAATTTCCACATTGACTTTTGCAAGCTGTAGAGCCTCTCGCATATTTTTAGTAAAGGTAGTATGAGTAGAGCTACTCTCGAATGTCTCTACTTTTAGCAATCTTCTTAAAGTACCTTCTTTTGAAAGAAGAAGATTATGGGCCCACCTTATGATGCTCGCTATAGCTGTAGCATATGCGCTCGTGATGGTACATTCCAGTCTCAATGCCTGTACTGGGGTAGATGTTGAAATCTTCAGTAGTTTTTTCAATATTCTTCCTTCTGTTAAATCCATATATGACCATTGATTTAGAGGAATATATTCCGATGCATAGGACAGGACCGGTGTGATTTTAGCTCGATAGACTTGAATCAGTGCAGAGAAATGTCTATGTCCAGTGGCCGAATATAAGCGGGACAAGGCCCCAGCATGCAGATCACTTTTCCTTTTCAGGTGGTTGATTTGATTGATGTTGCTCATGTTTTGTGAGAAAATTCTACCCAGATATGTATACTCCTTTACTTGTTCTAGTTTCTCACCTCCCAGCTTCCATTCGTACCGTACCCTTTTCTTCTGATTTGAAAAGGCAACCACTTTTGTTTTGTTCGTATTTGGGATTAGGTAATTTTTCCTTGAGTACTTATATAAAATATCTAAAAGATTTTGTAGTCCGAAAGGTGTTAGGTCAAACATGAGTATATCGTCTGCATACAGCAGGGAATGGATATATTCAGTGGCTATCTTAGGAGGAGTACATATCCCTTGCTGCAGTTGGGAAGGTAGGTCACTTAAATACAGTGAGAATAAAATTGGAGCCAAGAGGCACCCTTGTTTCAGGCCATTTGATGTTCGTATTACCTTCGATAGGCCCTTGTCACTTCCCATTTGGACGCGGCACCAGGTGTCACTGTGTAGATTCACTATCAGATGTAATAGCTGCTCCGGGATCCCCATTATTCTCAATTTTGACCACAGGGTCGGTCTATCCACTCGATCGAAGGCTGTCGAGTAATCAATGAACGCTGCGTAAATAGTTTGTTTTTTCCCTGTTGCGTACTTATCTAATATAGTTTGGAAGATTGCTACATTGTCAGTGACAGAGTGGTGTGGGCGAAATCCGGACTGAAATTTAGGAATTAGACCTAATGAGAAAGCCCAATTTTTCAGCCTATCCAGGATTTCTGCTGCAAAAATCTTCCCAGCAGCGTCCATGAGGGCAATTTGCCTATAATTTCCCGGTGTGTTTCTTTTTCCTTTTTTGAAAATCGGGATTATGATACTTCCTTTCCAGGAATTTGGCATTTGACCACTGTCGAATACATAGTTAAATAGCGGCGAGAGCACCGTTCCCCACTCTTTATGGTCTATTTGGTAGACCTTGACAGGTATCTGATCGGGGCCAGATGCACCTGTGCTCCTTGCCTTCCTGATATTCATAGAGACTGACACTGCCGACGTTTTATTGATCTTAATATCTTTAGTTTCCACGTTTTCTCCTCCCACTTCTTCATTTTTAATATATTCATTCTGTTTGTATAGCTCACGTAGGTATATGTCCCAGTTTTCTTCTGATACAGGTGTAGCCTCCAGCTTTTTTTTGGATCCTGTCATTGTTGCGATCAGTGACCAATATTTACGTTGATTATTATGTTTAGCTCCTAGCTGGATTTCAGTCCAATTAAAGTCCTGCTTCAGTTTTTTCTGTTTAGTTTTTTCTCGTCGTATTTGATTCTTTAATCTATTGATTTCCTTTTTGTTTACTGACGAGAATTCCAGATACTGGGCGCGTTTCAGTCTATTGATTTGTTTTACGACTGGTTGATTCCAGTTTTTTTTTTTGTTTTTCCATTTTCTTTTTGCTGGTCTGTGGTATTCTAGCTTACTTTGCAGAGCTTTTTTGAGATTATTCGTTAGATGTTCAAAGTTCTTTACAGGATCATCTGAATATATGTTGGTCAATATATTGGTTTCAGTAATTAGTTGCCGCAGATATTCCAGATTTTCTGTCCCCCAGTAAATGCGACGCCTAGTTGTGTTTACTTCCGGTTTTTCTGTAAGAAATAGTGGCTGGTTATAAAAAGAGGACAGTGCAATCCAGTGGGTTGAAAGGTTTAAAAGAGCGTGATCACTTTCTGCAGTGAATATTATCGAAAGTTGACTCATTTGTTCTTTTCCTTCGATCCCGCATATAAAGTAATCAATAGTTGAAGGAGTTCCATTTCCTTGCCGTGTGTATGTTGCTGGTATATCACCATTGATGTTACCGTTTAATATAATCCCATTAATGCCAGAGAGAAAAGCTAGTAGTGCGCGTCCCCTCTTATCCGATTTAGTTCCTTTTGGGAATTCAGGGAGTGATGATTCCAGAGATTCCTCTTTGAGGAGACGAGCCCATTTCTTTATCTCGCAGTTAGAAATTTTAGCATTCAAGTCCCCCATTATGAGGTATGGCAAGTGAGATTGATCATCAATTATATGAGTGATAATTTCCATTAGGCGGTCAAACAGCAAATCATTATTATTACTGCTGGGAGGTGCGTAAATATTGAAAAGCAATATTTTTTCTAGTTTGGCTGAGGCATGGATTCTAAGGGATACTTTTAAACATTGTAGATTGTCTGTGTTTGTGTTAATTATTTCCTGTGACCAAGAGTGATCTTCTTTTAATAATATTGCCAGACCACCCTTGGCGTGTCCCCTTCTTGATCTTTTTGCTAATGTTTCGTATACATAGTATCCTCTTTGAGTAAAGGTATTGATTAACCATGTTTCCTGGAGGGTGATGATATCAGGGGAATTTTTAATTGCATGTTTCATTTTTATATCAGTTTTCCCTGCCAGGTTCCAGGACAATAACGTCAGACCTTTGCTAAACTTCGCGTTGTTGTGAATTTACCATTTTTTTGCTGTTTAAGGTTTCTGATAACCATGCCCATGATTTTATTGAGTTCTCAGTGTTGCTAAAGGTGGGATTCCGAGACCAGACTGACCTCTCTCCTTGAATTACTTGTATTTTAAGTAGATCTTTCCTCATAGTACTTGATGCTAGGTCTCCCCAATTAGAACTGTTGTTTTCTTTTCTTCTGTGAGTTTGTCCTAATATACCATTATTTGAGTTGTTGGTTTTGAAATCTTCCACCGAGATTACATCATAGCCATTTTTGTGAAGAATTTCCTTCTCTCTGATTATTATTCCAGGCAAAACCGGTGAATAAAAGGATACCTGTACTAGTTTGTTATTTTCTTTTATTGGAAACAGAACTAAGTCAATTTCTTTGCTGGTCAGAGAATTCAAGGATGGAATTTCTTGTAATAGATTGATGATTTTACCGCGATTAAACGGCTCCTTATCTGAAGGAAATAGCTCTTCAATAGTTATGTGTTTGGATGGATTTATTTCCCATGATTGGAAATTATTGTCATATGGTTCTTTTATGTCCATGTTATTTTGCGATGTAGGTCTATTTTCTATCGGAGGACAAAATTCATCTGCTTCAGGATTTAAGGGTTTTTCTGATTATGTTTTTTGAATTACTGGAGTGTTCACCAGGTTTACAGGATTAAATTTTTGGAATTTGAGCCTATTCCCTTTTTTCCTCTGTATTCTCCTCATAGGTTTTCTCTTCTTCTTCCCCTTTACTTTTTCCCTAGTATTACTTTTTTCAGACTGTTCTCTTTGGTTGAAATCCTGTTCAGCAGTAACTCCCGATAGCTCAGTTTTATTTTTTCCGCTAATCTGATCGCGATTGTTATCGGATACTTTATTCGAAAAAATCGGATAGTGTTTGCTATTGTTCTCAGCTTTGATTTCCAGTTCTTCTTTGAACAGTTTTTTAAGTGAATATGTGATAGGAGGTTTTTCTTTGTTTTTTGATCCATTAGTTTTATTGTTGATTATTAATACGTCGTTCGTTTGTGTACTTGCTTCCTGTTGTTTTGGGGTGGCACTTCCATTTTTATGAAATTCATCTGTTTGTTGTGATTCGACTTCTCCGGTTTGTTTTGATGAGACTTTAGTTAGATCTTTTTTCTTTTTTTCTTCAACCAGGAATTTGAGTATTCCTATTTGTACGTCTAAAGTATCGTCTGAGTTAGCTAAAATGTGTCCAAGATGTGTTAGTACTGAATCCAGAATTTCTTGCAGTGAGAAGAGTGCTTTTGATATGGGAGAGGCAGTATTTCCAGAGTTTTGGTTTATAAAATTTGGGTCTGATAGATTGGTCAGATTAGAAAAAAGGTTAGGTGATTTTTCTGGCGAACTGGTTTGGGGATGTCTTTGACTTAGCAATATTTCTTTATTTTCTTCTTCGGTCTTTGAGTTATGATTTGCGGATACGTCGAAAAATAAGTCGTTGTCCTGATTTTTTATAGGTGTTATAGTTGTTATTTGAGACACAACTAGACGAGATTTTTGACATTCTTCCGAAGGAGAGTAATTTGCCAAATTACTCTCTATTGTTATTTGACCTTGTTTGTTGGATTTCTGGTCAGAAAAATGTAACGGATCAGGTTCAACCAACTTATTTTGATCATCATTAGAGTTTGGGGAAAGAAACTTTTTCTTGGAGAGGGTAGAGAAGTATTCACTTATAGCAGGAGTGCTTGATATTTGTCCTGGTTTTAGTGACTTGTCTACAGATTTTCTTACAGCTGCGTCCGTCCCCATTCGCCTCATGTAGATTGTCCGTGAGCGTAGTTTTTTTAGCGCCCTCATACTTGGGGACAGAAATCTGTTTTATAGATGTAATGTATAGTATTATTAATATGCTGTGGCTTGTCTTAATCACACTATCTCAGTTGATCACTAAAGGAATGAGGGTTTTTTACACGTATGAATCAAAAGTTTAGTTGAATAGTTTCCTCTTGTAGTGAGCGTTAGTGGGGTGGCCCGTCCCGTCCTCAGTCGTCCCCGGACGGCCACAGACGGCCCGCCCTTTTGCCCGGGCTTATCCCCGCGCTTGGTCCCGCGCGCGTCCCGCGTCGCGGGATGCGAGATGTTATCTATATACGTTTCGTTGGGGGCGTGTCCGTGGGCGGTTTGCCTGGGGGAAGAGGAACCAGGTGATCTCCGCTAAGGATTCTGGTCCTCGCAGTCCCCCAGGCTAGGTGCTCTCGCTGTTTGCACCCTGGCCTCAACCCCTCTGACTCCAGCTGGGAGCGACAGGCAGAGCGTGCCGAGTGCAGCTCACGCTCACACCAGCGAGTCAGGGGGAGGCAGCGCCACGACACAGTGAGGAATCAGCGTCAGCTTCAGACAGCCAGCACAGGCTGCAGACGGTAAAACGAGTTCTCTTGCTCAGCAGAAGTAGAAACAGTAGATCAGCAGCAGTTTTGAGCTCCTGTGAGTGGCGCCCGCGAAGCGGGTGTCACGAATCTTTAACCAGGTCGTTGGGGGCGTGTCCGTGGGCGGTTCGCCTGGGGGAAGAGGAACCAGGTGATCTCTGCTAAGGATTCTGGTCCTCGCAGTCCCCCAGGCTAGGTGCTCTCGCTGTTTGCACCCTGGCCTCAACCCCTCTGACTCCAGCTGGGAGCGACAGGCAGAGCGTGCCGAGTGCAGCTCACGCTCACACCAGCGAGTCAGGGGGAGGCAGCGCCACGACACAGTGAGGAATCAGCGTCAGCTTCAGACAGCCAGCACAGGCTGCAGACGGTAAAACGAGTTCTCTTGCTCAGCAGAAGTAGAAACAGTAGATCAGCAGCAGTTTTGAGCTCCTGTGAGTGGCGCCCGCGAAGCGGGTGTCACGAATCTTTAACCAGGTCGTTGGGGGCGTGTCCGTGGGCGGTTCGCCTGGGGGAAGAGGAACCAGGTGATCTCCGCTAAGGATTCTGGTCCTCGCAGTCCCCCAGGCTAGGTGCTCTCGCTGTTTGCACCCTGGCCTCAACCCCTCTGACTCCAGCTGGGAGCGACAGGCAGAGCGTGCCGAGTGCAGCTCACGCTCACACCAGCGAGTCAGGGGGAGGCAGCGCCACGACACAGTGAGGAATCAGCGTCAGCTTCAGACAGCCAGCACAGGCTGCAGACGGTAAAACGAGTTCTCTTGCTCAGCAGAAGTAGAAACAGTAGATCAGCAGCAGTTTTGAGCTCCTGTGAGTGGCGCCCGCGAAGCGGGTGTCACGAATCTTTAACCAGGTCGTTGGGGGCGTGTCCGTGGGCGGTTCGCCTGGGGGAAGAGGAACCAGGTGATCTCCGCTAAGGATTCTGGTCCTCGCAGTCCCCCAGGCTAGGTGCTCTCGCTGTTTGCACCCTGGCCTCAACCCCTCTGACTCCAGCTGGGAGCGACAGGCAGAGCGTGCCGAGTGCAGCTCACGCTCACACCAGCGAGTCAGGGGGAGGCAGCGCCAGGACACAGTGAGGAATCAGCGTCAGCTTCAGACAGCCAGCACAGGCTGCAGACGGTAAAACGAGTTCTCTTGCTCAGCAGAAGTAGAAACAGTAGATCAGCAGCAGTTTTGAGCTCCTGTTCACTTAGTATAAAAGTGCATGGTCTGAAACATAGGCCTTAGAATTACCATGAGATATTTCCTCCTTTAACTAACTCCACCTGACTGAGTGCCTGCATTTTAAAAATCCATGCGTCATCTATTTCATGTTGTTTCAGCTAAAATGGATTTTATCCATTTTGGTGGAGATGGCTGCTAGCTTTCTAAAAGCGACTTAATGCAAGTCACATATGAAAGATTGAAGGCCTTTTGGACTGCAGGTATGCAGGATTCATTACAAGTCTTGGAAATAAACAAAACAATAATGATGTAATGTTGCAAGGCAGATAGTAATTTGTAGAACAATGTTCGGGTTGTATCTTTTGTTTCTTGCAAAAATGAGAGGGACCCCTTGTGCACCAAAGGATTAGGATTCAAAGTAGTAAAATAACAATATATCCTTTGGTTGGCAAATACTGAGAGAACTCCTACTCATTCACTCACCTAAATCACACACATTAAATCATAATCATGGGGGATCCAGTAGCAATTGAAAAACCAGTGTGCCAGTACACAATACAAATATTGTAAATGTTATGTATCCATTTATTAACCCTTTCGCAGCGGCGGCAATCCCACTGCAGCGCTAGGGGGCAGGGGGCGCGGCGCTCCCATGGGATGTTTGACGTTAGCACGCATACTATTACCACGCATACCTTTACAACGCGGTATTTACAACGAATACCGTTACAACGCATAGCGCTTTGAGGTGCTGGATAGTGGTAAGTATAATTTTATATTCCAACTCCAGTCCCCGTGGACACTAGGGAAGGTGTTGGATATAAAATTAAACTTATTCCCTATCCTAGAGCGCCCCCCAGCGCAATGCGTTGTAACTGTATGCGCGGTAATGCCTGCGTTGTAATGGTAGTGCGTTGTAAAAAATGCATGCTAAAGGTTATATACCGCTCCCGTGTTGGTGACGGAACCGCTCCGTTACGAGCCTCGGGTGGGATGTGCTTGTGACGGAGCGGTTCCATCACGGCCCTGCCCGCTCAATAGAACGCGCCGGGCAGGCGCTGCCAGCGGGCCGTGATGGAACTGCTCCGTCACCAGCAAAGCCCACCCAAGGCTGGTGATGGAGCGGTTCCATCACCAGTGTGGGAGGGGTTAAAAGCATATAAAACAAGTGTTGCAAATTTAAAAACAGTTAGTCATACACAGTATATTTATGTTCAAAATCAAAAAAAATCACACTATAAATAAATAAACAGATGAACAATCTCAATAACAAAGACAATTAGAAAAGAGTATTAAAAAGACACCACACTTTGTCATAAAGTGACCATATCCATATGAGTTAGTGAATGAGTAAGAGTTCTCTCAGTATTTGCCAACCAAAGGATATATTGTTATTTTTCTGTATCTTTTGTTTGCCTAATAGTACTTGTACCTGCAGAAGTATTCATTATTATAGGTAATTCTTGTCTACATGACTTGCAGAAGAATTATTTGCAGAAGAATACACTTCTAAATACTCATTTATACCATTATATGTATGTGCACTGGTTCGGAGAGTTTGGGGCAGGTCCCCTTGTCTTTCTATTGTAAGTAGATGAGATTCTCTGAAAGGGTTTTTGGATTTTCAAGCAATCCTTCATTGTTGTAAGTACAACCCTGAGGTAAGAGTGAGAAACACTTGACAGTTTTCCTATTCTCCACAAAGGCCACAGGTTCTTTTGGAGGCTACGGAAATCTACCTGGGTTTGACGGCCAACATAGTGGGGCTCGTATGACAAAACTCTCAGTGCCTACACTAAAATGGACTCCAATCAGATGTTAAAAATTCTCCAATGCCAGTGTGTTCCGTGTGATTTACTGATTGTATGATTGCTTTATTCTGGGACTTCACACAAAGGAGATGCCCTTGTTTAAATAGGTCAAGCCCCCATGTCATTACTGGATGGCCCACATGACAGGATGTATATGCAGCAGTTTGTGTAATATCAAATAACCCAGAAAGTGGAATGTCTGGTTAGGTTGTTTCCCATGCTTCCTCATTAAATTATGTTTATGTGCCGCCCTGGTTTTTCTATAGCCTGCAGAACTATGCGTCCAAATGGTAATCCATACCATTTGGAAGGAAACGCAATGTTGGGACTTTGAATACAATTTACTAAGACAATTGTCCAGTAGGACTCATTTACATCATTACCTCTGGTGTAGCTCATAGGTAATATGATCATTTGCTTATCTACTTCCAATGAGTAACTTTCACAACAAAAACTTCAAGAGCATTTGTAAACCAAATCAAAACAAGGTCTCTTCTCTCTCTGGTTCAGATTTAGTAATTTATTTGATTTAGATGATGTTGGACCTGGCCCTTTCTGCAGGGTCACCTTTTTGCATTCCTCTCCCTTACTTTGCTGAAACTGTTTTTGTTGGATTTAAAACTCTCTGAACTTGGGGGGACCCAGAGGGAGGAGGGCGCGAGCCGGTCTCCCCCTGGGTATTTTCGCACAATGGAACGGGCCACCAGGTGCGTTTAGGGGTCATTGATGAAGGCCGGGCGCGGGAGGGAGTCTATATATAGAGGTTCAGCGGGGCTGGAAAATCCCTCATGACGGAGGGCGTCGGGCAGGTAATGAAGTATTTTTTGTCAGCTGCAGTCAGTTATTTATACGTCGTCATTAGTTGAGGTATTTTTCTAAGAGTTATGGCGGGTCATGAAGAGGTCAGGTAGGCCATCAGAGTCCTTTGTGAGGCAAGCAGTGAAGACTTGTTAAAGTCCGGGCTCCCTGGTGAGCTTTGGCTGGGGCTCGATCGTCCCAAACCCAAGACGGCGCAGCTTGTAGCAAGGGCAGTCGTTGCATGTTTGCCTGGGTCTCACAAATCAGAGAATGAGGCAGAATAGGGAATTATACCGGTTCACTCACTGGATAAGGAAAACTTCTCGGGGATGCCTGAAACCCCTCCACATCGTCACTAGTGCGGAGCAGATTGGGTCTCATGCTCGATGCTCGGCACACGCTCAGTGCGTTCTCAAAGGCAATCGAAGGGGGCGGTCTGTGGGAGGAGCGAGTACAAGGGCAGGCACACTTTGCCTGGAGTCTGCGTCAGCATTGCAGAGCCTGAGAGGGAGGCAGGCCATGAGTGCTTGTTCGGAGGAGCCCAAGTCTTACATGCTGCAGGAGGCAGGCCCCCCACCTTTGGGCATTAATACTGATTTTCTTGTGGCTGACAGGGACAAAATTGATGTGCAGGGCCAGACTTATTTTTTAAGATCTGCACCAACCTTCAAACATGTTTTCACATCTACATTACCCACCGATATTAATTCTGGTGGTGAGGTGGGGGGCATGCTATCAGGCAATGTGTGCCCAGAACCACATGGTTTATTAAGGAAGCAGACCCCAAGTGGTGGGGATTTTCTGGCACAAGCTGAGTTAAAAGATTGTGTTAAGGCTGTTACAGTGCCTAGATTGTCTGGTCATGAAGTTTGTATGCACGCCTCAATTTTGGACGGTGGGCCCTCTGTCCAGACAGTTGGGCAACAATTGTGTGTGCAAACAGGTTTGAGGATGTAAGGATGTAGGTCCAGGCCACCTTCACCAGAGCATGGGAATGAGAGGGCATATATAACAAGTCAAAGTCAGGACAGAGGATTTGGGTTAAACAGTATAACACCCCACTAACCACCTTAATATTTGACATGGGTGGACTGCCGCTCAGGGATATTGCTTAGTTGCGCCTATTGCTTTTTTGGGCAAGCGTAATGTGCACGCCCGAGCTTGCAAATTATGCTGCTGCCCTGACTGAGGTGATTAATGTAGATATGGGGCACAGGCTCAAGTGGATATCCAATGTTAAAAAGAAGCTGACACAGCTGGGTCTTTCGGAATCATGTGGCCCTTAAGTCCCACCCAACAAGGCAGAGCTCAAGCCTATTTATTGGAAGTGGGTTGATTCTAACGAGCTGAGCAAACCAAACTTGGGGAGAAGGAATTTTTCAGTCACAAGCAGTCCAGAGGCTTAGAGCCTTATCTGGATATTATCCAGGTCCCATGCGATAGGCTGCTAATACACCCAATTGAGGTTAGGCACACTCCCAGTTCATGCAACAATATCTAAATGGTGCTCGCACATCAAAACGAAGCCTGCCCTTGTTGTAGAGCTCCGCTGGAGAGCGTGTCCCATGTTTTGTTTGCCTGCCCAGCTTACTTTATTCCCAGGTCCAAATGGATAAAACCAATTTGCAAATCCATGGACACACCTGACCATAGGGTTGCCTTGCGCTTTCTCAAAACTGACCCAAGCATGCTTTTCACTTGTGGGGTAGCCAAGTTCTGACTTGTGCCTGGATCATCAGACATAAGGCTTTGAAGGGCTCTCATATGCCGAGTGACAAGTAATAATGGTAGTTCCTCCCCATCATACATTTTAATACAATATGTTGAAGAATTCATTAGTTTTGAACATTGGGGAGGAATGCGTGTGTTTTTAAAAACAGAGTGCCCTATCTTGAGATACATTCTCTTTGTTTGTGAGTGTTCATTGTAAAGTTTTTTATACCCATGTTTCACATAATACTGCTTGGTGGTGCTTTAATGCTTCTCCCTACATTGTTTTATAACTCTTAATATTCACCCAGGACTTATCTCTTTTACTAGCATCCTTCTTCTTACATACAACTGATTATTAATTTAGCAAATCAAAATCTAGTTTAATCATGCTTTAACTTGAGGTGAATCATGTATAATTTTAACACTTTTGTATGTTTGTTGTACATTGGTTTCATGATTCAAGTGATCGAATAAAGCATATTTGAATTTGAATTTGATGAGATGGCACTGACAGAGAGTAGGCCTAGTAAGTTGGTTAGGGAGGGAGGTTTGGGCACTAACTAACAGTCAGGTCTGAGTGGCTTGAAGAGCAAGGCGCCAGGTTGTACCATGGTGAAAACAGCTGGTGAAAGAGGTTCGTCAACGGAGCACGAAGCACCTCTATTACGTTGGCCTGAAGAAAACGGAAGAATTAGAGCGGATTTTCCTTCTACGCCAGAAAAAGCTAAGCTTGTGAGAGAGATTCAGTGGAGGTCGTATGAAGATGGGGTGGGAAATGGGGAGATTCCAGGTGGGAGTGGAGCTGTTTTGGGCAATTATGGAGAGCATTTGATTTATGATGAAGATAGCGATGATCTGAAAGAGAGTGAATTGAGGGAAGGGGTTTCTGCAGAAGATGGGGGAAGGTATACTCAAAATATTGGGGACAAAAGGGGTGTTTAGCGGACCTAGCAACTGAACAAGACAAATCAAGCGATGGACAGCATCAAGTTGACCATCAGGAGTTTCACAAATGCTCGTCACAATTGCCAAAAGGTAAGGCAGAGTGGTGGGCAACATTGCAACAACTGGATATGACACAGAAAGTGACGAGATCTATTGTTGTTGGGGGGGTTGGGTTATGATCTAGACATATCTAAAACAAGCATTTGCAATGCAATAGGTCTCGCATTAGGAAAGTTTGAGCTATTGGTCTTGTAAATGACACATTTTTTATTTAAGTTGTGGTTTTGAAAATAGCGAAATTAATAGCGTTGTCATTTACAATGCCAATACTTTTAACTTTTGCAAATGTGACACCTATACCATTTGTAATGCAACATGTTTTGTATTTACATGACTTAGATGTATTGATATTACGAATAACAATGGCTTTTAATTTCTTTAAATAATTAAATTTTAAATAAAAGTTATTGTAATTTATAATGGCAATAGCTTAAACTTTTGTAAATAACTTTTGTGAAGATTATGTTCAGTGTATTTTATTGTGACGAAAATCCAAGAACAGAAGTGAAATATTAACATTTTTTGTGACATTTGTAATAAAGCTTGAAACATTGAGAAAACATATTTGAACCAGTTGTTGTTGAATGGTTGGACAGATTGATGCTGTGGTGGCGCTGAGTGATGTTGTAGTGGCGACGTGTGATGCTGTGGCATTCAGTGATGCTATGGTAACGCATAGTAATGCTGTGGTGCCCCTGAGTGATGCTGTGGTGCCCCTGAGTGATGCTGTGGTGGTGCGATAGATAGATAGAGTGAGGGTGATAGCTAGCTAGAGAGAGGGAGAAAGATGGATAGAGTGAGGGCGATAGATAGATGTGTGTGGTTGTGTGTGTGGTTGTGTGTGTGTGTGTGTGTGTGTGGTTGTGTGGGTGTGTGGTTGTGTGTGTGGTTGTGTGTGTGGTTGTGTGTGTGGTTGCGTGTGGTTGGGTGTGTGGTTGGGTGTGGTTGGGTGTGTGGTTGAGTTTGGTTGTGTGTGTATATGGTTGTGTGTGTGTGTGGTGCTGTATGTGTGGCTGCGTGTGTGGTTGTGGTTGTGTGTGTGGTTGTGGGTGGTTGTGTGTGTGGTTGTGCCTGTGTTGTGTTTGTTGTGTGTGTGGTTTTGTGTGTGTGGTTGTGGTTGTATGTGTGGTTGTGTGTGGGTGGTGATGTGTGTGTGGTTGTGTGTGTGGTGATGTGTGGATTGACAAAATGTTTTGCGAACAGTAACTTGTCCTCCGCGACTTCTTTTTAATTCATTGGGATTCAAAAAAAAATCCCCTTGATAGCTTTACAATATTCAGTATAATACTTAAGTATTTGCATAGCCCACTGGTTCCCTTGCCTGTGTGGGTGGAAAACTTCAAGCAATTAGCCAATATGAAATAAAAATCCACGGCACCAATGTACAAAAAGCTCTGGCAAAAACAAAGCTCCACTGGTGAGAAGCAGATACTCTGTGCAAAACCACAGTACCTAAAACAAATATTTCAGCTAGTTGTAAATGGGGATATAAGCTCTGTGCAACCGGAGTGGCGTTTACAGATGAAACTGTGTGTACATCACTACCGCTAACTGGTTATAATACATGCGCCAGGTTTAATTTGAATAAGTAAATGTAAAAGCTTCAAAATACACAAATGGTGCAATGCAGTAGTGTCAGAAAGGAGAAGGTCATATCAGCGCAAGCCTAACACCCCCAGCCCCCGGACTTTCCCCAGAAAGCCGGCAATTATGTATTTAAATTAACCAAGTGTTAAAGAATTTTTTTTTATCTGTAAAACACGCAAAAGGCATGAAACTCACAACCCACTGACTACTAAAGATATAGTAAAGGTCAAGACTGCTATCCCCGTAGATGCAAGATCAGATTGTGCCCTGGGCCTGATCGCACTTCAGCCCAGCAGATACAGGTCAGGCGGCTGAGCCCAGAAAGCAATAGTCCCATCAAAAGATTGTGAGCCAAACTCGGTGCTTGTATTGAGAAAGAATACAAGGTAACAGCGGAAGTAAGGGACAAAGAAGCCAATCGAGACAGACATACAAGGAAGAGAAATACACATGCAGTGACAGACGGAGCACCAGGCAAATAGATATTAGTTGCAGAGATAGAGGCAGCGATACTGATTTTCTCTGTCTTTATCTCTTCCTAACTCCCTCCCACCTGTCGCCTGTCTCCATCTTTACTTGCTTTTCTCTTGTTGTTTTTCCTCTCCGTCTCTCTCCTTCGCCCCCCGTCTTATTCTGCCTCTCTTCCTCCCTATTTTTCTCCGTTTCTCTGTTCTTCCGTGTCTCTTCTCTCCCTTTACATGCGTTTCTTTCTCTGAGTCTGTTTTTCCGTCTCTTTAAGCCGTCTTCCTTTTCGATCTCTCTACCTATATTTCCGTGTCTCCATATCTATATGGTTCTTTTGCTTGCCTTTTTCTGCCTCTCCCTCTTTTCCCGACTTTCTTTCTACTTCCAGGTCTGTCCCCGTCTTATTCCGCATGTCTTTCCCCATCATCATGGCTTTCCCTGACTTTGCATCTCCTACCTTTCTCTCACTAGGTCTCTCTCTTCCAGATCCTGCATTCCCCGTACTGGGCAATTCGACTTTCTTACAATCTTGGGCGAAGTGCAAATGTTGCTGTGCTCAGTTACATGCAGGCTGAAAAGCTTTAATATCAAATTCCCTAGCCTTTCAAAGGTTAGTAGAAACACATTGGCTGTGAAATACTGTTAATAGCCTGGGACATTTATACTAATGCCTGCTCTGTCAAGTGATCGGCTAACTCTACGGGAA
The DNA here is from genome assembly GCF_964263255.1 of Lissotriton vulgaris. Classification (NCBI taxonomy): domain Eukaryota; kingdom Metazoa; phylum Chordata; class Amphibia; order Caudata; family Salamandridae; genus Lissotriton; species Lissotriton vulgaris. Next base: position 1,179,390,564 of record NC_141694.1, on the reverse strand, counting down.
CAAAAACTAGCGGGGAGAGGAAGTTCTTGTCTTGCTGTAAGGCTGGCATTCAAACCTGCAGGACAAACCGATCCCTTGCTACAAAGCAGAAGCGTGGAAATCGCTTGTCACAACCTGCTCCTGTAAGGAGCTAAAACCAAAGTGCTGTTCGGCCCGATCCATGGAGCCACACGAAGGCTCGTTAGGGCATGAATTGTGCAACAGACAGCCAATATTCAATTTAAAAAGTCAATTAGATTTTTAACAAGTCACCCACCGCCATGCGCATTTTCTGCAAAATCAGCCATCATCAGGACGAGAGACACTAACACCGGTAGAGACAAACGACGGACTACTCCATTATAGCAGCGTGGAAGGAAAAGAAGAAATAAACAAGCCGTGAGCGTGCACATCCTGAAACCGGAAGTTCGGGAGCGTCAAGGCTGTCGCGCGGTGGCTGCAGAAGTCAGGAGGGGCGACTGAGGACGTCGATGGGTGAGTGGGGCTTACTTGTAGGGGGGGGGATGTATGTGTGTGTCTGTGTGTGTTCAGGGGGGGGCCGCGTGCGTGATTGAGAGAGACGCTGTGTGAATGTGGGACAGACAGGAGATGTGCACGGTGCCGGGAGGCTGGGCATGCGCGTCCACGATGTTAAATCTGCGCGCGAAACCCGGTTAGGTAAGAGAGGGGAGGGGAGGGGAGAGGGGGTTGCCTGTATGTGTCTGCCTGCGTCTGGGTGCCTGCATGTGTGTGTGTGTAAGTAAGTGCGTGTGTGCGCGCGTGTGTGTCTGTGTACATGCATGCCCGTTAGGCTGACTTGCTGGGAGTATGGGAGGGAAGGGCACGGCGCGGGACGGAGCGTGTGCGTTCGCGCACCCAAATCTGCCTTCAAAAGCTCGTGACAGTTTCTTGTATTCATTCCCCCGTGTCCGATAGCTATAAGTCTCCGACCCTGGACGCATCCTTCGGATGCGAATTCCAGGGCGAGACCTAAAAAGGAGCTAACAATCTGAGGTTGTGCTCTGAAGAAAACAAAAGGGGCAGTGTTAGTGGAAGAGAGCAAGTAAACCAACTAAGAAGGTATTGGAGAATACAAAAGATGACCAAGATGAAGAGGAGTAGGATAAAAAATATTCATAAGAAACTTCCTTACATGGGTATTGGTATGCCCATGAGTTCTCATTTATCAGATACGATGAAAAGTAGAATATGGAGACATGAATTTGTTGATGTCTTTAAAGTTTTGCATAGAGGCATTCAAGCCAAAGAAGGATCTAAGGAGGAAGAGTGGAAATTAGCTAAGAGACCTCTCATTCCCAAAACAATTGAGAATTGGACATCTTCTTTTCTTATTCATGCAAGCCTTTATTTTGAGAGGCATCAGGATAGAGTGGTGGCTATGTTTAAATACATGGACATAATACAAAAGGTTCAAATGTATTTTGGTGGTTCACATTGATTATGCTACGATGAAGAGTTTAGAGCTAGGATGAGTATTTTTAACGATAGACCATGGGGTGACGTTGACTCAGAGTTGTGGTTACAATGGGTGGCTTCTTCCCATCCGCCAGCTACAACACATACAGCAAGTGGTTTACCGGTCACTTACCGGCCCTTTCAGTATTTTCCCGCCCAGTCTGGGGTGGGGTTTTATGGGAGGGGGCAACACCAAGTTTCAAGCATACTGGACTTTAACAGAGGTTTCTGTAGCAGACAATTCTGCAGATACAAACAGAGTGCTCACAATGTGGGGGGAAAACATCCACTCACTCAATGTTTTGCAGGTCAGAGGTTTAGTGAGCAAGGGAGGGGGCAGAGGACAAGAGGTCAGTCATTTCAATTTGCAGCAAAGGGTCCATACACCAATCAAGCTGGAGGTCTTGTCAAGCTGGTTGAAATTCTATCCAGCCCCAGTGGCAGCATCCAAATTATTTTGGGGATTCTAAGAGGGATTGAAGATTGGTTTCCAGGGACCTAGGCCCAAGCGGTGGACGGATAATTTAAAGTCCACTGAGGAGTTTCCCCAGTTTGTTCAGTAGAAGCTCAACTCAGATATAGCGTCAGGCAGAGTAGCTGTTCCTTTCTTACATTACCCCATGGATATTTTTGATTGTTTCTCCTCTAGGCGTTGTGCCTAAGAAAACTGCTGGGGAGTTTTTTTAATTTCACAACTTATCGTGGCCAGAAGGCTCATCAGTTAATGACTTTATATCACAAGACTCTAGTGTGTCATATGCATCAGTGGACGAGGCATTGAAGTTGGTCAGATCAGCTGGGAGAGCAGCAGATTTGGCTAAGAGCGACATACAGACAGATTTCCATCTTTTGCCCATCCATCCTTCTGATTTTGAACTTTAAAGCATGAATTTCAATGGCGCATTCTATGTAGATAAAGTGCTTCCTATGGACTGTTCACTATTCGAGACCTTTAGCACTTTCTTGCAATGGTGTTTTACCTAGCTTAGTGGTCATAATCTTGTTTGTCACTACCTGCATGACTTTATGTTCATTGGTGTAAGGAACACGGACCAATGCCAAAAGACTTTACACAATTTTCAGGTTATGGCTCAGGATCTTGGTGTACCTTTGGCTTCAGAAAAAACTGAAGGTCCAAGCACAAAGTTGACTTTTCGGGGAATTGAAATAGACACAATGAAGATGGCATCCAGGCTATCAGCTGAGAAATTTCAGGAGATAACGTCCTTCTTGTTGTCTGTGATCAATAAAAAGAAACTGAGCTCAGAAAGGTGCAGAGATTTATTGGGTTATCTGAATTTTGCATGTAGAGTGGTCAGGGCAGGCAGAACCTTTTTTAGGCGCTTGGGCATGTCCATGTCTGGTGCCTATCTCCCTAATTCCCGGGTGTGGATATCCATGGCTATCAGGGCTGACCTTCACATCTGGTTGAAGTTTCTTGCGGATGTTAATGGAGTATCTTTGTTCTTTGCGGATGAAGATATGATCTGGCAGATACAAATATTCTTTGACGCTTCTGGTGCAAAAGGCTTCTAAATTTTACGGGAAGGTCATTGGTGTGCCGAAAGTTGACTTGTGCACTGGTTGAATCAAGGTCGCAGCATAGCCTTCTTAAAGTTCTTCCCACTACTAGTGGCTTATTTGTCTGGGGAGAGGAATTCAATGATAGACCAGTCCTTTTCAATGTAGACAATTTGGCTGCGGTTGAGTTGATTAACAACCAGAAGGCAAAGGATTTAAGAGTTTTACGTCTGTTACGTGCCTTTATGCTGAAATGTTGGCAACTTAACATTGTTTTTAAAGTGAGACATTCCTGGACTTAATAACAGCATAGCGGACGCTCTGCCTCGTTTTCAGTGGAGAAATTAGAAAATCTGGCATTTGGGGCGGAAAACAACAAGACTCCGGTCCCACAGTGCGTTTGGGCCTGGGGTAGTGAGAATAGTCAAACTTGTAGAAAACTCAGTTGCAGCGTCTAGAAGAAGAAGTTATCAACAAGCTTGGAAAGAATTCATAAGTTATGGTAACAATGTTGCACAGGCTGGGAATATGGTCAATGAACAGCAGTTGTTATTGGGTTTTGTGCTGTAGTTGATAGATAAAGGTCTTTCACACACTACTATCTCAGTAAAATTAGCAGGGATTTCTTTTTATGGGCAGTTGTGGTGGGGTAGGGACCCGGTGGGAGGAGTGTTGGTGAAAAAAGTACTCCAGGGATTAAGTAGGGAAAAGAGCAGTAAAAAACTTTTGTGGGAACCAGTGACTTTTGATTTGTTACAACAAATGTTGTTACAGCTGCAATTCTGCTGTCATGATGAGTTTGAATGTTTCAAATTTAGATAATGTATTTTGTGGTTGTTTTTTGGGGCATTTAGAGCTTCTGAGTTTCTGGTTTAAGAAACAAGGCAGGTATACATAGCGATGAAGTTTTTCTATACCAACAAAGATTAAGGATATTGTTGAGGGCTTCTAAGATGGATCAATTTGGCTGGGGTAAATGGGTGTTCTTGAACAAAAGTGGGATGGAGGGTTGTTGCCCTGTAGTGGAATGGGAGTCTTTTCAAACTTCCAGGTTTTTCACACCAGGGGAAATGTTTTGCCACGCTGATAGGAAAATGATTTCTCTTGCACAGCTATTAGCGGTAATGAGAAAGGTGATCAGCAGGTTGTGTAAGAATCCTATGCTTTTTGGCACACACTCGTTTTGTATTGGAGCAGCAACAGAGGCTGCAAGACTGGGTTGGTATACATAGAATTGTGAGATGGAAATAAAAATGTTTTGAAAAATATATTAGAAAATAATTAGCTGCATCTCTGTTCTTGAATTGTTTCTAATATTTTTTTTCTACCTATGTTGTGTACAAGGGCTTTTATTTAGAGAAAAAAAACTTGGATAGCGGGACGTTCCTTCATTAAATGGGCAGCTTTAAATGCTGAACAGCAAATATATCGCAGATATCCTGGACTTCCAAGTGTTAGTCATGAAGTGGTATGGAAAGGAAAAGGGGTAATGCGTTGGGGGGTTTGTTTCATACAATGTCTCTAATGTGCTCCAGCGGGATTTCCCTGATGTGTTGATCATTCATCTAGGTGAAAACGATTTGGTAAATTTATCAGGTTTGTCATTAATAAAGCAAAGGAAACTGAATTTGGCTGTAATAAAAAGTAACTGGGTTGGTACAACTGTAATTTACACAGAATTTATAACTTTTCAACATTGGAGAGGAGCACGAAGCCATGCAGCAATGGAGAAAGCGAGACGTAAACTCAATAGAGCTATGAGAGGTTTGTTGTGGCGATATGGGGATTACAGTTCTATCTCATTGTAATATAACAAATACAGAGGGGCGCCTTTGTCGGGATGATGGAGTTCATTTATCTCAAATGGGGCAAGCATATTACTTACTGGAATTGAGAGACTTGATTGCAAAAATATGGAATGAAAATGTATGGTGCTCCAACAGAATTTCATAATGTTTTTTCATTACATTCATCTGGGTTGCTGGGGACAGGAAAACTCTTTGGTTTTACGGGCTAACAGATTTTTTTTTGAGCAGGCTTATCCATCCCTCAAGGGGGGAGGGGGGAGTTTAGAACACAAGGAAAGGGATGGAAAATAATGGGGGTTTCATTAACATGCGAACAGTTCTTTTAAGGATGCTTGATCATTATTGGGGGTTATCTTTTGAAGCTATGTTAAGCTGTTTTGGGGATTGACTTATGATCTAATTCTAATGTTGTGTTATTTAAAGTTATGCTATGCACCTGTCTTAATAAAGCGGCCTTTTTTGCTAAATAAAGAAGTTGTGGGACAAGAGTTATTATACGAGGGGGGACCCAGGCGGAGAAGGGCGTGAGCCTGTCTCTCCCTGGGTATTTTCACGCAATGGAACGGGCAATCAGGTGTGATTAGGGATCATTAAGGAAGGCTGGGTGCAGGAGGGAGTCTATACAAAGAGGTTCAGCGGGTGGGAAAATCACTCGCAACAGAAGGCGTTGGGCCGGTAATGAAGTATTTTTTTCCTGACCTCCCACCCCTAATTCTATTTGTTTTTCCTGACAATCATTTTTTTCACAGGCCTTAAGTTGTGATGAAAATACAGTTAGAATTTCTGCCACTATAAGAAAGGTACAGTTGTCTTCATGTAGATTAGGTAGGGGGAATTTTTTGGGGATGGACAGTCTCGAGCAGGTTTATCCATCCCTCAAGGAGGGTAGGGGGGTATACAGAACAAGGGGAAATGGAAGTAAAAGGATGGGGGTATCTTTAACAGGAGTACAGTTCTTTTAAGGATGCTTGATCACCATTGGAGGTTATCTTTTGAAGCTATGTTAAGCTGTTTTGGGGATTGCCTTATAATTGTAATGTTGTTTTATTTAAAGTTATGCTATTCACCTGTCTTAATAAAGTGGCCTTTTTTGCTAAATAAAGAAGTTGTGGGACGTGAGCTATTGTGCAATATCCTTTCTAGCCCATGCTAAAGTGTTTGTGCTCTATACTTAAAACGTGGTCCAATTAGACTACACCTGATTTTCACATTTAATTTACTTGTGTTTCCTAGTAAATAACAGCATATGTACCAAGGGCCTGTACATTGAATTCTACTAGTGGGCTGCAGCCCTCATTTTCCCACCAACTAAAGTAGCCTTTTTAACATCTGTATCAGGCTTACCACTGCAGACTGTAGTGCAGCTTTAAACTGCCATTTCAACATGACAAAATACACGTTTTGCCTGTCATAAACATTTGTTTAAAAAAAAAGTATAACTTTATTGCGGGATTACTGTGCCATTACGTTACAGCTTGCGCTTATGCAACTTATTTCCTTTGTATATTACAATATACATTTGAAGTCCTTGCGTTATAACAAGTAGTTACTCAACTTACATAATGAACCATGTAACAAGGCATATCTGATAAAGATTACTATTTTCTTGTTTACTACAATTTTTCTTTAAACATGAAAAACCCAGCTACTACATAACATAAACATGAAGGCAGACAAGGATAGGTAGCAATTAATTTAGAAATGTTTAGTACATCACTTGTTATCCTATGGATTTGCGGTGCAACTGTTTGTCCAAGGATAATCTGTCATTCTGTATATCAGATGTATGTCAGGTTTTTTAAAGCTTATGAGTTAAGGTAGGCCTAATTACCGCTAAGGCAAGGTACATGGTGTTTAAAAATTAGGATACATGGGTTGTATATGTCCTAGAGGTGAAACATTTCTAAAGTCGTTTTTCACTAGTGGAAAGGCTTTCTCTACTATAGACTAACATTGGGTTACCTTATTACATCTAATAAGTACTAACTTTAGATTGGGAGCAGAAAGAGAAATGCTGATCACACTCAAATGAATTGTAGTTTAAAATCCACTTTAATGGTGCAGTGAGATTTTAAGTCTCAGTACAAAAAATGTCACTTTTACAAAGTAAAGTTGGCATTTTTCTGCCTAAAGGAAATGTGTCTTTCTGCCAGTGCCCTGGGTCACAAGACTGTGAATGACTATGCTCTTGTGAGATGTTTATTTCTTCCAGACAGTGAGCAAAGGAAGCCTAGGGGTGGGGACATAGGGTCTTCCTGACAGGATGGCTGGGAAGGAGCTTTAGACCGCCCTGACTACTCTTCAAATGACTCTGTCTGCAGCACACACAAAGGAACCTGACATCAGGCCTGCCCTGGCCTTTTTCACCCTAGACAGTTTGGAGCCAGAGGAAGTGGAAGAACTGACCAGAACCAGGTTCGGCAGTATGTCAGGGAATTCTTCCACACAAAGACTGGCACCAGGCATAAAAGTGGGGACCTCAGAACCTCTCATCAGACCACTCTTGGACCGTGGAAGATTCAGAAGAAGGACTTGTCTGCTGCTAGAAGGGCTACCCTGCTCATGGGATGAGTGCCTTGCTCTGTGAAGAAGGAAGACTAAACCTGCTTGCCTTGAGCCCAGGAGATGTGAAACTGCCCAGCTGACCAGCATCAACTGGACCTGCCTGAGCCCTGATGCTGTCCACTCCTGAAGTGAGTCCTGATACCCAAGAGGTGCTCCAGGTCCCGGACCCTTGGCTAGCATCCATGTGACCTCCTCCTAAATAAAAAGTGACAATTCTGAAATTTGGGATCCTTCTGACCGCAGAGTGACTTATTCACACCATGACTAGACCGCACAGATGACCACCAATTGAGGCTGCAGTTAGACCCGGTTTTCTCAACAACTGTGATCGTCCGCAACAATTGGCAATGGGAGATCTGCCCCTTCGACCTTACAGCAACCATCCACGATGATCAACAAATGTGAAGCTCCAGCGATAAGCGACTCTGTGATGCTTGGATTGCTCCTCATGCCTGCAGCCTTCTCCTTGCAGTTCTGCACACATTTACACACAATTACCTGGTCCCTGTATCTGACCCTAGCTCCATCGCAGTCAGCCTGAACTTGCGATTTTCTCACAGTCTGGCAAGTTGTGCTTCTTTGCACTTTTTGAGCTCAAACTTTAAAAACTTATATCTCTGGTCTACTGATAAGAAATTGGTCATTTTGATGTCATTGTTTTTATTTAAATTTACTCTATTCTCTAAATTGATTTGGGGGTTTTCTTATGTCATGTTTTTCACTTTGGTACATTTTTGTACAACAGAAATACTTTGCATATTACTAGGTTAAGCCTGACTGCTTTGTACCACGTTACCCGAGGGTTAAGCACAGGTTAATTTAGTGACTTTTGTAGTTCCCCTGACTGTGGTAATTATTTGAGTGGGGCTTCCACCCCTCTCAACTAATAATACAATTTCTTGCAGATGCGGTGCATTACGTTCAGTGGAAATGTAGTGCGGGCGACTCAGTGCTCATGAAGACTGAACATGTAAATGTACCCTCACCCTAAACAAGACACAACAGATTGTGGCTGAAGGGTCCAATCATGGATATGATTCTGTTCAGCATAATGCTCAATATGGATATGTGACCCTCCATCCTCTACACCCAAGGGGAAATGAGAAGTGGCTTGATATCTAGCAATTATTAAATGAGACGTCTTACTGCCTGATCAGCTCATTCGTTACAAAGAAAATAGTATGAATAGAGCCATGAGTTTTACATTTTTTTAATCCTTTTAAAAGCCAGTTGTTGCAGGCAGTACACAATAAGGGACTCAAGATGGTATGTTTAATTGTATATGATTGGTTCAAAGATAGCGAAGATAATACCTTTATAGTACAAGAAGGGAATTCAGCTTTCTATTTTGCTAATATATTTTTGTTTCTTCATATGGCTGCCCCTCTCTCACTGTTAGAAAGTGTAATTTATACAGAGAGTACTTTGAAGCTGGCATTTGTTATGAAAGGTGTGCAGCCCATACAAATGCATGACTGGTAGTAATAGCATCATTTTCAAAGCAGGGGACAGTTACACCCTTCCACACATCAGAGTGATTTATTGCATGAAAGCAAATGTCATCAATTAAATAAACAGACGCAGATAGCTAGGCACAGTACAAGAATTAGGAAATATGCACAGCAGTAGCTGTATTCATTCCTTCTTGATGCCAAATGACAAACAGAAAAGGCATCATAAACACCAAATGTATGCTTAGTAAAGTAAATGAAGTAATAAGATTGTCTGAGGCAGTTTGTTTTATATTCTCATTTTGTTGTGAAAGGCCACGACACATTCTATTTTTCTGAAAGCAGAAATACGAAAACGAGTAAATATTTTACAAGCTTGCTCTGTGTAAGCCAGACACCATGCTCTTGATCATTGTATTCTGAAAGTGGCAGGCTTTGTCTTTTTATAGACACTGCCTCCAATCCTTTCTCTGTCTCCATTTTTGTATTTTAGTTTTATAAACAACATTATTAGCATTTGTATAAACAAGTGCAGCAAGACAGCACAATAATGAAATCACTCTTCTTTGAAAAGCGTGCCCATATACTTCAGAAGTGACACCTAGACAAAATATATGGCTACTATTTAAAATTAGCAGCCAAACCCTTCCACACTACTGCAGAGCAAGCCAAGACATTGCAGAGGCAAAGCTATGTGTAAGCAATTCTCTACAAAAGACTAAAAAATGCCTGGCAAGGGCCCTATACTTAACTTATGGCGCAACAAGTGCCAGGGCCCAAGATATATCTCAGGGGGTCACTGCAGCTTCCACCACCCATGCTCCCTGCTGGTATCCCAAATGCCAGTATCATCACCTTCTGCAGATCTATCAATATAGAATATTCCTGGCCATCCCCAGCTGCACGAATGGCCTGGAGGTACTGGTATTATTCTGTTTAGGTACTGCACATTGTTAAATCATCTGCTGGTGCTTAAAATTTGCCAGACAGTGCCATGATGTGGACAGTCATAAATATGTACTGGTGTAAAGAAATAAGTGCTGGTGCCGAGCACAGGCAAACACCAGCACAAATTAAGCATTTTCATGCCTGCTCTTACACTCTTCTGCTTCATCTATCGAACCTCCTGATATGAAATTGTTCAAACAGCTAGAACAGCACTCTATGAATGCAACAACTCTTGCCAGCCAGTTTTGAGCTACATCACATTGAACCAACACCAGATCTACATTAGGCAATGTTTTAGTATATCAATTAGTGTATAAATCATCTAGACTAAGAGAACTGGACTTGATGGTAGGAGAACTGACCAGACCACTTCTGTGGACAATCAGAGCCACTCAAGACCGGAATATTTGAAATACAAGGTACCTTACATTCAGTATGAAGAAAATCACCAGCCATGGTACGGCAATGCAGACATAATGAGGAAGAAGGCTATGCTCCAGAATTTCCTCTGCTATGGTGAAAGAGCATGACATAGATATAGATAGCAGTAAAACTGATATCTAAGGAGCTCAGCTTCTTGATGTAATTCAGAGATGAAACATAGTGTTGTGTTGATTGTAACATCTTAAGTTTAGAAAGGCTGATAGTGTCCTGACAAACCCTTCAATGCGGAAGCCTGAACAAGATGTAAGGCCAACCATAATGGTGTTCCCTGTGCGCTTGGTCCCATACCTGAGAGTTCCAAGTGAACTACGCCAAACTTCAATGACCATGGATATTGTTTTTTGGGGGGAAGACAACATGTGCATAAGGATGTCCATCATCCACAGCACACCGTATTCAGTTAACTTGAAATATTTAGTTGTGGTTTCAATGCTCCAATGATATGGGGTTAGAATACACTGGGTCACTTGTAGTTTAGGCAATTAGAACCATCTGTAGTAACTTCCTCACACAGGAATATGTTCAGGATCTTCCTTTATTGAAGTAAGATGAAGCAGGTATAAAATAAGGGTGCTGCCAGCTTGAGATGCAACTCAGGTTTGACCAGCATTCTACAATACACGCAATACATTCCTAGAATCTCTAACATTTTACTTTCTACAATATACACTCTAACCTTACTACTAACCTTATTGCTAAGTTACCACACATCTCCCTTCTTAATAAAAAATAAAAGAAGAAAACAATATGGTGAACTGCTAAGATTAAACATATGAGCTTTACTTACAAACATATTCTTCTAAAAATGTTGGTGTAATTACCTTCCTTCCACTCTTGGTCTAAATCTGTTGTTCAACTCTAGCGTCATTAGAAGAACTCACAGGAACAGATTCATGTGGACCTGGATCTGAATGAACCTCAAGACCCAAATACACATTACCTGCCACCTCTGGAACATTATCATCAACAACAACATTTTCATGAGCAGGAACAGCAGCTGGTTGAACAGAAGTCGACTCTGAAGATGTAACAGGACTCAAACACCAGTAGTCAGCGTAATCAACCCCATCTCCCTCCTTGAAACTGATTCCTGACTCAGAACATCTAGCTAAGGCAATTTTACTCTTGATGAATGCTACCGTCATCAAACATGACTGTGTTGCGCATTACTTTGGTGATTGTTCTGGGATCTGAAAACCGTGTTTGAAGTTTTCCAACTTTCTTTGTGGTCTTGACTCTAACTAACTGACCAACCTCAACCTGTGTCTCCTTGGTTCCATGTTTCTTATCATAATACTTTTTGCTTTTGTCTTGAGATTTGCTAATGTTTTTTCTGATCTTCCTTGAATCCCAATGGTATTTCCTACTTCTGCCCATCCAAACAGGATTCATTTTGCAATAAGGAAATCTGCCTCTCATTAAGCCAAAAGGGCTTTCTCCACACGTATCATGTACAGTTATTCTATATGACCACAACATTTTATCTAACTCACTACGCCAATCTTTTCTTCCTTTGCAGACCAACTGTAACGTACCTTTGATCACCCTGTTAACTCTCTCCACAACAGAGTTACCTAGGTGTCCCATAATGCCCAACGCTAAATCTTCCCACTGTAATTTGGGACAACCCAACGAAGACATTGGCAGATTGAGTGTTTTTTTACCTTTGTCTGAACACTCACAACTGATACATTCTCTTACAGATCTTTCAATGTCTAAGTCAATCCCTGGCCACCAGTACAAAGCTTTAATGTTTTTCTTGGTCCTGGAAACACCTGGATGCCCTTCATGTCCCAAAGTAATGCTTCTTGAACAAACACCTTTTGGTGGAACTAGCTTATCACCACGGTAAACAAAGGTGCTATCAACACTTAGCTTGTCTCTAACCTCCCATTTGAACTGGGGTTCAGCCTTCGAATGAGTATGCCAACCATTAGTGATTCTATCTTTGACACCCTCAAGAACCACATCTTTTGTATGTTCACTCTCCCACTCATCTTTTGACAAACCCTGAGAATCAGAAAATACTCCAGCAACACAGCAATCATTCCAGGAGTTATGATCAATTTCTCTCAAAGGCAAGGACAGTCTGCTTAAGAAATCTGCAATGACATTCTTAACTCCTGGAACATACTCAATGGTATACACAAAATCCTGAAGTCTCATGGATAATCTCACAGTCCTGGCTGATGCTCTTCATAAACCCTCAGTAGTCAATAGCTTGGTCAAAGGTTTATGATCAGAAAGGAAAGTGAACTGTTTGCCCCAAATGAACTTGCGAAAAATGTTCCATTGCCCATACACAGGCTAAAGTTTCCCGTTCATTAACAGAATAATTCTCACATGGTAACAAGGAACTTGATGCAAATGATATTACTACTTCCACACCTTATTCGGACAATTGTGAGAGGACACTTCCTAAACCAGTTCCTCTGGCATCAGTGGTAAGGAAAGTTTTAGCAGCAGAATCAAACACTTGTAACATAGGAGCATTGGCTATTTCTATCTTTATCTCATGAAAAGCTTTCCTGCAACTTTCACTCAAACACAAAAGGTGATTTGTTTTTCATTAAAACACACAATTCATATGTCTTATGCGAAAATTGGTTGACGAATTTCGAGTAAAATTCCTCCAAACCTAAAAACAATCCTTTGATTTAGGTTCAGGAGAATTAACAATTGCTTCAACCAGTTTTGCTTTGGGTTTGATACCACCCTCACAAATTTCATGCCCTAGGTATGTAACCGATTTTTCTGAAAATGTGCATTTACTCAACTCAGCAGCCAAACCATTATCCGCAAGAATTTTGAGTACCTCTCTAAGTAAAGTGTCATGATGAGACTTGCTCTTCACTATTATTAAAATTTCGTCTTGGAAGAAAATTTCCTCCCGCATGTGACCAAATAACCTCAACATTAATCTTTGAAACACTGCAGCTGCTGAGGCTAGGTCAAACGGCATACGCTTAAACCTAAAGCAATGAAATGGATGATGTCAAATGTCTGCTGTCAGGATCTAGAACAATTTGTTGATATGCCGCCGATAGGTCCAAAGTGGAAAACCACTTCGCCTCTCTGATCAACGACAACATTTCGTCTATTCAGGGAAGTGGATACTGATCAATAAGTATTTGGCTATTTAAATACCTCAAATCCCCACACAAGCGGGCCTTTCCATTGGCCTTGCATGCAACGACCAACAGAGAAACCCACTCTGCTGCCCCCACTGTCTCAATTACATTAGAGTTTAACAATTTTTCTAGTTCAGATTTGACTTCATCCCTAATGATCATTGGCACATTCCTTGCTTTGTGTGTCCTGGGGACCGCATCATCCTTCAATCTGATATGGTGGGTAAACCCTTTCAACTTGCCCATGCCATTTGAATTGACAGAAGGGAATTCATTAAGAACCCATTTTTATGTGTCTTCACCCTCCCAAAAAAACCAACACCTGTTCTTTGCTATTCAGATCCAGGATGATATTCAGGCTTTTCTGGACTTTCCATCCTAACACGGTCGGCCCTTGTTTGGAAATGTACAATTTACAAGTGGCATGTCTTCCCATAAATCTAAAGACCAACACTCTAAAACCTAGAATGTCAATTCTTTCTCCAGTGTAACTTTCTGGAGCAATGTCAGGAGGTGCTAACCATACTCCAATCTGGGAAACAAACTGTTCTTCCCAAATGTGTTGGGGTATGATTGTGAAAGGGGACCCCGAGTCTGCAGCCAACTGGGTGAGGACTCCTCCTAAAGTAACTTGGCACAAAGGTTTATTGGACGACCCATCAGAAATATTTAAGACAACTTTTTTTCTCGTAGCAACCTGCAATTGAACACTCTCATCACTGGAAGATGAGCTGTAATCTGGTTCTGTTTCTTGAATACACGCTACTTTACCTTTGTAATTTTTGTACATTTTCTTTCTGCATACCTTAGCAAAATGTCCCACAAACCCACATACTAAACATTTTGTTGTTTTAGCAGGACATTTAGGATAATGAGCCGAATGTGAACGACTGCCACATCTAAAGCAAATCAACTCAGAATACTGTTTTTGTCTCCACATTATCTTTCTTAAAAGATCCTGACTTGACATCTCTGTTATTCTTATGGTTACTTCTGCTATCTGAAATTGTATTAACAACTTCCACTTTTTTTTTTTCATTGGATAATGATGCCTTAGCGCACCGTTTTGAAAGCTTGGCTTTTTTAACCATGGCAATAATTTCTTTCAAAGAACCATCACCCTCCACCCACAACTTGTGTTGGATTGTTTTGCATTTTGTATACATTACAATTTGGTCGCATAAAAACTCAGCATGGAGCTGAGCAAATCTACATTTGACAGTCAGTTTTCTCAATGCAGATACGTAATCTTCAATTGACTCATTTTTTCTCCTGTTTCCATTGAAAAAATGAATGCCTAGTGGCAGCAATGCAAACACTTGGGGAGAAGTGGTCATCTAAATCAAGCAATGCAGCTTTAAAAACATCATTATCTCCCCCGTCTCTATCCTTCTTGTGTAGTTGATTTTAAATCCGTAATCCTTCAGGACCCAAACCTAATAAAAGAATCCTTTTTTTTCTTTCCGGAGAAAACAACCCATTAACATCTTCCAAATTAGCGATGTAATTGAGGAAATATTCTTTCCAATCCAACCAAGCAATCGGTGGATCACCCGATACTGCCAAAAATTCCCATGGAGAATTTAGGTGCATGCCATGTAGGGATGTTTCCCCAGAAGAAGCACTGTCACTGGTAGTAGGTATGGTGAATTACAATCAAGGAACGTTGAAAATACACCAAAAATAAAAAATGCCAAGAAATGGTACTTGAAAGTCAATAAATGGTCCTTGAAAATGTTGCTTAAACTATGCCAACAAAGATAAGTGCTGAGAAATACGGCTCTTGCTACACAACATGCATAGTAATGACAGTTGATGCTAGAACATATTACTCGATTTTATCCAGAGTAACCGATCCTAGAATGTCTCACAGGGCAGCACCCTTGAATGCTTAAACACATGAACAAGTAAACTTAAAAAAAAAAAAAGAATAAATAAATACAGTTTGTAAAACGTATTTCGACGATGTTCTCCCTCACTCTGCTCTGATGTGACTGCAAACTGCCCAAAACAAAAAAAATGTTCTCCAAGATGGCCGCTAAGCGTGACCTCACGTCGGGTCACGTAGAGCATACCCACAATGCACTCCAAGTGGTGACGCTGTTAGAGGCTCTGCCGAGTGGTGACGATGGTAAAGGCTATGCGTCATACAGGGAGAGAGGAGAACGAGAACAGTGCAGTGTCTTTTAAAGGAAAGCTGCTGCTAACAATGTCCGTTCGTTGGGTGGCGCTGGACTATCTTAGAAAAATGCAGCAGCGGACGTTAAGGACAACCAGTACAAAATTGACGATGACGAGATAAAGAGACAACTACCAAAGAAATTGTGCGCTTACCGTCAGCATATATACATTTGTTGTATGAAACTCCGTGGCTACCTTTCGCTGCATTGAATGTGAAGCATTTCCCACCGCTCACCGTAAAATAGTATATGAATTTTTTTTTCAGGAATCTGAAATCCCCAGACGATTCAATCCGATTCACGACGTCGCCAAATTGGTAGTAACTTCCTCACACAGGAATATGTTCAGGATCTTCCTTTATTGAAGCAAGATGAAGCAGGTATAAAGGGTGCTGCCAGCTTGAGATACAACTCAGGTTTGACCAGCATTCTACAATACACTCAATACATTCCTGGAATCTCTAACATTCTACATTCTACAATATACACTCTAGCCTTACTACTAACCTTATTGCTAAGTTACCACCCCATCCTAGGTTAGCCATGACTAAATAATGCTCTGTATGCCAGCAGCTAGGATATGATTAAATTAGGGTCAGTTGGATTTAGCTGCCTGAAAGGACTGGTGGTCCATGCTGTACATCACCAATAAAACTACATGTATATTTATTCAAGTAGAGGGCTTTCCTGTGTGTCATTTGAACTTAACATTGGCAATGAGTGCCTGCTGGGAACAGGTGTGCGGCTACCAGTTTCTTCGTGAACCCATGTTCAACAAGGACGCAATGGTTGCTCTGGATTTAAGAAGGATTGCACCAGCGACCGGTGATCTTACCTATTATGGTCACTCATCGTCGTAATGGTTCACAATTGGGAGGAAGTAGGTGGCATGTGAGCACATTATGGTGTGAGGGTGTAGGAGTTGAAATAAGAAATATTACCACAAATATGACTCTCGTCAGTACAAAAGATAGCATGGTTTATTGGAGGCCAACAAACAATATATTGGCGTGTGGCACAGAGACAGACAACAAAGTCACTGAATACCCAAAGATATGACGTTTCTGACAGTCTTTTTAGGCCCAAACCGCAAAGGATGAAGCATCATAACATACGTAGTACAAATTAAGCATAGTTCATTTGACCAATTAGCAAGGGCCTAAGCTCTGCTATACCATTTAAGGTTCAAAATGTACTGTTGCTGACCACGTGCCCCAAGTAGGCAGTTTCTAGGACTTTCCACTGTAATGTAAGATATCAGTGTGGTACCTTTCCAGCTAATAATTGCAACATAATAGCAATGACCAGACATATTGCGAATGGGATATGCTGAAACGTTTGTCCCTAAGCGAGCATCTTCCTTTGGCACGTATCTTGTCTTGAGCAAGCCTTGCGTTACAAAAGCCGTTTGTCTGAAGCCAAGGAAAAGTGCAAGCATCTTGTGCAGTAATTTTCACATCAATTTGATTGGGCTTAGAAGCTTACTGCATTTGGTATCACATAAGAAAGATGGCTTCTACAAGGGTATCAGCGGTGTGTTGGCAGCTGTGGTGCAGTGACAGCTGTGGTGCAGTGATGTCAGTGTGAAGTACTGTCATTTTCATGAAAGGAGACTGCTATAAGTAAGTGCTTGCATCTTGTGAATTTGTTTGAAACGTCACTTATTCTGAGCGTAGGTCACATGAGGATTTGGTCAGAGGTAGTTTCAAAACACCACATGCTTGGTGGCCATTTTGGATCTGGTCCGGTTTGGTGTGTCGTAACGCTAGGTTGCAGTGGCCATTTTTGTGCAGGCGAGTCGAGGGAACTTGTTGGGAGCTGTGTCAGAGGCATCATAGGACCGTGTTTCATCAGAGCCACGAGACTTGAGTGAAAGACTTCCTGGGAGGACCCATACTTCATGAGTAGTGGTGCGCATGTTCCATGAAGAGTCAGCGTTTTCACAAATAGACCGACATATGAGCGAAGGTTCACCTACCGATTGCCTTGTTTGGCAGGATTATACCCAGAAGACTACACTTTTATTAAGACAGTATATTTTAAGGCACAGCATAATTTTGGACTAGATTGCACTTTTATAGAATATTGTAAGGCACAGCATATTATGGCCTGATTATGCTCAGAAGATGACACTTTTACCAAGACACAGTATATTTTAAGGCCCAACATATAGGGGTTGCATACTATTGTTTTTGCTGTTTATCCCTAATTTATTCTATCCTTAGTGTAACAGGAGGGCCCCTGATTTTACATGCAACAAGGTGATAGTGATCAAAAGTACACAATTACTGTACCATATTTTTATTTACATGGGGGTTATAACATATAGAAGTTGCTATTACTACATTGTGTTACAATTCAGCTGTTACAGTTGACATTAATTATGGCTGCGGCTAGTATGTCTCAGCCACTGAAGTTTCTGTCTGATAAAGGGGATCCAGTTCTGCCTTGGAAGAGGTGGACGCAGCCCTTTGATAGCTATATAATCGCTATTGGGGGGGCAAATTCCCACCTGTGTAAAAACAAGGGATACTGTTACGTAATTTGGGCATTGAGGGCAGAAGTGTGACTGAAAGTTTGGATGATATTCCGGCTGGGGATGGAGAAGGTGAGACAGATAATGTCTATGACATGTCGGTGTTTTTTTTTGTGTGTCCTCATTAGTCACTTAATCGATCCAGGGGCATTCTTACCGCAAGACCCAGTCGCCTCTGTACCGTTAAGATACCATCAAATTTTTCCTGGAAGACTGGTCTGGTGTCGAAGCTAAGAAATAGAACCCCACACGAGCTGCCTCCAATACAAGCCCAGTATGGGCTGATAGTCCAATATTACTATGGCTTGGGGTGCCTCCCGTTGGACATGGAGACTCAGGCTTAATCATTGGACCCGGGGAAAAAAACACACAAAAAAAAAACCCGGGCTCCTAGCTGTTCCGACTCCACTCAATTAAGAACTTCCAAAATCTCACTGTACGGGGACTGCATGTTCTGGCCAAATCTACTTTTGACGTCATGTAAAGTGAGGACAGCCACTCTGCATGGATCGGTGGATTGATGTTGACCCAGTTTTTGCAGATTTGTCTTCTTGCTAGTAGTATGGCATAATATAGGAACTCTCTCTCTAATCCTTTGATGTTATCACACAGTCCAAATATTACTAACGACCAAGAAAAAGGGATGGAGATTTTGAGGATTGACTCAAATGATATCTTGACTTCTTGACAAAAAGTGGTAACATTCGGGCATTCCGAGAACATATGTAGATCTGAGGCAGCTGGCAGAGAACATTTACTGCAACACTTCCCTGGTTGGAACTTGGAAAGCCTTTTAGGGGAATAATATGCCTGTTGTAATGTAAATAGTTGGTTGCGCCTCAGCCAAGCTGGTTTTATGATCTTATAGAGGAGTGTAAAGGACTCTATCCATTTCACTTCTGCCTGGGGTTCTCCCTCTCCTCCCCATAGCTTTGTCGGAAGATTAAACTCACCCTCCCGTTCTTACATGATGCTCCAATAATGAGAGGCAACCTCCTTGCCTTTATAGGGTTTTTCGATTAGATTCCCTCCTAAGGAGCTGTCTCCTCCAAATTTGATCTTTTTAATTATTTGGGAGCGCAACCAACTAAAGAGCTGTCTATAAACGAACCAAGATAACGGTGAGGTTACCCTGTCTGAAAATATTTCCCATTCAATAAGAGAGCCATCTACTACTAATTCTCCCCATCGTATGATTCCTGCTTCTTGTAAAACTGTTTTAACCGCCTGAGTGTAATGCGGTGAGAGCCCTGAGAAGTCCCAGATCGGTGCATAGTTGGAAAAGTATGCAATCTCCGCCTTGGATTTGATTTGAGACCATTCTTTTTTGGGACAATATAGTGTCTTTAGTCTGACTTTTTTGAAAAATCTCTGATGCCCAAATTTGAAGAGGAATCCGTCCAGTGGAAGGTCAGAACCCAGTAGCATAGCTTTAAACATATGGCCGTTCGAGTTGTCAAGTGGGGACTTTAGTAGCATCCTGGAGTGGGTCCGGTGGAAGGCCCAAGCATAGTATTCCAGGACTGGCAAAGCAAGACCCCCTTTTTCCCTTCTCCTTCTCAATTTCTTCCACACCAGCCTGGGTGACTTATAGCACAAAACAAATGAATTTATATTTTGTTGGCATTTTATTATTTGGTTCGTGTCGAATATTAAAGGAATTGTGTTGAAGAGGAATGTGTATTTGGGGAGAATGGACATTTTTACTAGGCTGGTTCTCCCGTAGATGGTGAGAGGTGGAAAAGACCAAGACTTCATTAATGATTTAGCTTCGCGTGAGATGCGATCTAGTTTATTCTGGGCCAGAAGATTGAGGTCTTTGGTGATTCTTATGCCCAAGTAGCGCATTGAGGTTCTTAGAGGGAGCTGAAGATTGGTGTTGTTCCATACCATTTTCTCTGTCTTTCCTGCGTTTATTTCATAGCCTGAGTACTTCCCAAATTCCTCCGCGCTTTTGATGACAATAGGGAAAGTCTGTGTCGGGTCTGTTGTGTAAATAAGGATGTCATCGGCATACAGCCCGACTTTCTTTTCCCACCCAAAGAACGAAAAGGGGGAATATTGGGGTCATCTCTTATGGGGTGAGCAAATGGTTCTAGATAAATATTAAATAGTAGGGGGGAAAGAGGACACCCCTGTCTTGTTCCTCTAGTAATTTCAAACGGATTTGTGCGTGTGCCGTTAATTAGCAGACTTGCCTTCGGATTTTTATATAATAAGCCTACCGTTCTACGGAATTTAGGGCCTATTTTAAACTTTTCCATGGCAGCATTTAAGTAAGACTAGTTTACTCTATCGAATGCTTTTGTTGCATCGAGAGTCATGATTGCAAGAGGTAGGGCAAAAGTTGATGCAATATCTATAGCTCCGACTAGATCGTATGTTAAATCGGCAAGTTGTCGGCCTCTTATAAATCCCTTTTGATCCTGATGTATGATATCTCCAATCTCGCTTCCCAAACGAGCAGCCAAAATTGACGAAAAGATCTTATAGTCATTGTTGAGAAGCGAGATTGGACGATATGAACCGCAGTCCGTTGGATCCTTGTCTGATTTTAAGAATAAGGCGATATTCGCTTCTCCCCAGGAACTAGGCGGTGCCTCTCCTTTTAATAATATGTCATTAAATAGAATCGTTAGTATCGGGGTAAGTGTGGAATTTAGCACCCAATATAATTCACCCGGAATCCCATCCGGTCCTGCGGCTTTCCCCTGTTTTAACTGCTAAATGACACTTTCGACATCTCCCTCGGTTATTTCCCTATCTAGGTTCCCACTCTGATGCTCCTTTATACCAGGAAGGTTTATCTTTTCCAACCATTTATTTCTTTCCTCAATATTATCAGTTATTTAGTCTGTATAGATATTATGAAAGAAGGCACTGAAAGCTTCACCAATCTCAAGATCAGTTTTCCTGCTATTTAATTCTCCATCTACTCTCACCTCTTTTATATGATTCCTAACCTGGTCTGCTTTTATTTTCCAGGCTAGCAGCTTCCCTGCTGACTCGCCATATTCAAAATGGGAAAGTTTGCTGGCCTGCCATCGTTTGTTTAGTCTCTCCTGTAGTAGTGTTTCTAGCTTATCTTTTAGCTCTCTTTTCTTTTCTAAATTGGTAGAGGGCGCTTGAGCTACGGAATCCGGCCTTGCCAGATCTTGCTCTATTGACAGTAGTTCCTCTCTGTATTTCTTTTTTTCTGTAGGATGCCCTGTTGGTGATACAGCCCCTGATGTACACTTTCCATGTCTCCCACACGCTGACCAAAGGGGCAGAGTCTAAATTCAGCTCTAGGAAGGCAATGGTTTCGCATATAAGGTATTCTCTTTCAGTTTCCTCTAATAATAGAGTGTGGTCAAAAGACCATGAGGCGAAAGTATGTTCGCGATCTAGTGTTAACGAGAAAAGGATGGCAGAATAATCCGATAAGTGCGGTGGTAGGTATGTTATGTTCATTATCAAGTCTTTTAGAGAGAAGTTAAATAGAGCGTAGTCTATTCGGGATTTATGCTTGTACTTGTAATTGTGGTAAGAGACTCCCAATGTTTTCCCGGCTCTCTGTCTCCAAAAGTCTTCCAGTCCCAAGTTGGACATACAACACAGTAGTGCGTCTCTTGTTTTGTTATGGATTATTGCCCTAGAACTAGGGGTTTATCCAGTTTGGGTTCTAATACTAGGTTAAAATCTCCCATCCAGATTATTGGGTTGGTGATAGTTATCAAATGATTTTGTATTGTGTTTATATAAGAGGGGTCGTCTTGGTTAGGTCCGTAATAGGCTACTAGGGTAAATCTCCTTAGGTCTAGCTGGACATTAGCTATTAACCATCTGCCGTTTGGATCTGCCTTCCAATCCTCTATCTGAGCCCTAGCGCCTTTTTTGAATATGATGGCTAATCCACGAATGCTGGCATTATGGTCTGTGCTAACGAATTTATCGACCATCCTAATTTTTTAAAGGTATCTGTGATCTCTTGTTTATTTAAGTGTGTCTCCTGGATCGTTATGATCTGCGCGGACGAATCTCTGAGGTACTGCATAATTTTATTTCTTCTCCCTCGTGCGCGCAGGCCGTTTACGTTCCAGGAGAGAAATTTAATGTCTCTCATGTTTCTCTATCAATCCATTGCCCTGCTTTACCCATTCGCCATTCAATATTTATTCTTTTAATTTTCTCTTCATTTGACCTTCCAGTATATATCCATTTATTGTTTTGGATATTGACCACTCTTATGCAGTACGCCCTGGAATCGATAAGTTTTCGAATTTTGAGGTTTGGGTTATGAGGACTTTTTTGTGCTTTCTCCCCTTCTTCCGCCCCCCTCCCTCTCCTGGAAAACCCCCCCTACTTACTCTGGCCGGATGACTGGCCAGGTTGTCGCCCCCGACGTACCCCTACCTGGGGCCCCTTTTATCTAGTCTATCGGTCGGTCGATCGTATCAGTGTTAAGTGGTGGTTATTTTGATCAAGATTATATGTTAGTTGGGGGTTTTTTTCCCTTCCTTTATCCACTCCTTTATCTTCCCTTTTCCTTTCCTCTAACCCTTCCCCATTCTCCTTATTTTTTCAGGGTAAACCTGATTGGTATCTCGAAAGTAAGAAAAGAATAAGATATAATCATTCTTGGGACATAGAAAGGAGTAAAAGGAGAAAGAGGAGGAGCATCCTTTCTTTTTTCTTTTCTTTTTACATTGCCTTTATTTTTAACAGTCTAACTTTTTTTTTATTTTTTTTATTTAGTTACACATCTATACACCTATTATGTGCCCATCTAACTACCCCTTTTTTATTTTTTCAAAAAACTGTTTATGGCTGTAATGCCTACTCTTTTATATATATATATATTTTTTTTAATTCCCTGAGGCGGGGGACACAGTTATTATTTATTTAATTGTCATTTGTACTTCCTAAATCTCTTTTTTATCTAGGAGTGCGGGAAAATTCACTGATGGAGACTAATAATTCATCGGCCTCGAGAGGAGTCTTGATATTATACATTTTGTTGTTAAACATGATCCTCAAGAAGGCGGGAAATCGCAACTGTACTGATACACCCAAGGCTCTAAATTTTTCCATTCGCTGACCAAGCTCCCATTGCCTGTCTAAGGTAGTTTTAGACAGGTCTGATCTTACTTCAAAGGAAAAATCTGAGGTCTTCAGTGTTTTAGCTTTGAGTGCTAAAGTAAGAATCATTTCCTTCGTTGTATAGGTTAAAAAATTTACTAGGATCTTCCGGGGTTTGGTCCTGCCTGGATTTAGACGGAAGGGTCTCAGTGTACTCTTTGGATGTCAGATTCCAGGTCTCATTCTGACATCTCTAGGTTCAGAGTATCCTTGAGCAGGGTAACCACGTATTTTTTAAGTTCGCTTCCCTCTTTTCCTTCTGGGATTTTTAAAATCCTGAGGTTGTTCCTTCTTGAGTAATTCTCTAAGGACTCAATTCTTTCTTTTACTGCTTCCCCCTCTCTTCTCATAGTCGCAATCTTCGTTTCAGCGTGATCTAGCTTTGCTTTAAGCTCTCCCACCGTTGTCTCTAAGCACCATGCCCTTTCAAAAAGCCCATCCACTTTGGTTTCCAGATTCTCACACATGGCCCGGATCTCTGATTGGTTTTGCCTTGATTCCGCAAAGCATGCTTTTGACTCTTCAAAGCCAGATTTAATCTCCTTGCTCATGTTGAGAAGTATGTGCTGTATAGTGTCTTCGCTATCTTCTCTCTGACCACCTGGGTTTTGGTCCGGGGCACTTTGTATAACCGTATTTTCTATACCTGCTGAGTTTATGACCAAGGGCTCTGTTTTTGGCATTTTGGCGCTATTCAGCTTTCTGGCATTGTTATCCTGGCCTGAAATTATTGGCTGTTCCATGGTCTCTACTGGGAGCTCCGTACTAGGTATGACTGGTGAGGCAGGGTTTTTTTTTGTGGTAGACATGTCTGGTACAGTAGTCAGGAGCTGCTGTTCCTGATTTAGGTTTAAGATCTGGGGTAAAACCTTAAAATAGGATTTCAGAGAAGGTGTGACTCTTGTAAGCTTAATTTTTATAGAACTGGCTTCTCCCAGGGCTAGCTCCTTCTGGTTCTTTGATCGCCCCGCTGTTGTTTTATTAGTATATGTTGACGGAAGCCTCTTCTTGCCACCTAGGACTTTGTTATCTAGTAATTGGAGTGGATCTGATTCTGACACTGTTTCTGATTCTATCTCGGGTCCAACTTCTTTTTCAAGGCTTCCTTCAAGCACCTCCTCTGAGTCTGAGGCAAGATTATAACTATTATCTGTGTTTCCTAGGTCAATGCCCTTCTGCCTACCTTTCCCCTTTCCCTTTGCCTTCCGCTTCCCCAGGTTTTCGATGGCAAAGCTTTTCTTCTTAACCCCTACCTTCTTCAGGTTGAGCTGTATTTTTCTATTATTCTGAAGTGAGACAGCACTGGAGAGGGCTTGCAGTTTGCTCTTGACAGTGGTTATATCGGGGTCAGAAAAAAAGTCTCTTCTCGGGGGGTCCCCCTGACTTGCTGCTTGAGTTTATAATTCAGTGTTTGGGACCCAACTATCAGTTAAATCAGTTCCTGCGGGCTTAGAATTGACATTTAAGGCACTTACAGTGTTAGTACTTCTGGCCCAAAGGAGTGGGTTACTAACCCCGTCTGCTCCTCTATTCCAGCACCCTCCGCCTGAAAATCCCGCTTACCGCAGCTTGTTGTCCTGGCTGAGGCAGCTCCTTTCGTGATGTGGTTATAAACAGCCGCCCTCCTACTCCTCCGCAGCTCCACGGCTGCCTCGCACCAGCGAGAAGGAGCAGGAAAAGAGAACCACCCCCAACACATCTGTTGCTCCAAACTAGGCAGCTGGGTAGATCCACTGAACTTGGCAGCCGCCCGCAGCACCGACAATGGCCGCACAAGAGGGAAAGGCAGACACAAATCCGGACGACAAGAACCAAGCAACCAGCAGGCGTGCCGGTATTCGTAGGTGCGCCCGGGATCGAGACTCTGACGGTAGCCGCGGGTGGAGGTGGCGGCGCCGAGCGCCGAGTAATCCGTAAGTGTGTCCGGGAGTCAAGGCTCAGACAGGTAAAGGCAAACACAGAGCCGGAAGTCAAGAACCAAGCAACCAGCAGGCGTGCCGGTATTTAGGACCGAGAGAGTCCACTGAGCCGCGCCACGGCGCCGACAGCAGCTGCAGATGGAAGAGGCGGCGCCGAGCGCCGAGTGCTCCGTAGGTGTGCCCGAGATCGAGACTCTGACGGTAGCCGCGGGTGGAGGTGGCAGCGCCGAGCGCCGAGTAATCCGTAAGTGTGCCCGGGGGGGGCAAGGTTCAAACAGGTAACACCACCTTAGAAAATCGGCGTGAGCGACCGTGTGGAGGCTTCTACGGACGCATCAGGGGCAACAAGGCAGGAGCCTTCGTCGGGACGTGCGCACCGCGTTAGCAAGCGGCCGCCATGTTTTCCCTCATGACATGTCGGTGTTGATGTTAGAGAATCATTTTGGTTGTCAAAAAAATGTTCCTTGAGAGACACAGGTTTTTCGCACGTGTGCATGGGAAAAAGTTCACACAAGTAAACAATTACTCTGGGCCACATCCCAGTCGATCATTATTTTCATACCATCTCACTGTAGTTTGGACCTAGCCATATGCAAATCTGTCTTTACCCTGCTCCAATGGGAACAGTCCAGCCTGACCTGCCAAGCCAGGCCCTCACTTAACATGAACACAAGCAAACCAGGCCTGGTTTTACCCTTGTTATGCGCATATAAGCTGGATATAGCTTGGTTCTAGTGACGCAGAGCGCACAAGAACCACATCCGGGCAGACCCGGCCCACTTAGGGAGACATAGGAAAGAATACAAAGGGTGATGGATGGAATGCTTGAATTAATCTCAGCTACTAGTAAACACTCAGGCCGCATCCCAGTCCATCGTTATTTGCACACCATGCCACCTCACTTAGGACCCAGCCATATGCAAATCAGTCTTGATCCTGCTCCAATGGGAATAGTCCAACCTGAACTGCCAAGCCTGGCCCTCACTGAACCAGAACACAAGCATTGCAGGACTGGTTTCACCTATCTCTGCAATGGGGTGAGTGTTTGACTTTGTTCAGCATTCCATCCATCATTTGTTCTTTTTTTGCATCTGTTGCCCTAAGTGGGACAGTTATGCCCAGATGTGGGTCCCGTGCTCGCCACACCACTAGAGTTAAGCTATCCTGGATGATAAGGGGTATGAACCCGAAACTTGTTCTAGGAGCTTCTCTCCGCTCCAAGGAGGACCACTGTTCCCATGGGGAGCAGGGTCAAGACCGATTTGCATATGGCTAAATCCAAACTGGAATGACGTTGTGAGCAGAACAATGATGGGTTTAGGCTCAGATATCTATACTGGGGGCGAGTGTTTCACATTGTTCAGCATTCCATCCATCAATTGTTCTATTTTTGTGTTTGTCGCCCTAAGTGGGACAGGTTTGCCCAGACGTGGGACCCATGCTCGCCATGCCACTGGAGTCAAGCTATCCTGGCTGATGAGGGGTGATACCCCGAAACCGATCCTAGGATACTTGTTTTCAGTCCCGGTAGGGCCTGGCAAGGCAGTTCGGGCTGTACTGTTCCCATTTAGAGCAGGGCCAAGCCTGATTTGCATATGGCTGTGACCAAACTGGGCTGACATGGTAACAAATGATCTATTTAGGCCTATATCTTTTTGCACTAACTGCACCAACAGCTTTTCTACTATCCTGGATTGGGACTTCCATATCTTAAAGGTCAAAGATTATTGATATCCTCTGCACCCATGATTGAGGCCTACTATGCCTTCTATTTTCATATTGGATTTCACTGCGCCGTTTTAGACCATTGACCATCGAATTCCAAACAACCTGAAAAATAGGATGGACTTAGAGGAAGTAGTCTTCAAAAGTCCCTTTTCCTCCCTAGGTGAGCACTCCCTGTTGGTGAAAATGTGTGAGTCCTCTCCTGATTGCATCCCGGTTTCCTTTAGTTCCCATGTTGTCCCACAGGAGTCGATTTTAGCACCGATCATGTTCAATCTGTATGTAGAATCATTGATGGAATGGGTTAAGGATCTTGCCATTTTATTTCATGACACCCAAGTCTATCTCAAATTGAGATCCACTGAATGAACTTTCAAGGTTAACTCTTCCCTGCAATGGACACAAATAGATTCAACAAAAAACGTAAATGAAATCCATCAACCGGGATTTATTTTCACCTCCATGTATTTTTTGTTGCGCATACTGTATATTGTGCAAGCTGCCAAGTCCTGCATACTACAAGCTTGCTGGTTCCCTCATTTCCTTTAAATCCATTTACTAATTTTGTGTGCGACCAATGCCACTTTAAATGTGTCCCCTCACAATACAGGGTTCTGAAACCTGTTTCAGGTGGCATTAGTCATACAATAATCAAATAATGAAAAGAAAATGTAAATAAATAAACACACAAATAACTAAATAAATAAATATATATAAAAAAAAACAAATAAATAAAAAGAAAAAGAAGTCCAAGTGTGCATCTCAGCCTTTTGATTCATGCAGATGGGCACTTTGCCGAAGCTTTAACTTTTTTTTGCTTGTAGTTCTCTGGGGCAGCATCCTCTGTGGATGTTCTTCCCTGGTCAAGGGAGCAGGGCATTGTAATTCTCATTGTTTTCAAGTATATGTTCACCAACTCTTGGTTGAGGAAGGATCCTCTCTTCAGTGTGTTTCTTTGTAATAGAATATTCTTTTGGTCTTTCACTCCTTGGTCCTGTGTTACAGTTACCGATTGGACTCACAGATGGCACTTAAACCTGTACCACTCAGACCATGCCTTCATTATTCAGGCAGTAAAATTATTAAACGCTCACCCTGACAGTGGCGGTTGTTCAATGTAGATATCCTTTCGTTTTGACTGGACATCAGATAAGTGATAAAACCGGGCTACAGTTAGACAGAGTATGATGAAGTCTTTCAGACCTCACCTTTCTGTTAGTACCATCTCTGTCACAGGCTGCTCCTGATACTGGCTTTAGATCCCCCAGTCAGTTCCGGATTACTAAATAGGCAAAGCAGGCACTGGCCTACGGGCCCCACTCCTTTTAGGGGCCCCGTGACAATGGATGCAAATAATATTGATTTGCTCTTGAAAGAAACTTACAATCAATCAAGCTTTCTTAAATTGTTTCCAATTAGTTTTTATTTAATAACATTACGAATTGTTAATGTTTAGTTGTGTGTAATAAAATTGGTTAATTAACATTGTTAGTTGGTAAAATTAAAAACGTAGTAGCAGATCATTTGCGAGGGGAGGGGGCCTGAAATCTCGCCTGCCCAGGGGCCTTCACGTGGTTTAATCCGGCACTGCACCCGGTCTATAAGGAATGCGCAGTTCCTGGTCTTGTTTTGGCAAAATGAAAGAAGACTTTAGATTTTCCACTCTTTCGGTGAGTGCACACAAAGTTTAGGAGAAAGAGTGAAGCGTGGGCAAAGGGCTACAGAGTCTCTTCAGCTTCCTCTTTCTCATGATGTCTGGGTGCCAGACACTGATCTTCCCACGCTCCCACACCTGCCTTCCTTTACTTTTCTATGTACAAAATTTGCTACATGGTTTAGAAGAAGCCTGTAAAGTTGTGCATGTAATGCTAAGAAGTCACGATCCAAGCTGGTGACCGAAAGGAGCCAGTCCCAGGATGCACTGCCAAGTGGATGGGCCCGTCAGCCCATTCCCTCGGCAGTGCATCCTGGGACTGGTGGTCCATTCGGAGGTTGGACAGAACTGGCACCAGGAGTCGCACGCCACAATCTATGGCGCAGAGTGTTATGAAAGTTGTTTGAAAGTATGAAGACTGTTTAAAATAGGGTGTGCATTCTGTTTTCTAAAAGGTCCATGCTAAGAAGTCACCCATGAAGACGAAAGTACAGGAGTGTTGGGCTATGCATGATACCTATGACACCTTGCCTACTATTGTATTTTTACACCATGGCTGAGGAGGAGGTGACCTCCACAGGGGGGGTCATGCTTGCGACTCCATAAAAGCCTGCGATAACGTGATTAGTGCATATTTCGTGTCCATCACATTGTGCATGTCGCTCCCTTCCTAACCCAGTACATCTGCTGTGTTCATTCTATATCTCAGTGTAATTCTATTTTGGGAATTTATATAGCATAGACCTGACCACGGCGGGCAGCGACACGCTTCACGTAACACAACAACAGATGCGAGATGATGTGAGTCAAGAAGCAGCACATGGTGCTTTACGTGAGCAGATGGACATAGGAAAGGTGAGATGAATAATTTAGGGAGAAGCTGTGATACATCTTTCATAAACAACTGCTGAGGTAAATTATCATCACATTATACATAGAGACGTGAAGGTAGGGCTTTTTACAACATTTACAATCAGCAGTCAGGTTATAAAACAGCTTCAAATGTTTTGTTTGTTAGGCGCAGGTCAACCAATACAGTGAATTAGAAGAGGTAAGAAGAATAGATCAGATGCTTAAAGTAAAGCAGGGAATAGCAGGGCTGAGACTAATAAGGAAGTGACTGAGCAAAGAAAACAATAAATTATAAGTTACATTTAAAAGTCTTAAAACAAAGTGCAGTCCGAGGATGAGGATGTGTTACTGAGAGTGTGGGGGTAAACAAAGAAGAGACACACGTTTTTCTAAATATTGAGTTAAGTTCGATGCACACTTAAGGTTAAACAACAGCAGAGGGTACACGACCCTTCAAAGCATACCTAAGGTTAAACAACAGCTCAGCGTACACGACTCTTCAACACACTCCTCATTTTAAACACCAGCATAGGGTACATGACCCTTCAATGCAAACCTACGTTTAAACAACAACACAAGGTCAATATCTATAACAAAAACATGGCCAAAATAAGCATCCAGGTAAATAGATGAAATCACAGCTAAGCCAACACATGCAGACCAGCACCATGACGAGAATGTTTTCAAATATATGTAGGAACAGATCAAGAATGGAAAAAAACTGTTGCAAGCAAGCAGCAATACTAGCACACCACATACGTAAATGCACAATTAAAATTTGTAGTGGCACAATAGAATGGGTTCAATATTGCACTGCTCACGATCAAATTGTTGCTTCACGCAAATGTAGAAATAAATAATCAATCCAATTAATAAGGCATGCTATGAAGATTGGAGAGAATTGTTAAGGCATGGTAAGAAAATTGGTGCGAAATGACACCGGTACACAAACCTGGTACACAAGTATCTACTTGCTGGGAAGGAGAAGGTTTTCAAACTACATAATAAGTGCACAATCCTGGAGTACAAATGAAAATATTCCAAGATCTCACAACAGAGCTGGGATTCTTGCTGTCCTGTGCACCACACGCTTTTGAGGTTTAAAATCAGCTGTGTTGGCACATCAAGATGAAAATAATACATTGAGTGCAAAGAAGACTTAAATACACTGCAGTTCTTGGACATGACAGCATAAATCCTCCCAATCAGGCAAAATGGGCCAGAAAACGTCGCACTATGTTGTTTTTTTGAGGAGATGGCATGAGTAATATTCAAACCAACAGCCCATTGTGACGTTAACCTGAGTTTACAGGCATTGCACACTCACCAGCAATTCAATGGAGACCGACACGTACGGAAATTACCAGGGAACACGTAGCAGCATCACACCAATAATGCTCCAGCTCCTACACACTCCAGGTAAGCAGCTCGAGCAGGAGTACAACCTGGTGAGTGAAAAATTCTAATGTAAATGTGGAGTGCAGTTCCCAGCCCCTGCTCTTCAGGTTACCGGCCGTCAAATAAAAGCACAGAAAAACAAAATCCAGTGACAACAGGGCCATTGCAAACTCACCACTGGCACAATAAGGACTGGTCAATGCCATTACATACTGGCATACAATTTCAAATAAACTGCCAATTCAATCCAATAGAGGGTTTAAAATATGTTTTAAAGTACTGCACATCCAAGCCAATGGAGAGCTGCCTGAAGCTTACAGTCTATTCTCTCTAAACATTTGACATCATTCCAGGATTCCCTTCACTTTTAAGGTACTCACAGCAAGGAACCGCTGGCTCACTCTGCATCAATACAGCCAGAAAAAGTTCTAGTTGTTTCCAAAATCCTATTACCTCGGCAGCACCTCTTCAAATGCCCTGGGTTGAGGCCGTCTGATGGATCAGGCACCGGTGGGGCTCCCGGGCGCATTTCTTCTCAGCAGGCTTGTGATAGGCTCTCTTAAAAGTACTCTTAATGTATCTCCTCCCCGGTTGCAGCAATTGTGACTCCTCTTAAGTATCAGAAGTAAGGTTTTCCTCACTGTAGGTTTTTTTCCACTCGTCACCATTGTTACAATACAAAAGAAGTCAAAAGGTATCAATGAAGTAGGTTATAAGTAAGAGGTTTATTAAGCTTAGTTACAGGTTTAGGAGTAGGAGATAGGAAGTGTAGCCCTACCAGGAGCAGCATCTTTGCTGCTCAGCCCACACATCACAAATGTCTCTCTGTCACCCACACCATAAAGCATTCCACCATTCCACACACACACCACATCCATAAAGGTTGAAAAGCAGGGAACAGGTAACTAAGGGAAAGGATGCATAATGAGAATACAAGTCACAACAATTTCCTGTCCCTATCATAACACAAGCCTGTTCACCATCTCAGAGTTGGTATGTTCCTGAAACTCTGCCTGAGGGAGTCATTCAGAACAACCTGTTAATGTCTTGGAGTGGCAAAATGTTGATGATTTGTTTTCTAGATATTTTACACTCCAGAGCATTACAACACGTTTCTAAAATTGCTGAGAATGCTATGTATCTCGAGTAAGCCTGGAAATGTCTTTTGCTGTCAAAGCAGCAATTCTAAAAAGACCACCAAAAACCTTAGGGCCAACTTACAAAAGCACTAATGAGTACAGGAGATAAGTCTGCCAAAGTGTTACTTTGTGTAATCCTAAAAGCCTTTGCAAATTGGCCCAAAGTATCAACAATTGGAAAACAATTGACGTTTTAAAGGACTATTCATATACCAATAGAAAAGACGGTTCCCTTTTTGCACTTTAACTATAAAGAGTTGGTAGTTTTGGGGCTGATTCTCAAATGGCTTAAGGAGGACGTAGTATAACTTGCTGTAGTCACAAATGCCTTCGTGAATCAGCCCCATATCCACTAGTTATTTCACAGTCTATCCGGTCAAAATGGTTGTCTGTAATGTTAATATTAGACCACTCATTTCCTACATATATTTGTTTGTGGCTCATATTTAAGGCATAGGGACTGCTTCTTAATTGATACATTTTAATATGGAGCCCCAAGTTATTTATCTATTACATTTGGTAAGTTTTCCATATCACATATGTTGCCCAAGGGAGTTAAATCACTCTGCAACGGCGCAATTAGGTTCAATGTACTAAGACATATGGGGGCATAATATCAAGGGGGTTTATCTCCGCTTTTTTGGCTTTAAAAGCCAAGAAAGCGGAGATGAATGAATGAATGAATGAATGAATGAATGAAAGTGGATTTTTTGAGCGCGATTTGCTGCCCTGAGGCGTCCAAGTGCTAGAGGAACCTGTTGGAAGTCTGAGTGAGGTTGCAGACCGGGAAGAGGGAAGTAGAGCTGAGTTTATTAGAGAGATTTGAACAGGTGTGTTTTTAGTTGTTTGCGGAAAGAGGCGAGGTCAGGGTTGGATCTCAAATGAAAAGGAAGGGAGTTCCAGATCTTAGCGGCATTGAAGGCAAACATCCTTCCGCCTGATCTTGTCCTTTTTATTCTAGGGGCTGTGCCATAAAAGCCTGGCTAGAGCGTAGGTCTCTGCCTGGACGATACTGGCTTACTAGGCTACGAGTAATTTGAGGCCCCGAGTCCCAGAAGACCTGGTGAGCAATACACATTGCCTTAAAAGTGACTCTCTTACGCACTGGGAGCCAGTGTAGGCTCTGACTGGCGTTCTGCGTGGGATCTGCAGTAGAGTGCGGGCAGCGCAGTTTTGTACTAGCTGTAGTCTATTTAGTGTGTACTCTGGAGCACCCAGATAGAGGGCGTTGTTAGAGTCCAGTCGTGACTGTATCATGCCCTGTATGGCTAGCTGTTTTGCCTCCATTGGGAGCAAAGGGAGAACTTTCTTCAGTGTCCTGAGCAGTCCAAAGCAGGTGGCTGAGAGCTTTGTGACCTGGGTGTTAAGTGAAAGACTCCTGTCCAGCCATACCCCTAGGCTTTTGATGTTTTCGTTCGGAGCCGAGAAGGTCGGATCAGCCGGGCCCAGGAGCATAAGCTCCGTTTTGTCACCATTGAGCTTTAGTGATGACAAAGTCATCCAGGCCTTCACCTCCTCCAAGCAATTTGTTAGTCCACCTGAAAGTGGCTGTTGAGCCTCCTGCGCTAGTGTGACCACCAGCTGGGTGTCGTCCGCATAGGAAATGATCTTAACTCCATACGGACGAACTACCTCAGCCAGTGGCCTCATGTAGATATTAAAAAGCACAGGGCTTAAAGAGGAGCCCTGGGGGACTCCACACTACAGGGGCATGCTGAAGGAAACTGTCTGTTCGTCAAACACTTGGAACGACCTGTTGCTTAGAAAAGATTTTAACCAGAGCCAGGCCTTGTCCACAATGCCGACGCTCGAAAGACGGTTCAGTAGGGTGTTATGACTGACCGTGTCGAACGCCGCGCTGAGATCAAGGAGGATCACTGCCACTGATCCTCCTTGATCAAGAATTTTCCTGGACTCCTCGATGACCATTAGGAGGGCGGACTCTGTTCCATGCTTAGGTCTGAACCCTGTCTGGGTGGTATCTAACAGCTGGTTATCTTCAAGAAAGCTAATCAGCTGGAGATTGACATACTTCTCCACGATTTTACTCACCCAGGGTAGCAGGGAAATAGGACGATAGTTGGCAAAGTCCAGTGGGTCTAGGTTTGGCTTTTTTATCAGTGCTCGGACCATTGCCTGTTTCCAGGCAGGAGGGACAATGCCAGAAGCGATGGAAGCATTCAGGAGGTTCTTGATGATAGGTAGGACCGTCTGAGATGCTAGCAACATGGCTTCTGGGGGTGCCAGGTCAGTTGGAGATCCGGATTTTACTTTCCGAGCCATGGACTCAACCACTTTGAGATCCATGCAGGGAAAGTGGTCAAGCGTGGGTGAGGAGGCTAGCACGGGGTCTGACCGCCTGGTTTTCTCCTGAACTATCAGAGGAGTAGTGGTGCATGGGAAGGAAGTGTATATTTTGTTTACTTTGGCCGAGAAAAATTCTGCCAGGTCGTTGCATTGGGAGAAAATTACAAAAAACAATTTGATGGACAGAATGTAGATCAATGTCTTACATTCACCCCAGTACAAGGATCTGGGCCTAAATCCATCGTTTTTTGCACTCCACACCACCCTGGGTCAGATAATGGCTTTATGCAAATCAGCTCTGACCCTGTGCCCCATGGGAACAGTCCAGTCCGAACTACAACAGCCATATCTTTCCCAGACCGGAATCAAGCATCCGAGGACCGGACCGGTTTCGAGGTAACACCTCTCATCAGCCCGGCTAGCTTGACTCCAGTGGTGTGGAGACAGATTTTTCCTCATATACACTGGGGCGGGGTGGTTTTGTAAGTTTTTTCAGAGTTTGAAAGATTTCCCTGGGTTTAGATTTTGCAGCTAGGATCTTGTCAGAAAAGTATGCTGCTTGAGCAGCTTTTACTTCCTTTTTGTATGCTTTTATTTCCTCTCGATATCGAGTTTTTTCCTCCATGGAATAGTCTGAGCGCCATTTTCTTTCAATTTTACGGCATTGGCGCTTTTTGTTCCTGATAAAATTATCTCCTTATTACCTAGCTGTCGCTAACACCAGTTAGCGACAGCTAGTAGGAGATAGCGACCAACTTGGGCCCCTCTTTGCATGTCAGTGATATTTATCACTAATGACATGCAAAGTGGGCGTGCCAAGATGTTAGCGACTGGAAACAGTCGCTAACATCGCTATCTCCTAATACCAACTTTTGGAGATATTCGCGCTAAGCGCGAATATCTCCAAAAGCTAACACCCGCCCTGAGCAGTTCTTACCCATGTTATCCAATGGGAGGTGGATAACATGGCTAAGAGCATTAGCTCGGTAATGCATGAATATCGCTGACTTTTCAGCGATATTCATGCATTGCGGCCGATTATTATCGCATTTGCGATAAACCTTGGTAATACCAAGGTTTATCTGCGATAAAAATCGCCGCAGCTCAGCGGTATATTTTTGTCTCTAACCAAGCAATAGCGATAATTATCGATATTGCTTGGTAATATGCCCCATGGTTATTTTGTACAGCAAGAAGATTATTAAAACTAGCATTGATCCATAAACGGAGGTGTAATAGCTCACAAGGACACAATAAATGAGGTAAATAATCAACATAAATTACTCAAATAACATTCAGTGCAATTTATGAAGAGCAGTTTGCCAGTTGATGCAGGTAAAGCAAAAAATGGTAACAGTGGAAAAGGGCAGAATATCAGTGAAGTTGTAAAGAATCTGAAAAATAGAGTCAAACTGCAGAAAGGAACTATAGAAGGTATACAGAATGGCTGGACCATTCTGACAGTGGTGAGAAAGATGGGACAGCAAGAGGGAAGTATAGCAGAGAGTTGACAATTAAGGCATAGAAATTAGAAAAAAAGAGATTAATCTTAACATCTCTTTGGAACTTAGAGCTGATAGTAGTGAATTTAAAAACCTTGCAGTGTTGCCAGAGAAGGATTGAGTCTTAGATAATTCTCTTTTAAAGGTTGTGGGCCAAAGTATAAGAGAATCTGCACTATTGCAGCTCTGTTTGACCATAGAGATTTTCAGTTTCTCAGTCAAATAGAAGGATGAAGAGGTGTGTAATTTTTCGTATGTGATGCAGGGCATCCTAAATTGAGATCTTGCATCAGTGCTTGCTTCAAAGCCCATCCCTATTAAGATGATGTCTTACCATTGTCCTTTATCAAAGCTCTCTGTGCAGATTTTCTCTTAACCATGCTCACCCCTTGTCAATACCTACCTCACTAAATTCATCTTGCCAGAGCTCTCAAGACAAGCCAGATTGCCCCACTCCTAAAGAAACCTGCACTAGACCCTCATGACCTCGCCACCTACTGAGCTTTTACTCGCCTACCATTTATCAGCAACATCATTGAAAAATCAGCTTATGTTCAACTCCAACACCACGTCAGTGCTAACCATCTCCTGCATGACTCAATACTTACGCTGATGACACCCAGCTGCTCTTTACATCTGATAAGGGCAGGGATTTCGACGGTTCGCGGATTAGAGACTGTTTGGGAGCTGTCTTTGCCTGGTTCCAGCGTCACAGCTTAAAATGCAATTCCGATAAATCGGAATTGCTTTTTTTTGGATGTCCTCCAGACCCTGGCTGGAAGGCCTGGTGACCTTCAGACATGTTTCCACCGGATGCTGCTTCTTCTAAAGCCAAAAACCTAGGCGTTGTGGTAGATGATGGCCTCACCTTCGGCCCCCAGATCATTGGACTGACTGGTAAATGCTTCGGCCTTTTAAAGATGCTGCGGAAATTTCTTCCGCTTCTCTCGCTGAAGCATAGAAAGATCATCGTGCAGTTCTTGATAGGTTCGCGTCTGGATTACGCGAATGTTCTCTATCTTGGCCTGCCGAAATATCTTTTGGCCCGATTGCAGATTGTGCAGAACTCTGCGGCTAGAGCCATTTTTGGCCTCCAGCGCAGAGCTGGAGCCACAGAGTTGCTAAAGAAATTGCACTGGCTTCCAGTTGCTAAAAGAATTGTTTTTAAGGCGCTCACTTTTGCCTTCAAGTCCCTTCATCGGATAGGCCCCAAATACCTTCAGAAACGCTTGGCTTTTTATGTGCCTCGCAGGACGTTATGTTCTGCGTCTCTATGCAAAGCCTTGACTCCCTCTATCTGCCTGACTAGAATTGGAGGACGTTCCTTTCGATTTCTAGCGACTCAAGGTTGGAACGACCTGCCTGTTCCGCTCAGGAAAACTGAGGATTTGCTTTCCTTTAGAAAAGGACTTGAAACCTGGCTTTTCACCCAGTAATTGGTCTCTGTTTTCTTTCTTTTCGTGCCTGTTGTGCTATGTTTCTTCTTATTCCTTAGGCTCTTTGCCAAAGCACCGGGACACTCCTTGGAGTAGCTGTGCGCTATAAAAGAAAATTTTTAACATAACATTTAACATAACTACCAGTTTGGCTTCGGATCATGCTGCAGCATGTAAATAGAAACCTTACAAATTGTGGATGGCCTCTGCCTTTTGATATTAATGATCAAAAAGGGGGGTGGTGTGCACACCATACGTTTTTCACTTTAGTCCTGCGTTTATTCATTTGTCTATTGAATGCGTGCGTCCTGGGCTATGCCTTGCCCTGTTGGCATCAAAGTTTGAACAGATGAGTGGGTAACATGCGTATGCTCCGCTCCCAGTGCACAGCTTTGAAGGATAGTTAATCCTACTTCTAGAATCCATATACATTTAACTCCTTTACTCCATTTTTAGTCCAAATTTATCAGTTGTATTCACCGAGTTTTTTTCTTGTAATATTCCACATACATAACTTGTCTCTTGTGTTTTTATGCCAGAAACCGGTCCCCGGGAGCTTGTTTCCTTCCCAGTGTAAGAATTGGCTTTTGTAGTTTGGTTTGCCCTGTTCCCATCATGCAC
This sequence comes from Lissotriton vulgaris, assembly GCF_964263255.1. NCBI lineage: Eukaryota > Metazoa > Chordata > Amphibia > Caudata > Salamandridae > Lissotriton > Lissotriton vulgaris. The sequence continues at coordinate 1,179,352,851 of NC_141694.1, read as the reverse complement.
TGGGACAGGAACAGACTAATTTGCATACAGCCAGGTTCTGAAACTGGGATGGTGCAGTGAGCTAAAAAACGGTGTTGGATCTAGCCCTGATCTCTTGACTGGGTGAGAGCTTTCTGCTTGATTCAGAGACTCTGTCCCTCACCACCCCTTGTTGTAAATATTTTTGTCCACCCTAAGCGTGGAAGGGTATTCTCAGATGTGAGACCCTTGCTCATTGCACCATCAGGATTCAAGCAAACCGGGCCGAAGACGGCTGTAATGCCAGAAACCGGTCCCCGGGAGCTTGTTTCCTTCCCAGTGTAAGAATTGGCTTTTGTAGTTTGGTTTGCCCTGTTCCCATCATGCACTGGGACAGGAACAGACTAATTTGCATACAGCCAGGTTCTGAAACTGGGATGGTGCAGTGAGCTAAAAAACGGTGTTGGATCTAGCCCTGATCTCTTGACTGGGTGAGAGCTTTCTGCTTGATTCAGAGACTCTGTCCCTCACCACCCCTTGTTGTAAATATCCTTGTGTTTTTAAAGCTTCACATATTCTGAATGTGCCCATCCGGACCTCTTTAAAGAATACGATAGGAACACAAGATTCATCCAAAGCAGCATAACTTTATTGGCACCCAATGCATTTCGGGCTAAACAGAGCCCTTCGTCAGGGAAAACTGCAATTTAAACATTAAAGACAGCATTACTACATGATCCTTTGTCCAGTTTACAATTCATATCATCCTTGAAACATCAGAGCTAATTCCCCGTGCTTTTAAATATAAATACAATAAAGACAACATAATGGTGACTTTTTCTTTCAGTACTTCATCATTCAATAAGCTATGCAGTATGTTACGCATTCTCACTTACTATCGAGTGTCAAGCCCTCACTCCTTACTAACCCGCCTGCAATTTGCCTCACTATTGCACTTATTTCACCTTTGCTTTTAAGCCAAGTTAATCCCTTATTTCTAGCGTATTTATACATTTCTTTACATCCATACATTTCTTTATTCACTCCATGTTTTTCGAGTTCACTGTGCGTTACGCGCTTATGTAAAAACTGTTCTTTCTCAATTTTTAACTGGCAAATGCTTACGCGCCATTTTTCAACCCGTACCTGCCAACAGCCGCTTAGCTTTTCGTGTCCGTCTTTCAACAACTCTGATCTTGCACTCGTAAACCTTCAATTTAAAGTCAACCCTCCTCCCCATTACGTAACACAACTTAATGAGCAACGATAATCACCTCCCCCTTCCCTCCTAAACTTCAACTCCCATAATCCACCTTCACGTGATATCATCACCGTAAAAAATAAATAAAAAAGTAACACAGAGCGCAAACTGAATAACTCAAATGTTTCACAGGTCTAGACATGCGTTTCCTTGCAAATTGTAGCCTCCATTAGAAATTCCGCTAGTATTCAATTAAAATATGCTGTGTGTATATGTATGCGATATTTTCTTCTTCCATGTATTCAGTTCATTTGGGTGCACTGCCAGCAAATAGGGCAGTAGTGTTAATCATCAAAAAGGGGGGTGGGGTGCACACCATACGTTTTTCACTTTAGTCCTGCGTTTATTCATTCGTCTATTGAATGCGTGCGTCCTGGGCTATGCCTTGCCCTTTTGGCATCAAAGTTTGAACAGATGAGTGGGTAACATGCGTATGCTCCGCTCCCAGTGAACAGCTTTTGAAGGATAGTTAATCCTACTTCTAGAATCCATATACATTTAACTCCTTTACTCCATTTTTAGTCCAAATTTATCAGTTGTATTCACCGAGTTTTTTCTTGTAATATTCCAAATACATAATTTGTCTCTTGTGTTTTTGATATTAATGGACATCTCAGCTGCCTATGATACAGTTGACCATCCTACCCTCTTAAGCACCCTCGAGTTTTGATTGGGATTCACCGGCAAATGCTTACGCGCCATTTTTCAACCCGTACCTGCCAACAGCAGAGCTAATTCCCCGTGCTTTTAAATATAAATACAATAAAGACAACATAATGGTGACTTTTTCTTTCAGTACTTCATCATTCATTAAGCTATGCAGTATGTTACGCATTCTCACTTACTATCGAGTGTCAAGCCCTCACTCCTTACTAACCCGCCTGCAATTTGCCTCACTATTGCACTTATTTCACCTTTGCTTTTAAGCCAAGTTAATCCCTTATTTCTCGCGTATTTATACATTTCTTTACATCCATACATTTCTTTATTCACTCCATGTTTTTCGAGTTCACTGTGCATTACGCGCTTATGTAAAAACTGTTCTTTCTCAATTTTTAACCGGCAAATGCTTACACGCCATTTTTCAACCCGTACCTGCCAACAGCCGCTTAGCTTTTCGTGTCCGTCTTTCAACAACTCTGATCTTGCACTCGTAAACCTTCAATTTAAAGTCAACCCTCCTCCCCATTACGTAACACAACTTAATGAGCAACGATAATCACCTCCCCCTTCCCTCCTAAACTTCAACTCCCATAATCCACCTTCACGTGATATCATCACCGTAAAAAATAAATAAAAAAGTAACACAGAGCGCAAACTGAATAACTCAAATGTTTCACAGGTCTAGACATGCGTTTCCTTGCAAATTGTAGCCTCCATTCGAAATTCCGCTAGTATTCAATTAAAATATGCTGTGTGTATATGTATGCGATATTTTCTTCTTCCATGTATTCAGTTCATTTGGGTGCACTGCCAGCAAATAGGGCAGTAGTGTTAATCATCAAAAAGGGGGGTGGGGTGCACACCATTCGTTTTTCACTTTAGTCCTGCGTTTATTCATTCGTCTATTGAATGCGTGCGTCCTGGGCTATGCCTTGCCCTTTTGGCATCAAAGTTTGAACAGATGAGTGGGTAACATGCGTATGCTCCGCTCCCAGTGAACAGCTTTTGAAGGATAGTTAATCCTACTTCTAGAATCCATATACATTTAACTCCTTTACTCCATTTTTAGTCCAAATTTATCAGTTGTATTCACCGAGTTTTTTCTTGTAATATTCCAAATACATAATTTGTCTCTTGTGTTTTTGATATTAATGGACATCTCAGCTGCCTATGATACAGTTGACCATCCTACCCTCTTAAGCACCCTCGAGTTTTGATTGGGATTCACTGGCAATGTCCTTTACTAGTTTTCCTCGTACCTTTCCAGCCAACACCAGTTTGTACACAGAAGCACATGCAGGTCACAAAAGATCCCTATCACCAAAGACCCCCCGGGCTTCATACTGTCTCCTGTATTCCTCAACATAAATGGAGTAGCTTGGTACTCCACTTAGATATGACAGTATCAAGATTCACCAAAATGCTAATGATGCACCACCCCACTTGAAAGTTACTTAGACGTCAGATATCCAATATCTTAAACACTGCTTGCACATCATCTATATTTTAAATAATGCGTGGCGACTACCTTGGGCTCAACTCAGCTAAGACAGAATAACAAATATTTGCCCAGAACAATAAATAAAATACAGTACAAACCTGGCTCTAGGAAATGAACCTTGAAAACTTCGAACGTCAACTTTCACTAAACGTCAAGTCACTTGGATGCACCCTGGACGCCAACCTCACCTCAAAGAACGCATTGCAAAAACCAAAGAAGGTATGGTTTCTTTTAGAAGATAACTTCAGAACTGCTGTTCAAGCCTTTATACTCCCACATTTGGATGGTTGTAAGACCCTACTCCATGGCTTCCCACAGTTCACACTCATATCCTTTAGGGGCATCCTAAATGAGCATACTGATGGAACTCAACTGGCTCCCCTTGCCAGCCCAAATTCAAAATCACCTGCATCATTTACAAAGCTATCACAGCCAACACCCCTGCATATCCTGCAGATAAGAGCTCCCAACTCTGGTGATTAGCATCACACTCGAAACCAGGACTTAATCAGAATGCAAACTAAGTTGTATAAAGAAGAAAAAAAATAAGATAGCAGACCTTTTCCATTTATGCATCAAGGATATGGAACAACATCCCCATATCCATCAAAACTGCCCTAAAACTGCTCTAGTTTAGGAAAAAGGTGAATACTCACCTCTTGAAAGAACATTGCATCTCAATGCATTATTCACCTACAACCCAGCTTCCTTCTCTCTTACCTGTTGACTTTATGCTTGTCTTGTACTGTGCAGAGTGCACCCCTGCCTTTTCTGCCTTTTGGCCAGGTTTGCACTATAGAAATGCCATATACATATATATATATATATTACCTACTGGCGATAGCCAGTAGGTATATATAGTTAGGATTTTTTTCCTATGGGATTTCTGAAAATTCTATGTCGAATAACTTTGGCGTTTGTGGACAGAATTGGCTGAAATTATCAGGAAAATGGCACATTTTGTTTCTGAGTAGCCCCTGAAAATGTGGGGGGGTTTCGTCAAGCGGGGGCCGAGAAAAAAGGGGGGTCCCAAAACATGTTTTTAACATTGAGTTTTCCATAGGGCGGTTGGACTCACTTTTAGCTCGAACGGCTGAATGGATTTCCACAAAACTTGGCAAAATTGTAGGGACTGGTAGCCCGATGTGCCTTTGCTATGTCTCAAGATATATGCTCCAGTGGTTTTTACAAAAATTAACTTTGAAAAATATATATTGGGCTACATTGGGCTATATATATGTTGGAGCTCAAATGTAGCCCAATGTAGCCCAATGTAGCCCAAAGATGGCCACCAGAGACAAAAAAAAACAAATGTAGCCCAAATAACAGCCAGATATAGCCCAACTATAGCCCAGTGACAGAATGTCCCAGAGTGTTCTAAAGAACAACTAGAGCGCTAACAGTCTTACTTATGACAAAAGTATGGCACACCTGAAGTCATCTTGATTGGAATAAAGTGTTAACACTTAAAACATTTAATTTGCAAAGGAACAAAATGAGAGGTTTCATTTTGCCATAGAAATGCTATATATTACCTACTGGCGGTCGCTAGTAGGTATATATAGTTAGGATTTTTTTGAATAGGGATTTCTGAAAATTCAATGTTGAATAACTTTGGCATTGATGGACGGAATTGGCTGAAATTTTAAGGAAAATGGCACATTTTGCTTCTGAGCGTCCCCTGAAAGTTTGGGGGGGTTTCGTCAATCAGAGACCGAGAAAAAAGGGGGGTCCCAAAACGTGTTATTAACATTGAGTTTTCCATAGGGCGGTTGGACTCACTTTTAGCTCGAACGGCTGAATGGATTTCCACAAAACTTGACAAAATTGTAGGGACTGGTAGCCCGATGTGCCTTTGCTATGTTCAAGATATATGCTGCAGTGGTTTTTACGAAAAAATTAACTTTGAAAAATATATATTGGGCTACATTGGGCTATATATATGTTAGAGCCCAAATGTAGCCCAATGTAGCCCAATGTAGCCCAATGTAGCCCAAAGATGGCCACCAGATACAAAAAAAACAAATGTAGCCCAAATATCAGCCAGATGTAGCCCAACTATAGCCCAGTGACAGAATGTCCCAGAGTGTTCTAAAGAACAACTAGAGCGCTAACAGTCTTACTTATGACAAAAGTATGGCACACCTGAAGTCATCTTGATTGGAATAAAGTGTTAACACTTAAAACATTTAATTTGCAAAGGAATAAAATGAGGGGTTTCATTTTGCCATAGAAATGTTATATATATATATATATATATATATATATATATATATATATATATATACCAACGTAATCCCTCATACAAGGAAGCGCTGTCCCTGAGTGCTGCTGCCCGACCTTCCTGCAACGCCTCGCGGCCCCCGCTTCGCGGGCGCCGCTCGTAGGCAAGACTTCCCTGGGAGAATCACTTCCTTAATCTCTACCTGTGCATTGTGCACCAACGCGCCCTTTGGACTTTGACAGCCTGCTGACAAGGGTAGAGGCGGGACTGCGAGGACCAGCATTCCGAGCGGCGGGGATCGGCCGCAGCTGGTCCTCTTCCCGCCCCCTCCTCCTCCCTTCAAAATCTCTGTGGAGCGAGTGTGCCCTGTGAGCCCTCATACAAGGAAGCGCTGTCCCTGAGTGCTGCTGCCCGACCTTCCTGCAACGCCTCGCGGCCCCCGCTTCGCGGGAGCCGCTCGTAGGCAAGACTTCCCTGGGAGAATCACTTCCTTAATCTCTACCTGTGCATTGTGCACCAACGCGCCCTTTGGACTTTGACAGCCTGCTGACAAGGGTAGAGGCGGGACTGCGAGGACCAGCATTCCGAGCGGCGGGGATAGGCCGCAGCTGGTCCTCTTCCCGCCCCCTCCTCCTCCCTTCAAAATCTCTGTGGAGCGAGTGTGCCCTGTGAGCCCTCATACAAGGAAGCGCTGTCCCTGAGTGCTGCTGCCCGACCTTCCTGCAACGCCTCGCGGCCCCCGCTTCGCGGGAGCCGCTCGTAGGCAAGACTTCCCTGGGAGAATCACTTCCTTAATCTCTACCTGTGCATTGTGCACCAACGCGCCCTTTGGACTTTGACAGCCTGCTGACAAGGGTAGAGGCGGGACTGCGAGGACCAGCATTCCGAGCGGCGGGGATCGGCCGCAGCTGGTCCTCTTCCCGCCCCCTTCTCCTGCCCTGCCTTCATAACTTGCGTGGGTAACGCGCACGCGGGACGCGCGCGGGGCAACGGCCGGGGCGAAGACCGGGCAAAGAGCGGGCCGTTTAAGGCCGTTCAAGGACGGCAGAGGACGGCCCAGGCCCCGAATCCCTGTCTCATCGCCCTGAAACCACCATCCAGGTAGGCCGATTGCCACTTAGCCTTCTCGAGGCCACAGCCTTTCAACACCTGGTATAGCACTTTTTATTGCCAACGCCAAGCATGCGGCACAAAACAAGAAGCTGTACCAAAAAAGCTACGGAGGTAGCGCAAGTGACTGGTCCCATTGACCTTTTCATCTCACGGGTAAATGAGACAATTGATAAGAGCATTGTACTCCTAGAGAAAAGAGTCTCCCTGGACCTCATGAACGCCAAGCGCTCCTCCCTGGGCTCCCTTGCAAATGCAAATTCACCCTCTCAGCAAGCTTCGAATAATTGCTCTTTGCCCTTGCCCTTGACCACTATAGGCACTGTTACAGTACCGAGTGCTGTTAACTTGTCGGTTACCTGTTCGGAGTCGGACCCGTCCTTTGTGGATCTGGAGGCGACCCCAGACCTAGAAGCCTGTCGGACACCCAAAGAGACGGAGCCGGGCCTGGATGGGTTAACTGCCAAGTCGACTCCTCATGTGCCTAGTGATTCCAGGGGAAAGGTCACTTTTATTCCAACAAAAGTAGTGACTAAGCCCAAAACTAAGGAGTCTAAACCCAAGGAGAAGACTAAAGCCAAAGTTAGTAACCACAATTTGATAACACCTACTCCACATACAGCGCCTGGTATTCCATGTTGGGTCGAAAACATGGTCACTGATCTCAAGCATGATCTTGAAGCCACAATAGCGGCCCAAATCAAACCCTTGATTTCTAAACTCGATAGGCTAACATCGCTCATTAATACTAAATGGCCCAACAAGTCTAATGAGCCTGGGCCTGTCCAGCAACAAGGGCACGGGGAACTACCGTCCAACCCCCAACCGCCAGCCAAGGTCATCAAGCCCATAACTGGTAAAGCGAACATGTTGCCATCTTCCAAGGACCAAGCTGCATTACATTCTCCCCATTCAGGGAACAACCCTGCTCAGCCGCCACCTATCCCCAATACAAAAGCGGTGAGCAATCCTTCATCCGTGCAGCAATCAGCCGTTGGTACCAAATCTAACATCTCCCAAACTACGGGTCCCAAAGGGAAACCTACGAATATCCTAGCCTCTCACTCTACTAGTAACTCTGAAACCCCTAAGCCAAGGCAGACCCGCTACAAGTCTATTAGTCTGCCACCAGAAGTTTCTCCTTTTGTGGTTGTGTTGACTGCTGTCCCCCCACTGAAGGAAGGAGTTAAAGAGACCTATGTAGAGTTAAGAAATAAATGTGCACAGTGGCTCCAAATACATAAACCACTACCTAGTAGTATGAGTGGGGAAATTCTCACTGTACGTAGAGGGGATTGGGTGGGTAGGGGTAAGAAAACAATACCAGGGGATGTAATTACTGTTAATTTCAGGGATGTGGGGGCTGCGACTTTTATTTGTAATGCACCTAACAGCGGTCCTGCCACCCAGATCAAACCACTCCCCTTGTCCTACTTCCTCCCCAACTCGACAAGACCCAACTTCCACCGGCCAATCATTCCAAGTAATCAAGAGCCTGTACATCCCCCCCGATATGCCCCTAACCACTGGCAGCAGCCGCCCTACTTTCCACCTTTTGTCCCGCACCATGTGGGCCCCCAGTGGCAACAACCTTTCCACCCCTTACCACCTTTTTTCCAACCTACCCAGCAGTGGCAACAACCGCCTCAGCCACCACTTACTGCCAATCATCATCAATGGCAACAGCCACGGCAGGATCCATTTTCATCTCTGTCCCTTAACCCCTCCTATACACAGTTTGCCCACCCAAATAGGTACTGTGTACTGGATGAGGTTGATTGACTTTCTTCTAAGGGAGGCTCAGACACTGACCTCCCTCATGCTAATATCCCCATGAAGGATGCAGTGCTGGGCACATCTCTCCCTACAAACTTAGAGGTGTCATCATCTACACTAATTAGGGATAGTGTAGTTTCATCCAACCCCCATTGTACTGTGATTCCAGACGGAAACTCAGCACATGGCGAGTTAAAAATTCTTAGTTGGAACCTTGCTGGGATCATGAGGAAACTAGGCCTCCCGGAGTGGAATGCTCTGGTTGATGCCCATAAAATCTGTATATTTCAAGAGACATGGGCCACTGAACCACTGCACCGGGTGGGGTTTGTCACCTTTTCCACACCAGCAATAAAATCCAAGGCAGGGAAGGGGCGGCCATCGGGGGGGCTAATTATTTGGATAAGTATCCTGCTTAACTGCAGGATAACCACCAAGAATGCAGGAACCCCGGATATCCTTGGTGTCTCCCTATTGGGCCTACGGGGAAGTATAACTGTTGACCTTTACAATGTTTACATCAGGGGAACAAAAAATGGGTGCATTTCACCCACAATGATGGAGCTTGAGGCTCAACTGAGAGAGCAGAGTGGACATGGCCATATCCTAGTGGCTGGGGATTTTAATTGTACATATGAACCACTCCCCCTAGAAGGAATACCAGACCTAGGAGAAGAGGATAGTAGATGGGGTATCCCTACCCTCTCTATCCCACCCATCAAGCGCTGGACTCGCAGTGCAATCCATCTAAATGCACTCACACTGGAGTTCGGATTAAGAGCTGCTAATGGTCGCACTCGATCTGACCTCCTGGGTGCTCCCACATTTAACAGAGTTGGTCAATGCACACGGATTGACTATATTCTGCTGGATAGGGGCCTCTGGAGCCATGTTAACGACATGGTTATTACCAATACCATAGAGAGCGACCATAACCCACTCTCCTTATCCCTAAAAAATCCTTGGCACATTGAAGTACTGCCAGCCTCTCTAAGCCGCCCACAGGGGATTACTGTTGCCTCTTGTGGCAGGCGTCTAAAGTGGAGTAAGTTTATGTGTAACACCGACAAACTATCCACAATAGACGAAGTGGTTAAGGGCACGCAGGCTGAAATTAGCTCCATTGATCTAACCATAGCAGCAGACAAGGCTACCGCTATTTTTGAAGCTGCTGTAAAAACTATTGGGGACCTTTTTTGGGTACAACTGCCCTCAGGGAAACAGAAACCTAAACCTAAACCTAAAGGCAAACACGATTGGTATTCGGCAACATGCAGGAAGGCCAAATCATGCCTAATAGAGGCAGTCAAAGGGAAGTCGTCCCTAACAATTCAAATTGCCAGAAGAAACCATAAAAAGGCCCTACAGGTAGCTAAAAGAGAGTGGGAGGATGCCTACTGGCTAACCCTTAAGGAAGCCAGTATGAAAAAAGACTCTAAATCCTTCTGGGATACCATAAGGGCACGAAATAGACCGGATAGCGACCTTATAACCTGCAGTATTTCGGGCGAGGTATGGGAGGCTCATTTTTCCAAACTTTACTCCTGCCATAACGACCTGAACGGAAGAGGGTCTTTCCAATCCTCTCCCTTCACTAACTATATTCATCTCCCTAGTGACCCTGACTTTACTTTGAAGGAAGTAGAATATGCTATTACCTCCATCATTCCACAAAAAGCCGCAGGACCAGATGGCATCCCCGGGGACCTGCTAAAATCTGATGGTGTTAATTGGGGCAAACTAATACACTCCCTCCTTCTTGCCATCTGTAGGGGTGCCCCAATTCCCGTGTCTTGGAAGGGGGCAGAGGTGGTTCCCATTCACAAGAAAGGCCCTAGGGATGATCCGTCCAATTACAGGCCGATTAGCTTACTAGATGTAAGCCAAAAAGTTGTCGGTAAAGTTATTCTACTCAGGATACTCAACTGGGTAGATGAAAACAAAATACTTACCGACTTTCAGGCCGGTTTTAGAGTAGGCACCGGTACGATAGAGCAGGCCTTCAGGCTTATGATGATTTACTGGAAGGTGGTAGTGATAGGCAAGGGCAGTCTTTATCTCGCATTCATCGACTTAAAGACTGCCTTTGACCTTGTCCCCAGGGACTTGTTGTGGAAGGTGTTGGCCAACATGGGGCTTCCAGAGTATCTTTTATCCCTATTGGTCAGGCTCCATCAGGACAGCTTTGCCCAAATTAGGTGGGGCTCTGAAGGGGAGAAAACGGGCTGTATTCCGGTCGAGAGAGGGGTACGCCAGGGATGTGTTCTGGCTCCCACCCTTTTCTCTTTGTACATTAATGGGGTGGTTGAGCACCTACTTAAATCACCATCCGACGAACCATCCCTGGCGGGGGTACGCATACCGACCCTCCTCTTCGCGGACGACACGCTCCTAATCTCCAAGACCCCAATGGGACTACAGAAACTCTTGGACAACTTCCAAACCTTTTGTACTGACCGGGGCTTGGTTATAAATACCAATAAAACAAAATACCTCGTCCTTAATCCCCCTAAACAGCAAGTGCGTCCCCCTATCCTAAACACCGAGTTCCTGGAAAGGGTTAAAGCATTTGATTATTTAGGGATACGCATCTCAGACAAAATGGATTGGACTCTCCATCTAGATAAGATGCTGCTGAACCATAAAAGGATCACAGGTGCCCTATTGAGGGAGCAACGTTCCAGTTCGTTCAAACCAATAGGAACAGTCCTAGAGATCTACGCTGCCAAGGGTGTCAGCTCTGCACTATATGGAGCTGAACTTTGGGGCTTTGCATCTTCTCAAGCTTTACAAAAATCTGAGAAAAATTTCTGTAGACAAATAATGTCCCTCCCTCAAAGCACCCCACTTTTACCCTTATTTATGGACCTTGGCTGCACCCAGATTGGCGAAATTGCGAAATTCCGTCCTCTCCTATTATGGGCTCGTATTTGGCGGGTAGAGGAACTTAATGCCTACGCCAGAGGCCTGGAAGAAATAATGGCGTCACCACACTGGGCCAGAGTCAAATGGTTAACAGACATGAAAACCTTATTGTCGAACTTGGGCCTATTGGATTTCTGGTCAAGCAGAACCTCTCCTCCTAAACAAGTACTTAAAAACCTTTACCGGGATTGGATTCGCTCCCAAAGGCACTCTAGCACATCCATTGGTAGGCTCACAGAGGATTTTTTAATGTTTAAAGACTGTCCCAGACGAGAACCCTACCTAGACATAATCGGGAAACCGTTTGCCCGATCTTTGTATTTTAAATTTAGAACGGGCACCTTGCCACTGAATACTTTCACTAAATCATGGAAATCCTGCACAGATAAAACTGATCTGTGCCCATCATGTTTAGCCCACCCAGAGACATTAGCCCACTTCTTATTCGTCTGCAAGGAATATGCCAATCCAAGAAGGGCGTGGCTGAAGAACTTGTGCCGGCAACTGGGAACCAGGAGCCATGATGTGGCAATTAGGATTCTTGTTTCGGACAGCTATGTACCTTACGCCTGTGCCCTAGCAAAATTTTTATTTTGGGCTTGGGCTATTCGAGCCAGAAAGCTTAAATACTCTGTTTAATCTCTTTTTAAATAATATTAATTCTAGTAAATGTTATACTTTTTTGCTATTAACTGGAAATGTGTTGCCAAATGTATTATTAACTACCAATTTTTTTTAAAAAAACTTGCTTTTATGATAATGGAATTTTATCGAAATAAAGCTTTTTGACTTTGACTTTGACTATATATACCAACGTAATCCAGATTATGGATGAATGAATGAATCCACTGGAGCCATGGCCACAAGTAATAAACGGTCTCTTTAATTTGGCTTCGGGTAAACCCGACGCGTTTCGCAGTTACCTCACTGCTTTATCAAGGGTGGTTCAATAAAGTGCTGTACACACATTTAAAGGTGCAGGGTTCCACTTAATAAACATAGTAAAAATACTTCCGTTTTTTCAGCAGAGTAAACACAAATAATTTTCACATTGCAATTAAATCACTACAAGATCGCAGAGATATAGTGATTAAAAAGGCGGACAAGGGGGGCAACGTGGTTGTTTGGCCTTTACAAATGTATTTGGACGAAGGTTTGAAACAATTGTCAGACTGCACTAAGTATGAGGTGGTGACTAGGAATGAATATGACAAATGCATTGATGAAGTGTCCCAAAAACTGGTGAACTGGAGGGATATGGGTATTTTGGAGCAAAATGAATATTTGTTTCTACAATGTAAAGATGCGAAAATCCCAATCCTATATCTCCTGCCCAAAATCCATAAACATGCCACTATACCACCAGGGAGACCTATAGTATCTTCCAGGGGTAGTGCATTGGAGAATGTGTCAAAATACGTGGATTACTTTCTCCAACCATTTGTACAGGGACTCCCGGCATATGTTAAGGATTCTGGAGATTTCCTGAAAATGATCAATGGAATTAAGTGGAAAGAGAGTTATCTTCTCATGAGTTTAGACGTGTGCAGTCTCTACACCAGCATCCCTCAGGCAGCTGGTGTAGATGCCTGTAAATATTTTCTAAGAGAACGGTCAATTTCTTTTTTTCTGCACACAGACATGATATTGGAAATGATCGCATTATGTCTGAAGAACAACTTCTTCATTTTCAATAAAGTTTTGTACAAACAGACCCAGGGGACGGCAATGGGAACCTGCTTCGCCCCCAGCTTTGCAGGTCTTTACCTCGGCTGGTGGGAGGAGCAGGTTGCCCGGAAAATCGATCAGTATCACGACCATGTCGTCCTCTGGGTAAGGTACATTGACGATGTATTCTGCATCTGGGATGGTGATCAACAACAGGCAGAAGCATTTGTAAATATACTAAACCAGAATGAATGTAACCTACAGTTCACATGTGAAATGAGTAAAGAAAAAATGTAATTCCTTAATTTGGAACTGAATATTGTTAACGATGCGATCTGCAGTAAATTATATCGGAAAAAGACAGCTGGCAATAGTCTATTGCTAGCTCAGAGCTGTCATCCAAGAAACCTCATTAACAGTATCCCCTATGGGGAATTGCTGCGTGCCAAACGCAACTGCAGCTTGCCTGAGGATTTTGAATTGGAACAGCAAGTGATGGTATCTAGATTTAAAGAGAGGGGATATAGCTGCTCGACTATCCAGACAGCAGTCGACAAAGTTGGCCTAGTGAAGAGAGAGGACTTACTCAACCCCAAAGAGAAAGAATTATCTGGGGATAATAAGACAAGATTTATCACCACGTACCACAACCAGGCATGGGAGGTACGTAGGAGTCTAAGGAAGTTTTGGGAGGTTCTGAGAACTGATGAAGATCTGAAAGAAGACTTGTCAGTTGAGCCATTGATAACATTTAGACGCAACAAATCTTTAAAGGATATACTCATGACAAGTGAGATCAAAGAGACTAAAAAGAAAAACCCAGTCCAAGGTTTCTTTACCTGTTCTAAATGCAAAGCCTGCCGCTACAGCAATAACTGTAAAACAGTTAAACTGAATAAAGATGTAGCAACATTTCAAATATTAAAACACCTATCCTGTGACACAGAATTTGCCATATATGCCTTAAGATGCCCGTGTGATCTGTATTATATAGGCAGCACGATCAAAAAAGCCAAATTGCGCATCTTAGAGCATCTGCGGGCAATCAGTAAAAATGACAAGCAGTACCCAGTTGCTCGACACTTTTCTGTAAACCACAACCAAAACCCAAGTCTGCTTAAATTCTGTGTGCTTGACACAATACCCCTGAGAGAGAGAGGTGGGAACCGCACACTAGAATTAAGGAAATTGGAATCAAAGCTAATTATAAAATATAACACCGTGATTCCTTATGGTTTAAATATGGACAATGAAATTTCTATACACCTAAGATGAATCATGTTCTGTACCCTACTCTCCGCTTACTGCATATCTTTGTTTAATTTTAAGTCTTTAGTTAATTTTCTTGGACACTCAGGGTTCACACTAGTTTTTAAAGTCAGCTTTTCCGTTTGTTTTCTTTGCAGATAGAAGATGTAACTTCCAAAGATGCTTTGCCCAGAGGAGGGGATTATTGCTCACTTGAGCTACATCACAAAGAAATTTGCCAAGCCTAATTGTTATAATTATATGAATGTGTGAGATGGTGATTTAATTAATGCCTAGCCCACTGGGGCTGTATTCAAAAAGTAATTAATGAATTATGAATGGCTTAAATGCGTTTAAGGGCAATGTGAAAATTATTTGTGTTTACTCTGCTGAAAAAAACGGAAGTATTTTTACTATGTTTATTAAGTGGAACCCTGCACCTTTAAATGTGTGTACAGCACTTTATTGAACCACCCTTGACAAAGCAGTGAGGTAACTGCGAAACGCGTCGGGTTTACCCGAAGCCAAATTAAAGAGACCGTTTATTACTTGTGGCCATGGCTCCAGTGGATTCATTCATTCATCCATAATCTGGATTACGTTGGTATCTGTGGGAGTGGCATTCCCAGCCGTGTTGCCCGCCGTGAAATGTGGCTTGTTTTCTTGCCAAAACTACGTTGGATATATATATATATATATATATATTCACTGAAAAAACCATAGGTTACAGACCATATATAGTTGGGAATTAGCATTTACAAAACCTTGAAAATTCACTGAAAAAACCATAGGTTATAGACCATATATAGTTAGGAATTAGCATTTACAAAACCTTATTTTACTCACACAAAACCATTGAAATTCGCATATATAGTTAGTTGCACTAACTATATATCGCGCAGCCGCAATCCACTGCTGATCATGTCACATATTACATCATTCATGACATGGTCAGTGACATCACTGATGACATCACTGATGACATCTCAAATGACATCACTGATGACATCTCAAATGACATCACTGATGACATCACTGATGACATCTCAAATGACATCACTGATGACATCACTGATGACATCACTGATGACATCTCATTTGACATTACTGATCACATCACTGATGACATCATTCATGTGATAATACGATGAACCTCTTCAGACTCTAATATAACCTTAGATACACTCAGTGTAAACAGACACTCACAGACTGTCACTCATCCATGGAGTTACTCACACACCTAGTCAGTCATGCAAAGAATCAATCACACCTCCATTTCCTCAACTATACAGTTATACACACCTTACTTATTCAAACATATACTAACACATATTTACTCTCTTATACAATCCCTGATACAAGTTCACAATGATCCATACAGCCACTCACACATTCACTGGCTCTTATGCACAGTTATTTATATATGTCAACTCTCACATGTACTGTGTTCTACATATGTACTTACTTTGACATGTAGCACGGAGATATCCATTCACTCACCAATACACTCATGCACACAGTCAACCGCCCATACAGCTGTTTCCACATGCACTTTTGAACCCATACATCTAGTGAATCAACTGCTCACACATCTATGCACAGAGTCATACACCTCCCAGCCACCCACACACACCACACACTCAGTCTCCCATACAAATACTTGGGCAACCAATCAATAACCCATATAGTTACTCATATAGCTACTGATCAACACGTGCAGCAGTTTACAGAACAACAGACATAATGATGCACAAATTAAGACAGTTTAGTCACTAACCCATGCACTCAGTGAGACACATTTAATCACTCACTCATACAGTCAGTCATGCACCTACTAAATCCTTCATCCAGACACGTATACATCCACTCATTCTTTAATATGTAAGACATATTTTAACTTTACAGAAACATACAGTCACTGGATGTTGTCATCAGTGATGTCATCAGTGATGTCATTTGAGATGTCATCAGTGATGTCATCAGTGATGTCACTGACCATGTCATGAATGATGTAATATGTGACATGATCAGCAGTGGATTGCGGCTGTGCGATATATAGTTAGTGCAACTAACTATATATGCGAATTTCAATGGTTTTGTGTGAGTAAAATAAGGTTTTGTAAATGCTAATTCCTAACTATATATGGTCTATAACCTATGGTTTTTTCAGTGAATATATATATATATATATATATATATATCTCTAAGCTCACTATCCGTCTGCTCTCCTTCACTCGCAGCCGGGTGCTTTCAGTGGCGGGAGACGGTACCTCGCCAGTCGTCTAGACAAAGCTCAGATGCAAAAAGCATGCAGCACTCACGGGGGACTGTTCCAATATAGTTTATTGGAAAACCACTCTTTCAAAGACGCGTTTCGGCCACCGCCTTTCTCAATTAGAGGCAGGCGCCACCTTTAGGCAAGATTTAAATACAGCCAATCAACAAAATAAAGAAAGGACATGTATAGTGCATTCTTACCACCATTTCTAAGTGGTGTTTTCAGTTAAATCACTGACCAAATTACGCCCTGGATGGGCTTTTGAACACACAAATAATGATTGTTTAACAAATTCAGCCCTGAATTGGCATTCCACAAAAATATGTATATATATAAATCATTACAAACAACTCACAGATATAAACATGAGAAAATCATCAATGATGCAGAAAAATCAATCAATGTGAGACTCATAAATGGACCGCTAGCTCCTCCCCAGCATTCAGGCCACCCGTTTTTTTGGTCTGATTCTCAATGATATGGTGAGACTCTAGCCTGCGTAGCTGAAGCAGCCTATTTCTTCCCCTTATATCTGCTGGTACTTGGTCCATGCAATAGAAGCTAAGGAGTTCTCGGTTGCTTTGATGAGACACTTCAAAGTGCCTCGCCACTGGATAAGTGGGATCTTTGTTTTGTATGGCCCGCAAGTGTTCTAAGATCCTGATTTTCGTTGGGTGAGTGGTGCTCCCAATATAACGCAGGCTGCACGGACATACAAGACAGTATACCGTGTGGCTTGTGTTACAATTCATTAAACTAGTGATCTTTTTGGGCTCCTTCATCCCTGGCATTTGGTAACTAGTCACCTTTCTGCTGTTTTTACATGCCTTGCATTTAAGGCAAGGATAAAATCCTGTCACTTTCCCAAATGGTGGAGGTTTTCCCTCTCTCTTACAATGGCTTTGTACAATGTTTGATCCCAATGACGTAGCTCTCCTGAATATTATTAATGGTGACTTAGGTAAGTCCTTACCGATGACCGGATCAGATTTAAGTATGTGCCAATTCTTCACACACTTTTTTCTTATGTCCTGGGCATCTGTAGAATAGTTCATGATCATCCTCATACTATTCTCATTACTGTCCTGTCTCTTGGGTGACATTGAACTGTCCTTTGAGATTAGATCAGATCTCAATGTCTTATCAGCTTTCAATTTGGCCTCCTGTAGTACCTCCCTGGTGTATCCTCTCATTCTGAACCTGGACAAACTCTCACTGGCCGCCTTCTCAAAATTGTCTTGTCGTGTACAGTTCCTCTTAATTCTCAAAAGTTCACCATAGGGTATACTAGATATGGTTTTCCCCCGGATGGCAACATGTTGCGTGGAGCACAGAATTGCCTGCTGTCTGTTTTCTATGCAAAACTGTACAGATTTTTCCTTCAGCTATGAACACTTTAAGGTCCAAAAAATTCACGGTTTCTGTGTTAATCTCCCCACTAAATCTCATTTAGTACCTTGACATACTCCTTGGCACATTCAACAGAACCTTTGAAGACGATAAACAGATCGTCTATATATCTGTTCCAGGATACTACCCTCTCTGTCCATGCGGCGTTATTAGCCGCCCAGGCCACCTGCTCCTCCCACCAGCCGACGAAAAGATTCACAAAGCTGGGGCGAAGCAGGTGCCCATTGCAGTACCACAGATCTGTTTGTAGAATTGGTCCTGGAACAGAAAAATTTTATTACTTAGGCAGAATGATATGAATTCAAGTAACATTTGATTATGTGCCGTTACATTTATGGGTCGTGTTTCCAGGTACCATTTAACAGCCTCTGCCCCTTGGAGGTGATTAATACTGGTATAGAGGCTCGAGATATCAAGTGTCATCATTACCAAATCGCTAGTCCAGTTTAAATTGTCAATTTTGCAGAGAAAGTCAGTTGTGTCCTTCAAATATGATCTTAACATTTTCACAAAATCGTAAAGAAAGTAGTCCACGAACCTCGACAGGTGCTCCGTCAGGCTCCCCACAGACGAAACAATCGGACGTCCTGGTGGACATGTTGCATGCTTGTGTAGCTTAGGCAAATGATAGAAAGTTGGTACCTTCGGTTGCCTACATTTCAGGAAAGGAAATTCCTCTTTACTTAGCATCCCCTTATGATACCACTTGTTGAGTAGGGAACGATAAGCGAGGACACTCTCATCGAATGTCTTTTTAGTTACTCTGATGTAGTTTCTTTGGTCCTCCAGTTGGGATAGGGCTTCCTTAACGTAGAAATCCCTGGTCATCAAAACGACATTTCCGCCTTTATATGTATACATACTGTGGGAAGTCATTGTATTGTAATACAAAGAAGAGTGATGTGAAATTATTTGCGTCCAGAAAGGGATTATTCACATTTCACACCACTCTAAGGAGGCTTGATGAATTTTTGTTAGGCAATTGAGGAGCAAATTCCCATAATCCAGTGGAGAGAGAACAAGTGCCCAAAATTACGTCTTAGCTATTTTTTAGGAATAACTTGCATTATAGTCTAAAGGAACCCAAGTTAGTAGCTCGTGCTCTTACCCTTAGCAATGATTTAAGATCCTTCATTAAGTCTGTTGTTAAGGATGAACCCAGCAATGTAAGGATATCCAAAGTAGCAGGTTGTCAATTCAGGACCGTACGGCAATCAATCTGTGACTGTGCAGGGTGGTTGGATTTTTTGAGAGTTTACTGTGACTGTTGTTGGGTTGAGTTTTGAGTTATAAATAGTGAACCATCTATTGACACTCTGCAAGGTGTTGGAGAGAAGAGAAATACAACCACTGGACTCCCATTATGTACCCCTATTTTTATATTTTGCTTATTTAATTATGTTGCTCATAATAATTAATTCCTATTTGTGAGTACACAGACTTGGCACTAAGTACCTAGCCAACATTACATTGGAATATCTTTATGTTCTCTTTAGTATGATTTGATATTTAGCAATTATTTGTTCAGTGCAGCTCAGATGTTCCTCAGTGCTTCATGGTGTACAATGTTGATTTGTCCATTTGTTCATATCTATGTTGCAACAGTCAAAAATGTGTGGGAGAGCCAGTAGCTAGGCGAGAGGTAATGTCTCGGTGACATTTAATAGGGGATAATATGTTGATTGCTATTCTTAATAATGCTCAATAGAAGAGCCCTGAAAGATATTTAAGCCTGATGCAAAGAAGAGAATGAGATTAACTTTCAGGGGCAAAGAGTTCTAGGTTTGGCACAGAAGCTGCAAACATCTTCAAAGACAAGGGCACTGGCTGTGCCTTTGAAAAGCTTGAGACTGGAAGGTAGGGGTTGGTGGACAAATGCAGTGATTCACTGACAACATTTTTATTTTTTCCTTTCATTCAACCTGATAGCCACTGTTAATGTGGGGAAAGCCCTCCGTACGAGTCAGATCTGGAGACCGACTCACACTCTGGGGTTCCGAACGTCCGCGTACGATGCAAACACACGCTTACGGACATGGGTCACTCGGATCCCCAATGAAGTCAATGGGAGCTGTTGTACGACTCGTACATACGCTCCCATTGATGAGAAAGGTATGTTGCCCAAAAGGGCACTCCCTATAGTGGGTACGCGTCTGTGCCACCCGCACCATACATACATGTGTTGGGGGGGACGCCCTGCGACCAACTTGTAAGGCTAGAGGTGAAGGGGGTCCTGCACGGACCGCCAAAGTGTGCTTCCTGGAGCTTTTATGTGTCGGAAACTCCATCTCGATCCGGCTATCCGAATTGTGCATCGTACTGGCTTGGTCGGAAATCGGCTCAATTGCACGGCATGGTGCACTTTCAGCCGACATGCACGGAGTGATCCCGACCCGGAAACGTCTCGGTCGGCGATTTCACGTTTCCCGCATCATACTTGCACGCTCGTACAGTTGTATGAGTCAGTCGGAACACACACGACCGGCTAGTACTTTTCCCAGCCGGATCACGTTCGGAGCCATTCCCAGCGAGATCGGAATCGGCCCCTTTGTGTTGCAAGTGTCCTAGTGTACTCATAACAGCATTATATACTAGAGTAAAACAATCATGGGCTGGTTTAGAATTCTGTGCAAAATCAGGAGGTAATATTGTTCACCATGAATGAGCTAATCCACCACATTGTGGGTTTTAAAGAAAAATCAAATCTGTATGTACACAGCTTTAAATGAGCATCATAGTCTGTTGAAGTGTAAACCATTCAATTGTGAGTAATAATAATGTATTCAAATGTAACCATTCAGTGTTGCATTTCTTTCTTTTTAATGAACCTAGATAATTGTGCACAAATAAAGCGTCAGACAATAAATTACTGGTGCATTTACAATTATATTGCAGTAGTCATTTTTCCTTTAGGGGTTGCTAAGTGGCTTTAGAAATAGAATATTGAAGAGATTGACTTCTTCTGCATTTTAATTAGGAGCAAGGGATTAATTAGCATGTTATCTTGCTCCTAATAAACTAGCTCTTTGTGACAAGTTAAAGACATAGCTTTCATCACCATTACGTTTGTGATAATGCATGGCAGCACTTTAATAGCGATGTTTTTTCACACCACATGCAAACACAGCAGTAGATCAAGAGATAAAGATCACTGGGGAAGGCAGTTGAAGGACATTTATGGTAAAATATACATATTTAACTTGATAAAAAGAAAATGCTCTCTGATTTACTAAAGATCAACGGCAAATGCTTCAAGGGAAATTTAACTCCCAGGCAGGGGATTTTGGTTGACTAATTTATGGTTAGAAAGGTAGGTCAATATATATATCTTGATATTTATTTACTAAAAAAAATAAAGATTAAAGTGATGTATTTGTTAAGTGAAAACGTCTGTTAAATTGTGCTGTTTTAATCACACAAATTTACCAGTTATAGTTATCTCAATTAACTATACCTCATGCCTTTAAGTAACTATAACTTGTGCACAGTGTCATCATGAATGATGTCATTTCAGAAGTTGCACTAATTTTATCAATGATTTCACAGAACATGTTATGAGTGATTTACTGTGTGAGGTCATTAGCAGCGTATAGTTCGTTTTGTAGTTACTTTAGGGCATGAGCTGTAGAATGGCACAGTATGTTTTAACTGATGACATTTTCACCAAACTATAATTTCCCTTTCACCTATTTACGCAGTGAATTTCATTTTTTTTTAAAATTATGTAGTAAGATATTATTACAAATCCAAACTTATACCATCACTTTAACCTTACTTTTCTTCAGTGAATTTCTATATTTTTTTTAACGTAAAGTAAAATGTTCATTACTGTGCATGTCATGGCCCTGCATCCAGCCGTTGGGCATGCCCTCTAGCACCTGCAGTACACTTCCTTCCACAACCAGGGCCTGTGACCAACGTCCCTTCCACCTTTGCAGGCATACAAACCCCTTTTTGTGTTTTTGGTGGTCTTCATCTCAACACCCAGTCATGTGATCAGAGACAGGCTACAGGCACCAAATAGCTAAAGCAAGAAAATGAAAACTTTGTAAACGTGAGAAACTGTATAGGGTTGGGCCCTTAATCTATAACAACTAACAACACCAGCAGTGCCAGTACGGATGTCAATTGATGTGTTCATTCATGCACCAAGATCACACAATTCAATTGTCATGATCACATCAATATTTATTCATAGTGACTATTTTGATATGTCTATTGTTCTACAATTTGAAGTAGATATTTTGTCAGAATATCTATACAAAGTTTTTTCAATAGACAGGGATGACACAATTTATTTAAAAAAATGACAAATTACATATACAATACCAATAACAAATAACACATAACAAATACATATTCAAACACATCATCAAGTTCTGGTTCTGTTGCAATATGACCTTCTTTCAAAAGACTTTCCCTTGTGACTTGCAATGTGATTTAATGATCTATAGGGGTAAAAAACAAACAGTGGCCCTACTGAGCTCCTTGACAACAGCAGTAAATCAAAATAATTAATTCAGAGCACAGTGGTGCTGGATATGTATAACAATTGTCTGTTTTAAATGAACAAAATCACACAAATTTACCGGTTATAGGTACCTCAATTAACTATACCTCATGCCTTCAAGTAACTATAACTTGTGCACAGTGTCATCATGAATGATGTCATTTCAGAAGTTGCACTCATGTTATCAATGATTTCACAGAACATGTTATGAGTGATGTACTATGTGAGGTCATTAGCAGCATATAGTTCATTTTGTAGTTACTTTAGGGCATAAGTTGTAGAACGGCACAGTATGTTGTAACTGACATTTTCACCGAACTATAATGTCCCTTTCACCTATTTTCGCAGTGAATTTCAATTTTTTTTGTAAATTATGTATTAAGATATTATTACAAATCCTAACTTATACCATCACTTTAACATTAGTTTTCTTCAGTGAATTTCTATATTTTTTTTAACGTAAAGTAAAATGTTCATTACTGTGCATTTTATGGCCCTGCATCCAGCCGTTGGGCATGCCCTCTAACACCTGCAGCACACTGCCTTCCACAACCAGGGCCTGCGACCATTGTCCCTTCCAACTTTTCAGGCATCCAACCCACTTTTTGTGTTTTTGGTTGTCTTCATCTCAACACCATAGGGGAATCACTCTGGATCTGCAGATCCAGAGTGAAGCCCCAGAGGTGGTGCACTGATGATCGAGGAGGATCAGAAAATCCATGGAACCCCCCCCCCCCCCAACAAAAAAATCACTGGGTATATATACATACATACATATATTTAGAATTTGGGTTGTTTATTGACTGGGGTATAAGCCCTGGTCAAGGAGCAACCACAATCCTAGTCAGGTTAAGAGGCAGGCACACCCTAAATTATCCTGTGCTCACCCTCTGGCAGCTTGGCACAGCACAGTCAGGCTTATCGTTTCAGGTTGTGTGTTAATTATTTGTTCAATGCTTCTAAAACAAAAACCAGTGTAAACATCAAACAAAAAGATTCCATACTAGATTAGACAAATAGCCCTGGTTTTATCAAATAAAACAAGACCCAAATGACAAAAATCCATTAGTAGAATTAGAGATATTGCATTTCAAAGTGTTTATGTAAAATAGCACTAAGAAGCGAAAAGCACTATTGAGGATGTCTGTTCACACCGAACTAGGACAAAGTCACAAGTTCAAGCCGGCCACTATGCAGCATGGGCTGGCTACAGGAACCCAGGTAGGCCTGCTCAACAAAGTGTGTGGATCCTCATCAAAGATGCAAGGCACTGCTGAGGCAATGCACCAGTTCCAAGATGCGACGTGGTTTCGGTGTGGGGTCCTGATGCATAGACAACAAGGATTCTGTTGGCATGGATTGCTATGCAAATTCTGGTCTCGAGATTGCAAGGTGCAGCAGAGACGAAAAGTCAGTTCCAGGGAGCAATGAAACTGCAATGCAGATTTTCAGCATCATTGTTGAGGCTGCCGTCGATGAGGGATGTGAGGAGTTTGCACTGGGTAATGCTTCGCACAACAGCAGTTCCGAAGGTGATGCATCGGTCCCAAGATGTGGGAGACTGCAGCGATGTGGGTCTTTTGCCACAGGTCCAATTCATGCTGCAGTGGCAAGATGGGGATTCTGCTTGGGGATACGCTGATCAACTGAGGAGATGCGTCAGTTCTACACAGGGATGCGTCGCTCAGCGGAGACGATGCATCTGATCCATTGGCAAGCACCTTAGGCCCACTTCACAGGGTCCAGGACTAGGGTGGCAAAACTTGGAGGGTAGATGGCAGAGTCCAGGTGGAGGGGTTGGAAGTCTTTATGTGCCTGAGATTTCAGATCATGAGGCCAGACAACTAGTGCTTGGAGTCACTCTGGGTTCTGGGGTCAAGTGATGCAAGTCCAGTCCTTCTCACCCAGGCAGAGGGCAGCAGACAGGAGATCAGCACAGCAACGCAGGAGTCAAACAGAGAGCAGTCCAACTGAGTGGCTGTCCTTCACAGCACAGCAGAACTTCCTGCAGAATATTCACAAGTCCAAAAGTGAACTAAAGTGGTGGTGCCTGAAGTCCATTACTTCGTGCCTTTTAAGTGGGGGAGACTTCATAGGCATGCCTCTGAAATACACAGATGCCTTCCCTTCCTGCCCTGGCTCCAGACTTACTATAGCTGGTACGCAGCTCTTTGTGAATGGACAGGACACAGCCTACTCAGATGGAAGGGAGGCTATGCCCAACTCCTCCCTCCTATCCTGCCTGAGATGGCCCATTGAGACACACCTCAGCTCCCATTCAATATGGCTGTCTATGAGGAATACACAAAGCCCAAGTTCCAACTACACCATGTCATGTGATCAGAGACAAGTTACAGGCACGAAATAGCTAAAGCAAGAACATGCAAACTTTCTAAACATGAGAAATTGTATAGGGTTGGGCCCTTAATCAGTAAGGCTTGGCCCTCTATAACAACTAACAACACCAGAAGTGCCAGTACGGATGTCAATTCATGTGTTAATTCATGCGCCAAGATCACACAATTCAATTGTCATGATCACATCAACATTTATTAATAGGAACTTTTTTGATATGTCTATTGTTCTACAATTTGAAGCAGATATCAATACAACGTTTTTTCAATGGACCGGGATGACACAACACAACACAATTGACTAATTACATATACAATACCGATAACAAATAACACATAACAAATAAATATTCAAACACATCATCAAGTTCTGGTTCTGTTGCAGTATGACCATCTTTCGAAAGACTTTCCCTTTTGACTTGCAATGTGATTTAATGATCTATAAGGGTAAAAAACAAAGAGTGGCGCTGCTGAGCTCCTCAACAACAGCAGTAAATCAAAATAATTAATTCAGAGCACAGTGGTTCTGGATATGTACAACACTTGTTTGGTGATAAAAAAAAACAGTCAACGCATTTCGAACCCATAAATATCTCTTTCCTGGTTCTCCTCATGACTCAGAACACACATGAGCTCAATTCCTCAAAACCTCTAAGTCTGGATCCAAATCCGATTTTTTATTCCACCTCCATCCGTGCCACTTCTTTCTCTTTATTCCGAGGAGAAGAACTGCTGGCCTTCTTGGTGCTCCTGAACTAGAAAAAACAGCTTTTGACCAGTTCTGGGCTTCCTCAAATAAATTGTTTCTTCAGCCTTAAAGAATCTGCTGGAGAAGTCTATAGCCCATCCAGTCACTGAGGATCTATTTGTTGTCATAAACAAATATTACACCAATCAGGGTGCATTTTGTCCTTGTGAGTTAGCCAGAACTTTAGTGCTATCCATGCCTTCTTTTTTGTAGTCATCACGGAATAAAACAACTCTAGTCTCTTGACAGAAGCGTCTCCAAATCCCGATTTCTTCTCTAAAAGTGGCATTTTCAAAATTGCAATATGCATTGCCCTTACTTGATTTTTCTCAGAGCAAATATTACAAGGGTGTGCAAGCAGTAGAGATTAGAGATAAAAAAGAGAACAATGTTTCCCTTCACAATCCAAATCCAAAATACTCAGGTGATGAACAAAGCTGGGAGAGGGGTCTTCAGTGCAGGAAGATTAAGTTGCTACTGTATGTATAGTAGCCTTTCAGTCTTAATGCATGTTCTTCCCGTTTAGAAATAAGGATTTTTCACAATAAAAAACTACCGGAGAGAGTCCCCCCGGGTGAAAATAGGAGTTGAAAATGCATGATCATGTGGATTTTTGTGCGTCTGCATTAATATACCTGCAATTTGTATTTTGGGGAGGGAAGAAGAGCAAACAGGAGGGAAGGAGAGAAATAAATGAGTAGAGTTGAGATTGTTCCATACTGGTAACAGACAGTGCTTATAAATGGGTTTATTTGGTTTCTGGCATGACTGTGGTGCTATACGTACCTGGAAAATGTGGTTTCTGGTACAGCAATGGTTCTGTACAAGCAAGGACAAGGTGCACCCTCGTATAGCAATTATGAAATCTATAGCAGAGAAATATGGATTCTGACCTCAATTGTTTTATAAATAACAGGCAATTGTGAATTCTGGCATGACAATTGTGCGTTACACTTTGGGGAAATATGAAGTTTGCTTGACAATTGTGCTTTATGACTGTACTACGGAATATTGAGGCTAGGAATATCGAGATACACTCATAAAATGGGCAGAAAAGCAAGGGACAAATTATCGAAAGGTAAGTGCATACAGAGTAAGTATCGATTTATTTTATCACCTTGAAGATATATATGGGCCCGATTCACAAAAGTAATCTGAGACAAAATCCTAACTTTACTATACTTCTTAAAAAGACTGTCTGAGGTACCGACGGACAGGTAGGAATAAGCAGAATGAGTGACTGTGCCGTTTTCCAAGAAGTATGCTTTTTTAGGAAGTATGGCTTTTTAAGCAGTATGATTGTTATGGGATGATTCCCCCGAGTGTCACACACAAGGAGCATTTTGCATCTTGGTTCTATTGAATAGAACTATTTGAGGCTTAATGTGTAACAGAGGAGTAACCACCTTAAACTTTATGGGCTCTTTGGAGCTCATAGTAGAAGATCCCCGGTGCCAGATACATTTTTTATATGACACAGACTGGGGGCTCTCTAAATAATATTAGAGAGGATGTAAGGATCAAGTTCCTATTTCTATTCTATATTCAAACCATGATGCCGATCTACAGTATGAGTAGACATTGGAAAGATCGATTTTAAGGTCTTTACCTTGCCATTTTGAGACAGATTGAGCAGACACTGAGTGATTATTTGTGGTGAGGAAGATACCACCAACTTGACAATAGATCTCTGTTTGGATTACTCTTTGGTCTGCAACGTTAATGAAGTACTGGGAATATCTGTTGTTCCAGTTGTTAGCAACCTGCTTTGTGTTATCTAGCAGGGTTGGGCTCGTGACTTTGTATTAGAGCTTATGCCGGATGTTCTTCCATGTGAACAATAGGTTAAATATGTAAGATTGAACAGGGCAGTTAAAATGTTGGATTGCTTTGTTTTTCCTTTTTAGAGCGGGTGCCTTCTTTACCCTCAGCCGTTGCCAGGTGGGGCGAGGTATTTTCTCTGTATTTTTAACATGGGATGACCAGCTGGGTATATGTTACACGACAATGGTCCTATTGATGGAACACGTGTGCTGTGCTTCCAAGGCTTACAGTGTCACTTCCTTCTGTGTTTCCCTTAGATTTTTCCAGAGATACGAGAAGTGTGCACTGTAAACAACAGGTGACATGGTTGTATTGTTTCCAATGTGAACATACACTGACACAATTTGTTTATTTTATATCTTTTCACTGTTTCAGTAGCATAGAATAATTAGTTAGGTCCTGACCAAAGCATAAGGTACTGTTTTGCCTACATGTGCTGAAACATGTTGACCATTTGAATATTTAAAGACAGCTATCTTTTGAAACTGTTCTTTTGCACAGTTTTTAATATTTGACCATGGCAGACAAGAATAAAGTTAAGGTCTAGCCATGCTTAAATTTTAACTTCACTAGTATAATTGCACTGCACTCTTTGTCTCTTTTTCCCATTCACTCAATTAATACATCTGCTCACATCTGTACGACTGAACTATTAAGTATAGATCTATAAAACATCCTTGGGCTCCTCCATCAATAGGGTAGAGTTGTAGCCCTTATAGTCACTAGGTTGACTATTGAAGGAGACCCAGATGATGAAGCATGTCATCTGGAATGGTGAGTGATGGGAATCCGAAAATGTATTGAATATTTTTTCAGGATGATATTGGGTGGGTTATTGGGTTTGGCATAATACACGTGTTTCCATCTATATCTAGACTCCGGGTCACTGTTGTTGTTATATTGCTCTAAGTCTACAAGCAAATTTTGCACAGTTTCAATGTCCCAATCATCGGAGAAAGTACAAGAGGTGATGATATCATTAAGGACATTTTAGGCAAATATGGTATTTGCAAAAGTTCAGTAAACCCATACACATCATACAATACCCCGTCCCACACTATTCCTTCCGGAACTGGAACTGCTGTAATGTTCACCTCGGACAGGTCCCTTAGTTCACGGTGTGATGATGCATGTGGCTTCAGAACCAAGGGGCTCATCATGATGGCAGAACGCCCACGACCGCCAGCTGTGCGGTGGCAGGCCCTCCGCCATCTGACTGGCAATTCCCCTGCCACATTTCGATGGCAGGGAATCATTCCGCAAACGTGGCGGGCACAAGGACTGCCACGCTTCCGCCACAGGCAATTGTTTCGATTGCCTGCCAGAGCGGACAGATGGAGGTGAATGGTGGAGTGCTTAGCAGGCACCGTCTGCCTGCTCACAATGCTGGACTCAGCCAGCCTTTCCATGGTGAGGAAATCACCATGGAAAGGCTGGCGGAAAATGGATTGGGGCCTGTTGCGGGACCCCTCTGTGTAGGGGGAGGGTGTGGTGCACTGGGGCATTTCTCTGCGCAAACTGGCAGGCACCGCATGTTGCCTGCCACATAGTGCAGGGAAATGCACTGTATTACATATTAACATGCACTGCATGGCATATTACCATGGCCAGCAGCTCAGTCCGCAATGGGACAGGCACATCGTAATTTCAGTGGAGGGACCGTTGCATGACTGGCAGGCGGTCCAAACCACCACAAAAATGGAGGGCGGACATCATAATGAGCCTCCAAGTTCACTAGTTGTACTGTAGTGCATTTCGGGAGATAGTGAACATTTAGTAGTAGGAAAAATGGTGTTGAGGCTGAATATCGAGTAGGAAATGTCAATTTACACAAAGTCATTAATATTGTTTGCAATTAAAATAGTTGTTTTGAATATCGATTTATTAATTATTGTTATGTATTTTAGTTAATATTTTAAATGCATGTGATGTACGTTTTTTTACATAACTATTTTTTGTTTTTTTATATATGTGTTTAGTAGTTATCAATTTTATTTTAATTAAATTTTGCGTTTTTTAGTTCCGCAGCACGTTAGGGGTTTATAAGGGAATAGGGTGAGAAGTCATTTACCTATAATACATTAATGATTTTTTTTATTTATTTAATTATGACCTAACTGGACGGTGCTCAAAGGTCAAAATAGGATAATTTTCTTCAAAAACGCAGAAAATCGACAAGGGTGTTCCCCAGGGATCAATACTAAGTCCTACACTCTTTAATTTATATGTGTCCCCACTAGCAAAGGTAATCAGAGCTCATGGTTTTGAAACTGTGTGTTACGCAGACAACACACAGCTGCTAATTACCCTAGGATTAGACCCCACTGACACCAAATTAAGGTTCCAACAATGTATGCTGGCAATAAAGGACTGGATGACCAACAATTATTTGTTGGCCAATGCAAGCAAAACAGAGATACTGCTCTTTGGACATGCACAAAAACATTGCGCAGATGAATGGTGGCCGCCAGCCCTGGGTCCCTGTCCCCCACCTATGGCTGCAGCCCAGAACCTGGGGATTACAATAGACAACAAGCTTTCCATGATTGACCATATTACCAAGATAGTAGACACCAGCTTCGGACTGATGCGCAGTCTCAAGAAAATCTTCAAATGGATCCACCTCCCATCCCGCATGCCCCTAGTTTAGAGATTAATCATAAGCCGTCTGGATTATGGCAATGCACTGCTCGCCTCAATCAACAAGAACCTTCTGACAAAACTTCAGGTCCTGCAAAATACCGCAGCCATGATGGTCTTAAATCTCCCCCCCGCACCCCCTCTGCACTCAGTCTCAGGATATTACTCTGCCTTCCTATAAAAAACTTATCAAGTTGAAATTATGTTGTCTAGTCCATAAGACCCTTGACGGCCAGGGGCCAAAATACCTAGCAAAAAAAGCTGACGGACTATCGCCCGGCTAGAACCCTCTGATCCACCAGAAAGCATCTCCTAACCATTCCTAAAGTCTGCACAGTTAGAAACAGCGATAAATCCTTCTCTAAAATAGCCCCAGAAACCTGGAATACTCTACCTCTATACATCAGGATGGAACTAAACCACCAGAAATTCCGAAGAAACCTAAAAACCTGCCTGGCCACCTGTCTTTCTCCCTTGAGTACCTGCTGGTGCTCTGAAACCTACGGGTGATTTACGCGCTTTACAAAATTCAAATACAATACAATATAATTAGGATTGTATAATGGTAATGGTGGGAAGTAATTTATTTGTAATTACCTATTGATTGGTTGTTAGTCAATATTAATTTATTAATTGATAATTAATTATGGTAATTGTGTGATTATTTGTAGGTGTTGGTTGTGAGGTTTATAGGGGTAAAGGATGGGAAGTAATTTATGTCTAAGTAAACAACAATTTGTTGTTAATTTATATTAACTAATTAATTAATAATTACGGTAATTGTGTGATTTTATTTAGGTGTGGGCTGTGATGTTTATGGGGTATTTTTAACAGATTTGAATTTTAACAGATTTGTAGAGCGCGCTTATACCGGGACGGTTTCATGGCGCTAGGTAGCGGTGAACCAGTGGACATAAAGACGGAGGCTAGACTGCTAGGGATCTGGAGAACAAGAAGGTCTTAAGATGTTTGCGGAATTCCGCATAGGATGTAGAAGCTCTAAGGGCAGAAGGGAGAGAGTTCCAAAAGGATGGAGCTAGGACCGCAAATCTTGTCCCCCCGGACCTCTTCTTCCTAAAGCGGGGAATTGTCAAGAGGGCCTGGTGAGATGAGCGGAGCTCTCTGGCCGGAAGGTAGGGTGATATGACATCACAGAGGAAGACAGGGGCAGTCCCTGACCTAGCCTGATAAGTCATGCAGCCCAACTTGAAGAGAGTCCTCTCCTTCACCGGTAACCAGTGCAGAGATTGCAGCAGAGGGGTGGCATGATGAAATTTAGGGAGCCCGTAAATCAGGCGGGCAGCCTGATTTTGAATCTGTTGAAGGCGATGGATCAGGTAGTCTGGGGCGCCATTGTAGACCACATTCCCATAGTCAAGGCGCGATAGCACCATGGCCATGAGGATAAGCTTAAGGGCGGGAACAGAAAAAAAACGGGAAACCTTACGAATAGTGCGAAGTGAAAAGAAGCAAGAGGACACCACTGAGTGAACCTGCGTGTGAAGGGAGAGCTGGGAGTTGATAAAGATGCCCAGGGTTTTAACCTTTGGAACCGGGAGGGGAGGGGGACCAAGTGAGTCGGGCCAAAAAGAGGGGGCCAGAGACTGCAACCACTCCCGGTCAAAACCAGTTCGTAAAGGGTGGAAAGTCATTTACTTTTAATTAATTTGTTCCTAATTAATATTGATTAATTAATTGAACATTTAATATGAAATGTTGTAATAATTTTAGGTGTGGGTTATAGGGTGTATAGGAGTAAAGTGTGGGAAGTAACTTATATTCAATGTATTATTAATTGGTTAATAAAGAATGTTAATTAACTAATTGATATTTAATTAGGGTAGTTGCTTATATTTTTTATGTGAGGGTTTTAGATTTTTAGGTTATAGTGTGGGGAGTAATTAATTTTACTTACTTTATAATTCGTTTTATATACTATTCATTTTTAATTGAAAATATGTTTTCATTGTGTAATACATTTTCTTACAGTTTAATTTTTCCAGTGGTTTGTTGGGATCATGGGGTAAAGTGTGGGAAGTTTACTAATTTGTATGAGTTTTAATTAATATTTTTTCTTTAATTGGTAAATAATTATATTAATTATGTAAGTACCGTTTTTAATAAAACTAGATGTGGGTTGTGAATTATGTGGTGTTGTAGGGCAGATAAAAAGTAACTTTTTGTAATAACTAATGTTAAAATGTCTAAATAATTTCTAATTAAACATATTTAATTCTTTGAAACTTATTTTTTATTTCATTCAATATAATATTTGTAGGTATTGTCATATGCATTTAACATTATATGTTTTATTTATTTGTAATATGAAGTATTTGTATTTAATTATTTTTATATATATATATTTTAATTTATTTTGTTTTTTAAATATTTTTGTTAATTTTTTTTTATTTTTACTTTTGAACTGACAGGAGTGAGAATATAAATTGTTACCCCTTTGCTATACAACTTTTTGCACTAATTGGAGTGGGAATAGTACATTTTATCCTGCCACTATCCAACATTTTTGCTACTGTTGCACTCAATGGAGTGGTAATAGTAAGTATTACCCTTCTGCTATACAACTATTTCCCTACTGTTGCACTCACTGGAGTGGGAATAGTAAACTTTACCCCTCCGCTATCCAGCACTTTCCCCATTGTTCCACTCATTGGAGTGGGAATAATAATTTTTGCCTCTCTGCTATCCAACTCTCTCCCCACCGTTACACTCACTGGAGTGGTAATAGTAAGTTTTTGCCCTCCGCTATCCAACATTTTCCCTACGGTGGCACTTATTGGAGTGGAATAGTAAGGTTTACCCCTAGGCAATGTAACACTTTCCTACTGTTGCATTCAGTAGAGTAGGAATAGTACGTTTTACCTCTCCGCTATCCAACACTTTCCCTACTGTTGCATTCATTGGAGTGGGAACAGTAATGTTTTCCCCTATGCAATCCAACACTTTCTCTATTGCTGCACTGACTGAAGTAGGGAATAGTAAGTTTTACCCCTCTGCTAGTCAACACTTTCACTTCTGTTGCACTGACTGGAGTGGTACATTTAAGTTAAAAGATGTTTAAATAGTGTAATGTTTTAATTTATAATAGAATGGGCTTTTAATCGATTTAATGTTATTGGTATACATATACATCATATATACATATATATGTGTGTGCATATTTTATATAATTTTAAAATTATAAAATTCATTAGTAAGTGTGTTTCATTTTTGTAATTATGTTTATTTGTTGTATTTGTTAAAATGTATATTAAATCATCACATTTTTTTTCAAATTAAGTTTATTATTCAATATATTTTATATTTATTCTTCCCATGGCATTACGCAAGGAACCGAGTTATATGCACTTTCGTAGAACCACTAAAACCTGGTTGTTTAATCAATAAGTAGCCCCTCTCTGCACCACAGTAATTTTTCTGTACTCATAGGCTTTTTGTCTCGATAGCGCTGGGAAACCTTTTGGGTAGCTGTCGCGCTCTAAAAGCTAAAAAAAAAATTAAAAAATATGTCATATTAATATAAAAATCAATATTTTGAACAACTATATTTTTAACATTAAAACTTTGTTCCTGATATTTTTGTACTTACATGTATAGGGAGTTGATATTTTAGCATTATATATTTTTTCATCAATATTTTTTACTTCTATATTTTTTACCTCTATATTTTGTTTGTGAACCAAAGAGTTACAAAATATGTATTTATCAGCCAAAGATAGAGAAGATACAGCTTGGGCGGTGGTGGAATCTCAGATTCACTTGAATCTGAGAAGAAGTCGTTGTAATGCAGAAGTAGCCAGACGCCATCTGATCCATTTCTAGTAGTTCATTAGGTTTTGTAAACTGGGAGATGACCCGATCTGTTGCATTTCACTGAGACGTTTTCAATTTTCCTAATTAAAATCTGAGTTTCAGTACTTGTTGGCTGTATAGTTGCAGTTGCTTCAAAAGAAAGGAGTAATACTTCATTGTTGTTTACAGATTATCTTCGGAGAGGGGAGTCTTCAGTAGTTATTAAAGCTTCCACCTGAACTTCCTGGTAGCAAGAAGAGTCTGGCTGCTATCCAAGATCCCACATGGTCTGCTGTTGAGGATTGACCACATAGTGTGTCCATTGATCAGATCAATGGAGACAAACCTTTTGCCTCGTTGTCTGGCAAGAGGTGGAAAAAGTACAGTTCTGCTATCAAATCAAATCAAAAAGTCCTTTATTCGGTTTTTATCATGTAGAAAAACCATAAAAGTACATTCATAGAAAATAAATAAACTTTAACAATTAAAATCCATCATTTAAAAAGATTTTCAGTATTAAAAAGGGTAATACACAAGCAGGCAATTAAAGTGCTATGGTGCAAAATGCGATATAAAACAGTCTAAGGCAATGTAAAGTTTATCCATGGTCGGCTATACATTCAATCTACTACTCCAGATTAGGCATATGCCTTACACAAAGCTTGAAAAATTGTGCAGTGCTTTTCTCTACGCATGGTTCTTCTAAAAATTGAAGAGCGGTATAGGCTGCTCTACATCTATGCAGGCCATAATTCGCAAAATCAGTTTCAACCATCATCTCCTCAATTCTTTATAGAATTTACAAAATAGGACCAAGTGAATTGTTGTTTGCGTAGAAACTTCATCGCACGGACAAGATGGTAAATGTTCTGACCAATCATTTGCTTTTGGAAAGGACAGTAAGCAGTGGAATATTTCCAGCCTAAATTGTGTTAGTAACCTTTCATAGCTGCTTAGATTAAATGTAAGATAAGGCTGAATAGTCATTGTGGTTTGTATGGCTAATATGTGTTGGACTGAAGATTTGGATGCCTCGGTGACTAACCGTAATTGTTCTAAATGTATTAGACAAAGTTTTTTGATGCAGCGTGGGCTGGCTACAGGAACCCAGGTAAGCCTGCTCAACAAAGTGTGTGGATCCTCATCAAAGATGCAATGCACTGCTGAGGCAATGCACCAGTTCCAAGATGCGACGTGGTTTCGGTGTAGGGTCCTGATGCATAGACAACAAGGATTCTGTTGGCATGGATTGCTATGCAAATTCTGGTCTCGAGATTGCAAGGTGCAGCAGAGACGAGAAGTCAGTTCCAGGGAGCAATGAAACTGCAATGCAGATTTTCAGCATCATTGTTGAGGCTGCCGTCGATGAGGGATGTGAGGAGTTTGCACTGGGTAATGCCTCACACAGCAGCAGTTCCGAAGGTGATGCATCGGTCCCAAGATGTGGGAGACTGCAGCGATGTGGGTCTTTTTCCACAGGTCCAATTCATGCTGCAGTGGCAAGATGGGGATTCTGCTTGGGGATACGCTGATCAACTGAGGAGATGCATCAGTTCTACAAAGGGATGCGTCGCTCAGCGGAGAAGATCCATCTGATCCATTGGCAAGCACCTTAGGCCCACTTCCAAGGGTCCAGGACTAGGGTGGCAAAACTTGGAAGGGTAGATGGCAGAGTCCAGGTGGAGGGGTTGGAAGTCTTTATGTGCCTGAGATTTCAGATCATGAGGCCAGACAACTAGTGCTTGGAGTCACTCTGGGTTCTGGGGTCAAGTGATGCAAGTCCAGTCCTTCTCACCCAGGCAGAGGGCAGCAGACAGGAGATCATCACAGCAACGCAGGAGTCAAACAGAGAGCAGTCCAACTGAGTGGCTGTCCTTCACAGCACAGCAGAACTTCCTGCAGAGTATTCACAAGTCCAAAAGTGAACTAAAGTGGTCTTGTCTGAAGTCCATTACTTATACCTG
This sequence comes from Lissotriton vulgaris, assembly GCF_964263255.1. Taxonomy (NCBI): domain Eukaryota; kingdom Metazoa; phylum Chordata; class Amphibia; order Caudata; family Salamandridae; genus Lissotriton; species Lissotriton vulgaris. The sequence goes on along the minus strand of NC_141694.1, from coordinate 1,179,316,979 downwards.
GCTGTGCCTTTTAAGTGGGGGAGACTTCATAGGCATGCCTTTGAAATACACAGATGCCTTCCCTTCCTGCCCTGGCTCCAGACTTACTATAGCCGGTACGCAGCTCTTTGTGAATGGACAGGACACAGCCTACTCAGATGGAAGGGAGGCTATGCCACACTCCTCCCTCCTATCCTGCCTGAGATGGCCCATTGAGACACACCTCAGCTCCCATTCAATATGGCTGTCTATGAGGAATACACAAAGCCCAAGTTCCAAGTACACCATGTCATGTGATCAGAGACAAGTTACAGGCACCAAATAGCTAAAGCAAGAAAATGCAAACTTTCTAAACATGAGAAATTGTATAGGGTTGGGCCCTTAATCAGTAAGGCTTGGCCCTCTATAACAACTAACAACACCAGAAGTGCCAGTACGGATGTCAATTCATGTGTTAATTCATGCGCCAAGATCACACAATTCAATTGTCGTGATCACATCAACATTTATTAATAGTGACTTTTTTGATATGTCTATTGTTCTACAATTTGAAGCAGATATCAATACAACGTTTTTTAAATGGACCGGGATGACACAACTTATACAAAAAATTGACAAATTGCATATACAATACCGATAACAAATAACACATAACAAATAAATATTCAAACACATCATCAAGTTCTGGTTCTGTTGCAGGAGGACCATCTTTAGAAAGACTTTCCCTTTTGACTTGCAATGTGATTTAATGATCTATAAGGGTAAAAAACAAAAAGTGGTGCTGCTGAGCTCCTCAACAACAGCAGTAAATCAAAATAATTAATTCAGAGCACAGTGGTTCTGGATATGTACAACACTTGTTTGGTGATAAAAAAAACCAGTCAACGCATTTCGAACCCATAAATATCTCTTTCCTGGTTCTCCCCATGACTCAGAACACACATGAGCTCAATTCCTCAAAACCTCTAAGTCTGGATCCAAATACGATTTTTTATTCCACCTCCATCCGTGCCATTTCTTTCTCTTTATTCCGAGGAGAAGAACTGCTGGCCTTCTTGGTGCTCCTGAACTAGAAAAAACAGCTTTTGACCAGTTCTGGGCTTCCTCAAATAAATTGTTTCTTCAGCCTTAAAGAATCTGCTGGAGAAGTCTATAGCCCATCCAGTCTGAGAGGATCTATTTGTTGTCATAAACAAATATTACACCAATCAAGGTGCATTTTGTCCTTGTGAGTTAGCCAGAACTTTAGTGCTATCCATGCCTTCTTTTTTGTAGTCATCACGGAATAAAACAACTCTAGTCTCTTGACAGAAGCGTCTCCAAATCCCGATTTCTTCTCTAAAAGTGGCATTTTCAAAATTGCAATATGCATTGCCCTTACTTGATTTTTCTCAGAGCAAATATTACAAGGGTGTGCAAGCAGTAGAGATTAGAGATAAAAAAGAGAACAATGTTTCCCTTCACAATCCAAATCCAAAATACTCAGGTGATGAACAAAGCTGGGAGAGGGGTCTTCAGTGCAGGAAGATTAAGTTGCTACTGTGTGTATAGTAGCCTTTCAGTCTTAATGCATGTTCTTCCCGTTTAGAAATAAGGGGCCTCATTTATGAGGCCTTGCGTCAGTTTTGCGCTGCGGATGCGTCACTTTTTGTGACGCATCGGCAGCGCAAAACATGCGCCTTGTTGCGCCATATTTAAAAAGTGACGCATCTAGGTAGATGCGTCACTTTTTAAAACCCTGCGCCACATTATACCTGCGTCAGGTTTAATGTATGCAGAGGGGGCGTTCCCCCGCAAAAAGCCTCGTAATAGTGATTCAGTGAAATCTATGAGATTTCACTGCGTCACTTTTAGGATGCGGATGCGTCAAAATCTTGCGCCTGCCTCACAGCAGGCGTAAGACTGACGCAAGGCCTTTCACATGGGGCTTTCCCCATGTGAAAGGACGCATTGCTGGAGTTGCGTCACTTTTGTGACACACTCCAGCAATGCGTCACTTTTGTGCTTACAGATGCGTCAGAAATACTGACGTATCTGTAAGTCCTTGCGACATGATGCGTCATACATTAAATATGACGCATCATTGGTGTCGCAAGGAGTGCGCACTGAAAAGTAACGCATCGCTGCTTTCACGCAGCGATGCGTCACTTTTCATAAATGAGGCCCAAGGATTTTTCACAATAAAAAACTACCGGAGAGAGTCCCCCCGGGTGAAAATAGGAGTTGAAAATGCATGATCATGTGGATTTTTGTGCGTTCGCATTAATATACCTGCAATTTTTTATTTTGGGGAGGGAAGAAGAGCAAACAGGAGGGAAGGAGAGAAATAAATGAGTAGAGTTGAGATTGTTCCATACTGGTAACAGACAGTGCTTATAAATGGGTTTATTTGGTTTCTGGCATGACTGTGGTGCTATACGTACCTGGAAAATGTGGTTTCTGGTACAGCAATGGTTCTGTACAAGCAAGGACAAGGTGCACCCTCGTATAGCAATTATGAAATCTATAGCAGAGAAATATGGATTCTGACCTCAATTGTTTTATAAATACCAGGCAATTGTGGATTCAGGCATGACAATTGTGCCTTACACTTTGGGGAAATATGAAGTTTGCTTGACAATTGTGCTTTATGACTGTACTACGGAATATTGAGGCTAGGAATATCGAGATACACTCATAAAATGGGCAGAAAAGCAAGGGACAAATTATCGAAAGGTAAGTGCATACAGAGTAAGTATCGATTTATTTTATCACCTTGAAGATATATATGGGCCCGATTCACAAAAGTAATCTGAGACAAAATCCTAACTTTACTATACTTCTTAAAAAGACCGTCTGAGGTACCGACAGACAGGTAGGAATAAGCAGAATGAGTGACTGTGCCGTTTTCCAAGAAGTATGCTTTTTTAGGAAGTATGGCTTTTTAAGCAGTATGATTGTTACGGGATGATTCCCCCGAGTGTCACACACAAGGAGCATTTTGCATCTTGGTTCTATTGAATAGAACTATTTGAGGCTTAATGTGTAACAGAGGAGTAACCACCTTAAACTTTATGGGCTCTTTGGAGCTCATAGTAGAAGATCCCCGGTGCCAGATACATTTTTTATATGACACAGACTGGGGGCTCTCTAAATAATATTAGAGAGGATGTAAGGATCAAGTTCCTATTTCTATTCTATATTCAAACCATGATGCCGATCTACAGTATGAGTAGACATTGGAAAGATCGATTTTAAGGTCTTTACCTTGCCATTTTGAGACAGATTGAGCAGACACTGAGTGATTATTTGTGGTGAGGAAGATACCACCAACTTGACAATAGATCTCTGTTTGATTACTCTTTGGTCTGCAACGTTAATGAAGTACTGGGAATATCTGTTGTTCCAGTTGTTAGCAACCTGCTTTGTGTTATCTAGCAGGGTTGGGCTCGTGACTTTGTATTAGAGCTTATGCCGGATGTTCTTCCATGTGAACAATAGGTTAAATATGTAAGATTGAACAGGGCAGTTAAAATGTTGGATTGCTTTGTTTTTCCTTTTTAGAGCGGGTGCCTTCTTTACCCTCAGCCGTTGCCAGGTGGGGCGAGGTATTTTCTCTGTATTGTTAACATGGGATGACCAGCTGGGTATATGTTACACCACAATGGTCCTATTGATGGAACACGTGTGCTGTGCTTCCAAGGCTTACAGCGTCACTTCCTTCTGTGTTTCCTTTAGATTTTTCCAGAGATACGAGAAGTGTGCACTGTAAACAACAGGTGACATGGTTGTATTGTTTCCAATGTGAACATACACTGACACAATTCGTTTATTTTATATCTTTTCACTGTTTCAGTAGCATAGAATAATTAGTTAGGTCCTGACGAAAGCATAAGGTACTGTTTTGCCTACATGTGCTGAAACATTTTGACCATTTGAATATTTAAAGACAGCTATCTTTTGAAACTGTTCTTTTGCACAGTTTTTAATATTTGACCATGGCAGACAAGAATAAAGTGAAGGTCTAGCCATGCTTAAATTTTAACTTCACTAGTATAATTGCACTGCACTCTTTGTCTCTTTTTCCCATTCACTCAATTAATACATCCGCTCACATCTGTACGACTGAACTATTAAGTATAGATCTATAAAACATCCTTGGGCTCCTCCATCAATAGGGTAGAGTTGTAGCCCTTATAGTCACTAGGTTGACTATTGAAGGAGACCCAGATGATGAAGCATGTCACCTGGAATGGTGAGTGATGGGAATCCGAAAATGTATTGAATATTTTTTCAGGATGATATTGGGTGGGTTATTGGGTTTGGCATAATACACGTGTTTCCATCTATATCTAGACTCCGGGTCATTGTTGTTGTTATATTGCTCTAAGTCTACAACCAAATTTTGCAAAGTTTCAATGTCCCAATCATCGTAGAAAGCACTAGAGGTGATGATATCATTAAGGACATTTTAGGCAAATATGATATTTGCAAAAGTTCAGTAAACCCATACACATCATACAATACCCCGTCCCACACTATTCCTTCCGGAACTGGAACTGCTGTAATGTTCACCTCGGACAGGTCCCTTAGTTCACGGTGTGATGATGCATGTGGCTTCAGAACCAAGGGGCTCATCATGATGGCAGAAGGCCCACGACCGCCAGCTGTGCGGTGGCAGGCCCTCCGCCATCTGACTGGCAATTCCCCTGCCACATTTCGATGGCAGGGAATCATTCCGCAAACGTGGCGGGCACAAGGACTGCCAGGCTTCCGCCACAGGCAATTGTTACGATTGCCTGCCAGAGCGGACAGATGGAGGTGAATGGTGGCGTGCTTAGCAGGCACCGTCTGCCTGCTCACAATGCTGGACTCAGCCAGCCTTCCCATGGTGGGGAAATCACCATGGAAAGGCTGGCGGAAAATGAATTGGGGCCTGTTGCGGGACCCCTCTGTGTAGGGGGAGGGTGTGGTGCACTGGGGCATTTCCCTGCGCAAACTGGCAGGCACCGCATGTTGCCTGCCACATAGTGCAGGGAAATGCACTGTATTACATATTAACATGCACTGCATGGCATATTACCATGGCCAGCAGCTCAGTCCGCAATGGGGCAGGCACATCGTAATTTCAGTGGAGGGACCGTTGCATGACTGGCAGGCAGTCCAAACCACCACAACAATGGAGGGCGGACATCATAATGAGCCTCCAAGTTCACTAGTTGTACTGTAGAGCATTTCGGGAGATAGTGAACATTTAGTAGTAGGAAAAACGGTGTTGAGGCTGAATATCGAGTAGGAAATGTCAATTTACACAAAGTCATTAATATTGTTTGCAATTAAAATAGTTGTTTTAAATATCGATTTATTAATTATTGTTATGTATTTTAGTTAATATTTTAAATGCATGTGATGTACGTTTTTTTTACATAACTATTTTTTGTTTTTTTATATATGTGTTTAGTAGTTATCAATTTTATTTTAATTAAATTTAGCGTTTTTTAGTTCCGCAGCAGGTTATGGGTTTATAAGGGAATAGGGTGAGAAGTCATTTACCTATAATACATTAATGATTTTTTTTATTTATTTAATTATGACCTAACTGGACGGCGCTCAAAGGTCCAAATAGGATAATTTTCTTCAAAAACGCAGAAAATCGACAAGGGTGTTCCCCAGGGATCAATACTAAGTCCTACACTCTTTAATTTATATGTGTCCCCACTAGCAAAGGTAATCAGAGCTCATGGTTTTGAAACTGTGTGTTACGCAGACAACACACAGCTGCTAATTACCCTAGGACTAGACCCCACTGACACCAAATTAAGGTTCCAACAATGTATGCTGGCAATAAAGGACTGTATGACCAACAATTATTTGTTGGCCAATGCAAGCAAAACAGAGATACTGCTCTTTGGACATGCACAAAAACATTGCACAGATGAATGGTGGCCGCCAGCCCTGGGTCCCTGTCCCCCACCTATGGCTGCAGCCCAGAACCTGGGGATTACAATAGACAACAAGCTTTCCATGATTGACCATATTACCAAGATAGTAGACACCAGCTTCGGACTGATGCGCAGTCTCAAGAAAATCTTCAAATGGATCCACCTCCCATCCCGCATGCCCCTAGTTTAGAGATTAATCATAAGCCGTCTGGATTATGGCAATGCACTGCTCGCCTCAATCAACAAGAACCTTCTGACAAAACTTCAGGTCCTGCAAAATACCGCAGCCATGATGGTCTTAAATCTCCCCCCCGCACCCCCTCTGCACTCAGTCTCAGGATATTACTCTGGCTTCCTATAAAAAACTTATCAAGTTGAAATTATGTTGTCTAGTCCATAAGACCCTTGACGGCCAGGGGCCAAAATACCTAGCAAAAAAAGCTGACGGACTATCGCCCGGCTAGAACCCTCTGATCCACCAGAAAGCATCTCCTAACCATTCCTAAAGTCTGCACAGTTAGAAACAGCGATAAATCCTTCTCTAAAATTGCCCCAGAAACTTGGAATACTCTACCTCTATACATCAGGATGGAACTAAACCACCAGAAATTCCGAAGAAACCTAAAAACCTGCCTGGCCACCTGTTTTTCTCCCTTGAGTACCTGCTGGTGCTCTGAAACCTACGGGTGATTTACGCGCTTTACAAAATTCAAATACAATACAATATAATTAAGATTGTATAATGGTAATGGTGGAAAGTAATTTATTTGTAATTACCTATTGATTGGTTGTTAGTCAATATTAATTTATTAATTGATAATAAATTATGGTAATTGTGTGATTATTTGTAGGTGTGGGTTATGAGGTTTATAGGGGTAAAGGATGGGAAGTAATGTATGTCTAATTAATCAACAATTTGGTGTTAATTTATATTAACTTATTAATTGATAATTTCGGTAATTGTGTGATTTTATTTAGGTGTGGGCTGTGATGTTTATGGGGTTAAGGGTGGAAAGTCATTTACTTTTAATTAATTAATTAATAATTTGTTTTTAATTAATATTGATTAATTAATTGAACATTTAATATGAAATGTTGTAATAATTTTAGGTGTGGGTTATAGGGTTTATAGGAGTAAAGTGTGGGAAGTAACTTATATTCAATGTATTATTAATTGGTTAATAAAGAATGTTAATTAACTAATTGATATTTAATTAGGGTAGTTGCTTATATTTGTTATGTGAGGGTTTTAGTTTTTTAGGTTATAGTGTGGGGAGTAATTAATTTTACTTACTTTATAATTCGTTTTATATACTATTCATTTTTAATTGAAAATATGTTTTAATTGTGTAATACATTTTCTTACAGTTTATTTTTCCAGTGGTTTGTTGGGATCATGGGGTAACGTGTGGGAAGTTTACTAATTTGTATGAGTTTTAATTAATATTTTTCTTTAATTGGTAAATAATTATATTAATTATGTAAGTACCGTTTTTAATAAAATTAGATGTGGGTTGTGAATTATGTGGTGTTGTAGGGCAGATAAAAAGTAACTTTTTGTAATAAATAATGTTAAAATGTATAAATAATTTCTAATTAAACATATTTATTTCTTTGAAACTTATTTTTTATTTCATTCAATATAATATTTGTAGGTATTGTCATATGCATTTAACATTATATGTTTTTTTAATTTGTAATATGAAGTATTTGTATTTAATTTTTTTTTATATATATATATTTTAATTTATTTTGTTTTTTAAATATTTTTGTTAATTTTTTTTTAATTTTTACTTTTGAACTGACAGGAGTGAGAATATAAATTGTTACCCCTTTGCTATACAACTTTTTGCACTAATTGGAGTGGGAATAGTACATTTTATCCTGCCACTATCCAACATTTTCGCTACTGTTGCACTCAATGGAGTGGTAATAGTAAGTATTACCCTTCTGCTATACAACTATTTCCCTACTGTTGCACTCACTGGAGTGGGAATAGTAAATTTTACCCCTCCGCTATCCAGCACTTTCCCCATTGTTCCACTCATTGGAGTGGGAATAATAATTTTTGCCTCTCTGCTATCCAACTCTCTCCCCACCGTTACACTCACTGGAGTGGTAATAGTAAGTTTTTGCCCTCCGCTATCCAACATTTTCCCTACTGTTGCACTTATTGGAGTGAGAATAGTAAGGTTTACCCCTAGGCAATGCAACACTTTCCTACTGTTGCATTCAGTGGAGTAGGAATAGTAAGTTTTACCTCTCCGCTATCCAACACTTTCCCTACTGTTGCATTCATTGGAGTGGGAACAGTAATGTTTTCCCCTATGCAATCCAACACTTTCTCTATTGTTGCACTGACTGAAGTAGGGAATAGTTAAACAAAGAAAGAGAGGTACGGTCAGTCTCAGTACTGCCACGGAATAGGAGCGAGATGGATAAGGATCACACACTCACTTCGGGTGGATAGGAAAGCCCTCACACACCGACCTAGTCAGTGTCATGCTTCATCACTGGGCCCCACCACAGACGCCGAGTGCCTCTATGGTGTGCTGCAACGCCAGAAAGACTGCGGAGCTGGTTGTGTGAAGAGGGATGTGTTGTGAGGGTAAATAAAATTAAAAGTGTCTAAAAGGGTATCAAAAAAGAATTCTAATATGTTATCCCTAAGACACGAATATGGAGTATTATGTGTCTGAATTTAGATGCCAAGGTTTAGGATTGGTTAAATTCAGAGAATACAATCAGTCAACATGTTTCTGCCATAAGGGTGGTTTCAATTTACCAAGCCATTCGTCAGGACTATACCCCGGCGGTATGGACACTCTAATAGTCCACCCTAACCTGGGGGCGTGAAAGTGAAAAGGGGGTGAAAAAGCGCTTTAGAAAAAAGGGAAGAGCAGATTGCTCATTCCAAAAATGCTCCAAAATAAGGAGTATAACAGCACCTGTGGAATGAAATACACAGACAAACACAAACAAACAATTAACATAACTAGTTAATGTATAACGTTGCATTTGGTAGCAGTGCTCCTTAAATGTGGCCTAAGTGGTGTTCCCAAAGTAAACACTAGTTTTTAACACCATCCACGTAACCCTATGGGGATGATATCGGTAACTCTGGGAAGTGAAGTGAAACGGTGTTTAAAAACCTACTAGGGGTGGAGAGAGAGTTTAAAAACATAATATATGTACTCCTTATCAAGGGATCAATGGACCAAAGGTCAGTGACCCCCTAAGATGGTAATCAGGATTCATATCTCACTTTATAAATGGGCGCTACTTGCACCATGGGTCTCGGGAGGGGGGTTGGAGCGTACCTGGCACATCCTGTGGAAGAAAGAGGTTAGTTGTTAGGTACCCGTATCTCGGGTGGTACTTAGCTCGATTCTTGTTGGAGATCAGCGATCTTGTGACCCGGGTGTACTCACGCCCTCAACGCTCGCAGCCCGCTGAAAACCTGTGTTCAGCCTCTGAACCGGACCCCGATGATGTGGAGCGGGCCGGTGTCTGAGTGATATAGCAGTGGGGCTGCAAATCGCGTACCTCCGGGTGGGCGTGTCCAGCCGACATGAGGCTTGGGAAGTGCCCCTCTGCTGTGGGAGGGGCGCGATCGAGATCCAGGCAGAGGCTTGGAAGCGTGACCCAATCAAAGGTCTAAGCGGCTGAGCCGATGATGCGGCTAAGGTCATGAAAAGAAAAGAGTTAAAATGGCAAGCGACCGAGTGGTTTTTAGATCAGAAGGATCATGATTACTTGTGGGTATCAATCTGTTCTGATCAGGAAAGAACAGAGTTCCACGGGATGTCATCGTTAAGGCCGTTGGTGTTGGTGCCTAGACGATACACCCAACGCTGCTCTTTTTCAAAAAGTCTATTAGAGATGTTTGTTGTGCCAGTGACTGTTTCGATCACAGTCCATTTCATATCATTGGGTGTATGATTCCTGTCTAGAAAGTGGCAGCTCAGTTTGGTTGTTGTCTTTTTGCACCTTACATTGCTCCGATGTTCACAGATGCGCTGTTTAACTCTGCGTGTGGTCATGCCAAGATAACGAAGCTGGCAGGGACAGGTGATCAAATTCACTACATTCATTGAATTGCAGTTAGTGTGCTCTCTCTGTGTCCAAATTTTGCCTGCTTCCAGTAACAGTGTTTTTGAGGCTTCTGTTAGATGGCACACACTGCAATCAGAGCAGGGGTAGTGCCCGGTGATTCTTGGTAAACCCCATGCTGCAGTTATTGTCGGTAAGCTGTTAGGAGGTTTCTCTTTGGGGCGGGTGTGGACCAGGGCATCTTTTAGGCTCCGTCCTTTTTTGAAGGAGAAGAGAGGTTTTTCCCAGTTCTCTTTGCAGGATGTTATGATCTTCCAATGTTTGTTGATGATTTTCTTCATTGGGTTGGACAGACTGTTAAATGTGGTTACACAAGTAAGTGGTATTGAATCAGAGTTGTTAGTTTTTTCCTCCAAGAGTACTTCTCTCGGCTGGTTTCTAGCTCTTTTAAAGCCTTTATTAAAAGTAGATGTTGGGTAGCCTCTGTCTTTGAGTTTGTCTGTAAGTTCAAAAGACTGTTCTTTGAAATCAGACAAGGTGCTGCAATTTCTCCTTAATCTGAGAAATTGCCCGTAAGGCAAGTTCTCTTTAAGTGGGCGCAGATGAAAGCTGCTGAACTCAAGAAGATTGTTTTTGGCTGCGGGCTTATGGTGGGTTTTGGTCGTGAGTCCAGTTCCATTGACAGTAATCACCACATCGAGGAAGACAATGTCTGTTTTGCTCGTAGTGCTGGTGAATCTTAAGTAACGGTCTAGAGTATTAATCCAAACCAGAAAAGTTTCGAGCTCATTGTCACTGCCTGTCCAGAGGAGCAAAACATCGTCTATATAACGCTTCCATAAAAGCATAGACGATGAAAAAGCTGAGGTAGGTGGTAGAATGTGTTTGGCCTCGAAATCGGCCACATACAACCCGGCCACACTGGGCACGAAAGTACTGCCCATTGAAGTTCCTGAGCACTGTAGGAATAGTCTGTCTTTAAAGGAAAAAAAGTTCTCTTTGAGTGCTATGGTAGCACACTCAATGATGAAGGCCTTTGGTGTTTGGTAATCCCATTCGGTGGAATCTAGTGATTTTCCCAGGACTTCAATGGTATCGTCCTGGGGGATGCTCGTGTAGAGGATTTCTACATCGAGGGTCACCAGAGTAACAGAGTTTTCTGTGAATGTAATTTCAGTTAGGAGTTTAAGCAGGCTCTTGGTATCTTTGAGATAGGTGGGAGTGGATTGCACTATTGGTTTCAGGAAATAGTCACACAATTGTGACAAAGGCTCTAATAGAGAGCCAATCCCGGACACAATTGGTCATCCCGGGGGTGGCAACCGATTCTTGTGCATCTTAGGCAATGTATGAAAATATGGTATAACATTACTGGTGCTGTTTAGGAAGTCCGCTTCATTTTTAGATAGGTGACCGCGTTCCTCGGCATGTCTGGCCAAGGTCATGATTTTATTGGTGAGGTCAGCTGTAGGGTCTGTTGTGAGTGGGGTATAGTTTCTCGTATCCTCAAGTAAATCAGTGCAAGTTTTCTCGTAGTCTTTTGTATTTTGGATGACAATCCCACCACCTTTGTCTGCCGGCTTTATCGTTATTGAGGTGTCATTCTGCAACGTTTGTAGTGCTTGATATTCAGCAGTGCTGAAATTCCCAAAAATCTTTGGGGTGTGACACATTTCCAGATCTTTAAACACGGCCTGCTCAAAGGCGGTGATAGCCGCAGGGACAGTGTGCGGGGGAGGGGTGAATGTGGAACTCGGTCTAAGTCCTGTATCACCTCTCCTAGTGGCAAATCTATCTGAAAGGACTTTACCCCCAACTGAAATTCAAGTACTTGAAAAAGGCTTGGGTTTTGTCCCAACAGCAAGACCAGACAAATTCAAGCTACACTGCGAGCTAGCTGGTTTCTTTCGAAAACTAAAACTTAAAGCTTACTTTGAAGGCAAAACAGACCCCAATGAAGCAACTAGGCAGTGACAATGAGCTCAAAACTTTTCTGGTTTGGATTAATACTCTAGACCGTTACTTAAGATTCACCAGCACTACGAGCAAAACAGACATTGTCTTCCTCGATGTGGTGATTACTGTCAATGGAACTGGACTCACGACCAAAACCACCCATAAGCCCACAGCCAAAAACAATCTTCTTGAGTTCAGCAGCTTTCTTCCGCGCCCACTTATAGAGAACTTGCCTTACGGGCAATTTCTCAAATTAAGGAGAAATTGCAGCACCTTGTCTGATTTCAAAGAACAGTCTTTTGAACTTACAGACAAACTCAAAGACAGAGGCTACCCAACATCTATTTTGAATAAAGGCTTTGAAAGAGCTAGAAACCATCCGAGAAAAGTACTCTTGGAGGAAAAAAACAACAACTCTGATTCAATACCACTTACTTGTGTAACCACATTTAACAGTCTGTCCAACCCAATGAAGAAAATCATCAACAAACATTGGAAGATCATAACATCCTGCAAAGAGAACTGGGAAAAACCTCTCTTCTCCTTCAAAAAAGGACGGAGCCTAAAAGATGCCCTGGTCCACACCCGCCCCAAAGAGAAACCTCCTGACAGCTTACCGACAATAACTGCAGCATGGGGTTTACCAAGAATCACCGGGCACTACCCCTGCTCTGATTGCAGTGTGTGCCATCTAACAGAAGCCTCAAAAACACTGTTACTGGAAGCAGGCAAAATTTGGACACAGAGAGAGCACACTAACTGCAATTCAATGAATGTAGTGTATTTGATCACCTGTCCCTGCCAGCTTCGTTATGTTGGCATGACCACACGCAGAGTTAAACAGCGCATCTGTGAACATCGGAGCAATGTAAGGTGCAAAAAGACAACAACCAAACTGAGCCGCCACTTTCTAGACAGGAATCATACACCCAATGATATGAAATGGACTGTGATCGAAACAGTCACTGGCACAACAAACATCTCTAATAGACTTTTTGAAAAAGAGCAGGCTTGGGTGTATCGTCTAGGCACCAACACCAACGGCCTTAACGATGACATCCCGTGGAACTCTGTTCTTTCCTGATCAGGACAGATTGATACCCACAAGTAATCATGATCCTTCTGATCTAAAAACCACTCGGTCGCTTGCCATTTTAACTCTTTTCTTTTCATGACCTTAGCCGCATCATCGGCTCAGCCGCTTAGACCTTTGATTGGGTCACGCTTCCAAGCCTCTGCCTGGATCTCGATCGCGCCCCTCCCACAGCGGGCGGGCACGTCCCAAGCCTCATGTCGGCTGGACATGCCCACCCGGAAGTACGCGATTTGCAGCCCCACTGCTATATCACTCAGACACCGGCCCCGCTCCACATCGTCGGGGTCCGGTTCAGAGGCTGAACACAGGTTTTCAGCGGGCTGCGAGCGTAGAGGGCGTGAGTACACCCGGGTCACAAGATCGCTGATCTCCAACAAGAATCGAGCTAAGTACCACCCGAGATACGGGTACCTAACAACTAACCTCTTTCTTTCACAGGATGTGCCAGGTATGCTCCAACCCCCCTCCCGAGACCCATGGTGCAAGTAGCGCCCATTTTTAAAGTGAGATATGAATCCTGATTACCATCTTAGGGGGTCACTGACCTTTGGTCCATTGATCCCTTCATAAGGAGTACATATATTATGTTTTTAAACTCTCTCTCCACCCCTAGTAGGTTTTTAAACACTGTTTCACTTCACTTCCCAGAGTTACCGATATCATCCCCATAGGGTTACGTGGATGGTGTTAAAAACTAGTGTTTACTTTGGGAACACCACTTAGGCCACATTTAAGGAGCACTGCTACCAAATGCAACGTTATACATTAACTAATTATGTTAATTGTTTGTTTGTGTTTGTCTGTGTATTTCATTCCACATGTGCTGTTATACTCCTTATTTTGGAGCATTTTTGGAATGAGCAATCTGCTCTTCCCTTTTTTCTAAAGCACTTTTTCACCCCCTTTTCACTTTCACGCCCCCAGGTTAGGGTGGACAATTAGAGTGTCCATACCGCCGGGGTATAGTCCTGACGAATGCCTTGGTAAATTGAAACCACCCTTATGGCAGAAACATGTTGACTGATTGTATTCTCTGAATTTAACCAATCCTAAACCTTGGCATCTAAATTCAGACACATAATACTCCATATTCGTGTCTTAGGGATCACATATTAAAATTCTTTTTTTGATACCCTTTTAGACACTTTTAATTTTATTTACCCTCACAACACATCCCTCTTCACACAACCAGCTCCACAGTCTTTCTGGCGTTGCAGCACACCATAGAGGCACTCGGCCTCTGTGGTGGGGCCCAGTGATGAAGCATGACACTGACTAGGTCGGTGTGTGAGGGCTTCCCTATCCACCCGAAGTGAGTGTGTGATCCTTATCCATCTCGCTCCTATTCCGTGGCAGTACTGAGACTGACCGTACCTCTCTTTCTTTGTTTAACTGTATCAAACCGGGGACTGAGAGAGTGTCCTTGATTCTCCCTACCTCTCCCATTGTTGTCTTGTGTTGAAGTAGGGAATAGTAAGTTTTACCCCTCTGCTAGTCAACACTTTCACTTCTGTTGCACTGACTGGAGTGGTACATTTAAGTTAAAAGATGTTTAAATAGTGTAATGTTTTAATTTATAATAGAATGGGCTTTTAATCGATTTAATGTTATTGGTATACATATACATCATATATACATATATATGTGTGTGCATATTTTATATAAAAATTATAAAATTCATTAGTAAGTGTGTTTCATTTTTGTAATTATGTTTATTTGTTGTATTTGTTAAAATGGTTATTAAATCAACACATTTTTTTTTCAAATTAAGTTTATTATTCAATATATTTTATATTTATTCTTCCCATTGCATTACGCAAGGAACCAAGTTATATGCACTTTCGTAGAACCACTAAAACCTGGTTGTTTAATCAATAAGTAGCCCCTCTCTGCACCACAGTAATTTTGCTGTACTCATAGGCTTTCTGTCTCGATAGCGCTGGGAAACCTTTTGGGTAGCTGTCGTGCTCTAAAAGCTAAAAAAAATTAAAAAAAATATGTCATATTAATATAAAAATCAATATTTTGAACAACTATATTTTTAACATTAAAACTTTGTTCCCGATATTTTTGTACTTACATGTATAGGGAGTTGATATTTTAGCATTATATATTTTTTCAGCAATATTTTTTACTTCTATATTTTTTACCTCTATATTTTGTTTGTGAACCAAAGAGTTACAAAATATGTATTTATCAGCCAAAGATAGAGAAGATACAGCTTGGGCGGTGGTGGAATCTCAGATTCACTTGAATCTGAGAAGAAGTCGTTGTAATGCAGAAGTAGCCAGACGCCATCTGATCCATTTCTAGTAGTTCATTAGGTTTTGTAAACTGGGAGATGACCCGATCTGTTGCATTTCAGGGAGACGTTGTCAATTTTCCTAATTAAAATCTGAGTTTCAGTACTTGTTGGCTGTATAGTTGCAGTTGTTTCAAAAGAAAGGAGTAATACTTCATTGTTGTTTACAGATTATCTTCGGAGAGGGGAGTCTTCAGAAGTTATTAAAGCTTCCACCTGAACTTCCTGGTAGCAAGAAGAGTCTGGCTGCTATCCAAGATCCCACATGGTCTGCTGTTGAGGATTGACCACATAGTGTGTCCATTGATCAGATCAATGGAGACAAACCTTTTGCCTCGTTGTCTGGCAAGAGGTGGAAAAAGTACAGTTCTGCTATCAATTCAAATCAAAAAGTCCTTTATTCGGTTTTCATCATGTAGAAAAACCATAAAAGTACATTCATAGAAAATAAATAAACTTTAACAATTAAAATCCATCATTTAAAAAGATTTTCAGTATTAAAAATGGTAATACACAAAAAGGTGATTAAAGTTATATGGTGCAAAATGCGATATAAAACAGTCTAAGGCAATGTAAAGTTTATCCATGGTCGGCTATACATTCAATCTACTACTCCAGATTAGGCATATGCCTTACACAAAGCTTCAAAAATTGTGCAGTGCTTTTCTCTACGCATGGTTCTTCTAAAAATTGAAGAGCGGTATAGGCTGCTCTACATCTATGCAGGCCATAATTCGCAAAATCAGTTTCAACCATCATCTCCTCAATTCTTTATAGAATTTACAAAATAGGACCAAGTGAATTGTTGTTTGCGTAGAAACTTCATCGCATGGACAAGATGGTAAATGTTCTGACCAATCATTTGCTTTTGGAAAGGACAGTAAGCAGTGGAATATTTCCAGCCTAAATTGTGTTAGTAACCTTTCATAGCTGCTTAGATTAAATGTAAGATAAGGCTGAATAGTCATTGTGGTTTGTATGGCTAATATGTGTTGGACTGAAGATTTGGATGCCTCGGTGACTAACCGTAATTGTTCTAAATGTATTAGACAAAGTTTTTGTGAGATTTTTTCTAGATAACTCTGAAATTGTTGTGGGGGAATCGTAGTATTAACAAGTCCCAGGTCAGCCAAATTTTTTTTATGTAGTTAATCCATCCAAACATATGGCCGTTTTCCAAAGAAAGACAGTCCTGGATAAGTTCTCGGTTAAATGTAGTTTTGGTGGACGTACAAATTCGATGCCATAAGAGGATCGGTTGTAACTTAACTATGTCAATAATATACGGCACACCGAGTTCTAAGTGGCAGTTATAGGTGGAGGAACTACGTGAAACAGCGAGAAGAAATCTAAAAAAACTGTTCTCTACTTTTTGGAGTGCGCCCACTTTACCATATCCCCACACTCCTGCACCATAGATAGCGACACTTATACATTTCGCCTGAAAAATTTTAATCAGTTCGGTGGGAGGTCTTTTCCCTAACCTTTGAGCAAAATTCGCTAACCCTCTTGTTGCCTTCATAAAAAGCAATTTCCGCGCCTCAATTGCTTGCTTCCACAAGCATTTGTCATCCATTAGAATACCTAGATAAGGGGATGTCTTTGTAACCTCAAGTTTCTTGTTTTCAGTAAAAATGTCCATTGTTCTCCACTGCCTAAGGCCAGTGGACATTGGGAAGGGTTTTTTGATGTTAATTCTAAGGTCTAGGTTGCCCAAAAAACTATGGGATCACCGAGGGGCACGCTGGAGCCCTAAGGGGGTTCGGGCTAAAATCACGGCGTCGTCGGCGTAGAGCAGGGCGGGTATTGGATGTTTTTCTATCAGCGGTAGGTCCTCGCACCCCTCCAGTTCTGCTATCTTCAACAGCCAGGACAGGTACACAACGGGGTAAGATGGCGTGAATTTTTTCCCCTGACCAGACACCTAATCTTTTGGATTGCTTTAGCACCCCGGAATTCATTGACTTCCTGTAAAGCACCTAAGCGTTCATTGATGTCAAATGGTGTTTCAGCGACCACTGTACTGACATTATCGAGAACTGGTACCAACATTCTCTCACAAAAAAGGATTTTATAAGCAGTACGACCCCACCAAGGATTTTCTTGGTATGTTATTGGGTCCCCTTAGGACTCCATATAGGTGATTGACCCAACTGCGACCTCAGCCTAAAACCCTTTCTGTTAAGGACTGCTTTAAGTCATGGTTATTCCTCTCAAGTACCAAGTTTCCCCTGGGATGATAGGAGGAGGAGTACTGCAAGGCCACACCCTAACTTCGCAACGCTTCTTTGTAAGCCCAAGAGCTGATTGCAGGGCCCTCGTCAGAAAGTAGTGTGCCAATTGCGTCTGTCTCAATGAAGACTTGCAAATCCTTTATAACAGTTTGAGTGTGTTCAAACCCACTGGAATCTGGAGCATGAATCCACTGCCACCAAGATGTACCTGTAGGTCCCATCTGAGTGTAAGGAGCCGCAGTGACTCAAATAAACGCAAGCTAGAAGCTTGTCTGAGATCAATAGAGATGTCTGAAGTGCATGTGCTAGGGCTGAGCCTTTCATATGCTGGCAGATGTCACATTTGAGGATAAAGTCCTTGGTCTGTTTGGTTAGACCTAGCCAGCAATAGAGCTGCTTCAGTAACTAAACTGTAGCAGTTACCCCTGCGTGTGCTGACCCAGACCCTCATGTACAGCTAGTATTAATGCCAAAATGCAATCAGTGTTTGGTATTACTCTATTCTTCACTCTTGAAATCTGAGCATCTGGCATGTTTTGTGCATTTAACTTGTAGGAGTACTTGAGTGGAAAACCTTTCGGCAGGTGTGTGTCATTGCAAACCGCATTGGCAGCCACTATGATGTCTCTGTCCAACCTCGTACTAGAATGAGTAATTGCAGCAATGGCAGTAATGTGGACTGTTGCCTTAGGGGATTCTTCAGCCATGGAATTCCCTTCGATGTGAATGACAACATGTTGATGACTCAATGTGTGGATAACATGAGCTCGTGGCAAACATTCTTTCAGCTTTGTCACCTGTTCCAAAAGCAGCTTGTGCTTGGTTGTGCAACCCTAGGAATTCGAAATGCATTTTGGCCCCAATAGTGTATATATATTCATTATATGACTGGACACAGTAACATGAATCGCGCACTATCAGTATGTGGGCAATCTATCATCTGTACTTTGTACTTCTAGAATTTGGGCTTTGAGTACTGCCAGCTGCACTGTACAGTCCACTTGGGACTGTCTGTGAGTTTTTTCTGGATGGAAATGTCTATCATGCATGTGCCCCTTTACTATTGCACATGCCTAAGAATGTTGATGTTTGTCCCTAAGTCAGGCTGAGCAGATCCATCAGTGTAAATGATGTAATCATATTGAACTAGAGGAATTATTTAATTGAGCAGATAACATTCTTGCTCGTACTTCAGGAATGCTTGTGTTTGCAATGTAGAATCAAACCTGTAGTCTTACAACTTTTGCAGTGAGAGAGTTAGCCCATTATGCCCATCGTGGATTTAATGCTTTAGCATTTGGGATGGCCTCTAAGGTTGTTACAATTATTTGTTTCCCCTGTGCTATTGCTGTCTCTATCTCTCTCACTACAGCAGTCTGTACCACAGTGAGACTTTCCTCAGTGGGTGCAGAACGTATTTTATCTTTTGTGTACAAATGTGATTTGTATGCTGTAGGTACTGTATCACCTTCATTGAAAGTGATATAGGTGAACCTTTTGGTCCAGCAACTACACGGATTGGCAAGTTAATTGCGTTTACATCTTTGTGTAAATGTTTGGGAGCTATCATATCAGCTTGTACGGAATGTAAAATGTTTGTATGTTCCTGTGTCCAATGGCTAAAATATAAAAATCCTAAAATGGATTTTTCTAAAAACTGTGCTGCCAAGCTTTTGCCTTCACTTGACAATTTCTATCCCAGAAACAGGACATTGAGATGGGCAATTTTTGATTTTTTGAAATTAAATTTGTAGCCCAAATGAGCACACCCAATTATTAAGCGTCTACTGTGTACAAGTATTCCATTCACTTATTGTCCATCAGGTAAATATCATTTACAAGGGACAACGCCTCCTCATCAAAATTTTGAAGTAACTCCGTCACTCTAGCTGAACAGCCCAGGCCTATTCTTATACCCCTGAGGTAAATGGTAAAATTGCAGTTGTATCCTAGCGCTGAAAATGCTGTCAAATACTTCCTTTCAGGCACAGTATTCTGGCAAAAGTATCTATTTGAGATATGAAATATTGTTTTGTATTTCTTCCACACAATGTAATTCATCAGTGCAGCGCTATGTGCATTTTGTACTGCGTGTGGATGTATGTAACCTCTTCCATGCTCATGACGAGCGTATCTCGTTATGAGCCACGGTGCTCCGGTGCTCTCGTGCTCATGAGCACAGGAGCACTGTAGCTCATGACGAGCTCAGCTCGTCATGAGCATGCGGGCGCTGTGCGCGCCCCCTTCCACCCAGCACAGCGGGGGAATAACCCCCACAGCGCAGGGGTTAAATGTCTGTAGTCTAAAACTAGATGAGGGGAATTGTCTGGTTTTATTACGGAAAACAAGGGATTATTCATTGGTGAGGGTCAATTTTCTTTTGCACCCTTCTAGTAAAGTTGTTCCAGGATTTCCCTAACTTGTTTTTTAGTTTCACCCTTTATTGGGTACTGTCTCTGGGGTTGAGGAACTAGTTTTAATGGGATATCTGGGTAAGGTGATTCATCATCCCACCCAACATGATTTTGGTACAGCACATGAGCTAGTGCTAACGCCCACTCCTTGGCGTATGAATGTTCGATTAGGAAACAAGGTCGGAGAAAGCTGGTCAAATTACAGTTTCCCCCATTGGCCACTGAATTACAAACTCATGTGCCCAATCCTTTTCAGCCAAAAAGAAAATTGTAACAATATGTCGGGTTCTCCCAAAAGAGAGCCAGGATGTTTCTGCGTATATCCCCCTGCACCTGGAGCTTTAGTTACTTGAAACAATACAGGACACTTACGCTTGTATCAGGTGTTTCCACCATTATATGCTCATTCAGGGCTACTACCTCCAGATAATTCATCAAGTTCTGGCGAACTATTGTGACTTATGCTGTACTGTCCAACATCGTCATTGCCCATTCCCCATTCAGAAGCAGAGTCTTCAGTAGCCTGGTCATGTCTTATTTTAATCCCAGCTACCATCTTCTCTTAAATTGAGGATTAGGAGTTTTTAGTTTCTCGGTTTTTCGAGGATGTAGGTTGAAGTGTGACGTGTTTCCCTTTTCGGCTTTACACGATGTTTTGATCTGCACTCTGACCGTCCACCTTTCTCCAAATGTGTATTGGATGAATCCTGAAAGAAACAAGAGAAACATGCATCCGTATCCTGATACCTGTCAGGCTTTCTAATGTTATCATGGTTTCTAAAATTATATTTTTTATGTTTCCTGTTGAGGAGCCCCACCCCGTGATTGTGCCTTGCTTTGTTAATTTTTTTGTTTGTTGTCCCAATTCTGCTTCCCTCATTATATTGCTTAACATAATGGCTGATACCTCTGCAAATTTGCCCATCAATTTCATACCCAAGTCCAAGGCAGGTTCTGTACCGTACTCCTTCTGCACTTCTTTCAGTACTTCAGATAAAACTGGTATTAAAGAGGTACCATGAAATCTGATGTTAACGGCAGCGAAGACTGTACCCTAAGTGGTACAATCTTCCACGGGGAGAGCTGTCTCCATCGACAAGCAAATTGCTAATATTCTGTGTTTGTCCTGCAGGTCCGTATGGGAGAAAAACCCTTATGCGTGCTTGTTATTTGTGCTATCCAGAACGGAATTTGCTCCTGACTGGTGGGAATCTTTCGATTACGGCATTCAGCATTTGTGGGCTGATACTCGTATTAGCCACTTGGCGTTGTGCACCCTGAGCAGTCAGCACAGGATTAATTGGGAGTGCTCGCATTATGAACTGTGTAAGATGTCTGTAAATCTTTACTAGATCTTTGTATAGTGTTGTTAATTCTGCTGCAACTAAACTACCAATATTAGGATGCAGTGTATAAGCAGGTGGGACCGGTCAAGTTTCTCCTTCTTTAGAGAGCCGACATGAGTCTCACGTTTTCTACAGTATGTGGGAGGGCACTTTTAAACCAATTTATGTGTTCTTGGTAAGTTAACAGAATTTCTATGGCTACATACAGAAATTATTCTTCTAGTGTTTCATCTTCAATGTAAGTTTGAAACAATTGTGTATGTGCATCTGCAGCAGGAAATTTTACCCAAAAATAGAAAACCTCTGTTCTGAATGCTTCGTGTACCTCAACCATGAAGGTAGAGTCATCATCATAAAACTTTATTTAGGTCTTAGACCATAAAAGTATAGATACAGTGAATTTCATACAGAGCAATTTGAAGGCCATAGAAAATACACTAAAACCTATTATATAATACCGGTCATGAAATTGTCTAAAATTCATAGTAAAATTCAAAAAGCATAAATATACACCTGGCACAGAGGCAACAAAAGCCATTATCTATCCCCATTCAGATGGCATGGCCCGCTATGCTGGCTGGTTCAAAAGTTGTGGTCACACTCAGCATGGTTGGACATTTCAAATCTACATAAACCATAGCAGCAACATTTGTTAAAAGGTCCAGTATAGAACTTTTTGGATTAAAAAGGTTGTCAACATATGCAACAGTCTCAAATTTAAACGAGTGCCTTCTGACCGCCCACATTTCTCCACAAAACTTAGCAACAGAGCAAACAATTGCCGAGCTAGTATCCAATCTTAGGATGCGTAGTGCTTTGGCTCAATATCGGGTGCCCAGTTGCTTGCAGATCGACCTCAGTGATTTCCTTCTTGGGCAGGAGTACTTGGGACAAACAAAAAAGACATGGACAAGTAATTCTTTTACAGTGAGACAATTATGGCTGGACTGGGAAGTAGTTGTTACCTGTAGCCAGGAACCAGTAAACAAATTCAAAGGCGTCATGTAGTTCCTATATGACCTATACAGGAGCTGCACGTTTTGGATAACATAAACTGTGGGACTGGTGTAAGACTGATTCCGTGCACCCCCGCCAGGTATGTTAGCCTGTCTGTATCAGCTAGCTTAACACAACAAAGGGGGTAGAGAGGGAAAAAAGATCTGGACAAAGCATGCAGGGGCACACACAGTGTTAGTAAAACTGCCCTCACTCACACAGAAGCTTGTGTGTGACATGCTTCATCATCGGGTCTGCTTACAAAACACCCTGGCGTAGCCACGCATAGGGGAGGGGATAACATAGACTATACAAACAAACAAAACATATATGGGTGAGTACAAAGTGCTGCCGAGTACAAAGTGCTGCCAACCCTGACTGGGAACAGTGATAAGAAAAAAGTGCAGTAGAAAGTGACCTTCAAACTGCCTCATGGGTATCCTATTGATTATTTTATTCCAGAGTCCCATGGACAGGATTAAAAACTAGAAAGGATGGGGGGACTCACATCAACACTCCCAAGACTGCCAAAGTCAACATGTTTTGACCGAGTTTTAATGTGCCCACACTATAGGGTCACACCTGTCTTCTTCAGGACTCCTTATCAGCCCCAGTCCCAAACCCTGTTACCTTATTTTGGTTAGTGTTCAGGGCATATATGCGCAGTAATCCTGCTGCGTGGAGGTACTTCCCCTAACATGGGACACATGTACCATAAAATAAAATACATACATCCACATTTATTACAGAGATTTCTATTATTATTACTTTTTTTTGAAGACCTTTATTGTTTAGAAGAATAAAGAAATACAGTTGTGCATGTCACATAGCCTGCAATCCGCAGGAACAGCAGCTGAGAAAAAAAAAATAAAGAACATTCAAGAAAGCCATTGATAAATTAACACAGCCTTTTAGCCGACAACCCTGGGGTCCAGCAGCGCAGTTCAAGAAAAGAAAGAAAAACATGGATGTAACATTAAACATGCTGTATAATGACAATCTGGCCTGTGGTTTTCGTGTGTTTTTTATGTTTCTCAGCTTAAACATATCGTCGCATTATTAGTATCTGCATCATATGAGCTGTAAGTTAAGTTCACATTACAATTCAATCAAAAGGTGGCAATAGCTCCCAGGTAAGGTGCGGGCTCAGAGTAGAGACCCTAAAGTTTTTGTGCTTGCGATGCTATCGTGTCGTGGGCAGGTGTTCAGTGGTATAGCTCACTAATTCAAGGTAGTAGGCACTTGTGGTCGACGACACCAGGTTGCGACCGCCTCAGCGGGGCCCCAGGCGACTGTTGGCCCAGTATGGGTTGAGCCCTCCAGTGCTCACAGTCCATATATGGATGCTAGAGGTGGGGGTTCGTATGAGGATGCATTCACCCGGCACCGGATGGCAGTCATTCCGAGCATAGTCCGCATCCTTCGTGTGTGGTTCGCTGTGGCCTGCCGTGGCAACAAAGATGTAATGTGTTTACAGGTATATAGCATTCTGCGACTTGTCACGGCTTGTAGGCCGACTCCGTTAGTAACAATATCGGACTTGGTCAGAAAACTTGACCGGTTAATAAACAATAACAAGCATCAACGCGATAGTGAAAGAAATAGGGACGGGAGGGGAAAGAGTTTGCATGTCCAATGGCATGTTAGAAGACGGGTGGTAGCAGTTCCGGCGGAGGGTCATCGACCCTGGGGCGGGGCATGGCGGGACGATTTCTGAAGCGTCGGGGAGGTCCGGGTGGGGGCGTACATGTTATATCCCCAGAATATAGCTATCTGAGTGATTTTTCTCTAAAAAAGACATGGTTTGGAACTGTCATGTGGGAGATATCATGCGGTATGCCAGACATGTCAGTCTGTCGACTGCAGCGGGGCGTGTGCCGCGAACGGGTGGGAACGTGTGCTTGAAAGCAGTTTAGTGCCACATAGGATTGCTCAAGTTATTCCTTGTTCTTGACAGGCTTGTTGGAAGGATGCAAGGAGGTCGCCCCAGAGCTGCGCGATGGGGAATTTTCAAAGTCCAGCTGTTTCCTCCCGGAGGAGCACTGTGCCCTCCGCCCGTGCCCAATTAATGAAGGATGTGTGCCAATGTCGGGTGTGGGGGGGGGGGACGCTGGCCTTCCAATGTTTGGTAAGTAATCGTTTAGCTGTGATGAGGCCCATGTCCCAGAATCTTGTTTGTACCTTGATGAGCTTCGTGTAGTGTCGTGACCTCATCCCAATATGTCTGTATGATAGGGCAGTGCCAGAGCATGTGCAGGAGATCTGCCCCTACCAAAGAACATCTTTGGCAGGCAGTGTCAGTGGCTGAGAAGTATCTGTTTATCTTGTCGGGTGTGAGGTAGGCCCGGTGTAAAATATAGAATTGGATACGTTTGAAATGGGGGTTGCGTGGGATATTAGTCGGCCCAGCTATTATCATCGCCCACTCCTTGTCAGCCCAATCCCTCCCTGTTGGTCGCCCATTTCTCTCTGAGTGGCAGTGTGGAAGGCTGCATGTGCAATAGTAGGGTAAAAGACTATCCCTGGAAAGATTTGTCTCACGGAATACTGGTCCTCCACTACCAGTAATTCTATCTCACTCACTCAGCGCATGCATTCACTCTATTACTCAAATCATTGGTCACGAACTGATTATAACGTTTACAGTCTATTTTATTTTAAAATATATGATTAAAATTTCAGTATAGAATCAATCGGGTTCTACTGAAAACATAAAATACAAAAACATTTAATAAAAAAAGGAAAATTATTTAAAAAAGACGTAGTACAAACACGTTTATACAGCATATGAGAAAAATGCATAAATGTACATTCATATAAATCATCAAAGATAAGCATACAGTCAATTATAAATACATAAACAAATGAAACCCCCTACTGTAAATGGAGCACCTATTGTTGCTACAGATTGTCAGATTCAATAGCCTTTATACAGTTTTGTTCAGACTTCTAGTATTTCAAAATACAGTATATCTAGAGTCTCTGAGCCTTTGTTTGAATTCTATAGCGAGAGAAGTGCGTTGACGCGTTTTGGTGTTTTAACCTCGTAGATGTGGTCACACCTTCATCAGGACAACATAGATATAATTGGGGTCATCTGGTTCGTTAGACCGGTGTTCTATCTGTGTATTGAGCAATATCAGTCAATACATTTTAATATATATATATATATTGACCTTAAACTGCAGTGTTACATTCGACAATTCAGTGTAATAATTTCTCGGTTACTGGCCCATTATTGGTTACTGGCCCTAATGCATATATTTAAGCAAGATTTTCCACGCCTATATATATATATCATTTCATAAAGGCACTCAGGCCCTCTGCTACATATGTCTCACATTTACCATTTTTTAAAGATTCACAGTGTACATTTGACATTCTAGGTGACATGTCCCTCCGTTATATTGTAGTCTGTGACCAATTTCCACTGTGACATTCGTACCAGTACCATTATTCTACTGACCTCTTATATAAGGATTCTAATTCTTCCAGGTTTTGCAGCGGTTCATTCTTCACTTTTAACCACGACCTGCAGTGGACAAATCCTCAGAGCTGATGATGGATCTAATAAAGGGATAAGTTGATGTATGGGTAACAGTTTTTTTACCTAGCTTGGAGCCTTTTGCTCTCTTTTATTAACCATGATCAAAAAAGAACGGATGATCTAACATACCGTTTTATTTTAAATGCACGTGGATGAGTAGTTCTTTTCTTTTTTTATTTCTTATTTTCTTACTCGGAAGCTGGCTGTTTTTTTAACTCTGATTGGAGTGGGTCACTTATCTCATTTAAGGTCCCCTAATGAAGATAAATATGAAAGGACTCCTTACAATGTAGTTCTCGTTTTAAACCTATATTATGTCTAAGCACATCCTTTGTCTTATACATACCTCGTATTGCTAAGGGCACCTCCTTCCCCGTGGTTTCCCTCTGTTTGCGGACTGTCAGTCGCGTTCTAACTTCGATTCTTTGAACTAGATATGTTCTGCAGAGTAAATGATACATATAATTTATACAGGCCACTTTTTCATGACCTAATATTAAATAGATCCCTTGGCCTGTTTTCGACCCAACCCAGGTTTGAGGGAAAGAGTCATACACTAGTCCTTTCCTTCGTGTGTCAACTACAGGGTATAATTTTTTACAATGACATTGACACATAAACGGGTCCTCCCATAAACGGTTAGTCACATTCCCTTACAAGTTATCTTGTTAACATGGCCGGTTGTCAGTGCCATTAGGGAAACTCGGACCTGCATCCCAAAAGTGTATTATTCTATTATTGCCACCATGACACCCCACAACTATCTACTTATTATGGAGAGGTATAACGGGTGATATTTAATCTTTCATCACTATCTTTGCATCCCACAACAATTTACTATTGTAGTCTGCCGCGTTTTAAATCCCAAAGCCGTCTATTATATGTAAAGTCTACCGTGCCTCTATGGTTTCCTCGCTTACCTTTTTCTTAATCGTTGTAACGCCCCCACGGGTACGTCTGGTCTAGTTTTTTTCCTTTTGTTTATGGTTGATTCTCCCCTGTTCTATTTATATTCGAAAAAGAGGGGTTGATGTTTTACAGCTGTGTGGCAGCGCTTGTGTTTTCCCGGTGCGCATGCGTAGAGGGTATTGATTTCCCTATTTTCGCGGCGGCCATCTTATCATGGGGTTTTATCTTGTTTTCAGTTAAGTATCGTGTATATATAGATTTACAGTCCTATTTATTGTATCTGTGGACTCTTCCCAGTCAGACTATTTGACGCTTTGTTACAATTTATATATAGGGGTTAATGCCGAACGGCTATATGATTTCGCTTGCCTTCTTATCTGCGCATGCGCAGAGGGTCCTTTATTCCCCTCCTATCGCGGCGGTCGTTCTGTCCGGATATATAATCTTTTTAACCTTAGAAATCATTATGTTTAGCTGTATATACGTATTTCTATTTTCCTATTTTTTATAGACCGGAAATTATCGTGAAAATTAAGTATTGGTGAATTCCAAAGTAGTTTGATGTGATAATTGGGGCACCACCCCATAAATCTGGTTTCATCTTTAGTTGCATCCTGTCTGTCGTACCAGATCTGGCCACTAAACTCCTATAAATGCCACTAGCCTCCTGTAAATGCTTATATATTCTTTGTTACTGGCCCCCCGTAATATTGTTATTATTGATTTCGACATAATTGTCCAGTATGTCACCCTCTACCATCTTAGTCGTATAGAGAGTATTTCACATCAGGTGACTGCCCACATTATTATCCACATTGTTGTTTTATTGATTTTGTCTTAGTAGCCAGTTCTCTCACCCTCTACCTTCTTAATCGTACAGAGAGTTTAGGACATCAGGTAGGGTCCCGATGATCAGGTAGGCCCTATTTCAAAATCCACATAAGTTGAGTGGTATGTTTAGTAATTGCTATTAGACCCACATATGTGTGTCTTGAATTCAGATACATCTGAGTTATTAGTTATATAGGTGTCAGTTACATGAAGACAAGTCACTAGATTGTTTACTAATGGCCTCCCTCATTTGTTTAAATCAAGATATCCCAATCTTCCATGGTGTTCAAACCGTTTTTGATTGTGTTAAATTTTATTATATACCACTGTTCTTGCTGTTTACGTCTTTTGGTGCTTTTTCCATTTCCATAGTAGGGCCTGTGCTAGCCAATGTATAATGTGTGAACCGTTGCCCATGACATGTAAGTACTGCACGAAATGGTGCATCAGCAGTTCCTCCGACACATCGCCCCAGGAGGCAGTCAGTGCGTGGGTAAGGGATGCGTGTAGTAGAAACTGCCCAGCAGGAAGATCCGTGCTGGCGGCGAGATCCGCAAAAGAGAGCAGAGTGCCATCCGCATAGAGATCATCCAGCGTTTCCACCCCTGCGCGTGTCCAGCTAGTCAAATGGGCCTCCGTCAGTGTTCCTGCCGTTCCAGGAGTGCCTAAGAGCGGGAGTATCGGGGCATATGGCTTCATGGCGTGGGTAAGCGGCAGGCAACGCAAAAAACATCGTCCTGCCCCCGCCAGATGTAATTGTGAAGGACAGGGGGTGCGGGTCATAGGGTGAAAGAATGTGCATATTTGTGTCTGGGTGCAGATAGTTGTGTCCGAGGCAGTGTCCCCCAGGTTCTTGCCGCAGAGCCATCCCGACACCCATTGCAGCTGCGCTGCTAAGTAGTATAATTCCATGTTGGGGACCGCCAGGCCTCCCGATTCAGTGGTCATGTACAGCTTGGTCAGTGCCACTCCGGGTGGACCTGTATTCCAGATTAGGCCACGAATCAGGACCTCCAGTTCCCGAAATACTTTGGTAGGCACATATGTCGGGATGTTGGCGAAGTAATATAAGAGTCTCGGTAGGACAATCATCTCGATCAGCGCCACCCGGCTAGGCACATTCAGGGGTAGGGTCTTCCAGAAACCAATTGGGGCACGGATGGAGGCAATCGCCCGTAGCAAGTTTCCTTCTAGGATGTCTGCCGGGGCCCGATAAATATGAATTCCCAGATACCGAAACATGGTGGAGGACCACTGCAGCCTCTCCCCGCCGATGTGGATGTCACTTTCAGGCGTATCTGGACTAAAAGAATAGGCTCCCGATTTGGACCAATTGACCCGCAGCCCCGACATGTTTTCAAAGGTCTGGAAAATTTCCGTAAGGGACTCCGGTACTTTAGTCAGGTCTTTGACATATAATAGCAGGTCGTCTGCGTACAGCGAGACCACATGTAGTCCATCGGCCATCAGGATTCCCCACTCCTGTCCCCTGTCCCTAAGGATCGTGGCCAGAGGTTCCATGGCTAACGAAAACAGCAGGGGTGACAGGGAACAAACCTGTCTGGTACCTCTCTGCACACGTATGGCGCCAGATAGTAATTGACCGGTACGGACTCGGACCGTGGGCCCGCAGTATAGCAAGTTGACCATAGTCTCGTAGCCATCGCCCAGGCAGTACTTCTCCATCACAGCCGTCAGATACGGCCACTCAACCGAGTCGAATGCCTTCTCAAGGTCTAGTACCAGGCACCCCGCTCGCGGCCAGCGTTGGACAACATACTCCTGCATCCGGAACAGTCGACGGGTGTTGTATGACATGTGGCGCGCTGGTACAAAGCCATTCTGGTCATGGTGCACCAGGTGGGGAACCAGAGGGGCCAGCCTCTGAGCCAGAGTGGAGGCCAGTATTTTATAATCTGTATTCAGAAGGGCTAGGGGGCGATAAGAGCCCACTCGTGTGGCGTCTGTGCCGGGTTTAGGGATGGAGATCAGATTGGCTTCGTTTAGAGTGGGAGGGAGGGAGGAGTCTTCCGTAGCCACGGTGTAAATTTTTAGAAGTTCCGGAATGAGGATGTCCGAGCCAGCCTTGTAAAATTCAGCCGGTAGGCCATCCGGGCCAGGGGATTTACTGTTGGATAGATTGAATATGGCATCACGTAGCTCCTCCGGCGTGAGCAAGGCTCCCAGATCGTCCTGTTGCGCAACGGTAAGTTTCGGCATCTGGAGGGGGGATAGGTATTCCAGTACGTCGGGGCGGGGATCGCGAAGTCGGGAGCGATAAAGGGCATTATAGTGGGATGAGAATGCCTCATGGATTTGGCGTTGTGAGTATATCAGTCCCTTCCCATCAACATGCAACGCCGCCACCGGAGCCGCTCAGTCCTCTTGTGAAATCAACCAAGCCAATAGTTTGTCTGGCCTATCGCTTATGTGATGCGTTCGCGCCGAGTGTGCAGCATAGTTGAGGTTGCGCAGCCTCTCTAGGAGGCGCATATGTTCCGCACGTGCCTCCGTTAGCGGGTCGTCAGTGCCACCTACCGCTTCCCGTTCTCGATTAAGTAGGTCAGTCTCCAGTCGCGTTAAGTCGCCCTCCGGTTGACGCCTCATGTGTCCCTGAGTTCTTAAGCAATGGCCCTGTATTACAACTTTAAATGCATCCCATTCAACCTGGGGAGAGGATGCTGTGCCAGAGTTTTCTTCAAAGTATTGGGCAGTTTGTGCGAGGAGGGAGTCGCGAAAAGCCGCATCTAGTAGCAGCGCCGGTTGGAGTCGCCACATGGGGATGGGCGGGTGAGGGCGCTCCCAGGCTGTAGTTAAGAAGTGCGGGTTGTGGTCTGAGTGTGTGCGCCCCATGTATCTTGTGTCCGTAACAATTGGGAGAAGTTCTGCGGACACCATAAATCTGTCCAAGCGCACGTGTAGGTTATGTGCACCCAAGTAATACAAATACACTCGTGTTGCAGGGTTGTGCGATCGCTACGCGTCATGTAGGTCCCATTGTGTAGCCCATCCAATCAGTGCCTTCATGGCTCCGTGTGTTGTTGCACCCGGTGGAGGTAGGAAAGAGCGGTCTAGTGTGTGTGTCCAATACACAATTGTAGTCGCCCCCCAGTACCCAAGGGACCGCATGCCAGGTCGCCATTGTCATCGAGAGGCGCGCCAGGAAAACGCCCTGTTCAGTGTTTAGTGAGTAAAGGGATGTCAATACCACTTGTTGCCCATCCAATCTGCCCTGTGCTGCCACAAATCTACCCTCGGGGTCTATATGTGTATCCGTGGCTTTCTTAGGGGTCCCAGGGCGAACCCATATCAGTGCGCCGCGTGCATATGAAGAATAATCTGTGGCATAAAGCTGCCCGCGCCATCTGCGATGTAGTGCTCGCGCCTCTGTTCTGTTCAGGTGTGTCTCTTGAAGCAGTGCTACATGTATCTGTCATGAAGCTCCAAACGCTTTGCAGAGGCAGACCGTAGCTAGTCCCAATCTCCTGACGACCGGTGTCGCAGCGGTTAAGCTCCTAAACCAGCCAAGAGGGGAAAGGGGGAGTGGATAGAGAGAAGAGACACTCTTGTTGCTGCACACCCAGGTCAAGGTCCGGAATCTTCTAATGGTTTCTTCCGATCATCTTGGCATGGATGTCTAATGCACAAAGAAGGGAAAATAAGAAAAAAAAACTTACCAAGATACTCAAATCACTAATCAATAATTAGCACTTATCCTATCAGCTAGTGAGCGAGTCTGCGCCTCTCTTCTGTATTTATATTTGACTGGAAGCCCTGTCTCTAAAAGAAAGACCTTATTACTACGGAGCTAACTGGCAGTTCACTCTTGAGGGATTAACTAAGTTTCACCTTCATTACCTGTGAGCTTCTCTTTACTGCGGTGTATAAATCTCTGTCTTCAAGAAGACTTTCATACGGAACTATAGTACAAATGTGTGAAGTAACAGCCTCCTCCACAAGCGCACAAAAAGGATAGGGGACGGAACAGAGGGAAGGATAGAATAGGAAAAGTGCAAGCTGGGAGGGTACGAGAGAATAGGCAACTTGACAGTTCCTCTGCGCCACAACAATAGCCTTACTGTAGGTCCGTAGTTGAAGTGACTCCGAGACTGTGACTGCTTACGCCGGGACTCTCTCCTGAAGAAGTTCTGACTGACTCAACACCAATTTCGTCATTGGCATTTAAGGCTGAATTAGTCGTCTGGAAAACTCCTTGTTGAATACGCACTCGACAGTTCAAAGGTGCGTAGTAGCCCAAACTGAGGACTATGAAGCTCGGAAGTCTTAGGCTGAATTACGACTTCCCTACAAGGAGAATTGCCATTACTTTAAACACGAAAATATTCCTCCCGCTAATACTATTTAGCGGAGGTACGAACTCAAGCTGGCTTCTCAGGAAAAACGTTCATTGAAGTGCACAGCAAACAGCGCTCGCGCTCCCCAAGAAACACTCTGTGGCATAGAATGGCAACCGATCCTGGTACTGTTCATACTGGCGGCCATCTTAGGAGAGGTTGTATCACTAGTTACAGTAATACCACACATTCACTGTGCTAGGCTTAATGTTCAATCGTGGCCGCTTACAATCTACCTGACCAGCTATGGATGCCACAACATGACTCCTGACAGTATCTTATGGCGTTTTAAATATGAGTATATCTGGTATCGCCTAGTCGGTGTGTGCATGCCTCTAACATTCCAGGTACATATCCAAATTTCAGCCGTAATCTTTGTCCATGAATGTCCTGCCCATGTTCGCCAGGGCCCGTCCCCCAGCCTTGGTTCCCCACCAGTTTCCCAGTTCCATCCCCGCCTTCAGGTTATTCGTAGCTGCTAATACATTATGCAATAATTCCCCTTGAAATAAAATGGTGGGAAAAGAGGAGAACTGAATAAACCAAAAAAGAGTAACACGGTAAATAATACCAAAAGGTCGGCTGCACAACATGTCGCTGTCCAAACACTCAAGTGAGCTATAGTAAACTATACAGTTTTATGGGGAGATAAGTGGCTTATGCAACAAGAGTCTGTGTGTCAGTCTTATTGATGAAAAGAGGTATCACCTCTCCCGGGCCGGCAAGGAGCGGCCGTGTGTGACTGGCAGGTCCGCCAGTCCGCCCGCCCCATGCAGTCCAGGTACTGCCCTCCGGTGCCAGAGAATGAGGAGAAGAGTTCTCACAGGGTCCCCGCCGCTGGTAAGTCCAGCACAGGGGCTGCTGGTAGGTCTATGGTAACAGTCTAGGGGTTGAATCCATCAGTGTGGCAGACAGATTTGTGTGTGTATAAGAAAATGTTACTCACTGTGTCCTGATAGGTCTCGACTCCTCAGGGCAGGGGGAACCCCGCACCAAATAGTTCTACAGTTCGCTCACCTGAGGGTAAGTCCGGAGACGGTTGCCTAGGCATATCTG
Organism: Lissotriton vulgaris; assembly: GCF_964263255.1. NCBI lineage: Eukaryota > Metazoa > Chordata > Amphibia > Caudata > Salamandridae > Lissotriton > Lissotriton vulgaris. The sequence goes on along the minus strand of NC_141694.1, from coordinate 1,179,283,984 downwards.
CCCCTATCACGAGGGAACAAGTTTTTCAGGGCCCCGTCAGCCAAGAAGGTCCACTGTTTGCGGTGTGACATCCGGAATGTTTGCAAAGCGCAGGGAATCCGGCAGGCCGTAGATTGCCTCATCATCACTCGGGAGAGTGGTCGGGCTGGTATTCGGAGCAGAGGATGGGGCCGGAGAGCTGCTGATCTCTGTAACCCTGCGGAGCACATCTTGTTGTTCCTGCAGGATCAAATCCGCGGGTGGGGAGCGGTGAGGCATGTCCTGGGCGTGGGTGGGTGTGGGTGTTCTGGGCCTGCGGCGTCGTTTTGGCCCGCGCATGCGCGAGGACGTCGTGGTTCCATGTGCTTTTCTAGGTGTCTCAGATACTCCTCCACCTCTTCAGGGCTGGTGAAAAAATGCATTTTGTCCTGCACCACCACCCTCAGTTTTGCGGGGAAGAGTAATGAGTATTTAAGATTCACCTGCCGCAGTCTACTCTTCACTGCCAGGAAGAAATGGCGTTGTCTCTGCACCTGTATAGTGTAATCCGGGAAAAACATCACTGTGGCGTTGTCTATTTGGATGTCACCGAGTTTCCTGGCTTCTCGCAGGATCGTGTTGCGGTCTCTGAAGTTCAGGACATGAAAGATGAGAGGTCTGGGGTTAGAGCCAGGGGGAAGGGGCCTTGTGGGCACCCGGTGAGCACGTTCCACCACAAAGTGAGGCAACAGTGTGTCTTCAGGAAGCAGTTCGCCTAACCACTCTTCCACTCGCCGAGTAGGGTCCATCCCTTCCCATTTCTCCGGGATGCCCACGAGTCGAATGTTGTTCCTCCGTGCCCTCCCTTCCGCATCCTCTGTGCGTTGTTCTAAAAATTCCACTCTATTAAGCAGATCTCGGATGTGTTTGTCTGCTTGGGTCACTGTGGGTTCTAGCATCGCCACCGCCCCCTCCAACGTCGTAGTGCGATCTTGAAGTTTCTTGTGGTCGGCTTTGAGATGTGTCAGGTCGATCGCTACGCTGTCTATCTTTGTCTCAAGGGAGGTGCGAGTCTGCTGCATTGATTCCTCTAGTCATTCCATGACAGCTAGCACATGATCGAGCTTGGAGGTCACCAGTTCCGCATCCATCTTGGATGTCGTTTTGGAGAGCTTCCCCTTTGGTATCGTGCCTCCGGTTCCGGTCCGTGTCTTCATTCCTCCAGACATGGGCCAGGTGTGGCAACTGTGTTCGGCTTGCACGCCAATGGGATTGCCCCAAGTCTCTCTTCGTTTGGTAATTGTGCAATTTACCTGGAAGTCAGCGGTTTCCTACAGTCCCGGCCGGGAGGGGGGACAACTGTAATAGTACTACTCAGCTTGTGTAGTGTCGCTGCAGCGTAGTCCTCCCAGGCCTCAGCAGGCACCTGTAGACGGGTTGGTGAGCGGGGCCGGTGGTGAGGGCGCCCCGGCGTAGCCGCAAGAGGGTCCAAGCAGCAGGTCCAACAGCAGCCGATAGCAATAGGGCGCACAGCCAGGCAGGGCAGTCGTTGAGGGGCACCGCCCTGACACGGGCAGCTGTAGGCGGGTGTTCCAGGTTGTGGCAGACATTTCATCGCAGCAGCTCGCAGGGCTGCAGCCAGCATTAGGGCCTCAGATCGCGGAGTAGTGCCCACCCTCCGGGGGGGTCCACATGCCGCCTCCCGATGCTCCCACCAGTCCGCCGCTACATCCGCTCCTCCGGGCGCCTCTCGGGGCAATGTCTTTGCAAGTGTGGGGGCAGAAAGGGTGTCAGTTCCTCACAACGCTATCTTGTGATGGCGGAATTTGACCAGGAAACTCTTGGATGGCTTCAGTTCCTCTCGTGTCCCAGGTCACTGTATCAAGTACCGCCTGCTTTGGCCTGTTTCTGGTGATGAAGATAGGGACACGCAGCAGCGCCTTGTAGAGATTGCGTGGTACGGGCAGCCCCCCGATGTCGGGGCATACTGGATGTCGCTGTTGTTGCCTCGTGGTGGTCGCAGTTAAGGCCCAGCACCCTCACCGCATCTCAGGAGGGAAGCGCTGCAGCAGACGTGATTCAGCAAAGGTGGAGGGGGGGTATCTCACAGCCCCTGTCCCCAAGTCGCATGGGCCCGGCCAGGATGCACGTGGCCGTGTCTCCAGGCGTCCCGAGCAGTTGCTCCCAGGCGAAAGTATCTACGTAGGGGGTGGGGGCCGCCGTTCGCGTGTGGATCGTGCCCCTTCTCTGTCACTCACCGGCAGTGTCTCAGTATTGCTCCAGTGCAGCCAGGCACCATCCCCAGGGGGCCGCCAATGCAGCGCCTCCGTGCTCAGCTCCCCAGGTGGCGGCCTCGTCCGGGTCCCCAGTCTCCTCCGGTCCCCCACGCCAGCTGCCAGGGGGGGCGCAGGCAGGGAGGGCTCAGCGGCGTGATGGGGCCCAGGCAGTGGTGCAGGTGTTCCCACCGCCGCCACTCGAGGATTCCGCAAGGTCCGGTCAGGCCGCACACAGGCCGTGAGGTCAGGCCTAGCTCCGGCACCCGAGCCCCGGCCTTGCGTAGTTAGGGATCCCAGGGGGTGCCGCGTCAGCGCCGGCTACCGCTGCTCGGTGTGTCCCGCTGCAGGCCCCGGCCTCCGATCCGCTCCGCAGCCGGTCTGTGGGTGGGTGGGGGTCTTGTACGGGTCCGCCAGCAGTCTGCAGCCGATAGGGATAATTTTGCCGGAGAAGCGGCCCGGGAGAGGGGAGCTCAAGGAGAAGCTCTACCCGTGCACGTCCTCCTTCATCACGCTTCAAGCCACGCCCCCTACAGAGATTTCTATTATGAAACATTAAATCTTAATTAAACACTCAAAAAAGTTACAAAAGGGACAAACAAAAGTCTCCTGAGCTATATTGTACTATGTCCCCCTCTCTACCGTAGGAGGATAGACAAAAGTCAGATACACCGAACCAATCATTCGGTACCCACATTTACGAAAAAAGCTTAATTCCCATACATCCAACAACATACAATGAGCCCTTGCTATGTTTTCAACAAGCAACATATACACAAATCATAGTAACGCGGAGGTATTGTTGTAACCATCGAAAAATGGTATAGACAAATACCCGGTCCGCCACAGTCACCGAGTTTATTGCTATCCCAGGCTTGAAATGGCAGCGGGCTAGATGAACCCCCAAGGACACAACCTAGAAGAGCTGGTGAAGCAAGGATAGAAAGGACAAAACATGATATGCCATCTCTTTTCATATTTGACCTGCCCCAAACACTGGACTCCGTCCCATAGCCGGCATGTCCACGGTGGCAAGAAAGTACAATTCCATTACATTCCCGCCTCCCGTATTACAATCTCATCGTGCCCAAGGCCCCACTTACTGCCCCGTGGGTGGTTCACGCCTCGTCGTCTAGCCACGGTCCTGTTGTGTAGTCTGTCCACGACCCGCCAGAGCTACCATTAAAACCCTTTCTTCCTCGTGTTAGGACCAATCACGAGGCTGTGTCCCTCCCATGTGTTATACCAAGCGTGTGATGTCACCGAAGGCATGCCCTCGAGCCCTAGGTTAGAGGAAAGGGAATATCGATATCATCCTATCATATGTCAGGGCAGAAATCCAAAACAGTAGTCAAGCACGCTAATGGAGGTAATGAACGTGTAGCTATTCCTTTACTTCAATGCTTTGAATGCATAGCAGGGGCCAAGGCTAATAACAGATCCTAACAGGTGAAAGTATAAGTAAATAGAAATATAAATGCGGGCTGCCGATATCATAATTGATAAACCGTCATAGCGCTGCCTGACCCCAACCGTTGAACTGAGACCCTGAGTCCCCCTAAGACAGTGCTCCTAATCCTATGTCTGGCATGCAAGGAGTCTCAGAGAAGACTCCACCCATGTGATCACACTGTCCAGAGTCCCCTCCTAGTCCCAGAAGTTGACCCTAGTACCCGTGGAGTACAGAATACCTGTACTTCATCTGTTGATTGCATGCCAAGGGATATCATGATTCAGCCCCAGGAGGTGACTTTTGAAATGGTAAACCCATTTTTGCTCGTGTAAAAATAGGGCTCTGTTCCTATCCCCCCAACAGTCGCAGCGGAAACCTGTAGTCTCTCGATCACGGTCCATCTAAGATCTTCCGTCGTGTGTCCTGTTTCCAGGAAATGGGCAGTCAATCTCATGTTAGATCTGCCACAACTAACAGTACTACGATGCTCCATTATCCGGGTTTTAACTTTCCAACTCGTCATACTCACATATTGCTTCATACGGGGACAATTGATCAAATAAAAAAAAACTCTAAATGGCAATTCGTGTGGGTTCTCTGTTCCCAGGGATAAGTTAGGCCTATGTCAATGCACTTCGTGTTGGTAGTGAGTGTATCAGCTAGCTCACAGTGCCACTATAATCTCTTCTTACCAAGGAAAGAAATACATTCTGGCAACCTCAGAACATAACAACCCTGATCTCTCAGAATTGTGGAAATAATATACTACCTTTCGCTCAGTCACTCCTGCTCCCTCTAAGCGAGATACACAAAATGAACAGGCAGTTATTGAACATTTGTTATTCTAGTGTTGAATAGATGAGCTGCAACAACCATTAGACAGTAGCAGAGATATATGATTAGAAGTAGTACGAAAGTAAAGAGATGGGAAAGTTCTACTATCTTGCTATAATCATGAATACATACAAGTACATAAAACACAAGATAAAAAGTGCGTACTCCTACGATGCCTCCCTAACTAGATGTACCTAAATGTACCAAGCAACTGTGTAGGTGTTTTGGCAAGAACCCCTCTAGGATCTAGTCAACCCCATTACCTGAGAATGAGAGAATTTGGAACTCCATCCTGGTCTCGAGTTGGACACCCTGCGAAGGATGTTAGACCACTGTGAGCTGGAGTATCTGCACGCAGGAACCAGGGCGTCTCTGGTCAGTGTGTCAGGCGGGAAGCGTCGGTCTCCTCTGTCCTTCTAAGCAAGTTGTGATGAATATATACCCATAGGACTCCCCACGGGGTCCTACCTTGCTGTGTTACTGTGTCGGCCTAAAGGATGACGTTGGGCCTGGACTTTAAATCGAGATATTATACAGGAGATGTTAGTCCTGCTGTGCTTCCGTCCATCACCACCCCCTTTTGTACCACTTTTGGCCGCCATAAGTGTTGCATGGTATGCTCAGACGTGAGTCCCTTGCTCACTTTGCCACTGGATTCAAGCAAGCCGGGCGGAAGACGGCTGGAATGCCAGAAACCAGTCCTCTGAAGTTTGTTTCCGGTCCAGGGAAGACATGGCTTGGGAGTTCGAGCTGGACTGTTCCCATGAGGCACAGGGTCAGACTGATTTGCATATGGCCATGTCTGAACTGGGGTGGCAGAGTGGGCTAAAGAACGGTGATGGATTAAGCCCAGATCTTTTGACTGGGTGTGAATGTTTGATTGATTCAGACGCTCCGTCCATCACCACCCTCTTTTGTACCACTTTTGGCCGCCATAAGTGTGGCAGGGTATGCTCAGACGTGAGTCCCTTGCTCACTTTGCCACTGGATTCAAGCAAGCCGGGATGAAGATGGCTGGATTGCCAGAAACCGGTCCTCGGAAGCTTGTTTCCGGTCCAGGGAAGACATGGCTTGGCAGTTCGGGCTGGACTGTTCCCATGAGGCACAGGGTCAGACTGATTTGCATATGGCCATGTCTGAACTGGGGTGGCAGAGTGGGCTAAAGAACGTGATGGATTAAACTCAGATCTTTTGACTGCGTGTGAGTGTTTGATTGATTTAGATGCTCCGTCCATCACCACCCCCTTTTGTACCGCTTTGGCCACCATAAGTGTGGCAGGGTATGCTCAGAAGTGAGTCCCTTGCTCACTTTGCCTCTGGATTCAAGCTGGCCAAGCTGAAGACAGCTGGAATGCCAGAAACCGGTCCTCGGAAGCTTGTTTCCGGTCCAGGGAAGACATGGCTTTGCAGTGCGGGCTGGACTGTTCCCATGAGGCACAGGGTCAGACTGATTTGCATACGGCCGTGTCTGAACTGGGGTGGTAGAGTGGGCTAAAGAACGGTGATGGATTAAACCCAGATCTTTTGACTGGGTGTGAGTGTTTGATTGATTCAGATGCTCCGTCCATCACCACCCCCTTATGTACCGCTTTTGGCCGCCATAAGTGTGGCAGGGTATGCTCAGACATGAGTCCCTTGCTCATTTTGCCACTGGATTCAAGCAAGCCGGGCTGAAGACGGCTGGAATGCCAGAAACCGGTCCTCAGAAGCTTGTTTCCGGTCCAGGGAAGACATGGCTTGGCAGTTCGGGCTGGACTGTTCCCATGAGGCACAGGGTCAGAATTCCAGCAGCGCGCTCTAGTCCAGCGGTAGCGCTTACCTGCAGCGCTTGCATTTTGGCAGTACTCTATTTTAAACTGCCCGTTTTTGGTGTAATTTATTTTCATTTCTTTTGGCACTTACCCACTGATTTTATCCAGCTTGGCATCGCACACTCCCACGGCTGTCATCTTACTCGCAATTTAATTGTGTTATCACCGCATTTGGCGGGTCCTCTGCCCCTTGCTCGTGGCGGCCATACTGGGTGAGTGTGTTTCACCGCGCTAGTCCTGTTTCTACTCGCCTTGCGAACATATAGGCAGCCATGTTGACGCGCAGCGGTAACGCGCAGTGGGGACGCCGTAGTGACGCCGGAGTTACGCCAGAGTTCAGCCCGTCTGTGCCCGTCCGGGCCCAGATGGGCTCAGGGCTGTTCCTTATGCCCGATCCATCGGAGCCACCTCGCACTCGTATCAGGTATAGGAGGGAGGAACTCATGTCCTGGCGGACTTCGATATCCACCACATGCAATTTCGCCCAGGAGGGATCGCTTCCGTTCCTGCCCTGCAGGACTTGTATTGTGGGTCAGGATACGGCTTCTGTTAAATCGGTGCTCTCCATAGCGTTACTGAACTGTCGGTCCCTACCATGTCACGCTACTGAAATCAACTCCCTCATTCTGGACCACGAGCTGGATGTGTTATTTCTAACTGAGACCTGGATTTCCTCCAGCTCGGGCCCGACATGGTTAGAGCACTCCCCCCAGGTTTTCTCATATTCCATCTGGACAGGCCTGTGGGGAGGGGAGGAGGAATTGCCATTCTCTATAGGGACTCGCTAGTTTGTAAGGCTCAGGATGGAGGGATGAGCGATTGTGAGAGCTGTCAGTTCTCTCTTCGCTTGTCACCTACTGCGTCCATGGCGGGACTGCTGATGTATCGCCCACCTGGAACCTTGGGAAACTTTGTCAACTCCTTCCTAGAAACTGCCGCACTTCTTGCCTCCTCAACGGGTAACTTTCTTGCTTTAGGTGATTTCAACATCCACCTTGACGACCCCTCCAATTCCCTGGGAGTAGATCTGCTAGGCGATCTCAAAGCTTTTGGGATCAACCTGGCTAATTCGGGTGCCACACATGGGAAAGGCCACTTGTTGGACCCTATATTTTCTAATTCGGACGGCCTTAAACCACTTCCAGTGTTGGCTCTGCCTTGGACAGACCACTTTATGGTGCCTGCCCAGTGGCAGTTTGACATCCCAGCTGCGCCGGCCCCTAGGGCATACACCGTGGAAAGAGCCTGGTCTAGGTTCCCAGTGGACACATGGGCGGTACATCTGGAGGCGTCCCGGCCTCCCCCTGGGTCTAACCCACTAGTTGCGGATGAGAATTTAAACATCTGGCTTACTAACTCGCTGGATGCTCTCCTCACCAAAAAGAAACAACTTACCAGGGGTAAGAGAGTGGGATCTGCGCCCTGGTATACATCTGAGCTGAGGACATTGAGGAAGGGCTGCAAGAGGCTGGAGCGGACCTGGAGGAAAGATTGGAGCAAAACGAGCCGGAGAGAATATCGGGCGGCTCTTAGTACCTACAAATCTGCTATTCGGGTAGCTAAATCTGGATTCTTTGAGGAGAGAATAGGCTCTGCGGCCAGCTCCTCCAAAGAATCGTTTAGGGTCATTAAAGAACTTCTGAAAACCCCCGAACCTCAGGTCATTCACGAGGACCCGCGTGAGAAATGCTCCGAACTGGCCTCCTTCTTTAAAACTAAAATCGATAACATCCTTGCATCTCTTCCCCGGCTAACCGAGGATGTCTCCTCAGGTGGTAGCCTAGGGCCTCAGCCCAGGGTGCGATCTGCAGAGTTGGTTTCTCTTGGTCCCGTCACTGTGGAAGAAGTTCTCACAGTCCTGACGACCATGAAAAGTGGTTCTCCGAAAGACCCTGCACCCATGAAGTATTTGAAGCAGGTAGCCCCTACCATCGGCGGCCCAGTGACGGACCTTATAAACCTGTCTCTCACCCAAGGAGTGGTACCCCCTAGTTGGAAAGGAGCGGTTGTTAAGGCTCTCTTGAAGAAGCCTAACCTGGACCCAGCCGACCTTGCCAACTTTAGGCCTATTTCCCTGCTCCCCGGCCTCAGTAAGGTGGCGGAGAAGTTGGTGAATAGTCACCTATAGGGCTTCTTGGAGTCCAATTCCATTCTGGGCGTCTCCCAAACGGGCTTCCGCCCCGGTCAGGGGACCGATACTGCCCTGCTGGCAGTCGTGGAGAATGCTAGGAGCATTTTGGATTCAGGGGGATCAGTGGCAGTGATCCTCCTGGACCTCAGTGCTGCATTTGACACCGTAGACCATCAGTTGCTTCTCCGGCTGTCGGGGTGGGGGTCTCCGGGATGGCCCTCAAGTGGTTCGCTTCCTTTTTGGAAGGTCGGACATTTGAGGTGTGGGAAGGCCACGAGAAATCATCCTCAGTACCTCTCCAGTGTGGTGTGCCACAGGGCTCATCATTGAGCCCTACCTTATTCAACATTTACATGGCCCCTCTGGAGAGTGTGGTACTGCCTCTGGGTATCAAGATCATCAGCTATGCTGATGATACTCAGTTGGTGGTAGGCCTTTCCCAGTCAGCTTACCAACCCGACCGGCTGCACACGTGTTTGGATAAGATCTTCACGTGGATGTGTAGCTCAGCTCTCAAGCTTAACGGCTCCAAAATGGAGCTGATGCTGCTGGGGAATTCCCCTCCCTCTTTATCACCTAGCAGTTGGCCCAGCAGCCTGGGACCCGTACCCACCCCCAAGCAGGAGATCAAGAGCTTGGGGGTGTGGTTGGAGCAGGACCTTTCCTTTAAAACACACGCAAAAAAGACCGCAGGCATTTGTTTTGGCCTGCTCAGATCAGCCCGGAAGATTTTACCTCTCCTCCCAGTGGCCTCTAGGAGGTTACTCATTCAGGGGCTTATCATCTCGCGGCTGGACTTCAGTAACGCGTTGTTTCTGGGTGCTCCAGAATCCACCCTAAACAAACTGCAACAAGTGCAGAACGCGGCCGCCAGGCTCCTGATGGACCTTCCTAGGCGTCAATCGGCTCGCCCTGCGCTGAAGGCGCTACACTGGCTCCCTGTCAGAGAGAGGGTGAAATTCAAGGCACTCTGTATCGCCCACAAAATTCTGCAGGGGAAAGGCCCACCTATCCTAGGGGACATGGTTCAGTCTTACAAGGCCTCCCGCTCTCTCCATTCTGACCATCAACACCTGCTACAGGTTATGAGGGTGAGGAAGGCAAGTGCCGGTGGCAGAAGATTCTCCATAAACGTGGCCACCTTGTGGAACTCCCTCCCTCTGCACTTGCGCTCGGAAACGAGCTTCCTACGGTTCCGCAAACTTTTAAAAACTCATTTGTTCCCAGCCTAATTCCTGTGCCTAGTGTGGTGGCGTGTATTTCTGGATGAGCGCGGGGATGCCCAAGGGTAACCAGGCGTGATATAAAACTTGTTAATAATAATAATAATAATAATTTGCATATGGCCATGTCTGAACTGGGGTGGCAGAGTGGGCTAAAGAACGGTGATGGATTAAACCCAGATCTTTTGACTGGGTGTGAGTGTTTGATTGATTCAGATGCTCCGTCCATCACCACCCCCTTTTGTACCGCTTTTGGCCACCATAAGTGTGGCAGGGTATGCTCAGACGTGAGTTCTTGCTCACTTTGGCACTGGATTCAAGCAAGCCGGGCTGAAGACGGGTGGAATGCCAGAAACCGGTCCTCAGAAGCTTGTTTCCGGTCCAGGGAAGACATGGCTTGGCAGTTCGGGCCGGACTGTTCCTATGAGGCACAGGGTCAGACTGATTTGCATATGGCCATGTCTGAACTGGGGTGGCAGAGTGGGCTAAAGAACGGTGATGGATTAAACCCAGATCTTTGACTGGGTGTGAGTGTTTGATTGATTCAGATGCTCCGTTCATCACCACCCCCTTTTGTACCGCTCCAAGAAACCTCATGCATAATGTTTGAGATTTGAACGAAGGACAATCCCGCTTTCTGAATGCAGTGGTGTATCTAGGTAAAAGGTCAGTCCCTAAGAACCGTTATGCATATCACGTAGGGAAGAATATAGGTGAAAGGTTGCAATGTTTCTTGCGCCTATATAGGGTACCTATATGGAAAATACACCCTTCTTTTGACTGGAAGACATATGTAACTTATCACGGTACTACTAGCCTAACTAGATATTGATACACACAAAGTTTATAAAAACATTTGTTTTGCTAAAATGTTTACAACTTTTAAAAAATGTCTAAAAAACGTAAAAAAGTTGTAAAAAAATGTTTACGGGCCATAGCTCTAAAGTGTCCGAAGCACTATAAGCATTAGAAAGCCATGTATGCCCAATATATAAAAACGTAGTTTTTTGAGTTCCAAATTAGAGCTTGTTTAAAAAAGGGAGAATTTTTTCCAGCACATGATGAACCAAATGAGTTAAATGTTTATGTATCTTGACTGCTAGACGCAACATTTTCATTGCTTGCTTCCATAGTGGACGGCCCCTGTAACACCTCACAGAGCACGTCAATTGAGCACAGATGATGTTCCATACTGTCCACAGCCATCCCGGGGCAGCCTGAGCGACGTTCAAAGCCTGGGTATCAGATGAGGAGCTCGTGTCCATACCAACGGGTTCTATTACTAACTCTGAGGGGGGCTCAAGGAATGCAGCCATCAACATCGCAATATGCTGAGGACCCTGCAGAACATTGGGCCTTTATTGGGTCCAGTAAAGCATTCATGTCCGGTTGCACACATGATGGAAGTGTCAAACAAAGGCCTAACATGCATTATTATCAATAAAACAGGCATCGGGGACAGGTAAGATGCAGTCCATCCAGACTGGTCGAAATTACAAGAATCAAGATGCACTTAGTTCTCTTAGGCGAGGCTTGCCTAGATGTTGTACCATGCGGTCAAGCTATTTACACTCCAGGAGCGCATTTCCATCTCCTTCGTTACTGAGACTTCCATTGCGTAGCGGATGGAAAAAAATCAGGATACCTGATAGGATGAGCGGAAGTCCTCCAAAGATACTTCCAAATACGGAGTGTATGAAGCTTGGTATCACTCCAAGTACCGCCTGAAAGACGCCTAGAAGTCCAGAACCTATGGTCTTAAATAGGTGGGCAATGCCTTTCGTATCAGCCATGTTAAAGATACGAGTCGCTATTTCTGCAAAATGGAAAGCCTGTATCTCTGCTGAAGATCTTGTGATCTGGAGATCAACAGTCTCTCGAGCAGAGGTTAAGGGCATGAACTTCTGTAGAAGCTTGGCTTACATTCTGCTTAGAGTATCAAACTGTATTAAAGAAACATTCAGTGAAGGCCATAACAGAGCTTCCCTTTCTGTATGTGTCGGTGGAAACAATACTTGCATAAAGCAAGTAACACCTGGAGCTCACGGTTACCAGATATGCAATGCCCGGGAGCAATCCGCAGCAGCCTTGACTGTTCAGCATCAAGTAACTCCCATTTGGAAGTAGCCTCAATGCTCGGGCAATCACTGCAGCTGGGGTACCCCTCAAATGACAGGACAAATTTGCTACAGAATCATTACAAGCCTGTGCAGCATTATATCCTGGCATATGAGTGGTCCACTTAAGGAGTTCTCACAATTTGTACCTCTTAGTAGCACTTCTGGATCCCCACTCTGGCATCAATCAATCAATCAATCAATCAATACATTTATAGAGCACGCTACTCACCTGTGAGTGTCTCAAGGCACTGAAGGGAGGGGGGTGCTGTTACTGCTCGAATAGCCAGGTCTTGAGGTGCTTCCTGAAGGTGAGGTGGTCCTGGGTCAGTCATAGGTGTGCGGGGATGGAGTTCCATGTCTTGGCGGTCAGGTAGGAGAACGATCTTCCTTCGGTTGTGGTTCTGCGGATCCGTGGGAGTATGGCGAGGGCAAGGCTGATGGTACGGAGCTGGTGGGTGGGAGTGTAGAATGAGAGGCAGTTGTTGAGGTATTCGGGGCCCGTGTCGTGGAGCGCTTTGTGTGCATGGGTGAGGAGCATGAACGTGATCCTCTTGCTGACGGGGAGCCAGTGCAGGTTTCTCAGGTGGGGTGTTATGTGGCTGCGGCGAGGGATGTCGAGGATGAGCCGTGCGGGGCGTTCCCGTAGTCAAGTCGGCTGGTAACGAGGGCCTGGGTGACTGTCTTTCTGGTTTTGGTGGGGATCCACCTGAAGATCTTTCGGAGCATGCGCAGGGTGTTGAAGCATGATGATGAGATGGCGTTTACTTGTTTGTTCATTGTGAGGGAGGAGTCCAGGATGAATCCCAGGTTGCGAGCGTGGTCCGTGGGTGTCGGTGCGGTGCCCAAGGCCGTGTGCCACCAGGAGTTGTCCCAGGCGGATGGGGATTGTCCGAGGATGAGGACCTCCGTCTTGTCTGAGTTGAGTTTCAGACGGCTGAGCTTCATCCATTCCGCGACGTCTTTCATTCCTTCCTGGAGTTTGGTTTTGGCGGTGGCTGGGTCTTTGGTGAGGGAGAGCATCAGCTGGGTGTCGTTGGCATAGGAGATGATGTTGAGGTTGTGATTGCGAGCGATGGCGGCGAGGGGGCTCATGTAGATATTGAAGAGGGTTGGGCTGAGCGATTAGCCTTGGGGTATGCTTAAGATGATCTTGGTGGCCGTGGAGCGGAAGGGGGGAAGGCGGACTCTCTGGGTTCTGTCGGAGAGGAACAAGGTGATCCAGTCCAGGGCTTTTCCTTGGATCCCAGTGTTGTGGAGGTGGTTATTAGGGTGCGGTGACAGACGGTATCGAAGGCGGCCGAGAGGTCTAGGAGGATGAGAGCGGTTGTATCCCCGTTGTCCATCAGGGTTCTGATGTCGTCGTTGGCTGCGATGAGAGCGGTCTCGGTGCTATGGTTGGCTCGGAATCCTGACTGGGATGGGTCGAGTGAATTGTTTGCTTCGAGGAATGCAGTCACTTGTTTTTTGATGGTCTTCTCAATGAATTTAGCGGGGAAGGGAAGGAGAATAAGGGTGAGAGATGGGGCAAAAGTTCTTGAGGTCTTTAGGGTCGGCTGAGGGTTTCTTCAGTAGGGCGTTGATCTCTGCGTGCTTCCAGCTTTCTGGGAAGGTGGCTGACGCGAAGGAGTTGTTTATGATGTTCCGGAGGAGGGGTGCTATGATGGCGTCCGCTTTGTTGAAGATGTGGTGAGGGCATCAAATCCTTATGATAAAACCCTTTATTACTTAATGTAGTCCTTACCCATTTCTTCATATCTGCTTGCTTGCTTTTGTTCAAGGCAATACTGAAACTAATAAGTAGTGACCGGGAGAGTTATGTGGCCATGGATTAGCCATTCTGTGGACGGTAATTCTGCCACTGTAAATGCTAATCCATCCAGTTTTTTAATACGCAGCATTTTCTTATTTTGCTCTCCTTTGTGCCATTTCTGTTTATCTGTTAGATTGTATTCAGAAAACATAGATGTGCTGTTAATATGACACAAAGGCAAATATTGCAGCGTCCAGCTTAACAAAATAATAGAACGTAATTGAGATTGCCTGTGGCCAAATCTTGTTCTAGTATGTCTATTGCAGAAGATACAATGTTGCCTAAGGAATATATCCTGGAGGTCAATGCAGTTTACCCATTGTCTACCACTGCTAGAGATTTTTCTAGATTTATACGGTCTATTTAACGTAATCTCTAAGCAGAATCTTGTGATATTTTCTATATTTCATTGTAGACAGCATAAATGAAACGTTTCTGAGATGGCTTCCTGGGACCTAGTCAAAAATCCCTGAGATCCACATCCTGTGATAGTAAGGATAAGTGTTGTTTCACCTTTGTGAGTGTTGAGGGTTTTAGCCAATCAAGGCACAACTTCCTAAAACTGTAGGATGTCACTACCCCTGGATGTTCTCTCTGTACATAACGCAGATCTGGCATATTGGGGCTGTGTGTGTGCACTCCAAGAGTGCTTTAAACTTTGCAGTGGGGACACTTTTGGTGTTCCTGTGCACAGCCCAGTTCAAACCGGTTGCAGGGGCTATCAGCCCCTGCTCTGGTGCGAAACTGGACAAAGGAAATGGATATAGCCACCTTTCTTTCCAAACCCTCCAATAGGTGGGTCCCCAAAGAAAGTCCAACGCCTTCCTTGGGTATAAGAAGGGAACCCCTAACTATAGGACTTTAGATTACACCTGGTCAAAACTCTGCTACGGAAATCCTGGAACTTCAACGATCTACACAACTAGATGACTGAAGATTATCCCTTGGAGTGAAGGAGTTACTCCCCTGCTTGGTAAGCACCAAAGAGGCATCTGACCAGTTTGCATCTCTGAAACTCCGTGAGCAGGCCCTATGTGTTTTCGCTCGAGGTACCTTTGTGATCCCTGGCCCATCGACTGGTGGGTCTATGAGAAGGCAACTTTCATTGGGTTTCTCTGGTTGCTCCAGACATGCCCTGACTCTCCACCACTTGGTGAGTCCCTCGAACCTTGCTGGTCAGCACTGAAGCATTTCTTCTCTTTCTGCATGGGTTGCTATTGCCAAGGCGTGTTGGGTCCAATCAGGTCACTGATGCCGCAGCACTCAACATCCTTTGAGGGACAGTTCGAATCCAACTCATGGTTGTCATCAACACCTCCTGGTCCTTGTGGCTGTCAATCTTCACCTCTTCAACGTCAAATCACCTGACATCGGTGGGCATTCGTCTATCATGCCCCTGGTCACTGGCAAGTGACCCAGACTCTGTCCCCTCTGCTTTCACGTTCCTCTCATCTTTGATCCAGGCTTGGATCACCCTGGACACTTTCCTTCTGGACGGCAGCAGCACTTTGCAGCAGATCGCCATTGAAATCAATGATTCTCAACACCAAAAGACACCTATGCACCCGACTTCCCTTGGTGAGGTAACTCAAATACTCTGGGGCACCCGTGGATGTTGGCCCTAGAACCCCTTAAGTCTAAAGGGGTTTGCTCAAAGTTCTCTCCTAAGTGTCCCTAATCTTTAAATTTCCAACTGCGACTTTCCCCATAGAAGCTAATGGTGAATCGCGGCTGTGTTCTCACACTGCATGCGTCCCCCGTGGGTCCCCTGTGTCCCTACCTTGGGTGGTTCCTTGTGGTCCCAGCGATTCTACAGGCTCCAGGCCTTGTTTCTAGTCAAGTCATGGTTCTCATACCACTTTCCTAATATATGGTTTAGTATGCCTCTAGGGCTCAACGTATATTGTGCTAATTTACTGTGAGTGATATTTTAAGTGTAACAAATGTGCTTTGACCTCTAGCCTCATGAAGAGACTAGTAGGGTGTGGTTTAAATAAATACATATGTTTTGTATATATACCTGGTGGGGTTCTCCTTCCATTTGGTCTTTCAAGAGATTATAGACGGGAAAAACAAGATGCTTTACATTCCTTCAAGACTTAGCCTGAAGGCTGCTCTCCATAGTTACCACAAGGATAGCTTTCAAATGAGGTTGTCTTTAACCTTTCACCGCTAAAGGGTTGTTTGGATTGAAGCAAGGTGCCCACTATAACTAATGGACAGCATATACCAGGCCAACTTCTCACAATGTTGGTGCAACCTTATAAAAATATGAAACTGGGTTAGACATATTAAACCCTGACAAATTTGGAAAAGTCTGTGCATATGTTTTTGATCTGCCTTTCGGCGATGTTGGACAATGTTCCCATTGGTGGTTCATGAGCACATTTCTAGGATTATCAGATTCATGCAGAAACCAAATGTAAACTTTATATAAAGATTCTTATCCTAGGGTATAGCGATTATTGAAAATTAGTGTCCATATGAGCCTGCCAATTTAAAAATCATAAAATCCATAGTTACGCGTCCCCTTAAGGACCTGGTAACAGAGCCCTGTGTTACCCAGTCCAAATATTTCTTCTTAATTGTACCTTTGCTAAGCAACAATGATGGATCCTTTGAGGCCCAGTACCTCTTTAGAACTATTGCACTTAACAGAGATTTTAGATTGTGGATCGAACCAATCTTCCTAGAGGGATCAAGTGCAATTACTTCTTGAGGGCAGCAGCATACCGGGACAGCTCTGGGGTAGACTTTACGCGCAGCCACAACAGAAAGGGGCATAACTTAGCCTACTCGGTAATGGTCGCTCTGCAAAGAGCCAGCCTTAGCGGATATAACAGCGTGCTCTGTGGTAGAGAGACCAGGGACGTAAAGAACTTGTTCTCAGAATTCTCAAAGCTCCACAGTTCGGCTCTATACAGTGCTGATTCTACCACCTTGGCCACGTAGATCTGGAGAGGAAAAGCCACCTGTTTCCTAAAGGAAGTACTGTTTTCTTTTAACAAGGACCCCACAATTTGTCTGTACTTAATAATCTCTTTGGCTACATGGGGCTTCCATGAGACTTCTTCTGAGATAGTGATACTAAGGTAGCCAAATGTGTTCACATTGTACATAGGACCCCCCCCCCCCTGTGATATTTTGTCTCTAAACAACTGATGGGGGTTAAGCTGTAAAAGCTTCATCTTAGAGGTATTGACCTCTAGCCCCTGGGAGTTGCAAAAGGTTTTAAAGATATCTAAAAGTAGTTGGAGCCCTCCTGGTATTTTGGAGAGTAACAGAGTATCATCTGCAAAGAATAGTGTTACCACTTTATCCCCCTCCCCCATAATTGGAGCATCCGCTGGAAGCTCTGAAAGATGCCGAACCACACCATTAAGAAAGAGAGAGAAAGGTGTAGATGCCAGGACACAGCCCTCGTGTACCCCCCTGTTAATTTCTATTGGGTCAGTGAGCTGGCCTTGGCAACCCCAGCGACCCGTAGCAAAGTTTGCCTCATGAAGGGGAATAATGAGTGCAAGAATCTCTAAGGGGTGACCCATATAGTTCAATACTTGCCATAGCTTATTCCTAAGAATGAAATCAAGAGCAGACTTAAGGTTGATGAAGTCTACATAGAGACTTCCACGACCAATGACAATAGCCTTCCAGGTGAGAAGAAAAAAACGAAACACCTGGTTGATGGTACTCGTTTTTTGGCTAAATCAACCTTGGTAAGGGGACAGGATGTTACAGTCATTCATCCAGCACTGAACCTTTAGGAGGAGAGCTCGTCAAACACCTTTTGGATACAGTGTATAAGACTAATTGGTCATTAATTGCAGGGTAGAGACCTGTCACTTTTCATAAACACAGAGTTTGCCTCTGCTCCCTTCCAGGAGGGTGGAATTTGGGTACTTTAGCAATTGCATTGGCTAAAGTCAAAATATAGTTTGCCCAATTCCCACTGTCATGTACAAACATGTCTCCTGGAATGCCATTGTGACCGGCAGCTTTAGCCTTTGCGATGGAAGAGATACAGGTCTTAATTTAACTTAAAGCGAAACAATCTACTTCTATGACAGGGGCAAAGCCATGATTGGCGTCTCCTTCATCTTGTGCACAGGGGACAGAGTATAATTGAAAAAAATGGTCATACCATGAATGAATGAATGAACAGTATTTATAGAGTGCACAGCTACTCCGGCTGGAGTGTCCCGGTGCTAACAGTTGACATGTGCCAGCCCTACTAGGGGCTTGGTTCTTAAATAGCCATGTTCTGGTAGGTACATATCGTCTAACTCGTTTTCTACGGTAGGTGGCACTCGTGCCATGGAAGGCTTTGAAGAATATAACCAAGGCCTTAAGTTGTGGTCTTTCCCTCACTGGGAGCTAGTGTAGGGACTTCAGATGTGGTATCATGTGTGATCTGGGTTTCAGTTTAAGAATCGTCCTTGCTGCTGAATTTTGCACTGCCTGGAGGCGCTGGAGAAGGTAGTCTGGTAGTCCCAAATAGAGGACATTAGCATAGTCCAGTCTGGAAGTAATCAATGCCTGAACCACTGTCCTCCTGGAGTCTAGGGGGAGAAGCGGCCAAAATTATTACGGAAGCATCCACAGTACTCCAAAACATGTTCCTACCAGGGCTTGAACCTAGGGGTGCATTGAAAGCTTATTATTGAAGTAGATACCCAAGTTTTTAACTGTCGATAAGGCAGTTCTGGGGGGAGAGATCTGTGGGCCACCACAGACCCCAATTGATCGCAACTGGTTGGCCGAGGAATGAAATCTCAGTTTTGTCAGGGTTGCATTTGAGCTGGTTCTGTTTCAGCCATTTAAAAACCTTGGTAAGGCAGGATCTAATTGCCTCCCCATTGAAGTCATTCACTTTATTACATGTAAAAATGAGCTGTGTATCATCAGTATAAGAGACTATTTTGGCGCCCTGTGCCTCTGCTAATGATGCTAGCGGTAACATGTATAGGTTGAACAGAGTTGACTTAGTGAGGAGCCCGGCGGGACTACAAACTGTATGCTTGGCATTGGGCCTGAAAATGGAGGGGTCCAGACTGTGGTGGCTGGTGGAATTTGAACCTGGTGGGAGTAAGCTGAACGAATCAATGCATGTGAGTGAGCGAAGCGAGCGAGCCCGACGACAATAAGGGGGGTCAGGGGGTTCTCCCAGGTGAAGAAATTTCTTTAAAATCAGCATCTTTTCGGTGCAATTTTCAGCACTATTTCTGTGATAAATGGACTAGAAATTCAGTTCTTCTAGGCATTCATAACAGAAAACTCATACATTATTTCAGAGAATTTCTGGGTTGCCAAGCAAGTCTAACTTCTGAAGAGTGCTAGTGCTCTACCCTTTCCAATAGAAAACAATAGTTAGCGATGTGAACAAGTTCAAAGGACAAACCTGGGGTCTAGGGAGAGTCCCTCTCCTGTGAAAGAAATTTAAAAAAGATTGGCAAATGACGCATTTTAAAGCAAATGAATGCAGCGATAAAGCAAGGCTTATTAAGCAGTGGGAACGTACAGGTACATGCATCATTGAATTGTTTAGCGATTCCTTATTAGCGATTTTTAAGGAATCGCAATTAAGGAACCGCGAAACGGAATGCATGATAAAAATTGCGATTATTTAAGGAATCGGTAAAAATCGCAGAAAAAATAGCGATATCCATTTTTTGGGAACTCGCAAATTGCGAAATCGCAATTTGCGAATTCGCAAATTGCGAGGTCGCGCTTTGATGCATGCTGATGACATCACAACCAGGAAATGTGCTGTCCAAGCCTCATTTCCATTGCTGTGGCTCAGGGGGAGGAGGGAGCTGGCTCTAGGAGCAGAGGAGAGTGAGAGGGATAGAGACTGTGTACACCTGGAAAGAACTGCAAAATGGAAGCTGACAAACAAGTACAGGACAGCCAAAGTTCAAGGAAGAGAAAAATGTAATTCTCTGAGAAAGAACTAGAGACTCTAATTGAGGATGTAGTGCACAGCAATGACAAGCTGTTTGGGAAAGCCTCACTGAAGGTTCCAGAGCAGGAAAAACGTAAAATATGGATCCGGATTCAGAACCAAGTAAATGCCATCGGGGTCACTCACCGTTCAACAGAGGAACTTAACAAGAGATGGTACGATTTACGCAGTCGTGCCAAGGCGAGCACTGCAGACCGTATGAAGGAGGCACAGAAGACAGGAGGGGGCACACCACCACACACAGGAAACGGATGTATGATGTTAGCATGCACACTTTTACCACGCATACCATTACCGCGCATTTTTTACAACGCAATACCTTTACAACGCATAGTGCGTTGGGTGCTGGATAGTGAATAGTTTAATTTACTATTCCAACACTAGTCCCCGTGGACACTAGCGAAGGTTATTGGATAGTAAATTAACCTATTCACTAGCCATTACCTAAGTCAGATCGCCTCAAAGCGCTATGCGTTGTAATGGTATGCGTTGTAACAGATGCGCAGTAATGGTAGTGCGTGCTAAAAGATGCATGCTAAAGGTTGTATACCACAGGAAACACTCCCATGGAGGAATTAGTGGAGTCTACCATCCAGCGTGAAGCAGTTGTTGGAGTCACGCACTGGACACCTCCGGAGCTGCACACACCTCTGAAGGTAAGAGAAATGCATGTCTCAATGGCCCCAAGTACATAAGTCAGGATGTCAGCAGAGCACAGCATAAGCACACACTGTAAAGCCTGTATACTATTACATTACTGAGGAAAGTGCATCATGGGAGTTGTAGTCAGGCTAAGTACAGACAATGACACACACACAGATATGCCAAAAACTGTTAGAAATAGTGTAGCAGATGTCAAAAATAAAAAGAAATGTATTAATTGAGAAATGTGACATGACCTCACAAGCATACATTGATGCAGTTGTGCACTGTTTAACCTCACAGATGCAGAACTCAATGATGCCGGGGACATTGATGGTCTGGAAATGCACCACAGCAGCGCATCAGAACATGAGGACACACCAGTTCTGCCAACTACCCAGTCATGTGTGCCTCATTCCCGTAGGACACCTGTCCCAACACTGCGTCCCATGGCTTCCGATGATGAGGGCAATGCTGCACCTGCAGTCCGTGTACGGCAAACAGTCATCGCAACACCCACACCAACACAGATCCAGAGAGGCTATTGTAGATCGCAAAGGAGAAGATGCAGAGCACGCAGACCACAGCAGGTGGAGGCGAGAAATCCAGTCTGGGGTGGCTTGGAGGGACAGATGCTCCGTTCACATCGCCTGCAGAGCAAGAACACTCGGTTAGTGAAGGAGGAAATTGCTAAGATGTCAGGCAACATTGCTGTACTGGCCAGTAGTGTCCAGGAGCTCACAATGGTCATGCAGGAGGGGCATGCATCGCACAACAGACAGCACCGCCAACTGATGCAGCAACTCAAACACCAAGGAAAGACCAACAATAGTCTGGCCACAGCCACGACACTGCTGGCGCATAGATGAGTGACTTTGCAGACGGAAATGTGTCACTGTAGTGGAGATGTTGCCAAAGCACTACATCAAGTGACTAATGCAGTAGACATGAAGAATGCATCCGGTAGGCAAGTGCCCCTGAATGCACAGGATGACAGTAGTGAGTGTGCCTCAAGCATGAGCAGTACAACAGTGCCTGTTGCAAGAACTGTGAGAGGCACTCCTCGCAGCGCTACCCCATCCACTGCCAACGAAAGGCAAGAAGATGCAGCGCAAGACAGACGTCTTGGTGTTCGAGGGAAAAAACGCTAGTCTCCCATCCTGATATTTTGATTGAAATGGTGATTTAACCATTGACACGCTGTGACCTAATCACTGACTCTCAAGTACATTTGATTTAAATGTTGTTATTTTTTTTGTATTCTAATGAGTATTGTGACATTAGTCACTTTGACTGTTTGCTTCTGTTCCCTGGTCACAATACATTTACATAAAGTATACTTAGCATTTCATTTAATGTGTTTGTGTCTTCATTACTCACCTCCGAAGTAATTCTGTGTAATCTCCAATCTGCGCCTGCGGCCTTCTGCTGCGCCTGTGCCTTGTTGGGCAGGGTGGTGTGGCACTTATTGGTTTCCATCCTCCGAGTCACTGTCAGACAGTTCCAGTTCCAAACCTCCCTTTGTCGCTATGTTGTGCAGCATGGCACATGCTGCCACTATCTTGCAACATTTGACGGGACTGTATTTCATTGCGCCTCCGGTCTTATGAAGGCGTCTGAATCAGCTCTTGAGTAGGCCAAATGTGCGCTCAATCACGTTCCTTGTAGATATATGTGCTGCATTGTATCTCCTTTGTGCGGCTGTGGCTGGATTTAGATATGGTGTCAGCAGGTAATTTCGCAAGGCGTATGCGCTGTCACCTACATGTGAGGGTAGAAAGGCTGTCCGTGGTTGTTTGAGTTTTACATTTGTACAAGGAATGGAAAGATGTTTTGCACATAATTACCTAGAAAATGTCCCTCTCCAAACTCTCCCCTTGCTAGACGGGTATGAACGCCACTTTGCCTGAAGATATACGAATCATGTGCACTGCCAGGAAATTGTGACACGATGTCCGTTAGATTGTTCTTTGCATTGCACACCACCTGAATATTCAGGGAATGATAACTTTTCCTATTGCGATACATATATTCATGAGCTGCAGGGGGACATATCGCCACATGGGTGCAATCAATACAACCCAGTACTTGAGGGAAGCCAGCATATTTAATAAAACTCCTGCTTGGTCCTAGCTATTTCATGGGCTTTGGTAGGAAAACTTATGTGGTTGTGTATCCGTACCATCATAGCATCAAGATAATCTTCCAATATTTGTGACATTGCACTTTGAGACACTCCTCCTGCTACTGCTATTACTCCCTGAAAAGTGCCTGACGCCAGTAGATGTAGGCAACATAATACCTGCACATGCGTTGGGATTGCATTGGTCCTATGAGTCTGTCGTTGCAGGATAGGGTCCAATTCATGGATCAGATCATGTATCATTTGGCCATTCAGCATATACTTGTCATATATTTCATCATCCTCCTGACCAAGCAAAGTGACGCGGATTCTGAAGATGCGCTCATTAATTTGCCTCCCTCTCTGTTGAGCAGCTTGCAGCCTCATCCTCCTCGCCATCACGTACAGAGCAGCCATTTTGGAAACTGGGGCATCATTGTGGGTGTGTTTATATATGTTTCTGTTGGTCTTCAGCTGTTTCTGATTTGCACTCATTTTTACCATCTGGTTGGGTCCCTTCTTAAATTGTGATAGTAATTTTGTGATTTTTCTGTGAATCGCTAATTGCGATTTTTCATGCATTTGGATAGCAATTCCTTATTTGCGATTCTTTACTTGCGAATCGCAAAAGGGAAATCGCAATGGTTTTCGCAGATTTTCTTTGCGATTCCTTCCTTTTGCGAAAATTTACCAATTTTCGCATCATTAAGGTTCATGCATTTCTACACTTCAAATTGCGATCGCAAATGCGTCAGGATTGCATTTGAGCTGGTTCTGCTTCAGCCATTTAAAAACCTTGGTAAGGCAGGATCTAATTGCCTCCCCATTGAAGTCATTCACTTTATTACATGTAAAAATGAGCTGTGTATCATCAGTATAAGAGACTTTTTTGGCGCCCTGTGCCTCTGCTAATGATGCTAGTGGTAACATGTATAGGTTGAACAGAGTTGACTTAGTGAGGAGCCCGGCGGGACTACAAACTGTATGCTTGGCATTGGGGCTGAAAATGGAGGGGTCCAGACTGTGGTGGCTGGTGGAATTTGAACCTGGTGGGAGTAAGCTGAACGAATCAATGCATGTGAGTGAGCGAAGCGAGCGAGCCCGACGACAATAAGGGGGGTCAGGGGGTTCTCCCAGGTGAAGAAATTTCTTTAAAATCAGCATCTTTTCGGTGCAATTTTCAGCACTATTTCTGTGATAAATGGACTAGAAATTCAGTTCTCCTAGGCATTCATAACAGAAAACTCATACATTATTTCAGAGAATTTCTGGGTTGCCAAGCAAGTCTAACTTCTGAAGAGTGCTAATGCTCTACCCTTTCCAATAGAAAACAATAGTTAGCGATGTGAACAAGTTCAAAGGACAAACCTGGGGTCTAGGGAGAGTCCCTCTCCTGTGAAAGAAATTTAAAAAAGATTGGCAAATGACGCATTTTAAAGCAAATGAATGCAGCGATAAAGCAAGGCTTATTAAGCAGTGGGAACGTACAGGTACATGCATCATTGAATTGTTTAGCGATTCCTTATTAGCGATTTTTAAGGAATCGCAATTAAGGAACCGCGAAACGGAATGCATGATAAAAATTGCGATTATTTAAGGAATCGGTAAAAATCGCAGAAAAAATAGCGATATCCATTTTTTGGGAACTCGCAAATTGCGAAATCGCAATTTGCGAATTCGCAAATTGCGAGGTCGCGCTTTGATGCATGCTGATGACATCACAACCAGGAAATGTGCTGTCCAAGCCTCATTTCCATTGCTGTGGCTCAGGGGGAGGAGGGAGCTGGCTCTAGGAGCAGAGGAGAGTGAGAGGGATAGAGACTGTGTACACCTGGAAAGAACTGCAAAATGGAAGCTGACAAACAAGTACAGGACAGCCAAAGTTCAAGGAAGAGAAAAATGTAATTCTCTGAGAAAGAACTAGAGACTCTAATTGAGGATGTAGTGCACAGCAATGACAAGCTGTTTGGGAAAGCCTCACTGAAGGTTCCAGAGCAGGAAAAACGTAAAATATGGATCCGGATTCAGAACCAAGTAAATGCCATCGGGGTCACTCACCGTTCAACAGAGGAACTTAACAAGAGATGGTACGATTTACGCAGTCGTGCCAAGGCGAGCACTGCAGACCGTATGAAGGAGGCACAGAAGACAGGAGGGGGCACACCACCACACACAGGAAACGGATGTATGATGTTAGCACGCACACTTTTACCACGCATACCATTACCGCGCATTTTTTACAACGCAATACCTTTACAACGCATAGTGCGTTGGGTGCTGGATAGTGAATAGTTTAATTTACTATTCCAACACCAGTCCCCGTGGACACTAGGGAAGGTTATTGGATAGTAAATTAACCTATTCACTAGCCATTCCCTAAGTCAGATCGCCTCAAAGCGCTATGCGTTGTAATGGTATGCGTTGTAACAGATCCGCGGTAAAGGTAGTGCGTGCTAAAAGATGCATGCTAAAGGTTGTATACCACAGGAAACACTCCCATGGAGGAATTAGTGGAGTCTACCATCCAGCGTGAAGCAGTTGTTGGAGTCACGCACTGGACACCTCCGGAGCTGCACACACCTCTGAAGGTAAGAGAAATGCATGTCTCAATGGCCCCAAGTACATAAGTCAGGATGTCAGCAGAGCACAGCATAAGCACACACTGTAAAGCCTGTATACTATTACATTACTGAGGAAAGTGCATCATGGGAGTTGTAGTCAGGCTAAGTACAGACAATGACACACACACAGATATGCCAAAAACTGTTAGAAATAGTGTAGCAGATGTCAAAAATAAAAATAAATGTATTAATTGAGAAATGTGACATGACCTCACAAGCATACATTGATGCAGTTGTGCACTGTTTAACCTCACAGATGCAGAACTCAATGATGCCGGGGACATTGATGGTCTGGAAATGCACCACAGCAGCGCATCAGAACATGAGGACACACCAGTTCTGCCAACTACCCAGTCATGTGTGCCTCATTCCCGTAGGACACCTGTCCCAACACTGCGTCCCATGGCTTCCGATGATGAGGGCAATGCTGCACCTGCAGTCCGTGTACGGCAAACAGTCATCGCAACACCCACACCAACACAGATCCAGAGAGGCTATTGTAGATCGCAAAGGAGAAGATGCAGAGCACGCAGACCACAGCAGGTGGAGGCGAGAAATCCAGTCTGGGGTGGCTTGGAGGGACAGATGCTCCGTTCACATCGCCTGCAGAGCAAGAACACTCGGTTAGTGAAGGAGGAAATTGCTAAGATGTCAGGCAACATTGCTGTACTGGCCAGTAGTGTCCAGGAGCTCACAATGGTCATGCAGGAGGGGCATGCATCGCACAACAGACAGCACCGCCAACTGATGCAGCAACTGAAACACCAAGGAAAGACCAACAATAGTCTGGCCACAGCCACGAAACTGCTGGCGCATAGATGAGTGACTTTGCAGACGGAAATGTGTCACTGTAGTGGAGATGTTGCCAAAGCACTACATCAAGTGACTAATGCAGTAGACATGAAGAATGCATCCGGTAGGCAAGTGCCCCTGAATGCACAGGATGACAGTAGTGAGTGTGCCTCAAGCATGAGCAGTACAACAGTGCCTGTTGCAAGAACTGTGAGAGGCACTCCTCGCAGCGCTACCCCATCCACTGCCAACGAAAGGCAAGAAGATGCAGCGCAAGACAGACGTCTTGGTGTTCGAGGGAAAAAACGCTAGTCTCCCATCCTGATATTTTGATTGAAATGGTGATTTAACCATTGACACGCTGTGACCTAATCACTGACTCTCAAGTACATTTGATTTAAATGTTGTTATTTTTTTTGTATTCTAATGAGTATTGTGACATTAGTCACTTTGACTGTTTGCTTCTGTTCCCTGGTCACAATACATTTACATAAAGTATACTTAGCATTTCATTTAATGTGTTTGTGTCTTCATTACTCACCTCAGAAGTAATTCTGTGTAATCTCCAATCTGCGCCTGCGGCCTTCTGCTGCGCCTGTGCCTTGTTGGGCAGGGTGGTGTGGCACTTATTGGTTTCCATCCTCCGAGTCACTGTCAGACAGTTCCAGTTCCAAACCTCCCTTTGTCGCTATGTTGTGCAGCATGGCACATGCTGCCACTATCTTGCAGCATTTGACGGGACTGTATTTCATTGCGCCTCCGGTCTTATGAAGGCATCTGAATCAGCTCTTGAGTAGGCCAAATGTGCGCTCAATCACGTTCCTTGTAGATATATGTGCTGCATTGTATCTCCTTTGTGCGGCTGTGGCTGGATTTAGATATGGTGTCAGCAGGTAATTTCGCAAGGCGTATGCGCTGTCACCTACATGTGAGGGTAGAAAGGCTGTCCGTGGTTGTTTGAGTTTTACATTTGTACAAGGAATGGAAAGATGTTTTGCACATAATTGCCTAGAAAATGTCCCTCTCCAAACTCTCCCCTTGCTAGACGGGTATGAACGCCACTTTGCCTGAAGATATACGAATCATGTGCACTGCCAGGAAATTGTGACACGATGTCCGTTAGATTGTTCTTTGCATTGCACACCACCTGAATATTCAGGGAATGATAACTTTTCCTATTGCGATACATATATTCATGAGCTGCAGGGGGACATATCGCCACATGGGTGCAATCAATACAACCCAGTACTTGAGGGAAGCCAGCATATTTAATAAAACTCCTGCTTGGTCCTAGCTATTTCATGGGCTTTGGTAGGAAAACTTATGTGGTTGTGTATCCGTACCATCATAGCATCAAGATAATCTTCCAATATTTGTGACATTGCACTTTGAGACACTCCTCCTGCTACTGCTATTACTCCCTGAAAAGTGCCTGACGCCAGTAGATGTAGGCAACATAATACCTGCACATGCGTTGGGATTGCATTGGTCCTATGAGTCTGTCGTTGCAGGATAGGGTCCAATTCATGGATCAGATCATGTATCATTTGGCCATTCAGCATATACTTGTCATATATTTCATCATCCTCCTGACCAAGCAAAGTGACGCGGATTCTGAAGATGCGCTCATTAATTTGCCTCCCTCTCTGTTGAGCAGCTTGCAGCCTCATCCTCCTCGCCATCACGTACAGAGCAGCCATTTTGGAAACTGGGGCATCATTGTGGGTGTGTTTATATATGTTTCTGTTGGTCTTCAGCTGTTTCTGATTTGCACTCATTTTTACCATCTGGTTGGGTCCCTTCTTAAATTGTGATAGCAATTTTGTGATTTTTCTGTGAATCGCTAATTGCGATTTTTCATGCATTTGGATAGCAATTCCTTATTTGCGATTCTTTACTTGCGAATCGCAAAAGGGAAATCGCAATGGTTTTCGCAGATTTTCTTTGCGATTCCTTCATTTTGCGAAAATTTACCATTTTTCGCATCATTAAGGTTCATGCATTTCTACACTTCAAATTGCGATCGCAAATGCCATATTTTTGCGATTCGCAATTATAACGACTTCCTAAACGCTTGATGCATGTGCCTGATAGTCTTTAAATATTAAACACATTAAAAAATGCCCCGTATCTTCTTGCATCAATTTGTTCAACAGTTACTGTAATATGTAAATTGTTCTGCATGACAACTTTAGCCCTTTAAAATGTATGCTTGCTCAGTGTCTTGCACTGCATGCAACATTAACTTTGGACAAATATGCTCTAACCAGACTTCAGGAAGCACCCACAGCTGGTGGCTGTAACCAGTCATATAGAAATATGTGCAGACAAGTCTTTAAGTGAGATGAAAAAAGTGGGTACTCCCTATAAAGGAACATGCCAAATACATTTCTGTGACTCCCATAGTGTGCCATGAGACCGATATTTTGGTTTCTCTCCAAGATGTAATTTTATCCAGATAAATGGCACAGCAACTGACATACGCCTAAAGCCTGTCAGTATGATTGGCTTTGGGACTTTGGTGTTACCTGTTTAGGATAAATGAGTAACAACAATGATTTCTTATAAATACATAACATTGAAAATGTTTACATTCTAAAATAGTGAATCTGTGAATTACATAGTATTGAGACCTGCCGAAGAATTTTTGGCCTTCAATTATGTGTGCTTTATGTTAGATATGTAGCCTCTTTTTCTCTGCATATCTTGGTCCATCTGCACATCTTCAACCCCTCTCTTTCCTCTTCAGCATCCTCTTTTCACTCTTCCCCGAATGCCCTTCCTTACATCTGTAACTTCACCACCCCCAACATGCACTGCGCTCCCTCAAATATAAGCACTTTAATTTCTCTTACTTTTGCCTTGCAAATATTTTGACATCACTGTACCCCCTTCACACACATTTCCACAGAATTTCAAGTTGCAAATGGAATAGACAAATATTGTTCTGTGTGCTCTGCAGAGAGGCCAACCCACTGACAGGAACTTTGTTTGGCTTTAGACTTAGCGCCTGCATGCTCAATCAAAGCCCTCATAAACACCTGGCATGGCTCAAGCTTCAAAGTATGCACTGAAAAAAAATACAGATAAGCAACATTATAAAATTATTAACTTGTGGGTACCAGCAGACACAACACAGTCAAGCGCAACCAGTGAAACGCTAGAACAGTGTGATAGCAGCAGCGCATAAAGGAACCAGAAGACGAACACAAAACATGTAATTTGCAGCAAATTGTCTTGTTAGTGGAGCTGGGCATTGAGCGCTGTACTCTGACTGGGTTGGCGCAGCAGTGTCATGGCTGCAGAGACAGACACCTCCCTGATGCCTGTCACTGTAAACTCCATCCCGCTCATCAACACGTCCAAAACAAAAACTTGTCATTTTTACCAGATTATTTTAATGAAAGCGCATCACAAAAGCGTTTGTGTGGTTAAAGTTTAAACATGATACATTTGTCACAGAAATACAATTTTAAATTTGACACTGGGATGGGAGAGCTGAATATTCTGGTGTTGAATTTGATTGGCATTTGTGGAAAATTGCATTATTACATTTTGAAAATAAAAAACGTCTGACAGCACACAAACAAATAAGGACCACAATTTTGCAATGGAAAATAAAAAACTTCTGGCAGCACACAAACATAGGAAGTTCAGAATTTTGCAGAGGGCACACAATTGACAGCGTTCAGCTACATAGGAAATGCAGAGAACAAGGAACTGAGCAATTACAGTGAATCTGTTAAGGTAATCACTGTGCAAGGTCGGTCTCTAGCGTTACTCATGCATTCCTAGACCCATTCTAGGAATGGACAGCACAAGTAAACACTTAGGGGCCGATTATGATTGCAGTTTTTCCGCATCCTCCGGGCAGGCGGAAGCCACCGCCGGCCCGGAGGATGCGGAAAAACAGCTGCGGAGCCTCCAAAGACCCACCGCCATATTAGGTTGGCTGGTGAGTCTTGAATTCCGTCTGCCGCTTTTCCGTCGCGGTCGCATTACGACAGCAACGGAAAAGCAATAATATGGTGGAGGTGTCTAACAGACACCGCCAGCCATATTAGGATGGTGGGAAAGACATGCTTTTCCGTGGTGGCTTTTCCGCCGTGGAAAAGTATACGGACTTTCACTTCCGGGGCCCGTTGCGGGCCCCCTGGGTGAAGGGGGGTTGGGGCGTGCCTATGGTACACCCCTGCATTTGCGTGCACAAAGCAGCAGGCACTGCGCGGTGCCTGCTGCTTTGTGCATGCAAATGCGATGCATGCATTTTTAGCCTTGCGGTGGGTGCAGCTTGAAGCTACACCCGCTGCAATGTTAAAGATAGAGGATCTGACCGCCACCCTGGCGGTCATATCCTAATCTGCTCGGAGGGAACGCTGCAGCCCCTGCGGGCGTTCCCTCCTCCTCAGGGGTCGCGGATGGACTCAAGTCCGTCCGCGATCATAATCGGGCCCTTAGTCTTAGTAGGACACCCTGTATAGGAATGATCCACATACATCCAGTGCTGGAGCAATGTGCCACGTAGGTTGGTAGTACCATCACACATCTACAATCAAATGTTGTCACAAACAAAACAAACAACTGCACACTTTAGACAGAACGGTGCACACGCATCCAACTCAGCACGGATATGCCTTTACTCAGCACTTGCCACCGAGACCACAAACTGCATTTCTGTAGGGGAATGACCCTGCCTACACTGCTTAAGAGAGTCAGGACAGCAGGCCGGTGTCACCCGCGCAAGCTTTATAAATCGTTGAAAAAGTAATGATACTCGTTTTATTGACTCAGGAAGGATGAAAGGTTGGTACGACTATTCCATGGTTCTGACCTGTGACCAGCTTCTTACACGCGGATCTCCCAGAGGCTGCATGAACCCACTGAGCTATCGTCCCAGCTGGCATGGTCCTGTAATTCACAGCAGGTCATATGTCGTCTCACAGGAGAGCTATATGCCAACACTCAGTGCCACCTGCCCCAGCCCTACTGGTGAGCAAGAAAGGGGCACGTGTTCACTTGCACTGCAGGAAGGAGCGAAAGAAATATAACAGAATTGTGGAGAGATGATAAAACAAATATATGCATATTTTAGGAGAGAGATAAATTAGAAATGCAAAAGAAATTCAAATATAATTGAATCTGAACACGGACAATATAGAAACATAACGAGATCTGATTTTAATACAGACAATGTGGCTAAGGGCAGGGCCGGACTGGGAACAGAAACCGGCCCTGGCAAACTTCTCAGCTGCCCCCCCCCCCCTGTGGTGAGGGGGCGTGCAGCTGAGCAGTTAGCGAGGGCCGGTTTCGACCGATTTTGTTACTGGAGGCCGATATTGCCGACCCCCGGTAACAAAAACAGACCCCCAGGGGCCCAAAACCGGCCCCCACCCTAGCGGCCTACCGGGAAAACGCCCAGTGCCCGCTATGGCCAGTCCAGCCCTGGCTAAGGGCTACAGCTGCTGAAACAGGTTTGAATCCCGGCCTCCACTCAACATTGTGTGATAATTGGCAAATAACTTAATTGCGTGCCTAAAACATTTGTAAGTCCTTTCAAGTAAAATGTTGGGTACTCGTGTAAAGCGTTTTGACTCTCTTGGGCCAAGTATACTCTTTATCAAAAAGCTGCAAAAAGGGTGTTGAAATATGACACATTAGTCACATAAGGAGATTACAGATAAAGTGAATCCGCAGAGAGTAGAAAACCGAATGTTCAGTTACAGAAAGAAGAAATGCAAGGAATTTAAGAAAAAAAGAGAGAAGAGATTTTAGGAAAGAGACAGTTCAAATCGTAATGGATTTTTTTCTGGTGTTCTTAAATATTCTTTCTATTCTATAATGAATTTTTTTTATAAAATATAAAAGGTGTGCTGGTTAAAAACATATGTCACAGTAGTACATTTTCAAAAAATCACTCAATTAATTAATATTTCCTTTATGTCGCTTCTGGCAGGCACGTACAGAGACTTAGAAGCAATCAGAGGCGAGCAGGCAACATTTGAGGTGGGGGGCAGGGGGTTAGGCAGTCATTCAATCAGGCAGGGCGAGGGGCGTACACAAACATAAATAAGTATACACTGAAGCAAAAACCTGCCTGCATTCAGAAGAAGGTACAATAGACTGAGGCGGAACAGAACGGGCACACAGATAGAAGCAGGCACCATTTAGTAGTCAGAAGCAGGTATGTTGGAAGCCATACATTCATATACCCGCACAGCCATGAAGGCCTCGGAGCAGTCAGACTAGGGGCTTCTGGCAGTCTAAGGCAGGCAGACAGACCAAGAACCAGGTGCCAGCAGTGAACAGCCTGCTTGCAGTCATAAGCAGGCACACAGACCGAGGCAGAGCAGAACAGATACATGCAGGCACCAAGAGGTAGCCAGAAGCAGGCATGAAGGAAGTCAGATCAAGCGTGCGAGAAGTCGCAAAGGAATCACAGGTGCAGGCCACTGCAGGCAGACAGATGCAGGCACTCAGGCAGTCACAGGCAGGAAAGAGCCCATTCGTGAAGGCCTAGGAGCAGTCAGACAAGGGGCTTCAGGCTGGCAGTCTCATGCAGGCAGACACAGACACAGGAACAGTCAGGGGCCACTGATCCACTCGAGTCACTGTGCGCTATGTCATACTTCCATATAAACAAAATACCGTCTTGTGGCTCCAATGGACATACTCCCCCTAGGACTGCTTAGATAACCCACCCCGTTGTTCAAAATACAAGTTACCCTAGGTAATGGATTTAGCCTGTAAAAAATGCTGTGGCTAAGACTGCTTGCTCAAGTGACATCACACATGCTGAAGTCAGCTTCACAAGCCAACAGCGGCTCGCAATACACGAATTGCAGGGGGGTCTAGCGGGGGATGGGGGGTCGCAGCTGGGGCATGGGGATGTTTAAAAAATAAAGTATTAATAAAAGGAAACTTACCGGGCCCACGCTACCTCAGCTGCTCCTGGGCCGGGGTCCCAACTCCCACGTTGGCGCCCACCTTCAACGTCTTCGGAGTTTGGAGTGGCTGGCAGTGGCAACTCCTCTCAGCCAATCCAGACACTGCTTTAGCAGCGCCAGGATTGGCTAGAGCAGGGATACTCCCCGTCCATTTCGGTGTCCTTGGGTCCCTTGCTCTTGTAATGGGAAGAGTAGTAGTGGCTGTAGTGCGCTTGTTCGGGCTGGGTGTAAAAATTACTAGCCCAAAGCCAAACATTTGCACCACTGCTGCGCTGTCAGTACTGTTACAGTGAGTCTGTAACTCAAGTGCAGCCCCACCCACCCCCTTCAGCCTTCAATCACCGTCAGATTGCCTCGCAGCCTCAGGTCTGTCCCGGTACAATTCGCGTTTCAGCGTGACCACTGCGCGAGACTGCGAGCGTTTTTATTAAGTAGAATTTGCACGCACCTGGCATTAGTGGGGCAATACCCCAGTGCCCCTATGGACGCACCGCCACTGGGTCCAGATGACCTGTTCCCTTTAATCCATGCTAGTGTTTTCCCTTCAATGCCAATGTTCCTTAATCTGTCTAGGAGAATCCTGTGGGGCGGCGTGTCGAATGCCACCGACAGATCAAGTAATAAAAGCATTGCTCTGCCCCCACGTGCCAGCTTTTCTCTAAGGTGTTCAGTCACTTCCAGCAGGGAAGACTTGGTGCTATAATTGGCCCAAAAGCCGGATTGTGTGGGGTGCAGGAGATTGTGTTCCTCGGCATACTCCATGAGTACTTTGTTGACATGTTTCTCCACTACTTTGGAGAAAGCGGAAAGAAGGGAGATTGGTCTTCAGTTAGAAGGAGTATTGGGGTCCGTATAAGGTTTTTCAGGAGAGGCAGGATTTTAGCCACAATCAAGATTTTATTAGTCGGTGGTGGAGGTCTGTTAGAATCCCCCTGGTAACAAGGAGCCAGAACTTTTGTGAGTGCTTCCTGTCACAGGCCTCCCTGATCAGCTATCATATATCTTCCTCCCACTCCCTTCTAGCCCTCTTTTGTGCCATCTTGTACCATCTCCTCTACTCCCTCACAACGCCAGGTTTTTCACCCCTATTGCCTCAGCTAGATGTCTTCTAAGGGCTCTACACTCTTTATTAAACCATTTATTTAGATAAACAGAGACTTTCAGTAAAGTGTCTTGCTAACTGTTCGAAGTGGCCAGTGTGACAGACTAGAATCTCATCCATCCCTCCCGAACGGACAATTAAGCAACAAAGTGCTGCTGTGAAGGACAGCAGGTTATGTTTGATAGCTTCAAGATTAACTTCGTCCATGGCTACCTGTACCTTTGAGTGATGATTGTAGTTGGAAGGCAGTATCGCCTGTGATTAAACCAGGATTGGGGGTAGGCAGACCCATCCACAGTGATCCCAACAGGTGTTGCATGGGATTGTTATTGCTCTCTATGGTAGATCCCACAGCCATACCAACCACCCTGTGCCATAGTTTAAGTTCCATCAAAATGTAATCTATGCAGCTCGTATTGTTGGTCTTGAAGGTATTAGCACCCATGGTATCCGATCTAGTACGGCAATTTTCAGCTCTTAATCCAAACTCTAGGGTGAGGGCATTTAATTGGAGTACCCAGTGGGTAGATTTTTTATAGGGGTAGATCAAAGAGGGGGACATGCCACATCACATCCTCCTCTCTAGCCCCACAGATATACTCCCTTTCCAAAGGCTGAAAGGTGACATTAAGGTCTCTGACTACCATTAAAAGTGGCGATAGGGCCCTGTCATCCAGAAGTGCTTCTAGTCCATTCACCGTGAATAACCACCTTCCCACCTTCATGCAGCTAATCTAGAAGTGTAGATGTCAAGCAGGGCACCTTTCTGGCCTTTCAGTTGCACAACCAAAATATCTGCGCTATCATATGGACGTTCTCAACATGTACAATGGAGTGCAATCCTGACCAAAATTACTCACACCCCCGGCTAGATGACCTGATTTATTTGAAGATGCTGGATGAAAAAAGGTTACATAGCCAGGAATATAGACAGGAGAGGGACTCCATGTTTCCTGCAGTATGCAAATATCAAAAGTTTCAATTAATTGGATCCAATGTGGGAGGGACAGTTTAGGTCTTACCCCGGCCACATTCCAGGATAATATTTGGAGCATGCTACCCACTTCCTGGCTGCTAGGTGGGTTAAGTCGTAGAGCATCTAGGGGATTCCCTGAGGGCAATTGCAAAAGGACTTTCTGTGGTAACGCTCTTTGAGAGTCTTGCTATGTCATGGAATCTGCCCCGCCAGATTCCATGACAGGCAGTTGCTCTCTGGCCCCGTTTAGTAGAGACACGTACTCGTGTCTCTGTTGTCAATAAATCTATTTTATCACTACAAAGAGTCTCCTGGAATTATCTTTTACACTGGCGACGATAGGGAAGATGATAGGGAAGAACTGGATAAGCTGAGTTCGTCTTGGATGAACACAAAGAAAAAAGGATCGCATTACTGGCAAAGCGTGAAGACTGAAATCCGAAGTTTAAAGGGGGCCAGAGGAGCGGTGAGACCTTTCCTTTCCCACAATTGCGCTTTGTATGGTCATATGTGACATATTTAAGGGAAAAAACACTTTTAAGTCTTACTTTTATATTTCCAAGTCACTAAGCACAGCGCGAGCCTGTGCAGGTGAACTGTCAAGCGGCATCAGCGCGTGCTGTTCAGATTCTACGGCCTGCACGAGCACAGTACTAGATTGTCTATGGGCTTTACGAGCACAGCGGTAGACCTCACACGGCAACGCGAGTATAGCACGAGGTTTCGCGCACACAGCCTCACAACAGAAGAAGTTCACTTTCGTAAATCATATCCTGGAACGTGTAACAAGAAGAATAAATACACAACAGGAGTCTCACTTACTCTTTTTGAAGCAGCTAATCTTTCACGCAACTGATTGTGTCTCTCAGTGCATCATGGGAAAACTAAAACTATAAAAGTAGGAAATAGAAGACACCCTCTCTCTGCCCATTGCATTCTGGGATATGTTTGGGACAAAAGAAGTGAAATAAGCAACAACTAAGAAGTTTAAAGACATAAATCCTTGTTTTCTTACCATTTTAACACATATTACATTTAAAGGAATCAACTTAAGTCAAGTTTATTTAAAAATAAAGGAGAATAAGGATAAGTACGAAATTCAACAGCAATTTGCACGCTTTTTCTTTGTTTTTGGCAAATTACATCAGCGATTTGCATGCTTTATTTCCTTCATTTTTCTTTTTAACTACAATTTAATACCAGTTTCTGGGTATAAGTTTTTGTATGAACGATA
Source organism: Lissotriton vulgaris (assembly GCF_964263255.1). Classification (NCBI taxonomy): domain Eukaryota; kingdom Metazoa; phylum Chordata; class Amphibia; order Caudata; family Salamandridae; genus Lissotriton; species Lissotriton vulgaris. The sequence goes on along the minus strand of NC_141694.1, from coordinate 1,179,247,976 downwards.
TGCAAAGTGTACAAGCTCCAGCACCTTTCCTGCAAGAACCAGGAGATCCACCTTTGGAGTGGAACTTATGGCTAAGATCATTTAAAGCTTATTTAGGTGCAATTGATGCTCAGAAATTCAGACCAGAGAGACGGAAAAACGTTATGTACTATCACTTGGGAGTGGAAGGGCAAAACGTCTTTGATCACTTGCCTGAACATGTACCTGCTGAATATGAAGACTTAGATGAATTTGAAACAGCTGTTGCACAACTAGATAAGTACTTCACGAAAACTAAAAACATGGTTGTACATAGGTACAAATTCTTTACAAGAGCTCAACAGCCTAACAAAAGTATAGACACCTATGTTACGGCGCTCAAAATGTTGGCATCCAAATGTGATTTCGACAATTTTACTGGAGAATTAATACGCAACCAATTGGTAGCTAGGTGCCATGCTAAGAATATACAACAAAGACTCCTGACTTGCAAGAACCCAACTTTAGATAAGTTCATAGATCTAGCAAAAAGCATTGAAGGTTCCTCTATTGACGCTAAAGTATTAGAAGATTCATTAGCTAAAACATCAATTTCATAAGCAGTAGTTAATAAGCCAAATTTAACAAAAAATCTGCAACAAAACTTCAAGAATAAACTTTTTGTTAAACCTAGTTCAACTAGTCAACAATTCCAAAGAACATTCTGCTTTAGATGTGGTTCACCTTCTCATGTTTCTTCATTTAAATTCTGTCCAGCTATTGGTCAACAATGTAAAAAATGCGGAAAACGTGGTCATTTTATGAAAATGTGCAGAACTGGCAGACCTTTTAATGTTCGGTGTGTTTTGAATGATTTTGGTAATAACTTTGATGAGGAAAATCCTGAAAGTAATCAGGAATTGCTTCTGGGTGTGAGGTGTGTCAATTCTAGTGATGAAGAGCTTGTGATTGATCCAGATCTTAATGTATCAATTGAAAGGCATGCTATACAATTATTAGTTGATACGGGTGCACGTATAACCATAATTTCAAAGGATATTTTTGATAAGAATTGGCATAACAAAGTTTTACTTCCTCCAGATATTTCTACAGTAGCGTTTTGAAGCAAAGTGGATCTCATTGGGTTCTTTTGGTCCAATATAAAAAATGTTAACGCATTAGTATATGGCAAAGTTCATGTTGCGAGAAAAGGGATAAATGTGCTAGGTCTCATCCATCAAGCTTAATTGGGTATCACAATTAGACCAGGTTTAGAAGAACACATCTCATTTGATAGGAAGAGAGTAGGTTCAATAACTAATGAAGACAAGTTTTGGGAGAAGACATTTTCAAAGGTTTTTAATGACAAATTGGGTAAAATTTCAGATTTCACTTATCGTATTAAAGTCAAAAGTGATGTTGTTCCAGTGAAGCATAAATTGCGGAACATACCATTAACTGTGAGGAGTGATCTTTCTGCCATGCTTAATGATATGTGCTCACAGGGTATTATCGAAAAAACTGATGGAACCTTGTGGTTATCCCCGATTGTTTTGGCGAAGGAAAAGAATGGGGAATTACGCATGTGTGTTGATATGAGGAGCGTAAATGAGGCCATTTGGGTAGATAATTATCCTTTGTCTAGAATAGAAGATTTATAACTAAAGTGGGACCTGCTAAGTGGTTTAGCAAGCTGGACTTAGGGGCAGCTTACCACCAAGTTGAGTTAGAAGAAAATTCAAGACATCTGACAGCATTTGTAACTCCAGATGGAGTTTTTCAATTTTGCCGTATGCCCTTTGGCATTGCATCTGCTGCGGCAGTATTTCAAAGACTTATGTCAGATATGTTTGTTGGTAATAATCATGTAGCAATCTTTCAAGATGATATCTTGATTCTTGCCAACTCTGAAAATGAACATGATGCCGCATTAATAGAGGTCTTAGGAATCTTAGAGAAAAGAGGCGTAACCTTAAGGAAAGATAAATGCATATTTAAGACAAAAGAAATTGAATACCTTGGACACGTATTTACTGAGGAAGGGATCAAACCCAGACCAAGCCTTGTAAAAAGTATTGTTGATGCTCCTGCACTTCAGACTAGGGACCAGTTATTGTCCTTCCTAGGTTTGTGCGAATTTTATGCAAAATGTATGCATAATTTTGCAAGCATCACAGAATGCTTTAAGGTTTTACTTAAAAAAAGAGAAAGATTTGTTTAGTCTGAGGTTTGCCAACAAACATTTGAACAAATTAAAAGAGATATCACATCAGCACCTGCATTGCAACCATTTGTAGAGGGAAGAAAGACTTGTGTGAATGTTGATGCTTCGGAATATGGTTTAGGTGCAGTTTTAACTCAATTTAACAATATTCATGAAACTACTGTAAGTTTTGCATCTAGGACTTTACATCCTCCTGAACGGAAATATTCTGTTATTGAAAAGGTATTATTGGCGTGTGTGTGGAGTGTAGAAAAATGTTGAGCCTATTTGTGGGGAAGACCATTTGTCTTAAGGACAGACCATCGTCCTTTAGTAGAAATCTTGTCAGGAAAAAAATTAAAACACACTACTGCACGTATAGCCAACTTTCAACAAGACTATTAGAGTTTAGTTTCCCAATTGAATACATAACAGGAGGGAAAAACTCAAGAGCAGATTGTCTCTCGCGACTCCCTATTGGTGATTGTGATGAGTACGATTGGGAATCAGAAATAGAGGAATGTTTTGTCGCCTTTATTGGTGACTCTAGCATTTGTAAAGATGAAAATGAGTGGATTCAAGAGTTACAAAATGATACTATTTTGAGGCAAGTTTTAAAAATGGTGGTCTCAGGTTGGCCGAAAGAAAAGAGCTTGAATGAGAAACTTCAAAGTTTTTGGAAAGTATCAGATGAGTTGTCATTGGAATGTAATAAGCTAAAGCTTATTCCACCCACCTGTTTTCATGAACGAATCATTACTTTAGCACATTCCGGCCATTTAAGCGCAACTTCTACCAAGAGGAAAATAAGAGACCATTTTTGGTGGCCAAAAATGGACCACGAAGTTGATTTGTATATACGTGGTTGTAGGAAATGTATGATTAGCGACAAGGTATTAAAACAGAAAAGGAAATTGATTGTTATACCGTTTGTCCAGAAAGAGATTGGCAGCGAGTTGGGGTAGATTTCCTAGGGCCATATCATGTTTTACACAGTCACATGAGGTACTTTATTGTCTTAATTGACCATCTTTCTAGGTGGGTTGAGGTTAGAGGTGTAATGGAACCAACAACGACAAGTGTCATCAAATGTTTTAAAGATGTGTTTGCAAGAGAAGGATCCCGAAGGAAATACTTACTGACAATGGTGTACAGTTTATTTCTAGTGAGATGCAACTATTTTTAGGGAAGTGTAACATCAAGCACATTAAATAACCGTTATACAGTCCACAAAGTAATGGCAAAGTAGAACGATTCAATAGAGTTTTAGTCGAATGTATCCAGTCTACTTTGAAATGTAACATGAATGTGTAAATGGCTTTGAAGGAGTTGATCTGGAGTTACAGGACAACACCTCACAGTGTTACAACTAAAACTCCCTTTAAATTAATGCGAGGAAGAAAGGCCACTACTGAATTATGTCCTTTTTGGATGTCTTGTGGTCTAATAAAAAATGTAGATATTAACAATGCATGGGATGAAGCTAAATTTAATTCAGATGTTTCTAGCGCAAAGAGAATTGTTAAGGATACTGCAAAAACAAACTTGGTTTTAGGTGAATGGGTGCGGGTCACAAAACCCTTGTCTTGTTGGAAAAGGTTGTTCTAAATTTAAAGTTCCATTACAAATTGTAGATTTAAGAAGGAATGCTGCAAAATTATCTGATGGAAATTGGTGGAATGTATCTCGCTTAGCGATTGACCCAAGTCCTGGTTTTGTTAATTCTAAATCGCTTAATAATTGTTCCAATGTAAGTGATGAAAATATTGTAGAAGAAGAAAATGTGAGGAAGAGCTTGCGAGAAAAATTTAAGCCAAGAAAATTAGAAGATTTTGTATGTGATTAATGTATTTGTTTATTTATTTATTGTTTCATTTAGAAGGGAGGAAAAGCCAGTATTTAGTTTCTTGCTGAATTGTAAAGGTAAGTGCATATTATTATTTGTAATACTGTTTCAAATGTAAGTGCATACTATTGCCTATTGCTGTAATATTATTTATTTGTCTCTTGTTTGAAAAAGGGGAGATGCGTGGTGACGCGACCTTTAAGAGTCTTGCTATGTAATGGAATCTGCCCCGCCAGATTCCATGACAGACAGTTGCTCTCTGACCCCGTTTAGTAGAGACACGTACTCGTGTCTCTGTTGTCAATAAATCTATTTTATCACTACGAATAGTCTCCTGGAACAATCTTTTACACTTTCTTGAGCAGGGAAACTTCTATAGTCGTCTTTCTATCACTAGAAGAAAGCACGATGGGGGTCTGAATGCCTTTAGATGAGAGAGGTAAAGGATAAGTTGCAGTGGGTGAACATCTGTCTACAAGAGGGGGAGGAATGTATGGGAAATTTGTTTTTGGAGACCTTGGGCATATATGGTTGTATAGAAGTGTGAGTCAGTCATTAGCTGCTAGAGAGGAATCTCTACCCAAATGGGTTACAGGAGAATGGACAGTAGCAAATGGCGGGTTTAATGGTAAACTGTACTTGAATTGAATGCATGTGGATGAGCTAGATCTGGCATCCATAGCTATCAAATTATATGCCACCATCCCATCAATCGAAAACAATTCAATACAATCCATATGATTGCTTAGATGATTGAGACTTCTGGCTCCTACGATATCATCTCTTATGACTGGAAGAGTGGGGCATATACTTTTGAACCCATGTGGATCATTTGGGGCAAATACATCTCTAGAAGTATCACTGGAGTTAGTAGTAGTCGCTCTTGGTTTGATTTGAGTTAAGTAGGTGTGTACTAGGGAGGATGGGGTAACACACTGGCTATAGGACAAGGCGGAGGCTGTACTTTGCTTGCATTTTCGCTAAAAGAAGATTGACCTGACTTGCAAGGTCTTTTATGGCTGATTTTAACACAACATTTTCCAAATTATTAGGGATAGGAATTGCGACGGTGATATACTATCTTCAGCCCTATCCTGAGTAGTTTTCAGATGTTACCTTTGTATCAAGAGTGACCCCCACTGTGCTCCTTCTTCACCCTCAAGCCACAGACAAACTCTAAATGGCTTCAGGTAATGGCAGATATTAACAATGATTAGTCCAAGAAGGCTTAGTCAGTGATACGCCATATCCCCTTACAGTCTAAAGATGAACTTGCTTTAGGCGTCTTGCTCCAGTATATTATATCAAGAGAGGTATGGGTATAAAAATACCAGTCTCATAGGGTTTGGGGGATAAATAGGAAAACACATTACCTTGCAAAGAAACAGCTAATCCCTGGTAGCTCCAAGATGCAGAACACAAGGATTGGCCCGCCTTTGGCCCAGGCTTTGCCCGGGTGCAGTCTGCCCACGTCCTGCGCAGCGGGGGGCAGACGTGCACTTAAGAGCCCAAGTGTTGGCAGCAGCCCCTCCCTCAGGGCAGAACAGAATCCTGGGACTTAGAGTCCCTCCAGGCAACAGCTTTTCTGTAATATTTAGAGCAGCTACCTGTTCCCCATCGTTGTCTCCATGTTTGGACATTGCGTAAAGAGAGAAGGAATTTAGAAAATGAATTTATGGAGATAGAGTTAGCACAATGTTTTGAAAATATACCCTACTGATTCTGAGCCTTCCCTGCAGGTCATGTTGACCTTAAAAACCAACTAGCTCACAGTTCCACCATAAGCCCCGCTAACCTCACCAGAAAGTGATTGGTTTCTGATAACCACTGAACATGTCAACCCTGACCCCTCACGGATTGTGAAAATAGATCACAATCTTTTGCTCAGTCACTCATGCTTACTGTTGCTCAGAGAAATATACATATTATCCGGTGGGACGTTTTCAATATATTTATTGAACCAATGATATTCTTATATAGAATGCATGTGCTATGATAATCAGTAGACAGAAGCATATTAAATTGTTTACAAACGCCCAGAGAGTTAAAAGTAGATATAGTTTTACTATGGTGCTAAAAGAGTATATATTTGCTGGCATATAACCAAGGCAATAATTAGGTGTATTCCTACTATGCAAGCCCTACTCTAGGTGTACCTAGAGTGTGTGTAGGTGTGAAGCCAAGAATCCCTGAGGGATGATCCAATCCCATTACTTGGCGAGAGAGAATGTAGGAGTCTATCTTGGTCATGAACTGGATGCCCCCTCAAGGAGATGTCAGACTGCTGTGTGGTGAAGTCTCAGCATGCAGGGACCCTCAATGTCAACTGAAGTGCCTCCTCTGTTAATCTTTAGGAATGCTCATTATTTATAATAGAATGCACCCTTGTGATGTACATATAGATTAACAATATTATGGATATGTAGATAGCCCTGTCGCCCCGCGGATGATGATAGAACAACATGTGTACATAGTGCGTAAGGATGCCTTGTACATGTGTTCTAGGCACCGTGATAATGTCATGCAAAGCTTGATGCGTAAACAAAGCAGTTTCAGAGAAACTAATCCAACATTGTTGCACGTGCAAATATGTGCAAAAGGTCTCAGCAGAATTGATATTGTGCAAAATTAGGACAATGGAGAAAAGAGTTATAGCTCCATAGCACATAACAGCACCAGTCCTTGCACTCTGCTCTTCACCCTGAGTGACTGCTTGGCACCTGAGTGAATTCCTGTCATTTTGAGTGGCACTGTACTTTTTGAGTATCAGCACACCTGACATCCTGACATTTGAACAGTACTTTCACATAATTGACAGCACCTTTTTAACGTAATATAATTGCAACACATACGTTTTGCTGACATTTTCAGTGGTAAATAAACAGTGAAAGGAATTGTAGTTCCTGTAGATTATTAGTGTTCAAATCATTTTTATTGAAGAAGAGAAAAGAACAGAAAATGAACAGAAAATAAATGACCAAGCCATAATACAAAAGATCCATACGATACATAACGCTATGGCTGACACTGGAACCACATGACAGATGATGGGGAAAATAATATTACATAAATGAATACTCATGTCAATATACATGCAATATACAGCCATGAAAATATTTTGCAGGACTAAATAAAATTTAAGATGCAAGGACTAAATGAAATACATAAAATACACCAATATATAAATGGTCAAAATAGGATAAGATGAGATAAAGAAAAGCAAATGAAAGCACATGTTCTGGTACCTAACGCCAAGATGTCAAATACAGTCCACATCCAAGATCTTGATAGTATCACATTATTACAATGTAGGAGGTAACAAGCTTCAATTGTATTCCTAGTACATGGAAGGTTCGATATACATGCAAGTAAGAAAACTTAGCACTGCCTCTATGGGGGATCGAATGAAAATGAGGAGGCATCAGGGGATTTCCAAAGTGTTCCTGTAGATTGTTAACAAATCTGTTTGCGATTTTCTATGCCTCCTTTGACACCATGTTTTCAAACATTTTTTCAGTTGGAAAATTTGTACCAAACTAAATGCAGTTGGGCAGGCTCACTGATACATTCACTCTTAAGGGTCTATTTACTGAATTCTTAGGCATGAGTGAAAATGAGAGAGCAATACAGAGCCATACCTACAGAGATATGACACACTCCTCTCTCTTTAACGCCCGAACACACTCAGACTGCTGAGCACCACACACACACACACCTTTCCACCACAGTGCAAAGGTGTTTGCTTATAAATAAAGCCAGCTTCAGTCACATAACTTTAGGAATTTTGCATTATGCTTGGCATGAGGAATTTCCCAATTTACGCCATTATGCCACATCACATAAATACACTGCGATTCTCTGCAAAAACTATTGCATGGAGTATGAGAACAACATGGACAACAAGAAATGGAAAGTTCAATCATGTTTAGAGCTATTTTTTGTATAAAAGGTGTCCTTGCATCAGTGCCGGATTATACACTGTTGATGCCTCTAAGTAGTAAAATTTTCAGGGCCCCCTCACAAATTATTTCCTAATATCCAATGCACTGGATTTTTTTACAAACTGACAGCTGGCAGAAGATGAGCTTTTAAGAAATAAACTGTTATCTGAATCTGATGTCTCTGGTTTATGTTCTTTAGGTTATTAATATGTAAATTACATGAATCCTCTATTTTCTCTATAGGCTTTGATGTAAAGATTTTGTTTCTTTGAGTTGATTCATTTTTAAAAATCTTTTCGAAGCAATATTTTAGAAAGCTTGATTGTAATTTTCTTTCAAGATTAAATCAATATTATTTCAATCCGTTGTCACAGGCCCCTAAAAGGAGTGGGCCCGTTACTGACCTTGTTGTGCCGGTTGTTTGGGGGACGCCACCACCAGAAGAGCCACTGCAGCCTGCAGTCCCAGGACTTCATTTCCTGGCACCTCTTGCAGCACGCACGCCGCCGACGTGACAGCTAAGCGCCAGGAGGCACACAAAAGGATTCCCTGGCTCCTGCAGCATGGGACGAGTGGGGCGGGCGCCCGGGCAAAACCCCGGCCAAGCGGGGGCCCATCTGTGCCCATCAGGGGTCGGAAGGGGCTGGGCCATCCCACTTGGTTTTAATTTTATAGCTGTGGACCAATACTTGCACTCTGGTTAGTGACTTTGTTTTTATCTAGCAGGTGTATTATTAGAAGTGTCCAGATATAGCTCCTTTATGTGGGAGAAGTAGTACTCGCTAGGGATTCTACTAAGGCTCTTTATTTTACGTTGTGGTAAATTTGATTGAGGTTATTAGTTGCTATGTTGTCAATTTATCGCAAGTTTTGGGGGTTTACAGCGGTTTGGAGCAACAGGGAGGCAGAAGACTCAAGTGAGACAAGAAGGGACAAACGCTGCATCTAGGGCTACTGTCACAACTATGGATGCCTTCTTGTCAAGAGCAAACAAAACAGGTGATGGACCGAATGTGGATCAATGTCACACATTCACCCCAGTCCAAAGATCTGGGCCCAAATCCATTTTTTTTTGCACTCCACACCACCCTGGGTTAGACAATGGCGATATGCAAATCAGCTCTGACCCTGTGCCCCATGGGAACAGTCCAGTCCGAACTACAAATGCCATGTCCTTCCCAGAACGGAATCAAGCATCCGAGGACCGGACCGGTTTCGAGGTAACACCTCTCATCAGCCCGGCTAGCTTGACTCCAGTGGTGTGGAGTGCCTGGGACCCACGTCTGAGCATCCCCAGCGCACTTATGGCGGCAATTGCAAACAAAACAGGTGATGGACCGAATGTGGATCAATGTCACACATTCACCCCAGTCAAAAGATCTGGGCCCAAATCCATCGTTTTTTTGCACTCCACACCACCCTGGGTTGGACAATGGTGATATGCAAATCAGCTCTGACCCTGTGCCCCATGGGAACAGTCCAGTCCGAACTACAAATGCCATGTCCTTCCCAGAACGGAATCAAGCATCCGAGGACCGGACCGGTTTCGAGGTAACACCTCTCATCAGCCCGGCCAGCTTGACTCCAGTGGTGTGGAGTGCCTGGGACCCACGTCTGAGCATCCCCAGCGCACTTATGGCGGCAATTGCAAACAAAACAGGTGATGGACCGAATGTGGATCAATGTCACACATTCACCCCAGTCCAAAGATCTGGGCCCAAATCCATCGTTTTTTTGCACTCCACACCACCCTGGGTTAGACAATGGCGATATGCAAATCAGCTCTGACCCTGTGCCCCATGGGAACAGTCCAGTCCGAACTACAAATGCCATGTCCTTCCCAGAACAGAATCAAGCATCCGAGGACCGGACCGGTTTCGAGGTAACACCTCTCATCAGCCCGGCTAGCTTGACTCCAGTGGTGTGGAGTGCCTGGGACCCACGTCTGAGCATCCCCAGCGCACTTATGGTGGAGTGGAGTGCAAAAAAACGATGGATTTGGGCCCAGATCTTTGGACTGGGATGAATGTGTGACATTGATCCACATTCGGTCCATCACCTGTTTTGTTTGCAATTGCCGCCCTAAGTGCGCTGGGGATGCCCAGACGTGGGTCCCAGGCACTCCACACCACTGGAGTCAAGCTAGCCGGGCTGATGAGAGGTGTTACCTCGAAACCGGTCCGGTCCTCGGATGCTTGATTCCGTTCTGGGAAGGACATGGCTTTTGTAGTTCGGACTGGACTGTTCCCATGGGGCACAGGGTCAGAGCTGATTTGCATATCGCCATTGTCTAACCCAGGGTGGTGTGAAGTGCAAAAAAACTATGGATTTGGGCCCAGATCTTTGGACTGGGATGAATGTGTGACATTGATCCACATTCGGTCCATCACCTGTTTTGTTTGCAATTGCCACCCTAAGTGCGCTGGGGATGCCCAGACGTGGGTCCCAGGCACTCCACACCACTGGAGTCAAGCTAGCCGGGCTGATGAGAGGTGTTACCTCGAAACCGGTCCGGTCCTCGGATGCTTGATTCCGTTCTGGGAAGGACATTGCTTTTGTAGTTCGGACTGGACTGTTCCCATGGGGCACAGGGTCAGAGCTGATTTGCATATCGCCATTGTCTAACCCAGGGTGGTGTGGAGTGCAAAAAAACGATGGATTTGGGCCCAGATCTTTGGACTGGGATGAATGTGTGACATTGATCCACATTCGGTCCATCACCTGTTTTGTTTGCAATTGCCGCCCTAAGTGCGCTGGGGATGCCCAGACGTGGGTCCCAGGCACTCCACACCACTGGAATCAAGCTAGCCGGGCTGATGAGAGGTGTTACCTCGAAACCGGTCCGGTCCTCGGATGCTTGATTCCGTTCTGGGAAGGACATGGCTTTTGTAGTTCGGACTGGACTGTTCCCATGGGGCACAGGGTCAGAGATGATTTGCATATCACCTTTGTCTAACCCAGGGTGGTGTGGAGTGCAAAAAAATGATGGATTTGGGCCCAGATCTTTGGACTGGAATGAATGTGTGACATTGATCCACATTCGGTCCATCACCTGTTTTGTTTGCAATTGCCGCCCTAAGTGCACTGGGGATGCCCAGACGTGGGTCCCAGGCACTCCACACCACTGGAGTCAAGCTAGCCGGGCTGATGAGAGTTGTTACCTTGAAACCGGTCCGGTCCTCGGATGCTTGATTCCGTTCTGGGAAGGACATGGCTTTTGTAGTTCAGACTGGACTGTTCCCATGGGGCACAGGGTCAGAGCTGATTTGCATATCGCCATTGTCTAACCCAGGGTGGTGTGGAGTGCAAAAAAACGATGGATTTGGGCCCAGATCTTTGGACTGGGATGAATGTGTGACATTGATCCACATTCGGTCCATCACCTGTTTTGTTTGCAATTGCCGCCCTAAGTGCGCTGGGGATGCCCAGACATGGGTCCCAGGCACTCCACACCACTGGAGTCAAGCTAGCCGGGCTGATGAGAGGTGTTACCTCGAAACCGGTCCGGTCCTCGGATCCTTGATTCCGTTCTGGGAAGGACATGGCTTTTGTAGTTCGGACTGGACTGTTCCCATGGGGCACAGGGTCAGAGCTGATTTGCATATCGCTATTGTCTAACCCAGGGTGGTGTGGAGTGCAAAAAAACGATGGATTTGGGCCCAGATCTTTGGACTGGGATGAATGTGTGACATTGATCCACATTCGGTCCATCACCTGTTTTGTTTGCAATTGCCACCCTAAGTGCGCTCGGGATGCCCAGACGTGGGTCCCAGGCACTCCACACCACTGGAGTCAAGCTAGCCGGGCTGATGAGAGGTGTTACCTCGAAACCGGTCCGGTCCTCGGATGCTTGATTCCGTTCTGGGAAGGACATGGCTTTTGTAGTTCGGACTGGACTGTTCCCATGGGGCACAGGGTCAGAGCTGATTTGCATATCGCCATTGTCTAACCCAGGGTGGTGTGGAGTGCAAAAAAACGATGGATTTGGGCCCAGATCTTTGGACTGGGATGAATGTGTGACATTGATCCACATTCGGTCCATCACCTGTTTTGTTTCCAATTGCCGCCCTAAGTGCGCTGGGGATGCCCAGACGTGGGTCCCAGGCACTCCACACCACTGCAGTCAAGCTAGCCGGGCTGATGAGAGGTGTTACCTCGAAACCGGTCCGGTCCTCGGATGCTTGATTCCGTTCTGGGAAGGACATGGCTTTTGTAGTTCGGACTGGACTGTTCCCATGGGGCACAGGGTCAGAGCTGATTTGCATATCGCCATTGTCTAACCCAGGGTGGTGTGGAGTGCAAAAAAACGATGGATTTGGGCCCAGATCTTTGGACTGGGATGAATGTGTGACATTGATCCACATTCGGTCCATCACCTGTTTTGTTTGCAATTGCCGCCCTAAGTGCACTGGGGATGCCCAGACGTGGGTCCCAGGCACTCCACACCACTGGAGTCAAGCTAGCCGGGCTGATGAGAGGTGTTACCTCGAAACCGGTCCGGTCCTCGGATGCTTGATTTCGTTCTGGGAAGGACATGGCTTTTGTAGTTCGGACTGGACTGTTCCCATGGGGCACAGGGTCAGAGCTGATTTGCATATCGCCATTGTCTAACCCAGGGTGGTGTGGAGTGCAAAAAAACGATGGATTTGGGCCCAGATCTTTGGACTGGGATGAATGTGTGACATTGATCCACATTCGGTCCATCACCTGTTTTGTTTGCAATTGCCGCCCTAAGTGCGCTGGGGATGCCCAGACGTGGGTCCAAGGCACTCCACACCACTGGAGTCAAGCTAGCCGGGCTGATGAGAGGTGTTACCTCGAAACCGGTCCGGTCCTCGGATGCTTGATTCCGTTCTGGGAAGGACATGGCTTTTGTAGTTCGGACTGGACTGTTCCCATGGGGCACAGGGTCAGAGCTGATTTGCATATCGCCATTGTCTAACCCAGGGTGGTGTGGAGTGCAAAAAAACGATGGATTTGGGCCCAGATCTTTGGACTGGGATGAATGTGTGACATTGATCCACATTCGGTCCATCACCTGTTTTGTTTGCAATTGCTGCCCTAAGTGCGCTGGGGATGCCCAGACGTGGGTCTCAGGCACTCCACGCCACTGGAGTCAAGCTAGCTGGGCTGATGAGAGGTGTTTCCTCGAAACCGGTCCGGTCCTCGGATGCTTGATTCCGTTCTGGGAAGGACATGGCTTTTGTAGTTCGGACTGGACTGTTCCCATGGGGCACAGGGTCAGAGCTGATTTGCATATCGCCATTGTCTAACCCAGGGTGGTGTGGAGTGCAAAAAAACGATGGATTTGGGCCCAGATCTTTGGACTGGGATGAATGTGTGGCATTGATCCACATTCGGTCCATCACATGTTTTGTTTGTTCTTGTCAAGAGCTGCCGCAGTTATTGAGAAGGAGATTGAACTAGTGAACAGGAGTCTCTCTAGGTCTCCCTCTAATGGTCTCTTCTCTCTCCTTGGTGGGCCAAATAAACCACCGAGGGAAACTTGGAAGCCTTTAAATCTACTATGTGCTGCATGCTGGAGGATAAGCTGAGCCCCATTGTGGCTAAGGTAAACCATAGAGAGCAAATCCTAGCTGAACAACATAAGTCTTTAGAACCGACTCATTTTTCCCAACCTGTGGTCTCGGACTCTTCTAAGGTTAATACTTTGCCAGGCATTTTGCCTTTGTCTGGGGTAGCCGTGGATTGTCGATCTTCTAGTGAAGCACAGTCCTGCGGCGAAAGAAAATGTGGCTCCCATAGATCTAGGAGGGTTGGCTGATGGTACAAGTGTTAGGCAGGTATCTAATGGGGTTTTACCTACAAATTACCAAGACCAAGCTACTTATGGATTAGGAAAAAGCTCTGCAGAGTTGCAGGGATACTCAACCAATGTCTCTAAGAATTTATCTTCCACCCCTATCCGCACCATTGGTAGTAATCTTGGGAAATGTCCCTCCACTTACACAAGGCTCTCAGGAGGACTTCACTCAACTTAAGAATAAGGTTACTCATTGGCTATCAAGCAACACCTCTGTGGGCCCAATGGTGGAACATAATATCATCATGGTACGCGTTGTGGGCTGGATAGGTAGCTCTAGGAAATCTGGAAGGGGTGATTGTATTATTGTGAATTTCAATAATTCATTCCTAGTGGAGACAATCTTTCGGGAGGTTTATCTTGAATTGACTCTCAGGGATTCTGGTATCCAGATTCTGCCTCTGGGTTTTTCTACAAGGCTGACCACATAAGGTGCCACAATTTAAGTATGCCATGTAATAGGTAGACTCAAAGACCTTTTGAGGCTTCAAGGGGTAGCCATTTTCAATCTTTGGGGGGGGATGCCCCGTTCGGCTGGGCATTACCCTGCCCCTCAGCTAGCGTTATCGAATAGATTCTTAGCTCTTTCAAGGCTGGATGAGTGCGACTGACTGCAAAAGAACTTAGAGCCCATAGGAGACTTACTCCATCAATAGGCGTCCCGCTGTCCTCTCACCTGTAGTGTTGTGCCCTGTAATACGGAGCTGTCTGGGATGCCCAGCCCCCAGCAGCAGGTGTTGTCACCAGTTGTACTTCAAGGGGTGATTACCAAATTAGACGCCTATAATGTCCTGTCATGGAACATAGCAGGTATGGCAGGGAAATTTTAGGACCCTTTGTGGGTGCAGTTCGTCAGACAGTTCTCTGTGATTTGTCTCCAGGAGACTTGGCTGGTGAACTGTAACCTCCTTTTGGAGGGATATAAAGCTTTCTTTGTCCATGCATCCCCGTCAGTTTGTGGCAGAGCTAGGGGCGGTTTGGTTATATTCATAGCGTTGGCAGTAAATTGTAGGATCCAGCAACTCCCCATTGCTTATAGAGACCTTCAAGCTATCGTTCTAAGGAGAGGAAATGATAGCATGGGTATCATTAATTTTGATAATGCAGTGAACGCACAGGGGGAGTGTAAGATTGCCCAGTTGAATGGCCAAATTAGACAGCCCTGTGGCCCTGTTGCACATAGACTTATAGTGGCGGGGGACTTTAACGTTCACCTTTGTGGTGATCCAAAAACCACCTGTATGAGAGAGCTGGGATGTGCTAGGATGCAGGGCTTTCACTTTGAGCATTCTGTTCAGGGGGATGCATTTAACAATATGCTTAATGAATTCGACTTGATACCATAAATGTCTTTTTCTGCCCCCCCTTAGTGAACAGCCCGTCCCGTCTTTTAAAGGACGTAGTGACATTTCTTTTATAGATCATATTTTGATCTCAGCTGTGCTCATTCCAACCTCCGGGGGTTTACAATTGTGGATAGTGTATTCAGTGATCACAACCCCATTTGTGTGTACATGGGAGGTGGTTTGCAGACAAGTCATGCCAGGGTGATAGTGCCAGGCACGCTGAGACCTATGGTTGGAAGGCGCCGCCTAAAATGGTCCCAGGTAGCTCCGGATTTATTTTATGGCAAGGTACAAGTGTCATGTGCATCTGAATTAGCAACCTGTATGTCTCCTGGCTCCCTCTCTGAGGGTGTTCACAAGGCCTTTGATGGGATTATTTGTAAGATAGGGGCATTGTTAAGCACCCCTCTCATCGGACGGTGCCTCATGATCCCAGATGGTTTGATTCTTTTTGTTCCAAAGCTGCTAGAGATTTAAAGGAAGCCTTAAAAGCTACCCCGAGAGACCAATCTCTGATTCGTGCCCTCCGTCTCAAGTATAAACAGGCACTGGCCTCTCGTAAGGGTGAACTAAAGGAAGCAACGTGGCAAGAATTACTGGAGCCAAGTACATTAGGGAGTAGCTCCAGGTTCTGGGGTATTATTAATCGACCCTTATTTGAGAAGGCTGGGGCCGGAGAGGTAGGCACTAATATAACAGAAGATGAATGGGGGTCTCACTTTAAATCCATTTTTAAAAGTGCTATAGATCAACAGCAAGCCCAAACCAGAGTTCCTACTAATGTCTCAGTAACTTTTGTGCAGAAAGAGGTGGAGAAAGGCATCTCAGGGCTGTCATGTAACAAGGCTCCAGGTCCGGATGGCATCCCTCCAGATCTTTTTAAATCAAACCCACTTTTTGGGGCTCCGGTTCTGGTGGCTGTGCTTAACGCGGCAGCCAGGGCTGGATGTCCGGAGTCCTGAGGCACCTCAACGATTGTACCTGTTTTCAAGAAGGGTGATCGTAATAGCAATTTGTGTTATAGATCGCTCTCCCTTATTGATTCCGTAGTCAAGGTTGTGGGCGGAGTTTTATTGAATAGATTAGCCTCCTGGGCGGAAGAGAATAAGATTGTCTCTGATATACAATATGGGTTCCGACCAGGGCATTCTACTTTAGCCCAAAGCCTTAACCTATATATGATCCTGGGGAAGTATTCGGTTGCCCGCTTGGCCCACCTGGCAG
The DNA here is from genome assembly GCF_964263255.1 of Lissotriton vulgaris. Taxonomy (NCBI): domain Eukaryota; kingdom Metazoa; phylum Chordata; class Amphibia; order Caudata; family Salamandridae; genus Lissotriton; species Lissotriton vulgaris. The sequence continues at coordinate 1,179,231,634 of NC_141694.1, read as the reverse complement.
CAACGTGCATTATTGGATTTATTTTCGCTGGCGACCTACTGCCCCTGCCTCGCCTCCCCTCTGACCTCCATCTTGTTTGCTGTTGTTGTTTTCCCTGCCCCTCCTCCCCGCTACCGCCTCCCAGCTGCTGACCCTCCCACCCTCCGCCCCCTCCACCCTCCATTTATGGCCAATGCCTCCACGCGCAGCGTCCACGCGCTTCGGACACGCCAAAGGTGCGCCAAAGGTAAGCCCGTCTACGCCCGTCCGCGCCTGGACCGCGCCCAGCGCCAGACCCCCTGCCCCTCGCGCTGCCCAGCCCCCCCGCGTTACCTACGATGCCACCACCCTCCTAGCCCTTGACCCCGGTCGCGCCCCCAACTGCGTCCAAGCCGCTCCTGGACGCACCCATGGACCGTTCTCCTGCAAATTTAGCGGCACCGACAACATCTCCGCTACGACCACACCACAGATTCCCGACCCCAACCACCTAGAATGCATCCTTCTCAACACCCGCTCGGTCCACAGGCACGCCATTGACCTTTGGAACCTACTAGACACCATCTCTCCTGACGTCGCCTTCCTAACGGAAACATGGATGAACGCTTCCTCCGCCCCTGACATCGCCATCGCTATCCCTGATGACTATAAGATCACACGCAAGGACCGCACCGACCATACAGGAGGTGGAATCGCTATCGTCCATAAGAAAACAATCCGCATCTCAACCAGCTCTGATGCCAACCTCGCCAACTCCAAACACCTTCACTTCCAGATCCACATCGACCCCAAGACCACACTCAGAGGCACCCTCCTCTACAGACCACCTGGACCACGCGCAAAATTCAGTGAAGACATCACGGACTTCATCACCCCACACGCGCTCCCCTCCAAAGACTACATCCTTCTGGGAGACCTCAACTTCCACCTTGAAAAGATCAACGACCGCAACACCGCCACCCTCTTGGACAACCTCGCCAACCTCGGACTTAAACAACTGGTCACTTCCCCCACCCACATCGCAGGTCACACTCTCGACCCCATCTTCACCTCCAGCAACCATGTCTCCTTCAGCCACACTACGGATCTCCTCTGGACTGACCACAGCTGCGTTCACTTCACCTACAACAAGCCGAAACCCATCAACCACCCCCAACCAACTCTGCAAAGAAGCTGGAACAAAATCACCACAGAGCAGATCTCCACATCACTCCTTCAATCCTCCCCAGCCCTCTCTTCTAACGCCAACGAAGCCGCCTCCAACCTCACCCTTTGGTTATCCAACACCGCCGACACCTTAGCACCACTGAAAAAACGTCAACACAAACTTGGCTTCAAGAAGGCCTCATGGTTCAACGACGACCTCAAGAAATCCAAGAAACTGTGCCGCTCCCTTGAAAAGGCCTGGAAAAAAGACCCATCCACCAGCAACAAGGACGCCTTCAAAAGCGCCATCCGTACTCACCACCAACTGATCCGAAAAGCCAAGAAAACAGCATTCAAAGATCGACTTGACAACAACGCCCACAACAGCAAGGAACTTTTCAACATCGTCAAGGAATTTTCCAACCCCTCGGCCAACTCCAACGACATCACCCCCTCTCAAACCCTCTGCGATTCCCTAGCCTCTTTTTTCCACAACAAGATTGCTGACATCCACAACAGCTTTGACAACCAACCCGGAAGGCAACCCACCCTACCATCAGCTGACCATCTTCCCCCCGTTAACACCCTTAACGCCTGGAACCCAATCTCCACTGAGGACACCATCCGCCTGATGAATTCCATCCACTCTGGATCCCCCACAGACCCATGCCCCCACCACATCTTCAACAAAGCAGACTCCGTCATAGCTCCGCACCTCCGAGACGTCATCAACTGCTCCTTCAACTCCGCTACCTTCCCAGAAGACTGGAAACACGCTGAACTCACCGCCCTTCTGAAAAAACCAACAGCAGACCCCACCGAACTCAAAAACTACCGCCCCATCTCACTTCTTCCATTCCCGGCCAAAGTCATCGAGAAAGCTGTCAACAACCAGCTCTCCGCCTTCCTCGAAGCCAACAAATCACTCGACCCCTCACAATCTGGCTTCCGAGCCAAACACAGCACTGAGACCGCACTCATCGCAGCAACAGACGACATTCGAACTCTACTGGACAATGGAGACACAGTCGCCCTCATCCTCCTCGACCTCTCTGCAGCCTTCGACACAGTCTGCCACAGCACCCTTTTACAACGCCTCAGAAACATCGGAATCCAAGGAAAGGCACTGGAATGGATCACCTCGTTCCTCACCGGAAGAACCCAGAGAGTCCGCCTCCCGCCATTCAAATCCGAGGCCTCTGAAATCATCTGCGGCGTACCACAAGGATCCTCACTCAGTCCCACCCTCTTCAACGTATACATGAGCCCCCTCGCGGCCATCGCCCGCCAACACAACCTCAACATCATCTCTTACGCGGATGACACTCAACTGATCCTATCTCTCACCAAGGACCCCAGCACCGCCAAAACTAACCTACACGAAGGAATGAAAGAAGTCTCCGAATGGATGAAACAAAGCCGTCTGAAACTGAACTCAGACAAAACAGAAGTCCTCATCTTAGGTAAATCCCCCTCTGCATGGGACGATTCCTGGTGGCCGGAAGCCCTCGGAAATGCACCCATCCCGACAGACCACGCACGGAACCTTGGCGTCATCCTGGATTCTTCACTCTCAATGAACAGACAAGTCAGCGCCGTATCCTCTTCCTGCTTTAACATTCTTCGCATGCTCAGAAAAACATTTCGCTGGATCCCCTCCGAAACAAGGAAAACAGTCACCCACGCTCTAGTCACGAGCCGACTGGACTACGGAAACACCCTCTACGCAGGTACCACCGCTAAACTCCAGAAGAAACTACAACGAATCCAAAACGCCTCAGCCAGGCTCATATTAGACATCCCACGCAACGAACACATCTCTGGTCACCTTAAAGACCTCCACTGGCTACCGTCAATAAGAGGATTACTTTCCGACTGCTTACCCACGCACACAAATCACTCTACGACATCGGACCAGATTGCCTCAACTCTCGACTCTCCTTCTACACCCCCTCCCGCCAACTTCGCTCTTCCAGCCAAGCCTTCGCCACTGTACCTTGCATCAACAAGACCACCATGGGAGGCAGATCCTTCTCATACCTGGCTGCCAAAACATGGAATTCACTCCCCGCTTACCTTCGCCTCACCCAGAATCACCTAGCGTTCAGAAAGCAGCTTAAAACGTGGATATTTGACAAATAATCCACCTCCCCTTCCTAAGCGCCTTGAAACCCTCTGGGTATGTAGTGCGCTATATAAATGTTATGACTTGACTTGACTGACTTGACATGAGGGTGGAAGACAGCTTGGTTGACTTCCTGGGGCATCTGGATTTTAAAATTTAAAGGGGAGTACAACAGGGATGTATTCTGGCCCCATTTCTATTTAATTTATACATCAATGACCTGGATAAGACCTTGGTAGAAACAGGGGCCGATTTTCCATATGTGAGACGACGAGGATTGCCCGTCCTGCTTTATGCAGACAATGCGGTCCTCATTGCCAGGACGGCAAGGGGACTTCAGACCCTGCTCGACACCTTTGGGAGCTTCATGGCTGATCGTGACCTAGCAATTAACATCTCTAAATCTTATAATATGCAGGTGGGGATATGACCAAAGAAGTAGTACCCCTTCAAAATGGGTGAAGAGAAAGTGCCTTTGACCATGACATTCTCATACCTGGGTGTATTACTAGACGATCACTTGAACTGGAGGGCCCTTATTCAGAGAAAAAAGGGGGAGGTTATAAGGGCGAACACAGCTATTTTCAACTTTGTTGCAAAGATGGGTAAGCACTCGATTGCGGCAATGTTGAAAAATAAACCAGGCCAAAAGTGTCGCTATTGCCAGCTATGGGAGCGATTTATGGGGCTATGCAGCAACAGATGTTCTACAGGTGGCGGAGAACACCTTTTTAAAACAGCTCCTTGGGGTGCCTAGAGGAACATCAAACTTGGTGGTACATGAAGAAACTGGGTTTCCATTTATTTGTATTTTGGCCATGCGTCCTATGCTGTTTTGGCTCAATTGCTGGTTAAAGAAAGACTTAGTTCTTAACCACCAGATTTTGAGAGAAGTTTTGAGCCTTGATCACATGGTACGCATTCCATGGTTAAAATATATAAAGGGTTGTTTTGAAGAGCTGGGGTGACCGGATCTCTTTTTAAAGCCTGATCTTATTACCATAGCGGACGTGGAATTTGTAAAGACTTTTACCTCCCTTAAAAAACTTGGCAGAGATGAGGTAGAACTGTGTAAACCCAGCGTCCGCAAATTTGTTATTCTTAAAACTACTCCATCTACTGAGCCATGTTTTCTGTGGCCCCTGTCAACCCATGAGCGGTTTTTATTGATCAGATTTCGGTTAGATTATTTTCACTTTTTACTTGCTGTACCAAAAGGGAGCTGTAGAGGCCAGCTGTTAGCATCCTGTGGCTACGACAGTGTCCCCTCCAGATTTGCTGCACTTTATGTTTTTTTGTAACTTCTATGAAGTTCTTCGCAGTTTTTTTTTAACACCCCTATTAAAAAAGCTGTATTTCACTCCGGTCCGCCCAGCTCTTTTTTATCTACAAATGTTGAAACCAGAATGTATCCCATTTGTAGTAGGTTTTCTGAAATCTTCATTAAAAACTAGAAATTGTATGGAGAACTAACAAACCCTAATACCAGTTGGCATCCCATTAATTATCATCTATGAAGTCGCATGTCCAGTCGTCCGCTTTTCCCCTCTCTTTTTTAATAATAATAATAATAATAAAACATTTATAAAGCGCCTGGCTGCACAAAACTGTGTGTCCCCGCGCTAACTGCTAATACAATACAAATCCAGAGGAATAGTGGCATGGAACTCAGAAGAAGGGTTACTTGCTAGGGAACAGATGAGTTTTTAATTTTGTCCTAAATCTCATTTCGGATGGCTCCATCCGCAGGTAGAGTGGGAGAGCATTCCAATACTTGGCGGCCAGGTATCGAAAGGATTTTCCTCCCATTTTAGCTCTTGTGATTCGGGGAAGTTTAAATAACATCATGCCCAATGATCTTAGATTCCTAGTCGGGCGATGTATGGTAAGGAGATTTTTTAAGTAGTCAGGGCCTCTGTCCTGAGCGATGCGGTGGGCGTAGCAGAGGGTCTTAAACTTAATCCTCTCCTTAACTGGGAGCCAATGGAGTTTGGATAAGGCAGCTCCAGCAGATGTTCTTCTTTGGAGACCGAGCACCAGACGGGCTGCTGTGTTCTCTACACATTGTAATTGATGAAGGCCCTTCTGGCTGCGACCAATCAGGAGGGCGTTCCCATAGTCCAAATGGACTATGGGAATGCCCGATCCAAATTTTATTATCATTGATCTTGATGTATATATATTTCTCTGTTTTTATTGGATTGATTATTACTGCTTTATTGTCATGAAATGTCCGTTTTTAAATTTTTACATGGAGTTGTGCAACTTTATAGTTTTATTCGAAAACGAAATAAATTATTTTGCAATTAAAAAAATGAGTGTGTCCCATGGACCAGTGCCTATTTTGCTCTATTTGGTAATCCGACACTGCCTTGCATCCAAAATTAACTAGAGGTCGCATTTAGCACTAAAATATAGTGCTAAATGACAGGTTTGCAATTCCCATAATTAAGCTTAGATTAATGTTGTGTTATTTTCCTGATATATACCCCATCATTTAGTATTTCACCGCTTTGGGGTGGTTAGAAAATATTTTCCGAGGCTGCTTGGGAGTTCCAGTCCGACCCTGCTCATCAGTGTCTGCATTTTTAAGCAGTGTGTTTGTACGCGAGCTGGTGTGCCGCAGGACTGCAGTGCTGTTAGCGAAACATTTAATTTAAATAGTGGAGTTTTATCTAATTTACATTTCATTTCCAGGTGGTGTGCAGACAAGAAGAATGACAAGGACTCAGCAGCAGGAGGTGCACATGCCTTTGAAGCATAATTCTAAATAATGATACAGTATAACCATTTATGTGATACTGTAATCACCAGAAGGAAATTACCCCATTCAAAACATCGGAGTCATTTACAATACCTGCAACAATAAGATAATTGTGGCTGCCGAGGTTCAAAGGAAAATGTGACGCACGTCATTAAATGTAAATTATACTAGAGTCGCCAACAAAAGCTGCAGAAGTGAGCACATTTACTCCAGCAATCAGTCTTCCAGCACAATTCATGAAACTGCTGGGGACTTCACCGCGGGAATTCGTGTTGCGTGGACAGATTTGCAAAGCCCCGGATGTTAAGTTTGCACTTTCAGCAAGGGGCCGACGTCGTATGATTTTTTTTTACGGTACAATAGTGTTTATTTTTTTTTGCAATGAAACAAAGGCTGGCATTTTGAAGCCAGTTCGCCATTAATTTAGGACTGGTTTGACATTTTCAGCTTTTTGATGAGTTCTTATCAAGCACATTCATCAAAGGATTTTGCGATCGCAAACGGTGCGAATCGCAAAAATCGACCGTTTGCGATCGCAAAATCTGCTTTTGGAGTGCATGAAGGATGAAGGTCCTCGCAATTTGAGAATTCGCAAATATTTGCGAATTCTCAAATTGCGATTGCATTTAAGGAATCGCATTTTACGATTCCTTAAACGCAATGCATGAAACTTTAAAAAATTGCGATTTCGCAATTAGGGGGAGCAAATTACCATGAGGTTGAACCTCATGGTAATTTGCGAAAACTTTGATAAATGCACTTTTGTGCATTTTTCAAAGTTTCATGTTGTGCACACACATGCCCTAAGGGCATGTGTGTGCACAACATATGTGCACAGATTGATTTAAAGGGTGCAACAGGGTGTCCTTTGGACACCCCTGCACGCTTGAAATCGCATTCTCAAATTGCGATTCGCTAATTGCGAATCGCAAATTGAGAATGTCTTCCCATTCATTCCTATGGGCCTCGCAATTTTTTTTAGCAATTTCTTGATGCATTGCATTTTGCAATTCCTTAATTGCGATTCCTTCTTTTTCGCAATTAAGGAATCACAAAATGCAATATTGATGCATGTGCCTGTATGTCCCCAAAGTTCACCCCACAAATACCAGATATACACATAGATATATATATATATATATATATACATATATAAAGGGGCTTTTAGTCAGCTTCTTCAGCTATTGCCTGTTTTGGGTGAGCTCATTTATGTATTGGCTGTGTGCACTGCAGGTTGCATTATGACCGAATAAACAGCATTACACTCTTAAATTGGTAACATAGAGAGCATGAGTGCTCAGTGAATTTAGGCCCATATTTATTAATATTTCACCAAACTCAACTCAGCAAATCACCTTTCTGTGCTGCCCTGCGTTAAAGGGAGAGAGCAGGATTGTGTCATATTTAACATTACATGGCACATTTCTACTCACTGTCTGCACTGGTGAACAAACTGCTGCCTAGCGCTAACACAAGCACCCTTGCACCATAGTGCAAGGGTGCCTGCGTTGTACACAGAATTGCTTTTATGCATGAAAGGACACCTCCCTGTACCAAGACAATCTTCAGAGGCATTTTCCTCTTTCTGTGTTTGCTGCACAATTGGGCTCACTTAGAAAGAGGTAGCAACAAGTCGACAGCAATTTCAATTTAAAAAAGAAAAGAAAGATAGTTTTCCTTAATGAGCCTCTGGAAGGGGAATTCTGATGCATTCAAATTAAAAGTTTGGTTTCCTTGTGCTCTCGGGTTATCCCAATTTCAGTGTATTAAGCGTTCGTTTCACGAATTCCTGTTTGTGCTGCAGAATCTGTTCCACTGTGTCTGTCGGTGGCTCACTTAACGTTATTGAGTGTGATCGGAAAATCCAAACACTAAGGGCCCGATGTAGGTAATTTTATTTTACCACTTCTTAAATACCGAATGATACCGAATCGGTATTTAAGAAGTGGTAAAATAGAGGGGGGGGGATGTAGGTAATACAGAATCGGTAAATACCAAATCCGAATCATTGAAGCCCATATGAATCAATGGGCATTACCGAATTGGTTTTTACCGATTCGGTAAATACCGATTCCAGCAAGGGTGCAGGGGGTATCACTTTGACACCCTCTAGCACCCCAAATACAGGCATGTGTGCCAAGTGGCACAGAGACATGCCCTAAGGGCATATCTGTCTGTCACATGGCATAGGTGTGCATGCACACATGTGCATGCACACCTGGATTCGGTATTTTACCACCCAATTGCATTGGGTGGTAAAATACCGAATCTGGAAGGCCTGTAGCACTAGAAACAGTGCTACCTACATCAGGAATTTGCCGAATCGGTAAAATTACCAATTCGGTATTTTACAGAATCGGTAAATTTACCTAATCGGTAAATGTACCGATTCTGTAAAATATAGCCCCCTACATCTCAATCACCAAATACCGGTCGGTAACGGCCGAATTCGGCCGTTACCGACCGGTATTTGGTGACCTACATCGGGCCCTCAGATTCTCACACTTAGTTTAACTGAAACTGTACAATTGTTTCTTCACATCTTTTAACATCAAGTTCAATGAATGAAATTCAATCGTTCTTTGTATGAGTTACTTCACTTTGTTTAATTTCAAAAAATCAATCCATAATACGGTGTAATCCATTCTTCACATAACATAATAGCATTCATTTCATGTTCATGACTGCACCAAATGCATTTTGGGTCATCAAAACGCGACCCTTCCTCGGGGGTCTGAAAACGGAAAAATACAGGACCAGATAAGTCTTTTAATAGAATTAACTTCTTAAAACAAAAACTTTAATGCGAAAATTCTACATTACCAGCTATTTTTTGTTCAGTTCATCATGTGTCAAGTTATCAATAAAAAAAGACTTAGCTTAAAAAATGCAGGACACAAAACATTCAGCCTAAGTGACCACAGTGGGTTAAACTAACTATATGGTGAATAAACTGCTTCTATTGTGCAGAGTAGATAACCTGCCTTCACACGTGGTGTGAGCAAACAAATTTTTTTTCAAACCATCGAGCGGGGATCTGATACCCACATGAGTTTTATGGCTCAACAAATTGCTGCGTTCTCTACAGTGATATGTATGTGAGTTTCTAATATACAAGGCTCAAAGACGCTTACTGAGTGAAGATTATACCAACACTTACGAGACAAAAAACTTACGAGATAAAAAAACGAGCGTTTGGAAGTTGGAGTTCATATTTCCTGGTTCTGCATGCCGGGAAATGGAAAGAGCCAATCCTGTGCGGTTTTCATCAAAAGTGCTCAACCCATGTGATCTGAGTGTGTATGCTTCTTTCGGAATCACGTGTGAGTGACAGCCAATTAGAAACAAGAGAATCGTTCTGTGTGGAAAAAACGGTGTGTGAACCTGAATGGAAATGGAAAAAATAAGTGCATAAAAAAGGGTAATGATGTTAGTTCCCTCTAATTAAAATATGTGAAATGATTTGTGAAATGATTTAGCGAACTGAATTAGTCGTGCTGAATGAATATATAGTAATTTCGGAAAATGATATCAGATGATAACTGATGAAAGTGTAGTTTAACAAAAACCATTAATTAATTAAATTAATTGTGGGTTTATATAGCGCTAGGAATCGACTCCCGGAGGAGTATCTCCGCGCTTCGACCACTGGGGAACCCGTCCTGGCGCACCCTGAGAGATGGTCCCTAATGGGTATCCCTAAGGTGCGACCAAGCATCCCCGGCAGTCTGGGGGGGCTGTTGTGAAGATGAGGCAAGCTAATGCCCAGAGTTGCCGAGTGTGGTCCCTGACTGGAGTAGGCACCGAGGCGAGAATTATCGAGCCCGCTGACCATGGTCCACGACCCTGCCGCATCGGGAATCGAACCCTGGTCCCGGGCCATCCTCTGCTTACGGGTCTGCCGCCTCCAACCAGTGAGCCACACCACTCCACTATATTTAAAGATGCTTATGGTCAACATGCGAATACAGTGATTTCAGGGATATAGAATTGCAGTGGGACCGTTCATCATAATATTTACAGAAAGCAAACATATTCAATCCTGTCATTCATCCCTGAGGGATGTAACGTGTTCAATTTCTTTATCCAGTAAAATTCAGCCCGCAGTTTAGCTTTTTGAGGATCTATTTCACAGCGTTGCTGAACTACCTCAAGTATATTGATTTTAACTTGACATATTTGATGTTTTGCTTCCAGCCAATGTGTAGCAAGTGATGATTTCAAATTTTGTAATCTTATGTTGCTTTTGTGTTCAGTCATTCTTATTTTAATTTTTCTCTCAGTCTGTCCAACATGAATCTTACCACACGGGCATTTAGTTGCATATACATTTTTAGTATCACAGGTGCTTGTGTGTCGTAATGGGATTTCATGCCTTTAGTTTGATGCATAAAGATTTTTCCTGGCATCACGTTATTGCAGGGGACACAATTTTCACATCTTGACATCCCTTTGTAGGTTTTGGTTGCAGTTTTCTTAGAGTTCAAAATCTCTTTTAGGTTTTTTGATCTTTGGAATGCAAATGTGATCTGTTCACTAAATAATCCTTGTAAATCAGGTTCGATCATGATTACCGGCCAGTGTTGTTTGATTATGTTCTTGATTTTTTGCGCTTGAGTGGAACATTTGAGAACACAAACGTTTTTCTTTTTTTGTGATTTGATGCTTGATGTTAGTAACATTTCTCTGGACATTTGGTTGGTTTTCTTGATGGATTCATTCAAAATATTTTCCGGGTATCCTCTGGTTCGATATTTTTTGACTTGATTCTCAATTACTGCTGGCAAATCCTTAGGATCTGACGTGATTCTTTTTACTCTGATGAGTTGTGAGGTAGATAAATGTTTTTTTAAGGCTTCTTGATGGAAACTCTGGAACAGTAAACAGGTGTTCCTGTCAGTTTTTTGTGTGAATGGTCTGGTAATGCCCAATACACTGTCCTTTAGCTGCATAGCCCAATCTGTTATGATTGGTGTGGCCTCTGCCCTTCAAGGCCTCTTGGAGTAGGGGAACTGCAATTGTGGTGTGGCTGGGGCACCACACTGTGAATACTGATCAGGCCTGTAATCATCATGGTGAAGGAGAAATCTGCAAAGCTGACACAGGCCAACAAAACTGTACACGATACCCCCGCCATGCCCCCAAAAGACATGGCAAAGGGCCTGGGCTGCCACTTGAGGCCACCGGCGGACCAATCCTCTACACTTGCAGACCTGATAATGATAGTACAGGGCACCCGGGAAGAATTGGGCGCCAAAATAGACTCAGTGGCAATTGAGGTCAATCTCCTATGAGTGGACCTGCACTGCAGAGGAGATGTGGTAGAAATGCAGTTGGAGGTGCGTACCCTAAGGGACTCTGTGTCGATGTTACAATACCTAGTTGCTCAGCTGGACCGAGGACCGGTCCTGGAAAAACAACTTGAGATTCATTGGGTTCCCGGAAAGGTGGGAGAAGAAATGGTGGAGCTGTTCTTAGAGGTTTGAATAGCCAGCACTTTATGCCACAAAAGACTGTTGAAATGTTTCACCATCGAGCCGGCCCACTGGGCGCTGCCTGCCCAGACCTGGGATGCCACCCAGGGCCCTCATTGCATGACTGTTTAACTTTTGGGACCATGACTCCATATTACAGCTTGTTTGAGTGCAGGGCCTGCCTAGTTTGAGGGGAGCACTATCTCCGTCATCCCGGACTATTTGAGGAAATTACAGAACCAACATAATACATTCCAGTTTGCTAGGAAACAAATGTAAGACCTCAACTTGAAATATAGCCTGATGAACCTGGGAAAACTGCGTGTACACAATGGAGGAAATGTGCTGTTCTTGCATAGCGTGACTGATTTGATGCTCTGGTGGAGGCCCCATGTTAGGGTACTGAGGGGAGAAAACCAGCAATGCCACATAAACAGAGGTAATCTGATCAATTACGCAGATTAAGTGGGTGTACAAACAGTTTTGATGACAAGCCGTGGACAGGATGGATTGTTGTCTGCCCTGACGGCATCCACATGGACACAGATGTGGTGCAGGACTCCAGGGAATCGTTCCAGAGGCAGAAAAGCTACTCTGGGACAGACAGCAACAGCACAGATGTTCGGTCACCCTGACTTGTGATTAAACTGAGGTGAGAACTAACACTAACCAGTGGGCAAAATAACAGGGGCACAGTAGCTGCTGACACACTGGCCATGTTGTAAGCTCTGGAATGTTGCAATTTTACTGAAGATTCTAAGGTGATGAGTATGGTAACTGAACTTGTTCCTGGGAAATGTGTAAGGAAATCTCATCGATGTGCACTGTGATTATAAGCCCTAAATAGACTGATATGCTGGCAGAAAGAAGGGAGTAGCAGTGTGTGGTCTAGGGGAGGATCTTAAGCATCTTGTGAATCCTTCCTGCCCTCTAGGGAAGCAATAGGTTTGTTGAAAGCGGACTGTTCTGTTTGTAACGTATTGGAATGGGGCAGGGGATGCTAGTTCCCAGACTGCCTGTTGCTGGACTGGTTGATTTGGCTGCACTGCTCAAGGGGTGGGTGGTGTTTGAGGGGTGTTCAAATGCTGTTTATTGTTCTGGGTTATGCTATACTGGTCTTGTCTAATAGGGTGTCGGTTTACGCACCCACTCTCGCTGGGCAGCAACATGTGGGTGTTGAACCCTGCAGGGCGAGGTGTAGGACTATACTGAATACAACAGGTCAAGGAAGGTTACTTAATTAACCTTATGACGTGGAATATCAGAGGCTTGGACAACTTGGAAAAGCTATACAGGATATATGCCTATTTAAAGCGATGTAGAGTCTCCATAGCCTTCCTGCAGGAAACCCATGTCTGGGGGACTGCATCCATAGTCCGCAAAAGAAGTGGAGTGGACATCTGTATGCCACTTCCTACTCTGGGTATGCCAGGGATTAATGCTCTGGGTGACCTCCTTGGGGCTTATTCAAACACAAGGGGTATGTGCTTAATGCAGAAGGGAGGTATGTAATCCTGTTTGGTGCCCTGGATGGCAAAGAGATATGCTTGTGGTATGTGCATGCTCCCAATAATTATTGCCCAGACAACTATGCTGGGGTGGTGACAGCAGCCTTTGAATATCTAGCGGTGGACGTTATTTTGGCAGGAGATTGTAACTGTGCCCTGAACAGGGCAATAGATTGTGATCCCTCCATTTTTCACACAAAGTCAGCAATGATGGGGGCATTACACAACACACTGAGGGGCCTTGGACTGGTTGAGGTCTGGCAGGAAAGACACCCAATAGTGATGGTATACTCTTGCTACATGCCCGCTTCAGAGATACAGAGACAATTAGACTATTGCTTTATATTGGCAGATGTCACGGGAGGAGTGATGGAGATATCTTACCTGGTCCAATACCTGTTTGACCACTTCCCTGTGTTGATTGGGTTTGGGAAGGAGTGCAGGCACCTGGAGGTCCCGCTGTGGAGACTTAAGGCAGAGGTGCTGGTGGACGCCCCGTTTGCAGCGACAGTAGGTAAGACATTCATGGTCAGACTGATGTGTTTTATCTAGGAACCCGAATCAATATTGCTATTTTATGCCCTTGTACGGCTATAATCAATAATATCCCTATAATGGCATAAAGTAGCAGATCCATATTTAGTAGATAGCCCTTGCAGTCCAAAGCACGGCAGATGCTACTTCCCTGGATTCCTAGAAAGCACAATGAGTTCTTTCGACACACCAAACCTCCAGCAACCTGGGAAATCCCCGTTTGCTTCTGTTTTGATTTGTCATTAAAGCTCCTGCGAACACTAAAGGAACAGTCAGTTCTTAGTGACATCTTTATTGACGTCTTATGTCCAAACCTTACGTCAAACTCGGCACCTTTCAGGTATAAATATACCAACGTTGCCTTAAGCAAACACACAGTGGTGGTTTTGGAGCAGAGCAGCTATCTACTTGCCCGAGAACCCAGCTGATGCGAGAGCCCACGGATGCTGCCCCTCCTCTTTGACATGCTGGGAAAGACGCTGTCTTTTTATCCAGCCAAGAAAATCCAGCTCCGGCGTTTCCAGCCTACCCTTGCTGGTTGCTGGAATATCGAGTCCTGAGGAAAGAGATACCAGACCTCCTACATTCTATTCCCAAGGTACGGTGCTGACTAAACCCTTAAAGAGAATTCTTGAGTCAGATTCTTGGCAAAACCAACTTAACTTAAACTTCTACTTATTTACTCCTTCCCACGTATTAGGCTTAGGTCAGGTACACCGGGGTAGGAGTATTTTAGAAGCACCAGTTGAGTACATTAGTCAATGTATATATGTATGTATATATTTTATCCATTTTAAAGTATCCTATGGCTAAGAAACCATATCAATGCTTTTACAGTATTATTTCATAATACTCTTTTTACTGTACGCACTTTACTTTATATTAAGGATTGCAATTGTGGCAATTCATTTCTCTTGCATGAGAAGGAAGACTGCTCAATAAATTATACAGTTTATTGAAAACGCCCGTCTCTCTCTTCTCTGCACTCTGGTGAAACTAAGAACGCACAATCGACTGAGTGAAATAGCTGTCTATTGTTTTCACACGACTCTAGAGATACACTCTTATTCTGAGGGAGCAAAGTTGTCATGTTATATGGTTGTCGGAAGCTAATCCCTTCTTGTCTATCCAGGGAGGTTAAACTCCTCCTCGTTTATTCGAGAAAGTTTCTAGTGACCTCTGAGCTAGCTGGCAAACCTTAAGTCTAATATAGTCAGTAGAGACCTAGTCGACCTCAGTCCTACGTCTACACTGCTGAATATATTATTCCAATGTGCAGAGCCTATTGGGAATATAGAACTACACTACATGGCGCCCAACGTTTGGTAAGGCGATAAAACTAACGCAAGATGTTAGAGTAACTCAGTCGTGCTTTTTCACACAGACCCCTTTTCCCGTAAATACTCCAAAAGACGTCTGGAGTGGGTAAAGGTTAAATCCGCCGGAACTTAGTAGGAAGAGATTCCTATGTATAGTTTTTGGTTTCGTCAACGTTGAAGGATACAGTGTTCCAAAATATTGTGTACCTAATCTTTGTTTCCTTGGAAACCTGCTCTGCAAACTTTCATTAAAACAATGTCAAATAACAGCGACAACAACGAAACCGGTGAGGCTGCAGTAGATGCGAATCAACGGAGTTTTGATGTTACAGGGTTTAATGAAAATGAACCGGGTGCAATTATCATCCCGGCAAATATAAGAAGAACCATAACTCTTTAAGTTATAGAAAACGGACTGACACCACGAGGTGGTACAGTCATAATCGTGGTAGAGGCCCATGAATGTCGGCAGACAGAGGTATTCTATTTATGGATAAACTTTCCAGCAGCAAACGCTGCAACACACAAATTCCACAATTACAAAATAGAGGAACCTCCGGATGAATACACTCCTTTCGAGGACGTTGAAATCCCACTAAATTACCAAGAGCACCTGCTCTGGTTTAAAGGCGCCCTAAAACATAATAATCACATAACTAGGCTCGGTCCACTAGGTAGACCAGGAGCAACGTGGCCGGTACTAGCCAGCTTCACACCACATCCAGACATCGAAAAAATGTCAGACCGGAAACTTTTGGCCCAGCTAAAAGTACTAATTAAAATACATAGACAATTAGTCCAATATGTAATGCGGACTTCAACAGTCCAACCAGCTATTAACATTCCACAGCTGATCCCTCTTCAGGGAAACACAAGCAAAATTACACCACAGAACATACAATCGTGTCTTGGTAAAACACCTGCAAAATGGGAACAAATTCCATTCTTTCCAGCACAAAAGATAACTCAAATAGAGGCGGTATTTCCGAATACTACCCCTAGTGAGAAATACAGAATTCTGACTATCTGCCTTCCAATGGGGGTCGCACCACATGTGGAGGATTGTGACACTTGGGGCACAGTCTTTGCTTCCATTTACACGAAAACACATGGTGTTCCGTCCATGGCGGTAATACCAGATGTACTAAGACAGATTCAAAATGAATACGGTCCAGAACCTGCTTTAACTCTGGGTATGAAATTACTGAAAGACTTCAAGCAGGTTTCGGCTATATCATTAGCCAACATTAAAGGAGAAGCAGCATCTGTGGCGATCCGCCAGAAACTGAAGGAAACAGATATAGCAGAACAACCATTTGAACTTGCCAGAATCATAGAAAAATCCTATGAAGAGCTAGGAAGAGATAGTCTGGGTGGAAAACCGGTAAAAGCCCAACTAACTGAAAATCATGAAAAGATATTTATTAAAAATAATTCAAACACTCCAAAAAAGAGCTGGGATGAAAATAAACAATCCACTCCCAAAGGGAAAAGATTCCAGTCCAGAGGAAGGTCTCCTCAGCGTAAAGAGAGATCTCCAGGCCGAGAAGACAATTCTCCTCAAAGGGAGCCCTCTGAGAAAAGATACAACCTTAGTGATAGGGATAAAATAAGAAAACCCGACCGATATCAAGATGTTGATACACGTCCCTCTGGATCCTTCTCATTCAATCTTTCTCGATCTTCCTCACAGAAATCGGAAAGAAGGGGACGGTCAGAACAAAGAGAAAAGTATGTCAAGTCCAAAGACAAGGAACCTGCTCAAAGTAAAAAAATACAATTTCCAAGAAAGAAGGTAGCCAGTATTAAAATAATCAAACATGCCAAGGATACTGAGGACACAGCTGAAAAACAGAGAGTGGGCCCAGACAATGCTAGACAGCGCAGCGGAAGTGACAATAGCTCGCAAGATCCTAATGAATCATCTGGAAACAGTGGACACGAATGAGTACATTCAGGTGGAAACTGCAGATACCAGGGTTAGCAAACCTCATGAAATATATGAAATAACATTACGTATAGAGGGAGATAAGACTAGGAAAGTAAGGGGTCTGTTTTGGGATAACCTCTCAAAAGGCTATGACATCCTATTAGCTGAGAAAGACTGGCCACCAGAGTTTGTCCGGGAGTGCCCTCATGGCAAAAAAATGATGATGCCTGCCTTCTCAAATCATATTCCAATCCATAGTAAATACATATATGCAAGAAAATGGGCAGTAGCTCAAGCTCCTGTATTATATAAAAATCATGTAGGATGGGATGAGGACTCCCCTCCTCACAAAATCCAGTTAAAATGTCAACCAACTGCACAAAGGCAGTACACAATTAAGCAAGAAGCTAAAAAACAAGCCAGGGAGATCTTAGATCAGCTTGAATACCAAGGGGTGATCGAAACATGCACCTCTCAAATGAACAATCCTTTGTTTCCTGTCTCCAAACCAGACGATTCATATTGTCTAGTCTTGGACTACAGACACCTTAACTCATGTTGCAAGACATTTGCTGTACAAAACTCACACAGTACAGCACTAATGAATAACATCGTTCGCAAAAAATACAAAACAACATTAGACATCTCTAATGGTTTCTTTTGTCAAAATATTGCACCTGAAAGCGGGTATTTAACTGCTTTCTCAATAATGGGGTCACAGAAAAATTTCTGTCGACTCCCACAGGGATTCAAGAATAGCCCAGGATTATTCTCAGCAAGAGTAACAGAGTTACTACAAATATATGATGATGAGGCATTATCTTATGTCGATGACATCTATCTCACAGATGATGACCTGGATACTCACTTGAAAAGAGTGAACACCATAATACTTGGGTTTGCAGCTAAGGGTTACAAATTCAACTTTAAAAAGTCACGAATTGCCCATTTAACAGTCCTATTTTTAGGATATGAAATATCAAGTGAAGGCAAAAGCCTAGCAGACAACTTTTTAGAGAAGTGCGCTGTACTCCAAGCACCAAAAACACTGAAGAACTTGCAATCAATACTAGGTTTCCTAAATTTCGGAAGAACTTACATTCTAAATTATGCAGAGAGGGTTAAACCTCTCTATGAATTAATAAAACCTGATTTTAAACCAATCAATTGGACTCAGAAACACACAGAAATTTTGAGATCATTGCAAACAGACATGTTAGCAAAAACAAAATTACAAACACGCAACAACACACGCAACCTTGTAATCAGAGTCATCCCAGGAAGATGCGGATTCACGTACCTGACCTCTAATGAGGGAGAAACTGTACCAATAGCTTACAAATCACATTTGTACACAAAAGCTGAAAAAACATTCAGTCTTACACAGAATATTGTAAATACGATTCAAACTATTGTAGCAAAAGAAAGAGCCCAAGCCCAAGGCAAAAGAATAACTGTTTTTACAGCAGAATCAGCCCTTGAGGCGTTATTAACCCCAGTTAATCTAAAAACGGTGGCATTAGATCCAAAATGGATACAGTGGGAAAATTCTCTTGACGTGACAAACTATTTTGACCCGAACATGAAAAAACTGAAAGATCTAAAATATGAAGAAGAATATCCTCTGCCAATCGAAATTCTGCCTCTCCAACAGTACTCCTGTGTGATCTATATGGACAGATTTGCACAACATTATGATGTGGATAATAAATCCTACAATGCAGCATGCGCGATTGTTAAAGGTCGCTGGCGCTGTGGTAAATTCAGACCAAAAATAACAAAAACTGAATCACTGGGAAACTGTTCGGCTCAGCGATCTGAAATCAGATCTTTAAAGATGGCGCTTGAAAATTCTGATCGTGAATTCCCGAAACTGATAGTGTGAGATTCACATTTCTGCGTCAAATCTTACTTGCAGAGCTGGGTTCAAAACAATTACAAAGATGACACAGGTGCCACAATAAAGCATAAGAAGCTTTGGGAACAGGTAGTTCTTTTATAGAAAGAACTACAAAAGACTCATGTGATACATACACTGAGTCATCAACGTGATGGCGTTCACGTTGCAGGGAAATCATTGGCTAATACAGCCACAGCGGAAGCAACTAAGCCGGCTTCCGTAGCCACAAAAAAGCGTTCAGAAAAATACATAGATGGGGAAACGATGCTGGCGGTAAAAACGTCTTCAAAAACCGACTGTGCAGCACTACCCGTGAACTATCCACTCAATTATACATACATAATTGATGCAAACTCGGTTCCTTTTGCTCGAATCCCTGGAGTGGGGGATAAGGTGATTCCAAACATGAACAGGAGAGTCTTCCTAATAGGGGACGCACACATGGGATTGGGTCTAAGGCACCAAGAGATCAAAAATCTCTGAAAGAATTACAATCTGAATACTGGTGGCCGGGGATGAGCCTGCAACATTACAAATTTGCAAAGAGCTGTCCAAACTGCAACAGAGATCGCAGCAGTGAACCGACCGGAGTAATGCCATGGCCATTCTTGTAGTTAGCATAAGGCTATCTATACGTAAAATCCAGCGTCCCATTAATTTCCTTTTAAGACTAGATACACTTAAAAAATTAGACACCAGCACTCGGCTGACACCAGAACTGTTATAAAAGATTTGCGAGTCTATGTCGGCACATACGCAATTGGCATTCTACATTCTGACCAGGGTCCTGCTTTTAGCTCTCGAGCTTATAAGGAGGCCATGACCAGCATGGGCATTGCGTTGCGGTACTCTTGTCCCTTCCATCCTGAGGGAAATGGGATTGTGGAAAGAAAAAACCGGGACATAAAGCAATCTATAACGGCAAGGGTATTAGGTTCGGGTGATGGGTGGGTCTAACATTTAACAAGTGTCCAACGTAGTCTTAACAATCTGCCAAGAAATTCTCTAAATTGTTTCAGCCCGTACGAACTATTGTTCAGAACTACAATGTATATTCAGGATTTAGATAGTCAGACTTCAGTGGTAGAAGATAAGAAAAAATGCTTTGACATCAAAGATCGTTTGGCTGTTTTACAGGACTTAAATGAAACAAGAAAGGCCCTGAGCAACATAAAGTTAAAACAGCAGCCAACAGCCACTGAAGATAAACCACCTGTACCAGCAAGGCCTGACTGGATTCCAAAGATTGGGAATCTGGTCAGAGAGAAGATCGCGGTGAAGAAGGAATTTGGGCCTTCTTACAGAAAAGCAGTACCGGTCTTAGCTGTCAGGGGAACAAGATCAGTAGTACTACCGCCCCTTGCTGGTAAAAAGGAGAACCGAGTTGTAGCCATCGACCTGGTAAAACCACAATCATGTGGCCAATAATAAGTAGTAGGCCCAGTGGACTCCCAAGGAATAGCAGAATACCAAAATTTGCTACGATCCAAGAGGTTCAGACTGAGAGACTAATCACATTTGATAAACCTGCAGTGAATAAAAAAGGACTATGCAACAATGCCATGGAACTTTTGCCTCTTGAAACCCAAATTACAACAGTTTGTCAAGATTCACCTGTCTACAACGATGTAGCCTGTGAGTATGCTAATGAAACAAAAAAGGAAAAAGGAAAAGAAAATTCGAAAGCAATTCCAACAATCGACAGAACTGCATCTGGCTACTTCATCAATTTCGATAACTTTTCTGAAGATCCAAGCGAACCTGAAGAAATGCCAACAACAAAAACTTTCAAAGATAAAGTAACTGAACTCTTTCATCAACTCAAAGTAACATATCTGATTTCTCCATGGATTGAATTTTGGATTGTGTTAGGTGTACTTTTCCTCCTGCTTTGGCTCATCATAGTACTTTGTTTGGGAAAATTCATTGATGGAAAATACAGTACAATGGACACAGCAAGTCAGAACATCAACTTGGTCCTAAAGCCACACAAGTCATCTCACATCGAGAAAAGAGAACTATCATCAGTAAATGTCACAGCCATTCCAATACCCGGTGGGGTAGCTTGGGACAAACGGATTACGAAATCTATGGCCCGGTTGAACTCTTGAAATATCCACATCAGTTCAAGGTTTCATTAAGTGACTTTGTAAAACCAAGTACATTCTCTGATGATTGGGACTTTGAAAGCATAAATAATATGATGTCAGATTTAGTAATGTCAGCAAAATTTACAGAACATGATTATTTACAGGGTTCATCGAACTAAGAACAAATGTATAGCTATAACCACTTCACACATCACTATTTGCATAAATCTGTTCAACCTAGAAATGTTTTTAAGTGTAATCAATGGGAACATTGTGCAACTCCACCTAAAAGCAGTTCAAAAACATTTTATGAGAAATTCCCATACTTCTCAGGGTTTAACACAAGTGATGCAGAAACATTTTATTTTAAACTGTTAAAGAAGACATGGATAAAAACTATGTTGACAAATACTAAATTGATTTATTCTGAAACATTTTATGAAAAAATGATTACATTTGGTTTTGATTTCTGGAAAAACAACATTGAAACAAAAACCATCTGGGGTACAAAAGAATGGCAGGTCCAAGGTTTAGAAGCATTATTTAGAGCCTGCGTGATCCCAGAACAAATTATCTTCTTGAATGACACCATTCAACAGACTACTTGTCTTGGCCTAGCTAAGATTAAAGACTTAAACAAACCGTCTATTCCAAAGCCAATACCTGATAGTAATACCACTACAGATGTTGAGATAGACATATCCCATATTTTACAGCACAACAGAACACATCCTGATTGGAAAAAATGGTTGATCTGGCCAGCAGACACAAACAACTGTCAAGATAGATTCCTGAACAAAAAACAGGGGTTCAAAATGACCAGACCAGACCCTAGATACTCCCAGAGACAACATCCAGGGATAGTAACAACATACAGTGTAGGAAAACTATGCCTTGAATGGCTACAGACATCCACACTGGCTGAAATTAAGCAACACTTGAATTTACTTAAAGACGGTGCTGACTTGCGTGATTTCATAATGGGACCTCGCAAACAGCGTCAAAAACGTTTCATAGCGGCCGGTATATACGCTGCGTACAACGAAGCTTGGAAAGTAACTCAAATTGAGACAGCAGAACAAATACGAGAAATTGATCGTATTAATTTGGAAAAAATCACATTCTGTTGTGGACAATGGGTTAATGACTCTGTCCACCAGAATATATTCACTGGACAGAATTGTATCATCTGCAAACAATATAATAGATCAGGACTTACTAATGTTACAACACGGTCAGTCCCAATTACGTTCTATTGTACAGCTAGGCTGGACGTTGCAAAATCTGCGTTCAGGCTACGTGCCATGGCGTCTGATAAACACAACTTCATTATTCTCTATCTTTAACCTTACTGATAAACAAATCAGTTTGGCACAAAAAGGAGCAGACTATACAATTCTGAGCATGGAAAAACCTGGGAGATTACCATTGACAATGTCAGAAAGACCTGTCATTGAATGGATAATACATGGGATAGTTACAATTCAGATAACAACTTTCCAATTTAAATACTGCCAAGAGTATCTACCAGCGGGCAGTATGAAAGGCTGGGTAAAGGGTACATTAAGTCATCATGGAAATTGCCTTACACACACACATGTTATAGTGGAAAGAAACAGAATGTATTTCTTAGTGGTAACAATTGTAAACAATCACTGAGCGGTATACTTCTGTGCCAAGGTATTAATTTGCATGGGGCCTGTGAGGGGACTTCAAATAACCTTTCATGTCACCAGCACGGCACACCTGCAGCACAGATAGAGCCATTCTTTAGACGGCTTTCTAACGGGAGCTATATTCTAATAATGGATCACAGCTGTTGTGGCATGGTGCCAGGAAAAGCCTATGTCGTAAGCGTTACTTCCATGGTCACTTGCTGTATGCAAGTATTGTATCCAAACAGCTCTCCAGATACGGAGGCGACGATTTGGCCTTCTTTGAATATCTCTTCTATTCAAATTGATACTTTAAGCAGCATGAAGTCTGTTCTTTTACAGACAACAGTGCCTTTAACGTCCTCAAAAGAATCGTATGATCTCCTAGTTGCAAGGACAACAGCAGAGATACATACCCTTTTATCAACAAATTGCCCTGTGCATTTCGTAGAAATGCTAAGCCAAATCCTAAATATGTCTGATGCCAGTGGTATCCCACATATATTTAAGACGATTTTTTCGGGACTGCTAACACTCTTCGAAGCAGTTCTGGGCATCTTTCCCAATTTTGTCCATTCTGTCTTTGGCGGCCTACCACTACTTTTGGGACTCGTAGCAGGAATTTTATTTTTGACCCTTCTGCTCCAATATGGCAAGCCAAGTCGCAGACAAGACTCCAGCAACGATAGAAGAAACGATCCTAGCTATACGCTATCGGGACCGCATAACTAAAGTCCTTGGATTAGCCCGGCTAAGAGATCTGAATATGACCTGGTTTCTTTCATTCAGACCTATCTGGCAAAATTGCATCTTACCTGTGCTTTGATGTATGCTATGCGGAGAAGAATGTGTGTTGGGCACCTGTCTTACACTACAATCAGCAGTACCAATGGATATCGATACTTTGCTATGTCCAGTAACGGCTCATGCATCGTGTTGTCCCCAGCGGTTACCAATCCTGATGACGGCATTCGTTGAGACTTCACCACTACGATTAGGGGGCAGTGAAGTACGAGATGAGAGCAACATCACCCAGGTACGAACTTCTGTGAGCATTGCTGATCCGGACATCGATGATAGCAATCATTCTCACGAATGCACTGTTGTGGCATTTTCAAACTTGGTCTAACTCTCACCTGAATACGTAGACCAATTTTTTGCGAGTCTGTCTGAAATGATGTTCTCCCCTGAACCAAAAGAATAACTTTTTAAGCAACGAGCACACAGCGTTCTCCTGAACTCTGAATTCGGCCTTCAGCTTTGATAAACAAGAGCTACTGAAAACATTTGGAACTATTTTTTCCCCTGAAAGCGAAATTATTTTTTTCTCAAAACTCCAAAATATTTACCTTTTTTTGGCACATGAACTTTGCTTAAAGTAGAACAGAGCTTCTATTTTTAGAAACCTCTAGAGACAATATATTACCTCAGCCTCTAGCACATTTTACAGCAACTGTATTCATATGTGATGGAATGGTCTCAACCTTTTTTTCTGTATTAAGAGCCATTTCATGTGTAATTTTCGCAAATCGTTCAGCTAATATATATAAGCATGCTTAACCGAATGATTACACTGCTTGAAAAGCGTACAGTACCAATAATCATTTTCGTGTATTCTGCATACACCATTTCAAATGCATAAAATGTATTTTGGGGTGGGTTGAAATACACATGCACATTTAAATGTTTACTATTGCTTAGTTTTAGTAATAATGAACATTAGATTGTGGAGTGGGTGATGTGTTTTATCTAGGAACCCGAATCAATATTGCTATTTTATGCCCTTGTACGGCTATAATCAAAAATATCCCTATAATGGCATAAAGAATCAGATCCATATTTAGTAAATAGCCCTTGCAGTCCAAAGCACGGCAGAAGCTACTTCCCTGGATTCCTAGAAAGCACAACGAGTTCTTTCGACACACCAAACCTCCAGCAACCTGGGAAATCCCTGTTTGCTTCTGTTTTTGATTTGTCATTAAAACTCCTGCGAACACTAAAGGAACAGTCAGTTCTTAGTGACATCTGTATTGACGTCTTATGTCCAAACCTTACGTCAAACTCAGCACCTTTCAGGTATAAATATACCAACGTTGCCTTAAGCAAACACACGGTGGTGGTTTTGGAGCAGAGCAGCTATCTACTTGCCCGAGAGCCCAGCTGATGCGAGAACCCACGGACGCTGCCCCTCCACTTTGACGCGTTGAGAAAGACGCTGCCTTTTTCTCCAGCCGAGAAAATCCAGCTCCGGCGTTTCCAGCCTACCCTTGCGGGTTGCTGGAATATAGAGTCCTGAGGAAAGAGATACCAGACCTCCTACAGTCTATTCCCAAGGTACGGTGCTGACTAAACCCTTAAAGAGAATACTTGAGTCAGATTCTTGGCAAAACCAACTTAACTTAAACTGCTACTTACTTACTCCTTCCCACGTATTAGGCTTAGGTCAGGTACACCGGGGTAGGCGTATTTTAGAAGCACCAGTTGAGTACGTTAGTCAATGTATATATGTATGTATATATTTTATCCATTTTAAAGTATCCTATGGCTAAGAAACCATATCAATGCTTTTACAGTATTATTTCATAATACTCTTTTTACTGTACGCACTTTACTTTATATTAAGTATTGCAATTGTGGCAATTCATTTCTCTTGCATGAGAAGGAAGACTGCTCAATAAATTATACCTTTTATTGAAAACGCCCGTCTCTTTCTTCTCTGCACTCTGGTGAAACTAAGAAAGCACAATCGACTAAGTGAATTAGCTGTCTATTGTTTTCACACGACTCTAGAGATACACTCTTATTCTGAGGGAGCAAAGTTGTCATGTTATATGGTTGTCGGAAGCTAATCCCTTCTTGTCTATCCAGGGAGGTTAAACTCCTCCTCGTTTATTCGAGAAAGTTTCTAGTGACCTTTGAGCTACCTGGCAAACCTTAAGTCTAATATAGTCAGTAGAGACCTAGTCGACCTCAGTCCTACGTCTACACTGCTGAATATATTATTCCAATGCGCAGAGTCTATTGGGAATATAGGAACTACACTACAAGACCCAGTTGGAACATAGCCTAGAAAAATATGAGGAGAGCTTAGGCTTGATAGAAAGCGGCCTGCCCACTAATCCTGATAGACTCCCAGGGTCAGAAATGTGTTGTAAGGAACTGCAGGATGATTGGTGCAGACTCGAGAAATTTACCAACACTGCACACTGCCAGTGGTGAATGCACAGAGAGGGTGACAAGGCAGGAGCACTGCTTGCAAATTTGGTCCAACAGGATGGTCAGCTGACTTAGGTCCTAGCGATCTGTTATGTCAGAGGGCTATTACTTAGTATGCCGTTGGCCATTAATTGGGTGTTGAAGTCCCACCTGTACAGAACGTATGCAACACAGCCGGACAGATTGTTTGGGAGGGGTTTGCAGTACCTAGCAACCGCAACTTGCAGAGGGTGATCAAAAATCCATGGAAATGCCCATCTCTACAGAGAGTATTCTCAATGCAATAAGGAGCCTGACATCAGCAAAAACTCTGGTGTGTGTGGGCCTGCCCGCACAATTTTATAACCGCTATACAAATGCTGTTGGAACTGGTTGTTGGATGTGTACCAAAAGGCCCTCCAGAGAGGGATGCCACCAGTCACAATTCAGTAGGTGATAATCGTGATGATACTAAAACCAGGCAAAGACCTAATGGAGTCCTGTAAATATATGCCCTTATCTATGTTAAATGTAGACGTTAAAATCCTCATATGTATACTGACAGCTCGCCTGTTAAAGCATTTTCCAACCTTAATGCACACCGATCAAAGTGGAATTATTCCTAAGCTATGATCTGCTATGATATTATCTGTGAAGCCTTTCTCTTATTTATAATGAGCCACCGCTTTAGGGGAATACCTATGCCTGCCATTCCTTGACATTAAACAAGCGTTTGACTCAGTGGAGCTAACTCTGGTTGGTTTTGAAAAAGTAGGGCTTGGAGCCAAATACATACAATGGGTTAAACTATTCTACTCTGGCTGAGCGCTAGAGTGTTGATGGGCGGGATTGTCTCAGACTGTTTCCAGTTGTACTGAGGCACTCAACAGGGGTGTCTGCTGTTGCTGCTGCTGTTTGCCCTAGCAATGGAATTGGTAGTGGATGTGTTGAGATGGGCGCTAGGTCCCTAGAGCCTCAAAGTGGGGGAGACTACTCACATGGTTTCCTTATATGCTGACAACACCCCAGCCTATTTGAGGCAACCAGAGTATTCTGTACCCGTACTCCTGAATGAGATGCATGAGTTTGGGAAGGTATCTGGACACTATGTCAATTGAAACAAATCCAACCTGTTCTTGCTGGAGATCGGCTAAGGGGCTACCAGACGTAGGGCTTCCCTGAACAGCTAACATTGTGAGATACATGAGGTCAAGGTGGCCCACACAGAGCGGACATTACTGGACCTTAACGTCAGCAGAGTGGTGGAAGTGTTGCAGGCCTTGGTCTGGTTGTGGTGGGACCTCCCCCTGTCCTTGATGGGTAGAATCACTCTAGTAAAAAATGGTCATGCTCCCCCGGTGCCTGAACACCTTGCAGGGAACTTTTTATGAGATTGCCCTGCGCTAAAATAGACAGTTGTATCATAGGCCTAATATGGTTCAATAGACAGAATCGGGTTGGAATGGCCACACACAAGAGGAACTGGGGAAGCGGGGTGTTAGAATTCCGAAATGTGAGCTATACTACTTGGAGTTGCACCTCCAGCATGTTATTCACTGGTTAGACCCAAACGATAATTAGGATAAAGGGTTACTGCGAGGATACCATGATGTGACATCACTGTCTGTCTTGCTGATGGGGGGAGCGAGAGTGCCTCCAGGCACACAGTATGTCAGATGTGTAGGATATAGGAAATGGCAGCTACGAGAGTGATACACCAAGCCCCGAATGCCCCTGATATGCACCTAAGGTCCATGCAGCCACTCCTTAAGATAGCTGGGGCTATGTCAGTACAAAATGGTAAAATGGGGCTGTGACACTCTGGGTGACCTGTACCCTCACAGCAAGTTTCTCAGGAGAGAGTTAGCTATTGCCTCCTCTGCATTGAGGCCCAGTCAATTACTTCAGTATGCGAAGATCTCTGCCGCAACATGCGTACTCTGGCTGTGCTTCCCGGAGGCGCTACCGCACTCCCAAACACTGACTGTGCTCCGTGCCATGAAGGGGGGAAATATGGGGGGGGGGGTTGGCAACCGATATCAAATGTCTGTAGAGCATTGAAAGATGATTTCTCAGTGACACCACTCCTAATGCACATGAAATGGGAAGAGGTAATTGAAGGGCCCATGACTGCTACAGACTGGGAATGAGTGCAAGAAGAGGTAAGGACGGTTATACTAATTGATACAATACAACTATGTACATCCTTCCCACGATCCCTAAAAACACTACACTCTATATATGGACAAGAAATAACAAATGAAAAGGAGCTTTCAGTTCTATACAGGATTATCTGTTCCAAAATCAACAGATGGTTAAACTATTCTCCAGTAATAGATCAAGTAGTCATGAAGTGACGAAAAAAAAGGTATTCAGGAGTCTTGCGAGTTGCTTTGAATCCAATTTTATTCAACAAATGCCAATTTGACAGAAGCCATCCATTCGGATCAGCCAACACATTTCGTCCCAGTGGGACTTCACAAGGGCTTGATCAATATGCCAATATTGTAATCCACCCAGTGTTGGCCCCTGTAGCTATCTCATAAATCCTCATAGATACAATTTTGGACCACTAGACGGCGTTTTGCGCTCCCATCTTATCTTCATCCTTTCTGTTTCCAGGTTTGAATAACCTAGGAGTTCATGCCTCTGTAGAGCAGGAAAGAGCTAAAATCAGCACTCTTCATTACATTTGTAAACATTCGAAAAAGATGCACATTGCACTGAAAATATATCTCGACATTTTAAGGCTAGAAAGAAAATGGTAAAAATCGTTAGAAGGGTCCCTTTATTTGAATCCCACCTGGAGTACCAATTTCACTGGTAACTCCTCAGTCTCATAACTTGGAAGATTCTCATGGTTCAAGCCCTGTAAATTATGCACTCCCGTTGTTTGCAGGACCCCCAGTTTCTGGAATGAGGAATTAGAAACCCCCACCCCTGCACAGGGACACTCCTACTGAGGGCCTCTAAGTGGGAGTGATAATGAGGCCCTCATAGTCCTGACCTGCAATGTCAGTGTGCAGTCTTTCTGAATTTACTTTTGGAAATAAATATGTATCTGTCAGCAGACGATTATTGTCTTTTCGCATTTTTATGTTTAAATAAAATGCATTCTTTTGGTGTTTCACGCCTCCTCCTTTAACTATTGCTTGTTCGTTGATGGGATGATAACAGGTTACTTAATGTCAATGAGTTCTTTTTCCTACCAGTCAAAAGTCTTCTAGAGAATTGACCATGTGACCGCCTAGCTAGTGGGAATCCCTAGGATCAAGATTGTACCTTTAAAAGTGATGTTTCCACAAGTCCTATTTCTGGAGTGAATAATAGGCACTGATATAAGTGTTCAAACCAGACCACACTGCAGGAGGCAGTGACAAGAATGGGGCCATGGAGGCATGTTTGGGTCATGTCAGCCCACCTGCCCTGAAAGTAGCTTCCTAAACTTTCAAGTTTTAAGTTTATTTGATTTAGTTCTTGACTAAGAACAACACATATTTAAAGAATACAAATTACATTTAAAACTCTCCCTTCTTTCCATTGGCTTAATGGAATATATTCAAGTGCATATGATAGTACTGGTGGGATCTTAGAACTATATACTTGAAGAAGAGAAGAAAAGAGCCTTTGGCCAGTGGAGAAGTATAATTGTAGGAGTGCCCCCACGTGGACGTCAACTTTATGGCTCAAGTTCTGCAGGAGGGGCAAGTTTTGCAACGATTGTGAAAAAAATCTCCCTAGGTATGTGTATTCCTTTACAACATCCAGTTGTATTTAACATATCGTTTCCTTCCTGTAAACTGAACAATTTCTGTTTTAGTGAAATATTGGGTATTAAATCATTTTCGTCAGTGTATATAATAAGCGCTTGCAAATTCCTTTGAAGACCAATTGGAGTTAAATCTAAGATGACTACATCGTCTGCATACATCATGGTCTATATTCTAAAAGATGTGATTTTAGGTGGAAAATTGCTAACCTGTTTGAAACTTTCCGGCAGGTCACTAAGATATAAAGAGAACAGTATGGGAGCTAGGAGGCACCCTTGCCGAAGGCCGTTAGGTGTAGATATTG
This sequence comes from Lissotriton vulgaris, assembly GCF_964263255.1. Lineage (NCBI taxonomy): Eukaryota > Metazoa > Chordata > Amphibia > Caudata > Salamandridae > Lissotriton > Lissotriton vulgaris. Next base: position 1,179,201,941 of record NC_141694.1, on the reverse strand, counting down.
GGCTCGTTATTTATTTATTTATTTAGAATCTTACAAAGTGCACAGCTACCCCCAACAGGAGTGTCCTGGCGCTGCGAGCAGCATAGATTCACTCAAGACACTTAGCAACTAAAGGAAGGTGAACAGCCAGGTTTTTAAATTGCGTCAAAAAATGCATTCCGATTCTGTCAAACAGAGAGATAGTGGCAAGTTGTTCCAAACTTGGGCTGTGATGACCGCGAATGCTATTCCCCCTATTCTTGCGCGGCGGAACGGGGGCGTACATATAAGAAGAAGATGGTTGGATCTAAGGGAGCGGGAAGCCTGAGCATGTTTGAGTCTAGATCTAAGGTAAGCTGGCGCCTGACCCCATAAAGTTCTGTATGCCAATACTAAGGATTTAGAGCTAATGCGGCTAGTCACGGTCAACCAGTGTAATTTTATTAGGTGCAGTGAGATTGAGTGGCGATATGGGATATCTTACAGCCGCATTCTGAACAATCTGTAGCTGTTTAATCTGATAGGCTGGGGCTCCGGCATACAGGCTGTTTGATTAATCCAGATGAGAAGTAATGAGGGCATGCATGACAGTACGTCGGGCATCCACGGGCAGAAATGGGAGAGCTATCCGGATCATGCAGAGTATGCCAAAACAAGCTGAGGTGACCTTTTTTATTTGAGTTTTGCAGGATAGCTCATTATCAAATATGAATCCCAGATTCCTGGCCGAAGCAACCGGAACAGGAGGGGGGATTCAATACTGGAGGCCATCAAAGTATGGAGGAAGGGGGGGGTTATGGTTGAAAAACAGCACCTCAGTTTTATCTGAGTTAAGCTTGAGGGTCTTGCGTGACATCCAGGCTGCTGTGTCACAGGGACAGCGGGGGAAGTTCAGAAAGCTGGCATCAGAGTAATCTCGAAATGAGAACACAAGTTGTGTGTCATAGGCGTAGGAGATCACTCTGACCCCACAAGATTCTGCAACTGCCGCCAAAGGTGAGACATAAACATAAAAAAAAATGTGGGCTCACGGCAGAGCCCTGTGGTACCCACAGCTAAGCGCTTTCCTCTCCGAAACAAATGGTTGGAGGAAAACCTGTTGGGTCCGGTCATTTAAAAAATATCTAATCCAGGCCAGAGGGGTGCCCCAAATTCTGATATCACACAGTCTCCTGATCAATATATTGTGGGAGACCATGTTGAGTGCCACGGACAGGTCAAGCAGCACTAGTGTTGCTGCCTCGCCTGCCTCCACGGATTCGCAAATGGTCTCTGAGACTTCCAGAAGTGCAGATTTGGTACTGTAACCGGCTCTGAATTTGGATTGCGAGTCGTGGAGAAGCTGGTGGGACTCAATATAGTTCGAGAGCTGTTGCTGCACCACTTTCTCCAGAATTTTGGCTTGTTTAGGCAGGAGGGAGATGGGTCTATAATCAGCTCAGGTTTTTTGATGATGGGGATAAGCAAGGCCTGTTTCCAGGATAGGGGTAATATCCCATTTGTAAGGAAGTGTTCCATATCAGGTTCAGTGGGGGCAAGACGAGAGGAGCAAGAGTGTTGAGCACTTGAGTCAGACAAGGGTCAAGAGGGGAGCCGATTTACATGTCTGCATTAGTTGAGCAAAAGTCTACACAGGGACAGCCTTAAAGTAGCTAAAAACCTCCTTCTTGGTTGTCCTTAAGACTGGAGCAGGAGAATCCCCAGAACGCTTAAACTGTGAGTAAATATCTAATATTTTGTCATGAAAGAAATTAGAGAGACCATCACAAAGTACTTGGCTGGGGGCAATCAGACTGGAGAGTGCGGCTGGTTTAGAAAATTCTTTCACTATGTTAAAAAGTGTTTTGGAAGAATTGTTGGCGGAGCAGATGTTTCCAATACAAAATTCGTTTATTACGGACCGTTTTCATTTGTGGAAATTCTTAATGGCAGCTCTATAAATAGCTTTTGACTCAGTATCATAAGAGAGCCTCCGGGATCTCTCAAGTTTTTTGCAGAGGCTCTTCTCAGAGTGCAGGGCAGAAAAGAACCAAGGGGCCGAGGGTTTGGATCTAAAAGAATTTATCAGTCGTAGAGGGGCAACAGAGTCAAAGGCAGAGGAAAGCCAGCCATTCAACTTTGAGACATCAGAGTCTAAAACCCCTCCTGACTGCCTCGGACCATGGGCAAGAGCAGGGGCCATTGAGGCACAGGTGAATTTACACCTCTTCCTTCCGGAGGCCCTGGCTTTAACTGGAACAACAGTGCGCGGGGGGAGGCCAGACTGAAAGGAATAAGGAAATGATCTGTCCAAGTGAGGGGAAGGGGGGAGAAGGTTTCCAAATTAGGATAGTTTGTGAACAGTAAATCCAACGCGTGGCCAGCCATATGCGCGGGGCCACTAACCTGTTGAGTCAGGTTAAGGCCATTCATTGTATCCAAAAGCAGAGTAACTTTAGCATAGGAAATATTATCCGCATGAAGGTTAAAATCTCCTAAAATGGTGAAGTGGGGGTGTTTGAGCAATAGGTGAGCAGCCAAGGTAAAAAAAATTGGTAAGGGGTAAAGGGGGGTACCGGGAGGTCGATATAAGAGAATCCCTGCTAGAATAGAAAGTGAATCATCAGAAATACTAAAATACATGGCTTCCAAAGGGTCAATATTAGAAAGCTTCCTTGAGCAAATTTTGCAACCTGAGCGTAAAATCACCGCAATTCCACCCCCCTCCCTGTAACTAGGACGATTGATACCAGCATACCAATATACAGGGGGCATAGCCTGATTGAGGTCTGGATTAGAGGATTATTTAAGAAACATTAAGTCCCAAGCATGAGTAGTGAGAGAGAGCCAGACATCAGCCGCATGGCGGGGTAGGGATCTGCAGCTAAGGAGAAGTGCCTTGATGCTGGGAGCAGGGGAGATGCGATCATCTACCGGAAAGGTGGCAGAGGTGGAGGAAGTGAATGCCATGCTGGGACCTGGATTAAATGAAAAAGAGCACCCAGAACAAACAAAATGGGCTAAGTGAGAGCCATCGAGTCTACAGAGTGACGGGGTCTTACAGCCTGCATCCCTTAGATTCATAAGTTCGGATCTAGCCCAGTATATTTGTGTACCGGCAGTGTCGCCAGCAGCATGGCTGGCCCTGGTCTGGAACAGGTGCAGATGGGCTTGCCTTAGGCACGAGTTTGCATCAGGTTAATATAGCCGCCACTTCCCTTCAGCTTCTTACTCTGCCCTGCCTCCTCTAGGCGCCTCCCTCCATACACCGGCTATCCAAGGAGGTACAGGGAAATGAAAGGCGAAGCTTTAAGGGTACAGTGCGCCAGAACCATTCAGTGTAATCTCCAGTTCTAAAAGTAGAACGCTTTTTAAAACACAATAAAATTTCCTCCCACAGTCAATTCCCCAAAGTGCAAAATGTAAAGATCACACGCTCGCGACACAGCTGTTCTTATATTCTGCGCGCTCGCGTTTGCTTCAGGTTAATATAGCCGTCACTTCCCTTCAGCTTCTAAGTCTGCCCCGCCTCCTCTAGTTAGACCCTTCTCCCTCCCCATTTGAACTTGACACTATTGCCCAGATGCATCAAACTACTTTTTTGCGATTCCTAATTTGCGAAATTTACCGAATCGCAAATTAGGAATTGCAAAATGGTATGCATCATTTTTCTCGCATTTTTTTTGCGATTCGGTAAAAATCGCAATTTTTACCGAATCGCATAAAAAATGCGATTTTCAAATTGCAAATTCGCAATTCCCATTCATTCCTATGGGCTGAAATGCCCATAGGAATGAATGGGAATTGCGAATTCGCAATTTGAAAATCGCAATTCAACAAAGCATTTCAAGGGTGGAGAGGGGGTCCAAATGACCCCCCCCTGCACCCATGAAATGCACTTTTACCTATAAGTTACATACACACATGTCCTAAGGACATGTGTGTCTGTAACTTAACAGTTTAAAAAATGCATTTTTAAACAATTTTGCAAATTATCACGAGGTTCAGCCTCGTGGTAATTTGCACTTGCAATTTGAAAATTCGCAAATTTTTTAAAAATGATGCATTGCATTTAAGGAATCGCAAAATTGCGATTCCTTAAATGCAATCGCATTTTAGAAAATCGCAAAATTAGCGATTTTCTACAAAAACAAATGATGCATCTCTAAAAGCATTTTTGGAATCGCAAACGGCGGATTTTAAGGAATCGCACCGTTTGCGACTCCAAAAATGCTTGATGCATCTGGGCATATGTCCCTGAGTACAATGATGTTATTAAATGAAGGAAGTTATCCGAAATTCCCATTTTTCCAAGTTTTCTCCAGAACATTGCTCGGTCCACCCTGTCAAATGCACTTGTAAAGTCGACAAAGACTGAATACACAACCTGAGACTTTAAGGTGACATATTTATCAATTATTGTTTGCAGCGCTGCAATGTTGTGAGCAACAGAAGGTTTTGGTCTAAACCCGGCTTGATTTAAGGGAATAGAACCTGTTGAAAATGCACACTCTTTGAGATGTTCTAAAACACTTTCCGCAAAGATTTTCCCAGTTGCAACCAGGAGAGCTATCTGCTGGTAGTTGCAGGGGAGCAGCCTGGAGCCCTTCTTGAAGATTGGAATTACAATGCTCCTCTTCCAAGATTTTGGAATTTCCCCAGTTTCAAAGCTATGGACAAAAAGGGGAGCTAAAAACTTGCTCCATTCTTTGGGGTTGCTATGGAGGACCTTAATTGGAATTTGGTCCAGTCCCGTTGCTGCCAAGATCTTGCCTTTTTTATATAGTGTGCAATTTGAAGAGGAGATGGATCTAGGTTATCTGACATTTTTCCTCCTAGCTTGCTTGACATTAAAGTCGAACTTTCTGTCCTCTCATTTAATTTATATAGGTTGTTTAAGTATATTTCCCATTCTGATGGGGGGACTAGAATACCTTATAGTGTTTTTTTTGCGCCTGTTTCTTTGGCAATTATATTCCAATAGGAACGTTTGTTATTGTGTTTTGCTGATATCTGTATGTACCCCCATTTTTTATCCAGAATTTAGTTTTTTTTAATTTCCTTATCCCTCCTGCAGCGTTTTTTTAAAATTGTTAATTTTGCTTTGTCTGCATGCTTGCGCCCGTTCATGTTACGTTTTTCCTGTTCGGGAACGCTTTTACTTGTTCGCGACGCTTTTTGCGTACTAGGGAAGAAAATATCATGCAAACTTGCGCACGTGGTCACAATGGGTGCAGCCATCTTGTTTTTCACTCTATGATATGGTTCTTGGGCCTGCTTTTGAATCCTCCCTTTATCTTTTTAATCCTTACATTCTAGAAACTTTTTTTTAATCTTTTTTACTTATTATTATTCACTATTTACCTGCTTCTATATTTTTGGTTTTTGTCTACTTTCTTTTGTGTTTTTAGCTACTTTTTCACTCTTTTTCTATTGCCTGCTATTTTCATTTCTTTTACTTACTTTTTAAAATGTATTACCTTCTTTCCCGCCCCGTCTCACTCTCCCCTGAACCATGTGGAAGGGTAGGGCTCGCCGCAGCCAGAGCCGTGACTGCCTTCCCTGCGGAAGGCGGCGCCCACATGGGGTGCGGGCATGGGCCTTATTTGGGGAGGTGGAGTTGGCTGCTCTCATTTTCTTTGTGCAGCGCCACCTCCCCTCAACCCTGGTAGCAGGAGGCAGGCCTGGGTCTGGGTACCGGCTCCGGGAGCGTCAGCAGCGGTGGGGGAATGTGCGCCGGGCAGTGTTCCGCTGCTCTGGGGTTTGGCGCACCAAGGCCCAGCTGACGCACCAGTGGTCTGACATCCTGGACCAGAGCAGGACCTGCTGGACCTCCTAGGAGTGGAGGTCCCGGGTCTTGGTGAGTAAATATTAATTGAATATTACTTTGTTTCTGTTCTTCTGCTCGGTGTTATATATTGCGAATAGCCTTTTTTTCCCAACCAGCTAGAATGCTGCTGCTTACATTACAGGTAAATTACGTTTAAAAGTCTTCTGTGATTGTTATGACACAGGTGCTCTTCTGCGCTACTAATCTTACTTGTTTGCAACTTTGCATTTGTGCTCGCTTAGCGTGATTATCTAAGAGTTTATTTTAGAGAAATTAAGTAACTTAATGCTTTAGTGACTCTATTCCTTACTTTGTCCCGTCACTAAGAGATAGGGGTGGATTGATACTTTGGTTTAGTTACTTTGTATGAGTTTTAAATTTTTTTGTGGTATGCGTGATGCCCCCTCTGTTACGTCACGTGCGGCTAGTACCCCAGTCTTTATTAGAACCTTTTCTAGTTTGTTCAATGAGTGGTAATAGGCTTAGCAGCACTAGCAGAACATCAGAATCAATAAATAAACCAGAAATTTGGTGTATACAAAAATTTAGTCATGTGTCCTCCATTTGACCATATGCATTGCTGAGGATTAAAAGAAGTGGAAATGCATACTTTAATGTACAATTGGCACACCTGGAATAGGTGGGCTAGTTCAGGTGGTACGTCTTACTTAGGCTTAGTTATTGTTCTGGAATCAGAGTGGATTAGTTTTGATAAAAAGTAAGTAGTTGATCCGCGAATCCCCCGATACTACTTGTTGACCAGATGAGATCTGTCAATTTAGTTATTGTAATTGTTGTTTACATAAGTTTTCCCCGTTCTTTAAAAATATTTTATTTGTTTGACGCCATTTATCAATGTTTGTCTCTTTCTGATATCTTTCCTGTTCAGCACCCAGGGGCAGGCGGACATCGTCGCAGTTGGTGGGAGAACACCATCAACAGGAGGAGGACACCAACGCAGGCTCTTCTGCTGGCCCTAGTAAGTCTTCTTGTTTTTAATAATTATTCGTATTCCATAACTTTTACTGCACCATATTTTACCGAACTATTGTTTCCGTTTCTTAATGCTATGTTTTACCAACAATTATCCTTCGATCTGTACTGTTTCGAAAATCTTGTTATCCCTGCCTCTGCTATAATGACTCTCTGTACTACTACTACTATTAGTCTGTCTGTACTGTAGTAGCAAATCTTGCCCAGTTGGCCACTCTTTATTTAAAAGATTTTAAATAAAACTCAGATTCACCGGTAGCTCTAGCCATTGAGTCCAGTCCTTTGGGTCGTCCTCTTGTACTACTTCTAGTCTTATTGATCGTAAGTCTTTGTTAATCTTGAGGCTTTGACAATTCACACCAGCAAATCCCCAACCAGATTTATTACTATTTTGATATGATAGGACATACTACTACTATTGAAGGGATTTTGCACATTCAGAACTTTGCACAAGAAAATAGGATGTTGGTGATGGGAGATTGGACCTTCCTCACACACCTCAATCAGAAGTTCAGAACCCACCTCAATCCCCTGCCCGACTAGTTATAGTAGTGTATTGTCATAACTATTAGCTCAACGAACCCTCCCCCCAAGATACCCCTCAAGTAGACAACCCAGAACAGAACACACCCAACCTCTCAGTCGTGGAAGCAATGCACATGCACACCCTTACTTTCGCTCGCTCACTTGTGTAAGTCCACGCCAAATACCACCAAGTCTATGTAAGTTCAACATCTTTATTTTGAATTGACAAGCTCTGTACGTTGTTCTATAATGCGGCACCAACAGGAAAATCAATAACATTAAAACAATAAACATTGTTACACTTACTTACAGTTGGGAAATAAATCATGATAACTGAACAGTAGTGGAAGCACCACCATCCCCTTGTAGGAATATAGGTTATATACATTTATGAATTAAGAACTATGAGACAATTCTGGGGACCCCTCCCCTTAGAAGAACCTAGTACTGGTAGTTGTTGCATCATAAGCTCCGCAAAGCTCTGGTTAGTAGAAGGGAATCGTCCGTCTGTAATGCGTAAAATGAAATGGTGCACGTTAGTATATTAAAAGCATTTCACAGCTGTGCCAAAAAGTTACGAATTTATAGATAAGCAAAATGGACTAACAGTACACCAGAACTTCATAAAAAAGTGAAATACACTTATACGCACAAGGGTTAAGGCAAAGAGACCTGCACCTGTTATAGTCTGTGACTTTAAAATGTCGCGATGGTGCTCAAGAAACCAAGGAACACAACCCTGTCTGCTCCTTTCAGGGCGAAGCCCAAAATACAAAGCAAAATGTGGAATCAGCACCCATCAAAAAGTATCTTCCATAGTCTCTAGTATCCTTCAGTCAAAGATAAAGTTGTTTCCAAATGAACAGGTCCGTACTTGAATATGGTTTGCTTTCAATTCTTTATTGCAGTATTCAACAGAACAAAAAACAATCCAGTATTACAGCATATTTTTCTTTTTTTGCCTCTTTTCTAGCCAACATGTTTCGCCTCATAAATGAGACTTCTTCAGGGCTAAAGATAAAACACACAAAAAAGATTACAAATTCATATATATATATATACAAACATAAACTATTTACAAAGAGAATTACTTTTTTATATATATACAGGTTAAAAAATAGGTTAGATCAGTCCGAGTTCTTCCAACATGAAGAATTGATTATATTCTATTTCATTAAGCGTTGGCTAAAAAAGAGGCAAAAAAAGAAAAATCTGCTGTAATACTGGATCGTTTTTTGCTTCATAAAAAAGTGGCTTGTTAATGTTTTGGTTGATCGCTTGTACGCAGCGCTTAGACAGTAGCAGTATGAGGTCATGTGGGCTCAAAGGTGTCTTATACAACAAGCTGCAAGGTAACGTCACAAGTGCAAAAATAAAAGGCACAAAGGTAAAATGGTTGCATGGCTCCGGCTAACTAAGCAAAGGCTAGAATGCGACGTGTCCTCCAGAGACAATCCCGCCACACATAGACCCTGTCTATTGCCCCTTTTTTAAAATTCTTGTTTTGGTGGGTGGGAATTCGGCGTTGGGGTTGGACATTTTGGACTCTCATCGGTTACGGACATTGGTTGGGGTTAGGGAGCAGGGTGGGTCAGCTTTTAAGTTTTTTTTATATCGTTTATTTTTGTTAGGGTTATATTAAATCTATATATTTCTACTTTACATACAATGTTGTTAATGTTTTGAAGGTGGGGTTACTGTTTAACAGCACACTGTTTCCTTGCTGGTGCAGGTCCGCCCATAGCCAGTGCTTGATTTAAATAATTGGCTGACTGTGTAAGACACAAACAGATAGATGCGACACCCCTCACTGATTGAGGTGTCCTACTAGTACTGTCAGTCTCTCTCTTCTAGTCTATCGATTCTTTATCTGAACTCAAAGGGGTGTGTGAATTGATTGAAAACATGTCCATTATTAATTATGCCTCCCCCATACTTCTCTTACCTTTGCTTGATGTTTAACTTAGGCACAGCGATGTCTGCATGATGGTTTCCTTTTTCTAACATGCCATAATTGTGGTGGCGATGGTGGTAGTAGTAGTATTAGACACTGGCAGGGCAGCAGCATTTGCAAACAATTAAAATGAGACAGTCAGTCGCCTTTGAGAGACTGTTCGAGTAGTAGTAGAATGAAGTACAGTACAGAACTTACCGAGCAACAATAATATGCAAAAATATTGTACAACAAAACATAATGGTGGTGGGGATAGCCATCTAGACAGAGGTACAAACTATAGTTTTGTCGAGTCACTTGACTAGGCCTACAGCGTAACAGTTAGTGCTGTGTATGAGGATGATCATGACAACAAATCCAATCAATGCCGGCAATTAATGCTGAGGTATATGTTCCTTTGTTAAAAATCACCTCTAAAATATACTGCTCATGGGTGGGCAAGCAGAAGAAGATCATCGCTCTGCCTTGAAATTGAAGTACTGTTGCTTTCGCCACATCCGCCCCAGCAAGTGTGTGAATAATTATTGGTGTACATTTAATTTAGTCCCACCTCAATAAGTCACATAGCCCAGGGGAAGAGGGTTATGGTTTGATGAATGGATGGGAAGGGGAAACACATGCATGATTATGATTGATAAGGAGACCCGGATTACATACACTTCTTGTTCAGTTGTTCCTGGCTTAATACTTTTACAGATAGCAAATACAATTTTTAAATATTGGTAGGGATGAAACATAAACAGAGAGTAAACCTAATGAGAATAACAACATCAAGAAGAACACATTGTTATAAAGATTGTAGACAAAAAAATTTATCAAATTATTTAAAAGAAGATGAAACTTGATACTGTTACTGTGTTATCCTGGTCAAAAATGTGGACTGGATTTGCATCTCGGCATTCCTCTTGGTCCTCTCGTCCATCAATCTTAGGTGTCGCCAGTCGCCAGTCGCCACTGCCCGCCTGAAAAAAAGAAAAAAATGTAGATTTATTGGTAAGCTAAGTGTGCATTGTAATGTTTTCCCAAGTATAGGGCAAGGCCCGACCTGTAATTGTAGATGGAAAAACAAAGGGGACTTTGAGAAACAAAGTTGAAACACATGCAAGAGATATGGTGTAGTGCAACAAGAATACTTTCCGAGTCGGCATGTATGCATCATCTCTACTCAAGTCTGTTTCCAGCATTGACCTTCAACAACAACAGGACAGAACAGGTCCACAGTGACAGCACGTTGCTTAGCACATCCTCCGCTTAGAGTACTTTTTTTTTAAAGAGTTGGACAAATCACATATCCATTCCAAACATAGCATTTTACAATTTAAGTTAGTAAATCAATGCACCGCAGTCATCCCACCGCTACACTCGACTCCACTTCTACACTGACATTTGGGTCTGCTGAGGTTGTTGTTGACTTGTTTACCTTTAGGCTTTTTTTATGCCACTCATGAAACATCCCCTGAATTGTTATTATTCCATCAATCATCTCTGATACTTGTACTGACTGACCTTGAAGATCGGCCTGCAGTAGAAGTAACATTTTGTTATTACACAACAAGAGTAGAAATATTATTGACTTGAGTCACTCTTTAGTGTGTACAGTATGACTACTAGTACACTTTGACTTCACTTGCTGCACAAAAACAAACAACAAAAACACCAATCGCTCAGAGTCAGGTGTCCAATGCATGCAATTCATTTTCATTACCTGTTCCTTCTCATCTTAAGTTAACGGGCCGTCTTTTCTGCCATCATAATCATCATGGACGGTGCTGTTGTCATACTCAGTGTGCAGATTGAGTCCCTTTCCTGTATTCAATCAAAAGAAATGTATCAAGCTGCAGTAGAAGTACAAATTTCTTATTTGCAAGAAGGGGAAAATTGCCTTGAGTTACGTTTAGTGTGTACTGCAGAAAGATGATTAGTGCACAATTACATAACTTCATGCACAACAAACAACTACAAAATTACTTTTATCTGCGACTCTGCATCCAATGCATGGCATCAATCATTACCTGTTCAATTTCCTTTTCAGTTAATGGGCATTCTCTCTCTGGTCTGAAAGGAGGATAGCTATAGTAGTCATCATGTTCCACTTCCTTTGGCAGGACTAGGAAGGTTTTATTTTTTCTTCTATTTTCCATCTTCCAATCATCATGAGGGCAATGGATTTAGGCGGGAGATTCAGTATGATGAAGCGGAGGAGCTAGATTCGGTGGACTGTACTGTCAAATGCAGACACCTGAAACTTGTATATTGAAATAAGAAGAGTAGAAGACGGTGGTAATGGATTTATTGTGATTCAAAGTTTGTAACTGGAACGAAAGACACACAAATAAAGGAAAAAAAGGGAGGAAGACAGTAAGTGCAAGCCTAATTGTCAGGGAAGTATAGGTCGTCCTCAAACTCTGGGGGTTCAGCCAGTAATAGGTAATCATGATGTGACACACTACTTCCGTCACCTGTGCCGCTGTCCTTATCTTCCTCGCTTGCTTCATGTATTGTGTAATTCGGTGGTATGAAGTGCTGATTCATTTTGATCATTGTTAACCTCTCCACATTTTTTGGCGAGAGACTGGTCCTTCTCACTGTTACAATGGAACCAGCAGCACTGAAAACATGTTCACAAGAGACACTTGTGACAGGGCAAGCAAGATAGCTTATCGCCAGCCTTCTGAGCAGTGACCATTCAGCCCTTTTCCTATACCAATATTGCAATGGGTTTTGATCAATGTACACCTCTGTTGGATCACCCAGATAGGCCTGGACCATCTGCTCAATGTTCAGGGGTGCTGCTGCTAACCTTTCAGGCTCTTTTCTCTGTGCATCAGCACTGTGCTTATTAATGCCTAACTGTAAATACCAACCGTGCAATGATTCTACTAGGCCTAATGATCCAGTTATTGCTATTGTTGTCGATAGTGATGGTGAGTGTTGTGAGCCAAACGCACTACCCTCAGCTTCCGAAGTTGCACTTGATGATGCATGCCCTGCTACAGTACTTCTTGTGGGTTGATCTGCCCGGCTTTTAAGTAGCAGCCGTTCTTTTTCCAACTTACTCGCTGCCTCAGCTATCCAAGTTTTGTAGCGGGCAACATCCATCTCTGAAAAAGGAATTAATGTCTTCAGTCCCAATTTTGCCCGTGGATCCAGAAGTGTGGTAGAAATGAAATGTTCTTGTGACAAAATCTTATTGTGCACCCCTGTATTTTCAGCTAAGCGACGGGCTAAGCTCTTCACCAAGTCATAGGCTTCCTTTTTTTCCTCTACAAATTGGTATGATTCAGACACCTTCTTCAGCTGATGCTCTAGCATTTGCAATAATGGGATAGCTTGGCCCATTGTACAGTCCTCCTTGCTGAATTTCGTTGTGAAGACCTCAAAAGGATGAAGCATCTCAGTCAGGCCTTTTACTAGGCCCCATTGGTCCATCTGAAGGATCATGCCTTTCACAGTAGCATCCCCTCTTCGCATGACATATTCATTGAGTGGCCTGTACTGCTAAAACAGACGATCAAGCATGTAATATGTAGAGTTCCAACGTGTTGCCACCTCCTGGACGAGTGCTTTGACTGGCATCTTATATTCACGTTGAATGATCCCCAGCTGCTTCCAAACTTTAAAAGAATGGCTAAAATGAGTGCATACTTTTTGGCAGGTGGCCAGTAAGTTTCTGACTATGTTTTCTTTTCTTCAGAAAATCTTGAACTATAATGTTTATGCAGTGCACCAAACACGGAACCCTGAAATAGGAACCAAGGTCCATGGCCTTAAGTACATTACTGCCATTATCTGTGGCAACAAAACCAATACTAAGCCCTCTTGGGCACAGCCATTCAAAAACCTTGCTGCGAAACTTGTCCAAAATGTTTAGAGCAGTATGAGATTTCTCCATGGCGAACATGGCTACAGTTGCATGTTTCCGAGTAGCTTTAAAAATCTCAGGTGTGTCAACAACAGCTCGTTCAGATAGCTTATCTCTAACCGCCACAAAAGAGACCCAGTGTGCAGTGATGCACATGTAATCTGTGGCTTGGCAACTGGTCCACATGTCTGTTGTCAGGTGGATATTGTGAACAGCACTCTGCTGCAAAGCTTGTCCAATCAATTCCAGCACATCATGATCAAGTGCCGGAACAGCAATTCTTGCGAAATAGGACTGGCTGGGAACCTTCCATTTAGGGAAGATGGCTGACACAAATTCAAGGAAACCCACCCCTTCCAAAAATGAAAAAAGGAGAGGGTCCAGTGCTAACATTTTAGCCAGCTTCGCATTGTACAACTGTGCCAATGGGTGGTTGCGTTGGAACTGCCCCTCCAACCTAAGCATGCTCTCAATGGTAAGCTGGGTTACTTTCCTTTGCAGTGCTGCTGTTGTTTTCATTTACCCACGTAGGCTGAACGACGCTGTTTGTCTCATTGCAGTACTCGGTCACCTTGGTGCCTCAGGCTGACTCTGAGTATGGCTCTTACTGCGGTGCCACTCAGATGTTACAGAGGAGGATGTGGGCGGTACCACTGGGACAGGGCTAGAAATGCCTCCCTCTTCTTCATCTTCCACCGGAATAATATCGTCCCCTGATTCTTCATGCCCAACTTCAATGGGTAGAGTTTTTGAACTTTGTTTTAAGCGAAGTAGGTGATTCTCCCACATGATATTGTGGTGTATTCTGAGATGACTTGCTTGGCCTCGGGTACCAAAGTTTGCACCAAGCTTATCGCGCCAAATACCTGTGGGACAAATTGAGCATATAGCAATGTTCTCCTCCCTGGTGCTAACAGAAAAAAAGTCCCAAACTGGGGAGGAGAACTTTCTGGCACTGCTGGATGTGCCACTTTCAATGCCAGATGAACTGGAGGATGTGCTTGGAATGTGACTCAGTGCAGCTACACTGTGACTTTTACTACCACCACTACCTACTGAGAGTGTTGAACTGGATGTAGTAGGTCCCTGCTGGGCCTATGAAAATATGGCAGCTGGAGGTCGTGGTGGTGTAACCTGTGTTGGTGGTATCCGTGCAACATCCCACTCAGTAGTAGTAGCCTTTATGGATAGAGTGAGAATGTTGGTCTCCATCCCCTTTGGGGCGGGAGTGATGTGCGTGATGACTGGTTCGTCTGACTCTTCATCAGCATCATCCCCCTCTTGTACATCTACCTCCATAACTGTAAGCTTTTCTGGAACCTTCCTTTTCAGAAGCATTGTCTTGTGGTGTGCATCACTCTCAGCCTGAGCTGGTGGCTGCCAAGTGGCATCACGATCATCAGACGTGGGGCTTGAAGAAGAAGATGATAGACTAACCCTCCTTTTCCTTGCTGGTGGTCTGGAAGACAATAGATCTTCTGCAACAGTGGTTTGCTTCACTTTGTCTGCAGGAAGCATGATTTTCTGAAATGCCCCTATTTCAGGAGCAACAACTACTGTTGTGGGCTGTTCTTGCGGCTGCTGCTGTTCTTGTTGCGGCTGCTGCTGTTCTTGTTGCGGCTGCTGCTGTTCTTGTTGCAGCTGCTGCTGTTCTTGTTGCGGCGGCTGCTGCTGTTGTTGCGACGGCTGCTGCTGTTGCTGCTGCACACTAATCTGCTGAGTTTCCGCCTGCGTTGATTGTGTACTATAGTCCCTGAATCTGCACTTTATGGTGCCGGAGTCTGGAGCCACTACTTTGAACAGTCTTTACAGCAGGATGAAAATACATTTATTAAACGCCTGCTGTGTGCTCCACCGTTGGCCTCAACTGTAATAATACACCAGGACGTGGGTCTAAAATACATTTCAGACCTGGCCGGCCTTCGCCCCCTTTTACTATGGCACTCTATTTGGGCTAAACCTGAAACTGCTTTTACTCAAAGTATAATAAAAGATTGTATTAAGTTCGACCATAATTCACGTATCCCGTGGCTGAGCTATATTCGTCACTGGTACAGTCTTTTATTTAAACGTGACATTTTTATTAAACCTGAGTATGCCGCTTCAATTGCTAAAAAAGACCTTAAAGAAGCATTTTTGGCCCATAAAAATGTGAATAGGGGAAATTTAACTAAGTCCCAGCCCACTGTTGTATTTTATAAAGAATTAAACCTTGCAACTGGCTTTCAGCCATATTTGGACGAAGTAACCATGTCTTCCCACCACTTTGTTTTAACACGCTTACGGTTAGGGATTGCACACCATTTAGTGGCTTTCCCGGACATGAAGAGAAGCACGAGTTTAGTATGCCCATGTGACAATACATTTATGCAAAGTTCCTGCCATTTTTTATTGTTCTGTAAATTTTATCATTTTTTAAGGAAATATAATTTGAAGCCATTGTTTTTCAAATATAATGTTCATTCCACCAAAAATGCTTTGAGATTGTTATTCTTATTGGAAAGTGCAGATGTTTGCTTCTTTACGGCATCTTATATCTTAAAAAGCATTGCCGCTAATAAATCAATTGTATTTTAAAAGATATATATCTGGAAAGTCCTTGTTTTTAAAGAAATCTTGCACTTTATTTGCACTGAAAGAGATCAAGAAAATAGATGGCAACTAGTGACGTATTTGGAATACTTACATATAAAACCAACAGTCGCAACTGTAACCATGAACTGTATGCACAATTCACTTGACACTTTAGCGCATTTGCACATGTTTTAGATTCAAATAATCGTTATTCTTGGTCTTGTTAACCTGAGAATTCAAATAACCAAATGCATTATCTTGTTAGCTGGGTATTCTGACTAGGAACAATTATGCGTATATACAATTGTTTTGATTAAGCATATCGCATGTTGCAAGCATAAGTCACTTTACTGCGTCATTTGCACATATTGAAATTGCATTTTGCTAATTTATTTGTTCTGGTTTCTCCGCGCAGTTCATTGTACAATATGCAACAGAAGATGTAATTTATGTTTTTAAGTATGCTTATATGGATGTTATTATAGACCGAATAAAGCTTTGAAATTGAGTCCCTGAATACGGAACAATCTTTCGTCCCTATCAAACTTGACCTCTCGTTGCAGGACGTTAATGCTGCAGTAAAAGCTAGTAAAGGTGGGAAGGCGGCCGGCCCTGACGGGATACCTATAGACCTCTACAAAGCAAACTTGGAGGTCTAGAGTCCCATTCTAACAAGAGTATTACAAGGATGTTGTGGGAGAGGATTCATTAAAACATGGTTCAAATCAATTATAGTCCCTATTTTCAAAAAGGGAGACAGAAATGACCCGGCCTGCAACCGTCCGATATCCTTGCTGGACTCTCTGATGAAGGTGGCAGGCAGGATCATTTTAGACCGTCTGCAGGGATGGACTGAAGAAAATGACATCCTAAGCGACGTCCAATGTGGTTTTAGGGCAGATCTAGGCACAAACGAGCAGATTTTGAATTTAAGTATTTTAATTGGTAAATATACCAAGGCAAAATCCGAGCAGTTTTATTTGGCCTTTGTAGACCACTCGGCAACTTTTGACTGTGTAGTTCATGAAAGGTTATGGGGGGGTGCTAGAGGAACTAAAGTTTGACCCTGTTTTAATTCAATTTTTTAAGTATTTGTACAATGGAGCAAGGACAAAAGTCTGCTATGGTAGTATGGGAGAGTGCACTACCACTTTTAAAATTGAACAAGGGGTAAGGCAGGGATATGTGTTGGCACCACTCCTGTTTTCTTTATGTACCAATGCTCTAAAACAGGAGTTGGTGCCACATGCTAGGGACCCGCCTTACGTAAATTCTCGTCCTATTGCATCCCTTCTTTACGCCGATGATGCTGTCCTTATGGCCCTCAGTCAAATTGGATTGCAGAGGGCACTTTCCTTTTATTCCTCTTTTTTTGGACAGGCTCGGCCTGAGATTAAACGCCAAGAAAAGTTTTATCATGTCCTGTGGTTCAATTAAGAACACGCAAAGAAAATTTCAGGCAGGGGGAAGTGAAGTCGAAACCACTAACTCTTTTAATTATTTGGGTGTTCTTTTTGAGAGGACAGGTTACTGGGCACCAGTGGTTAAGGCAAGGAAGCTCTTATACATGAAGTCCATAGTGGCCCTTTTAAATTTTTCTAAAAAGCAGGGAAAAGGCCCTTGGAAATCATGTTGAGGATTTACCATGCAAAATGCGTGAGTATAGCCCTTTATGGGGCAGGAATTTGGAGCTTTCAAGACTGTACCCCAATCCAACGTACTGAAAATGCTTTTTTGAGGTCTTTACTGAGCGTCCCAAAAAGCGCATCTGTATTTAACTGCCATTCTGAGCTGTGAGTCACATACATTTCTGATTTGATTAGGGCCCAGCCAGTTCTCCTATGGCACAGAATCTGGACCACGGAGAATGCTACACTAAATAGTGAAATAATGAGGGATGCTATGAAGCTAGAAAATACCCGCAAAATTCCATGGCTAAAATATGTGGAAGATTTTATGTATGACATCGGCCACCCCGAATATTTTTCAGTGCCTGATTCCCTACAGGTCATCAAACGTAAAGAGTTTAAAGGGATCATCATCGCACATTTCGAGGATAACAGGCTACCCCTTGCCTTGAATAAATCAACTGTGATTCACCATCAGCATATTATACCCACATGTACCATCCAACCATACTTGCAATACGTAACGAGCAGATACAAAAGATATCTCCTGACCAGATTCAGAATCGAAATTCTTCATCATTTGGTTTCATACCCAAATATCAATGATTGGTCAAGGAAATTATACCACTGTCCGTGTGACAACGTATTGCAACAAAGTATGATTCATGTTGTTTTATTTTGTAAATGTTACCTTACAGAGCGGCAAAGGTGGTTAATAACCTTTATTAAAAAGGGGAGGATGGAGACAATGTCGGCCTGCCTTCATCTATTTGCAGATGCTGGATAGTTTCTATTGTATTGGCTCTATGGCAGGGTTTTTAAAGAATGTGATAAAAAATAGGAAAGTAAATAATTTTTGAATTTCGGAGACTGGTTGCCTGTTAACTTTTTTTAAGTATGATTTATATGATGGAAAGTAATGTCTGAAATTATCATTGCAATCTAGCTGATCGATGTATACAGACGTTTTTAGATGAGTTTGTTTTTATATGCATGTATGCTTTTATGATTTTATTACTTGAAATCGAATAAAGCTCATTTGATTGATTGATTGTGTGGTACTTTGCGATAATGACATTTCAACATCACTGCTCGTTAGTACACTGGCTACCTCTGCGACACTCAAGGGCTTGGGTCTAGGTTGGTAAGGTTGGACGGCTGGTGCGGAGGTGCTGCTCCAAGCTTGGTTCCTGGACAACGCCGCTGCAGGCGTAACTTTTTTGGTCCCAAAAAAAACATTGGCCGGCACACCAGTAGTGGTTAATGCTGGCACTTCCCTTTTCTGTTCCTTCTTCTCACCGGCAACTTTCTTGGTACTGGACCTGGTACCTTTCTTTGGGGCCATCTTCTTCAGATGTCAGGCAGGACGCAGATGCACAACAAGTTGTGGACACACGTGGACGTGATGTGTAGCAGGACTTCTGTCTGGCTGGCAGTACAACGGGTGATGATGATGACACCTCCACCTCTAGCTTTTTTTTATGCACCTAAAAGCAAATAAGCCATTGAGAAAAACATCTGTGAAATATTGCATTTGTTGAGGTTCAGTTACTATACTAGTGCAAACAAAATATATAGTCTAACCATTTCTGAGACTTTGTCAACAAGGGCTAAGTTATTCTACTGTGTACACACACTACACTCTCAGGAAAGAGAATAAGAACCACCAAAATAAAAATGTTATGGAAGTGGAGTGGACCCTATTTGCCATTTAATGATTTGAGCATCACATCATTCATGGAGCTGCTGCTGGCAAAGCGGGTGGATAGATGGAAGCAGTAAGCCAATAGGAAAACCATGCAGGCCTATATGGCAAATGCAGGACACCAATAACTCCCACCACAAAAAAGGACACCAGCCACATGGACACTCACAAATCACAAGCAACAAGCAGGGGGCCTGGGAAGCATCAGGAGCTGACAAAGGGCCTATAATAGCCAGACAAAGTATGCATTCAAAAGCACACTGCTCTGCCTTTTTAATGCAGCAAAATGCAAAGATGAACATTCACAGGCCCCAAAAAGGTCTGCAGGGTGCATGCATTGCACACCAACACACACCAGACACACACAACAAAGGTATGTCTTTAAGAAGCCCAACATCAGAAACCACACCCCAAAAAAACACATTTCCCAACTCAATCCAATGCCATCCATGCCCTAAATGATGTCTAAAAATTCAACAGACCACACAGAAACACTTGATTATTAAAGCTGTGGCTACCTGCTCTGAGCCTACTGGTTGAAAGCAGGCCTGTTGGCAGACAAGGCCAGACAAGCTTGCAGGCCTAGGCTTCAAAATGGCCACTAGCCACATGGCCAGGCCCAACATCAGAAAGCCCACCCCAAGAAAACACACTTCCCAACTCAATCCAATGCTATCCATGCCCTAAATGATGTCTAAAAATTCAACAGACCACACAGAAGCACTTGATTAATAAAGTTGTGGCTACCTGCTCTGAGCCTACTGGATGAAAGCAGGCCTGGTGGCAGACAAGGCCAGACAAGCATGCAGGCCTAGGCTTCTAAATGGCCACCAGCCAAAAGGCCAGGCACAACAACAGAAAGCCCAGTCCAAAAACACATTTCCCAATTCAATCCAATGCCATCTAGGCCCTAAATGATGCTTGAAAATGAAATACATTAAAAAAACACCAAAGGAACAGTTGCTTCATCATGCACACACCCATGAGGCCATGGCTAGCTCAGGCCAACTACTGACTACTACCCACAAAATTTAAAAAAAAGGAATGATAGTTACCAAAATTAAGTTGTAGTTGCAACAACTGCAATGCCCCCAATCAAACATACACAACAACAAGCAACAACCACTTACTTGTAAAATATCCAATTCAAAAATCGTTATTGTCATTTCGAAATAATGCTTCTTCTGAACGGCTGTTTGAGCCCGATTCGTTAGTTGCGAGGAAAGCGCGTCAATATCCGATGCGCGAGGTTCCGCCGGTTTGGAGACCTGCTGATGCCAATGCTGTTCCGCCTGTTGTTGCGCACTTTCAGCGAGTGTGGGTCCATGTTCCATGGAAGCGTGCTGAAGTTCTAGCGCTTAAGCAGACTTTGCCTGATCCGCTGAAAAATCCAGCGGGATATTATAAAGAGCTTACGCAAACTTGGAGTTCGTGCGTCATGAATTTGGCGGACATAGATATGTTGTTTGGGAATGTTGTTCCACAGCCCATCTGGAATGTCATTCGACATACGGATCATGATAATGAATTGGGTGATTCGTGGGTTAATCTTGTTGCTGCAAACGATAGACAAGTTAGAGGTGCTAAGCCTGAAAATATTATTACAGAACTTCCTGGTAGGATCATTAATCTCATGAAGACTTTGATGCCCGAAGTACGTGTTAATTGGGACAAGTTGTCTGCATGTAAGCAGAAGAAAGATGAGACTGTGTCAGATTTTTTCACGCGTTTCGAAGAAACTTTTGTCGATCATAGCGGGCAGGATATGGCTACCGAGGGTGGCCAGAAATTGTTCGTCGACAAATTTGTACACAATCTTCTTCCTGAGTTATGCACTAAGTTGAAGGATTCTGTTTCTTCATCAGCGCAGATTTTAGCTACGGCTCAGTACTATGAGAATAGACGCAAGGATGAGTTAGAGAAAGCGGATAAGAAGACCAAGGAATTAAAGACTAAAGTTCTTCTACAACAAGCTTATCCACCCCGTGTTAATAATCAGCGTGATTATCAGCAACCTCAACAGTATTCGAGAAACTCGCAAAGAGACGAGACTTCTCAACAGCGTTTTCCGTATGGCCCTAATCAGTGTGCGTATTGTAAAGAAGAGGGTCATTTTAAGAATAGTTGTCCGGTCTTGCTACAACGAGCGAATAGTGCTCCTGGTGTGAGAGGTAGAGGTGCTCAGCAAGCGCCTAGAGATAGAGGTCGCGGACAGAACGTGCGTCCTTTGCCTCCGCAGAATTCGATGAATAGTTTTGATCAGCAGCAGAATCCGTCTGGTAGGACAGCACAGTACTACGTAGATGATTATTACGTTGAAGGTGACGAAGCACATGGTAGTAATTGTTAGGACAGCCATGGACAAAGAGAGGGAGTTGTTTCAGTTGCAGTAGATCAGAGTGGACCTTATGTTGAAGTGATTGCATCAGGTGTGTCAGAGCCTTTTCTGCTAGACACTGGTGCTACGAAGAGTTCTATTATGCATTCTGAACTCCCTGGCGCACCTTTGTCTGGCTTTAATAATGTTTCTGTAGGTTTTTCTGGCGCCCCCGTCACAAATCCGATTTCTTCTCCATTGCCCCTTTCTGTTGGTCCTCGTAGGTTTGAAGCACCCCTTCTTTTGACTACAGGTTGTAATGAGAATTTGTTGGGATTGGACTTGTTGAAGAGATTGTATGCAACTTTGTATTGTTCTCCGGCAGGAGTACATCTTACTTTGGGTGAGAGTGTGATCTCTCCGATGTATGTATTGAAAGATTGTCTTCCATCGGAATTGTCTTTGTTACCGGATTCATAGTGGGCTACGGGTCCAAATGATGTGGGCCTGTTAGATATTCCCCCGTATGTTGTGACACTGAAGGCGAATGCTAAGTTACCGCGCATTCCACAATATCGTATCTCGAGTGATGGTGAGCGTGCACTTTTAGCGATCATTTATGATCTGATCGACAAGGGTGTTATTGAAGAGACGCGAGGTAATGTGTGCAATAGTCCTGTTTTGCCTGTTCTAAAGAGAACTGATCCTTCA
Organism: Lissotriton vulgaris; assembly: GCF_964263255.1. Classification (NCBI taxonomy): domain Eukaryota; kingdom Metazoa; phylum Chordata; class Amphibia; order Caudata; family Salamandridae; genus Lissotriton; species Lissotriton vulgaris. The sequence goes on along the minus strand of NC_141694.1, from coordinate 1,179,179,884 downwards.
CAGCCTCCTGTATATAGATTTGTCATCGATCTTCATGAAGTGAACAAGATTGTTGTTCCGCAATTTCCTGTTGTTCCTGACATTACTGCATTATTGACTTTGATTCCGGCTTCTGCCACCTGGTTTTCGGTGATTGACTTGAAGAATACTTTCTTCAGCATCCCGATTGCCATGGAGAGCAGGGATATCTTTGGATTCTCTTTAGGAGGACGAAGTTTCCGCTTTAAGCGCGCTCCTCAAGGCTATTGCGAGAGTCTATCGATTTACAGTCAAGCTTTAAAGACACAACTTGATCTGTTGGTTTTACCTGAAGGTGAGCACTTATTCAGTATGTTGATGATTTGTTAGTTGCCGCCGATACTGAGGAGATTTGTAAGGATGCCACTTTGTCATTATTACGTAATTTATCTGATTGTCATCACAAAGTTTCTCTCTCAAAACTGCAATTCTGTCGACAAGAAGTTACCTACCTAGGTCACCTCTTATCGACGGAGGCAAGGAAACTGACCCCAGAAAGAATTCAGGCTATTGCGAAAATGAGTGTTCCTATGACACAGAGAGAAGTACGAGCGTTTTTGGGTATCACGTCGTACTGTAGACAGTGGATTCCTAATTTTTCCTTGTTAGCGAAGCCTTTGATAGCTCTTACTGTTAAGGATACTCCAAATCCTATTCCTTGGACTGACGAATGTCAGAAGAGCTTTTCTGAATTACGCAATGCGTTGTGTTCGGCTCCTGTGTTGGGTACTCCCGACTACAGTAAGCCTTTCACATTGTATGTCCACGAGAGAGAGGGATGGGTATTGTCAGTTTTGACTCAGCAGTTTGGCGATAAGCAACGCCCATGTGCGTACTTTTCGTCGACTTTGGATCCTGTAGCTAGAGCGTTGCCAAGTTGCTTGAGAGCCACAGCGGCAGCGGCTGTGTCAATTCGACAATCTGCTGGTTTGGTTATGGATAACACGTTAGTGGTTATGGTTCCACATGCAGTGGATACTTTGTTGAATCGTACCAAGACACAGCACTTAACTAGTGCTCGGTTGTCAGGGTATGAGCTTACACTGTTAGCGAGTCATGTGCACATCAAAAGGTGTAATACCTTAAACCCAGCTACATTGTTGCAGATTTCGCTTGAGACAGGTGATGATAGTGAAGAACAGCATGATTGTTTTCTAAGAACCGAAGAAGAGACGAAAGGGAGAGTGGATCTCGAGGATACTCCTCTTCCTGATTGTAATGATGCTTTGTCGGTTGATGGTTTGTGTTTTAAGTTGCCGAATGGTGATACGACTGCAGCATATGCTGTGACGACTTTGCATACGGTTGTTGAAGCTGCACGTATCCCACATAACTCAGCAGAAGCAGCTGAATTGATCGCACTTACGAGAGCGTGTGTGTTGGCGAAAGGAAAACGTGTGAATGTGTATACTGATAGTCAGTATGCTTTTGGTGTGGCTCATAGCTTTGGACGTTTGTGGTGTGAACGTGGATTTTTGACATCGCATAGGACGAAGATCCAACATGGGCAACTGGTGAATGAACTTCTCGAATCTCTCACGTTACCATTGCAAGTAGCGATTGTGAAATACAGTGCCCATAAAAAGGTTACGGATGATGTTGGTCGTGGTAATGCGTTTGCGGATGAAGTTGCGAAAGAAACTGCTAGAAAGGTGATGAGTCGAATGTATGTTGCGGGTCCAGGGAGATGGGTTCCAGAGAAGAGTATGTGTGAAGATACCATTGAGAGCGTGAAATCCATTCAGCGTGAAGCCACAGAGAAATAGTTGAATGAATGGAGAGAAAGCAAGGGTAGATTGGATTCGAATGGTTGTTGGACTGATTTGTCAGAGCATCAGAGATGGTTGTTGCCTAACGCGTATGTGCTTCCAGTTGTTACAATGGCTCATGGAATGGCACATATTAGTGTGAAAGGGATTTGCAAACTGTTGGCCCCTGTTTGGCAGAATGTGGGAATCCCCAGATGTGAAGAGAATTTGGTCAAGAATTGTATGGTGTGTTTGATGCATAATCCTGGTAAGGGAACTCCAACACCAGATGGTCATTTTGCTCCTCCTATGTATCCGTTCGAGGCTTTGCAGCTAGATTTCATCCATATGGAGAGATGCAACAACTTGAAATATGTGTTAGTGGTTGTTTGCTCCTTTTCTAGATGGGTAGAAGCTTACCCCCTTAAGGACAATACTGCTTTGTCCACAGCGAAGGCCTTGATAAAATAATTTTTCCCGAGGTTTGGAATGCCGAGAATTATCTGGAGTGATAATGGGAGTGAATTTGTGGGTCAAGTTATGAAGAGAGTGTGTGAGGGTCTCGGGATTAGGCAGAAATTCCACGCTGCAAATCACCCCCAATCAGCTGGTTTAGTCGAGTGCTATAATGGCACTCTTAAGATAAAATTGGCCAAAATTCAAGAGAGCACTGGTTTACAATGGCCAGATGCCTTGCCATTAGCACTTTTGTCCACAAGAATGACTGTGCATTTGCGAATGGGTTTGAGTCCGTATGAGGTCGTGTTTGTTCGCCCGGCAAATATTTGGGGCGTACTAAGACCAACGAGGTTCAGTGACCTCGAGTATCCTGTGTTGCTTAACTACTTGCGTGAACTGACAACTAAAATGAGTGTTTTACGCCAACAGGTGCATGACAGCCTTCCACAAGCTGCAGAGGATCCAGGCCATTCTATTGAACCTGGATCGTGGATTTTTGTATGAAACTTCCAGCGGACCAAGAACGAACAGCCCCCTTGGACTGGGCCCTACCAAGTACTCCTGTCAAGAAGATCTGCGGTCCGAGTGTGAGGCAAGCGAAACTGGATCCACGGATCTCATACTAAAAGGGCACCTCTGCCCTTGCCATACAATAAGTGGGTCCAGGAGGGACTTGCAGACTCTGAAACAGAAGTTGTCCCACGGTTTATACCGTTCAGCGATGCTCGACTGATTGGAACAAACTCAGAGAAAGAGAGCGATAGAATTTTGCAAGAATCAGTACCTCCTGCAGATCGATTGGACACTACAGAGCCTCACCTTTTGTTCGCTGATCAAGAATTGGCTGGAAAGAGCCGCTATAATCTGAGACCGAGAGTTACGGATAAATAAATAAAGACTAATAAAGTTTGATGATTTTTTTCTGTTTACAGGTTAACTCTCCACCAAGGATCTACTCATTTTTGTTTTTCTTGAACCGCCATCCGGTTCTTGATGCTAGGGTCGCGGTTGCCATCAGTCTTTGGAGTGCAAGCCTGAGACACTAGGTCGAGGGTTCTGTTGGCCCAAGGCAGCCTTCCTGGGTTAGCAGAGGCATTCCGGAGCAGAAACAACCTACCACCGCGGGCAGCACATTTAGTCCAGGATGGATTTCTTTGAGTTGGAGAGCCCTGTACAGACATTGATTTTTAGAAAACGAATATGTAAAATAATATCGAAGAAAAGTTTTTTTGATACCATGTTTATTTTTACTATTAAGCTTTATGATATTTATAGCTGGTTATGTAGCATTTATTTTTAAAATGACGTTTAATCCCACTGTACAACCTACACCTTCACCTACTATTTCTTCTCATTCTTTCCATCCTTTGCCTGAGCATGAGGTAGTTAGACGATTGGAATTTGCTAACAATTCCTTCATCCAACTTCTGCACCAACACCAGTTAGTGATGAATATGACAAACTGTTGGATTTGTGGTTTGATGCCTCATACAACCGATAAGGGTATTCCTTATTTAGTTTTGCCCTTTAGTTTAAACGGTTCGATTTGGGCTTATAGAACGATGTTTATCTATGCCCATAGTGTTTACCCCCAACGTTCACTGAAAGATAACCCAAAGAACAGTGCTATAGTTAAAGGCATTGTTGACATGATTAGAGGGATTAGCTCGTATGAGACTATTCCGAGAGATGAGACACTAGCTTACATTGGTTGGAACGTTACTGGATATGGAGTTAGTCTGAGTGTTAACCAGCGAGCGAAGAGTTCTCCACCGATTTGGATAGTGCCCCATCAGGGCCACTATTGTCTGCAGGGCAACGGCAGGAATCCGAAGGCTCAGTTAGGGAAGAGTGTTTGCGCTGAGACTTATGTGTTTGCGTCTCAGTCTTCCCCAGCGTTCCTAGCTGCTAAGGGTACCTATTTTGTTTGCTACTACAAAGCTTATACATGGTTGCCCCCCGACTTCTTGGGCAAATGTTTTGTTTCCTTTCTATTGCCTCCCACTTTTATAGCTGCGGCAGATTACCATAAGACGAGAGTTGCTAGAGGTGTCTTTAGCCAAGAAGACACTGCAGGACAAGAGCTGGGAGATTTCTTCAAGGGTTTTCTGCCCTTCTGGAGACCTATGGCTAACAGTAGGAATATTCGCCAGTTGACGAGAGTGGTTGAGTCCACCATAGTCAAAACTGCTGGTGCCCTTGGTAACCTGACTGCTGAGCTCCAGTCGGATAGACTCTTGACACTTCAAAATAGAGTTGCCCTTGATGTTATTCTAGCAGATCGAGGTAGAGTTTGCAAGCTAATTCAATCGAGCTGCTGTGTTTTCATTCCAGACAACGCTCCATCAGTCTTCCAGGCCATTTCCAAATTGCATAAAATCTCCGATTCTGTCCATTTGGACAAAGGAGATTGGTCTCTGATGGGATGGTTATGGGGATTGATATCTACTTGGGGTTGGAAGATTTTGATGGTCATTGGGATGGTCTTAGCAATCCTTTTCATGTTCTGTATCTGTGTACAGTGTGCTCCTGCTATTTGTGGCCTCTGCGCTACTTAGTGTGCAAGGAGACCTGTCCAGAGAGAGGTACTAAGTAATAGGATGATGCTACAGCAATATATCGATGATCTGATGAATATAGATCCGGATTCAGATTAACATGGGTTTGGGTCTGTTGCCTATGTAAGGGCAAAAGGAGGGTCTGTGGTTCCGTGGTTTGCGAACTGGGTTCGATGGCTCCGAACCCGTTCACTAAAGATTGTCAGAAATGGACGATTTTGGTGTCAGCAGACCGCAAATGGCGAGTGTAGCATGTCTGAGTGTTTTCGTATGAATCGATATAGGAGAACACACTGTATTCAAGGATTTAGTTTGAACCTCCGGATTCCATTTTGTATACGGAAGCCATTTTGTGTGGTTGCCCTAACATAGGCCCGATGACTGTGGCCGAACGAGTCCTTGAGACACGTACGCCTTAGCTGACTCCTGGGTGACCTGGCCGAACTGACTCCTTGCCCGAGGCTGACCTCGCTGAGCCAGTTCCTTGTTCAGCAGCTGGCCTTATAAAGATCAAAGAGCAGGACGTGCCCGAGTTTATGGTACACTGCTCCCACCTTTCTATCTCCTTTCCAATCTGTTTCTGCCTTTCCTTTACGACATAATCATTGATCTGGGTTGAAGGCTTTATGATGGGTTTGTCCGGCCTGATCGAACAGGAAACCAGGAATTTGCATGGTCATTTCTGGTGGGCTGGACAACGGGAAATGGGATTGTTTGGGATTGTCGTCATACGCTACTTTTGAAATGTTACACTGTCATTGGTCAGTTTGTATGCACCGAATGCTAATTTGAAATGTTGCTTGATGCTTGATTTTTGGCATAAAAGACCATGCTCCGCTTATTGAATTTGTGCAGTCTCTAGCGAACCACCCGTGTTGTGCTTTGTAGAACCCTGTTCCTGGTTGCAGCCAATAAACTTTGGTCTTTGACGTCATCAAGAAGTATCCCGTGTCTCTGTTTGCCAAGACAGGGAACTCGAAGGTTTCAGGCGTTCTCCCTGACGCCGCTGGGTTCTAAAAACCCGCTCCTTCACACCTTTTTAAAAATGGACACCTTGCACCAAAAAGGACAGCCAAATGTCAATCTGAGGAGTTTTTTCATCCAAATCATCATTTGCAGAAGGTTTCATGCTGCTGGAGCTGATATTCTTCTCCAAATTGAAAATTTTACATGTTCGAGTACTCGAGCTTCACATTGCTTCCGCCAGCGCATCCAAAATGACGTGATCGCGTTCTCTCGATCCCTGTCGCGTTGGATATGACGTGTTTGGGTTCTCTCACTCCTTGTTGCGTTCGATATGACCTGTCCGCGTCATCATGCTCACGCTCGCAGTGGAGAATGACATGTTGGAGATCTCATACTCTTGCGGTGCATGTTCGCGAGACGAATGACGTGATCGTGAGATGAATGACGTGATCGCGGGCGCCAACTCTCACGAGATAGCGCAAAATGGCTACCAACAATCCAACATTTCGTGGAGAACGTGACCATATCGGGAAACCTTGTTGGCGAATGTGGGTATACAGGTAAGGCGAACACGCCCGAGAATGTATTTTTACAGCGCGAGCAAGAAAAAATTCCAGTATGATGCGGATTGCAGAAATGTTGACATTTTTGCTCTCTCCCCGGTACGCAAAAATGTCAAATTATCGCAATTTCCGCGAGCAGAACGGAATTTGACACCCATCCCTAGTCAAATCTGTATTTATGTAGAATCTCAATTTCTTTTAATATTATTCCTGGAATCACTGGAGACCAAAATTCTACGACGGCCCTCGTTATTTTACATCTTTCCTGGAAGACTTCTAATTGTATTTTATATCTTGAAAGAGACTGTAGCAGCTGTATCTTTTGAAGTAGATTTATTATTCTCTATCGGTTGAGCGGGACATCTCCCTAGGGGAATCGATCTGTAATTTCCAGGCGGCCTTGTAGAGTCTTCTGCGACTGAATTGTCATCTTCCCGATACATAGGTGCCTTGTTGGACGTCCTTTTGTGCCGGCAACTCTATTCCAGTCGCTATAGCTAAAAAACTTGAGCCCGTAGGATTGAGCTGATTGGAATTTACCCTTTGTTTTTTAATTGAAGAGGTCTGCCCCTTTTCTGCCAGATTTTGTACTATTTGGTGTCTTTTCTCTTTTTCTGAGGAAATGAGTGCAGATGGTAAGGTATTCGAAAACCTTGTCTTCCGGGTCTTCTACTTTGCAAACCTTCCTATCACCCTTTTCTTTGCCCATTTCTGACTGATCTTATTAAATCTCCTCTCTTTTTTTGATATTTCTGGGGAGACTAAGGACGGAATTGTAGAGGTTTCTATTACTTTTCTGTTTGGACACTGGAGTGATATTCAAATTCAAAAAGGGCTTTTGTTTTTTGTTGGCTGAAAATTGGATAATATGCGGAGACGGACTGATGAGTATTGACCTTGTTAGGTTCCTTGAAAGTTTTTCTAAGGGAATAAATTTGATTGAGCTCATGTTTTCCCTTATTTACTTTTTGTGTACTCCATCCCATTTCAGTTGCTGTTTCTTTCTTCTGCGGAGAAAGTTCTGTTGATAGAAAGACTTTTGGTTTAAGGAGGCTTTCCGCAGTTGGTTCTTCTCCTTTTACTGCTGTGGTTGTGTTTTTAATTGGGTTTTCCTCTTTTTTTCTACTAGATATTTTAACATTCGTAATTGAGAATCCAGCATCTGATTGGAGTTTTCAAAAAATTTCCCAAGATGGGAGCGAACTGATTCCAAAAATTTTTGGAGTGTAAATAGGGCTTTAGACACCCGAGTATATTCTTTAGAGAATTCCATGGTCTTTAAAAATGAAAAATCTGGAGAATGAGAAAGGGTCCCTTCTGGGTCAAATGTTTTTTGAGGGGTACTATTCTAGATTATCGGTGGCTCCTTTAGAGTCTTTGAATTCTGGCTGAAAACCAAGTCCTTGATGATTATATCTGGGCAGGTGACATTGAATTCTAGTTTGCTGAGACTTCTGCTCACCTTAATCTAGAGAGGTATTGGAGCCACCTTGTACTTCTAAATGTTTTAATTCTAAGTTTATGGAGTTACTGATTAATTCTTCCAAGATTCTGGAGTTACTGTTTAAATCTTCCTCGTATCCGTTTTTACTTTGAGTGAAGTTATTAGTACCACTACTTTCTTTTTCTTCGTCTTTTGTCAACACTTTTGTTGTTTGCTTCATGTTTTCCCATGTTCCTTTGTATTTTGTTTTGTAACTTTTTTTTAGTTATTCCAGGATTCATAACAGAGTTTCCTAGTCCAGCCATCTTTCCAGCACTCCTTCGTATTGCGTGTTCTGTTCCCAATCTTTTCCTGAAAATTGTTTGTGATCTCAATTTTTTATATGCCATTTTTTGGCGCGGGTTTGCACTGGGGGTCGTAGCTCATGACAATGGTCTCCTGTGCAAAAAAAAGCTTAGTTTATTGCTTTCTATATTCCTTCCTTCTTTCTGGGTTCCTCTTTTGTCTTCTGGTTTTGAGCAGAGTCATAGAGTTGTAAAAACCCAGGGCAAGAGCAAAACTGAGAGTGAGCACACAGGCATGCTGCAAACCACACCCGACCTTGCTGTGATTCTGCGGCCACCCCAATTCTCTCACCTTAATACTGCAACCCTAGCCTCTAGCCCAATTCTAGCCTCTAGCCCCCTTCGTACCTTAGATCCAAATGGTAAAGAATTTTTCCACCGTTTTCCACCTCCCTCCTTCACTCTGCCACTGGGAGCCTGCTTAATGTTTGCTTTGTTGCACATGGCACAAGTTTGTGTCAAAAGTAAGGTTTATGGCAAGTGGCAAGTGGGGCCTGTTGTGGCAAGTGGAGCACTTGAGACGGGATGGCAGGCTGCACCTGAACTATTCAGGCCACCTCCGCAATGCTCCCAAGGGCACACACTCACTGCGGCCTCCTACTAATGGCGGCCTCGCTTGTCTGCTGACCGCTGCTGACGGGAGCTGAGGCGGGGGAATACTCCAACATTGTACAATGTCTGGGACCACTGTACAGGGGTGGCGGGGCTCCTCTGTAACGTTCACCGTTCCCCAACCACTGCTTGCATGCTCTCTGCCTGACCGCCCACTGGACTCTCCACTCTCCACAAAACCCGGACTGGCTCAAAGTTGTAGCTTTTCAAAATCCTTGATGGAAAGGAATGTGGGCATCGCTTCTTTTCTGTATCTATCGGCTAGAACCGGGTTGTCATCAACCTCTGAAGAACTGGGTTTTAGAACCCAGGGGCACGCCCAAAGTCTTCGGGTTCACCTGTCTTGAATACAGAGACACAGGATACTTCTCGGTGACGTCAAAGATCAAATTTATTGGCTGCAACCAGGAACAGAAGTCTACGAAGTACGGCACAAGTAGGTTCGTCAGAGACTGCTCAATTTTTGTATTGCGAGACATCGTCTTTTATGCTAAAAATCACATTCCGGACAAACTCCCACTAGTTACAGTTTGTCCAATCATAAGCATTTTTACACCATCAATTACACTGGAAACCCCAACATTCTTTATCGAACAGGCAGGACAAACCCATAATAAAAGACCACAACCCATACCATAAATAAGCCATAAAAGAAGGGACAGAAACAGATAAGAAGTAGGATAAGGGTGTGTGTGTGCATACCAAACTTTACAATATCCTGTACTCTGATCTTTAATCTCGATCAGCTACCGGACAAGGAACTGGCTTAGCACGGTCAGCTTCAGGCAACGAGGTCAGTTCACTCGGGTCATGTAGAAGTCAGCACAAACTGAAGCTAACGTGTACGTGTCCTAAAGACTCGTTCGGCCGTAGTCATCGGCCTATGTGAGGGCAACCACAAAATGGCTGCCATACACAAAATGGAACCCACGGGTTCAGAACAAAACCCCTAAATACGTAGTGAATTCATCGGTCTAGCATGGCGAAAACACTTATTCTTGGCGCACTCACTAGTTACGGTTCGCTAATATCAAATTTGTAACGAAACCATGACCTTTATGAAACAGGTTCAGAATTCACGGAACCTCAGACCCTCCTTTTGCCCTTACATAGGCAATAACCTAAACTCACGTCAATCTGAATACAGGTCTATATTCATCAAATCATCAAGATGCTGCTGGAGCATCATCCTATTACCCAGTATCTCTCGAGGCCATTTCCAAATTGCATAAAATCTCCGATTCTGTCCATTTGGACAAAGGAGATTGGTCTCTGATGGGATGGTTATGGGGATTGATATCTACTTGGGGTTGGAAGATTTTGATGGTCATTGGGATGGTCTTAGCAATCCTTTTCATGTTCTGTATCTGTGTACAGTGTGCTCCTGCTATTTGTGGCCTCTGCGCTACTTAGTGTGCAAGGAGACCTGTCCAGAGAGAGGTACTAAGTAATAGGATGATGCTACAGCAATATATCGATGATCTGATGAATATAGATCCGGATTCAGATTAACATGGGTTTGGGTCTGTTGCCTATGTATGGCCATAAGGAGGGTCTGTGGTTCCGTGGTTTGCGAACTGGGTTCGATGGCTCCGAACCCGTTCACTAAAGATTGTCAGAAATGGACGATTTTGGTGTCAGCAGACCGCAAATGGCGAGTGTAGCATGTCTGAGTGTTTTCGTATGAATCGATATAGGAGAACACACTGTATTCAAGGATTTAGTTTGAACCTCCGGATTCCATTTTGTATACGGAAGCCATTTTGTGTGGTTGCCCTAACATAGGCCCGATGACTGTGGCCGAACGAGTCCTTGAGACACGTACGCCTTAGCTGACTCCTGGGTGACCTGGCCGAACTGACTCCTTGCCCGAGGCTGACCTCGCTGAGCCAGTTCCTTGTTCAGCAGCTGGCCTTATAAAGATCAAAGAGCAGGACGTGCCCGAGTTTATGGTACACTGCTCCCACCTTTCTATCTCCTTTCCAATCTGTTTCTGCCTTTCCTTTACGACATAATCATTGATCTGGGTTGAAGGCTTTATGATGGGTTTGTCCGGCCTGATCGAACAGGAAACCAGGAATTTGCATGGTCATTTCTGGTGGGCTGGACAACGGGAAATGGGATTGTTTGGGATTGTCGTCATACGCTACTTTTGAAATGTTACACTGTCATTGGTCAGTTTGTATGCACCGAATGCTAATTTGAAATGTTGCTTGATGCTTGATTTTTGGCATAAAAGACCATGCTCCGCTTATTGAATTTGTGCAGTCTCTAGCGAACCACCCGTGTTGTGCTTTGTAGAACCCTGTTCCTGGTTGCAGCCAATAAACTTTGGTCTTTGACGTCATCAAGAAGTATCCCGTGTCTCTGTTTGCCAAGACAGGGAACTCGAAGGTTTCAGGCGTTCTCCCTGACGCCGCTGGGTTCTAAAAACCCGCTCCTTCACACCTTTTTAAAAATGGACACCTTGCACCAAAAAGGACAGCCAAATGTCAATCTGAGGAGTTTTTTCATCCAAATCATCATTTGCAGAAGGTTTCATGCTGCTGGAGCTGATATTCTTCTCCAAATTGAAAATTTTACATGTTCGAGTACTCGAGCTTCACATTGCTTCCGCCAGCGCATCCAAAATGACGTGATCGCGTTCTCTCGATCCCTGTCGCGTTGGATATGACGTGTTTGGGTTCTCTCACTCCTTGTTGCGTTCGATATGACCTGTCCGCGTCATCATGCTCACGCTCGCAGTGGAGAATGACATGTTGGAGATCTCATACTCTTGCGGTGCATGTTCGCGAGACGAATGACGTGATCGTGAGATGAATGACGTGATCGCGGGCGCCAACTCTCACGAGATAGCGCAAAATGGCTACCAACAATCCAACATTTTGTGGAGAACGTGACCATATCGGGAAACCTTGTTGGCGAATGTGGGTATACAGGTAAGGCGAACACGCCCGAGAATGTATTTTTACAGCGCGAGCAAGAAAAAATTCCAGTATGATGCGGATTGCAGAAATGTTGACATTTTTGCTCTCTCCCCGGTACGCAAAAATGTCAAATTATCGCAATTTCCGCGAGCAGAACGGAATTTGACACCCATCCCTAGTCAAATCTGTATTTATGTAGAATCTCAATTTCTTTTAATATTATTCCTGGAATCACTGGAGACCAAAATTCTACGACGGCCCTCGTTATTTTACATCTTTCCTGGAAGACTTCTAATTGTATTTTATATCTTGAAAGAGACTGTAGCAGCTGTATCTTTTGAAGTAGATTTATTATTCTCTATCGGTTGAGCGGGACATCTCCCTAGGGGAATCGATCTGTAATTTCCAGGCGGCCTTGTAGAGTCTTCTGCGACTGAATTGTCATCTTCCCGATACATAGGTGCCTTGTTGGACGTCCTTTTGTGCCGGCAACTCTATTCCAGTCGCTATAGCTAAAAAACTTGAGCCCGTAGGATTGAGCTGATTGGAATTTACCCTTTGTTTTTTAATTGAAGAGGTCTGCCCCTTTTCTGCCAGATTTTGTACTATTTGGTGTCTTTTCTCTTTTTCTGAGGAAATGAGTGCAGATGGTAAGGTATTCGAAAACCTTGTCTTCCGGGTCTTCTACTTTGCAAACCTTCCTATCACCCTTTTCTTTGCCCATTTCTGACTGATCTTATTAAATCTCCTCTCTTTTTTTGATATTTCTGGGGAGACTAAGGACGGAATTGTAGAGGTTTCTATTACTTTTCTGTTTGGACACTGGAGTGATATTCAAATTCAAAAAGGGCTTTTGTTTTTTGTTGGCTGAAAATTGGATAATATGCGGAGACGGACTGATGAGTATTGACCTTGTTAGGTTCCTTGAAAGTTTTTCTAAGGGAATAAATTTGATTGAGCTCATGTTTTCCCTTATTTACTTTTTGTGTACTCCATCCCATTTCAGTTGCTGTTTCTTTCTTCTGCGGAGAAAGTTCTGTTGATAGAAAGACTTTTGGTTTAAGGAGGCTTTCCGCAGTTGGTTCTTCTCCTTTTACTGCTGTGGTTGTGTTTTTAATTGGGTTTTCCTCTTTTTTTCTACTAGATATTTTAACATTCGTAATTGAGAATCCAGCATCTGATTGGAGTTTTCAAAAAATTTCCCAAGATGGGAGCGAACTGATTCCAAAATTTTTTGGAGTGTAAATAGGGCTTTAGACACCCGAGTATATTCTTTAGAGAATTCCATGGTCTTTAAAAATGAAAAATCTGGAGAATGAGAAAGGGTCCCTTCTGGGTCAAATGTTTTTTGAGGGGTACTATTCTAGATTATCGGTGGCTCCTTTAGAGTCTTTGAATTCTGGCTGAAAACCAAGTCCTTGATGATTATATCTGGGCAGGTGACATTGAATTCTAGTTTGCTGAGACTTCTGCTCACCTTAATCTAGAGAGGTATTGGAGCCACCTTGTACTTCTAAATGTTTTAGTTCTAAGTTTATGGAGTTACTGATTAATTCTTCCAAGATTCTGGAGTTACTGTTTAAATCTTCCTCGTATCCGTTTTTACTTTGAGTGAAGTTATTAGTACCACTACTTTCTTTTTCTTCGTCTTTTGTCAACACTTTTGTTGTTTGCTTCATGTTTTCCCATGTTCCTTTGTATTTTGTTTTGTAACTTTTTTTTAGTTATTCCAGGATTCATAACAGAGTTTCCTAGTCCAGCCATCTTTCCAGCACTCCTTCGTATTGCGTGTTCTGTTCCCAATCTTTTCCTGAAAATTGTTTGTGATCTCAATTTTTTATATGCCATTTTTTGGCGCGGGTTTGCACTGGGGGTCGTAGCTCATGACAATGGTCTCCTGTGCAAAAAAAAGCTTAGTTTATTGCTTTCTATATTCCTTCCTTCTTTCTGGGTTCCTCTTTTGTCTTCTGGTTTTGAGCAGAGTCATAGAGTTGTAAAAACCCAGGGCAAGAGCAAAACTGAGAGTGAGCACACAGGCATGCTGCAAACCACACCCGACCTTGCTGTGATTCTGCGGCCACCCCAATTCTCTCACCTTAATACTGCAACCCTAGCCTCTAGCCCAATTCTAGCCTCTAGCCCCCTTCGTACCTTAGATCCAAATGGTAAAGAATTTTTCCACCGTTTTCCACCTTCCTCCTTCACTCTGCCACTGGGAGCCTGCTTAATGTTTGCTTTGTTGCACATGGCACAAGTTTGTGTCAAAAGTAAGGTTTATGGCAAGTGGCAAGTGGGGCCTGTTGTGGCAAGTGGAGCACTTGAGACGGGATGGCAGGCTGCACCTGAACTATTCAGGCCACCTCCGCAATGCTCCCAAGGGCACACACTCACTGTGGCCTCCTACTAATGGCGGCCTCGCTTGTCTGCTGACCGCTGCTGACGGGAGCTGAGGCGGGGGAATACTCCAACATTGTACAATGTCTGGGACCACTGTACAGGGGTGGCGGGGCTCCTCTGTAACGTTCACCGTTCCCCAACCGCTGCTTGCATGCTCTCTGCCTGACCGCCCACTGGACTCTCCACTCTCCACAAAACCCGGACTGGCTCAAAGTTGTAGCTTTTAAAAATCCTTGATGGAAAGGAATGTGGGCATCGCTTCTTTTCTGTATCTATCGGCTAGCACCGGGTTGTCATCAACCTCTGAAGAACCGGGTTTTAGAACCCAGGGGCACGCCCAAAGTCTTCGGGTTCACCTGTCTTGAATACAGAGACACAGGATACTTCTCGGTGACGTCAAAGATCAAATTTATTGGCTGCAACCAGGAACAGAAGTCTACGAAGTACGGCACAAGTAGGTTCGTCAGAGACTGCTCAATTTTTGTATTGCGAGACATCGTCTTTTATGCTAAAAATCACATTCCGGACAAACTCCCACTAGTTACAGTTTGTCCAATCATAAGCATTTTTACACCATCAATTACACTGGAAACCCCAACATTCTTTATCGAACAGGCAGGACAAACCCATAATAAAAGACCACAACCCATACCATAAATAAGCCATAAAAGAAGGGACAGAAACAGATAAGAAGTAGGATAAGGGTGTGTGTGTGCATACCAAACTTTACAATATCCTGTACTCTGATCTTTAATCTCGATCAGCTACCGGACAAGGAACTGGCTTAGCACGGTCAGCTTCAGGCAACGAGGTCAGTTCACTCGGGTCATGTAGAAGTCAGCACAAACTGAAGCTAACGTGTACGTGTCCTAAAGACTCGTTCGGCCGTAGTCATCGGCCTATGTGAGGGCAACCACAAAATGGCTGCCATACACAAAATGGAACCCACGGGTTCAGAACAAAACCCCTAAATACGTAGTGAATTCATCGGTCTAGCATGGCGAAAACACTTATTCTTGGCGCACTCACTAGTTACGGTTCGCTAATATCAAATTCGTAACGAAACCATGACCTTTATGAAACAGGTTCAGAATTCACGGAACCTCAGACCCTCCTTTTGCCCTTACATAGGCAATAACCTAAACTCACGTCAATCTGAATACAGGTCTATATTCATCAAATCATCAAGATGCTGCTGGAGCATCATCCTATTACCCAGTATCTCTCGAGAGACAGGTCTCCTTGCACACGTAGTAGCACAAAGGCCACATATAGCAGGAGCACACTGTACACAAAGACAGAACAGAAAAAGAATCGCTAAAGCCATCACAATGATCATCAGAATCTTCCATCCCCAGGTGGATAACAATCCCCAAAACCATCCCATCAACAAACAATCTCCTTCGTCCACATGTACAGACTCGGATATCTTATGTAGCTTGGAAATGGCCTGGTACACTGTAGGAGCATTGTCTGGAATGAAAATGCAGCAGCTCGATTGGATCAATTTAGATACCTCTCCTCTATCTGCAAGTATGACATCTAACGCAACTTGATTCTGCAACGTCATAAGATGATCCGATTGGAGCTCAGCAGTCAAATTACTAAAGGCACCAGCAGTCTCAACTATGGTGGACTCAACCACCCTCGTCAATTGCCGTATGTTCCTACTGTTGACCATAGGTCCCCAAAACGGTAGGAAACCCTTGAAAAAGTCTCCCACTTCTTGTCCTGCAGTATCTTCCTTACTGAAGACACCTCTAACTACTCTTGTTCTATGGTAATCTGCGGCTGCAGTATACATAGGGGGAAACAGAAACGAAACATAACATGTTCCGAAAAATCAGGGGGCAACCATGTATATGCTCTATCATAGCAACCAAAATATGTACCCTTACCTGCTAAAAACGATGGGGAAGTCTGGGACGCAAAAACGTACGTCTCAGTACAAACACTCTTCCCTAACTGAGCTCTCGGATTCTTGCCATTACCTTGCAGACCAAAATTACCACAATGGGGTACAATCCAAATCGAAGATGACCTTTTCCTTTGCTGCTTTTCACCCAGACTAACACCATATCCAGTCACGTTCCATCCAATGTAAGCTAGTGTCTCATCTTTTGGAATAGACTCATAGGAATCGATACCTCTAATCATATCCACTATTCCCTTCACTAGAGCACTATTACTCAGATTATCTTTCATAGAACGCAGGGGATAGACTTTATGGGCATAAATAAACATCGTCCTATATGCCCATAACAGACCTATTATAGCTGAATGGCAGAACCAAATAAGGGATACCTTTATCCGTAGTATGAGGCATAAGACCACACACCCAACAATTAGTGGTGTTCACTACTAACTGATGCTGAGCAAAAGTTGCACAAAGGAATTATTAACAAACTCCGATCTTCTAATTGATTCATGTTCAGGCAAAGGATGAAAAGAATGCAAAGAAGTAGTAGTAGGAAAAGACATAGGTTGTGTGGTGGGTGTAAACGTCACTTGGAAAGAAAAAACAACATATCCCACCAAAAACATCATCATGCTAAGTAGCATTAAAAGACACGTTATCAAAAAACATTTTCTACGCATCAATTTACACAGCCTCGTCTTAAAGTTCATTTCTACAACAGCTCTCTCGATCTCAAAAACTCCATCCTCTAACCGTGCTGTTCGCAGCAGTTGGTTCTCTTCGGCTCAGATGTACGTCTGTAAGTCCCAGGGAACGCCCTAGAACAAAACAGAACCGTCGACCTTGTGTCTACACGGCCTGACACTCCAAGGCTTGATACCGCGACCCTACAGCTGTACCCGGATGGCGGTTCGAAAAAGAAAAATAGGTCAAAACCGCTTTTTGGATGAGAGAGCGTAGCTTTCTAAAAGCAAAAAAAAGGAATTAATGTTTTATTTGTCCATTGTTTCTCTCGGTCGTAGATTAAAGCGGCCTTTACCAGGCAATGTCTGATCACAAAACAACAACTCAGACTCAGTGGTGTCCAATCTCAAAGAAGGGGGCACAGCTTCTTACAAAATATCGTCCTCACGCTCAGAGCTTGTCCCAACCAAACGCGCGTCACTGAATTGGCACAGTCTCTGTTTCTGAGTCACCAACACCTTCCTGGACCCACTGATCATACGGCAGAGGTAAAGAAACCCTCTTACAATGTACGCCGTGGATCCAGTTCTTAATGCCGTGGACTCTCACTGCGGTATGCGTGAACAGAAGTACTTGGTGGGGTCCAGTCCAGCGGGGCTGATCATTCTTTGTCCGCTAGAAGTTTCGCACAAGCACCCATGAACCGGGGTCAATGGCGTGCCCTGGATCTTCAGATGCTTGTGGAAGTGTATTTTGAACCTGTTGGTGTAAGACACGCAATTTAGCCATCAAATCATACAAATAGTTGAGCAGCACAGGATGTTCAATCTCGCTAAACTTTGTCGGCCTCGGCACTCCCCATATATTTGCCGGGCGACCAAACACAATCTCGTACGGGCTAAGGCCCACACGAGAATGTACTGTAGTTCCTGTTGACAAAAGTGCCAACGGCAAGGCATTGGGCCATTGGAGACCAGAACTCGCCTGAATTTTGGCTAAATTCAGCTTCAGGGTGCCATTGTAGCATTCGACTAAACCAGCTGATTGGGGGTGATTTTCAGCATGAAATTTCTGCCTAATGCCCAAACCTTCACACACTCTCTTCATGACTTGACCCACAAATTCACTCCCGTTATCACTCCACACCATCCTTGGCAATCCAAATCTAGGGAAAAATTCCTTGAGTAGGACTTTGGCTGTGGACAAGGCAGCATTATCTTTGAGGGGGTATGCTTCTACCCATCTCGAAAAGGCACAAACAACGACAAGGACGTATTTTAAGTTGTTGCATCTTTCCATATGGATAACTCCAATTGCAACACCTCGAACGGATACGTCGGAGGCGCAAAGTGACCAGCTGGAGTTGGGGTTCCCTTGCCAGGATTATACATCAGACAAACCATGCAGACCAGTGACCAGACTCTCTGCACACTTAGGAATTCCAGCATTCTGCCATACTGGAGCCAATAACTTACAAATCCCTTTCAACCTGATGTGAGCCATTCCATGTGCCTTTGTAACCATGGCAAGCACATACGCATCAGGTAATAACCATCGCTAATGTTCCAACAACTCAATCCAACAACCAGTCAAATCCAATTTTCCCGTACTCTCTCTCCATACACTCAATTCATTCTCAGTAGCTTCAGCCTGAATTGACTTCACACTTTCTATCGTATCTTCACACATTCCTCTATCCGGATCTGACCCAACTCACTATCTTCCAATTCTTCACGAAGGAAAGCACACATAACATCAAAAACATACCTTTACTTCGGTGATTCCCACTGTAGGAAAACATCCATAACTGTCTCTAAATCATATCTTGAAACATTCGAAACCCATCTACGAGCCAAAAGATCTCACACCGTCCTAGGAAGCTGGCTATGTAACTGTTTACGTGTAAAAACAGGGGTCACACTCAATGACTCAAAGAAAGGAGACAAAAGACCAGTAACAGTATCAGTCATTCTCTGTCGAACAGAAGGAGAAGCTGTCATAAGGACAGGAGATAAAGCTTTATGAGGTGAAGGAAACGGAAAAGCAGTAGCAGAAGGAGTTGCAAGTACAGCAGGAAAAGACAAAGGAGTTTGAGGCGGAGCTGATAGCAAAGTCGGCGGCCCCTGAGGAGGCTGCGCCGTAGGAGGACAGACCAGCTGAGGAGGAGCTGGTGGCTAAGCAACAACAGGAGGCTGAACAACTGGAGGTTGCGGAGGTGCCGTAGCACTCTGCACGTAAGGGGGTGGAGAACTCAGGGTCCTTCGTTGCACCTTGTAGAGGAGGTGGCAAAGCCGGATAACATTTATCGATGGGCATATGTTCTGACCGACTTTTTCGGCCCTCTTTGGAGGGAGAATGATTGAAGATGACTCCAGCCTATTACCCTCTTAGTGCAGGGATTAGAACTATAAACAGGGCCCACTCATAAGGCACAGTTGTGCATTTTCATACCCTTTTCCTTAGATCAGGGCTTATAAACGTAAGCTAGGGGATAGATTCATTAGTATTAGTGATAATCCGTCCTTTTGCAAGAGTGTTAGTATACCTTCTATGGAGTTATGCTTATTTCGGGCCTTGTAGGCCTCAAACGGGAGAGACTCCATTTTGCATTCTGCCCGGCAGCTTGAGAGGCTTCTAGGTCAAGTGTAATGTTTTAGTTTCGAAGTGTTGTTAGCTTGGAGAGAACCGGTTCAGGCTGGCCCTTATCGAAAGACTGTATTTTTCTCCACTCCGAAGACACAACTTCAGGCCGGCCGGCTGGGAACGTGTCCTTGGTACGGGGAGGTACAAGAATTTGGTGGGCGGCAGGTTACTGGCCGTAACTTTACATGCAAGGACAGGCTTCCATATTAGCGAAAGTGTTAGGCAGTGAGTCAGTCAGCCCGTAGGCGGCAGCTAGCCGTTAGCATCTATGCCATTAATTATTTCCAGGCCGACAGTCGCCATTTTGAAGTCTGAGAAAGATCATGAAACTGAGACTCTCTGGGAAAGACTGAAGGAGAAGGAGAAGTAGCGCAGAGCGATCAGAGACAGAGAGAGACAGCAGCTAATATCGAGGAAGGTTCCGGTGACTTGGAGGGAAGCAGAGGAGACAGAGCATAGCGGTGCAGACGTGTACTCGTGACTGCTAAGGTGTGATTCCGAGACGAGCCAAGGCACAAACGAGACGGGAATCTAGATGACTGCTGAACCCAGACTCCACATTACTAAGGTGATGCCGACCCTTTCCCCTATAGTGTGCACATTCTAACCTTTCACTTTTCTTTGCAGGATATATGTTATAGTATAGTGCTGTGTTTATAATCATTGTAATAAAATACCCCAGTTCTTAGTGAACCAACATGTGCCTTGTATTCTTGTTCAATCAGGGTAACCTGGTCTTCTAGTCAGACATTGTTTGCATGAACGGATGTGAATCCCGGTCAGGTAAGAGGTGACTGAATAATGAGGGAGAGAGGGAACGTTTTATGTCAAGAGCAGAAGGTACATATTTCAATTTGGAAAGCCGTTCTAACTCCTATTATTGTAGTATCATCCCGAGTAGACAATGAGAGATTTCTTCCACAGGTGTTCATAGGAAAGTGATCGTCGTTGGTACGCGGCGTTAATGAGAGCACCGGAGATAGACGGTGTGTAGATCCGCCGGATTGTGGATCATGTTGTCAGTGAGTGAGCACCGGGGGGATACGGTGTGTAGGTCCGCCAGATTGTGGACCATGTTGTAAGTGAGTGAGCACCGGGAGGATACGGTGTGTAGGGCCGCCGGATTGTGGACCGGATAAAAGAGAGAGCACTGGGACTGCAGCCCAGTGTGTAGACACGCCGGATTGCGTGTCAAGTGAGCACTGAGGGAGATCAGTGTGTAAGGGTACATAATCAGACCTGCCCCATGGTAGATTAGTCTGGGCCTAAGTGGCCGTGAGACTAGTTGGTATGAATAGGATATTGTAGAAAACCTATGCATGTTTATTACTATTTTCCCCATCCTTAGGTACGAGATGTACATACATATATCTATACCCATTGTAAATACGTCCTAAGGAGGGAGGTGATTACGTTCCGACTGGGTTAGAGGGGCTCCTAGGAGCTGATTCCATCTGGTCCGAAAATCCGGTCGTTACAGCATATTATGTTGCTTATGCATCGCCTCAATCGCTTGATCTTCTTCATTATCTTTAAACTGCCTAGCAGCTTACATTATCGACATACCCTTTTCTCTCTTATGTCTTTTCGCTTGTTTAATTTCTCGCTGTTTGGCTTCCTTACGCCAGAGGCGGAAGGAGTCAAACATCGCCGGCCGGGCTTTCTTTTTAAATAGTTTAACTTCCAAATCATCTAAAATCTCTGTGTCATAGCTACCATGTTGGGGCCATTTTAAGACACCGTCTTTCCTAGTGTATCAGACCCACAATTCATTATACGTAATGGGGTCCACGCCAGGTTTAGAATAGAGCTCATAAGTCGGAGTTCCAACCGGAGGTATCAGACACGAGTCCTCCAATCGGGAATCCCTGTTACAACTACAACAAAATATCTTTCCAAGTTTGCTAAGACCAGGCATCTTCGCTCACTAATATAGCTTCAAACTTCAAGGGATTACCAAAAATGATAGTCTCGCAAATATACGAGTCCCTCGGCTTTGGCGCTTGCAAGTACCAAATCAAAACCAAGGGAAACCAAAAACTAAGGACTGGGAGCGACCCACTTATACTTAACTGAGGTATCAATCACGTCAACAGAAGACCCGTCTATCGTCTCGCCATACAAATCGTCACAAGGGGGGTCCAAGACAGAGCGACAGTCAGGGCAGCAGTCCTTCGTAGCTGTCGTAAAGCGGGAAGCCTTGCAGCAAAAACCTTCAGTCCGCGTTCAACATGCAGGGGTCGATGAAGAGGGGGCCATCTTCCAGAATTTCCTCACGAAGCTCCTCACGATCTTCAGGCTTGGACCGGTACCACTGAAGTCACCCCACGTTGGGCACCAACTGAAGAACCGGGTTTTAGAACCGAGCGGCGCCAGGGGCACGCCCAAAGTCTTCGAGTTCACCTGTCTTAGAATACAGAGACACGGGATACTTCTCGGTGACGTCAAAGATCAAATGTATTGGCTGCAACCAGGAACAGAAGTCTACGAAGTACGACACAAGTAGGTTTGTCAGAGACTGCTCAATTTTTGTATTGCGAGACATCGTCTTTTATGCTAAAAATCGCATTCCGGACAAACTCCCACTAGTTACAGGTTGTCCAATCATAAGCATTATTACAAGAGGTATCACATGACGACAAACCCACTTTTCAATTGTCCAGCCCACCATCAATTACACGGGAAAACCCAACATTCTTTCTCGAACAGGCCGGACAAACCCATAATAAAAGACCACAACCCATACCATAAATAAGCCATAAAAGAAGGAACAGAAACACATGAGAAGTAGGATAAGGGTGTGTGCGTGCATACCAAACTTTACAATATCCTGTCCTCCGATCTTTAATCTCGATCAGCTACCGGACAAGGAACTGGCTTAGCAAGAACAGTTTCAGGCAACGAGGTCAGTTCACTCAAGTCATCTAGAAGTCAGCACAAACTGAAGCTAACGTGTACGTGTCCTAAAGACTCTTCGGCCGTAGTTATCGGCCTATGTGAGGGCAACCACAAAATGGCTGCCATACACAAAATGGAACCCAAGGGTTCAGAACGAAATCCCTAAATACGTAGTGAATCCATCGGTCTAGCATGGTGAAAACACTCGTACTTGCCGCACTCACTAGTTACGCTGGAGGGCACTGGATAGTGGAATAGTTTAATTTTCTATTCCAACTCCAGCCCACGTTGAAAGGAAGGAAGGTGTTGGATAGAAAATTAAACTATTCCCTATCCAACAGCGCCCTCCAGCGAAAGTCGTTGTAACGACTTTCGTTGTAATCTCTTCGTTGTAATGGCATTGCGGGGTAATCCCCGCGTTGTCATGGTTGTTCCCCATGGCCGCTACTTACTGCGGCCCCACACTCCCGTGTTTATCTGCTGCCCCTGCCGTTGCCGTTCTCCTCAAAGTCCAGAAATGCATGGAAATCCAGGAGTAGTGGTGTGCTCCCTGCAGAATATAAATGGGGAGCTCTGAAGCACTCCAAAGTACCAGGCTTGCTGACCCCCGTAATGGCTCCTCGACTCCTTGGCTTGGGTCACGTGTGCTGGGCCGCTCTCCTCTGCTGATCCGCTGAGCCACATTCCTCCACTCCGCTCCTCAGCTGCTTGCTACTCGCTGCATTTAACCAACATATGAAAAAGTAGCTTCCTAAACTGCAGGTAAGAGCAAAAATATCAGAGTAACAGAATGGGCAGACTAGCCCTGGGTGTGATCATCTTATGCCTGTCACCAGAATGTAAACTACTCCCCCCCTTTAAGCCAGACATTACTTCTAGACTGTTTTCTACACCTAAAATGTGGTGAACAAAAGCTCCCCCCCACCAATAGCTGTCTCAGATTAACCAGGCCTCTAGAGGTAGGCACTCCTTTAGAAGTAGGGATTTACTCTTACTGGAAATCCGTTGGTTAAGGAAGCAAAAGAAAATGTCTCAATGTCTCCCAGGCACTACCATCCATCTGTAAGACTCTCTTTTTGCTAAATTTATCAATCACTCACTGTCGCCTCCTTCAAGAAGGAGAAGTTCTCTTGTCTTGAATCTTTCATTAGACAAATTCTTATACTCTCTCAAATGTACACAGCTAAAAATATTCATGTCTGAACACTTACCCTAATCTGATTTGTTTTTCTGCCAGCTTGACACTTTACACCCCTTTTGTGACCCTTAATAAAAAAATTCTATATGCCTGAATGTGTTAAAAAAAACAACTTATCTATGTATATAAAAAAAAATGTATGTCTGTCTGTTTGCCATTTATGCATTACTACACCATTCATCCGATCGGCATGAAACTTTGGGAAGTGTTTGCGTACACTCATGCAAGGGTTTCTGGCAAAAAAAAAATAATAATAATAATAATTTTAAAAAAAGTGAAAAGTTGTTGTGTACACTCCCGCGAAGGTTTCCTTCCAATACTGAACGTTTACAGTTTCCGGTGAGACTCGCTTTTGCAATGACCATAAACAAAGCACAAGGACATTCGCTGCAAGTGTGTGGACTAGATTTGGAGAATCCGTGCTTCTCACATGGACAACTGTATGTGGCCAGCACATGCGTCGGAAAACCTTCTGATTTATTTGTGTACGCAACGTTTACAGTTTACGGTGCGACTCACTTTTGCAATGACCATCAACAAAGCACAAGGACAGTCGCTGCAAGTGTTTTTGGCTAGATTTGGAGAATCTGTGCTTCTCACATGGACAACTGTATGTGGCGAGCTCACGCGTCGGAAAACCTTCTGATTTATTCGTGTACGCACCAGACGGAAAAAAAACGTGTATCCACAAGCACTCGAATAAATTAACAGAATTAAAACAACACTTTGAAATGTTTTCCATAATAAAATGAATAAGTTTCAATAAAAATGACACAATGTAAATTAAATGTTATCATAACAACAAGTTTCCATAAATTTCCTTTCTTCTGAGATCTTAGCAACGTGCGATGGGTAAGCTAGTCTATATATATAAAAACGAAAGTATGTCTGTCTGTTTGTCCTTTATTCATTACTACACCATTCATCCGATCGGCACAAAACTTTGAGAAGTTGTTGAGTACACTCCCGCGAAGGTTTCTGGAAAAAAAGAAACATTTCTTAAATATCGGCCCCCGGGCCCCCAGGGCCCTCATAATCTTTCCAATACTGAACGTTTACAGTTTCTGGTGCGGCTCGCTTTTGCAATGACCATCAACAAAGCACAAGGACAATCGCTGTAAGTGTGTGGACTAGATTTGGAGAATCCGTGCTTCTCACATGGACATGTGGCCAGCTCACTCATCGGAAAACCTTCTGATTTATTCGTGTACGCACCAGACGGAAAAACTAAAAATACCGTGTATCCACAAGCACTCGAATAAATAAACAGAATTTAAACAACACTTTAAAATGTTTTCCATATTAAAATGAATAAGTTTCAATAAAAATGACACAATGTAAATTAAATGTACAGACAAGTAGGTTGGAAGGGTGAGGTTTCAGCGTGGTATAATGCACTAATTAGGGCAAACGATAGTCAAGAGGCAGAGATCTCGAAACTCTGGGGAGACATAATAGGAGAAGATCCGGAGAAACAACTAGAGGTATGGTTAGATTCTTTTGCAATCTCTCAGAAAACAATAAAACCCGCTAATCTTAGGGGAAACCATCTCTTCACGGCATACAGGGTATACTGGACCCCCTCCAAGCTCTCAAAAATATCTGGAACACTACATGTATGCCCTAGATGTAAACATGCAGAGGCAAATGATATACATATTTTTGTAGAATGTAGTGAGATTAAAAATTATTGATTATCGGTCTGCACCTTCTTGGGGGGAGGTACTGGTTAGAACAATTACAGGCAGCCCTAGGTTGATTCTTATGGGACTGTTAGAAGAATATGATTTGACAGATAATATTACCCAGTTTATATTTTATGTGATTGTCATCGCCAGAAGAGAAATATGCAAAGAATGGAAATTCCCAACCCCTCCTAGGTTTGCAGAATGCTTAAAGAACATCATGGCTATTAGTAAAATAGATCTCCAATGTGGTGGAGAGGAGGCGGAAAAGATCTGGGCACCGTTGCTTAAATGGTCGGTCAGTTAGACACTAAACATCCAATGATTAAGCCAGGGGTTTGTGGTCTGGTCCTCCCCAGGACAAGGTACAGGAACATCGAACAGGGGAGTTGGACTAGTAGAAAACCCACCTCTGGGAGACCTCTTGAAGGCCATACATATAACAAAACATTCCAGGGCACACAGTAAGGTTTTTGTGTTGGCAGAGTTGAGAGTTTCCAACTGGAGTCATTCTAACTGGTGGCAAATATGAGGACAAAAAAATTTTTTTTTTTTACAAAAAAAAAAATATAAAGAAAAAAAAAACCTCTCTTTGTACCATCTTTTCATGTCAAGGTGTTCCAGCAAAGTTTTTTTTAGCCCGGATCGTGAAACAAAATCCATTGTGGTTGGGTTTGAGCAATATTCGGGGTGACCAATTTCAGATACAATATTCTTTATATAGGTGAACCTCGTAGTGTTTTTTACCCCTGCACACAGCAAGCAGTCCTCTATTATAGTTCTGTTTAGTGTTGTGGCAGGGTTGGTCCAGATGTTATGCCAAAGTAGAATTGGTGCCACCTTTATGATATCCGAGATGTGTTGTATAGCAAGCTCAGCATGGAGCACGTATGTAGATGTGCTGTTGGGCATTGCCAGGAGATATCGTAGGAATGTATTCTCTATTTGTTGAATTGATTCGACAGGCTGTAATCCCCATAAACCTGTTCCATAGGTTCCTATTGAGACGCATTTTGCTTTAAAAATTTGAAGGAGCTCCCTCGGTGGCCTCGATCCTATCTTTTTTGCAAAATTTAGGAGGGCTCCAGTAGCTTTGTTAAAAGCTATGGCTCTCGCTTTGACTGCGGGTTTCCAAGTGCCTCGTCTATCAAAATGTACACCTAGATAACAAAAAGTGTCCGCAAGGTCAACTCGTCTGTCTTCAAAGATAATGTTACAAGGTGCTCTAACTTTCCTTGGACACTCATATAGTGTGAGAATGTATCTACAGCATTTTGTAATCCCCTCTTTGTCTGTGATAGAATTGCCGCATCATCGGCGTAGAGAAGTGTAGGTATGGGTTTTCCCTTGATTACTGGGTAATCATTATAGTGTTGTAGTAGGAAAGAACCCACATCGTTTATATATAGATTAAAAAGAAGGGGTGCAAGAATGCACCCCTGTCTTACTCCTCTGTGAATGGGGAAGAAGTCTGAGCATTCTCCTTTTTTGCCGTATCTCACGCGGGCACCAGCCCCAAAATAAAGTTCTTTGATACAAATAAGAATTCTGTTATCTAGCCCAATATCCCCTAAGGTTTGCCACAAAATGTCATGCCTTAAGCAATCAAACGCAGAGGTAAGGTCTACGTATGTTACATATAGGTTGTTCTTTTTATCATGTATATATTTTGAGGTAATGAGGGCAAGATTTAGAACCTGTTCTATCGTTCCCTTCCCTCACCTAAATCCATATTGTAGTGGTATAGAACTTCATTTTCCTGGAGCCATTCCCGTATTATAGCAAGAATGATCCTGCCTGCCGTTTTCATTAAGCCATCTAAAAGCGAAATATGCTGGTAGCAGACAGGACCATTCCTATCACCCTTTTTATATATAGGAACCAGGACTGCCTCTTGCCAGGTCTTAATAAAAACCAATTTGATTTGAGGAATTTAGTACGTTTGTAAGTATTAGGGCCCAGAGATCAGGAAATTTTTTTAAAATGTCAATTGGAACACGATCGGGTCCGGGAGCTTTAGCCGCTGGACTTTCCTTTAAAGCTTTTTGAACCTCTTCCAATTCAAAATGGATATCTATTGGATAGGAAGTTCCCGGGTTTTCTGTTATAGATCTTAAATGAGTGGAATCTTCTAGGGAAGCGGGAATACTATAAAGGGCCTGAAAATATTTCACCCATTCCTGTGCTGAGATTGCATTATCTATGCAGGGGCCCGACCGCTCTTGATAGAACGGTGCATTTACCGCCTTCCAAAAGGCAACATTGTCCTTTTTTTCGGACGCCGAATGCAAGGTGGCCCACGCTTTAGCTTTAAGATCTTTTTTTCTGTTAATTAGAGCAGAGCAATATCTACGTCTTGCAGATCTAATCTGTATTTTGGTGGGCGAACTGGCGTGTAGAATGTTTTTGAGTGCAGTAAGTGCCCTTGTACAATTTCCGTCAAACCAGCCCGGGAACCCCTAATGGTATTACGAGGGATTCTCGTCAAAAGCTTTTTAATACGGGAGCAGATATTACCAAAGGATCTAAGGACAGAGGTTGGATCTTCTTCTAAGGACAGGCAAACATTAATATCATTAAGGGTAGAAGTCATCAGGCTTTTTGTGAAGTTTTC
Source organism: Lissotriton vulgaris (assembly GCF_964263255.1). NCBI lineage: Eukaryota > Metazoa > Chordata > Amphibia > Caudata > Salamandridae > Lissotriton > Lissotriton vulgaris. The sequence goes on along the minus strand of NC_141694.1, from coordinate 1,179,152,208 downwards.
TGGGGTTACTTTCTCCCATTTATTTAAAAACCCATTTTTTTGTCCAAGGGTCGGGTTGAGGTCGTACTGAGTGTGAATGGATTGAGGTCGGCTATTGAAGTCAAAATTATAAGTGACCGAAATAGGGTAATGATCGCTCATAGCTGTATTAACAGTCTCCCAGTTGATTACCAGGGCAGCGTACCGGCTTGAAAATAGTGCAAAATCTATAGTTGATTTTGCTCCTGTGCCATTAAAGGTTGGGCTAAATGTTTTAGGCGGATTACAAAGCTCGTTAATTAAGGCCAGGGAGTAATCTCCCATTATAGTATTCATTAAGCCACCAAACTTTGTGTGGCAGAAGTGATGGGATATCGCCCCGTGACCTTCTTCCTCGAAGCCACACACCCCCTTTGAGCTCATTGGGCATATGGAGCAGTTGAAATCACCTACCCAAATAATGGTCAAGTCCCCAGTTAGGGATTCTTCGATGGAATTAAGAGTAGTTGTAATCAGTGACTCAACAGCCTTCACATGCAGCTCCCAATCACTTTCCCTATTGGCAAGATTGTCACTAGAGCTGTCATTTGTAAAACATTTTCCCAGTACTTGCAAAGTTCTGATCTTTCTTCACATTCTTTGGAAAACTCTACAAACCTTGGGTCTGATTAGGATGTCAAGGGTCCCAACAGAGGCATAATGATGCACCTGCTGCCATGGCAGTCGCAATGCCTATCCTTTGTGGCAGGTGCAGCAGGCTGCAGCACATGCCGCAATGCAAAAAGGGGACACCTGACATATCCCTGCAATACGTGGCAGGTACCATGCGATGCCTGCCACATTATGCAGAGATATGTAGGCATATGTAGGGGGAGTCCATATGTGCCACCCACAACCCACAGCTTAGGGCAAGGGGGGATGGAGGCCCGCTATGGACCCCCAAATTTTCTTTCTGAATGCCTTTTCATGTTGCTTAGCCGCCATGAAAAGGCAGGTGGAAAGGGACATTATAATCCCATCAGCGGTGCCTGGCATGCACCGCCACCACTGTAGGGAAGACAACTCTATCTGACACACTGGCAGGCTCAAGGAGCCCATTGGATGCGTGGCTGTCAGTCTTTCCAACCACCAAAAAAATGCCTTCCATTGTAAAATGGCAGTCATGAAACTTGCTTACTATGGCGGTGAGACAGCCACCGATGGACTGTTGGTGGCTGTCTCACCGCCAAAATGATTGGCCCATCGGTTTTCAGGTTTTTTGATTTTGAACTGAATGTATTGAACATTACCAGGCTTTGCATTATGTATATTGAATGAAGTGCACTTTGTGACGTGTTCACCTGTGAGATAAGATATGCAAAACCTAATTTATCATTCTTTTTCAAGAAATTATTTCAATGCAATGTTTCTTTAGCCTCATATATGATGAACAGACCTTGTAACGAATGAACATAATGAGTTCCACTCAGTACTGACTGGACAGGTTTGCTTCTAAAGATTTCAGCCGCAATAGGTACATTGTCTATGTCGCATCCACTGAGATAACTTTCTGCACACCGTAACACATCTTTTTTCATGTGGAAAATGCCCATCAATGGATAAAGATCATCAAATTCTACTCAATTGATCAGAAAAATGTCAGCTACAATTCAGAATATTAGCAGGACAGGCTTGTCTTTAAACTGAGCGCCCTCATTTTGCAAATGTTTGAGAGCTGTGTATACTGTTGCATAATTTGTGATTGGAGATGGTATTATTGGTAAAACCCAACCTTCTTCAGTGGGACGGTATTCTGGAAGATCAGAGCAGGAATTCTAGCCCACGAAGGAACTGACTTTTCTTCATCCTTCAGTCTGCACTAAATAAGCGGTATGATAAATTCTGTTAAATCAGCTTTGCAGACCGCAGCATCAGGTAGAAGAAGAACCATATCCTCAGCCATTTTAAAACCTTCTGGTAGACAGGGAGGTCTTGATGGCTTGTAGTCATTTTGCACATGTTAGCAAGGCAGTTGGTTATAAGTTTGCAGCTTGTTAACAGTAGCTATTTCATTGGTACAATCTTGAAAAAGAACCAAGACAATTTCATGTACACTGGATGTTCCAGGCAAAGAAGAGCTGTCGTCAAAATCAAAATTATCAAGAGCAGCAATTGTAAATCCTTTCGTGGTAAAGTGACTTGGAAGTGGTGTGCTCCGTACTATGTCTTTATAACACACATCCTATTAATTGAAGTGATTAGCTCTCTACTTTTGCTTTTGTCATAGATTGTGCGGCCAGTCATCATGTGTAGCAGAGTTTTCTTTTTGCTGTGATGTAATTCATAAAACATGATACATCTCTATAAGACTACTTGACCCTCTGAACCTATGTTTTGACACAAAAATGAAGTATAAAGGTCCCATGGTTCCTGAAAAATTGCATAATCACTTCGAAACATCCGCCATTTTTAAAAATGTTGGCTAGAAAAATTCAGCCCAAATTAGCAATGTCTATTCAAGCAAAATTACTTCTCTAATGATACAAAAACACAAATAAAAAATTTTCTTCTTCAACTGCATTCCTTACTGTATCTAGGTCAAAATGTAAACTGAAGGATGATTAATTCATTACTTCCTCCAATGAGTCCAAAGATTATTTAATACCCTTTGGGTTAACACAGTGGAGAAGAAGGTGTAAATGACACAATGTAGAAGGTATAAATGATGAAAATAGTGATAAAAAGTTTGTGTTGAATGGGTGTTTGGACAGAATATATTGAATATTAAATATCATAGGACATAAGAAATGTTTCGAAAATATTATTACGGCCAAAATATCGTGGGGCATAATATCATGGGAAAGAACATTGTGTTCTTTTTTGTATATAATATTGTTTTCAATAATATTGTTTTCCTAATATTGTTTAATTTATTATAGTTGTATAAACTTTTGTTTTGTATTTATAGTATTATGTTTTTGTTTTAGTTCGCGTTTTGTAGTTATTTAGTTTTTTTTAACCCCTTGCATGCTGATGACGAACCCCAGCCGCCATGCACTACAGTGCTCGTGTGCTGATGACGGCTGGGGTTCGTCATGGCCCGCCCCTGTTCATTTGTTTACAGCACAGGGGCGGAAACGGGCCAGCAGTGAAGGGGTTAATGAAGGTTGTAGTTGTGAGTGTGTTAGTAGTCTATATTTAAATGCAATTCCTAATTTATAATATCATAACAGGATGTTGGGTTTTTTGGGGAATAGGGTTAAAAGTTAATTAAATTATAAATAAGTTAATTTACGGATAACTAATTTTTATTGTAAATTCATTTTGAATTGTTTAGTAATTATGTACATTGTCTAATAGTTACGTTATGTTTTGTCCATCAGTTCGATAATTTTACTGTATATTTAAATTCAATCATCATTAATATTAAGCTATATTTTAGTAGCAGGTTGTTGATGGGGAATAGGGTGGGAAGTTAATTCAAATGAGATGTTTTTAATTTTTATGTTCATTTATTTTTCTTTAAATATTTGATTGTTTGATAAATATGTAAATTATTTTAATAGGTGATTCATTTATTTAGTGTTAAATGTGTTTTAATGTCTACTTTAGTTATTAAGGGCCCACTTAAGATGTCGGACAGACCTGAGTCCATCCGACATTGTATGGGAAAGGGACAAACTGACCTCCTGACGTCGGTCACAACTTAGCAAGTAGGATGCGACCGAACACTCTTCGGTCATAATCCTATTCTTTACAATGGGACCATGCATTCCGACCGGAATTCATGATCGCATTGTAAACAGCTGAGGTGCCTGCCACCTGGTGCAGGGATCAACAGAGGGCACCACATGTGCCCCCTCGGTCCCCCTCCAGAGGCCTTGCACCCATAGAGGTGCCCTTCTGGGGGCCCCCAAAGTTAGATTCCCAGAGCCTGTCTGTGTCATAAAGGCTGGTACGGAAATGCTGTGGGAATCTGCCATCGTAATCCCTCGGGTGTAAACAGATGCCCTTGGGATTACAGGCCCCTTTCCGAATTGCAGACCGGCTCTCTGAGCCCATCATAGGCCAATCAGAAATCATGTTTGAATGAATTTCCGACTGACTCCATCAAAATGGGTCGGTCAGAAATTGATCCAAACAGGAGATTACGATGCCGTAGCAACAGTTCCGACCGAGGGTCGAAGACGTTTCCTATGGCATCATATTTGGGCCCTAAATATTTGTTAGTAATGTACTTTGTGATACTGTGTTAATATTTGAAGGGGAATAGAGTGTGAAAATCTCAAAGTGTATACATTTTTATTATTGCTATTTAGATATAATACATTAACTGATAATTAATTAGAAACAATTTTAATGTTGTACTTATTACAATTATTCGTTTTATTTACATTTTTAATTCGTTTATTTAGTAGTTTTTTCATCATTTTGTATGCAAAATTGTGTTATTTTGAATTGTATTTGTTTTTAAGTTTTTTTAATATAAATACTTATTTCACTTTTACAAAAATATCTTTGTAGTTAGGAAAGTGAATGGCATTTTAAGTAACATAATTTGTTATTGTTTTATTATAACTTTCAAAATATGTTCTTATTTTAGTGAAATAGAGTAGTATGTACTTATTCTATGTGATATAATTTAATTTTTTGTATTAAATATTGAAATATTTATAATAAAGGTTAGCAATTACATTCTTATATGTAAGCCCTCTGATGTGCAACATTGTCTCTATTGGTTCTTAAGCTGGAATGGGAATTTGAATTTGAATTTAAAAATATTTATTGAGCGCTCGTACACCAGGCGGTTTCATGGCGCTATTGAGGAGAAAGAATGATTCCTGAGTGAAATGGGGGATTTAGATTTTAAAGGTCTGTGAAAACAAATAGGCTTTTAGGGAGCTGCGGAACTCCAGGTAAGATGATGTTGATCTCATTTGGAGAGGAAGAGACTTCCAAAATTGTGGCGCCAAAGCGGAGAACTTAGAGCCTCCCATTCTACTCTTCTTGAACCTGGGCACCACCAAAAGTGACAAAGAAGAGGAATGCAATTGTCTGCTAGGGATATAGGGTACGATTTTGGACCTAATGAAAGAAGGCGCTGTTCCCGTGAGGGCCTGGAACGTCATACATCCCATTTTAAAAAGGGCCCTTTCTCTAATAGGGAGCCAATAGAGGGATCTTAAGAGGGGAGTGGTGTGATGTGATTTGGGTAAGCCATGTACCAGTTCTGCACCAATTGAAGCCGTTGGATGGACTATGCAGGGGCGCCATTGTACAGGACATTCCCATAATCTAGACGAGAGAGGACCATAGCCATCATGATCAGTTTGAGGGCTGAAAGAGAAAAAACTGTGAGACCTTCCGGATAGTATGCAAGGTGAAAAAACAAGAGGAAACCACTGTGCTGATCTGGGAGTGTAAAGTGAGTTGATGGTTAAGAGTGATCCCCAAGGTCTTAACAGAGGAAGAAGGGGAAGGGGAGGGACCAAGAGAGGGGGGCCAGAAAGAAGGAGACCAGGGGTTAAGTTTACCACCAGTGAGAAGAGCCTCGGTCTTGTCAGGGTTGAGCTTGAGATGGTTAAAGCTCATCCAATCCCTGACAAAGACCATCACTGATTGAAAATTAAAAATAGAATCAGGGAATCAGAGAGGTTAAATTGAATAGTGAATGCAAACCTTTGAAAGTCCAACACTTCCCTACTGTTGCTTTGACTGCAATGGGAATAGTAAATATAAAAGCTACAAAGTTTAACACTTTTCCTAGTGTTGCTTAGACAGGGGTGGAAGTAGTAAATATAACCCTTTCAAAGTCCAACACTTTTATTTTATTGTAATAACTCCTTGACAAAGCCAGTAGGCATGCCTTATATATTGATGTGGTGTTCTTTTGTCAAAGCCAATACGCTTACCTTATAATATGATGTGGTGATACCTTGACAAAGCCAATAGGATTGCCTTATATTTGTGTGGACCCCTCAGCAAAGCTAATTAGCGTGCATTACTAAGAATGACACCGTCTTCTAACGTGATGTTCAATCTGATATAATTGGGGGGTTCTGATTTAGGGAGCCATGACACCACTATGGGTCAAATGTGATTTCAGATTGTCACCAAAGGTATTTCCATCTGCTGATGTATATATTTGTAAATGAATGCATAGTCTTTAGTAGTGTGTGTAAAAAAGGGTGCTTTTCCTTTTTCAAAAGAAAAGCACTGAATCGATAATCATTCATTGAGTGTTGTTTTTTGAGTGCGAGTAAATGCTAATTATTGCTAGCCTAAACACTTCCCATGTGTAGGCCTTGGGCCATTCTGCTTCACTACCCTGACAGAATCAAGTGCTACAATAGGGTACTTGGTCCTCATTAGGAAGACAATTGCTGATTGAATAATTGCAAAGGACTCATATCCTGCACAACTATTAACCCTGTTTCTTACAGTTATCGCAAACTATTTAAGAATATCAGTGGCCTGTTACAACAATGAACATTCTTAAAGATTGAGTCATCATCCCTGATTCCTGCAACTCTACATGTGGAACGTGCACAACAGTATGGCATCCTAACATCAAAAGCATGTGTCTGGCTTCACTTAAATAAACAGCAAGGTAGAGATACTAATCACCAGTTGTGTTCTTGTTAGACATCAGGTACAAATGAACCTCATGCACCCAGTAATATTCCTGCTGTTGTACAGGCTCATACCTTTGATTTCTATGGCTACTAGATAGGTATCATTTGCTAGTTCAGCATAAACAGTCATACTAAAAAATATGCCAAACACGGACTAATCAGAGAGCTAAGAACTGACATTGGCCTGCATTTCCAAGGTAGAGAATTGTTAGAATCTCTAAATTCTTTAAGTATACAACACCCTCAAAATCGCCCCTACATTGTCACTGGCAAACATAAATTAATGCACAGGTTAAACAAAGTCTTTCACATAGGGTACACAGAAGGAGAAACTGTGGCAAAAGCCATGCCTATATATTTCCATCAGAATACCACAATAACACCCAACTCCACCACATATTGAATGTGTCTTTAAATGCATTGAATGAGTCATCTTCGACTTAATTATGAATTACCTGTTGTGGTCACCTCCTTCACCTGGAACCGAAGAGATATCAACATGTGGAAAGAAAAGTAACACGCTGCTTATCAGTAAGCAGGGAGCGTGCCCCCTTGAAATGCAGGTGTGAGATAATGTCCTGGTCAGAGATCACCATGATGGGAGCAAATGCCACCTGACACTTAAAATATAATGTTGGGAAGTCACCTCTATGAATGGCTCCCCATGTATGTCCAAATAAGTGGTGAGGAAGTATCCAGGGTCAAACTATTCTTCAGAGACTTTGCAGGGAAATCTTCAGACCTGTAAACTGATTGAAACAGCTCAAAGGTACCCCAGAGTGCTGATGAGTGAATTAGAATAGCAGAAGATCCAAACCTATGAACATTTCTATATATACCAAGCCTCACAATGGAAGTGGATAAGATTACCCTTCTGTTCCTGCGAAAAGCTCTACATTTCCAGATCTGTCTTCCCTTATGCCGAGGGCGAAGCTTTAAGCTTCAATATAGATTTTGTCACAACCACAGCCAACCTTGATGAGTAAAGGACTTTGTATTGCGAGCTGCTAAAGATTCCTACATATGTTAAGTTAAATCTGATGTGTTGTTTATTCTGTCGTGTGTGGTTATTGTCTGGTTGTTGAGGTTGTTGTGCTCTGTTTTCCCATGGGACCCGTAGTATGTTCCATAAGGTCTTGCATTGTAATACAAATGTCTGAGGATCCCCATGTCTTGTACCAGTACCAGTACTACTAATCAAAATAATGTATTTTTGCGAGATCTTTGTCCTATGCAAGAATCCATCACCACTAGCAGCTTAAAAAAGACAGATATGACATAAAATTCAGTTAAAAAATCTCCTCTAAACAGTTCTTAATTTGTGTAAGAAAGATTGCTGGTGCCCGAAGCACTACTCAGTAACAGTGGCTGGCGCAATTAAATGTCAGTGCATGGAATACCAAAGATGGTAGTCTTTAATCGACTACCAGATATTTCCTGTCCCTTTTTCTCACTCTTCGAGGTTGCTGCGTTCACCTTTTATGGCGGTTGTGCTGTCTTTCTCTTCCTCTGTCTTTCAGATCAGTGCATTTTTCCCTCTCCTGCACTCAGCAGATATCTAATGCAGGAAATAAGTGTCAGTACCCAAAAATAAGTCCTGGTGGCCACCATGGCAACCACCAGCTCAAATTGAGCACTGCCTTTGAAATGTCATTGGTAAAGTGTCATTCTTAGTTAATTAACTAATTGGCTTACTTTTCCCGTAGCATCCTCAGATGAGTTAATTGACACTAGTTTTAATTATTTTCGATGTTTGGCAACTGACAAACAGCAAAAATATTACTATAAAAATAAAACAGAATGTAGCACCAGTTAGTTGTCACAAACTTTTTTGCATTGGTTGGTGAACTGGTGCAAATGTCTTTTTTAGCCTTATTGTTTAACGCGAATTTTGATGCAAAATTGCACTACGTGGTTGTCAATTTTCTGGCATCAACCTCCTATGTTGGCAAACATTTCTAGAACTAAGTTACATATGTAAATGGGTCTCCTTTCTGAACAGACCTATGGTTGCCTGGGGTTAGTAACACTACACTAGATCATTAGCATCCTTAAAATTGGTTAAATACAGAGGGGACAGCAGGGCCCGTATTATGCACAGACTGTGCCAGATAGTGCCATGGCGCATCTTTTAAAAAGTGTGCCTGACGCAAACCAGGATAGTGTGCCCTATTATTATGAGTGTGCTGCCTCAAAGGCAGCCCTGAACTCACGCCTGCCCTGGGTGCAGCTCATTCAGTGAAAACAAAATGGTTGCTCTTTAAAGATGTGACAGAGATCCCCAGCAGTGAGTGACTGTACCCGCCTGCAGGGGGCTAGCTGGTTGGGGGGCAATGGGGGTCCCTTTCTCCCTCAAGAGGACTGTCCTTCACCTTTTATGGCGCACTCTCAGTGAGCCTCCTAGGGGCCCAAACGCCTTTACGCCCATTTCTGCAATCAGTATGGGTGCAGAGGCAAAGTTATTCCCTCATTTGCATGGGGCCACGCTCCCATACAAATGTGGAAATGCCACTTTATAATAGCGTGGCACTATATGTGCCCCAGCACTATCGGTATATTAATATAGGGCATGCAAGCATCTGCACACTGTTCTGTAATAGTACTGTGCCCTGGGGGCTCAGAAAACAGTCACACATGCCCCATTGCGCCCCGGGGCACTATATGTTATACATGCCCAAGAGCTGCCTTTTTTAGCAAGGGAAGCTGCATTCTTTTTTTACACTTCCTGTGACAATGTAGAATAACTGTCTATTGAATATTCCCAGAAAAAAAGTAAGAAGATTCCACTTTAGTTCTTTGTGGTTATTAGTTTATTGTCTTCGGTTTGCGCAGGTAAGAGTTCAACCACAGTCTAAAGAAGGTTAAATGTATTTTCACAAAAAGTGTATATGAATAGACAAAGAAAAATACAGTGAGGGTACATGAATCAAAATCACTGCAGAACAAATGTGAAATTTTCTCAGTGAAATATAGTTTCTGTTGCAATTAAAAAGCATTGATCAGAATTAGTACTGGATTGTCCTTCCCTGCTGAGTTCAATGCCTATGCTAGTTGAAAAAGAATGTGATATTTTAGCCTTCAAACCTACACAGTCGTCTCTGGGGTGAGGATAATTGGGGAAAGTGTTTCTCCTGTTTTCGAAATTGAATGGCACTCAAAAGCGTTAACTGTTAAAGTTTGAGAAAACTAATCGACCATATATTTTCAAAAATGGTCAAAGGTTACCAATTCTGATGGTCAGGTGCTCCGATCTGATTACACTCAAGTCCTGAAGGATGTCTGGGATGAATATCTGTGAGTCCCTGCCTATTAAAAAACTCCACATCTCACCTGTTGAAACAAATCACAAGAGGATGAACTAATGATGCAGTCAAACACAACATGTAGGTCAGTCTGAGGGACTCTTGTCCCTTGCAGCAGCTGAAGCAGATGATGAATTACAAGAACAAGTAATTAAAATAATGACTGAAGGGCCCGGCAGAGCCAGACCAAGCCTTGCATGACATGCTCCAAGGGAAAGCGCAAAATGTCACATTTTTACTAATTCTTAATGGTGATAGAGCGTGCTTGACTCTCAGAAAGGATCTTGGAGGACAGTGTAGAATGGAAGCAGTAGGATGGTCTGTTTTCATAATCTTTTTTTTATATGTTATTAATATTCCTGACAGCATGACAGGAATTGCATGGCAGTGAGCCGAGAAACCTCGGTCACATGCTGTAATAAATCACAAACCGCAGGGCTATGCAATCCCATAGCAGACAGGAATTGCACATTCCAGTCGCGTCGGCGTTTCCCAACACCCAGGCAGACGCATTCTTCCAGTTTTGTTTATATTTACAGTTTCAAGAGAGGGGCGTGAGGTATACTGAACCATCGTCCATTGAGGAGCATATTAACAAGGAAGAGGGAAAATTAACGCTAAGGGCGCTTAGTGTTAATTTTGTTAACACCCGCTATCGCTGGATAATATCGCCTGGTTATCGCGTTATTAACAACGCTTACCGCATAGGCGATAAAAAATCCATTGAGAGTGGCATTTTGGGAGGTTATCGCTGGTAATGCAGCGATAAAACTACAAGGATAGGGATATCCTTGTTGAAAGCCCATGGTGGATTTAGCTATGTAATCCACCTCCCATTGGATCTGCAGCCGCGGCCGATGCAAGTAAGTGTGGTGGGGCCAGGTGAGGAGGCATTTCGAGAGATGTCCACGAGGAAAAATGAATTATTTATTTCATTTTCCCACGTGGTCATCTCTTGAAGTCCCAGTTCACCTGGCCCCACCGCTCTTACCTGTAGCGGCCGCAGCTGCGAATCTTGGAGAGGCCATGGTCTGACTGGTCTATGGGTCAATCAGCCTGTGCCCAATGGACAGGTCAAAGCAACGGCTTGTTTAAGGGTTTGCTGGGCCTGTTTTTGCTGTTGATTTCCGTGCAGCAAACTGAAATTCATGTAGCCTTCTAGACTGTGCAAAACCCTTATACATCAAGTCTTTATAAGTTCAAAACTGCACCAGTTTGCAAACGCAGGTCACTTTCTAGCTTTCAAATTAACTAATAGTGTCTCCTATTATATATATATTTTCTGTCCCAGTCTGACCCTGGATGGCGCTATCTGCCTTTCATCCTTCCGAGTTCAATAAAATGAGTACCTTTTGGTACCAACAAAAATCTGTTGTTTCAGCACCCAGGGTGAAGGTGCACTTTACAAATGAATATTATTAAGTAAGAGAGTCAACTGTTTTTACTGCAGGCCAGGAAGTACAGTGCCATTGCACCTCAACTTTAACCAGCCCCGAACTTCCCACAAGAGCTTGGAACATGGCACTGAGCAAAAAAGTAAATAACTTGACAAGGGACAGACACGAAGAGTCCTAAAGTCAATATTCAAGTTCCTTTACCTTCTGTAGAACATTGGGTTACTAGTTGTGCAGAATGTGAGTCCTGCGCAAGTAATGGGTCCACAAATGGATTCTTACTGGCAACCAAGTCCCCCATTATAGCACTTTACTCTCTCAGGCTAGGGAAGCTAGGAATTCTTAGGCCTATTCATGGAAGGTAGCATGCTCTAGTAATATCCATCCGCTGGTAAGCAACTACAATGCTCAATAAATCATTGTCCAGTCAGTGCTTTGCTTTGAAAAAGGAAAGACAAATGTATTTTACAAACACACACACACACACTAATGAATAGCACGCATTAATCTACATATATATAATCCGCCCAATGGAATTATCTTTGGTGACATTCTGAAATCACAATTGACCTCCTAGTTGGCCATGACCCCCAATACCACAGTACCCCTGCACCTATACCAGATAGAGCATTGCACTAAAAGGGGGGCAACATTTTAGATAAACGAGGCATATTGGCTTTGTCATGGGGTCATCACATTAAAATATCAATAACCACATGTCAACAGTCATCATCAGATCAATGGAATCATTAACCATGCGGAAACACAATCATTATTGTTCATAAAAGATTTCCGTTGTTTATCAACATAATTATCAGCAAAATATTTTAAATAACACATTAAAATTATAATAGCACATGTCTGAGGCTTTCTTTTACCACTTCAGGCAAAAAAACTCAGACATAGAGCAAACCACTAGAGGTCCATGCACTCCCGCACTGTACCGCAAAAGCTTCAGCCCAGGGAAAAGATGATGTATGAAGCAAGAGGATGCTCTCACAAAAAATGAGAAAATATTAAATGGATAGGACAATGGACGGTAACAGGAGGTAGAGATCTGGGGTTGGACAATTGGCAATGGGCTAGGGAGGGTGGCATGGGAGGTAGTCAGGAAATAGGAACAACCGATGAGATAGGCGATAGAACCTAATCTGTGAGCAGTTGAACCCCAAGGGAGACTCAGTGCCAATCTGATGGTCATAGCTTAGGCTGTTTTGAGATGGGTGATCGGGGTAGAGGGGGAACTTCTATCTGTCACTTGTGCATTTGATTTAAACTGTTGGGGCCCAATTCATAAAAGTAATCCGAGACAAAATCCTAACTTTAGGACTTTCGGTATTCACAAAGGGCATTTAGGAGTAGTAAAGTTAGGAGTCCTAACTTTACTACTCCTAAGCTGAGACAAAATTCAACCTTTACGACTTTCGGTATTCACAAGGGGCATTTAGGAGTAGTAAAGTTAAGAATCCTAACTTTACTACTCCTAAATCCCTTTCCTGAATACCAAAAGTCGCAAAGTTAGGATTTTGTTTCAGTTTAGAAGTAGTAAAGGTAGGACTCCTAACTTTACTACCCCTAAATTACTTTTGTGAATGCCGAAAGTCATAAATTTAGAATTCTGTCTCAGATTACTTTTGTGAATCGGACCCTTGGTCTGTGAGTGAGGCCTTGTCTTAGTTGAAAATAAATAAAATCTTTTTTTTTTTAAATGCGTCAGCCCCGGAAGCATTAAAAAAAAGGCATAAAAAGCATCCCTAGGTCATGTATCTGGCAAACTAGCAGACATAGGGTTATTATATTAAGTTAGATAGGGGGAGGGTGCTGCACTCCTGCAGCCCCACAAAAACCTTCATAGGGATTTTGGTGATGCCCTTGCTTCACCTTGGGGCACCATGAGAGAGAAAAAGGCACGTGAAAAGCCCTTGCAGAGTTTGCTGGGGCACTCCCACTCTGAGAAGTGAATAGTACAGCAACAGGCTTCACCCACTGCTTTTTATCCCTGTTGCTTTGCACCACATGCTGACTCTTTTTAGAAACCCATGCGCCTTTTTTTTAACAGTGGAGACTATTGGGTGAGCCGCAAGACCCAAACAACCACATCCGGCTCGCCAGGTGTTGGAGCCTGCAGCTTTCTTGTTTGCTCCTGTCCAGCAGGAGCAACCTTGATCCTTGGTGCCACTGGCCCTGGAAAGACACATCTAGTCCCGAGGTTCAGCTGCAGGCAAAGTCCTTAGTCCATCAGGTGCATCAGATGGCTTCTCCTTCCAGCGGCCATGATTATGATGCCGTCGCCATCCAGGTCAAGAATGTTGCTCTCTGTCTCTCCCTTGTGGAAGAATTTATAAGTTTGGGTAGAAGTTTCTAGATGCGCAGGATGATGTGGCCTCCTAGGAATGTGCAAAATAAAAAAGTCAAACGCAATCAAATTTTGCTCATAAATTCAATCTCTGCATTTAAGGTGAGTGGTGCTGGTGGGTTAATCCTCCTGAGAGCAAGGATGTGAAATTGTCAAAAATAGTGCTATCCTCCGTGGAAGGGCGTCCCCCATTCGCACTCAAGAAATACTGTGATTACAAGTGTTGTTCCGTGTGAATAATGTATTAGAGTTCTTTCCTTTTGTCCAAATTAACTTTCTTTATTCTCATCTTCTTTTTCCAAAAATGATCAAATCTGAATTTGTATAATCAATACACGATATATAGATGTATCCAGAACCTTAGAGTATATAATTCATACAAGAATCATGGTGTCTCACACTGCCCAATGCATTTTCGGCCATAGTCCTTCCTCCGGGGACGAAGCTCTGTAAACGTTCAAAAAACATGCAAGTCAGTCTTGGCATAGGATGAAAATCCTGCAAATTTAGAAACACAAACCAGAAAACATTTTGAACTCCGAGTAACTGTAAATGGTCTTATCAATGAGAATAACACTGGTGAATACCTCATGCTTAATGTTTAACTCAAGTGCCCCGTGATAATCATCAGTAAGGTGATAAAAAGGAAATTTTATTCTGAAATCAGAGAGTGGACAAAGTGAGCAATGATAGAAATTACCAGGTGAAATCGAGCCTGAAAAGACGTGACTTTGAAAAGATGGTAGCGATGGCTGAAGATACGTGTTAGTACCGATTCTAGAAAAGCTGGCTATGATGTACATACCTAGTGTACACCGGTAGCATATCATTAATGACATAAAATCAAGGTTCACTCTACAAACAAAAGAAGTACAAAAACGGCAAACATAAATTATGTGTAAATTTAGTCTGCGATATTTAGATACTAAATCGGGGGGTCAGAGAACTTACTTAAAAGTGAAAAAGTCGTTCCAAATAGTTTCGTTGCATCGCATGTCCATAAGTCTGTAGAAAACGATAAAAGGAGTATTTCCATAAGCAACTGTGATTTGACAAAGATTAATTCTGAAAGGTCATGTATCGCAAGGTAACCGCTTACCAAATATGTCTGTCCAATAAGTACCGAGAGAGAAAGACACGGTTGAAAGTTCGGCTCGATTCCAAACACCAAAAAATGTGGCACATTTGTCCTGATGTCAGAGGTCATCTGACCAATGTAAATCGATCTATGAGAGTCGCAGCTCAAGTCCACAATTGTATCAATGGATAATATAAATGATGCAAAACTTGGCAAACTCCAAAGTGACCGAAATTGTAAAAAATAAAAATTAAATACAACGATAAAAGAATGTTGGCACATAAAGTCCCCCGGATCACGTGATCGTAATGAAAGTGGAAGATTCTGTAGTTGCCGTGTGAAACAGATCATATGCAAATTGACAGGCTTGCCAGAGTCAAGTAATTCTAAAAGTAAAAAGTACTGTAGTTAGAACTGGTGAAAAGATGCAAGAATGCATGCTTGTGCAACGTGAATGTCATACTTTATGTCTAGTAAAATCAAACGATATCTAAAGCAAAAGTATGCTGAAGTAAACATGAACACAGGGAACGATTTGAAAACATGAGTGAAAGTGCTACTCAGTTGGCGAACAATACATTGCAATACATTACAATTGGCATATCATACAGTGTTTGTCATAATTCTCAAAGAAAGCAACTAAGTTCAAGTTTTTCATTAAGTCCATTGGGACTGATTGTGTTCAAATGATATTTCCAGTACATTTCTCGTTGTAGTAAAAGTTTGGTGTGGTCACGACCCTGAATGGATGTAATTTGTTCGAGTACACAAAAGCTAAGCTGGCTAATATTGTGTTTGAATACATTAAAATGGACAGCTACAGGTGATTTTGAATATCTGTTGCGGATGTTACTTTTATATTTGTTCATACGAATCTTTACTTTACGTTCATTTTTTCCAACATAAGCAAGCCCACACGGGCATTTAAGTAAGTTTATGACGTTTTCACTGTTGCAAATGGCAGTCACTTTTAATTTTTTTAATTTTTTTTATTTTATTTAAAGAGGTTATAACAGCAGCGAGACCAGCAGGAATACAGAACAGATAAATGAATACAGCGCATTACATTTTCAACATAAATCAGCATTCTTCCACGTTTGATGTAATCCAATCCAATTAGCAAGTGGGGACCATAAATTCCATCCAAAAGTTTTCTTTCTTATACCCTTAATCTTATATAATGCTGTTTCTAAATGATACATAGACAGAAGCTTCGTTTGCCACATTATAAAGTTAGGTGATTTCACCTCAAGCCAGTGAGAGGTGATACATGAATGGTAAACAGACATGCAGATAAAAATAAACCCTTCCTCTACAACAGGGCTTTGATGAGTCACATTCTCTTCACAACCAAAAATGGCCATTGATGTTGTTACTTTAATTGAAATACCTAAACTTTCCCCAAGAAAGCGCTCTATATCAGCTATGAATTGACCCAGTTTGGGGCATAACACAAACATGTGAGCAGCATCTGCTGCATAAAAACCACAGCAGTTACACTTTGTCCCCTGCCCAGAGTTCCATTTGGCAAGCTTGCCTGGTGTGTAGTATAATCCAAACACTGACATAAAATGCTGACTTATCAATGGTCCATTCAGCAATACTTTGCCAGCAATTGCCAAACTTCTCTCTAAGTTAACACACTCAACACCCAGTTTAGCTTGCCATTTAACAGCTCTAGTATCCAGATCATCTTCTGCCTTTTCTAGGAAAAGCAGATATAAAAACCCTATTTTTTGCCGCTACTTAATGGCTTCAAACAGCTTAATTTGACCTACTACAATCATAGATTTTGACTTTTTCTGTAAACAAAAACTTCGTACCTGAAGATACTTAAAAAAATCCGAACAGGGTACCTGAAATTCCTTCCTTAGGTGCTCAAAAGAGACAAACTCATTTCCATGAAACAGATCCCCAAACTTGCGTATCCCCAAATTATGCCATCTATACATAACCACATCATGAAATAATTCTGGTAACAAAGAACAATTCCTAAGAGGAGTATACATATTAATATTTGAGCCTAATTGGAGTCTCTTTTTTATAGCCCTCCATATAGCATACGCCGTATCGAAAGTCTTGCACTTGGTTTTTTTATGATAACTGGGTTCAATAATCCGGTTTAAACACTGTTTAGCTTTGGCGCCCAAGAGCATCTCGTAGATAGAAGGCATCAGATAATCCTCTGTAGGATCTTCTGGCAAAATTAAAAAACCCATGTGCTGCAATATAGCAATCCAATGGTAAAGCTGAAAATCCGGGATACCCCATCCCCCTTTTTCTCTTGGCAGCACACATCTTTTAAAAGCCCTCCGGGCCCGATGATATCCCCAAAGAAATCTAGAACACATTCTCTCTATGCGAACAAAATAGCCAGATGATATCAGAAAAGGAATTGAGCGAAATAAATACAGAAACTTAGGAAAAATAAGTATTTTTAACACATTACTACGTCCTAAAAGTGAAAGCTTCAAATTATTTATTCGTTCTAATATTTTATTAGAAGAACCTATAATGGGGTCTAGATTGATAGAAATGATTTCTTCCACATTAGCAGTCATCTTTATGCCTAAATAAGTGGCCTCCTTCTCAAACTTTATACTTTCGGGGTGGCCTGCCGCAGAATGAATGAACTGTGTCTTATCAACATGTAATTTGTATCCCGAGAGCCGGCAAAATTCCTCCGCAGACTCTATAATCACAGGTAATGCACTATTAATCTCTGATGTCATTATAGCAATATCGTCTGCATATGCACAAACTTTTATATCCAGGTTGTTTATCAGCACAGGTTTAATGGCCAGATTTCTCTCCAGACTATTACTAAACGGATCAATATAGAGTGCGAAGAGTGAGGGCGAGCAGGGACAGCCCTGTCTCATCCCCCTTGCTATCCGCACCTTACCTGAAATTTTCCCTGAGACACGGATGACCGCTGACGGTTGAGCATGCAATGACTTTACTGCCTTAACAAAGTCAGCTGGAAGCCCTTTGTTCCCCAGGACAGACTGCATAAATGTCCAAGAGACCCTGTCAAACGCTTTTTCCGCGTCCAACAGGGCCACATCAACAGAAGAACGAGTCCCCGGTGACCAATCCAGCAAAGTTATTATCCGCCTAATGTGGTCTGTAGTGCCTCTGCCCTGTATAAAACCGTGTTGTCTTGGGGAGACAAGACCAGACATCAAATCATTTAACCGGTTAGCAATTAATTTCGAATAGCTTTTGCTATCCGAATTTAACAATGATATCGGCCTATATGACCCCATCTCGTCCTCCCTCTTACCTTTCTTTTTAAACACCACGATAGTAGCTTCCGCCCAGGAACGGGGAGCCTTCCCCGAAAAAGCTTGCTGACAAACGGCGACTAGTTCTCTACTTATCAGGTTCCTAAACTTTCTGTAAAACTCCAAAGGGACATTATCGGGTCCCATGGCCTTTCCCTGGGCTAACCCCAAAATTGCTACCTCATCTTCACCCCATTCTGGTGTGGCCAATAATGTCGCTCGTTGAGCCTCAGAAAAGATTACAGGAATCACATCTTTTAAATATTCTCCGCCTCAGCTATGCCATCCTCATCACTATAGAGCCGCTGATAGAACTCTTGAAAAGCTGTTAACACCCCTTCCTTGGTCTCCTGTAAAAACCCCTGCAGGTCCTTAATTTTCGGAATATCATTATACACAGTTTTCTCCCTAGCTCTTTTTGCCAAAATTCTACCTGTCTTTTTCCCAAACTCATATGCAGTCTCTTTATATTGTGTGTAGTTAGCTGCAATTTGGTCAGCAATATTAGCGTAAACGTTAGCTCGTTTAATAGTGAGATCTTTTTGAGCCAGCTTACATAATGCTTCCTCAGCTCCTAGTCGTATAAGCTCTGCAAGCTTTTCCTCCACCTTCAAAACCAAATTAAAATCTTGCAGCTGTTTAAGACGCATTTGCTTGCGCTTAAATGCCGAAAAACCTAAGGTCTCACCATGGATAACTGATTTAAATGCGTATCAGACTACCTCCTGGGGTGCCGTGCCCCTATTGATATCAAAATAAACCTGAACTGTTTTAGTCATAAACTGACAATACTCCTCGTCTAATAATAGTTTCCGCTCAAAAGACCACTGAGAAAGATCTATCTTTTCTTCAAAATCCAGAGCCAAATCTAATACAATCAGATTATGGTCGGAAACCAGTATAGGGTGGAATTCTATATTGGCTTTGGCTAAAAAAAACGATGAGGTGTAAAAATAGTCCAACCGTACAAATTTTGAATGGGGGAGCGGAGAAAAAGGTGAACGCCGGATCATTGGGGTACTTTGCATGCCAGACATCATAAAGACCATAGTCACTTTTAATTTTACTGAAATCCCTGTGAGGGGGTTGTCTGATGGTGTCACCTTTTATAATAGCATTACAGTTGCCACAGTTAAAACAAGGTACGGTGCCTTTGAATATCTTGGGGTGACTTGTAGGATTCCTGAGTAATTGTTGTAAATTAGGAGTGCGTTGATAGGCAAATCTCGGAGTAGCTTTAAAAGCCCAGTAAAATCTGTCTCAGATCCGAACATCGGCCAATATTTTAGTATAATTTTCTCGATTCGAAAACCTTCGGTTGAATATTTGGAAACAAATACTATTCTCTCTGTATCATTTTCTTTATTTGTAGATTCGAGTAGATCATCCCTGGTTTTTGTTTCTGCTTTTTTTTGTGCTTCTTCAATCACTGTAGTTGGATATTTTCTGTTTAGAAATTTGTTTATGCATGCAACCGCACTTTTTTCATATTCTTCCTTGGCGTATGATATTCTTTTGAGTCGTAGTATACGGTAGGTGCTTCTTCAGAGAAGGTTGGTGAAAAGAATGAAAGTGTAATAGATTATTGCGGTCAGCGGATTTAGTGTATACCTGAGTTATTAGTTGCCCATTGAGAATTTTGATGCAGGTGTCCAAAAAGGTGATTTGCTGCGAGCTGATCAATGCTGTGAATTCTATTCTCTGGTCAACGTTATTCAAGTTGTCAATTGCTTCTAGTAGAGCTTGTTCTGGACCATCCCATAGCACGAAAATATCATCAATGTATTGTTTTTATTTTATCAAATATTTCTGCCATGTGTCTTGCTTTAAAATATTTTTCAATTTGAATTGATACATGAATAGTTTTGCATAAGTGGGAGCGGCACAATTGCCCATCGAAGTGCCCGATGATTGTATATAGAATTTGTCTTGCCATTTGAAGTAAGAATGATACAGGGTGAAATGCAGCAATTCCATGAGAAATATCTTGAGTGAATGGTCTTTTTCACTGGTGATCAATATGGATTTGACAGCTGTGATACCCAAGTTGTGCGGGATAGATGTATATAAAGATTTCACATCAATTGTACAAAGGATGGTGTGGTCTGTAACCTGTGTTTTTAAATTTCCCAGTGTATAAAGGAAATCCGTGGTGTCTTTGATGTAAGTAGTCATCTTTTGCAAAAAGAAGATGAGAATAAATAAAGTTAATTTGGACAACAAGAAAGAACTCCAATACATTATTCACACGGAACAGCACTTGTAATCACAGTATTTCTTGAGTGCGAATGGGGAACGCCCCGCCATGGAGTATAGCGCTATTTTTGGAATCCTAGGAATGGTCACGGCTCATTCCTAGGATTCCACATCAACCCGCAACCACTGCCTGAACCAGCTAGCACAGCATTTTGGGAAAATCTAATATGGTGCCCTCAAGTTTTCTATCGGTAGAGCTCCTTTGACGGCCTCAGCTCCACCACCAGCTACCATCATTGACAGCTAACTTCCAACCAAAATTTCAAAAGAAACCCTCTCCTTGGTTGGCTCTAAATGTCTACACTTCCTTCTTTGCTCAGTTGGTCTGGGCTGCCCCATCCCAGGTGCAGTGTGACAGCTAATTACCAGATGCAGTTTTTCCTCCCACTCCTTCCCTCTCAGGAACTGAATCAATCACTGCATATTTCAAACTTGGCATGCATGTTTCACCCTGGTCTGACATCTTGCTGGACTGTGTAGGCCTAAGTGGAGCAAAACTGCACTTTAAGGCAGATTTCTCATTTGTTTACAATGCAATGACACTACAGATAATCCAGTAAACTCTACTGACCTATCTATGAATGACCACTAGTTTCATGAGTCCTACCCCAGGTCTGCACCCACCCAGACAAGGCCCCTTCTTTTGAAGGCTCTCTGTGTGCAATTACAGGGCAGTGCACAACAGCAGTCCAACACATGCAGCCTGCATGCATGCAGACATGCATGTGCACACTTGTGCACACATGTTCACCCGTAACCAGTCCAGTGCTCCTTACCCTAGTTGCACTGCAGCAACCTTCTCTTAAAAGGCAGATATTGGTGGTAAACACACTCAGTCCAATTACCAGAGAATTATTGTTGGTGAAACTCAGGTAGGGACATTCACCCACAGTAAAGGTCCAATAACAGGGTCATCAAAAAGCAAAAACTCCTTGCGGGCCTAATTGGGAGTGACTCATTTACAACACTGTCCAGCAAGAAGCTCCTTTGTTCTGCTAGTAAACCAGGGCTTTGGGTTATTATTGAGATGGATCATTATACTCATATGGCTTCGCAAGAAATAAACCTGGACGCGCAAACCCTATTTTCATTTACTTAGATTTTTACAGTGTTTACATGTTCATTACAGCTCAAACCAAAGTCACTTCTTGATACGAGAGTACTGCTCATGTTGTTGAGTGGATAAACAAGCC
Organism: Lissotriton vulgaris; assembly: GCF_964263255.1. Taxonomy (NCBI): domain Eukaryota; kingdom Metazoa; phylum Chordata; class Amphibia; order Caudata; family Salamandridae; genus Lissotriton; species Lissotriton vulgaris. The sequence continues at coordinate 1,179,130,749 of NC_141694.1, read as the reverse complement.
TTACAATTTTGATCATGTCCACTATCTCGTGAAGTTTGATTGTTAAGTAAAATTTGAACAAGCCATACATTCTGATTTATCAAGAGTTACATAGTCAGGCCAAGCTCGGAAGCATACGCAGTCCTGGTACATTTGTACATCAACACTCATATTTCTCAGAGCGAATGCTTCAAGAAGGTTATGATGGGAATGGGAGTTGTCCCTCCAACATATCTGGGAAAAAATGTGCAAATAGTGCGTTTTACTACATTGTTTTTCTTGCATGCTACTTTTCCCCATCTCCTTTCCCCCACTCCTTCTATCATTAGTCATCTCATCACTACGGGCTCTAGCACACACTCTTTCTTCTGTTCCTCCTTTTTACTAATCCTCTCACCTTCAATTCTCTCTTGCTTACTTCAGCATTCTTCCTATCTCTCTATTTTATCACATCAACTTTCCTTTGTCCCATCATTTTTTCGACTCATCTTAAATCCTGTGTAATCCTCCCCTCTTCGCTTGTCTCTGTCAGCCTTGCTCCTCCTTTCTTTTCACCCTTTCCTTTCACCAACTTCCCTTTTCTGCCCTTGTTCCTCTCCTATTGTTTCTTTCTCATCCAACTCAACTTATCTCCATTCTTCTTTTCACCCTCGTCTCCTTTTCCGTCCTACTTCTTTATCTCCCTCATTTTTCAAGAGCACAATAAGAATAATAGAAATAATCAATTTTCTGCCTGCTATTAATCCTTGGGAAAGTAGATGAACCGAATCCACCTTCAGACCTCTGTTTTAGATAATATACATTTCTTTGGAAAAAGTACCTTAATACACTGAATTATTTTACTGTACAGAAAATGACATACCTCTCTCTCTCCTGTGAGTGTTCATTATAAGTGATTATTTTTGTGTATTTGTATAGTACAATCTAATATTGTTTTTTTTAAGGTACACCACATAATTTGTACCCAAACCTATTTTATCAATCTCATAGGGTAAAAGAGAGAGTCTACTGAACAGTATTTGATCAGTTGACTCAGATTAAAACATAGATTTCTCTAGCAGTTGAACAGATTCATTCAACAATTCCTCAAGGAACAAGTAATGAATACAACTGTAGCTCATCTCATTTTCAGGAGAAACGTTTCAGAGTAGGCTTTGAATTGTGATGTAGTCAGAGAAGAGATTTTTCAAATCCTGTGTAAGAATGTGGATTATTATTTGAAGTTGTCGTTGCCTACCTCAAGGCATAATAACACTAACTTATCAAGGTACATCCTGAAGTCACTAAATTGTCTTGAGGTTAACCCTCTGGTAGCTATGCAAAGGATTTGAGGATTTCTAGTTGGCAGAGGTAGGTACGTTTGACCAAATAGGGACACTTGCGTCTAGTCAGGGTAAGGGGGTACACTCCTAAAATAACCCCTGCTCACCTCCTTGGTAGCTTGGCACGAGCAGGCAGGCTTATCTCAGAGGCAGTATGTTAAGCATTTGTGAACACATACAGTAACACAGTGACAAAACTAGAGATAGACACCACACAAGGTGTAGCATAAAAATAAGTATTTTTGCAGAGACTTAACACCAGACCACAAACAGCACAAATCCACAATACTGTACTTCAAAAATGGTAGAAATAGCTTATTTCTCTGTAGATGGTAAATGTGAACTTTAAGTTCAATGTACCTTTGGATGCGTTACACTATACAACAAAAGTTTTGCAAGGAAGGTGATGCGTCGGATCTTTACACGCAAGAATGGTGATGCGTCTGTTCCCTACTGCTGCGTAGGGGACGGTGATGCTTCGGTTCTTCTCTGCATAGGGAGATGATGTGCGGTTTCTTACTGCGCTTCTGTGGCGATGCAACCCGCAACGCTGTGATGCGATGAAGGTCCGGTGCAATGAAACAAAATGGTGTTTTCTTCTTGATACAACAATGACGTGTGCACGCTCGCCGGCCGTGCAGCGACTCAACGATTCTTCTGAGCCCCAACAGACCCTGCGACAGGCTTCTCCAGTGATGTGATGGCATCGGCGGTGACGGCAATACTCTTCTCCGGTGATGCGAGGCGCTTTGGTGATGTGATGCAACAGCAGTTGAGGTGACACCCTTCTCCAGTGATGCGGCAACAACCGCTGCGGCGGCGACACGCTTCTCCGGTGATGCGACGGTATCTGCTGCAACTGCGACATTCTTCTCCGGTGACGCGACAGCGGTGACACCATTCTTCAGTGATGCAACGACAGTGGCTGCAGCGGCGACCCGCTTCTTCTTCGTGAGTCACGCTTCCAGCTCATTGCGACACGCAGTCCCTCAGCAGGCCCAGCACAACAGCTGGTTGGTGAAGTCTGTTGATCCTGAGACTTCAGCAGGAGGCAAGCTCAATTTCCAAGCCCTTGGAGATCCTTTACAAGTTGATGAAAGGAGCACAAAGTTCCTTTCTCCGTTCTTCGGCAGTCAGACAACCACTGCAGGCCAATCCCCCAGAGAGAACTCAGCTAAGGGATAGTCTCCTCCTTCAGTTACTCTCTGATTGCTCTCATCAGCAAAGGATCTTCTTGTTTCCCAAAAGTGATCTAAAGTTCAGGGGTCTGGGTGCCCTCTTTTATACACAAAATCCTTCGTCTCTGAAGGCCGAGAGTGTCTGTGCCTAGTCAAAACCAGTTCTGTGCAGTCCTGGAGCAATTTGTTTACAGGACTCCTTCTCTTCCTTTGACAGTGTAGGCCAGGGACATCAGACGCACCACAGGAGGTGGAGCCGGCATTGTGGAAGGCAGGCACAGCCCTATTCAGGCCCCAGGTGCTCCCCTCCCACCACTCTACATGCAGATTGGACTATTCAGCCCTGTGCTGACTCACCCGGTCTCCTGGAATCCCCCAGACCCTGTCACTCAAACTCCAGACAAGGAATACACAACCTAGCAGAGGTAGGCTTGGATAGTTAGGAAAGAAAATACCTACTTTCTAAAAGGGGTATTTTGAAAACACAGAATGTTAAAACCAACTTCACTAAAAGATGTATTTTATCATTCTGAGTTGAGGCATACTAAACTCGAATTTCCCTGAGTCAGTTAGGATTATACGACGCTATAATCAAACTGCCCATTCTGGCCCATGGGGAACAGGTAGCGTTGCAAATGTGAAAAACGAAAATGTCTGTAATTCACTATCAGGACATGCCACACACATCAGGGCATGTCCTACCTTTTACCTACAATGCACCCTCCTGTGGTGCGTCTGATGTCCCTGGCCTACACTGTCAAAGGAAGAGAAGGAGTCCTGTAAACAAATTGCTCCAGGACTGCACAGAACTGGTTTTGACTAGGCACGGACACTTGGGCCTACCATAAGGGTGACTAATATGCAGAAAAGGGAAGGTTTAAGGGTTGACAAGTTGGTGCACTTACCAGTCAACATTGCAGTGCCAGACTGCACACAGGCTCTGCAATGGCAGACCTGAGACCCACTTTACAGGCTGCGTCTGTGGGTGGCACAACCAGTGGTGCAAGCCCACCAGCAGCATTTGATGTACAAGCCCTGGGCACACTCAGTGCCCTGTACTAGGGTCTGACAAGTAAACCAAACCAGCCAATCGTGGAGTCACTAATCCACACATAAATTTACCATAGGGAGCACTTGCCCTCTGGCACAGAATAGCATTGGCATAGCGCCCAAAGCATCTACAACCAGCAAAAACACATGAGGCACCAGCAAAAAGATGGAAGGGAGACTCAGGCCAATGGTGAGAGGTCTAACAAAATGCTTATATAGGGTGATGTGTAAAGTATGTATGCAATACCAAACAGTAATAAAGTCAAAACACAACGCAATAGAAAAACCAATGTAATTCGAAAAATAGAAAAAGAATTAAGCCAAAATGACAAAACAATCTGATGAAGGGAACAGAAGATGTGAAGTTTTAAAGATTTAAGTTATAATAGAGTAAAAAAGCACAAAGCGCCAGTGACCTTATGGTATGGTTTGAAGATTTGTAGAGTGCACTATCACATGGGAGGGTATCCTGGCACTGAAGTGATAGTGTATGTAAGTGGTTGACCAGGGCTAGAACCTAGGTGTAATTTTAGGTCAACTACAATTGAGCACATGCATGATACACTTAGAGTTTTTCCTAGTCAAAAACATTACCTTCTGACTCGAGCAGCTCCTTTCACTAATAAGACTCTCAGGACATTTGAGACAACCATTAGGGGCAGTAATCACTCCAGCTGATACTACCACAGAGGTCCAGTCCAAGTACAGTTTGTACTGGTGAACTGGTGACTTCAGAGAAAAAGGCCTCTTGCAGCTTGTTGTGTCCCTATGGCCACACAGCAGGTCAGCCAACTGACCCTTGAAGTCCCCTTCTTTGTCGTCGGTACGAGACAGTGCACATACAGTCTTTCGGGGCTTGTTTCAGGTCACAGAGAGCAAATCCAATCCTCCTTTGATCTTCCACAGGTTCTGAAATTATTCTAAGAAGGGTTCCATATGGTGCCATATTTATGGTTTGCGCTTGTCAGTGTGTGGAGTTGACTCCTTAACAATCCTTAACCAATGGGAATAAAGGTCCCCAGAAAAATCCTCTCCAATTTTGCAATGCATACTGTTTGCCTTAGCGAAATCTGTCGCAAATCACAATATTCTAAGGGAAATCCAAAATAGCACAGGCTTTCTCCCCTTGTAATGAACGTGTATGCCAGTCAGGGGTGAATTCAGGGAAACGATCAGTCCCCTCCCCTGTGTCCACTCAAAACTGGTTCTGGGAGTAGCTTTCTTCCCGCTGAGTTTGGAGCCAGCCTACCTTGTTGGTCCTTGGAGAGAAAGGCTTTACCTTCTGTAGGTCTTCCCTTGCACTAAACTATGAATGGCCAGGAGTCCCCTCCACCCCTTTCAAGTAAATTAAGTTTCCAGGCCCACCAAACTGTCCTTCCTAAGCTGAAAGGGATCACATGCCCCACATCCTATCCATTCTTTTACCAGGCCTATTCCATTGTTCTGCTCTGGGAGCAGTGTTCACTCCTCGTTAAGGTTAAAACAGCTGATGGAAGACTAATCTGTAGCAGCCTACAAAATCTTCAGACAGGGAAAAGATAACTTTCTAAAGGTTTTCCTAAATATTTATGAAAAATCAAACTTCACCAATGAATTGGACTTTTAATAAATATCAAACATAGACTTTGAATTACTATTTTAACTATTTCATGTCAAAGTAACAGATGAATGTTTATTATCTGTACTTTGATATTTTCTAGGATCTAGGTACAGTCCTTCCAGTGACAATTGTAATGTTCCTGTCCGAAGATGGATACTCCTCAGGGTTCGAGCGATGCAATAAGGGGTCCACCCCTTGATCTCCCCAACTCCTACAGTAACTGCATGGAGTATTGGAACGATCAAGTGAGGGAAGGAAAGGATGGGGACAGCAGGGAGTAGAACCTGTAATACAAATAACACATCATGAATTACATGAATGCATGCAACACTACTCTCATAAAGTCTCGCTAGTAGGACTAATAACCTTGAGAGAGGCAGACTCTGTCTTCCTTCAGACAACACGGTATTACCTCATACCGGAAACTAGGAAAGATGAAATAAGCATGTTACCATTAGACAATCAGATGCACCTTCAACACAACTAAACCACCTCTACTGTTGCCCGACACACATGCACTTAGTATTTATAGTCTGTAGGAATAATCCAAAAAGCTTGAAGCGCTTTATAACCCCGGAGCTCTTTTCTTTGGAAACAGAATTGTCCCGTAAGTTCTCAGCCCTGACTTATGAAGATTTAATTTGTTGAGTTTAAGGTCATGCCGGATTACTCTGTGAAACAATACAGGGTCTGTGTGCTGCCCTGTGAAAATACAACTGTCATAAGTAATACCTTTCCTCTTGGGAACACCCACTAGCCTGTGGGTTCAAAAGTCATAAAAAGAAAAGCTGGGAATCTCCCAAGCACCTGTGTGCTAAAAGTGTCACAGAAAGAAAAGCTTGACAACACAGTACAAAGTTCCCAGAGAACTAACAAGCAACACTAGGCTCCAATGAGGCTTGCTTCCAGGCAACTGTGATTTATCACTAGGCGTTGGGGGGTTAAAGGCTCCTGGTCTAAACGCCTTAACCTTGAGATCAAAAAGCAATAGTGCGGCTCCTAACTGGGAGCTCCTCTGCAGGAACAGTGACAAACACTCCTTTCTCGGACTGAAGTTCTGGACAACAGGAGCGACCGTTGCGTGAACGAAGGTAACGGCAGAAGGGGGAGGCTGTATAGCGTTCTCCAGCCCTCTCTTTTCCGCTGCGGTGCCATGAAAAGCATTCCAGTCAAGATTACGGTTCAGAAAGATAACCAACGGGAACGTACCGTAGTCCACTAATTTGGACGCCTCCATGCATCTTCTTGCTTCTTAGCTAGAAGCCCAGGTGACAATGATTGGCAGGATCGAATCCGGAATTACTCACTACACGACGTGCAAGTTGCTTCCTCTTATAGAAGCTGCTCCGCCTTCTCTCCCTGGGCATTCTGGGAGTTGTCGGCCATGCAGGCGCAACATCTGCCAAACCTCACAACAATAGCTTTTGGGGGTCTAGCCACTGGAGGAGCATAGAAACTTTCATTTTCCCCTTTTAATTATCGGGCACCCTTTCTTGTGGGTGACATGGCTATGGAGGAGTGACTTAATATTTTAAAGCAAGGTTTATCGCTTGTCACAAAGATTTATTGACATGTTTTACAGCAGGTTTTTAGGCTGTTGCAGTCACGCTGCACATGGTAGGCCGAAGAGATGTTTTACAGCGCAAATTTGTGAATGGTACAATAGGTGGCATTTAGCATCCAAGCCATGGGTGTGCTACAGCGTGGCTCCAGAAATTATTTCTAATCATTACTCACCATTTTCCTGAAACCTTTAAACCCCCCCAAACATGCACCAGTGGGGCCCATAACACTGTGCATTTACCCTGTTCACTTACACTTGGCTTCAAGGCTTCTAGTGAATCGCAATGGAGAAATGCTGCAACATTTGGTGGAGCGTCTAAAACCTATTTATTATTTACACTAAAAGTTCAAAACAGTTTTACCATGGTTTCATATTAAACACTTATATTCAGACACACCACCATAATGGCAATGGATCTGCTAGAACGAAAATTAGGCGTAGGAAGAAACAAAGACCAGCTTTTAATTCTTCATTTATCTAATTTTTATTCACAGAAATCTTTAGTATGTCTGACATTACGCATTTATTGATTCTTAATTCAGTAATTTTATTTCAAAAACATGATCATTTTATTAAGAGCTCAGAAAATCGCTTTATTATAGAATTCAGTAAAGTTTTAGCAAAGAACAGATAATTCCAAATTCAGTCTCTCCTAACATCCCTGACTAACACCCTCATCTTATCCTAACAGTCCTGCAAAGCAAACAAATTAAGAAGTTCATAAAATTCTTACATCCAGGAATTGGTTAGCAAATGGACAGCATCTCCGATAGAAATGGAAAAAGCGACCCCAACCTTACAAATCCAGGGTTTTTATACCCTAATTCTCAACTTAATCTATCTAGAAAAGTAACTAACATCACCATATTGTGTTCTGATTGGATACATTCGGGAGGATGTGCACTTCCTCACCATTACAGCATTTGTTATTCACGTGATTCAGCTACATTATTAAGCGTCCATTGTTTAGGCAGTCCGTGGCCTAGGCACATTGCATTTTAGCAACATTGCCCTTCTTTCCCATGGCTTGGATATACACTCGTTCACACTTGGCACCCATCCTAGGTTCCGGGTGATACAGCCTTGAACCTCTTCCTCAAGCACAGTCGGTTCACTTGCGCTGGCAGAAACTTTTGACGCGCCTGCGCGGATCAATACCCACTCGCAGTAGCTCAGAGCGGCCATTTTCTCACTAGGCCTCACAGGCCACATTCGGAAATATCATGATAACAAACAGAAATCCATGTTAATTTTAATAATGAAACCCATTCTGTTTACCTCCCCCCATGCTAATGTTTCCCATTAGTCGTTACCTAGCAATATGCCACATAAATGCATTTTTATACTTACATAATCGACCCTCTCCTTTCACAAAACATATACAAAAGCACATTTAAATAGCATTTTATTTATACTAAAGCCAAGCATTAGTCCACAACACAACAACAATCCGTTATTAGCTAGTATTATTGCAACATATAAGCAGAATTAGTATTCCCCGTGTGTAATTTAAAAAAATAAAAATAAAAATAACGTGTTCATCTTATTCTATGGTTGGTTATTTTCACAAAACATGCAATTAATAAACGTTATGGTTATGGGACATTGATTTCATGAGGGGTAACAAAATTTTGTGTTTGCCACCTCGCTCCATCAGGTGCATTTTGTACACTGTATGCTAGGGACTTATAGGCAAGTTAAATATGTCAATTTAGCATGTTTAACGGCAGACGGCAGGCACTTTACTCCTGTTTAGCCGGAGTAAAGTGTGCAGAGTTCTAAGGTCAGCAAAACACATAGGGCAATTAGGGTAGGATCGCACCAAAGGTGGTCATTTCCTACACTCTCTGTCCTTCTGAGATTGGAACCTGCGATACATACATTAAGCCCAGATCTCTGCAGCAGATACAGTCAATTAAGTTACTGTCATTCTAGAATTGGCACATTTTACATGCAGATTACGTACATGTCTCTGCAACAGGTACACTTCCATAACGAGATATAAGTCTAACATGGAAACCCGGCTGCAGGGTCTTTGCAGCATACATTAAATTATATGGCAGTCTTACTGTGTGTGAAACCAGTTATCTGTAGGATCCACACGAATTCACACTGCTGGTGTATTTACCCACTAAGGTGTTTTATTGACTTTGAGAGGGAAAATAACAAAAAACACTATTTGTGTCCTTTGAGAATGTCGTGATTAATTCTTCTGAACAAATTGTTTTCATAGGATTAATGATGGGACCAAGTAAGCAGCTCATGAATTATCAGTGCCTCAGCAGGGTAGCCTGGTGGACCTTTAAAATAGGGCCTTCAAATACCTCAGCCTTTCAGGGCTTTGCCTGCTGCATTAAATGTAAAGTCTGTCATGTATATGGTCAAAAGATTGTATGTGAGCCTTTTATGTGCTAACCCCCAGAACCAACTTTATGTTAGGAGTGACTTTGTACGCTTTAGGCCACTTCTGTGGGGCCTAGGAATACAGGTGGCAACTGGACAACCCTTGAAACAAGAACAAGCATTGCATTTGTTCTTGGAACCTGCTATATCAGCGAGATCACTTGCTTTTTAGCATTTGAATGTCTGGGTAGTGAAGTGAGTGTTAAAGGCGCTCTCTTGAAACGTGATGTGGAGTAGAATGCCTGTATGGAGTTAATCATAGCCTAGCACAAAATGAATATCACACCCATGCATCATTATATATAGGTTTAAAAAAGTATTAAAGTTACCTTGATGAGTAAAGGTTCAATACTACAGTGTCACTGTTTTGTTACAGTAAGGTATGTTCAACATTATTAAATGAGGGCATTCTAACTCTTCCACATGTGTAGGGAGACCTTACAAACTATAAACTAATGGTGTGTGTTAGGCAGGCGTTTTAGTATATGTGGCACTGGCCAGCACTATTCAGGTATCTGGTCTCACTCGGAAGTGTTCAGAATCTTCTGTTCACGTGTTTCTGTTCAGTTTAGGAGGATGGCCATTTGTGCCTTGGTGTTTGTGTCAGAAAGGAGATGCGTACAGTGAGAATTACAGGGTGACTGTTTTGCAAGGTCACAGTGGAGGAAGTAGTGTCTAGACACTTAAGTCACTTGACTGTTGCTGTCCTTGGCAGTTGGGTCCAGAGCAGCTCATGCAATACAAAGGAGGGTATCTGTAGGTTGAAACCTTACCATAATCAATAATTCAATCAATCAGGGAATTGTAAGTGTGCTACTCACCCATGCGTGTCTCAAGGTGCTGGGGAGGAGGGTCTGGAACTCCATTCAGTCAAAAAGACAGGTCTTGAGGGCCTTTCTGAAGGCGTTCAGGGAGGAGGAGCGTCTGATGTTGGTTCGGGAGCTTGTTCCGGTCTTGGTCACAATGTAGGAGAAGGCTCTTCCCCCTGTTCTGGTTCTTCATATTTGTGGGGTTTCTGCAACGGCGTGGTTGCTGGATCAGAGGTTTTTCTTTGGTGCATGGATGGTGATTCTCTCATTGAGGTATTGGGGTCCGGTGTTATTGAGGGATTAGTAGGCATGGGTGAGTCATTTAAAGGTGATTCTCTTCTTGACAGGGAGCCAGTGGAGGTTCCGTAGGTGTTGGCTGATGTGTTTGTGTTGCTGGAGGCAAAGGACGAGTCTGGCAACAGTGTTCTGTATCGTTTGGAGCTTGTGGAGTAGAGAATTGTTGATGCCGGCATAGAGAGCGTTCCTGTAGTCAAACCTGCTGGTTATGAGGGCATAGGTGACTGTTTTCCTGGTCTGGAGGGATCCATTTGAACATCTTGCGGAAGTTGCAGAAGGTTTTGGGACAGATAGAGGTGACAGCGTGACCTGCCGGTTCATGAAGTAGGAGGAGTCCAGTACGACGCCAAGGTTTCTGGCGTGGTCCGGGGGGTTTGGAGGGGTGCCGAGGGCGGTGGGCCACCAGGTGTTGTTCCATGCTGCCATGGTGGTTCTGAGGATGAGGACTTCTGTCTTCTCTGATCTGATTTGAGCTACAGGCAACTGTTTCTCATCCAGGATGTGACGTCTTGTTGTCCTTCCTGGAATCTGGGTCTGATAGTGGTGGGGTCCTTTGTGAGGGAGAGGATGAGTTGGGTGGCATCTGTGTAGAACACTATGTTGAGGCTGTGTTGTCTGACGATGGCGACGAAGGGGGCCATGTAGATGTTGAAGAGGGTAGAGGGCAAATTGATGATCCCTGGGGTACTCCACAGTTGTTTTCCGTTGGTTCGGAGAGGAAGGGTGGCAGTTTGATCCTCTGGCTCCTGCCCTGCCTAGCTGCTTCCCCTTCGGTCCAAGGGGAAGCAGCTAGGTAAAACCATGCGGCATTGCTGATCAGGAACATTGTTTCCAACGAGGCGATACCGCCCCCCATGAGACCATGATGTGCCATATTGCACCAACAAATGTTCACCAATGAACATAACAACGCCTGTACCAAGTAGGAACAGCGCCAATCACTGTAAATATTTTTTCTCACTAATCTAATATTTGAATCCTAAATCTAGGTTTTTTAGGAGTGGTATTATACAGGGCTGGTCCCTGTATGGTCCTGAAGAAACGCTAGGGGTAGCGTGAAACATGTCGACCAGGTACTGAACCAACCCACATTACTGGTTGGTCCACAGTACAAACCCCACTTTTAACATACCGGTCTAGGAGCAGAATAAAACATTGAGGCCCACTAGCACGGTATTTTTAACACTCACACACACATCCACTCCACTTACTCCCACTACACATAGTCCTTCACTTCATAGTGCTCCTTCGTAGCTCGAGAGTCGCAGCACGCCCCTTTTCGTAGAGAACTGGGATGACCCCGATGATGAAGCATGTCACCGTGAGGAAACTCCGGTGAGTGAGGGGATAACAAGAAAGAAAAATTCTTTTCTTTCTGGACGGCTACACCTACACACTACTGGTAGATAGCCCACACACAAGACAGGTCCCTGAACCCAGACACTGGCTTCATTTTTGTAAGAACACAAACATGAACATTCTCTTGCCTTAGATATCCATTTTAAACGCACACAGCGTGGCAGTACAGTCAAACCCATTCGGCTACTGGCAAATGGATTTTTTGGGGGATCCAAAGTTCAGCTTGATCAAGTACAAATTGATCTAGCAGAGCGGACCTTTGGACTTCAGTCCCTACCTAAGAGGAATCCCTGCATCTGAGGCCGCCGCAGCTGATAGCGTGTAAAACCTCGCCGGACCCGCTTCGCGGGTCCCGCAGCGCCTTGTGTGTCAGAGGCGGCTGGCTGTGTGGGAGTGCTACAGAGGAGGCGCGGGCAGGTGAGAGCGTCGGCGGGGCTGCGAGCACGCAGGCAGGGACTCCAGTGTCCAGGAGCCCCTGCGCGCCCATTCACCACACCTGGGCTGCTCTCCCCGCTGGCCACGCCCCCGCCTAACGGATTGAAAAGTCGCCTCCTTCATCCGATCCTTGGAACTTTTCTTTCGAGCAGAGCGGACCTTTGGACTTCAGTCCCTACCTAAGAGGAATCCCTGCATCTGAGGCCGCCGCAGCTGATAGCGTGTAAAACCTCGCCGGACCCGCTTCGCGGGTCCCTCAGCGCCTTGTGTGTCAGAGGCGGCTGGCTGTGTGGGAGTGCTACAGAGGAGGCGTGGGCAGGTGAGAGCGTCGGCGGGGCTGCGAGCACGCAGGCAGGGACTCCAGTGTCCAGGAGCCCCTGCGCGCCTATTCACCACACCTGGGCTGCTCTCCCCGCTGGCCACACCCCCCTGTCCTTTAACCTATTAGCTAGCTGCATCAGAGTTTAAAGCCGACCACTCCCTCCGCTTCGCGGGAGCGTGCCGGGAGAAGCCCGGGACAAGGGCGGGACCATCTGTGGCCGTCAGGGGCCGAAGGAGGCCGGGCTGGGCCAGGTCTCTAACTCATATAAAGGAACTGAGTGTTATTCTTCCCCCTGTTACATCTCCTTTGTGCACGCCGTCAAAGGGACTAGTCATCTTTTGTCCTATGGTGAATATGTCTAGTTCAATCCCTCCTAGTGTGGGTTCCTCTTTCCAGGGGCCCCTTGATAAATATTTCGACAAGGTCACTAAGGAGATTGACAAAGAACTTCTTCTTGTTGAAAAGTGGGCTGATCGTCGCCGGTCCATTGAACTTTTGAAACAAACTTTGTTGACCTCTCAGCCTGCATCTAACAATTCCCAAGATATGGCAGTACAAGGGAAAGCGATTATTGATCTGGACGTAACAAGCACTGACCAAATTCCAAGTATATTTCGTATTCCTAATTGTTCTCCTGTTTTCTCTCCTACGAACAGCGAGGGCCGTCACATTAGCCCTAATCTTGTCCAGAGTAGCTATATTGACTTTACCGATCATGTTGAGCAGATTGCAGCCCCAGAGTTGCATTCAACCCTTACTAATCACTCGTGTTTAAGTGTATCCCAGGGAAGGAATTCGCTGAACCCATTCTAATATTGTTTCTGATTCAAATCCAATAGAAATGTACAGGCTGTCTGCCCTCCACCGAGGAAGAAAAGGAAAAAGGGGGGGGTTAAAAGAAAAGGTATAGTTCAACAAACTTGTCCCCCCACCCAAATCACGCAGCTAACCGATTTTTCGGTACGTCCTGTTATTGAAGTTCCCGTTGGGTCTTCTCTTCCACCAACGCCCTCAGTGGATGCCAATACTGGGTTCAACAAGGAGTGTTTTGATATCTTTGAGAAACTCCTGAAATCCTATATGCTACCCATCCTGGAACGCGTAAGGTTACTAGGTGAAAAGATGGACCAACTTTTACTCACTGGGTTTCCACCTTTACCAACGAGTTTGGTAGGCCAACCGGCCCCTCTTTCAAAGCCCAGTGTTACTGCTGCTCCCTTGAAAACTCAATCTGGAGTTTCCACTAACAACATAACACATAGTAAACCTAAAACACAACAAGGGCCTTCCGCACCTAAAAGTGCTTCCAATACTGTTAAAGATAAGCTGAGTGTACAAACTACCAAGTCACCGGCCGTGGGGAGTAAGGTTTCTAACACTGTTAAAGATAAGCCGAGTGTACCAAGTTCCAAGCCACCGGCTGTGGGAAATAAGGCAACCCACAATACAGGAGTGGCCAAGTCAGTCAATTCCTCCTTTAGACCCAATCTAAATCGTAGAAACATGGTAGATCTTCCACCTGACTCAGCCAACTTCGTTATCATTATGACGGGTGTGCCTCCTCTTCTTAATGGTAATAGGGAAAGTAATGATAATCTAAAGAATAAGGTCATCTTTTGGTTGAAGACTAACAGACCACTTCCGGCCCATCTTAATGGTGATATTATTTCTGTTCGTAGATGCAAGTGGGTAGGTCCCCGCCCAAAAGATATTGAGGGTGACATCGTGATTATTAACTTCAGGCATCACAGGGTAGTGTCCCATCTCACCGACTGGTTCGTGGGAAACTACAATGGTGGTATTTCCACGAGGAATCTAAGTTATTTCTACCCTGAGTCACTGGTTAATCCACAAGGCCAACCACAAGGCCAATCACAAGGACAATCACGCCCGTTAAGTAAACCACACCCCCTCAAATGGACCAACTTCAACCATAGATTTAATGGGCCCCAGATCAACCCAGAAGCCATGTATCAAGCTTATTCACAATCAGCATACAATAGTTCTACTTACACACCATCTAGGGCTAACTTTAATGCATACCCACAGTTCTTGGGTTGTCCCACACCACTTGATTTTCCAAAACCCCGGCAACAGTTTAGCCACCCTTCTAATTTCTACATCCTTGGCAAATTCATCCAGCAGAACGAGTTTTGGAACATCCCGCTGAGGAATCTGTACGCGCCCCTATCAGACCTGAATCATATTGATTGACAATATACCTTTGCAATGGCTGATGTGGGCAGTCTGGAATTCCCAAGGGATGTAGTTTCTAAATCTAAATTGAATGACTCATGTATAGTTTTAGACCCCAGGGGCCATCCTGCTCTAAAAGTAACGGTAGCTTCTATTGAATCGTATGGGTCTAGGGATACACTAGTGGTACAAGAACCCATAGATCCAGTAATTGCATCCATTGAGTCTGGAACCCCAGCGGCAGGTACTTTGGGTGAGCTTTCTGGCTCAGGTATATATGACGAACTGGGTGACAGTGTTGTTATAATGGGAGCTGCCAGTATGCAGACAGTTGCTATTCCAAATGAAAATGTTGAGTGTCCTCTCGATAAGGGGATACCTAATGCTCTAACTAATGCCCATGGTACTATTATGGGTAGCTGGAACATTGCAGGTCTGGTGTCTAGATTGTCTATACCGGATTGGGTTAGCTTCATTCGTAAAGGGGATGTTTGGTCATTCCAAGAGACCTGGTCACTGCAACCACTGTTTCTTACTGGTTACTTGTCCTTTAGCAAATTGGCTGTTAGGGGACAAAAAGGTCGTGCTGTAGGGGGCCTGACAGTGTGGGTTAGGCAGAAAGCGGGCATCATAGCCGAAGAAGTCTATATAGACAGTCCGGACATACTACCTGTTAGTATAAAATCCACAAGTGGCTTGGATATTCTGGTAGTTAATATTTATGCCAGGGGTATTTAGGGAGGTAAGATCTCTCCATCCCTCATCATCCTGGATGATTACTTAAGTACAGCCTCAGATGTAGGGCTAAAGGTGGTAATGGGTGATCTAAACTCATGTTTTGAACCCCTGAGCCAGGATGACGGTTCTTTTGTTGAGCCTGAAGACCAGGCCTGGGGGATCCCACAATTGGATCTAGTTCCGATTAAAAGGTGGTCTCAGGTGGCTATTTTTATCAAGGGTTTCTGTTTGGATCATGGCTAGCGCGCCCTTAACGGTAGAACAACTTCAGATAGGTTAGGTAAGGTTACTTTTAGCAATGGTAGGCATAGTAGTAGAATCGACTCTTTTTTACTGGATGTTAAATTGTGGCACTTGTTGGTGGATATGGAGGTAACATCTCGCCCAGAAAGCGATCACGATCCCTTAGTGGTAGCATTTAGGGACACAAGTTTCTCAGGACTAGAAAATCATGCCCACAATGTCATTCAGGACAACGTTACTCTCACTAATGACACTAGAAGAGTACGTTGGACAAAAATTAGTGCGGATCCTGAAGCCTGTAAAACTATTAGAGCTGTAGTTTCCGATTCCCTGGATAACATTTCCAAATGTGAATCTCAGGAGGTAATTAACACTATGATCACTGAAACACACATTCTTATGTTTGGGTCTCTAAAGAAACTTTTCATCAAATCTCTGACTAAGAGGGGGGGAAGGAGGTGTACAAAAAGGTTAAATTGGTTCGATGATGAGTGTCGTCGAACCCATGCTGATTTGTTTAAGGCTCTGAAACTTAAGGATTTGAGCCGTATAAGGGATTGTAGGAAGGCTTTTAAAGCAGCGAAGCATAGAGCCAGGGTGAAATGGGATGAAGAGAGGTGGTCCGCATTGGCGGATGCATGTAGCTCCAAGAATTTCCAGCAGTTTTGGCATCTACTTAGATGGGGCTTGTCTCAGGATGATCGGCCGAGTCCTTCTTCAGTGGGTGAACAACAGTGGGTTAGTTATTTTGGGAAACAATTTAAGGGTCTGGATTGTTGTCTAGGTAACATCTGCTGGCCATTACCAGCTGACCCTCTAGTGTTTACCCCAATAGAAGTGAAATCTGTATTGAACTCTATCCCGAGAGGGAAGGCTCCTGGACCAGATTGCATCCCAGCCAACTTATTCCTCCAGGATCAAGATCTATGGGTTCCTTATCTGGTACAGTTGGCTAATGCTCTGGCATCTGGGGCCAGAGTTCCTGATTCTTGGGCCGGGGCGGAAATATTGCCTATATACAAGAAAGGTGATAGGTCGATTCCCTCTAACTATCGGGCTATCAGCCTAATAGATGCAGTACAAAAAATTATAGCCCGTCTTGTCCTTGTCAGGATTCAAGATTGGATAGAATCTGAAAATATTCTGACTCCATTACAGGCTGGATTTAGGTCCCACGTTAGTACTTTAGACCAGGCCTATCGTTTTATGTTACTATTCTGGAAGACGGTCTTTTTAGGCAAAGGCAACCTTTTTGCTGCATTTGTAGATCTTAGGTCTGCTTTTGACCTTGTACCTAGGGCTGGTTTATGGAAGAGCCTCTTAGATATGGCCATGCCGACTCCTATTGTCAATTTGTTAATTAGTTTACATAGGAATACCTACGCCCAGGTGTGTTGGGGCAAACCGGGGGAAGTGACAGACAGGTTCTCCGTGGCAAAAGGTGTTAGGCAAGGCTGTGTTTTAGACCCTACCCTTTTTCCCTATATATTAATAGGGTTGTCAATTATTTTGCTAACCATCCCACAGATGCCCCTTCATTAGCAGGGATGAAAATACCTCTACTCATGTTCGCTGACGATACCCTTTTAATGTCTAAAACCAGACAGGGTCTTCAGCGGGCCCTCTCTAGGTTTGAGTTATTCTGTCACGAACATGAGTTAGAGGTAAACGTTTCTAAGATCAAATTTATGGTCTTAAGATGTCACAATCAGATCTCTGCGAGGGTCACAATGGGGGGTCTGCCCCTTGAACAATTGAAGTTGTTCACTTACTTAGGAGTTACATTCAGGGACTCCCTAAGCTGGACCCCACAGATTGAGCTTATGGCTTTGAAACATCTCCAGGTTGGAGGTGCGCTGATTAAAGAGCACAAAAGATCCTATACTCGGCCCGTCTCGCCACTTATTAAAATCTACGGATCCAAGGTTCTTCCCTCTGTTCTTTATGGGGCGGAACTTTGGGGGTATAGCAACCTGGACCCCCTGAGATTATCCCAAAACAAATTTCTCAGGGTAGCCACAGGGTTGCCGCAGTCTACCCAGGCGCCTATGGACGACGCTGGAGTTTAACATGTATGCAAAAGCCTGCCTTGATGTTAGAAACATGCCCGGTTCACTGAATATAAGTTGGTTTAGAGAACCTAAATTGTCACTCTATGCTCTAGGGTTAACTAAACTTTGGGTGGCCCCTGATTCGGCAGACTTTCCCACAAAGAAAACATTAAAAGCACTGTATTGGGACTGGGTGACCACAAACCGTCATCAGAGATTGCCTTCTATCAACCTTTCTAGTAAGTTCATTGAACACAAAGATGCCTCTAAGTTTGAAAAATACTGGGACCTAATTACTAAACCAATGGACCGCAAGCTGTTACATCAACTTAGATGTGGTACGCTGCCTTTAAGGGTATTTACCAACAAATGGTGTTCAAGGGGGTCAGAACGTTGTCCTCATTGTCAAGATTCGAGCGAAAGTGTTGATCATTTTTTGTTTGTCTGCACACTATATGCAGCTCCAAGGACCAAATGGCTCGGCCCAGTTTGTAGATCCCTGGGTACTCGCTCAGCTATTGAGGCTAGCAGACTCTTAAGAACCAATCTAACCCCTTTCATTGTTACTGGTGTGGTGAAATTCCTCGGATGGGCGTGGGTGATTAGAACTAATTATATAAAAAATAACCAGTGCTAGGATTGCCTTTGTACACTCAAATAGCAACTTTTAATGCTGATCCTGACCTTCCTGGTTTTATATTGTTTTTAATCTATCGTTATGTACCCATTATAAGAATGTCTATATCAACTGATTTAATACTTTTTAATGCAATAATTAATTATAGGTTTGTACCCATTATATATATGTCGGTTACATCTGTTTTATATGAACTTGTTATTTTATTGTGTATGTTTGTCTTTTAAGATAAAATAATCGAATAAAGACTTCTTAAATGGTAAATGGATCTATTCATAACAAATATATTGGAATGTTCCCATGTTCTGGTCCAGACCTCATGGCAAGCTTTCCATAATATCAAAACTACTTGTGGATTCTAGTCAGACCACCCATCAGACAATCAGGTAAGCATGGGCGGAAAATCCGTTTCGGTCGCGGATTTTGCGGATTTTCGGTAAATTCGCAATCCGCGAGATTCGCGAATCTCCCGCAAAATCCGCAAATCCGCGAGCAGCGGATTTTGCTCGCACTGTTCGCGTGAGTTCGCGGCTTCCCAGTACAACTTCGCGCCCCGCGAATAAGCGTAAATTGCAGAAATACGATCTTAGCAAAACTGAAACTACTTACCAGGTTCAAAAGTTCAGGCTCATCATTAGTAGCCATTTCCTGTAGTGCTTCCTGAGGGGCCCCTCCAGAGTTCAGTTGCAACTATTATGTGACCCTGCTCTGAACCTCAGAATAGTTACACATATGCCACAAAGGTCCTGAATTTCAGCTAAGGGAGACAAGCAGGAGCCAGGCTGGAAGTTCAAATCCATTGATCAGCCTCTAATTCATTATTGTCAGTTGGGGCAGGGCAGGTGTTGTAACTAATTTTGCAACAATGAAAGCACTTAGCAAGTGCAAAAGATCACTAATCAGGAAGCACTAAGGAAGCAGGTGCCAGCTAAAAAAATATTCTGTGACACATTAATCAGCCCCAAATTAATTCAGGTCACTTGAGGCAGGGAAGGTGTGCTTTGCTTTGCCACAATAATGTACACTGACTGGACAACCAGAGGGTGCTGTGATGAAACAGAGGGTGGCATGGGTGGGCCAGAGGGTGGCATGAGTAGTCAGAGAGTGGCAGTGGTGACAGAGAGTGGCAGTGATGAAGAAGAGTGTCCCAAACAGGCTGGACACGTAGAAACAACAAGTTCGCAAAACTTGCGACCCGACAGGTAAGTTCGCGTTTGCGAAATTGTACAAAACCCTCGCGAACTGGCAGAAACCCGCGCGAACACACAAAAAAAAATCCGCAAATTCGCGAGAATTCGCGGATTTTGCAGATTGCGAGTTAGCAAATCCGCAAAATTCGCGAACGCGAGATTCGCAAAATTCGCCCATGCTTACAATCAGGTATTGTTGCTGAGCTTCCATTTGGCACTCAACATATGTTCTTTGTGTAGTTGAAGGAGTGACCATGACCTTGGTCAATGTAGTATCCTGATGTTATGGATTGCCTCTCCCATGTTTCCATGTCCCTGGCTGCTCAGCCTGTGTGAGTGTTCTGAATGGAATGTTTGGTGTGTGGGCTATCAGTGGAATGCTTGGGTGACTGAATCAGGAATGACAGCTGGATGGATGGGGCTGAGCAGCTAGCAGGCTGCTCCTGGTGGGGTTTATGATATGGACTTATTCATCTGATGGAGCTGTTGATTTCCACCTGTTACTACCTGTTAACCTACCTGTGAATAAACCTACTTGGTTTACATCTACCACCGTGTCAGTCATCACTACAGTCACAGCCTTTGCCAACGTGATGTTTCCTTTCAAATGGGCATGTTGAGCTGTCAAAACCGGTCTAAACCAACGAAGTGAGCTCAAATGGTCTATAATTTTTCCTTCAAAAGTATGTGGAGCTAAACCTGGCAGACTCACAATGATCAGTGCAGGAAGAGTGAGCAGGAAGAGTGAGAGAAGTGAGAATCGCAAGAGCATGCACATGAACAATGGGCACAACTTTCTCACACCCACAGTCTAACATGTCAGTTGGTCTCCTGTGGGCCATACATACACTTGAGTACCCCCATACTGAGTAACACCATGCCTTCATTTACTCAACAACATGCTTTACACAGACTTTCTACTTATACTGGCTGAAGTAAGACATCCCACTCCCAGAACACTACATGGATTTACTATGGAAAGTCAGTAGGCAGTCACCACAAAATAGAGAGCAGGAGGGAAGAATTAACTAGGGCAACTGATGCAGCATATTCCTAATTTGTAATCATAGACTGTTTGCAGCCACATCTTTTTATTATTATTATCACGAATCATGAATAGATACCTTTTTTTCTCGTTTTCGTTTAAATCTTATACATTTTCACGTGGACTTTCCCGAGATGGATTAATGGGCCAAGTCTTTGCCACCCTGCTAGTGTGACGTCCCTCCACCACAAAGCAGGATGCATTGTGTTCTCTTTTACAAATTCCACAAAATACCTACATTAATGTGAATTGTTCCACTTTTAATGAGAAACGGTTTTAGGATTTGTAAACCAGCCATGATATTGTTATAGACGTTACAAGAGGTTTTAACTTGTTCAATCATGATTCCTTATTTATACAATACTAGCAGCCCGTCCCGACATTGTCCGGGAGCAATTAGGCTTCAGAGCCCCCGCCTGCACGTAGAAAAAGGGATCGGTTAGTCTCTGGGTGTATTTAAACCTTTTCTTCCAGACCATGTTTTGGGTTTGCATAAGAGCCCACTTTTCCACCTCCTGGTCACCTTTTTAGATGCTAGGGCAGCATTCTTTCGACTTCAGTATACATGTCTGCATCATATCCACTCTTGTTAGTTTCCTCACTGACTTTCTGACTGTGCTGAAGGATGAACGTACTTCAAAAGCCGCTATTTGGTTCTCTCTACGCATACCAGCCCTCTCAAGCCTTCTGCCATATCCCTTGTGGTCCAGCTGGCTGTATACATCATACCTGTTCCCTTCCCACGCTGCATCTACTACACCTTGTCACAGCACCCCTTCCCACGCAGCATCTACTACACCTTGTCATCTGTTCCCTTCCCACGCGGCATCTACTACACCTTGTCACAGCACCCCTTCCTGTGCGCTCGGTCTTTGTACCTCAATACCTGCTCCCTGGCTGCCTCAGCATCATGTCACTCCACCCCCTTTCTAGCGCTGTTGCCTTTTGACTATCACACAAGTGAGTGACCCCTTTCCTGACCCTCTCTGATACTCGCCACACGTCTCTCGTTTATCGGGTCCCCCTTTCTTCGCCTCTCGGTTGCTCCAATCACGTCTCACCAGTCCTCCAGTCTCCGCTCTTTGCAATCAATGCTCGGACGTCAGCGTTGGTTGCTCCAATCACGTCTCACCACTCCTCCAGTCTCCGCGCTTTGCAATCAATGCTCGGACGTCATCGTACACCGCTCCTCCCCTCCCTCCTGATGTCATGACGCACCTTGTGGCCGGCGCTACTTTCAAGGGACTACTTTTTTATGGTAAATTTTTTTAACTACGTTTATTTTTTATTTTTATATAGCCTATGTCCATCTCCTGGACCTCCCCTTTCCAACGCTGTATTAGGTGTTGTGATTGATGGTGTACTTTTTGAGTTTACCTGGCTTAAAGGACACAGTTCTCTCTTTATAATAGTAGTATAGATTTTGACTGAGAAAATGCATTTCTTTTACCTGACAATGTAATTATCTGTTTTATGTTTGAATGTTTTTTTTATCTGAGGTTTTTATGGATTTTTTGCAATGTATTTTTATCTTTTGCTTCTAACTTTATTAGTGTAGTAGATCTTTTATGGTTGTTAAAACTGAATAATGATCAATGAATTGAATGAAACGCAGGAAACAATACATGCTCTCTACAACTAATAATCAGCTGCCACTTACCATAACCCCTGGAAATTGAGATGTTAGTCAGCCACATTAAAATGAGCATCACTTGGGGTGGACCAATCTTCTGTAGAATTGAGTGCTTTTTCAGTAAGCAGCTGGTTTAAATCTAGGAGAAGCACCTTCCAGGGCACTTCAGATGTGGCTTTCCCATGCTGGAAACAGTGGACATATCAGAAATGATGACATCAGGAGCAGAATGACATAGAACTTATAAAAGTATTGTCTCTTGAGAAGTACTTGTTGAGTGTGTAATGCACATTTAAGAAGAATGCTATTATGACTGTGGTAACTGATGCTTAACACAGTGATCAACATTATAAAGAGAAGTCTCAATGTTGTATGTATGTGTGTGTGTGCCTATTTCACTTGAGTAGTGCCATGTGTTTCTGCTCATTCCAAATGTTACACACTCTATTTTGCTTATTGCAATACTCTACCATTCAGGCAATCATTATTCTTAGAAGGCACCTCCTGTCAGATGCCTTAGCTTATGCTTGTATTTAGGGATGTGTGAAATTTGCACAATTTGCAATTGAATATGTACGCAAAATTTCTGAGTAATTAAGAAAAATACAGGAAATGCAAACCTGGTATTTGGAGCTACATTGTAGCGATAAAAGCATACTCGCATGAATTTATACATGCTCAGACACATTTGGCACTAAAAAAAAAACAAATAACGACATTGAATAACAGCTGTTTACTTTCTGTTGTTTGCATTCTTCCCTTGTGGAATTCCCTGCCATGGCCTAATAGGATTCTCAAAGTTATGAGTAAGAAGAGTTATGTTCGATTACTGAAATTACGCAAGCTTACTGTGGCATAATGCAACTTTTACCTGCCTTAGGCCCACATGATGGCAATCACTGACACAGCCACCCAGTGATATGGTACAGTAAACTGCCCACAAGGACGTGCGCCTGGGCCCTTTCATTGTCGGGGCCATGTCACCGTGACACCCATGATGGATGGGTGGAAGTGCAAGTGTGCCCAGCCCTCTAGGGAGTGGCTAGGAAACTCCTAGCCTGCCAAACACTGGAACGTGTCCTGCAGGACACCACAGGCCTACTTCTAAGAATGCTTCAAAATGTAATAAGTTGCACACATAGTGCAGGAAGACGTTTGAAGGGAGACACACCCCTATTAACACAAAGCAGCTGTCTCTGTCGAGGGAGTGTGCTTTTCATGGATCAAAGAAGAGGTGGAGGAAGTCCACAGCAGGATGGGCCACAAGCTGAACCCAGTAGCGGCTCGCACAGGTATGAGCGGTAGGACGGAGTGGGGGCTGGGGTGGTTGTGGTGGAAGTCTACAGACAATGAGATAGGTAATATTACATGTAAAAAAGCACTTACCTAGCGCTCGCCGCATCGCTGAGTTGACATTACGGCGAGCGCAAGGTGAGTGGTTTTATTTGTTTATTCATCTAATAGTACTTATCACATCGTCTGTCGACTTTCATCCCTCCCCCCAAGCCTAAATCCCGGTCCCACCACCCTGCCCTACCTCTCTTACCTGTGCGAGTCGCTACTGAAACCCCTCAACATTGGCTTCCCACAGCGTCACCCATTAAATCAAAAATGTATTTAAACACAGAGGGTTCAGGGTGCTCTGGAATACTTGCTGTAAATTATCAGCTAACCTGATTAAGTCACTGCGATCCGAAAACCTTTAACATTTACCCACCTCCCTTTCCCAAAGGTTGACCTTCTTTAACCACAGGAATCATATTAGATCATAAGGCAGAAAAAGCTCATTTTCAGATCACCTTAGGAAACTTGCTATTCGACACGTACCCAGCAGTAAAACATTGGTTCAATGTGTTCCAGGTGATTTAATCAGTGGAGCCAGACATTATGCTCTTACTAAATCACGGTTAAATAATGCATCTGGGCAAGCAGTCTCAGATATTTTTAAAAAGGAGGTGGAATCCCAAACGGAAGCCGGTTAGCAGTAAGGCGGAATAAAAGTACCAATAAAAAAGCTTTCATAGTCAGTAAAAATGTAAAACAACAACATTCTACCAGTAGAGTAAGGAGTTCTTAAGGTATATTTGTACCATGGGTGGGGTATATTTATTGTCCCAGTCTATTTTTTGCAAATTAAAGGCAATAGATTTGCAAATTGTTCATGCAACGCTGAGCAGCAACCAATCGTGCCATATCCACCACAATATCACACTGCTTCACTCCCTCCCTGCACTGGCAAACTTTTTGCTGTCTTGTGCCACACTGGAAATGCAGCCTTCTAGTAGAAATTCTGTGCTTAGACATTGGGGGAGATTTACATACATTTTGCGCTGGATTAGCTAACCAGCGCAAAGTGTTTTTTTTTGCTATTTACTTTCCAACACAAAACTTGTTTCACGCTGGAAAGCACCCTCAAAGTAGCGCGAAGCAGCGCGAAGCAGCGCTTTG
The DNA here is from genome assembly GCF_964263255.1 of Lissotriton vulgaris. NCBI lineage: Eukaryota > Metazoa > Chordata > Amphibia > Caudata > Salamandridae > Lissotriton > Lissotriton vulgaris. The sequence continues at coordinate 1,179,106,250 of NC_141694.1, read as the reverse complement.
CATTAGTTAGCACCTGATGGAGCAAGGTTGCACACGTAAAAGCGACATGCTTGTATTCAGCCCTCTTGAAAATAATATTAATGTACTAACTAACATGTTTCGTTATATTAATATTGCATTACACAACATTTTTAGTATCTAGGGGAAGCTCGACAGACAATGTGCTTTCCTAACCATAATCCTCTTGCATTAAAATGGCTGCTGCTATGCGGGATTTTCTACTGTGCATGCGTCTGGCACCCTCACGTGACATGACGTATTACTTCGCTTTGTGGGAAACTTTTGCTTCTGCGCACTAGAATTAAGATGGCTGTTTTGTGTCCTAGCGTGCAAGAAGCTTGCATCGCTGATTTTGCTAGCTGTTCGTTCTGCCTAAATCTTACAGCAATAGTTTAAATAAATTAATGGGAATAGAGTAGAGATAAGTGGTATACAGTGCATTCATTTATTCTGTGTTTCTAATAACTGTTTCTCTTCTATTTGTGCATGTATCGTATTTGGGCCTGAAATGAACCGCTGAACTCCATCTTTGGAGAAACTGCGCCTGTGCAAAGAATCTCAAGCTATTGAAGCCATGGCATTGAACAAGTGCCAGCATCAGACAAGAGCTGTGAAAACTATGAGAAACATGAACTCCTAACCCTGCCAAAGGAAGCTAAATTGTATAATTTGTTAAAACATTGTATGTCATTGATACATCCACTGCCTGGTGGAATAAAAGTGCATGGGAAGATAAAGTTATGAGAGGGACTGAATGACAGTTTCCTCATCTTAATATGGTGTGATGACCTCTCCTCGTCTTTTGACCAATAACATTTTGGGATTTACACATTTGCAACATTAGAGGGTGGTACACTGACCTGGAAAATAGTATAACTAGGGTAGGCTGAGCTAGTTAGATTGTCCAACTTGACTGAATAGCTTACCTGTCACTGACCCAACGCACTCTATAGGTGATCGAGAGCAGAGGTGCTGGCGGAGCACTCTGACAGAAGATTTGATAACCCAATCGGGGTTCTGGAGAGGAGTTCGATGACCCAATCGGGGTTTGACTGTTAGCTGCAGAGAGGGTTTACAACGCTGGCATTTTGAACTTTAGCTGTGGTGCCGATCTATCTTAGCCTGTGGTGGTCCTGTCCTGATCCACTTTGGTCCGTAACCTGTACTGATACTGGCCTGCACCTGTTCTTTTTCGCCTGCACCTGCACTTTGGGGTTCTTATTCTTTATCCCAGCCCGTGGCCAGGGTTGGTCTTCACACCATTCTAGGTAAGTATAAAGTGTGGGTTTGTCATTGTACTGTTTTCCCTTTTCTACCCACCCTGTGTTTAATGCTTAATGATATTTCTTTCCAAATTATTGCATATGTTGTTTCAATCTTCATTCATTCTAATAGAACAAGACATTATTAATCTATTATGGTTTCAAACATTTAAGAATTAACTTAGATAAAAAAACTTAAATCTTTACCGAGTTTGTGGTTATTTATGAAACGCTAATGTTATTCTACTACCTATTTTCTTGCTAACTCCTGTGATCCTCTAGGACTTTAGGTATCGGTGTCTTGGATTGGTAAGTCAAAATGGTATAGGTCCTGAATGGTCAAATTAGAATTAAAATTGATTGAGTGTAGGTTTACCTATTCAAAGTGTCTATAGTTTTATGGGCCCAGGTGAGTATGGTAAACCTGAGCAGGTGAGCCTGCGCTCTATCAGTTTATTTGGTAGCAGCGTGATAGTTAGGGTTTAGTTAAGATAGGTAGTTAGTTGTAGTTAGTTGATTAATTAAATTACATTTGTTGGTTAATTGAATTGCATTGTGTATTTTAAAATTATATTGATTTGTATGTATTAACTAAACTTGTTTGTACCTGTTATATGTTTGTTTTGGAATCCCCGGGGGCAGAATAACAGGTGGTAAATGGAAGCCACTCTGTAGGGAGGTCACTTGCCTGTGGAAGTAAGTGTATGGTTAGGTAAAACCGGAAGCTCTGTTTTAGGGACCTTCTGTATAAATGTGTGAATAATTGATAGCAAAGAGTTCGCTAGTGAAACTTTGGTGTGATTTCACCTAGAAAGGGTCACACTGAAGAAGTAACCGGCTCTTCTGAGCTTGACTGACAGCAAAGGGGTTCGCTGATGAAACTTTGGCCTTATATCACCTAGAAAAGGGTAAGCCCGAGGGAGTAACATGTTCTTTGATGCTTGAGTGACAGTTGGTAGTCGGAAGGGATCTACTTGTAATGTTTGAAGAGTAAACGGAAGGGAGTTACTCGCAGTGAATACAAATCATTCTTTTCTTTGAATTAGTCACTCAAGCATAGTGGCAAATGTTTTTACGTCGTTAATTAATGAAAATGAACATTTAAAGTGAATAGAAATAAGTTCTTGTATTACCTTGCAAATGAGGGAGGCAGTTGCAGAGCTGCGCTGACTTCACTTAGAGCCGTGCTGGTATTGGTCGAGACAGCGGGTGTGAAGCTGAGGTAATATTGTAAAGGAGGGGTGAATACAGGAGCGTGACAACTTGTCTCATGAGAAAAGCTGCACAATTATTGGCTGGATTTATTTGAATTCTAATTCTTGATTGGATATTGAAAATAAGGAACACATTGGTATTGGAGGTTTTACATAAACAAACTGAGTGTCATCACAAAAGTAAAGTGGCATAAAATATATGTGGCATATAGATCCAGGATTCATAGGACATAAACCAGATAAAAAACATCTAGTCAGATGATTAGAGGGAGACCTTATATCATTTACGGAGATAAAAGAAAATTGTTATTTGTCAAGAAAGTTAAACATTTCTTTAAAATGGATAAACCGATAAAAACCAGAGAAGGGATTATTATTCTATCATTGAATACCCCCGCATCATACATTATGGTTGAAAGGGGCTATCACACTTGCGTATGGTTAGAAAACTGGATAGAATATACAAAAGATGATGGAGTTTTGGCATTTCCAGAAAATGGTACCTTCAATGGTAGAGTTTTGTACAATTTAAGAGCACGCATGAATGAATTAGATCCCAGACCTCAATTAACCCAATACCAAGCATTAGAGGAATGGAAAACAAAGGCTTTTGAATGAGATAGCTCTAGAAGCGTCAGAAATTGGAGTACATTCTATCCCAGATTTCCTAAAGAGACAAGAGATAAACAGATGAAACAATGGAGGCAGTCCATGTTAGTGGAAGGGTTATACCCTGTCCGAGCTTTAGAAGAACAAACAGGAAGTAAAAGTACTGAGAAAACTAAAAATGTAATGACAAATGTTGATTCAGAAGATGAATACTTAGAGGATTTATTAATCAAAAAACCGCCGCCTTATAATGAGGAGCCAAATCAAGTTAATCCTAGTGCTCCATTCTTAAAGCCACCTTTAGTTCCGCAAGTAATACATGAGGCATCATTTGAAAAAGTTTTAGATGTAAAGGAACGAGAAGCAATAAACAAAAAAAGAAATGAGTTAATTCAGAAAATTACACAGTTAAATACTAGTCCTGAAGCTTTAACTATTCCGGTGACTATAGGTCCTGTTGTTCCTCTATATGAAGATAAGCAAATCAGTTATAGACCTCCGGTTCTAACTACACCTGTAGTGCAGCCAAGAAAAGAAACATTAATAGTGGATGATCAAGCAAGTGAATGTGAGTCAGAAATTTCTCTGACAGATTTACCTATAAGAGAACCAGTAAATAGCTCAGCTAGGAAAACTACTCCTGTAAATTCCAGAGAGGTACAAATAGAAACCTCTTCAGGTACGAGAAGTGCTACTGTAGTTACCCCAGAAGAAATTGAAAGATGGTCTCGAGAAATAGAAAAACCAAAATAACAGCCAAAGACATAGGATATTTTTAAATTAAGAGTTGAACTGGAAGAACTGCTTGCTGGAAATGTGGGGTTAGACCGATTAAATGCATTAAATGAAGATGAATTATTTTTTATGTGTTGTAGTATCACTCGAAATACAAAAAAATCTCATGAAAAATTAATAGGTTTGGCTGCTGAAATGGGAATTGATATTGGGAACTCTACAGTGAAACCATATCGAGCTGAATTTTCGACAAAGATTTAGAAAACATGAATGTGTCAGGACGTAAATTACAGATTAAAGAATTATTATCATTATTACAAAAGTGGGGTGATTTAGACAGATCGAAAGCTAGATGGATAAAGAAAAAGGAAGAAGCTCAAGCGAAAAGCACTGTATCAGAATATGTATTGAAAGAATCAGAGAAAGTAGAGAAATGGTGTCCGATGAGGGAAGTGTCAGGAGGAGGCTATGTGCATGTTCCATAGCCCAGACAGGATATTCTATCATTTACAAATGATTTCCTGTAACTCAGAAAGAAACCTGTAGAGTGGTACAGACAAGTCGAGAGATTTGAAAAAGTTTCAAAAGTACTGTTGAAAGATTTAGATGGGTTATTTGATACTGTGGTTCCTGCGGATTTATGGACAGAATGTAAAATAGTGGTTGATTGGCCTCATGATGAGTACCCTAGAGACACGAAAACAGGAGCCCCTCCAGATGAGGTTATGAGAAAATATAATCAAGTAATACTGTACTTGAAAGGAAAGGTAGCCCCAAAAGAAACAGATTGGACAAGAATAGACAGAACTACCCAAAATAAGGATAAATCAGTACATGCATACTACAAATGCCTTTTACAGGTATTCAAGCAGTACAGTGGCTTAGAAAGCATTGATACAAAAGACATGACACATTTTATTTATTGGTTTGTGTCAGGATTAAAACCAGAAGATTAGATGGACAATAAACGAAAGAATTTAGGAGAAATGTAATGTGGGCACAGGTAAAACTAGCAGAGCAACAAGAACTCCAAATGAAAAATACTCAGACCCAAGGAGATGGAAATGGGAGTAAGCCTAGGGGAAAGTTTAACTGGGATGAAGCTAAAAAGAAATTTCCTTGTCATGGGTGCGGAAAGTTGGGGCATTGGAAGAACGAGTGTAAGGCTGTATTAAATAATAAAATGCAAACTAACAATTTGAATTCACAGACGCAGAATGATATATCGAAAAAACAGCAGCAAGTGGTAATACAAAACCAGTTACCACTGGCGCCTATGCCAAATCCTGGGACTCAAATGGTAAATGGTAAATGGTAAAAGGGACACAGTGACACCCCAATTTCTTTTGAGTGACACATATTTTGATGAATACAGTTTCTGATGGTGCCTGAGAGGGGAGGACGAGGAGTGCGTACTTGGCGCATCCTTGCAGGTAGATGAGTCAGGTCCATACATTGAGGGAAAGTTTGAAGGAAATTATGTTACCTTTCTGTTGGACACTGGCGCTACCCGTTCTACTGTGAGAACAGCAGACGTTCCAGACCTACCCTTCTTGGGAGAAGCGATACAAGTAGTGGGTGTTTCTAATAAACAAATTAGTACCCCAGTTACAGAATCAATGGAAGTCAGAATAGGCAATTTTAAAGAAATGCGCACGTTTGTTGTATGCGTCTCTAGTCCAGTAACCCTGTTAGGTAGAGATTTGCAGTGCAAAATTAATTGCACTATCTTTTGCAAACCAAATAGTGTTGAAATTCAAACCCCTGATGAAGATGGAATGTATAAATTAATGTTAGCAAAACTAGGAACTGAAAATAAAAAGTTTACCTTAGAAGACTTGCCAAAAGAGTTACAACATATGGTAAATCCTAATGTGTGGGATTTCACAGGAAAAGATGTAGGATTAATGGCAAATGTCAATCCAGTAAAAGAAGGTGCAGTTTACCCAAGTATTCAAAAGTACAAAATGAGCCCAGAAATAAAACCAGGAAGTGCACTAGAAATAAAACGTCTAGTTGAGGCAGGTATTTTGCAGGAGATAATGAGCAGTCCAGATAATTCACCCATAATTGGCATAAAAAAAAGAGCGGGAAGTAAAGGGTCGTACAAGACCTCCGCAAAATTAATAAAATTGTTATCCCATGTTGTCCAGTTGTACCAAACCCTCCTGTAATTTTGTATCAAATACCGTGGGCAACAGGCTGGTTTACTGTAACAGATCTGTGCCATGCATTTTTCTCCATACCATTACATCCAGATAGCAAATATCTTTTCACATTCAAGTTTGACGACCATATCAATGTTTGGAATCGTGTCCCTCAGGGGTACATGGAAAGTCCATCGATTTTTAATCAGATCTTGAAAAAGTGCCTTGAATCCCTTATATTGCCCGGACAATCAATCCTGGTGCAATATATAGACGACATACTGGTGGCGTCTAAAAATCAAAATGACTGTGTTGTTGGACCATTGCTTTACTGAATCATTTAGGTAAAGGAGTACAAAAAGTATCACATGGGAAGCTGCAATTTTGTACTAGATCAGTGAAATATCTGGGGCACCAGATAGAGAGAGGTGTTAGATGGGTTACTTCTGAAAGAATCAGAATAATTCAAAACATGTATCTACCTCAAACACAGAAATCTTTCTTGGAGTTGTAGGTTACTGCAGGCAATGGATATTGGGATTTGCAGTCCTAGCAAAACCTTTGATTCAAATTACAAAAAAAAGAGCAAAAGACCCATTAGAATGGGATGATGAAAGCATGCCATCTTTCCAAAAATTACGAGATTGTCTGTGCTCAGCTCCAGCATTAGGGATGCCTGACTATTCAACAGATTTAGCATTGTTTTGTGATACACGAGACAATTATGCACTTTCAGTTCTGACTCAGACCCATGGTCTGATGAGACGTCCTGTTGCATATTTTTCTTCTACATTGGATCCAGTGGCAGCTGCATTGCCAAGATGCCTGAAATCAGTAGCAGCAACTTGCATGAGTCTTGAGCAAAGTGAGTCTATTATTATGGGACATCCAGTAACCGTATATGCCCCACATGCAGTTGTGATTTTGTTGACCAGAACTAAAACTCAGTACCTAACTCCTAGTCGGCTGACTAAGTCTGAACGAATTCTTGTAGGTGCAGAAAATGTGACTATTGCGAGCTGTAATATTCTAAACCAGCAACATTATTGCCCGATTCACAATTTGCAGAAGTCAAAAATGAAGTTGAGCATAATTGGATTGATCTTACAGAATACTGTACTAAACCTCGCCCAGATATAAGAGAAGAGACACTAATAAACTCAGAACATGAGCTATTTGTAGATGGTTCATGCATGTGACATGAGGAAGTAGGTTTGAGTGCTGCTTATGCTGTGTCTACTCTATGGGGTCCAGTTGAAGCATCCTATTTACCTGGAGTCAAATCTGCACAAGTAGCAGAATTAATTGCATTGGCAAAGGCTTGCAAAATTGGGAAAAATGTCAAAGTGACCATTTATACTGATAGCCAGTATGGCAATTGAGTTGTGCATGATTTTGGCCAACTCTGGATGCAAAGGGAGTTTCTGACTTCATCAGGCACTCCTATTAAAAATGGAAAATATGTGAAAGATTTACTGAAAACAATCTAATTACCAGAATCAGTGGCTGTGGTTAAGTGTACTGCTCACCAATCTGGCAATGACAGAGTGACAGCAGGTAACCGATATGCTGACCAACAATTAGCTCAATATTGCGCCAAACATAAAATGGCAATAAACAAGAAAATCGAAACAAATGGAAACAGCTGCCAACTTATGTTGCCTGAAAGAGTGAAAACGTGGGAAGAAGTGAGAGACTTGCAAAATGATGTAGACCAAAAAGAAAAGAAAGAGTGGGAAAAAATAGGTTGTCAGAGAAGGGCTGGAGATGGTGTCATTGTTTACCTTGATGGAAGGCCTGTGTTACCAGACTGTATGCTTGCTCCTATGGCTAGGATGTACCATGGTGATTCTCACCCAGGGCGGGACGCCATGATTAGATTGTTCAGACAAACTTGGTTCAATGCGAAGTTCAGGAATGTAGCAGAGAGTCTTTGCAATAGGTGCTTAATTTGTCAGGAAATAAATCCTGGGAAGAAAACTGTAGTGCTGCCAGGAAAAATTGGGAAAGCAGAAGGTCCTTTTATTCGTCTTCAGATTGATTTTATTCAGTTACCCCCTTGCAGAGGAATGAAGTATCTCCTTGTCATTGTCTGTCTATTTTCAAAATGGGTGGAAGCCTACCCTCCTCGCAGAAATGATAGGATTACTGTAGCAAAACTACTACTCAGAGAGCTCATCCCACGTTTTGGTTTTCCAGCAACAATTGAATCAGACCAAGGAAGTCATTTTAATAATGAAATAATTGGTCTAATCTGTGAAGCATTTAAAATTGAGTAAAGACTGAACTGTGCATACCGCCCAGAGGCTTCTGGAGTGGTGGAACAACTGAATGGCACAATCAAGTCAAGATTGAGAATGATATATGAATCTACTCGATTAGATTGGCCTGATACTTTACCTCTTGTTTTGATGGCATTCCAGACAGAAACACAGGCTTGAGTCCTCATGAGATACTGATGAGAAGAGCAATGAGGGAGGCATGGATGCCAGGACACAAGCTGATAAATATATCTGATGACATAGTACTAGAGTACTGCAAAGAACTGGCTGACCAAGTGTGTTCTATCTCTAATCAGGTTGGAGAATACGCTGTTGCCAGACAAACAACTCCAGCACATGATCTAATTCCAGGTGACTGGGTTGTGATAAAGGAACATACTCGAAAATCTTGCTTAGCTCCGAGGTGGGGAAGCCCTAAACAAGTGATATTGGTCACCACCACAGCTGTAAAGTGCAAGGGAATTCCGAATTGGATACATGCGAGTCACACCAAAAGGGTGACTGAACCCGATGTAACTGAAGCTGAAGGTTGTGCAGCTGAGGAGTCCCAGGAAAGTGATTCCGAAGTAGTTGATGATGAACAACCGAGCACAAGTCAGGATGAATTGATTCCAGTGATTGACATTCCTGCAGATGTTGTGAGAACCAGAAGTCAGACTTATTTAGATAGACAGAGTGATAGTGAGTATGAGTCAGGAATAGAAAACGACTCAGATTGCAAAAATCAAAGCTGAGGAGGAACAGATAAGGAGAGATTAATATACTAAGACATTCCAGATACCTGTCACAGTTCCAGAGTCTGAGGAGGGACAGATAGGTAATAGAGCGAAGGCTCAGGAAGAAGAAAAACAAAAGATCGAGATACCTGAGCAGGATCAGATAGATGTAGAAAAACGTGTTCAGGAAGAAGAAAGGGAACCAAATCAAAGTCAAATACAGCACACTCCTGAACAAGGCCAGATTAGCATCCAGGCAGGAGAAACAGAAACAAGACCTGGACCAAGCCAGATAGAGAGGGATACAGACAAACAAAGATGTACAAATTGTGCAACAACTGAACGAGAATAAAAGAGGAATTGAAGAAAATCAAAGCACAGTGCCAGCTAAAAGACTCAGAAAGGGAGATAAGTGGCCTGGTTTTGTCAAAAGATTGAAATTTCGCCTTAAAACAATAAATGAAGAACCAGAGCAAGTAAACAAAATATTGAGTCAAACTGGGCTCTCTACAGAACAACCAAGAAGGAGGATTCCACGGCTGAAAAGACGGAAAAATAAGTTCGGAGGCCCTGAATGGACCTATGTCATCCTTGAAGATTTTGAAAATTTAGAACTGAGTGATGAAAGTGATGATGAACTGATTGATGATCCAACAGACAAAGAAGTGAGACCAAATTGGAATTTCCACAGATTAAAATACTGTGAAAAAAAAGTCTCAAAGAGGGGCTAAGTCTCCTTAGTCGGAAAAATGGCTGATCATACTGTTAATGGTAAACCGAAAAGAAACTGCTTAAAAACATACTGTAGAATATGCACATGTAGTATAGTAATAGTAATCATAGTATGGTTAGGACTAATGGTAGCTATTCCTTATCTAATGAGTAAAAATGAGAAGAATAACACTAATATTCATGAGAAAGTAGATACACCTGAAAAGTTAAATATACATGGAAGAATAGATAGTTTTAGTCAGCAAGAGGCAGAATTAAAAGCATCAAATGAAGAAGGCTTGCATTATAATAGAGTTAGAAATAGAACACACTTAAACATATTTGCAAATCTGTTAATACATTATGTAGAAGCAATGGAAATAATTGATTGCTATGTCTGCATGAAGTTACCTACATCTGTAGCTGAGGGTGTTACTTACCACCATTTGCCCTGACTTATGGTATTTCATGTAGTATTTTAGCTAGTTTATTTTATAAGAAAGGACCCTTACAATATTATTATTCTAACTCAGACGTGATTTTCTCTGAACTTCATATACATAGTAACCTGAATACTGTACATACTAAAAGTGACATAATTCGTTATATGGGTGAATATTTTCTAACAATAGGTACAATAGATATAGCACACAATAATAATTTAACATGCATATTACATGAAGAAGAAAAAATATTTTTGAATTTAGTTGAGAAAAGGAGAGAGGATTTCCAGAAAAAAGCTACAGAACAAAAACAAAAAATTCCTAAATGGGCAGAAAATAAAGAATACACCTTGAATGGCAAGACTCAGGCTGCTATGTTGCTGTACTTTGAAAAGAAAGGGAAACTCTGTCTCCACAGGGAGAGAACGAGTTATTATAACAATATATTCATTGGTTCTAGTGAATGTGAACACAATTATAAAGTAATTGAGGGTTGGGGTTTCAAAGATGGAATTGAGCCAGTATTTCCTGGAATGTAATACATATGTGGGAATAAAGCATATTACAAATTGCCTGATCACTGGTATGGGAGTTGCTATTTTGGAATAGTATTCCCAAAGGTATATCATGTAAACAAAATCACTGAAAGCAATTAAGAAACTAATGGACTAATGCGTAGTAAAAGAACTAGTTTTGCAGAAATTGTAAGTGATATATTTAGTGCATTGATACCTTCAGTGGAAGTGGTTCTGAATACTCAAAGAATTTGTAAATTGTCAACAGTAGTGGATCGTTTATCGTCTGACACTGCTGGAGGATTATTTATGATCAACACCAAATTGATTGTGATAAGGTCAATGGTTTTACAAAATCGACTTGCTCTTGATACAAGAGAGGGCGGAGTCTGCAGAATGTTGAAAGCGCAACATTGTTGCACTTACATACCTGACAAAAGTGTAGAAATTAAAGGGTATGTAAGGAATATTACGCATTTAGAAAAATAACTCAAACCACTAGAGGTTGATAGTGCATGGAAAAGACTTACAGATGGTCTCTTCTCTATAGGTAGTTGGTTGTAGGTAGAATACTGATGCCAATGGTGGGAATAGCCCTACTGATTTTAGGGATAATAATTTGTTGCTAATGTCGCAAGCATTTACACATTTGCAACATTAGAGGGTGGTACACAGACCTGGAAAATAGTATAACTAGGGTAGGTTTAGCTAGTAAGATTGTCTGACTTGTCCCAATAGCTGACCTGTCACTGACCCAACGCACTCAATAGGTGATCGAAAACAGAGGTGCCGGAGGAGCACTCTGACAGAAGATTCGATAACCCAATCGTGGTTCTGGAGAGGAGTTAGATGACCCAATCGGGGTTCAACTGTTAGCTGCAGAGAGGGTTTACAACGTTGGCGTTTTGAACTTTAGCTGTTGTGCCGATCTATCTTAGCCTGTGGTGGTCTTGTCCTGATCCAATTCGGTCCATAACCTGTCCTGATACTGGTCTGCACCTGTTCTTTTTCGCCGGCACCTGCACTTTGGGGTTCTTATTCTTCATCCCAGCCCGTGACCAATGTTGGTCTTCACACCATTCTAGGTAACTATAAAGTGTGGTTTTGTCATTGTACTGATTTCCCTTTTATACCTACCCTGTGTTTAATGCTTAACGATATTTCTTTCCAAATTGTTTCAAATGTTGTTTCAATCTTCATTCATTCTAATAGAACAAGAAATTATTGATCTATTATGGTTTCAAACATATAGGAATTAACTTAGATAAAAGAACTTAAACCTTTCCCGAGTTTGTGGTTCTTTATGAAACGCTAATGTTATCTACTACCTATTTTCTTGCTAACTCCCTGGATCCTCTAGGACTTTAGGTATCGATGTCTTGGATTGGTAAGTCAAAATGGTATTGGTCCTGAATGGTTAAATTAGAATTAAGATTGATTGAGTGTAGGTTTACCTCTTCAAAGTGCATATAGTTTTATGGGCCCAGGTGAGTATGGTAAACCTGAGCAGGTGAGCCTGAGCTCTATCACGCCGAAGGGGCATTACATGGGTGGACGATGGGTGTTCCCATGCGAACACTCAAGCCTTTTGTCACAAAACCATATTTACAAGGATTTGTAGACATGGTTTTGCACCAAAAGATAATGCTCCTCCAAAAGAGGCCCAAACAGAAGAATTGCTTTAATTTCTTTGTGCTTTTCCGACGTTGCATGCATGCTGCACTGTGGGGCACGCATACAAAGTGGGAAAAGCTTTCCATTGTGTTTAGGCATAGTATTCTGTACAAGAAGGCTACCCTTCCTGTACAAAACCGATGCTAGACTCATGCACACACCCTAGCGCTGTGGCGCTAAGGTGTGTACATGGCGCACACCCGTTGAAATCAGCACTGGTGCAAGTGAAAGGGGAGGAGAGAGTCATATCTCTTAAGATATGGCACTCTCCTGCTCCCTCGTTGTCGCGAAACGCAGCACAGCCTCGCGGGAGCTGCGCTGTGTTGCATGACTTTTTTGTAAATCTCTCCCATAGTTTAATTCTTTTCCCACTCCGAATTTGTATTGTACAGTGCAGCATGCATGGAAAGTTGGAAAACTTTGAGAAAATACGTTTTCCCAAACTCTATGCGTGCCTTGAGGAGAATACATTTTTAGCACAAAGTGTTGTTTACCTTTTTAAGTAGGTAAGCCCAGATGCTACCCTTGGAGTGTTACCTTGACGAAAGTAAAGCAAACCTCTACTTTGTGTTACTTAAGGGCCACTTTACCACACAAATCAGGATTTGCACTTGAAAGTAAATCTTAACACAAAACTTTACACCAGTTTAGTTCACATTTGTGACCCAAATCCAGCAGAAATTATAAGTGAATCTGCACCAAAGTGTGCTTTACTCTCCCATCTTAACCTCAGCTAACTCCATGAGACTAAACATAAGTACAATTTCTAAATTTGCATCTAGTCAACTAGACTCTCACTTTGGTGATATAAGAACACTGCACAGCTGTTCTAAGTAAAATAACATGTTGTAAGTGGTAGGAGCATATTTTGATTCAGAGCATTTGGAGAAACCTACCTTAGTACATTTTTGCCCTCATTACGAGTTGCTGTATAATGGATATGATAATTATCACAACTGAAACAATCCGACTCAGCTGAGTCAGAATTTATCAGGTACAATAAATACAACCCAAATAGGAGTTTTAGGGAATAGCATAAGGATTGTGGTGCATTCCACAGCCTATGGTCTGGTAAATACCGGGCAATGACATATGATAATGTATCACAAAATGCATAATTACAAATAAGTGCAATACCAGCAGTTACCACACACATCACAATTAACAGGGCTGCTCATATGCAATATTTCTATGGATCACAAAGGATATAAAGTGATGGATTACAATGTCGAGCAGAGGCATAGGTCGTTGGTTCTGACCTCACAATTTGGATGCGATCAGAAACATCCATTTCACTATTGCAGCTTCTGCGGTGGGTGGAAATACCTGCAGCACAAGCTGCCATAGCAAAATTGATATTTGGAACCATCCCTGCACTGTGTGGCAGGCACCGTGAGGTCCCCCAAGCCCCCATAGCAGAGGGCCAGCGAGGAAGGGGGTCATGCTAGATGCCCCAAAGTCATTTTCCGACAGTCTTTCCATGCCAGAAAAGTCCACATGGGAAGGCTGCTGGAAAATGACATCAAGATCCCGACGGCGGAGCCACCTTCTTTAAGGGATCATCAGCATTTCTGATGCTCTGACGGGCTCAAGAAGCCCATCAGAACAGCAGTGGATGGCCACTTCGCCCAATGCCTCTGCCTGCAACATCATAATGCAGCAGACAGACTGAAGGGGCAGATGTTGGACGGACTGACACCAACGTGCCATCGGTGTAGGCCCCACTGACTTCGTGATCAGGCACAAAGTGGTTTGTATGTTTTCACAATTGCAGTTTGGTCAAATGGAGGACAAGTGATTAAAGCTTTGGGAGAGAGTACAGAAACTGTGTTTATAAATGCAAAGTCATCCCTGTGCATGTGCATTTTTTCAGGTAGACATAAGGTACCCACATTTGTGCATGCACACACACATACACACAGACATATCCACCTCCCATACACACACACCCACATATATAGACACGCCACCCTCTCTCTTTACATATTTAGAAGCGATGCTGCTAGCTAACCAAAAAATCTATTTGAATTGAAATTATATTCACCAGGTTAAGAAATATATGGATTATATGTTGTCTCTGAATCTAAGACAACTGTTCAGAAAACTACTACATGAATCTGTTGACCGGCTTGGTACTGTATTAACTAACTCACACACAAAGAAGTGTGAAGCATACTTATAGTAATCTCCTGATTAATAACGGGCGGATACTTTTTTTACTCCAGATTCTAGTTGATGGCCAAGCCTTAAGGGTAGGGGGAGAAGGAACAGTGAGGAAACATTCTGCTCTACAAGTTTAGGTCCAACCATCCATGCTTAAGAAAGCAACACCTTCATTCTCCTATCATGTTTTGACTTCTACGACAAATGTACATTTCATGAGTGTGACTAGAGGTGGGCGAGCCACTGAAAGCTCGAGCCATGCTCAAGCCAGATGCTTTAGGGCCCTATTATGAGGTTGGCAGTCGCCAGCCATAGGAGCGCATCCGTGACCACAAGAAGACTGCTGAGCCATTGGCCGTCCGACCACTGTATTACAAGTTTCCTGAGGGGCCAGCGCTGTGGCTGAGGCGGTCTTGCAGTGGTGGGATATGTACTTCAGTATGTTTTGATGCCTGTGTGTGCATTCCAACTGCATATGTGTTGGATGCACACATATGCATGATACATGTTTGAAAATACCACCTACCCATTGCGGAAGTGTGACTCATATGTGGGCAGTTCCGGTAATGGATATATGGTACCAATGCACTTAGCTGTATTTCAGGGCAGACAGGGTCATATTCCTTGGGGTGATGGTTCTCCTGTGTAGTGGGGACCAAGAGAAAGGGATGCATGTTGAAATCTACTGCAAAGAACAGGAAAGGTGTGAGTATGCACCCCAAATCCTTTGTCTATGCCAACCTTTAAAAGGCAGTTGGACCACCGCAGTCAGCTCATGAGAAATCCGACCTATGATACGGAGGGTGGTCTTGCTCCTCTGTACCGCTCAAGGGAGGCTACCTTCCTCCGACCGCGAACCCGGCAGTCAGCGGTCTGCTGGAGGTGCCAATGTCACTGAACAGGTAACACTCCCAACTTGTAATACGATGGACGGCTCGACGTTGTTGGACCGCCTCCACTTATGCCAAACTCATAATAAGGCCCTTAGTCTCCCTCGAGCGCAAAAGGAGCTCAAATGTTACAAGAGGTGATGCAACCTAGTAGCTACAGTTGCCAACCGAATAATTTTGAAACCAGGTTGGAATCCAGACCTTAATTTGTCATCCTGTGAATCCTGGCAAATCTAACTATGCTGGGAAAAAGTGCAACATAGTCTGTGTCTGCTGTGAAGCAATGTTATGCCCTTTAGCAAGTTTGCTCTATGTGAAACTGTCAAAAATAAAATGTTGATTTTTCCTGTCATCCACCCTCTAATCTCATTCTGCGAGAGTTTTGGACAAAGAATTAAGTGACGGAATTACATTTTGAGAAACTGAAAAATCTGGGCTCAATCCAGTCATGCCTGCTTAACCAAATGGGTGAGAAAATGCTTTATATCAATGAGCTTACTTTTGTCATTATAATCCATGAGAGCACCTTCAAATATGTGAGTTCAGTTTATGTGCTGCGCAAAAATCTTTGTTGTGTTTGATTTAATGGGCTATAATGTTGCTCAATCTATAATAAGAATCTAGACCACATACAGGGTGTACATGACAACTGGCTTGCCTCTTATTTCACTAATCCAATTGTTATCATGGCAGGAATATTTTTCAGTTCATGTTTGAAAATTCACTTTTAATAAATTCTTCTCAATGCAGAGGTATAATCTGATGTACTCAAGTGAAATGATTCCGGGTTTCAAAGAAATACCCTTTTTAAAATGTTGAAGACAATCTATTCTGTTTGTTTTATAGCTTACATGCCTAATATTTTCAAGGCTCTGCTGTACACAGGCAGCCTGATCTGATCCCTGGCTGGGCTCTGACTTGGCTCTCCCTGTTAATTTGTTGGCACACCCATCTCTAACCATAACCTGCTGTAGTCCAAAGGCTTCCAAGTTTTCACAAATGGGCATGTGCTAATCTCCAAGTTCCAAAACGCTTCAATGGTTATATTGGTCTAGGAAAAAGGAGCAGGAGGAGAATCCAGTAAGCCAGCAATCCCGAGCCATTGATTGAAGGAGAAAACATGAAATAGAGTGACCAGGAGGTTGAAATCCTCATCAGTAATGCAACCAGACATAAGGCCAAATAATGTGTCTCTTAAAACTACCTTCTGCTGAAAAAACATGTCCACTGTAGAAACGTTTTGCAGAAGATAAATATCATGGCACCCACAATGAGGACAGTGAATGAATTGAAGAAGTTCTGGCATGATATAAAGTACGGCATGGAAGAGAAAGAACTGCAAATCAGAAAGGAGGCACTGTTAAGAAACAGTGGACCACAGAACACTCCACTACCAGAGATGAGCACGCGGATGCTGCAATATAGTTGGTCAGTGGAGTCTTAGTTCAGGACATGTAATGACAAACACGGAGTAATAGAAAACCCAAAGAGAAATGCAACATACATAATGCGGAACTAAGATCCTTTATAATCACATGCATAATATGACCTCCAGTCCATGACCAATTGAATTCACCCCCACAGCCATAGCTATGTGAAATGTTATGTACTGTTGCAATAATATGTCACACCAGATCAAATCATATCCAAGTCACTGTAAGGTGGACAGGAGCAACACAGCTGTCAAGAGTGTTATTTTGGTCATTTTAAATAAGGCTTCCTTTATCTCCTAGCCCCTTTAGAGTAACAGGGTTGAGATTGTAATCTTGCCCCTGGAGTAGTAAGGTCTAGGAACTCATGTACAGGTCATGGTGAAGTCAGGACGCATAATGTACGTTTTTCTCATAGCATAAGCCTTATCAATGAATAACATGGCACACATAACTATTGGAACAGATGTAGCACTGCATGTCTTACATTGCCCTGAATTTGACACTTTCCAAGGGATCCCAGCGATTACTCAACATGATGTCCCCATATTTGTTTTTGAGCACCTTGCAAGAGTCTAGTAATGTGTTTGTATACTAATCCAAGTCAGAATATAGTAGATACTAAACATCGAGGAAAAATTATCAAAACAAATATTGACAGGGAGGTAAGTCTAGATTTTCTTACCTGTAGAAATTAGGAATAGCAAATCTTAACTTCCCTATGTTCAGTGACCTTTTGATGTTTTGTCTCTCGATATTCTGTCTGCGATATTCTTGTATGCTGATACTGTTCATGCCAATATTCAGAAGTACACAGCCGCAGCCCGTGCAGGTATAAGCGGTGAAGCCGGGTGGGGGCGGGGGGGGGGTTGATTTCGACAGAAAACAACATGGGAAATGTAATTATTTATTTAATTTTCCCTCATGGTTGTCTGTCGAAATCCCCCTCCCACCCTACATGGCCTCATCGCATGGGCCAAGGCTGGTACTGCAATCTGGTGATAGAGGCTGTTCAATAAACTGAAGTCCCTTGACTTGTGGCTACCTGTGGAAACCCCAGAAGTCTACAATGGACTACCTGCTGAGGGTCCCAATTTAGAAAAAGGCGAACTTCAGAGTGCAAAGGATGTTGGGCAATGGAAAAACACAACATATTAGCAAACATCTCTTGCCTATATCTCAGAATATGCCAGATTCCTGTTTTGCAATGGACCTCTATTTGATATGCCTTGGTGTGTACTAAATACATTGACTTTTGCGGCCTGATGACATCACACAGTCGTAGCTCTTCCTTTCTTGAACAAGTACTATAGTATCCACCACTTATATTGTTTAATGGATTCGAAATGACACTTCTAATCAATAATATATGCCTCTGATAAGTTAAAAGAAAGCAAGCAGTGTGTATGAGGAGATTTCTTAAAAGAACATTTTATTTTAGCTGACATTTTGTTGGAAACTCAGCAGTAACATTAAGTGAAAAGTAAAAGAAGAAATGACTAAAAGAAGGGCCATTGCCTGACAGCCTCACCAAATATACACCCCGGCAAAATATGCATGCCAATTTACACAAATTTGTGTGTGCATAACCTCTGTCTCAAAGGCATATGCTAGGTAGAACAGGGCTCATGTCTACACTTGGCATGATTGGTTGTTGCTTAGCTTCTATTACCAGGAAGGGGTGGATCATCTACACCCAGAAAGGTGCAACCTCAGGTTTATGGTCTCCATTTCCCCCCCCCCCGTAGTTTTATATAGCGCAAACTTGACCCAAAGGTATCAGGTATCAGAGCGCCTTACATGAGCACCAGTTGCATTACACAAGGACACATTCATTTTTGTTAGGCAGGGGGAGATTAAGTGATTTTCCCTAAATAACAGTATGTTGAGCATCATTGCCGAGACTCAAACCTGGGGGCATATTAAAAAACAATTGATTTATTGAAAATTCAATGATTACAAATTACCAATCAAACAAAAATTGGTATTATAATTATTGAAAAAATCCTGGAGTGGATTCTAGAATCACATCAGTGCCCGAATGGGGACACACACTAATTCTTCGGAGGTGCAACTATGTTCTAATTAATAACGCTCCAGTTCGGAAAGCGATACCCCAGTAGCACGACACATACAATTAGAATTTAGAAGGAAAGAATAGAGAATGAAACACACCAGCTGTGCATGTACTCTAAACATAACTTTTAGAAAGTAGACATTTTCTTAGTTAACCATTCTGTATGCCTATGTTGGTTTGTGTATTGACTGTCTGGTTTTGGAGTGACAGGGGCTGGGGATGTGCATTTACTGTAGACAGCCACAATGAGGGTTGAGGTGTGTCCTACCTTTCCTTTATGACTCAGAGCTGAGCTGAATAGACCTTGGTTGCATTTAGAGTGGTGGGAGGAGTTTCACTTACACCTAAATAAATATGCAGTGTCTCCTCTGCACAATGCTGTCTCTACCTACTTTAGTGATGCTGCACTAGAGAGGACAGAACTGCTTTGGACTGGGGTCAGAGACCCTTACCATGATGAGAACAAAGGCAAAATGGGGTAAAAGTAGTGGACCTTAAACCCTACAGAATTGGATCACTTCTGGACCCAAGAAGAACCTTTTGACAAGGAGAAAAGCTGGAGAGCTGTAAGGAGGAGTGCTGTCCCTTTGCTGTGTGCTTTGCTAGGTTTGTCTATAGTTGCTGCTTCTGCCCAGGAAGAGGACTGCTTGAAGTAGAATCTCCAAGGGTTTGTGTGTGCTGGCCTGTTGAAGTAAAAAAATGAATGACGCGATGATGGTGTCAGTGCGAGTGATGGCCTCGGGAAGGCCGATAACTGCAGGTGTCGACAGGCATCGAAGGGCGTGGGAGCTGCTGTGCAGGTGTGGTGCAGGTCTCGGCATCACTGGCAGCATCGCTGACAACATCAGAGTTGTTTTTCTTGCTTCTTTAAAGTTTCTTCCAGCTCCCAACAGCAAGAACAATCCACAGAGGCCCACACCGGAATAAGCATCTCCTGGCAGGTCACAACTCCAAGCAATGGGGTTCAGGGGAGCTGGTGGTAAAGTCTTTGTGACCCTGAGACTTCAGAACAGCAGAGGGATAGATAGCATTTCGATAGTGAAAAATTAAACTGGCAGTATTCAACTATCAGGAAATGCAGATTAAACCAGCACATGTCCTACCTTTTACCTACACTGCACCCTGCACTTTGGGGTACCTTAGGCCTACATTAGGGGTGCCTTACATGAAAGAAAAGTGAAAGTTTGTGCCTGGCAAGTGGGTGCACTTCTCAGGTCGATATGGCAGTTTAAAACTGCATACACACACTGCAGAGGCAGGTCTGAACCACATTTTAAAAAGTCTACTTGTGTAGGTGGTAGAATCAGTGCGGCAAGCCCACTATTAGCATTTGATTTGCATGCCCTTGCATACTCAGTGCACTTTACCACAGACTTACCAGTAAATTAAATAGGTCAGTCACAGATAACCAAACATAATAGCAATTTACACAGAGAGCTTATGCACTTTAGCACTGATCAGCATTGTCAAAGTCCCCAGATTCCTAAAGCCAACAAAAACAGGTCAGGAAAAACATGAGGAAGAAGCAAAAAAAACATGGGAATAACCCTGAACAAAGGCTATTTCCAATAGAATGAAATTGATGAACTCTTTCCTCTTGGCTAAATTTTAAAAGTTGTAACAATTAGAGGAGATCCAGGTATACTATGGCATAGTCTAATAAATAGCAGACACACACATTTTGAGAACACTGGTAGTCCATAGTTTAGCACCGATTTGGGTCCCCTAAATTGAATGGCAAAAAAAGCCTTGGTTATCATCCTGATGGTATCAAATTCTGTATCATTTGTATGTTAACATGAATCATCAGTTTCTCCAATATTTACGCTACAATAGTTAGGTAGAGGAATTTTGGCATTACAATCCCAAATTTATCTAAATGATTCACTAGTATGTTGTGCCAAAAGATTTAGGTAAATATTAGATAATTCAATAGACATAAGAATATCACTTTTAGTACCATGTCTTTCATGTCACTTGATACGATAATCAACATTGTCAAAGCAAATATCTACTTCGAAGGGTTGGTGATTTTGAGTTGCACTACAGAATCTGTCCTAACTTTAGCCACCATATAGCCGGCCTCCATATTACTTAGAAGCTAGAGTGAAAAAAGTGTCAATTACAAAATATAGAGATTTCAATTATTAAGGTTTCTTGGAACTTAACCATATCACGCTTCAATGCCTTGTCAGTGGTAGTGCTATATAAATACAATTTACAATTACTATATCAAATGGTTCCAGAAATAACATAAAAACATAACTCCTCTACGTTCCAGGATACAAAGGAGCAATGAAAAAATGAGTGAGGATGAAGATTCATAGATTGTTTAGCATGCAACAACTTGATTACTTTAGACCATCTTTCTTGTGCATAATGAAGAGTTCTTTTGAGGTCTTTAGGAAAATAATATCATCAGTTTCTTAAATCGAAACAGATGTTCCTTTCTGCATGAGGATTGTATATTAAAATAAATTGTTATATTAACCACTCCAATGCTCATGACGGAATTGTTCCGTCATGAGCACAAGTGCAAGTGTGCTCATGACAGAACAATTCCATCATGAGCACACGTGCAAAGAATCCCTCTTCTGTAAACAGCAGAGGGGTTTAATTATTTTATTTTTGCCTTGGGACGTGAGGATGAGCTTTCCCAACCTCCCGAGGCCTGTTTTTGGTTTTCCTTGTGATGACGATCCCGCGCATGGTGCGCAGTCATCATTACAATGAAAACAAAACTGAAACTCAGTTTCAGTTTCACAGTTTCGGTTCTTGTGGGGCTCTTTCGGCCCGAGCACCGAAACACCTGGAAGAGGTATTGTTGGAAAGGAGAGAATCTTCCCTTTCCAATGGTACCCCAGTGGATCCCTGCTTGGGAATCTCCCAAGCAGGGATCCACTTACTAGCACAGGGAAGGGGGAGCAGCCCCTTTGGCAAGGGCCTTTGCTCTTCCCATACATTTTTGCCACAAACAGTCTTTCTGCCCCCCTTAGAGGGCAGATGGGGGCATTAGCCCTCAATCTGCCCCCCTGGGGGCTGAAAACACCATAGATGCCAGGGATTTCTTTTTTATTAACCAGGGGTGGGGGCTGCCCAGAATAGGCCTCCGAATGCCCCCACCCTACCCCCTCAAAGAAGGCAAAATACTTTCTACAACCCCCAGGAGGCAGCTGGGGGCAAAAGCCCATGATCTGTCCCCCTGGTGGGCAGAATTCCTCTAGGCACCAGGGATTTTTTGTTTTTTTAATACGTAGTGGTGGGGGCTGCCCAAAATCGGCATGCCAATGCCCCCCAAAAAACTGCCACAGTCTTTCTGCCCCCACCAGGAGGCAGATGGGGCAATAGCCCTGGATCTGCCCTCCGTGGCGACAGAAAGCCCACAAGGTACCAGGGAATTTTTTATATACGTAGGCATGCCAATGGCCCCACCCCCAAAAAAATGCTATTGTCTTACTTCCCTCTGGAAGAAAGATGGAGCAATAGACCCCTATCTGCCTCCCCTTGGAGGAAGAAAGCCCACTAAGCACCAGGGATTTATTCCAAATATGAGAGGGCTGCTCAGAATGTGCATGCCATTGCCCCCGACCTCCCAAAAAATGCCACACTCTTTCTGACCCCCCATAGGCAGATGGCCGCAGTAGCCCCTGATCAAAACTCACTAGGCACCAGGGATTTTTTTTATATGTAGGGGTGGGGGCTGCTCAGAATGGGCATGCCAATGCCCCACCCACAAAAATTCACACTGTCTTTCTGCTCCCCCAGGAGGCAAATTGGGGCAAGAGCCCCTATCTACCCCCTCAGGGGCAGAAATCCCACTAGGCACCAAGGGTATATATTTTATTCAGGGGTGGAGTCTGCCCAGATTGGTACACCAACCCCCCTCCCAAAAAAAATACCACAGTCTTTCTGCCCCCCAGGTTGAATGTTGTGGATCCATGCTGATTCCAGAACTTCCCAAGACATACATGTGAGGAAAATGTGTTTTTTTTTACAAAGTTTTGGGTGTGCAAGGGATTCTGGGTAACAGAACCTGGTGAGAGCCAGACAAGAATCTCCATCCTGGATTTCCCTGGGTGTCTAGATTACAAAAAAATATAGGTTTTCTAGGTTTCCTTAGGTGCCAACAGAGCTAGGGTTCAAGATCTACAGCTAGGCACTTTGCAAAAAAGGGTCAGTTTTCACAGTAAAAATGTGGTGTGTCCACGTTGTGCATTGGGGCATTTCCTGTAGCGGGCAATAGCCCTACCCAAAAAAGCGAGGTACCATTTTTATTGGAAGACATTGAAGAATGTGGGGTGGGTGAAATGTTGTGGATCCACGCAGATTCCAGAACTTTCCTTTCACAGAAATTAGAGGAAATTTGGTTTTTTAACAAACTTTCAGATTTACAAGCGATATTAGGTAACAGGGCATGGTGAGAGCCACACAAGTCTCCCCATCCTCGATTCCCCTGGGTGTCTAGTTTTAAAAGATATATAGGTGTGCTAGGTTTCCATAGGTGCCGGCAGAGCTAGTGTTAAAAATCTACAGCTAGGCACTTTGCAAAAAAAGGATCAGTTTTCACTGTTTGTCCATGTTGCTTTTTGGCCTGTTTCCTCTCATGGGAAGTAGGCCTACCCAGAAAAGTGAGGTACCATTGTTGTTTGAAAAATTTGGGGAATGTGGGGTGTGTGGAATTTTGTGAATCCACGCAGAGTTCAAAACCTTTTATCACAGAAAATATAGGAACATTTTTTAAAAAAGTTTGAGGTCTGGAAGGGATACTGGGTAGCAGGGCCTGGTGAGAGCTAGACAAGTCACTCCATCCTGAATTACCCTAGGTGTATAGTTTTTAAAAATGTATAGGTTTGCTAGGTTTTCTTAGGTGCCGGCAGAGCTATTGTTGAAAATCTACAGCTAGGCACTTTGCAAAAAAAGGTCAGTTTTCAATGTAAAAATGTGGTGTGTCCACTTTGCGTTTTGGGATGTTTTCTGTTGCAGGCACTAAGTCTACCCACACAAGTGAGGTACCATTTTTATTGGAAGACTTTGTGGAATCTGGGTGTCTAGGTTTCAAAAATGTAGATGTTTTCTAGATTTTCCTAGGTGCCGGCACAGTTAGGGTTCAAAATCTATAGCGAGGCACTTTGCAGTTTTCACTGTAAAAATGCTGTTTGTTCATGTTGCGTTTTGGCCCGTTTCCTGTAGCGGGGAGTAGGCCTACCCACAGAAGTGTGGTACCTTTTTTCTCTAAAGAATTTGGGAAATGTTGGGTGGGTGGAATTGTGAGGATCCATGCAGATTCCAAAACTTTCCATCACAGAAATATGAGGAAAATGTTTTTTTTGACGAAGTTCGAGGTTTGCAAGGGATTTTGGGTAACAGAACCTGGTGAGAGCCAGACAAGTCACCCCATCTTGGATTCCCCTGCGTGTCTGCATTACAAACATATGTAGGTTTGCTAGGTTTTTCTACGTGCCAGCAGAGCTAGGGTTAATAATCTACAGCTAGGCACTTTGCAAAAAAAGGGTCTGTTGTCACTGTAAAAGTGGTGTGTCTATGTTGTGTTTAGGACCGTTTCCTGCTGCGGGGACTAGGCCGACCCACACAAGTGAGGTGCCATTCTATCGGAAGATTTTGGGGAATGCGGGGTGGGAAGAATTTTGTGTATCCACGCAGATTCCAGACCTTTCCATCACTGATATGTGAGGAAAATGTGTTTTTTTGTACAAAGTTTGAGGTTTGCAAGGCATTCTAGGTAACAGAACCTGTTAAGAGCCAGGCAAGTCACCCCATCTGGATTTTCCTGGGTGTCTGGATTACAAAACTATGTAGGTTTGCTAGGTTTAATGTTGTATTTGCTAGTGCTTTTATGTTCCTTTACTGGAACCTATGAAGTTGCCATGGTGCTACTTATGTTCTAATTCTGCTTATCGTCAGTTGGTGATTCCCTGTGCCAGTGTATGGTGCGGTGGCTCGTTTCTCTGTGAATAAACTCACCAACCAACTCTACTTAAGTTTCCTGCGTCTTCTTACAACCCACAACATTTTCCTAAATGCCAGCAGAGCTAGGGTTCAAAAGCTACAGCTAGGCACTTTGCAAAAAAAGGTTTTCCCTGTAAAAATGTGGCGTGTCCACGCTGCGTTTTGGGCCATTTCCTGTTGCAGGTACTAGGCCTACTCACAACAGTAGGCCTAGTTGTGGGAAGACTTT
This sequence comes from Lissotriton vulgaris, assembly GCF_964263255.1. Taxonomy (NCBI): domain Eukaryota; kingdom Metazoa; phylum Chordata; class Amphibia; order Caudata; family Salamandridae; genus Lissotriton; species Lissotriton vulgaris. The sequence goes on along the minus strand of NC_141694.1, from coordinate 1,179,081,186 downwards.
GGGGATTGCAGTGTGGGTGGAATTTTGTGGATTCATGCAGATTCCAGAACTTTCCATCACAGAAATGTGAGGAATATATGTTTTTATTCACAAAGTTTGAGGCTTGCAAGGGATTCTTGGTAATAGAACCTAGTGAGAGGCAGACAAGTCACCCAATCCTGGATTTCCCTTGGTGTCCAGTTTAAAAAATGTATTGGTTTGCTAGGTTTCCCTAGGTGCCAGCAGAGCTAGGGTTCCAAATCCACAGCTAGGCACTTTGCAAAAAAAAGGTCTGTTTTCACTGTGAAAACGTGGTGTCCACATTGCGTTTTGGGTTTTTTCCTGTCGGGGCTACTAGGCCTACCCATAGAAGTGAAGTACCTTTTGTATTGCGAGACTTAGGGGAACACAGAATTGTAGAGCAACTTTATTACTTTTGATGCATTTCTGCCTTCCAAATGTAAGCCAATGTGTAGAAAGAAGTCACTTGAAAAATGTCCTACAATTTGCATGCTAGTATGGCTAACTACAATTTTGGAGATGTGAAAATAGCTACTGTTTCCAAACTCTATATTTTGTTCCCATTTCAGAAATACATAGGTGTCTTTCATACTCTGTTAAAGCAGCAGCTGCCTGGAATGCCCTCCCCGTGGAGTTAAGACATAGACAGGACTTTTGTTTTGTTTTAAAACATTTTAAAAACCCATCTCTTTAAAATGGTTATTTAACTTTCCTGCCCGTTCTCCCACAGCCCACGCACGCGCCAGGACACTCTAGAGTATTTGAGCGCGATACAAATCCTTTTATAACATAACATAACATACTAATTTTTCCCTGTTTATATTTTCACAAATTAATTGCTATATACCCAGTACACAGCAAAAAACCATTGCACGACGCTGCTTAGTTATTGGCTCTGGGTTCGTCGGGTTCTTGGTGAGCCTGCAAGTCCTATATATCCCCACAACCTCAAGGCTCCAGCGGATGTAATGGTATATTGGTTTAAAAAATCTGCCATTTTTAAAAGAAGCTACAGGTGGAAAAGTTTGCACAAATTGCTGCTTTTTTCAACTCATTTTCAATTTTTCTTATTTTCAACCATTTGGGGGATATTCTCAAGAACGTGCGATAATCATTGCCAAAATCGGTTAATGCAATATTTCATATCGCCGTCTATTGTGGGAAAATAACTCAGTGTTAACGTCCTATTCACAACATGGCGGTAACATGAGATATTTTCCCGATAATGCGTCAAATATCCACGATAAAGTCACTAGGACAGCAATAACAATCTAAATACCAACTCTGCGCCAGGCATGCAATTCACACACGTCAGGCCAGAAAAATCACTGTGAAAGTATAAAAAAAAGACAAACAACTGCGAAGCGCAATGGAGGTAGCCGGAGAAAGTACAGAGGACAACCAGAACCCCACAAACCCCACAGAGGACCAGCCTCGGACTCCAGGGTCAGGGAAGGGCAAGGACAAGAAGAAGAGGAAGACACGGTTCAGTCCGCAGGGAAATAGGATACTGATAACGGAGGAGATAGAACACCATCAACTACTGTTCATCACCTCCACTGTGCCAACAAAAAATGGAATATGGCAGCCCATCGTGGATAAGGTGAACGCAGTCGGAGTGCTGAGGATGACAATGGAAGAGGTCAAGAGAAGCTGGAATGATGTGAAGCACAAAACCAAGCAGAAACTCGCCTACAACCAGAAGGCAGCAATACAGACTGGAGGTGGGAGTTCAGCGCCACAGGAGGAACTGGATGAGACAAAGGAAATCGTGTCACAGTCACCAGTGTGGAGACAATGGCAGGAGTTGGGGGACCGGACACAGCTCAACATGACCTGACACAACAGCAACAGGGTGAGTAACAACCATGGCTTGGAGTGACGGGGGAGATGGGTAAAATGGCACACATGAACAATTAAGTATAGCACAGTGCACACCCACTATGACTCTGGAGCATGTCTCTGATCCCCTTGGCACACTGCAGCACACCTAGAAACAGCAAGTAGGCCCCCATCGACTATGTGCCCCGAGGGGGCCCATCCCACGCACCATCAATCTCACAACCAATCCATGCACATGTGTTAAACCCAGCAAAGTGGCGTGTCTGTGAGCAACACTGACAATGCAGGTGACACTGCATGACGAATAGCATTGCTGCAGTCAATATATCATGAAAAGTTGAGCGCCACGACACTGAGGTGGCTAAGTGTGGACCACAGCTGTAAAGGAGCAGATCACACTCTGACACATCCATGTGCACAAACAACCCCTGATGTCAACAACACATCTGCGGACAAACCATGCCCCAGACTCCCAACTTCTACAAAGAGACCAATGTATGCAAGTCTGCAACATCTCAGCACAGTATACGCACATACGTCAAAGGCCACCGCATGAAAGGGATAAGGGGTAGCAAAATCAGAGCTGCAAGGGCGACTCTCTCAAGATACAGCACCCACACATTCCATGCAGAGCACATCAACATTGACAACAATGTGGTACAAACCGCAACACGTCCACAACAGAACAGAGGACACAACTGGTGCCGCTTGTGTGTAGAAACTGGCCAATCACATTTGGCATACCAGGGAAATGTGAGTTGATAATGTACAAATACAAGCACACATCCGTGATGTTGTCAAAAGGTCCGCTGTCCCGCATCAAATGGGCAGCCCCTCCCAAACAGTGACAATGTACCATGTCATGCAGTCTGTATATAGACATGTACAATGCATCGACATATATGTAAACACAATGTTAAATGCATCTCCCCTTCACATTGCAGAGAGAAATCCAGCAACTCCTGCAGAGTAGACCAAACCTCTCTTCTCTGTTGATGAAGAGGACCTCCACACCTTCGACACCAACGCCCTCCAAGAGTTTATTGACATCTAAGTCAACCCACCTCCAGGAGCAGGGCAGCCCAGCTGCATCAAGCAGACCCCCATAGGATGGAACCATGCCCAGAGCCCCGTGGTCATTGTTCACACCCCTGTGCTGGACTGGCACATGCAAGGCCAGCCCACTCCGCTTACGCTTACAGGGGGGGGCAACACTATATGTCCCATATCTTCCCTGTAGTAATTTTCTGATCACAGGTCTAATTGTCAGCACGCCACAGCCACTCCCTCACGGCTGGTTTACACCCACACAACACCCATCCAGCACATGCATCACAGGACATGTGACCCTGCCAATAAAAAGGGCCGGGCGCACATACTAGATGCCATTTCCACTCTCTACCTGAGTGTATCCCAGTGGCTATTATTTATGAATGAGGGCCTAGGGCCCAAACACATCAGATTCCCCACTGCCAGAGGTGACATGATGGTGTCTGCACCACAATATTCAATCATAAAGGGTCCATTACTTGCATTGCACAGAGTTGGTGGCACCGGATACACTGCGGCCGGCACGGGCCTACCGCCATGGGACGGTGACTTTCGGTGCACTGAGGTTGGGGCACCTTAAGTGCTGAGCGGGTGTGCACCCTGCAATGATGTGCCGTCCTGGCGGTTCGGACTGGTAAGGATTTGTGTGAGCCCTGCTGGATCGCAGTATAGTCCTGAGCCAGCAGGCAGCCCGGGCCTACCGCCACGTGGTGTTGCCTCGCAGTTCACAGAGTTAGTGGCACCTAAAGAGCTGAGTGGGTGTGCAGCCTGCAATGATGCTTTGTGCACCGATATGATCTTTGCCATTGCAAAATCACGACCCAGAATCAGGTGTGTGACCTGGTGGCCTGCAGTGCGGGCTGCATAATGTGAAGGCTGCCAAGGTCGCGGGCCCCTTGCCCGGGCTTGGAGCTTGCACTGGCACGTGGTGGGCCCCCTTGGAGACACGCTGGTGGTGGAAGGTGAGCAGTGAGGCCTGGGTGCACAGGGGTGGGCAATCACCGCTGGGCAGCGGGAGGGGCTGGGGTGCAGCAGCCTGTGTGCGCAAGGGCGGGCAAGCGATGATGGTGTGTGCAATTATATAAACTCTTCCATTCATAAATCTGGACTCTGTTTCAGATAAGGGACCTGGTGGACTGCAGTGTATATCAGCACGTGGTTGGCAGTAGGTGAGCAATACGGCCTGGGTCTGCAGTGTCAGCACTCTCTCTCCCTCTCTTCCTTTCACTGTCTCTCTCTCTCTCTCTCTTTCTCTCTTCCTTTCACTGTCTCTGTCTCTCTCCCTCTCTTTTTCTCTCTTTATCTCTCCTTCTCTCTTTCTCTTTCTCTATTTCTCTCGCTCTCTCTCTCTCTCTCTCTCTCTCTCCCCCTTTCTCTCTCTTTCCCTCTCTTTCTCTCTCTGTCTTGCTTTCTCTCTTCCTCTCTTCCTTTCACTCTCTCTCTCTTTCCCTTTCTTTCTCTCTCTTTCTCTCTCGCTTTCCTACTCGTTCTCTCTCACGCACTCTCTTCCTTTCTCTCTATCTCTCTCTCTCACTCCCTTTCTTTCTGTCTCTCTTTCTGTCTCTCTCTGTCCTGTGATGAGCACATGACACACCTTCCTATCTTGAATTTTGTCTTGCACGCTGTGACTTACAGATTGTCCAGAGAAGACCCGCCATGACTCTTCCAAATAGTTGTTTTGAGTTTAATCTGAATAAAATGATTTGTTTGGAGATTCAAAGATGAATGAATGGTTCTCCTTATTCTGACCACACATGAATGTTAATTGTAATTGTGTGAATTGTTTTGTTCATGATTTCGTAAAGTTGATGTGACATATCTTTGTCCGGGGGGGGGGGGGGTGCCTGGGAAGAGGGGGCGGGCCTGGGGTTGGTGGCGGTGGGTGTTGTTGCCCTCTTGGGTGTCCGAGCTGCATGATCAGTAGCTCCACAGCATTTGTTGTTCTTCAGGTGTGGCTCTGGGCTGATCTAACTTTTATGGTGCAGTTTGTCATCCGACTTTACACCAGGGTTGAGCAGGTGTTAAATCACTGCTGCTAACGCGCCTTATCGCATGTTTTGGGATCTTATCGCCAATCTGGGTGGTCGTTAAAAATGTTGCGATGTGGTGTGTTCGCTGCTTTTTACACGGGGACGCCTAGTCTGCATATCATTAGCGTTAGTTGCCGTGTCATCTGTGGCAATGTTTTTTGCGGCTGCTATCGCAGGAGAACTGGTGATATTGGTTTTTAGCATAAGCTTGAGAACAGAGCGATTTATTGATCGCAACTTTGGCTGCAATAAAGTGCCGCTAACTCAGCCATAAGTCCTTGAGAATATGCCCCTTAGTTTCTATAGAAGGAACTACGCAAATGACCCCTGGCTGAATTCAGATTTTTGGCTTCTTTTCTGACAAGTATAGCTTTCCAGGATCCATTCTTACTTTCATATCCATGTCTACCACTTACTGCAAGGAGGTTGATAGCACAGAAAATAGCAAAAATTGGCTATTTCCAGTAAAATGCCAAAACTGTGTAAAAAATGTTGTCTCTCCGACAAAAGTCTGCCAGTCCTTGAAACCTGGGAAGATGGTGATTTCAACACCACAAACCTTTTGTTGATACCATTTGAAGGGAATATAACAGACACTTTGATCTGCAAAACCTTTTTCCCATTAAGAAAAAAAAAGATTTACTGGCACATGCATCAAGGTAGGCTTTTGCGATTCCTAAATAGCGATTTTAAAGGCATCGCTATTTAGGGTTCGCAAAAGCCTATGCATGTAGGAATCGCTATAAAAATTAAGATTCCTAAACATTCTTTAATTGCTACTCGCAAATTGCGAGTCGCATTTAAGGAATGCCGTCCCATTCATTCCTATGGGCCTTCAGGTCCATAGGAATGAATTGGAGATTAAATGAGCAATTTGCGAGTACCAGTAGGTGACACCCTGTTGCACCCCTGAAATTTACCTCTTCACATATGTTGCACACACACATGCCCTAAAGTTTTTGCAAATTACCATGAAGTTCAACTTCATGATAATTTGCTACTCCTATTAGCGAAATCGCTAACTTTTTTAACTTTAATGCATTGCATTTAAGGAATCTCAATTTGGGATTCTTTAAATGCAATCGCAATTTAAGGAATCGCAATTTAGAGATTCCTTAAATTGCGATTTGTGCATTTGGGATGATGCATCCCATATGCAAAAATATCGGTGGCAAAGGGTCGGATTCTGAGAATCTGCCCGTTTGCGACCGGTATTTGGTTTGATGCATGGGGCCATCAGCTGTGTTTTGGCTCATTTCTGGGACCTCTCCAGGGGAATCAATAAAGCCTGGGTTCCTTCAAAATCCCCATGATATTGAAAGAAAAGTACACAAATTTGACGTGGATACCTTATGTGGTCAAAAAGTTACAGGGGCCTAAGCGCAAACTACCCCAAATAGCCAAAAAAAGGGTTAGCACAGAGGGAGGAGAAAGGCCTAGCAGCGAAGGGGATAAAAAGTAGTTTCTTTCAAAGTATGTATGTATGTATCTGGAAGTATGTAATGTTTTGTGTAGCATGACAATTGCCGGAAGAAGGTCAGTGTACAGGGCCAATGGCTAAGGTACAGTCAATGTCCAATAGGATAGACTGAGAAAGGTATATCACATCACCATAATGCAGTGTTCTTTAACAAGGTGTCTCGTCCAAATTGTCCTAAATTGGAGCAGTGATGGATAAGTAATGATGAATACAGAGATATCATTATAGATTCTGGGTGACTACATTCAAATGTCTATTACCTTGTTTTATCATTTTGGCTCTTCTTTACCTCTGATTTCATGGTGTCCTGACTGCAGGTGTGCCGAGAACCACCTCAGATGGTGAACTTGACAGTTAGTTTGCGGGGTGCCAAGCACGATGACATGATGCAGCTGGCAGAATGCCCTTAATTGGCTGAATGGGGCCAATGTGGAGTCTAGAAGGCCATGGTGGAAGGCACTGTCAGTATCCAGATGTATGAGACCTTGAAAAACAGTTCTCAACATTCTGGGGATCAATGGTTTCACTTTTATTAGTATTGATATCTGGTCCCAGGCTGTCTGATGCAGCTTTTGACCAAATGGAAATAAAAAGTCAGATAATGACAAATGACCTCACAATTATAATCAAGATAGTGAATTCCCTTATCGACTAAGGGGCAGATTTACAAGAAACTAATGCATCTGTACAGATGTGTCAGTTTCCCTGCGCCTCCATGTGGATGTGTGTTATTTACAATACAGCCTAAAATGGCACAAGGATTGACAGATGCGTCTGAAATGTTGACGCAGCTGTTAACCCAAAAGTGAATCATTGCTGGAGTTGCTCATGAAAGTGACGCATCTCAAGCAATGTTCCACAACAGATAGGTGAGTCCTATTTGAGAAGCCTTGCATAATTCCTTAGGCCTGGTCCGAGCAGGCGTAGGGATTTTGATGCAGTGAATGCATAGAGTGACACAGTGAAATGTTGCACATTTCACTGTGTCAATTCTAAATGGCTTTTGCGTGGGAACGGCCAACCTGATGCAGGTATAATGTGACGTAGGGCTTTACAAAATGATGCATCTCCCTAGATGCATCACGTTGTAAATGGGCCGCAATGTGGTGCATTTTTACGCTATCGCTGCATTACAAAAAGAGATGCAATGGTGGCACAAAAGTGTTACAAGGGGCTTGTAAATCTGCCCCTAAGAGAATGGGCTTTGGTATCATCATCAGCTCATTTTTTGAAGAATCATTTGTTCCAGTTTTACTCCCAAAGTACCCATGATTCACAGCTTTTAAAAACATGTATCCATTGATATGTGAAACTTTTTTCAGTTCTTCTGATTTATGAAGCACTCCGATGCTCTTTGGAAGAAGAATGGAAGCCTGTCTGTAATTTTTATGCGAACGTGAAATGTCTATTACATTCTGTCAAACCCCCTAATGATAGCAAAATAGCATCTTTGGGCATCTTGGAACTGTCAGCGAGATTAAAAATCATGACCAAATCATAATAATACATTGTAAGTGAGACAGCAGAACAATCCTAAACTGCTGCCCATTATCTAGCAAGGAGAATGACAGTCAGGAGCACAGACATGCCTCATTGCAGACACAAAACACATAGCATTACATCTTCTTTGAATAATCCATTTCTGTGAATGACTAAAGTGGTCTCCAAACTCACAGAGTGTGCCCGAACGGGGACCTATGCTGCTGGGCAGGCTGGTTATGTGTGACAGCAACAGTTTTGGAAGTGGGAAATATAGCAGATTCCTTATCCTTCCATCGACTACCCATTATATATATATATATATATATATATGTAACCTACTGGCGGTCGCCAGTAGGTAGTTATAGTTAGGATTTTTTTCAATGCAAAGTCCCAAAATTCTATTTGGAATAACTTTGGCGCCGGTTGACGAATCTGCCTGAAAACCTCCTCAAATTTGCCTCGTGGAGCTCCGGTCCTTCCTTGAAAATTCCGGGGGGATTCGTCATGCGGGGGCCGAGATAAAAGGGGGGTCCCAAAACGTGTTTTCCCCATGTTAATTTCCATAGGGCGGTCGAACGCACTTTTAGCCCGAACGGCTGAATGGATTTGCACCAAACTTGGCAAAATTGTGAGGACTGGTAGCCCGATGTGCCTTTGCTATGTCTCAAGATATGTGCTCCAGTGGTTTTTGAGTAATTTAGGTTAAAAAAATATATATATCTGTGGCAGCTCCCCAGTACGCGCACCGGGGAGCGCTCCGGGCGCGCCACGTGACTTGCGCACAGAAAGCTGATTGGCTCTCGGGTGTCTGTAAACATTCGAAACAGTCCGGAGCGGCCGCCATCTTGTGTCTCTGTAAAATCGAGACATAAGAGGTGGAAAAATCAAAGGGGTAAATGACCATAAGGGGGCAGGGATAGACCCCCCCGGACCCTCTAAGTTTGATGTGGGGCCATAAAAGGGCCCAGCGATGCAAAAAAATATTTTTTTTTTGATTTGCGCGGTGGGAGCGCCCGGTACGCGCACCGGGGAGCGGACCAGGGAGCGTCCCATGGGGAAAAATGAATAATAGAGTTTTTAAAAAATTTAGCCTTTTTTTAGAAATTGGAGGTAGTTTTAAAAAGAACTGTTTTTTTTCTTCTTTTTGTTTTATATTTTTTTATTGTTTTTTGAACATTTTAAACTTTTTTTGTGTTTTCTGAACAGTTTTATATTTGTTTTGTATTTTTCATGGGGAGAAACGAAAAAACAGGGAATTGAAAATGTCTCAACTGGAGCAAAAAAAAAAAGAAAAGAAATAATTAGGGTTTATTGGGGCATTTGTGGTTGTCCCCAGCAAGGACGATGAGCTTTACGCTCTGTTCTCCGTAGGAGATGGTCTTCCCACAATATTTACAGATAATTCGGAAATCTGCAAATCGTGGCTGAATGCAAGGCATCGTCTCACTTTCCTCTGGTGCCGACGGAATGGGTTGCTTTCTTTTTGAGGTGGTGCTTGTGGATTGGGGAGGGTTACTGGCCAGTTCCCTCATCTCTGCAGCAGAATAGTTTATTGGATGCTTGCGCTGCATGTGGCGAATCATCATGTTGTTTCCAAATGAATATTTTTTATTAGGGTTCCCCCTAGAAAGTTCCATGCCACAGATTAGGCAAGTCACCTTGGCTGCATTTACTTTTTTCTTCCCCTCTGGGTTCGAAAAAAACTCCCATATAATGTGTGGTCTTGGCTGGTATGGGGTATTTTGTTCTTCAAGCCATCTTCTCATCCCCTCTTCCTCCTCCTCCTCCTCCTCCTCCTCTTCCTCCTCTTGTTGACCACCAATGATATCTTGTGGTGGTCCTCTTGGTGGTTGTGGTGGTGGTGGTGGTGGTGCAGATGCACCAGCTGCTGCTGCTACTGAAGCCATTATAAAGATCAAAAAGGTACAGGGAGGTACAAACAGGTCTTCCTAAGTCAAAGGACAAAGTCAGAATAAGGAAAAAAGGTGGGGTCTTTCATCCTTTTGAAAAAAAAACCAATGAAAAGTGTTATTTTCAGGTCACATGACCAGGGGCTTCATCATTATGAAACCAAAACTGTTATGAACCAATGAAAAGTGTTATTTTCAGGTCACATGACCATACGCGCTTACGCTACGTGCCCAGGGGCACGCCCCGGGGCGCTCCCAGGGGCGCGTCGCGTAAACGCGTCAGACGCCTACGTTGCACGATCGTATTCGCTCGAGTGCTTCCGGGTGCGTTTATGCCGTGCGTATCACGCGGACGCGGCTACGCGATACATCACGATCATGTTTTCTTTTGCGATATTGGCGCTTACGGGACGCGCCCCGGAGCGCTTCATAAAACTACGCTTTCCGGGGCGCTCACTGGGGCGCGCACCGGGAGCGCTCCAAGGCAAAAAAAAAAAACAATATACAAAAAAAAATTGGCAAAATTGTAGGGACTGGTAGCCCGATGTGCCTTTGCTATATCTCAAGATATATGCTCAAGTGGTTTTTACGAAAATTAACTTTGAAAAAATATATATTGGGCTACATTGGGCTATATATATCTTAGAGCCCAAATGTAGCCCAATGTACCCCAATGTAGCCCAAAGATGGCCACCAGAGACAAAAAAACAAATGTAGCCCAAATATCAGCCAGATGTAGCCCAAATATAGCCCAATGACAGAATGTCCCAGAGTGTTCTAAAGAACAACTAGAGCGCTAACAGTCTTACTTATAAACTGAGACTTATGGTTAGGAATTAGCATTTAAAAAACCTTTGAAATTCACTGAAAAAACCATAGGTTTCACACCAGTTATAGTTAGGAATTAGCATTTAAAAAACCTATTAATTTCACTGAAAAAACCATAGGTTTCACACCAGTTATAGTTAGCTGGAAATTTTACTGACATAAAACCATTGAAATTCCCACGTTATAGTTAGTTGGACTCACTATAACTTGCGCGTGCAATGCACTGCTGATGACGTCACATATTACATCACTCATGACATGGTCAGTGACATCACTCATGACATTGAATTGCTGTTGTAGCTCCTCCTCCAAGGTTTTTATTAATGCTGTACTTTAAGAAATTTTAGCTGGATGTAGCAGACTCCTTTACTTTGCTATATTTACGTCAATACTTGTGGTCATTGTGACTTTTCTGAGGTAACTTTCTGACTTCTGTTACGAAACGAGAGGTTACATTAAATCTTCATTTGTGTTTAAATAAGGGACCTGGGTTTTTCACTTCTACTCTCGCTTATTGACCACTTGGAGATTGCTATTTCAAGGAACGATTATTTTCAGCCACAAACATCACGACTATTTTTGAAGTGATTGTTGCTGTGTTTTTACTAAGTGTTCCATTATTATCTGGAGATTTATTGGGAGAACGAATTTCACACAATTCGTTGTTGGTCCTCTTTTACCTTTTTCATCTTTGGCAGACCACAACCCTTACTCCGTTCCCTCAACAAATATGGAGAATTCTGAAGGTAATGCCTCATTTCCTCATATGGAAGCATCAGCAATGTCTTCTAGCAACCCACTTCATACCAACAATCCTACTCCGAAGTTATCCACTTCATCTTCGTTATCTTCTGGCAAACATATTAAAAAAGATCCTCCTTCGCCTGCTGCATCTCCACCACCAAACGCTATGGATGTACTTCTTGAGGAAATACGCTCTCTACGACCTTACCTGGAAGAAACAAATAGACGTTTGATGTTTGATGTTTGTTGGTTTTTGTATAGCGCACATACACTCCATGGAGCATCTTGGCGCTGCTGATTTCACTGCAAAGATGAAATATTTGGGGATGGTAGCTGAGCTGTAGATGTCCTTAGATTAGAGTCTTACATTTTGCATCAGATAATCCGTAAATCCATGTTTTTAGAAGTTTTTTATAGATTTTTTCTGATGGTGATGCTCTAAGTTTAGCTGGAAGGGCATTCCAGGCCTTGGCGCCTAGGACTGCTAGGGATTTGCCACCCTTGGTGGTCAGTCGAAACTTGGGTATGGTCATTAGATTAGCAGTGGCTGATCTAAGTTCCCTATTTGGGAGGTATCTGTGAAATTTGGTTGACAGATATTTGGGTCCGCATTTATGAAAGCCTCTGTATGTGATCAGAAGGACTTTGAATAGTATCCGTTTTTGGATGGGGAGCCAGTGCAACGCATTCAGAGCAGCTGATGCGGATGATCTCCTAGGCCATCTTAAGACAAGCCGGGCCGCCGCATTTTGAATCATTTGCAGTTTGTGCAGGGTAGATTTAGCTGCTCCTGCATACAAACTGTTGCAGTAATCGATTCTCGATGTTATGAGAGCGATTGCAACCGTACGGCGGGCGGCCAGTGGGAGGTAGTCAAAAATTTTTCTGAGGCCCTTGATTATGTTGAAACAGATACCGGCCACTTCTTTGGATTGCTGTTTAAAGGACAGCATATCGTCAAATTTTATACCTAAGTTACGTGTGGCACTGATGGTATTGGGAGGGGCTTCTGCGTCTGATGGCCAGCATGTAAGAGGGGAAAATATGTTATTTTTCCCGAAGGGCAGGATCTCTGTTTTCGCAGAGTTGCACTTTAGATGGTTATTGTGCATCCATCCAAAAGTCGCAGTTAGGCAGTCTTTCAGTATCTGTTCAGCCTTTCCTGTATCTTCATCTAAGACCAGGACCAATTGGGCATCGTCTGCATATGCAACCGTGGTTACATTATGCGTGGCAATTAGGTTGATCAGGGGTGCCATGTACAGATTGAACAAGGTTGGGCTCAAGCTAGAGCCCTGGGGCACCCCTGACCTAACCTCCTTCTCCTCTGAGTAGAAGTGTCCCAATTTGGTTATTTGTTTTCTGTGGAGCAGAAAATTTGTGAACCATTTCAACACGGTGCCCCCAATGCCTGCCTCAGCTAGGCGATATAGTAATATGGTGTGGGACACCGTGTCGAATGCTGCAGATAAATCCAGGAGAATCAGGACTGCCTTCTTCCCCTTGTCAAGAGCCGCTCTAATGGTTTCTGTCGTTGACAGGAGTGCTGTTTCTGTAGAGTGATTGGCTCTGAAACCTGCCTGGTTTGGGTGTAATATATTGTTTGTTTCCAGAAATGATGAGAGTTTTTTATTTACCAGGGTTTCGGCACATTTACATAACGCGGGGAGTTGTGAGATGGGTCTCAGATTAGTTAAGACGGATGGATCGTGTAGTGTTTTTTTTTGTAGGGGTTTTACTATCGCCGTCTTCCATGTGCTGGGGATTTCCCCCGACTGGAGTGAGGCGTTTATGATGGAATTAATCATGGGGTTGACCTCATTTTTGATTTCATGGACTAGTGCCGCAGGGCAGGGATCCAGTGGTGATCCTGATTTAATTTTTGACATAGTATGGGATGTCTCATGCAGATCGATTGTAGTAAAAGAATTCCATCTAATTTTATCTGGGCTGGTTTCTACAGCTGGATTGTCGGTGTTTTCAATCACTTCAGGAAAGTGTTTTATGATGTTAACTATTTTTTGTTCAAAATAATCTGCAATTTCATTGCAGAAACTCTGTGATGGAGGTATTTCCTGTGACAAAAACCCTGGATCTCGGAAACTCTTTACCACATGAAAGATCTCTTTTTGGTTATTCTGAGATGTATCTATTTTGTTAGTGAAATAGTTTATTTTATTTTGTTTGATTTGAGCATGATATTTTCGTCTGGCTGTTTTATACTTGTCTTGGTCGTCTTCAATCCTTAGATGATAAATGGTCCACGATGGAACATAGGGTCATGCAGATAGAGCAACAAGTGGAATCTGTCCAAGTTGTGGTGAACCAGATCCCTTCCATAAAATCTTATATTTTATCTCACAAAAAACAAGTGGAGAAACTTGAGAACCGCAATCGACGCAACAATCTTCAGATATATGTTCTGGCAGAATGCTTGGAAGGCTCGGACACTATCTCCTTCTTTAAGTCATTCCTTCCACAAATCCTTGACATTACTAGGTCCCGTGTTTTGAACATTCAAAGAGCTCATTGTTTGGGTCGAAGTCCAACTTTATTGACATCTTCATCCAAACTTATAGGTGTCATTATATATTTTTTGGAATACACAGACATAATGAAAGTCTTAAAAGCTGCTAAAACTAAAGACTGTATCACTTGGCAAGGTTCTAATCTCTTTTTTGCTCAATATTACACCAAAGAAACAGCAGATTTCCGAAAGAAATTTCTGGACATGAGACCAGCTCTTCGTTCTCTTAATGCCAGATTTGCCCTTTTTCATCCCTGTCTTTTCAAAGTCACTTATAAAAATAAAACTACGAACTATGAAGATCCTGTTCTACTACAAAGATTCCTGGGTCAATGCCTATTGGAAGAGATGGATGTATCCAGACTTGCTTCTGCTTAATCTTGAAGTGCTAGTGGCTTAATACATTGTTTCTCTAAGAGTTTTTAACTGTCTCCCATCTAGTTCTATATTTTTCTAAAATGCTCATATATATATTTCTCATGTGGCATGTTTTTCTGTTTTGTTTATTAGGTGCGTTTACTTTACAAATATGATTTTTGTCATCCCTGGTCTGTTCTAAATGATGTCCTCCCTCCCCAATCCGCCCTGTGTTTCCATGTCAGTTATGCCTTTTTCCTTATGTGGTTTCACCACCCACATCTTTTTCATGTTATTTGTAGTTAGTTATTATGTTTTTGAGTCTTATGGCTTACATTGCTTCTCTACTGTACTTATCTTCCAACTTTTGTTTTATCTTTTTTGATCTTTTTTACTTTTTTTCAAACTTCTTTCGCTTTTTATTGATGAATTCTCCCCCCTTCTCTTTCCTTTCTCTTTCTTTCATTCTTCTCTTTTCTTTCCTCCTTCTCATTTCTTCCTTTACTTACCTAAGTTCTTTCATTATTCCTTTCTTGTTCATAACTACTATTCTCTATTTTCTTGATATTAAGTATTGCTTGTACAGTTCTACCTCTTCTATATTAATTACTATTACTTCTATACCATTGTTACATTTCAATTGTTCTAATTATTGTTATACATTCCCTATGTTCTTCCGATTGTTATGAATGGCTCTGAGAGTTGTTTCATGGAATGTTAAAGGTTTAGGTACCCTGATAAAATGTCAAAGGGTATTATCTCATTTATCTAACTTAAAATGTGATAAAGCGTTATTACAGGAAACTCATGTTGTGGATAAAGAAATTCCTACACTTAAAAGGCAATGGGTAGGTATGTTTTTGCCTTCCTAGGTACAGGAAACCATAATGGCGTCATTTTATGTCATGAACGTCTTGACTTGCAGATTATCATGCAAGAGTCGGATGATATAGGTAGATGGGTATCTGTTTGGTTATTACTTAACAATATCCCCTTGACTTTTGAACCTTCATGCCCCTACTGTCCCAGATATCACATTTTGGCCTGCAATATTATTCAAATTGATGTCCTTCCAAGATGAGTTTTTATTGGTTGGTGGTGACTGTAATATGGTTATGGACCCTATTATAGATTGTAATTCTAAATTTAAATGTATTCCCTCAACTATGGTTTCCCAGTTTATATCCACTATTTAACATCGGTCATTAGTAGATGCATGGCGCTTATGCAACTTCACACTTTTAAAGTTTACTTTCTTTTGCCCAGTACACTCCTCCCAATCTCGTATTGATTACTTATTTACCTCAAAAGCACTAATACAACATATTATTCATTCTGACATTGCCTCTATATTAATTTTTGATCACTCACAGGTTACTTTAAACTTAGATCTTTCCTCTCCCACACAAGGCACCAGAAGATGGGGATTTAATGATTCTCTTCTTTTGGATGCTAATTTCTCCCAAGAATTTGAAGCATTTGTCACCACTTTCATTCTTGAGAATGAGACCTCTTTCATTTCTCCACAAGTCATCTGGGATGCTTGTAAAGCGGCCTCCAGGGATTTTATTATCTCTTTTTTATCTTATCGAAAGAAATCTTCTCTATATAAATTGAATTCTCTTATGAGACAAATTAAACAAGTAGAACATTCCTTTTTTTCACACCAATTCAAAAA
Organism: Lissotriton vulgaris; assembly: GCF_964263255.1. Taxonomy (NCBI): domain Eukaryota; kingdom Metazoa; phylum Chordata; class Amphibia; order Caudata; family Salamandridae; genus Lissotriton; species Lissotriton vulgaris. Next base: position 1,179,065,258 of record NC_141694.1, on the reverse strand, counting down.
CCTGTTTAGATGAACTTGTTTGAGCTAAATTTGAATTCAATAAAATCTCTACAGCTAATGCTAACGCATTTCAACTCAAATCCTCTGCCAAATATTATAGTGGTTATAATAAGGCTGGAAATTATTTGGCTAATTATCTTAAAATTAAAAAAGAATGCACTAAAATTAGCTTTATCCTCAATTCCAATAATCGCGTCATTTACAAAAATGAAGATATCTTGTCAGAATTTACTCCATTCTTTCAATCTCTCTAAACTCCTGAGTCACCTATATCTCCAGATGACATATCTCAATATCTAACTTCTATTATTCCGCCTTCTTCCCCAGATCTAGATTTTTTTATATTAAATGAAGCTATTCAACAGTCAGACATTATCAATGCTATCTGCTCTCTCAAACAAGGTAAAGTTGCAGGACCTGATGGTTTCACAATTGAATTCTACTCCCATTTTTCTTGTCTCCTTCTCCCTAAATTATATAAATATTTTCACTTCTTTATTTCATCTGGAAATTCCAGTGGATCTTTTCAGGAAGCCTCAATTTGCTTATTACCTAAAGACGGTAAGGATCATACTCTATGTAAACATTTTAGACCCATTTCCTAATTAACTTGGAGTACAGGAGTTTTGCAAAAATTCTAGCTCTTCGTTTAGAGAATTTTCCACCTCTATGATTTGGTCGTGAACAATGTGGCTTCATTAAAGGTAGACGCCGTTTGGATAATACTAGACTCTTTTTTAATGTTCTTTCCAAAGGCAAATCATATAAGAATTTGTTAGCCACCATTTCTTTGGATGCTGAGAAAGGTTTTGATAGAGTTGGTTGGCCCTTTATTTTCTCTATCTTGTCCTAGTTTGGTTTTGGTCATACATTTATAAAGTATATCTCTTTATTCATCTTTTCTCCAGTTTCCTCCATACCATCAAACGGTCCTATTTTACCGATTTTTCCTTGACATTGTGGAGGACGACAAGGTTTCCCTCTTTCACCACTTCTTTTTATACTTGCCCTTGAACCTATTTTGATAAATTCTCCAATTACTGGTTTTAAATATGGTTATAACCAACTAAAAGTAGCTGTTTATGTAGATGATGTTTTACTCTTTTTATCACACCCACATTCGTCTCTGCCGGCTTTCTTATCTGAGGTAGTGTTATTTGCATGAGTATTTGGATATCAATTAAATCTTGATAAATGTGAAATCCTTCCCTTGAACAAGTTGTGTTTTTCAGCAGGTTATATATCCTCTGGTTTTAAATGGATCGGTGATAAAATTAAATATATAGGTTTGTGGTTTAAATCCTCCATTAAAGATTCTATCTTAACTAATTTAAAAGAACCTCAACTTCTTTTAAGATCTGCCACATCCAAATGGAATCCTTTGTTTTTATCATAGACGGGCCGTCTTGACACGATAAAAATGATGTTATTCCCTATAATTCTTTATTACATCTCGAATACCCCTATAAATATTGCCAATTCGCACTTTAAAACAATATAATCAATTTTATCAACCTTTTTATGGAATAACAAAGTATCCCGCATGTCTTTACTTAAATTTCAACATCCTAAACATTTAAGAGGCTTTAACTTCCCAAACTTTCAAGCCTATCATACTGCATTCTCTCTTAAAAACTCCTCTCTAATGCTCTTAGACGATGAGGATGCCTCATCGTTACCATTATGGACTACAATTGAGCAATCTTTCCTTCAACCTTTTCCCTCTCAAGAATTTCTATTTTTTTCCCACCACCCTTTGTCATTCTCTCTCCCTATTTTTAACAATTTTTGCAAAATACTTCATCCTCTACTTACGAATCACCTTTCCCCTAAGGATACATTTCTGCAATCCTCAATATGGTACAATAAAGATAATAAAATAAATAATAAGGTTATTGTTTGGAAGGATTGGTTTCCTAAAGGACTTCATTAGATTAGTCAACTTTATTCTGATAATATTTGGATGTCATTTCCGTCTGCTCAAACCCACTTTCTCTACCCTCATTGTATTCATCTAAAATGCCTCCTTCATTTCTCTAATACAATCAGCTTATAATCGCTTGACACCCATATCTGCCCATTCCTCTCCACCCGCATCTGTACTGTCAATTCAGCCCCTCTTACCATCTACATCACAGGTATATAAACATGTATCACCTTTTCTACTTATTAGGGATAAAACAGAAGTAGAACTTGCCTAGGAAACTGATCTCCAATTTTCTCTTTCTATTTCTACATGGAATAAAGTTTGGGCTAAAATGAGAAAGTCATCAAGTGCTGCTAATACCACTGAAACTCTATTTTATATTCACAACAGACTTTTACTCTCCCATGTCTCATTACGCAAAATTAATTCTACCCTCCCCCCTTCCTGTTGGTCTTGTAATAAAACTCCAGCAGATTTAAAACATATTTTATTTATGTGCCCTAACGTTCACAGTTTTTGGAAACAAGTCTGGAATCAGATCAATACAATATTCCATACACAAATTCCCTTCCCCTTTAGGTAGTTTATCTGAGGATTGGGTCTCACACAATTTTCATATTATTGATCTACTCCTTGGGGTTGCTTTCCAACTGATTACCCGTGCATGGAAAGATAACACTATTATCTCCTACCTTGCTTGGTGGTATGGGGTTTGTTATAACCATAGATTAGATAGAGCATATGTTCATCCCATTTCACTTGCAATCAAAAGAGACATCCCATGGTCACCCATTACTCATTTCCTTGATGTATCTGCAAAGTTATCATAAGCTCATAATCCTCAAGTTGATGAAGTTTCTAAACCTCCATGAGTTATAACGGATTTATTTATACATATTTTTCTTATCAATATTATTTTATTTACCATTTTACTTTGCTCTTGTTTCATTGTTAATTCTTGTTCGTAATTGTATAGTAGTTATCATATAATAACAAAATTGTATACTTCTCTTTTTCCCTCTCTCCCTTCCCCTTCTGCTTTTTTTCATATTGCCTTAAGAGAATGCATAGTTATTACTCTATGCTATGTTCATATGTTTTATTGTAAATGCATTTATATCACATCAATAAAAAAAATCTGAAACTTAGATCGAGCTATGTAAAACACAAAAAAAAATAATAGTATGCCTACACAAACGTCTCTCAGTGCTGAGCGGGTGCCCTAAGTTTGGAACCTTTTATAGTGTTGGTGAACAGACTTACTGCAAGGCGTCCCTGACATACTTCTGACTGAACCGCATTATGCACCACGTGCCCATCTGCCACCAAGTCAGGCCAATAAGCCCTTTCAGTATTACTGCTGGAACACAGAATTTACTCAATCGTGTAGACTTTACTTGAGCTATAATGGGAAATCAAGACACTAGTGATGGCTCCTCTTCTCTTCTTCCTGTATCTACTTCCCTTTCTAAAGCTACTTCTGGATGGTTTTAGGACCATTGCAATTTGTGGTTTTAGAAAATACACAGTAGTGGAGTTGAAATGTATCCAGCCAGCACTGCATTCTGACACTGTGTTGGATCCATCGCATTTTTAGCTATTGTTCATGCAGAGCCAGGCCAGCCTTACCTACTCTGTTAGCTTGTTTTTATAAAGGATATACCTTTAATGGTGAAGAGGAAATGACACATCATGTGTGGGGTAAGACATATCTTGGTTAATTCATGTACATGTCTTCCACATGCTTTATTAGAGTTAGAAAAGGGGTTACAATTAACAACCTCAGTATATTGGGCTGGCTATTTTGATATCTGAGCTGTATTTAAGTATCCATGAATTTGACCCTGTTCAGCATATATTGAATGCTTTAAACGCTGATGGTTTAGACTGAATGTAACCAAAAGAAGTCCCTCAAGGGAGAGAAGAACAAACTTAAAAAACACCAACCTTTGCGTGGAAAGGAAAAGGGTTTCCTTTTAAGTAGCCCTCACCCACCAGGGTCATATCTTGGTGGCATGCTTCATCATCATAGATACTGAAAGGGGCGAGCTACGACCAATGAGTACGTGGGAGCACCAATAGTATGATGTTCCTATACACCTATGTTGGTGGTAATGGTATTGAAGTGGGTTGTATTGTGCATTAAAATATGTTTACAAATATCAGACTATTGGGAAATAAGGGAAGTGTATTTACTCCCCTAGCTGGTATGATTAAACTATGAGGATGTTGAGAAACTCCTAGGGTATATGACCCACCATTTCCCTGGTCAACTAGTTTTAAGCCCTACCCCAAGGCTTTTCTCCAGGACCTAATGGATTTGCTCTCTGTTACTACCCCTATAGTCAAGTGATCTCTATGTAATAGCAAATAATGAATATGGTGAAAATAGAGAATATAGTGAAAATAAAGGTGAAGGTATAAAGCACCTAGTTGGTCTGTTCACAATTTAAAAAAATATCTCTAAAGAGGTTGGGGAAGAAAAAAGAATCATTAAAAATATGCACCGCCCATACCTTGTAAAAGAATTGTTTGTCATGCATTTAAATAGTGAGTAGAGAATATTTCTCAACACAAGTGAGCACTCTGTGAAATGTAATTATATTCTAGAGAAACGTGGACACACAATACACAAAATAAAAAGGGTTGCCTCATATACGCGGTTGGCAAGCTGCAGTCAGTGCCCACGTAGAGGTTGTGGTTTTAGACTGCTAATCTGCAAGGGGAGAGCAATACTCACTTCCTGTTTACCTATGGTGCTTCCGGAGTACATGGGTTTGCGCCTCTGCTACCAGATTTTCCCAGCGCAATCAAAAGAGATCTTGTACCAGAAAAATAACAGTAAAAAAGGCGCAGTGGGCTGCACACTGGGCAAGAGTACACATCTGCAGAAGGAAAATGGTTATAATGGTCACTCAAAGTAGGATATATATGGATTGAAAAAATGTCCCAGCAGGGTGTTAAAAACTGGAGCATATGGGAAAGGAACCCAGCTTTTTCATATCTTTAAAAAGGATGCTGCTAATATTAAAATAAACCAGTTGATGTGCACTGGACCTCGAACCAGGCGGTGGGTGTAGACACCATATATAATGTTAACATACTGTGTGGTCGGTGTGCAAAAAAGGGGGTCTAACGTAAATATGGCACCACCAAATTTTTGATGGGGTACTGTTCAGGGAATTCCAGAAGTTATAAGTAAGGCACTGGGGTGGCTAGTAGGGGATTAGTCAGGTCGACTCACCCAATGCTAATAGGGATGTCTCAATGATACCACTTGTCACTGGTGATGCCAGGGTTGATCATACAAACTGGCCCCAGGGATGTTTTCATTCAAGCCGACTTCTTCTAATTTCAATCTATAAACCCAACATTGTCTTTTTTCGAACAATTGGGATTCCTGATTAACTTGCTCGAACACTGTCCATTGTAGATCGTTAGTAGTGTGATGTTGTTCTGTGTAGTGGGTGGCCATTTTGTTCAAATATACAGGCTTAGGAGTGCTTGTTACCCATAGCCAACTCTACCAGGGTCATCCATATATATCTCCTGGAAAACCTAGAATTAATTTGAAGAACACATTTTTGGCGAAGTGGGGCGATACTCCTATACCTCCAAAATCTTGCTTTAAAAAAATTGGTAGTTCCCCTGTTCCTCTTTGGGGCACCACATCAAAAGAAAATGCATTGCAACTTTTCCTTCTACCAAAGCAGCCTTGCACTACACTTTTCAATTTTTAAAAGTTTGGCTGACCCCAGCCCTTTATTTGAGCACCAAACCTATGGTGAAATTTGGGCAGCGAAGTGTGCCACCTCCTGTGATACCCGCCAGATCCCCCTCTGGCCAACATACTCTGGGCTAGAAAAGGAACTGAATGTTTCTTTTCCCACCCGCAGACAGGTATTCTTCTGGTAGGTGGGCTGGTGTAGATGGATATGTGCCCCTCTCAACAGGCAAAGGGAGTGGGGACCCACCCTCACATTCTTGGAGAAATGTGACATTTTGTTTTGTACACTGATGTCCCATGGAGATGGATCCCCAATTGACACAGCTGCCTGATCCCATCCCACAGCACCTTCAAAGGTACTTTGCTCCACAGTTCTGGTTTTCCTCCTTTGTAACTGTGGACCAGGGCTGTCACAGCCAGTGTGTAGTCTGACAAGCTAATTAACAGATGAGATTTATTTTGCAAACCTTCCTTTCCCAGGAACTGGATCAAGCACAGTTAGTGACTTGATTGTCTGGAGATCTTTGATCCTCCTGCTGGTCAGCAGAGTATTTTACAGGGCCCAACAGAGGTGAGAAAGGCCTAGAACCTGATTATGGCCAAGCCAGGAAAATATAACAATTCTTTAAATGCCCTGAGAAGTGTAGATATTATCAAAAACAGTGTGGGTTTACACCTTGGATACATGTTTATCCTAAGGATCCGGTAGATGTAAGTAGTGTAAAACTGTAATTTGCCATTCAGTTAAGCATCACAGATTTTCAATAAGCACTACAGACCTAAACTTTGACTGCCCACTCAAATCATAAGGTCTCCCCCAGCTCAGTACCAAAACTTGAAAGGTCACTTCTGCAACAGACTCTGAGCACAGATGCTCAAAACAGTAATCTCACACTTGCAACCCACAGACATGCGCACTAGCATGTGCTCTTGTGTTGATGTGTAACCAGCGCAGATTTCTTACCCTATCTGCGCAGCAGCTACCTCATGTTAAAAAGTGAATACTGTCAGTTAGCACTCTCGGTCCGTTTACAATGAATTTACCATGAATAAGACTCAGGGAGGGAGGCTCACTTACAGTATAAGTTAAAAAATGAGGTAACCAAAAGTGAATATTCTAGGCTAATTAAATGGGTTAAACCTACTTGCTACAAATGCACTGTCACTAAGTGTGAATATATGTCTATATGTGCGGGACATGAGCTTCCTTAAATGACAAATGTTTGGACTGCAAAAGATAGATAAATATAGGATTGTTCAAACTATCAAATGTCTAGCATGTTTACACAAATCTTATCACTATACAGTCTATCTACCTTCCATACCCATAATGTTTTCAGTGGGCAGGATCTCTACTACTAGGGCATGATCAAAAGATGGGTAGTAGTGTTCCCAAAGGGAAACGTCCGCACAACACTCTAAAAAACAATCTGGTTATTTCTACAATTAGTACACATTTGGTAGTCTAACTCTTATGAAAAAAAGTTTTAAACAAAAGGGTGCTACAGAGACTCAGGGCACCTACCACCTAAAGGTGCCGTCAGTACACACTGGATGTGTGTCACATCAATTTAAACAAATTTTGAGAATCCATTGACAGCACTCCTGAGAGTTGGTAATTCTAATAATCCGGGCAGGAGTTAAAGACCCTCAATATACCACACTCTACTAATAATAAAGTATTCCAAAAGAAGCAAATGACAGGGTTAAATTCAATGGGGATTTCCAAAGAAAATTTCAAAGTATAGTCCAATTAGTTTGTTTTCTTCAGTCTTTTCTTTATTTTCAATTTCATAAAACAGATATTCCCAGCAAAAAAAGATGGTGATCTTTTTTTGCTGGGAATATCTGTTTTATGAAATTGCCCGGATTATTAGAATTACTAACTCTCAGGAGTGCTGTCAATGGATTCTCAAAATTTGTTTAAATACTAGGGCATGATGTTGAGGGCCCCTATGAGGCCCACCACCTGTACTAATAGCATGTTTGTGACACTGGGCACAGGGATATCAGACTTTCTCATGCAAGTTGTTCTGCTTCTCCCAATGTTATCCTGTGAGAGCTGCCTATTGGAGACAGTATTCATTCATTCACTCCACATTTCTGGTTCATAATTCTTCAAACTCATGGATGTAGTTTGCACGTGTGCTTTAAGCAACTGTAGTTCTATTCTCACAGATTCATACACCATTAGTTGCATCTCTTTCTCTAAAAAGTGAGGGACTCTTCTGCTTGCCCTGACAAATTTTTGTGTGTGATGCAAGAGTCTATATTGTGTATGGTAAATGGTTTGGTTTGATCAGCTTTATGGAAAGGCAGCAGGCGCTGGTATTTGGTTCTTGTTTCACAGCTAAGAGGGAGCTCTTAACCCCACTACACTCAATTGTATGAGATTGAGGCACTCCAGCTTCCTGCCTTTCTGGCTCCTTCCCCACTCTTTTTGCTCTTTTACTTCTTCTGTTTGCCCCTTTGCTTTTTCACCTTTATTCAGTTGCTCCTCTGCTTTCTGCTTTGCTCCAGTTCTGTGTGTCACCCTCTGCTTCTCTTACTCTCTATGCCTTCTTTCCCCTGCATGTACCCTAGTTGTTTTTTTGCACCATTTCCCTCTTGTTCACCCATTTCTCTCCTTCCCTCTCTACTCATTCCTCTTTTTCCTTCTTCCGACCACTTTTCCAATGAGTACACCCTTTCTTGGCTGTCATTCATAATTTGCCTCACTTCAACTTTTTCACTGTGCCTCATACTACCTGCTGTTTGTGTAGTGGTGGGCGTAACTGACGTAACTCTCTATACTAATTACTCGTTATTACAGCAAAATTACTTATAATTATGAGAAATTCTGGCAGAAGCACAATCCATCATTTAGTGCTATTTTCTAAGTGCAAAATCCAACCTCAAGGCTAAAATGGATCTGAGGATGCATTTTGCACTAAGAAGATAGGACTAAATGCCAGAACAGCGGAAGCCAGTAGTTGCTTGCTCTCTCTTAGTTAATTGTTTCTGTGTTCCTACAGTAGGATTGTTACCCGAAACTATTCTTAATTACTCAGGCTGGTGCAATTGTGTAATTTCACATCACAAGCGTAATATTTGATTACTGAAATTACTCTGGCATCAATAACATTTCACACAGTACTATTTTCCGCTTTTCATTCCACTCCAGTTTGACCCTTGTGGCCTCCTCTTTTACCTCTTTTCTTGCTTTCATGTCTCCTTCGCTGCCTTTTTTCTGTCTTTACCACCTCGTGTGTACATTCTGCCCCCGCATCCCATGTCTCCTGCTGCCTGCTCCTGTGATGCCCAACCCACCCGCCCACTATGATCAGGACCTCCTCCACCCTCCAGGACTTTCTTGATGGTGGGCGCAGAGAGGATACGGACAACTGACATGTCAAAGACACAACTGTATGCACTTATAGGGGCAGTACCTGCACCCATTGTTAGGGCTCCTGGTTTGCCACCTACCCATCACAGCCTGAGATGCAATTCAGCTGAAGCTCGCCATGCCATGAACACAGGATACCATGCTGAACTTTGGCCTTCCAAGCCAGAAAATAAGGTGCGCTGGGTGCTGCTTCTCCTGCACCTTTCTCAGCCCACTCCCACCGTTGCCCTACCCTCCCTCTCACCCCACACACATCCAGAACTAACAAGATACCTCCATGCACAACAATCACCCTACCTCATTTAGTGCTCTCAACACCTGCTTACTTGTCAAATACAACATCAAAGTCTGGGATCTCATGCACAACTTCTTCCCCAACCTCTTCTTCCTCACCGAGACATGGCTCAACTAGTCATCCATCCCAGTTGTCACCAGAGCCATTCCTCCCAGCTACAAGGCTGCACAACAGTATATAACCAGCAAACCTTGAGGAGGAATTGCCATCATCTACGAAGAAACGACCTGCTCCATTTCATCAGCTAACTCATGAGACCACCTCAAGCTTATGGCCTTCATGATCAATGCCTTTAGCAACACCGCCATTGGAGGGGCCCCACTGTACCAAGCTCTCAGGCCCTGATAGAACTTCAGGATCACCCTTGCAGACCTCATTGTCCCACTGTTGCTCATCTACAGCTCCTTCATCCTACTCACTGCCAAACGTTTCAACTAGAAGACCTCACCAACATTCTTGAGACCCGAGCATAACTGGACTCACTCAACAAGTGAGTGAGCCACCAACATAGCTGGACACCTCCTTGACACAGTCATAACCAACTTCATAGATGTCACTGTAGACAAATCACCCTTTTCACTTGGACCACCACTGCCTTGTCTGCTTCAGTTTATACCTACTCAACCAACACCTTAACAACTTTTACAGTCCACCTAGAACTTTGACACCTGGTTCATAACCTGCGCAGACACACTGGCACTGGCTCTGCTCTAAACCACCCCCACAGCTCGAACCTAGCCATAAACAAGTTAGTACACAGAAGATCTCCAACTCCATATATACCACTGCAAAGTGCTGGAACACAGTTGGAGACACTCTAATGATAACAGTGACAGAGACATGTAAAAGTCAGTCAGCTCTTCGGATCTACCATTAATGACTCTGGGCCACCAAGCTCACTGCAATCACTTAACGGACTGAAAACAGCTCTAGCAACTATAAATAATTATTTGGCCTAGTGAAAGAATTAACGTTAGCTGCAACCAGCTCTACAAGCACCAACCCATCACAAGAGCTCTGCACCCAACTATACTAATACTTCAGCAACCACATCACCAAAATTTGGAAAATGTATGCACTCCAACCAGACCTCTCCACTCTCTCCATCCTCCAATCTGATGAGAAGCAACCTTCAAAAACGTCACTGTCATGCTGGGCTACAATCATCTAGTTGAAAACTGCCACCACCATGAGCTCCACCCACTTGGGAGCCTCTTCCGATCCGTGCTTCCACTTCATCCTCAACAACGGACTCAACCCCATTTTCACCACTGTCATGCCAGTCCTTAATAACTCTTTATCCACAGGCATCTTCTTGACTCCTGTAAATATGCCACCAACTTAGCCTGCTTGAAAAAACCCTCAGCAGACTAAAGGAACTGATAAACTACATATCTATCTCCCTCCTTCCCTACTAAGTCAGAGTCTTGGGAAAACTCATTAACAAGCGACTGGCTGACAGCATCATCCTGTTCCTCCAACCTGATCAGCGGCTTCCCTCAAGACTCCTTGCTCAGTCCCATGCTCTTCAATATCTACATGGCTCTGCTCACCAGCATCATCCCTTCCCACAGACTCATCATCTCCAAGGCTGACAACATGCAGCTCATTCTCTGCCTCTTCAACTGCACCTCCAACACACAGATGTAGTTTACCCACTGCATGCCTGAAGTTGCAAACTGGAGGAAGAACAGCTGCCTGAAGCCCAATTCCCACTAAACAGAAGTGGTCAGCTTTGAAAAAGACATCTCCCTCTGGTCTGCTGCTTGATGCCTCAGAACTAGAACTAACACCCAGACCGACAAACTCGGCAAGAAACCGAGGGATTGTGTTTGGCAATCAAATCTCCATGTCTAACCAGGTCTACGGGGTCACCACCAACAGCTTCTGCACCCTCAAACTCCTGAAGAAAGTTTTTAGATGGCTCCCACTAAATACCCAAAGATCTTTCACTTAAGCATTGATCACCAGCAGACTGTACTATGGAAGCACCCTCTGCATCAGAATCATTGCACAACTTACCAAGGGACTCAAGGTCATTCAGAACATGGCAGCTATACTCACTCTTAAACTCCAACTATGCATGCACACAGTCACTTCAAAGATCTCTACTGTACACCACAGCCCTTTTAAAACTCCTCACTCACACCTACATAGCACTACACAAGCAAAGCCTCAGATACCTGAGCAGCTGAATCAAACTTTCACACCTGGACCAGACACCCCCTCTCTTTAGTGCTACTGCACGCCCAGTTCCTCTGCTTCCTGAAGTGCCAAATCCATTGGTTGTAGCTTTTCTTGCTGCCCTCTTTTGCCTGAAATGACCTTCTGGTACACATTAGAGCCGCCAACTCTTGGAATTTCGCAAAAAGCTGAAAACTTGGCTTTTGTAATAGGACTCAGGCATGGCAGCTTCTCTCCCTATTAGGCGCCAGAGTATGTCCTGGGCGTTATGTGCATCTTACGAATCCTCATAGCATAACACAGGGGTATTCAAACTGGGGACCAGGCCCCCCTACAGGGTCTGAAAAGGCTCGCAGGGGGGTGCCAGGCTCTGGCCGAAAGAAGGATTGTACTAATAACAGTGCTTTGTTTTAAAATGAAAGAAATTTGCTCCGCCAAGCGGTTCTGTAATGGGCCATCACTAACATTGTTTGCTATTTATATCCTAGCAGGGAGTAGGTGTTAAAAGGGAAGGAGCTGCAAATATTCTGAAAATAAACCCCATCCCTACTTGTAATAGTTGCTTTGTGGATACTTGTATGTGTTAGTGGGGCCTTCCTGACCAGAATAGTATTTTTGCAAACATGTATATGATGGTATTTTTAAAACAGTAACAGACCATAACTGCAGCATTTAAATATGTATAGACATATTTAAACAATGGCAATTTCATGGAATAATTGTGAAAAATCCTAACGGTGGCATTAAAAACTTTGAAGCCCACTAGCAAAATATAACATAACATAATATAACATAACATAACAGGTATGTCATGTTGGATTGCCTGTCAGACTTTGACACGGCAGACAGCCACCATGCTTATTCCATTGCCGTCCTCTATCACAACAGCTTGATCATTGCTCTGTGGTGGCAGGTTACTCTAAATATGGAGGATGATGCACCACCACATCAAACTTTGTAGGTATGGCCACCAATGGAGCTGCATCCCCTGTTGCACTGCCCCTAAGATCTCGATATCTACACGTGAATTGGATCACTGACATAATATCGAGTACAAAGATATAGGCATTCAAAATATCGACTCCAAAATATCGACGCCAAAAATATCGAAGTTCTATCTACAAACAGGTAAGTACAAAAATATCGAATCAAAAATATCGTTTAAAAATATGTACTTTATAAAAATATCGAATTTATTAAATTTAATGTAAAATTAAATACATTTTAAAAATAAATAACTGAAATATACTTAAAATACTTAAATAACCTTAAAATAATTAAATAATTAATTTAAGTTTAAAAAAAAATACAATTTCATTTGTTAAAACATATATATATAAGAGTGCAACAGTAGGGAAAGCGTTGGATAGCGTAGGGGTAAAAATTACTATTCCCACTCCAGTGAGTGCAACAGTAGGGAAAGCGTTGGATAGCGTAGGGGTATAAATTACTATTCCCACTCCAGTGAGTGCATCAGTAGGGAAAGCGTTGGATAGCGGGATGGTCAAAATTATTATTCCCACTCCAGTGAGTGCATCAGTAGGGAAAGCGTTGGATAGCGGGATGGTCAAAATTATTATTCCCACTCCAGTGAGTGCAACAATAGGGAACGAATTGGATAGCATAAGGGTTAAAATTACTATTCCCCCACCAAAGAGTGCAAAAGTAGGGAAAGCGTTGGATAGCGTATGGGTAAAAATTACTATTCCCACTCCAGATAGTGCAACAGTAGGGAAAAAATACTTCATATATTATTTTAAAAAAATTAAATTAATATCTATAAAAGATTAATTCAAAGTAATTACCAATTTAATATAATATAATAATTAATCAATTAACTATTAATACAAATTAATTACAAATTAACAATTAAATAATTAACAATTAAAACTCAATTAACAAGTAATTCAAATGAAATACAATTAAATAAATTGAATTATTTAATTAACTATAAATAAAATACTTCCTACCCAATTCCCCTATAAACCCACAACCCGCTACAGAAAATAAATTAGTAAAATTAACATAATTAGCAATTAATCAATTAATTAAAATTAATTGCCAATTACAATTGTATTAATTACCAAATATAAATTAATTAACAATTAATTAAAAATAAATACCAATAAATAAATTTACACATGTAATTAATTATAATTAAATTACTTCCCCCCCTAGTCACCTATAAACCCACAACCCGCTACAGAATTAAATTACGCAAAAATTTAAAAAACAAAATTCAATAATTAAAATAAATTATAACATAAATACACACTTTTTACACATATAAATGTATTTATATAGCGCAAATCACCGACCCGGTATCTAAGCGCTTGCTTAGGGAACCCGTCCTGGTATTCCCCTGTGAGATAACCCCAGCAGGGTATCCACAAGGTGAAAGCCAGGCATCCCGCCGCAAGAGGCTGTTGTGGAGATTAAGCAAGCTATTGCCCAGAGTTGCAGAGTGTGAACCCATGAATCGAGAAGGCACCGGAGCGAGAATTGTCAAGTCTGTAGACATTTTAGGACTCAAGACACCTCCGAGCCGGGAATTGAACCCTGGTCCCGGGCTGACCTCTGCTTCCAGGTCTGCCTCCTCTAACCAGTTAGCCACACTTCTCCAGCTATAACACTATAAAAAATTCTACATATTAAAAACTCGATAATTTTTATAAACTATATTATATACTTCGATATTTTAACTATCTATAGTTTTAACATTCGATATTACATTACTTACCTTAAAAACGATATTTTTGATGTCTGTATTCTGTTCATTCGATATTTTGTCCATTCTATATTTTGAACTCGATATTATGTCCATTCGATATTTTTTACTCGATATTTTGACTGTATCGTTGACTTTCCTATTCGATATTAGAGTTTCTTGCAAATATGCACACCTCCAGTTCCAGGTCCTCTGTACTAACAATCAAAAGGCATTAGTACTTGTTGCTGTTGATTTCTCAGCCAGTTATTAAGATATTTTACTATTCAATTTCTCAAATATTGTTCCTTTTCTTACACATGAGCATGGACGCCATTTCATGTCCATGACAGGTAGCAGCTGCTACCCCTGGCTTGCACCGTGTGTCCTCTGTTCCTGTCTTTGCAATCCTTGGCCTCAGGGGTGGTCAAAGCAGTTCCGAGAATAGAAAAATAACAATCCTATGAAGAGCACTGTTCAATTTCTGTAACTCTCCCTTATACATTATTCTTTAAATTGTGTAAAACCCATTATTTCTGATGTGCAATTTCTACTCTTTAGAATGCATCATAAAATGAAACAACAACTTAGAACATACTTATTTTTTAAACGTGTTGCCATGTTTCATGGGAATGCATAAAAACATGTCTTGTTTTGGACAAAATATAGAGTTTAAAATATTGTGTGGACATTGTATTGTGACAAGGGTATTGAGGACAAAAACATTGTGAAGGTAAGTTTCTATGAGTATGCAAAGCTTTACTGTACTTACTCCACATACACGTACCTTGACGATATATATATCTTCCAGGGACGTAGATGTGGAGTCAAGAATAGTACATCTATACTTACCAATTTGCATTTACCTTTTCGATATTTTACCCCGCGATCTTTTCGACACAATAGTCTATCCACATGATAACTTTGTCCTGATATTCAGTCAGTGATCCAAAGAGGAATTGTCTTGTGCTTTTTTGGAAAGGAGGCTCCCATTAAAGTCTTGCACTTAAAGCTTTGTCCAGCATAATGTTTGCTGCCAGCACAACATAGCATAATAAAATAACAATACATTGAACTTAGTATCAAGCAGTTTTTTAAATTATACAGGATCATAAATTTAAACTGGCTGCTTCCATGAAGAAATGGAGAAGCAGCGGTTTTAAATAATGAATGCACCGCCCGTATTCAAATGTAATCACTTTAAACCAGGCATTGCTGGCAACCCCTTGTTTATTATTATTTCTACGTAGGCCTTTTCTAATCTTGTGAAAAGGAATATTGACATTCATTGTTTGTGATACCAGAAGCAGAATGCATTTATCCTCAATAAAATATTTACGTTTTGTTAAAAACACTTTCAGGGAATATTGTTAATACATCCAATGATAATGGAAAAGCAATTTGATATTTGAGATGGCTGTATGGAGAAGCTATTCTTTGCAATGAGACAGATATGAGGGAATAAAAGAACAATATCAACATTAACCAAGCTGGATGAGGGAATAAATGAACAATATCAACATTAACTAAGCTGGATTTAGTCCCATATGTTACCGCATGCAGAAATCATCAATGTGGGTTCTCTCAGAGTGAACCAGCAGAAATAGAAGACACCTTTCTGTGTAGCATGGTTGCCATAAACTAGCACTGTAGTCTTGTCTATTCATTTCAAATATACTTTGATATAAGTGTGCTGTACCTAAGCTAAAAGCAGCTAAGTAACTCGTTTAATGTATATTTTTATTAGAAATCTATTTAAGATGGCAACAGGATATTTATGTGACCTCTCTACATATCTAAGGTAGAATAACAAAACAGTTAGTTATTGTCAAATAATGATTGCAGATCAATATGAAGTAATAAATAAGGACTTTGTATATTGTATAACGTGAAAAATCCTTATGTTGCCAAGAATTACTTAGGAATATATTGTAGCTAGATACCATAAATGTCAGTTACAGACTTTAGATAGGACAGAATTGCAGCATTAAATGCTGTAGAAGTTAAAATTGTTATGATGTACTTTGCAAACAACATGATTACTATTATCCAAAAAGATTCTTAAAATTGGATGGTTTTCAATGGCACAAATCACGATTTATTAGCAATAAGTGCTTTTTAGAGTGCCTAATGATGCATCTTGCATCAAATTATGGCCGAGCATACATCATTGCTGCCTAAAATTGTCTATTTTATGTGTCATTAAGCATTTTTCACATTAAACATTAAAAAATGACACACGGAATGACATAGTACTATATATGTATCACATTGAAGACGTGCACTCACTTCTTAGTGAGACAAATAAATAAAAATGCAGTGACAGAGAAATAGGCAAAATAGAATATTGAGCAGTGATTTGTGCTTTTGGTATTCTTAAGATCACTCAAGCTAGGCATAATTCAGCATCCTATTTCCCAAAGAAATTATGCAGATTTAGCAGTACCATGACCAAAGTAAATCAGAGCGTATTGCTGTTAAATGTAGACTCCACTGCACAGTTTATTCAAGCAGTTACAAAAACATTACAGATAGTTGAAGACACAAAAAGTTGGATTTGCCATTTTGGGACACTAATTGGCTGTTATATTTCAATAACATTCCTAAAGGTATTGTTGTCAGATTTGATGAGAAATGTTGATATTATAATAATAATATAACAACATCAATAACAATCTTGTATTAATTTATAAAAGTACATTCCACTCACTATGAATATTTCTCTCAACTTTGTAGAAATGCACCAAAATAAGGTGACATCTTTACTTTCTCTTTCTAGCTCTATGTCTTCTCTAGCCTTCCTATTTCTCTCTCACTTTCTTTATCTGCACTTCAGTTTATTAATATTCTGGTACTTTCTAAACATGTTTTAATTTCCATTACTTTTTTTATGTCATAATTATATATTTATCAAAAGTAACGGAGAAATCTTAAGACCAAATTGGAAATATATCTAACTTTGAATTCACAGATTTGACCCATTTACTTCTCCCTTCCTCTCTCTCATTCTCTCTCTCTACACCTCCCTCCCTCTCTCTCGTTCTCTCCCTCTCTCTCTCCACCTACTGTTTTAAACAAACAGAAACATTGAACTATTACTCGTGCCCTAAAATTAGCTATAACTCATGCTCTCCACCATACACAGTGTTGTATCACTGGTGTCATTTTTGATGTTTTAGACATGTTATCAATGATGTCATACAGTACTTCATGAGTGATGTGATATGTGAATCATAAGCAGTGATAGTGAAGGAGCAAGGCATAGTTCCCTGGCGGCCGGCATTTTTCTTTTTGCTTTATCACTGGGAGTCCCACTAGACACCCACGGGATCGCAGCTTTAAAATGAAAACAACTATTTTAGCTCCGGGTGGGGTCCCTCTGAGACCTCCCTACACGGGCTAAAGGGGCATGGTAGGGATATTCTATATTTCTATATCTTTTTTCTAATAATCTCAGGAAAGGGGACCAAGTCCCTAAGTTCTGTAATGGCTGCCTGCAACATTTTTTCTCATGCTGCAACCATCCAATCAGAGCGTTTGCTACTGTGTGAGCAAGTTTGCCCAATGGTAAAAACTCTCCTGACCAATTAGTATGCTATATTATCTGGGAGTCCCTCGAACCCAACCGTCCAGTTATACAAATATTTTGTACCTTAATTTCTCAAATTCACACCAAATCACAGAAAGCACACTTACTGGACCAAGATGTAACTTCCTGCCAAATTTGAAGTAATTTTGTTAAGCATTTTTTGTAGTAGCACTGTTCAAAAAAGTCTATGGAAAATATATTGCGATTTTGCATTTTTAGAACACCCCTTTTTCTCGACCCCCACGAAAACAGGATTCCACCATTCTTTTTTCCTTATGGACTTTAGACAAAGCCCAAGCCGCTGAAGGGATTTGCACCACATTTGGCAGAAAGCTCAGGGCCTTTTTAGGATTGTCGCCCACCATGAGTTTTTTAAATAGGCACTTCCTTCCACAGATTCATAGATCCTCTACAAATTTGTGCCAATATATGAAAAAATCAATTTTTTAGCTCTAGTCTGATTCCCTCTGGGACCGACCACCAGGCCTGGAGGATCATGTTATTCCAGCCCAGACCTTTAGGTCTTTTTTTTGCATTTTTTAGGTCTTGGGACTGAGTCCCGAGCCCCAAGATGACTGCCACCACTTCCTTGTTGATGTGGTGGCGGCTAATCAGATCTAAGCAGAATACCTGTCAGATCAACCTCGGACTCCACATTTATTTAAACATTAATTGCTCAAAAACTACTGAATGGATTTATATCAAATTACAAAAAGCAGTCTTACTGGAACAAGATCCAGCTATCTGCCAAATTTGGTGTAACTCCGTTCTGGTTGTAGCCAATCCTGGCAGTAAGAAGGCAGGGAAAAGACACCAAAATTATGGCCTACCCTGACGTCCTGGCCATAACCACCCCTGAACCAGAGAGCGCTATTTTGGCATTAGAATTGGCAGCACAAAGATTTGGAAAAATCTCGGGGTACACATTGAACAAAAAGAAATCTAAATAATAATGAACAAAGAAATTAACTGGATTGATTGCCAGATTGTCACAAAGGCCAAATACCTGGGGGTAACCATAACTGCTAATATAGACGAAATTGTAACGGAGAACCTATCCTCACTGGCTGAAATAAAGAAAGCTCTCAATCAAATCAACAAGTTAGACCTGACTCTAGTAGGCAGATGCAATGCAATGAAAATTACCTACTTCCCGGAATTGTCAGCTCTTTTCGATCCATCCCACTGGAGTTTAACAAAACCAAGCTGCAGAAATTTCAGCAAATCTTCACGCAATTCATCTTATTCACAGCCTAGGCAGGCACTAAAGCAGTCTCTCTTTGGGGGGATAGTGAGTGAGTTAGCAGTAGTTCATTATATCATTAGGCTGAATCCTTGCTCATATATTTAGAATCAGAAGTCCATTTTGTATAGAAAGATGCTCTTTATTAATTTAGGTAAAAGACATGAACAGCCGACACGTGTTTCGCCCCCTGTGGCGATTCGCGCCAGGGCTTTTTCAAGGCTGTAAAAGATCAGAAGTACATGTGTGAAACGAGTGGCCTGAAAACTGACCTTTGACCACAATACCAGTGAGTGAAAAAATAGAAAGGAAAATGATTAGAGTGAAACAGAAAACACCAATTTCCTTCTAAAGTGAAGTTTCTGATTAGTGATCAGTGTAGAGAAGAGCCTCGGTGACAAGTTTAGAACATAAGAAAAGGTGAATACCAAGCAAAGAAAGAACATTCACCTATGTGATTTTATAATACGTAAGTGTTGTGGAGGTTTGTATATAAAGCAAGAGTGTAGTTAGTTTGGCTATCAACCAGAAAAGGGTTCAAAAAAATCAAATAATCAAATTAAAATCGAGCAGATCAGTATAGTTCCAAGTGATCAAATTGACATGCCAGAGGGATGTGAAGCAGGAAAAGAGGCTTTACAGTTAGTGCTGCATACCTATTTATATTACAATTTGTTCTTTTCAGTTCTTCATCATAATTTGTATTATTTTTCAACCAAAATCCGTTTTTTCAAAGTAAAGATCTGTTAATACAATATTTACATTTAGAGACAGGTTTATTCACTATATTCATAACAGTACATTTAAAACGTTTTTCCTTAACAAGCAAAAATTCACTTTATGAAATGTGAGCTATTCCTAAACAATCTAATTGCCTTCTCTCTACGAAACTGGTAAAAAAAACATTATCTATATTGTAGTGTATTTGACTTCTTTGCATCAGGTTTAATTGGGAGGCAGTGCACAGCGATATTTATTGTTTAGTCAAAGGGAGTAGAATTCGGTAGCTTAAGTCATCTTTAATTTTACACTCAAAAAGTGTGGTACTTGAAAAGGGGGACACTATTGTTTAAAACTAATTAGAAAGACCAGTTAGTAATTGGAAATAGTTTTAATAGTCTGGCATGTGGGTTCCGGTATGGGATTTCGGCAGAGTAATACGCTAACAAGATTGTTAAATATCGGCGCATTGCCCATGTGCTAAGGACACAATGGTCCCATATTTAGGCAAGAGTAAAGTCCTACGGACACAGCGCAAGTATTACAAAAGGAAGCCTATCCAAAGAGACGGTAGCCGCACTTACTTGTAAGGGAAAATCCCTGGGTTACGTAGTCGGGAGCCTGCAGGTCGTTCCTTCCGCTTTCGCGTGTGTGTTTATGTATGACTACGGACTGCCTCTTTTAAACCGGAAGGAGAAAATTAACCCGGAAGGCAGAGTCAGTGCTGTATTGCGACAAAAGTGTTTGTTTAGTTTATTTCTTATATTTCAGATAAGCTATGCACGGTATGCATTTTGGATTAAGTAAATTCAATAATATCTAAAAGCTGGTCGTGCTATTTATTCGTTCATTCATAGGTATTATCGCCGGATGGCCCGGAAGTTTCAGACAGGCTGACATGTTTGGTAGTAATCAACAACTGACTTATTAAAGGTGTCGGGTCGTATTTTTTGACTCCGCCATTTCAAAGTGGCATTATTTGTAAGTAAATTCAATGGTTGAGGATAAGAATGGACAATACTGGTGTCCGTAAAACAGTGTTTTATTACGGCGCATAGCAGGGGGAGTATTTAACATTACTTCGATATTGTTGTATTTGCGGGGGAGGTGTGCAAAGTTACACCGAAGTAGTCTAGAGCAGTGCTAAGTGGGGTAAGAGGTCCCCATACTCAAGTTTACATATGGGAACACCAAATATTAGCGTATATCAGATAAGTGCGATGGGCAGTCACATTGCTTACTCTTTCAGTTATACATCAGATCAAAATGTATCAAGACATTCGAAAAATGTTCTATTGACATAAAATGGAAAGATGATATCCTCAATTTAGTTAGTCTAGTACTTTCAGTATGTTTCTATGGTTGTAAAGGTAATTTGCTCACAGTAGGAGGCCATTCACAGTCATGAAGTCATTAAATCAAAATCTAGTTCACAGGCACAGTTTACTCAAGCCAATGGTGCCATTCGTATTCTTGATTTAGGCCCTTTTCAACTGTCTCCATTTTTATGATCAGTGAGCTTTCTTCTCTTCATAGGAGGCGGTCCAAATCCCCACCACGTTTCGGTGTCTTTAGTCTTTTTATACCTACAAAGGAAAATGTTAAGTGATGTCCATGATGTTGCAAAAAGTGTTCCACTAGTGATTGTCTGGTGTCTGTTTTATGAATGTTCCGATAATGTTCTTGGATGCGAATTTTAAGGGGTCTCCTTGAACTCCCAATATAATGTTTGCCACACGGACATGTGATCAAGTATATTACATTGGTGCTTTCGCAGTTGATGAAATCTTTGATTTTGTATCTGTGTCCATTTATATTGACTTCTTTAGTCTTGGAGTTGCCAAGTTTGCAAATTGAGCAATTAGTGCAGGTGTAGAAGCCTGTAGTTTGTGGTGGAAAGTCCTTGATTTTGTTCTTTCCTTCAAAACTAAAGCAGTCTCTCCCCAGGGAACGGGATGGCTGGGCTTTTCCTAACATAGTGCTTTACTACTGGGCTTCAGTTCTGTAATGTAGTACGGAACTGTTGAAGGAACACTCCTTCTCTCCTCTGACTGGGCTTCCCTCACCATTTCAGCTATTACTGTGAGAGGAGACCCGCAGCTGTCTTCTCAGGCAGGTATCCTTTGGATATTCCAAACGAGTTCAAGACACTGATGAATTCCTTTAAGATTTTTCACAATATTCGTAGAATATACGGGCTGGGGAGACTTAACTACTATTCCCTATCAGCATAAACTGCAACTTCGGTAGGTCATATCTACTAGATTGGTATAAAGCTGGGATCACAAAACTAGGAGACCTAATCTCCAGTGAAGGAGTTAAATCCTTCACAGAACTACAAAACACATTTGGATTGAAAAAACAAGATGCCTTTAAATATCTTACCATACAAGACTTTCTTTCTCGAAAGGCTGGGGGACCTGCTGGGTTCTCGGAAATTGAATTCAGCAAAATCCTATGGGCCACAGTGACCCCCTCGGATAAGATTTATATACTCAGCATTAAATAGCCAAACCGCAGATGACCTACCCAGAATAGCAGACAGTGGCTTACAAAACTGGAGGCCCCACATAGCATGTTCTATAACTCACTAGAACTTTCCCAAAGTGACTTGCCTTCAGCTAAACTGCAGGCGCAACACTTTTAAACCATCTTCTTTTTATACATTACCCCTAGTAAAACCACCAAATGGGGAGCTGGCAAGGGGACGCTGTGCCCTAGGTGTTCAGAGTATGGCGCTGGCGCAATACATGTTTGCCATCTGTACAAAGCTTACTCCGGTCCTTCTTAAAGTACAGGACTTTTTGGTGAGGATTATCTCTCAGGCCATAGTATTGACTCCCATTATAATCTTGTTGGGGACCCAGGAGGAGGTGAACAGGAAGAAAGGTGGAGCACTTAATTTTGTTGCAATGACTGTGTGGAGGATCTGCATTGCTTCAGCATGGATATAGGCAGACCCCCCTCCCTTCTCTCAATGGCTGGCTAGGCTAGTAGCGGCCTACTACCTTGAGAAGGCTATATATGCTTAAAAAGGCCGCAAAGAGGAAAAGAAGGGGCTAGAAATCTGGAAACCTCTGACTACTTGGCTGGAACAATCTGGTTCAAATGGATAATCTGTCTTCTATCATTCAAGGGGTGCTCTGTTTGAAAGGGGCAGCTCATAATCAGCCAAAAGCTGGACCTTGTTTCCTTCTTGCTGATTGAGCTTACCTATCTTCAAGCTCCTTTATCCTTGACATTTGTTCCCTTTTTTCGGTATGATCTTTTTTTTTTATTCTTGCTGGTGACTAAGAACAAAATCTTTTTTAGGTCTCGGCTAGCTGGTGTGCGCAGTCTCGCTGGTGAGATTTTATGAGATTGAGGAGCTTTCACTAGCAGGCTTTAAGCGCCGCCCCTTTTTCCATTGGCTGGCGTCACCGTTGATGCTAAACGGTGGCCAGCCATTGGGAAAGAGGTTACTGTGGGGTACACTTTTCTCTTTAACAGATGGCCCACTTGGAAGGGCTCCTCTGACTTACGTGTGTAGTAAAAGTTTTCTTATCTTTATGGGTTCGCCCCATAAAGATAAGAAATCATCTGCAGCGCGGTCCTCTTTCATTTTCGGGACCACGCTGGTTGCTCTCTCACCAGGGCTCGGGTTTACTTATTTCATCTCTCCCTCCCTCCCTCCCTCTGTGGCTTTGGTGCGCTGCGAGTGAGTTGTTTCACTTGTGGGTTTACAGGGGGGCAAAGCTCTTGTGCGTTTAGACACAAAAGCGGGTGTACATCCGGGTGCTCTGGGCTTCTCCGACCTAGAGTTTACCCCAGGAAGGTCTGAAGTTTTGCAAGATTTTCAAAGTTTGGGGGTTCTCCCCACGCCGCCGACTGGACGGGCAAGCGAGCACTGAGCAGCACATCTCTCCCCGCCCTCGGGATCAGGCCGGACGGCTGCAAGTGGCTAGTTATCCGTGGGCCAGTGCTGCCCTTAGGAATGAAACTGGAGCACAGCCCCCCTCATGGATCAGCGCCTTTCCAGCCTGCTCTCTTTGTGGCTGAGGCTAGAGCTGTGTGCGATGGCAGCGGTACTTACAAGAGGTAAGCTGAGGGGCAGAAGTGTTCGCTGACCTGATCCCCAGGCCTCCGGCTCATCAGGAGTACCGCACTTTCAGATTTCCCTCCCTCGCTCTGTGTCTTTGGTGCGCTGTGAGTGAGTTGTTTCAATTGTGGGTTTACAGGGGGGGCAAAGCTCTTGTGTGTTAAGACACAGGAGCGGGTGTACATCCGGGCGCTCTGGACGATGGCAGCGGTACTTACAAGAGGTAAGCTGAGGGGCAGAAGTGTGCGCTGACCTGGTACCCCGTCCTCCAGCTCACCAGGAGTACCGAACTTTCAGATTTAATCTACTTGGGTTTAGCTTTAAGTGGGTTAATTTTATCTTATTTTTAAGATGTCGGGCGCTCTGGGCTTCTCTAACCTGGAATTTACCCCGGGAAGGTCTGAAGTTTGGTAAGCTTTTCAAAGTTGGAGGGCTCTCCCCATGCCGCCGACTGGACGGGCAGGTGAGGCCTGAGCAGCAAATCTCTCCCTGCCCTCGGGAGCCGGCCGTATGGCTGCCTGCGGCCAGTTCTCCGTGGGTCAGTGCAGCCCTGAGGAAACAAACCAGAGCAGAGCCCCTACCTGATGGATCGGCTCCACGCCAGCATGCTCTCTTTGTGGCTGAGGCTGGAGCTGTGTGCGATGGCAGCGGTGCTTACAAGAGGTAAGCTAAGGGGCAGAATTGTGCGCTGACCTGGTACCCTGGCCTCCATCTCACCAGGAGTACCGCACTTTCAGATTTCCCTCACCCCTCCCTCTGAGGCTTTGGTGTGCTGTGAGTGAGTTGTTTCACTTGTGGGTCTACAGGGGGGGCAAAGCTCTTTTGTGTTTAGACACAGGAGTGGGTGTACACCCGGGTGCTCTGGGCGATGGCAGCAGTACTTACAAGAGGTAAGCTGAGGGGCAGAAGTTTGCACTGACCTGGTACCCCGTCCTCCGGCTCACCAGGAGTAGTGCACTTTCAGATTCGATTTGAGTGGGTTTAGCTTTAAGTGGGTTTAGTTTTATCTTATTTTTAAGACGTGACAAGTTACCCATGTAATGCACTTCTTTCCAGTAAACCTTGCCAGAAAAGTGCTGTCCAGTAGTTACTGTGATGAAAGGGTAAATGTACCTTCAAGGGATTTTGATTGTAGAATATAAATAATTTGGTGATTTAATCTGAGGCCCACATAAATGTTAGTCAGAAAGTAAATTCAACAATTTTTAGTTAGAGAATCAATTTTGATTTAGCCACATTAAGTGATCCAGATGTAGAAAACAGAAGAACACGGGTGTATGTAAAAAATATATATTTTATATGTATTCTTAACCGAGAACAATTTGTAGTCACTGATACGAAGCATGGTGGATAATAGAACATAGAAAAACAACCCTCTCCCCCCTCCCCACTCCACCCACACCAACCGCCCAATTAGGTTGTGTATTTTACCCGCCCATGCCACAATAAAGAACAAAGAAAACTTCAGGGGAATCATCCCAGGAGGGTACATGAGGACACCTGCAAATCTCCCCCACACATATGGTGGGGTGGCTGAGACATCAGTGAACTTCCATTGGCCGCGCCCTCCCCAGGTAACCCACCCCCCCAGATATTCATAAATCAGCTACCAGGTCAACTTATGCAGCCCAAGACCAACCCTAACTCTTATATAGCTGACCCCACAATGGTATAAACATATGGCGTTCACAGTGGTATTACATATGGATACAAACTTATCTGCACATCCCGCGTCCATGGCAAGTCCTTCAATCATTATTGCTCAGATGTCCCTCCTGCCTCTGGTCAGTCGCCATTCCCGATTGTTTTTGTTCCTTAGCCAAATGTTTGGCATAGGCAAGGGCTGCCTTGACGTCAGTAAAGAAGGCAGGCTTTCCTTGACCCTGGACACGTAACTGGGCCGGATAAATCAAAGCTTATCTGGTCTCAATATGCTGGAAGATTTTCTTTGCTGGAAGAAATTTGCGACGGGCCGCCTGGACCTGCAAAGTAAAGTCAGGATATAACGTGATGTGGTTTCTTTTATATTGGACCTCTCCTTTCTCTCTAGCGAGCCGAAGTATAGTGTCCCCATCTCTATAATTGAGGACTCTAGCTATTATTGGTCTCGCAGGTGCTCCTGGTTTCGGCCTCGGCCCCAACGAGCGATGGGCCCTTTCAATCAGGAACATGGCTGAGAGCTCAGGGCCAAACAACTCTATCATCATTTCCTCCACATATTTTTCCATATTTTGTACGTCAGAGGATTCTGCCACACCCGTTATTCGTACGTTGTTGCGCCTTGACCGCGCCTCCAAATCCTCATTCTTCTGTCTGATCAGTTGTAATACACCATCCATCCCTCGCAATTTCTTATCCATATCAGTTTAACCTTCTTCAGTCTCTGTCACTCTTGTTTCCAACACCGACATATGGCCCTCCTGTTTCTCAACACGCTGTGTTATCCTATCCATACGTTCTGCCAGGGAGTCCATTTTGGAGTCAATACTCTGCAGACCCGATTTGAGTTCCTTAAACATTTCCCTGATGTCCTCTGCAGGAGGGTGTTCTGCAGTGCTGCTGCCTGACAGGTCTTGATGATCAGCATCAACATCCGGCGCAGTACTGGATTTTTAGGAAAGGTAATCTTGGGCTGCCTCGTCTCCGCCTTCCCCATGGTGTTCTCTCAGGCGCAAAGGGGAGTTATGCGCCACGCGGTGAAGCCCCGCCTGTATACAAATAGACCTCACTCGTCCCTTGCGTTCGGCCCAGTTAAGCCACTGACCACTTCTTGCAAGCCCCCAACTCTGCGCTTTCCGGGCAACTTAGGGGCATCACATTGCCATCCGCCTGGCCCTCACCAGGTCACCGGCCAGGTCTAGTTGTCTTTATCCGTCTCAATTCATGAAAGATTACAAATCACACTGTCCACTGTATAATCTGCAATAAAGCGAAACTGGGCCTTGCTTAGATAAGGAGATCACTTACCATATCACTGCAGTGTCCCAAACTTGTCAGTTAGCCCCATGGAACTCAGAACTCACTGGGGTACAGTAACAAAATAGATGTCAATCGCCAACAGCAATCACGGCCTTTATAGTTTAGGCGGGAGGTGAGGTATGGCTAGCTACCAGTCGTTGAGCCAGGGCTTCTGACAATATCTTTATTCGGCCCTTATTGGCTATTTCATCAAGCTACCAAGTATAGCATATTCACAATCTTCTGTGCCATACAGATAATCACATGTTGTCTATCCTCTGAGATTTCCAGCACCTCAGGTTTCTATTTGTCCTCCACGTAGGAGCATAGACTGTAGCTCCAATAACTTAGAATGTAGCCTGCCACGAGGAATCTCCGCAGTTATTCCAAAAAATGTCTCCACACTTACCTGCTCTCAAAACTCGCAGCCGGGGCCACCAAAGCAGATTCTCATCGCTGCGGCCGGTGTAGTGACCTCCGCAGCTATCGCTCCGCATCCACCATAACTTCCACCTCTTACAGCACTTCCCGCACCCCCACCAGGCCACGGTAGCACCCGATCATGGCTCTTGCTGCCCGCGGGAACCAACAGCCCTAATCTCCGGTGCCTACCTGCGGGGGGGGGAGGGTTCCGATACCTACTCTGACCCGAATTGGCCATACTGCTCCTCCAGCAAGGGCCTCCGTTAGTTCAATCTCTATGCGCCCAGCCTGGCACTCCTGTAATCGAGGCCCTGGCTCTGCCTACAGGCCTCACACTTCTACCTCCGTTCCCGGGAAAGCCGCACCAGGGGTAATCTTGTCACCTTCTCTGCCCGTAATCATCCACGGTGCCCCGGGGGGGGGGGGAAGTAGTGAGCAACCCATACAGTTGACCGCGGGCGAGGATGGAAAGTCTTTGCAGGATAATTATCGGATATTTTTGTCTCAGCCGGCGGAGTCGAGCTACAACGCTTAGCCACACCCCATGTTGCTCAGCAGTTGACTCTGTTATGCAGGTGTTTTCTGTTTCCATTGCACTGGTGTCCACTGTTAAAGTTGTTGCCAGCACCAAGCACTCCATGTGGGCTGGGTTACACTCACCCCACATACACATACCGCAAAGGCGTCACTGTACATGTGGCCCTGCCAATAAAGGGTCCATGGCGCACGTGCCCATAGCCAGTTCAACATGATATATGCATGTGTCCCTGTGGTCTTGTTGTATGCATGAGGGCCCTGGGACCTGCAACATTACATTGTGCTGAGTACAGCGGATGCAGACATGTCACCGCAGGCAGCTGCTGAGACCTTGGACATGTAGTTTTGTCTTCAGCCACTCAATGTGTATGAGGAGTGGATTGGGCTGCCATACGGAGGACCAGTGTGGGTGTGTGAATGATGATTCTGTGGCTCTGGGTGTGGTTCATTGCAGGACATTTGCACATGCATGTGTATCTGTCGTGGTGTGGGTCTCCTTTGTAGGGTGTCAGTGGTTCCTGATGGGGCTTGAACACCCACGTATGTGATGTAGTTCGGCTTCCATGAGCTCAGAGCCCACCCGCAACTGTTCGGCCACCTCCTTTGGGCATTCTGGCACCTGGCATTGGAATGCGTTGTGTGCCTCAGTGAATAGTTGGGAGCCAGCTGTGGTGGAGGGTGCTTCCTGCTGTGTGGTTTGTGCAGGTGCTGGGGTCTCCTCTATGTAACGTGGCTTCCCTGATCCTGGGGGTGAGTTGCCTGAGAAGTCCATGAGCTGTTGCAGGTCGTCGGAGGTGTGGTGGTGGTCTCCAGCATCACTGATGGGTTGTCAGGTCTGACCTGCTGGAGGTGTTTTTTTCCCTCTGCAATGTGAATCGAAGATGCATGTTGACATTGTATTGTGATTTATGTTTGCGCATTGTTGTTGTTTACATGCTGACTGTGTGACAATGTACACTGTGACTGTTTGGGGGTGCTGGGAATTTAGCGGGGAGAGCGGACATTGTGACTACATGACAGATGTGATATTGTACCTGTGCATATGCATCTCACAGTTCTCTGCTCTGTCCAATGTGATTGGCCTATTTCTGCACATGAGCAGACCTAGTTGTGTCTCCTGTTCTGCAGTGTGGGTGTTACACTTTGTGCTACATTGTCATGGGATGTGCTGTGATTGCTATGTGTTTGTTCTGCAGTGTGCCATGGGGATGAGGGACATGATCTTGGGCCATTGTGGTGTGCAGTGTGACCTACTTGATTGTGCATGTGTGCCATTGTGCCTGTCTCCCCCCGTCCCCCCAGTCCCTGTTGGTTACTCACCCTGTTGTTGTTGTTTCCGGTCCTCTTGAGCTGTGTCTGTACTCCCACCTCCGCACTGATTACCTTTCCTCCTGCTCCTCTTGTGATGCAGGACTCCCACCTCCAGTCACCTTTGCTGCCTTCCTGTTGGTGTCGTCTTTGTGCCTGGTTTAGGTTTTCAGGTCATGCCAGCGCCTCTTGGCCTCATCCATTGGCCTCCATGACACTCCGGCTGCATTCCAGGTAGTCTGATTGTGGGTCAGTTGCTGGTAGTGTTCTGTCACCTCTGTGACGAAGATCAGGTTGTCATGCGGACTGCACCCTGTCTTCCTCTTCCACTTCTCCCTGGCCTTCCCCGACACCGTTGTACCTTGCTGGTGGTTTGTGGGGCTTGTGGGGTTTGTTTTGGCCTCTGCGCTCGTTACAGTACAGCCTGTTAGTGGCCCATAGAATTTCTAACAGGCTGTACTGGTACCTTGTGCCTACTAAGACAATTTGACCACGGCTAGAAAACACTTGCCATGACTAGTTCACCGTACAGGTGTTTTCTTTGTTCGGGTGATGGGACATACTAATAATGTTTGGTGCAGCACCATATTTACTGGGGACGGTTTCATCCTAATTACTGAAACTTTCTTTCCCTACAGGTACACAACTCCAGCAAAATTGCTGCCTGGGTCTAAAACAGCTTTACAGCCGTAAGTATAATATACTTTTTCATTAAAAAGAAAAAAAATTCTCTTTTTTCACACAAACTCCTCACGGCAGGGTGCACCTTAGGGCGTGTACACCACTGGAGGATCACATTTAAAGGTCCTGATGAAAGTTGAGCGACTCGGGCTCCCCATAAGCAGAAACATGTTGACCAAATTCACCACTATGGACTAGGGGTCTATCATAACTGAGACCACACCTATGGGTCCATTCACACTTGTTTTTAACCAGTGCAAATCGGACTAATAATAAAATAGTTGAAAGTCACGAATCTGCACTTTTGAATTTTTTTTTCCCTATTTCTTTGCACTCACTTAGCTTAATTTGGCTTCATAAAACACCCTCAACCCACACAAGAACCAGCTCCGCTGTAAACAGGCGTTGAAGCAAACTGGAAAGACACTAGGTCTTTCAAGTGGGAACCCAGTGATGAAGCATGTCACCACTAGGTTGGTGAGTGAGGGTTCTTAAAATTATTTTGTATTGTCCCACTTTTATGTGTTTATTTCTTTCTTCTCTGGATACCCCGTGCACTATCTCGAGGTTGTCCTTTACTTACTTTTCACTCTTCTGTTGTTTAAAAATACTAAGAAAAGGGGTGTAAGAGTGAACATCCATACCCTTTCTCTCTTGTTGTTCTTGGATGATTTTAACATGGCCATTTGATGCTTCGTCTGGTGACTATTGCATGGTACCGCCGTGTTGTGAATACTTGGTTAACACGGTGTAAAATTCCCGCGATGGACTGCAATGTTGTAGGTTGCGTTAACTTACTTTTGTGATGATTATCACACATTCTTGAGAATATACCCCAATGAGTTGTCCCAGTGAAATAATTTTATCTAAATAGCTGCATGACCCTGGTCTTTTAGGATTTGTTTTTAAAATAATGTCCAGTTCGCTAATGTATACTGTGATAATGTTCTTGTAAATTTGAATGTATGTTATGAATCGCTCTTAGATGCTGGATTTTAGGAAGTGTGTTTATTTGAAGGCTATGTTTTTTAAATAATCCAGAAATTATGGAGGTTTACTTAGTTGTTGTAAAGCCTACTAGAAATGCACTTCATCATATGTATTGACAAGATTTATGGATCTCTTATGTGAAGTTTTTAATGTGTTGATTGTTTTTCTTGTTTGTATTCTTTTATAGCTGCTTAAGTCGAATAAAGATTTATTGATGATCATGAGACAATTCAAATAACATTTCTACTGTGGGAAACTTAATTAAATGCGAAAGTCCCTGTGTTGTGTAATGCCGAAGCGTTTCGATTCCCAAGGTGGTTTGCGGAATTCTCTTCAGGGCATGGACTGGTTTATCTGATTGAATGGAGAAATAAATTTGCATGTTGCAGGCGAGAAAAGGGAAGTTAAAATATAGATGGCACG
The DNA here is from genome assembly GCF_964263255.1 of Lissotriton vulgaris. NCBI lineage: Eukaryota > Metazoa > Chordata > Amphibia > Caudata > Salamandridae > Lissotriton > Lissotriton vulgaris. The sequence continues at coordinate 1,179,034,083 of NC_141694.1, read as the reverse complement.
ATTTGCGCCAGATGGGCGGTGCTTTTACAAAAAGGTATAGGAAAGCTTGCGGCTGGTTAAATGGAAGCCAAGTTGTACTTTGGAAGGGTGATTTTCGCCATGCCGGTGATGTTTTCTTTGATGCGTCTTTTCAGCTCTCAGTTGCTTTAGTAATTGCCAACAGCTGAACATGTAACTTGAAGGGGGCATATTTCACAAAGCGGTAAATAAGGTTGCTTCCTTCAAAGTTCGCACAGAATTGGACCGCAGTGCGTCTCTTTGTAATCGGCTGTGAAAGTCGTGCTGCGGGTCGCTTAACTATTCTTCCGACTGCTGATTGGAGATGCCAATGGTCACGTACATCTATTTTGTTCTATTCTATCCTATTCTATTCTCTCTGAATTTCTAATGTGCAGCTCTCTCCCAAAAGAGTATCTTTTCACTAAGGATTTTGGTCATGGAGAATGTCAACAGAAGAGGGAGGTGCTTAGCAAGATAACAACCAGTGCTAGATTATCTAGGAGACCCATAACTGGAGGATATCGTTCCAATGTTTTTTGGGCAGAAATGATAAGAATCTGCTTCTTAGCCGTGCAAGACAATATTTGGGGATGTGCTAAGGGTTCTGGAATGAGCTTATTTCTGAAACATTGTGCAAATACTTCTTAGGTGGAAGTTGTAATAAGTCCACATTTATTTGGAGATAGGGACCCTGTGCAAGGCTATCTAGCTGAGAGAGATATGTGCTGATCTTAGAGGATTGAAAATGAGAGTAGTGATAGCATTTCAGACACACTTAATTTATGTCAAAAGATTCTCAGTGTGAATTATAATGAGGTGTAGTAGTCTAGTCTTGATATGATACTGCTTGGCCCAAGGATTGTCTGGCTGCAGATACAAGATATAAAAACAATTTTCTGCAAAAGAAGCAGATAATAGAAGCAGTCTTATAATATATTACACATCAGGTATGTCAAAGAGAGATTATTGGTAAACTAAAACACCAGAGTGCAGATTCTAGAAATAGAGTTTTGCAAAGTGCTCAGTTCAGTGAACCACCAAGCGGAAGACCAGGGTGTATTGTGTTGGAATACTAAAAGGACTTCTATTTTCTCATTATTCATTTTCAATAATTTGTTACGCATCCAAGAGACCAGAGCCAGATGTTTGACCCACCAATTTGCGAGTCGCAAATTGCGTTGCATTTGCGAGTCGCAAATTGGGTCGCATTTGCGAGTCACAAATTGGGATGCCCAAGTGTCTGAGACACTGTTTGCGATTCCCAATGGGGTTGTAAATTGAATGCCTCGTGCTTATTATTGAGGCTGTCATAATTTGCGACCCAATTGGGAATGTCTGTCACTCCCAGGGATGTTGGCCTGCTGGGGTCCGGGACTGCTTTTAAATAAAGCACTTTTTTTTAAATGCATCCCGTTTTCCTTAAAAGAAAACGGGATGTAGTTAAAAAATAAAATTAAACTTAAAAAAATATTTTTAGGGCCACTCACAAAGGGGAAGTTGCAAATTGATTTGCGACTCGCAAAATAGAATTAGTACATGGGCCACACGTTTTTTGAGGTCGCAAATGGATCTAAAACCCATTAGCGCCCACAAAAAACTTTAGTACATCTGGCCCCATGTCTATTAGGCATATTAGCTGGTGTCATTGAGGCATATCCCAATTTGGGTGTCGTCTGCATAGGTCATAAATGCCAGTCCAAATGATCTAATAAATTAAGCCAAGCCGGTTTATAACATATGGTAAAATGACCAGTGCTCAAAGACGAATCTTTAGGAAGGCGTGTTGGAGCTTCTCAAAATCTGAGTGAAAAGGTGAAATAGATGCCACTTGGATCAGTCCTGGAGCTATGAAGAGGCCCATGTCAGTGTATTACTGCCTATTACAATTAGATTTTGGCATGATAATAGTCGATCCTGGTTTGTAGTATCAAAGGCAATTCACATGTTAACTAGGATCAGGGCAACTGAGTGGCCAAGATCTTTCAGTCATCTGAGGATATCTAAAATTGGTGAGAATACTGTCTAGGGCTAAGGATGAGATGAAAGATTGATTATGCAGGTCAGAATGGAATTAGCTTCAAGAAAATCTATAAATTGACATATTTTTCCAGTATTTTAATCAGGAAGGGCAGCAGAGAAATTAGACTGTAGTTACTTAGTAAGGCAGGGTAAGCTGATGTTTATTTCAAAAGAGAAAGTTTGTTTTCAATGGGTGGACACCAAGTTGTCTTTGTGAGAGTTTGGATTGGCCATTAGTACCTGTCCGATAGAGTTGATCATCTGGGGGAGCCTGACTTAATTACTAAAACGTCTTTATTTGTAGAGTCAACATCCTAAGATCTGAACTCACTTAGAATACTGATCATAGGTCTTCTGAGTGTAACCAAAGGTTTATTTAATGGGTATTGATAGAATGTGCTGCAAATCTTGGCAAATTTATCATTGAAGAACAACTATAGTTACTGACAGGGAGATAAAGAATGGGTAACAAGGTCTTTGCTACAGGTAGGTTTGATGAGTGACAATACAATTTAAAAAAAGCCCTTAATGGAGTTGGGTGCCTTGGTAATTTTGATGGCTTAAGAGCATCCCCAGGGTTCTCTTATTTGTGGTTTTTCTAGCTGCAGGGAATAGACTGATAATGGTGACACTTGGCAAAGGAGTAGTCTAGATATCAGCTCTTTCTGACTTTTTACAGGCAAGTTTGGGTAATTCAAAGTTCTCTCCAAAACAGGAAGTGGAGTATATAAAGAGATGAGAGCGGAAGCACTATCCAAATTAATCAAACAAGTATAGTTCTCTTTAGACAGTGATAATGCTATATGAGTTTTAAAAGGAGTCTTATTAAAAGGCAGCTGAGAGATTTGGCATCCTGATTTTATCCCATGGTTGTAGGAGAAAGCGATTTGGAACAAAGTGAGTTATGTTGAAGAAGCCATCAAAACATATCTATGGCATGATTGAACCATGGTGACAAAGAGACTGAAAGGTTGGTGACATATTCTTCTCTAGCAAACACTAGATCATTAATATGTGCTGCCTCATGCATCAGCATCCGTACCTATTGGTCAAAGCCTAAGGCTTCAGAGCGGTCAAGAAGGTTTCGAGATTAAGCATGTTCAGAATGGTCGACCTGGATGTTGACATCACCCAGTACTATGCAATTAGCCATGCTATAAGTAATACAGGTGATCTAAGGTCCACAATAGATCTATCACCACTCTTGTGGCAACCTCAGGCAGGGGAGACTCTTGACCATAATGAACAATAACTTTATATATGTGAAAGAAAGATGTTGGTTTGTGACTGTAGTGAAGAAGTGTTGACACCTGTACCTGTGAGCACATTATACAATATGTCATGGGAAGTGCAAGGGAACATAAAGGAAGGTTGCTTCAGGTGCCCTATAATAGGCAGTAATACACTGACATGGGCCTCTTCATAGCTCCAGGACTGATCCAAGTGGCATCTATTTCACCTTTTCACTCAGGTTTTGAGAAGGTCCAACAAGCCATCTACAAAAAAAATTATGATTGATATGAAATTCACACTTGCCACCTGTAAATAACTAATAATCATAGGTATTCATTCTGGACAATGCTACAATAACTACCCCAAATTGAAATTTATTTTTCTCTTCAGGAGAACAACTATTTGTCTAATAGGTATTTCACATCACAAAGAGGGTAGTAGTGTTCCCTGACAGGGAAACGTCCGCACATTCGTTGGCCAGTATATGGTAATGGTGTGGTATAAACTTGAAGTATGGGTATCCTACACAAATGTTTTTAGGTATGGGTGCTGATTCGCCCTAAAAACACCTGCTACCCAACGGTGTTATCAAGACACAGAATGTGCATCAATACATGAAAAGAGAAAAGGGCATTAACAGCACACCTCTTGTTACTTTCTAGTCATAAAAGTAAGTAACACTTCCATGGTTATAAGTAACCCCATTTAGCTCAAGTATAGAGACATTTTCAACAAAAGTAGTCCAAAATATGAGGATCCAAGACATATAATAATTTTGTTCTTTGATAGTCTTTATTCCAAAAAATCACTTCAATAAAAACTCCCAGCACACGACTTGCCGACACATGTTTCGTCTTATCAAGAAGACTTTTTCAAGGCTGGAAATATTAAGATATACACCAATAAATATATTGTACACACAAATAACATTAACACAATACAACATGGATATTTACATTTTCACACATACAACACAAATGTATATATACATACATACACAGTACAAAATAAAACACACAACAGCACACCTGACAATTTAACATCATAATTTAAAAACAACATCAACATCGGAAATAAGATACCGTCCAAAAAATGATCTTATTCTATAGTATAAAGCACAGAGTGCTCATACACAGAACAGTACAGAGTATCATAGTCACTCTAAAACTGTAAGGGAGAAAAATAGACTATGATGTAAATTGAATAGAAGAAGCAGAAAAAGTAGTGGTAAACACCCGAATAGCCCAAGATTAAAAGAAACCACAGAGTAATTTAAGATATATTAAAGAATGCATGTAACCCATCAAAGGTAAATGTGTGTGTCCCAGATATCCGGACGGTGTAGGGACCAAGCCTGGTCACACCTACAATGAGAATTTCGCAGAACGCCACCCTGTAACTGCGGTCTCAATACGTTCTATAAAGACATAGAAAAAGAAAATGTTAATAACAAGGCGTCCATCTCCTGAAGTAGGCATACTCCTATATTTGAGGGGTACATACTAATATTGGCACCATTGCCTACAAACTAACAACTGTCTGGAGACTAAACCAACAGTAACACCCTAAAGTCAGCCTAATAAACTGCCAATGACATAGAATAGTAACTGTTTCCATAGCTGTCATGTATCTGACCAGTAGGTATAATGGAATAACATCATAACCCACACCTTACTTACTCCTTTGTTTGTTGGTATTCTACATCTCCCATAACATCAAAGTCTGTCCTCTATATGCGGGGATTGAATGAGGCCCACCAACTACATTACAAATGCCCCAATGTAGTGATGTATCCCTGAACCCACATATAATAATAGCACCCCAAGAGTCGAAATCTGGTGCTGAAATACTCAGTGCAGTTATCTGGAGGGTTAAAAAGCATGATAAATGGCTGAAATGTGGACATGTGAGCCTACACACGCAGACCAGTAATAAACCATAGATTGATAAACGATATAACAAATATGTTGCAATCTGTTTCCGAGGTAGAAGTAAACACTCCTTTTCCTAGTATCAAAGTTTCGAAATAACTTGCATCAATGAGTTAGAAATGGAATTCGATAAGCATATTTGCATGTTAAATATCTAACAGACTGACTCGAACCTCCCATAAGCAACTCACCAATAGTGCTCATGGGCCAACTCGTATTCGTATTCTACTCCCATGCGTTTCAAACAAGATAACCTCCCAGCTGACAAATATGTCAAAACTCGGTCAAAACCATGATAAGTCCCGACCTGAAAAAACAATCAAAAAGAATCTCACATGAATCCCAAGGAAATGGTGTCAACACTTTTAACAGTATCAACAGAGTTTTGCTACCCAAGTCCATATTTCGCTCACCGTCTGGGCAGCATAGCCCACAGATGTGCTACGTCCTTCTGAATCCGAGTACAACCAACATTTCCAAAATGCCAGTTTAACTGTAACTCGAATTCCCGCCCTGCTGATCACATGAATAATCAGGCAGTGGAGATTGAGTAGTTCCGTGTAAACCATCATTAGCGGCGGCCATATTCCAATTGCTATCGCTATAGAAAACAAAGTGCCAGGTGTGGTGACACACCGCACAAGAGACATATTGGAGAACACTAATGAGAAAAGAAAGAACTAAATGTTGAGTCTCCCTTTTAAATGTAAAATAAATGATCACAAAAACGGAGTTGACATTGCGGTATGATAGGAAAACCAAATACCAAATCGGCAAATTACTATTTAAAATAAGGGATGAAAGCAGCACAGTCACAATAAATGGAACAAAGCACCACTGAGGTTAAATAAAGTTTTCACCGATCTAACCCAGTGAATGTCGCCCACACGATCTCAAATAACATGGTGGCCATTTTGTAATGCCTAAATCCAGCAGAGAGAGGTCATATGACCTTTAAATAATTGAACCAATGACTCCCCAATAGAAGCAAACATATGGAAGCCAGTAAAAATAGAGACAAACAAGAACGATTGCTAGACCACGTTAGTCCTAAAGTAATGGCCAGATATCATTCATTAGTTATGCTATCATGCCGTCAATACCCCTAGGAAGCGGCAGAACGCCCCAAAATAAGTGAGTACAGAGATGATCATTACTCTGATTTTGATAAACCAGAAAACATGGTGTGATGAAATCCCTCAATAATAGTGAGAACAAACACCACTGAAGTTAAGTATAGATTTATACGAGGTCTATAGATTGCCTGGCTCAAGTGTGTGGAAAGAGGAAGGACAGAACAGCATGATAAGAGTCCGAACAGTTTTAGAACATCATTTAACAGAATACCTCTTCCCTAGTCACAGGCTCCAAAGCTAGTATTTTATAGTGATTTCATCTCATATAGTGAATAGCAAATAACACCATGTCAATTCAAGCAAGCATTATGTTGCCCTCATTATATGCTTCAGTCACGTAAAAAAAACATGCAGCTCAAGGTCGGTGTTCAATCCCATATCCACCGCCCTGAGATTGATAAGCCACTTGGATTTTAGCCTTCTAAGTGCAGCAGTTCTATCACCATCCTGTGAACTGCCACCATCAAGGGCAATACCATGAAATCTGAGTGACAATATTTCTGCATTGGCATGTGCCTCATTATAGTGAACTGCTAGGGGGTAATTCAAGTTGCGATTTCTGATGGACCTGATATGCTCATGTATCCTATCTTTGAGAGGTCTTATTGTACTTCCCACGTAAATTAAATTGCATTGGCAGATGATGCAATAAACCACTTATTTGGGGTTGCAATTCATAAAGTCATGTATATGGTATGGCTGTTTGGTGTTAAAACAGATAATCTTTTTTTCTTATCCTCCGCAAACTGGCATATATTGCACATAGTGCATTTTTAGAAACCCTCCGGTGTATTAGGTAACCACATATTAGTGTTAGTGGTCACCGGACTAGTGATGGTAGAAGGACTTATCAGATTTCTCAAGGTTTTCCCCCTCTTATAAATAATACGGGGCTTGTTGAAAACATATGCATCCAAGTCTCGATCAAGCTTCAGGAGATGCCACTGCTTTCTCAAGGTTCCAGAAACCTGTGAACTGTTGGAATTGTATTGAGTAATACATGTAACTTTGTAATTGACTGCCTTTTTGGACTTCTTATATATTTTTTTAATACCTCTGTTCTTGACGTCTTGTTAATCCTGGCATGTGCTTTATCCAATAGAGACTTGTCTTAGCCCCTAACCAGGAATCTCTTCTTTAAAGTTTCTATCTCTTGTTGGAATTTACTTTCAGTGCTACAATTCCGTCTTAACCTAGTAATTTCTCTAAACGGAATGGCACTGACCTGTGATGTTGGGTGGGCACTGCTGGCATGCAAGACAGCGTTACATGACGTGTCTTTCCTATACCGGTTACAATCCAAGTTCCCATTCTCAATGAACAGAGTCACATCCGAAAAGTCCACACTGTGGTGCCTGGCTTTTGATGTAAAACTTAAATTGTACTGGTTTTGGTTAATGTAATCTAGAAAAGTTTTGAGTTCAAGGTCATCCCCTCCCCATACCATAAAAATGTCATTGATAATATCGACAACAGTATATGACCCGATTGATTAGGTGTGGTGGGCAGTGTTTCCATGTATGGTGCCCCTCAAAGAAGCCCATATATATGTTGGCAAACGAGGGCAAGAATTTTGCACCCATTGCAACAACTGAGTGCTGTTGGTACCAGGAATATTGGTGTCTCAAAAAGTTGTTGTCTAACGTAAAACACGTTAGATCAATGACCAGCTGTGTAGGCTCATATAGGGTGGCATCTTGTTTCGATAAAAAATAGGTTAAAGCTGCCATACCCTTGTCTATTGGCATAGTATAGAGTGCACAGACATCCAGGGTCACCAAGGTGAAATCCTGTGTCCCCACAAGGTCTTCAAGCTTGTTAAGCAGATCTTAGGTATCCTCTATAAATGAAGGAAGATTCCGGACTATAGGCTGTAGTGTTATGTCTATGTATTCCGAAATACGTTCGGTTGGCCCCCCTATTCCCGATAATATTGGTCTACCAGGGCGAGCCGTCTTGCTTTTGTGAATTTTCGGCAATATATAAATATATGCCGCTCTGGGATTTGGAATGAACAGATATTTTAGCTCACCATCAGACAATAGACCTGCACTATGCCAGTATCTAAGAACCCTGTCAAGTCGTTGAATGACATCTACAATCGGATTATGCAAAATGTGGGTGTAAGAATTCTTGTCAGACAATTGATGGTCAATTTCTGTGATGTAATCAACATTGTCCATAAGGACAATATTGCCCCCCTTGTCAGCCTCCTTTATTACCACATTTTTGTGGTTTGAAAATTGTTTGAGGGCTATTCTTTCCTCCTTATTGAGATTGTCCTTATGTCCTAAATGTGTGCGATGGCCTTTATCATTTGTAACAGCTTTATAAAAGCAGTCTATCAAGGTGTCAGAAGCGGTAAGTGGTAAGAATGTAGATTTCATCCTTAGCCCACTATCAGTTTGTAGATTACTCTCAATATCAAGATCCTGCATAATCTCTGTAATGCTCGGCACTTGTTCCAAGCTAATATCCAATTCCAACAACATTTGTACATCTTGTATGTCCTTAATTATTTGTCCCCTTTTATTAACAGTATACACAGGGATTGCAAAAGGTTTTTTATTAGCATCAAAGATTTATTTTAGTTTGAGTCTTTGGACAAACTTGTCCAAATCAATATGTAAAGAAGTGAAATCAGGTTTAGACATAGGACAAAAACTCAATCCTTTTCTCAAAACAGTTTTTTCACAATCACTCAGAATAATTTTGGATAAGTTTACAATAGAAACATCTTCATTTGTGTTGTTAGAATTAGGAAAACTCCCAGTAATACACCCACCATGTGTGGTACTAGTTGCACTGTCTATTTTCTCTGCAGACGCGATACTGATCTGGTGACTCTCTGGATCTGTTCTGTTTCTGTTTTTTCTGCCCCCCTCCTGACTCTTTTCCTCCTATGACCTTCCCGTTGAAAAAAGACGAACCAGAGACATTGGTTTCTGATGGTCCTGCAATGAAGGACGACGCACCTTTCCTGTCACTGACTTCACTTGTTACACCAGAGGGGTCCGATTCACTGGCAGATGACGCATTGTCAGTTCTGGTATCTTTGAGTGAGGCTACTCCCATCCTGGGTTTTATCTCATAGAAGCGTTTGGCAAACGTAAATACTCTGCCATTTCTATAGTCCGTCTCACCCCTCTTAAGTTTCCTTATCTTTTTGTCTCTAATATAGTTCTGGTGTGAGTTTAGTACTTCAATGAGTGTCTTAAAGTTTTTTTCTGTTACATCTGTCATGTTTAGATGTGTGATGTCATCTTCAACTGCTTCTATCTCAGTAAGTAACTTTGCTCTTTTTCGTTCGGCATGTCGGATAAGACTATCCATCATGCTGAACGATAACCCTGATATGAGGTTCTCCCACTCAAGCAAATCAGGATCAAGGTCTTCAAATGTGGGGAAAATGATGACTCTAAGTCCCCTCGGTATTTGTTTTATCTCTATGTATTTCTTATGAGTGGTAAGGTCTCACCATCTGGACAGTTCCGATTTACTGAGCCTCTCCAGTTTAAGGAATAATTGTTTCAACCCCTGCTGTTTATCATCTTTAGCTATTGTGGGATTACTCTGGATCCCCTTATCTGAAAACATCCTCTGAAAAGATCATCCTCTCCCTCACCAGTAACTCAGAAGACACCAGACTCAGCTTTCAGGAAGGAAGGACTAACGTGGCCAGCTGGATGAAGGACAGCTGCCTCAAACTCAACTCTGAAAAGACCGAGGTTCTCATTTTTGGACCCCGCCACTCCGCATGGAGCAACTCATGGTGGCCTCCTGCCCTCGGCCCACCGCCCACCCCTACGGACCACGCCCGGAACCTTGGCATAATCTTGGACTCCTCCCTCTCCATAAACCGCCAAATCAACGCTATCTCATCCACCTGTTTCAACTGTTTTATCCTGCGTAAGACGTTCAAGTGGTTCCCCCCTGACTGCAGAAAGACCGTCACACACGCACTCATCACCAGCAGGCTCGACTACGGCAACGCCCTCTATGCAGGAATCAACAATTCCCTACTGCGCAAATTCTAAACCCCCTAAAATGCGGCCACCAGGCTCATCTTAGGGATACCTCGCCGCAAACACATGACCCCTCACTTGCGAGAGCTCCACTGGCTCCCCGTCAAGAAGAGAGTCACCTACAAGCTAGTCACGCATGCCTACAAATCTCTCAACAACATCGGACCCAAGTACCTCAACAGCAGAATGAGTTTCCACGCACCCAATAGGAACCTCCGTTCAGCCGACCTCGCCCTGGCAGAGATCCCCGTGTCCGCTGAAGCAGATCCGGAGGGAGAGCATTCTCCTACACCGCAGCCACAACATGGAACACTCTCCCAGTAGAAATAAGACGCTCACCAACCCTGCACTTCTTCAGATGGGCTCTTAAGACCTGGCTCTTCGACTGACCGGAGCTGCCCTACCTTTCCCCTCAGCGCCTTGAGACCCTTACGGGTGAGTAGCGCGCTTTACCAACCCCTGATTGATTGATTGATTGATTGATCAGCCAGGATAGCTTGAATCCAGTGGCAAAATGAGCAAGGGACCCACGTCTGGGCATACCCTGCCAACTTAAGGCGAACATGGGCGTGTTACATGGCACATAAAAATGCATTTTGGGTGCATTTTTTAAAATTGATCATGTTTACCATCGTCTTGGAATCAATGGTAATAACATTTCCCAAATTACCATTTGAATTTAGGAAATGCTGCGCACATGTGCTTAGTAAATCGCAAAAAAGGAAATACCTATTTGCGATTTCCTATTTAGTAGAAATGGCATTTTGCGGGCAAGTTTAGGCCTTTGTACATATTTAAAGGAGGTATTGTATTTCTTAACAGACCGAAATTGCGTTAGGAATTGCAATTTCCTTTCGTACATCTGGCCCTTGGAGACTTTGCTAAAAACTTTACCCTTTTCTCCCTCCATGATAAACGTTTGTGATCCACATGGCTATTTCGATTTACAACACTCCTATGGTGGCTGGTAAGGTTATAGACGGAGAAAGCAGTGGTGGCTGGTGACATTTGAAAGTGGTGAGGCGTAAACTTTCTGTCGGATTGGACCGTGGCGAGCGAGCATGGCGAGCGAGCCCGAACGTTTAAGGGGGGGAAATTTTGAAAATGGTTCATTTTCAAGCAAATTTGAGAAGCAAGAAGGTTAATAAAGCAATTGTGAAAGTGCAGTTATTACATTAATAAAGGGATGTTTATGAAGCTAGGCCCTGCCAGTGCCACGCACCTCTGAGCAATATACACTAATGGCGGGTGTGCTTGTGAAGTTCACTCAATAAGCCCTCACATACACTCTGTGACCCATACACTGTCAGCCGGGGGACACACCACAAAGACATGGTGTGAGCCACACAGATATGGTGTGAGCTTCCACAGTGAGCTCATGACACTGCCTACTAACCTGCACTAATGGAATTTTGTCCTTGAAGATCATATGGCAGGTCTATTGAGGAAAGTTTTCAGGTCACATATCCATAGAAAGGCAAGCCTCACCCCCTACTCTGAGAAAAGATTTGGTCTTGAATGTCAAAACACCTACCAAACTCACCTATCACACCTACTACAGCATGGACAAGATGACAGTCCAGCAAAGCCATCTAATGCACCTCTACACACCGCCAAATGCGCTTTGCCATGTGTTTTTGCAAGGTCACTGATAGACTGGGAGCATATACCGTACACGTCTTTTGATAGAAAACATGACTTTTTGCTAGAAAGCGCAGATATTAAAATGAAAAAGAGCCAGCGCTACTAACTTCTAGAGAGGGGGTTGTGCAGCGCGCCAGCCTCTTGGGTACAACACCTTAGACACCCTTTCATTCCCCGAGGGTAGCACCTGCGGCTGACTACAAACACTGCCATTTGAGGTAGCAAGTGGGTCCCTCTTAAAATAAATAAACACTGCCAATATTTGACCCTTTTATATTATACGCTCTGAGACTGTACTCATTGTCATTCCAAATCACCCAAATGATAGCTGATTAATATTTTAGTAATGCGCTAACGATCACAGCACAGTGGAGGCAGACATTCATAAAAATACGAGATGCATACTGGCGATTGCAATTGAATTCTACATGAGCCTTCAACTGAAGCACACATCAAGTTTAAAAATCCAAGTTAATAAAAATGTGTTTTACCTTGTTCTTCTTAAAATCCAATTTGACATCTTTTTGTCACCAGAGTAACAACAGCCTTATGGTCCTCTTTAAATGCAGTATTGCCCTTTTTCGGCCCATGTCATGCAGAATGATGAGGCAGATGGTAACTTTATCCAGACATAGGCTAGAACTTACCAGGGGTATACATTCAATATATAATGTTGAGCACCTATTCATGGGTAGAGGTATACCAAAGTATAAACAACCTTTTACAGGGGCACTCAAAAATACCTTCCAAAGCCAGCCTGTGTCTATAGGAGAACTAACTGGTCGCCTACTGCACCACGGTAAATGGTGCACCAAATACGAGTAAATATAAATAAAAAGAGGGTTCTACACTGCATGGTGCACCTAGACAAGCAGCTCAGTATTTGAAGAATTCCATGCCATTTGATGTGTCATTAAATAAAACAAATAACACCCCCTTCCTTGCTGCTGCTTTAAATGTAATCCCAAATGAGTATTTAGTAAGCACAGAGGGTCTTAAATGTCAAATTAGATAATTATCGCATATGCTGACTTTCTGGGGAATAACATTAGGAGTGAGTAAAGTCTACCTGTTGGGCAAATTAATGTTAAACAGCACTCCTGGTGCCCCTATGGCAACGTCTCGCCGTGACCCCACCGAGCAAGCACTGCAGCTAATCTGGATTACACAAGGCAAGAGAAATGGCACCTTTTTGCAACGTTTGTTTGTTTCATAATATATTTCCATCTCTGGTGAATTTGCAAATAAATAGACTTTCTGACAATTGCGTTTCCGGCCCTGATTTGTAGCGTTCCTCCCCTGTTAGCGCTCTCCCCACCCTCCCCTCCCTCATTGTGCTATCGCGCTGCAAGAGCCTCTCCCACGACATACACCCCCCTCGGCCTTGCTAATGCCATTGGCACACGGACCAGGGCCATAAAGGATGTGGGAGCAAAGTTGCGCTCTATTCGTCTGAGACTGAGTCTTGATTTTTACCTGGTGTATTTCTCCTGGTTAATAGCGCCCTGTTTGACCTGACAAAATGTATCCGGCGGATGTAGATTTTATCGCGTCCACTATTTTTCAAATTTGATAAAATACACACAACTCAAAATACCAATATGTGCAGAGATAGGATATATGAAATTTGTAGCGGCGGTGACCTGCATGCTCGAGGAAGGAGGGAGGGGGAATAAAACAACAAGTAACAAAAATAAAAACCTACCTGAGTGCCGCACCGCCTCTGCTCCTGACCGGTCATGCTGTCCTGCCGCAGGACCCCGAACCAACAATGGCGCCATCACAATTCCAACCGCGGCACTGGTGGGTGGCAACCCCTCTCAGCAATCCTGGAGCTGCCAGCAGCGCCAGGATTGGCTAAGGGCACAGTTACAACTCGCCCGCCTGCTCATTAGGAGACCGAGGTTTGAGCCTTTGCTCAACCCTCGCTCTCCTAATGGGCATGCGCCAGCAGACCAGACAGTAGTGCGCATGAGTGGGCAGGGTGCCCTCCGTCCCCACTCATGCGCACTTGTGCTTGCTGCCTGTTGCTCCTGTTTGACCATCATGTCAGTGAACATGACGTCGGATCTGTGGGCGGTCGGACGTCATGCTGACTGACTTGATTGTCAGTTCGTTCTCTCTCGGGCCCGGAGTCTTTGAACGTGCAGGCTGCGGCCGGGCGGGGGGGCTACGCCCCCATGCCCCAATGGGAGAAAGAGACTGATGCAAAGAGAAAACAGTTTTCCATTAGCTGCCTGCCTGTCAGCATATGTGCATTTCTCGGTTGGGTTGATTTCTAACTGAATAAAAAGATATTTCTCCTCGTTACGCCTCCCCTGATAAGGCACAGCGTTTTGGCACAGTTCTGGTACATCTGGGAAGGCATCAAAATTAAACGCCTTACAAGGACAAAGTAAGGCAACGCAGCAATTTGCACTAAGGGTGGGTGTAGTTCGCGAAGTAGCGCTACGCGAAGCTACGCGAAGTGTATTTCGCACTACGCAAAATTCACGTAGCACTACGCGAGCTGCGTAGTAGCATGTTCGCACTGTGCAAGATGTGTTTTCAATGATTGCACAGTGCGGACAAGCATCCGGCACTGTGCAATCATTGAAAACTTCATTTTGCACAGTTCAAGCTGTAGTTTTCTGCTGCTCGAGTAGATTATTACTCGAGCTGCAGCTTTCTCAGCGCGAACTGGTAGTTTCTCATTGAGAGCAGTCGCGAGCATGCGCAACCACTCACAATGAGAAACCTTACCTCCCCGTGTTGAGAATCTCACAGGGATGTCATTTTGCTTGCTCGCGGTCGCGAACATGATGTTTAGGACCCTGAACAAGCAAAAAATGAGCGCTGCACTACGCTCTGCTGCACTACGCGTGTTCGCACTGTGCTACGTGCAGCTCGCGTAGTGCGAAGTTGCGCAAACTTCGCAAACTCCGCGAGTTTAGCTTAGTGCTTCGCCCAGGGTTAATTTGCACTGAGCTGCGTTACTTAAGATTTATGAATCCACTCAGTGCCACACATTTGGGGTTTGCCTTGCTTATGCACCACATTGATTGATGCAAACGCATTGAAAAGCTCCCTCATAAATATGCCCCAAATTGACCACAGAAAATAAATTATTCATTTAATTTTCCCTTGCTGTCTACTCTCGGATCCCCCCCACCGCTCTTACCTGAACAGACCACGGCTGCAAGGTTCTGATCCTTGACACCTCAGCTCCCTCTGCTAACTGAGCTTCACACAGCGCTTCCAAGACAATCTTCTCAGGACAGAAATGCAATCATGGGCGAAGGGTAATTTTGCAGTAACACAAAGCATGGGCCAAGAGGGAAAAGCAGACATGCACAGCAGGGGTAGCAATAAATCCATTTAAAAACAGGCTAACAAGTAAAATAAGCGCAGCCCCAATTTTATTATCAATTTTGCACCTTGGTATGATAGTAAGTCATAATATTAAGATGCGGCCAGATCTGCAAAATCAGCTGCACTTGATTGAATTTCAAAAAACCTATGTGGCTATGCCATAATGGGAAGCGATTATCCGCTGAACTGTGAATCCCAGTTTGTATCGTCAAAAACCCTATAGTGCTGCCTTTATAATGATTTGACTCTATTACATTTTGCCATCCTGCAGGGAGGCCACAGCAGCCATTTGTCAGGTGAATGATCTCAGAAACTATCTAGTCCTTCAAGGCTTGCACTTGCCAAGGTTGTGATAGCGCATTTACCTATAATGGAATTTGGACGAGAGGTGGAATCACATTAGGAGGTCAGCTAAAGGGAGAGTGCAAACCATCAGCAGATATTTTAGTTTTTACAATTTCCAGCCTTAAAGAGAACCTACTTCTTATTAGTATTTAAGTACAAGTGTCCTGGCTTTCCTCTACATAGATGGATCCAAATATGCATTCCTTCATACTTGGGGAGGTTCAATTCAACAGTCAAGAAATGAGTAAATCAGACAGGGATGGAAAGAGAGCTTGTTTCTCAAATGAGTCTTATCAAGAAATGTATCAAACCTGTGCTGTCTTTCTTGCCAAAGTATGTTGAGTGCACCCGCTGGTACTTCAGCTCATAGACTGTTAAGAGAAAGCTGCCTTCTGGTTACCACCCTTCACTTATCCTCTGGACCAAAACATAAATGCTCATGTCACTTAATCAGGTTGTTGCACCCAAAACTTCCTGCCTTACAATGCCCATGTACACTATGCTTATCTCCTACTTTAGGGTTAAGATCCCCTACATCTCAGAGATTTTGGGACTTACTGGACCTCACTTAGGGATCACCAGGCATTCTTGCAGGGGCAGGACCAGCTTCATGGATTTGGCTATACAGGCCTAACACAAAATGACTCAAAATGCTCATAAACATACAGTAGAAGCACAAGCAGAGCAGGTAACCATATGTGGCAGGCTCTGGGAGGTGCACACATACTCACTGGTTAAGATCTTGAGTAACCGTTCTGTAATCTCTGATAGTTGGTAGTGAGAACTTCTAACTGCTTTTGTCGATTTCTCTGTACTGCTTAGGCAGACGAGGGGAAGTCGCGATTCATCCAGGTTTTCTGTTTTCACTTTTTACAAATCAGTCAGGAAATGGGTATCTATTTGTCTGTCATTAGGTTAAGGCTTTATTTTTATCTCTTTGTCCATTTTTCTGCAGTTTTCGAGTGATTTACATGAATGTTAGTTACATTACACAATGGCAATTTCATTATTTATAGGAATGGGAAAATTAAGCGATTTGTCCAGAAACACAGGACTCAAGACTCAAACCTGGCTGGCAGCTCTAGCTCTAACACCACATTCCTGGTAGAGGGAGGTAGGCAGGCAAAAGCCACATACAAGCACAGCTCGTTATGGACTCAAGGTTCCAACAGGACCTCAAGCTGAGCCAGTGCCAGACTTCAGGCTGGAGTCTGGCTCGAGTTTTCAGTGGCTCGCCCACCTCCAGTTTCTGGCAATGTGTCTGCTGATATCAGGCAGTACATGGTGAGGGGAATGAACGGTAGTGCTATTTGTCCTGTAAATATTGCTCGCATTGCTGGCTGGTATGGCCTTAATGAGATAGGCAGTTAGAGCAAGGTTCTCCCATGTCGGTCCTGCAGGGCTGGATCCATGCCAGATTTTTAACATATCCACATTTAGATAAATGTAGTTCTTTTAAAAATCTGGCATGGATCCAGCCCTCCAGGAATGACACTGGAGAACCCTGAGTTAGAGTGAGCCTTAGATGAATAAGAGAGTGGTGGGGATGCAGAAATGTGGTCTTATGGTCAAAGCTGGCGACTTCGGAACAGGGAAAGTGGGCTTTATTTCTGCTGTTAAAGCGAAGGCATATCTTGCATTACCAACCTGGATCAACATGCTCTGATGGGCTCTATATATCTGTTGGTCTTGCTTGCCACTCCCCCTTGCTTGGGGAATGACTAGTGAGAGGTACATGGGATGCAGTGTGCTGAGGGGGTCTCAGCACCTTCACCCCTCCAAATCCTCACCAACCCCACAAAATGGCCATCCTGCTGGAAACGCAATTCCTTCTGGAGATCCTCCAGGGGGCTTGATTCATGACAGGATTCCAGCCGGATGGAGCCATAGGTGTCCAGTGTTCTCTAAGAATTGCCCCTTGGCTACAGCCACGGTTGGGAACAGAGATTCATTTGCACTGCATGGATTTAACCTCTTCTGCTCTGATTATTTAAAGACCAGTTCTGAAGCTCCTTATGTTGCATCGACGAGCAAAGTGATGCTTTTGTGGTATTAGCCATTGCTCTGCTGGCCATGTGGGCCACAGTAGGGCATCCTTTCTGAAAACTGCCTACATTGACCTACCTTACATGCACAATTTAGTGCTTTGGAGAAATTATGCTCCAAACCACTGTGGCAGAGCCTAAGATAATGGGCTATTTCATTACTTTCTCTTCAACACTGACCCATAATCCTACATCATGTTTGTTTTTGGTTAACTGTTTTGAAACATCCTGGTTTTTGATACAAAGCCACCTCATAGGCTAAATATTTGTAAAGCTACACTAAACATAGTAGAAAAAAAATTCTAGCTGGGAAGGCTGCAGTTCCTCATCACAGTTTGATTGTTGCATTTCTCGACATTGGGCTAGCCAATATTCAACAACTTTCCAGAGTTGCACATAGTTTACAGCTCAGCCCTGCATTCCCAATTCAGTCAATATAAATGCTTTAATAGACTTCTTTTCTTCTCATCAACATACTGTATCTAAGAGGGTGGAGCTTGAAGGAAGGATAAACTAATCACTCAATAATGGATTTGTAAAACATGGCTAATCACCCTTGGGGGTATACAGGTGCTGAGAGTGCTGCTGCTGAGGCTTAGTCAAACATTCAGATCTTGAGTCCTTTTCTGATTCTCAGTAGAGAGGAAGAGGTCTGTAGGTGAAGAGGGAGGTCGTTCTAGGACTTTGCCATGAGGTAAGGGAAGATGTGATCTCCACTTTTGCTGACGCCAATGCGGAGGGGTGGGCGAGGTAGAGGGAGGTGTAAGGCAGGTGTCTAGAGGGATGGTGAATGTTATGCTGGTGGTTGATGTACATTTGTCCCTGGTTGTGGGGGGCTTTTAAGGCATGGGTGAGTATATTGAAATAGAATCTCTTCTATATGGGGAGCCAGTGGAGCTTCCTGAGGTGGGGGGGGGGTGATGTGGGATCACTTGGGGGAGCCTAGGACCTGTCTGGAAGCTGCGTTCTGTATCGTCTGCAGTCTCTAGAGGACGTGTGAAGTGAATATTGCACATAGTGCATTGCCATAGTCTAGTCGGCTGGTGAGCATGGCCTTTGTGATGGTGCGTTTGGTGGAGAGCAATCTGAAAATCGTGTCGGGCATGAGAAGGTTGAGGATGCAGGTAGATGAAGTTGCATTGATTTGTTTTTTCCTGGTGAGCTTGCTGTCACGAAATGATGCTGAGGTTGCGGGCGTGGTAAATGAATCAGAAAGCAGTGAAAATATTGTGCGGTTAAGTGCAAACGTGGCTCACGGCTTGTAAATCCTGCTGATCGGCGTTTATGTGTGCTTAAGAGTCAGCACTACAGTCAGAGGTCTATATATCTGCCCTGTATGCACATATTGGCACTCCGTAAAGCACCTGAACAAAACAAAATAATAAGCAGCAAGGTAAAGCAAGCAACGAGAGGTTGGGGTACAAGCAAAACTGGAGCAAACCAATGATGGAGAAAGCACAACAACACACAGCAACAACACAACATTACAAATGCACCACAAAAGCTAAACAGCAAAGTGAGCTATATCACTAAGACACACAAAATAATATAACAAAACACAATGAAAGAATAACAAAAACAACACGTAACAAAATAATGTCATAAAAGCACATTTGCATTGCATTTGTGTGCTGTTCTGTTGATGTGTTGTTTTTATGTTATTTTTATGGTTATTATTGTTCTGTGAAGTGTTGCTGTGCAGTGCTTCTTGTGCTGGTGTGCTGTCTTGCTATGTTGTTGAATTATGTCTGTTGCCAATGTGTTGTTTTTTATTGGATGTTGCATTATGTTATTGTGCTGGGTACCTTTTGCTGTCTTGTTTTGCAGTTTTACTGTTGCATTATTGTTTGTTATGCTAGAGTGTTGTGCTGTATAGCTGTTGGATTTTGTGGCATTGTCCAATTGTAATGTGGTTTTGTGTTGTGATGCTGGAGTTATGTTTTGATGTTGTGTACCACATCTGCAGTTTATCTTGTTAAATAGTCACACTTTTGTCACATAATACTACTTCCGTAAATGAGTTCTCAGAAAAGGAGTTTGCACTTCGCACTGTAATGGGATGGGGAGGATAACCCCTTTCCAGAGGTACCTTTTCCTAGTGCATCTCTACTTCGAGTTCACTACAGGAGGGCTATCCTCAAGAAGGGTCTACCCACTATTAACAAGAATTGTTTGGAAGGGTGAGCAACACACCTGCCCATGGGCAAGTGCTCCCACCAAAAGAAGAAAAAGCTGTCTTCTGCCTCCCCTCTGGGAGTGATTGGGGGATTTACCTCAATCTGCCTACTGGGATACAAAGAGAGCACCAGATGTGAGGGAGTATTTTCTTCTTTTAAAAAAAGGGATGGGGCACCACACTGGAGGCAGGCAGTTACCCCACCCTAAAATTGTCACAATTGTCTTTCTGCCCCTCTCCCCAGGTGCAGATTGAAGTTGAAGTGAATTCTTGCAGAGAATGCCATGAAATGTTAAACTTTGACTAAAATCAGCCACACCATTGCGGTACTGTCTTTATCAGGAGAAGTGTGGGAATGTAGGATGGTAGGAATTCTGTGGATCCCCACAGATTGTAGAATGTATCCTCAGAGAAATGTAAACTTTGAGAATTGCAGGATATACTGGTCAAAAAAACATAGTGGGATCCTTGGAAGTCACTAGTGGCTAGTTTCCCTGGATGGCGGCTAAACCCGGGCTCAAATATTGCAGCTACTCACATTGCCAAGAGGGGTAAATTTTCAGGATAAAGCTTGACCTTTCCACCTTGTGTTTTGGGGTCTTATAGGTCATGGCAACTAGTCCCAGCCACAGAAATGGGGTGCCATTTTTATCATGCGGAGTGTAGGAATACCAGATGGAAACAATGTTGTGGATCATCAATATTTCCAGAAGTTCCCCTCAGAAAAAACTGCATAATTGTAACCAAGGTCTGAGGTTTGCAGGGCAATTGTAGAAGGAGCCACTATGTTACAACACCCCGAACTCCCATGGATATCTAGTTTTTAGAAATGTCTGGGTTTAGTAAACTTCCCTGGATAGCAGCTGAGCTCAGACCCAAATATCGAGCTGCCTACATCGCAAATTGGGTCACTTTTCAAGGCAAAAATCTTTACACCTCCTTGATGTGCTTTGGGGACTTACCTGTCATGATTGATAGTCTAAATCACACAAGTGGTGTATTGTTATCAGGAGGGTGTAAACAATGTGTGTTAGGGAGTCTCTGGATCCTCACAGATTCTGGAAGTTTCCCCACAGAAATATGGAAAAAATTGTAATTTTAGTCAAATTTTAAGATTTGCAGGGCATTCTAGTTAGGAAACCATAGTGGGACACATGCAAGACACACCTCCCAGGATGTTCTGGGGCATCTAGCCTTCAGAAATGTCGGACTTTTGTATGTTACCGTCGGTGATGGCCGAGGTCAGTGCCAAATACTGCATCTACCCATATCATGGTTATGGGTTGATTTGCAAGGCAAATATTTTGATGTCTCCAACCTTACTTTTGAGACATTCAGGGCCTAATGAAAATGTTAGTTGGAAATTCTTGGATCGCTGGTTGGAGGTTTTCTGACCGACATTGTAGGTTTAAATTCTGACCTCTGTATTACAATGACGGCGGTCAGAGTTTAAATTAGCCGGGGAATCCAACTCAGTTGCGGCAGGTTCCTTGAGCCCATCAGCCAGTCGGAGAGGCCTCATAATCCCATGGAACTGCTGTCAGAAAGTGTCTTTGGGGGCCCCTAGCAGGGCCACCTTACCCCTGGCCCTTCCCATGTGGACCTTCACATCCCTTCACCATGTGGCAGGCTCAAGTATGTTGGCATCCTAATTGCACTGTCGGAACCGTCGACCTGAAGTCAGTTGGTTCCCCATCCACAGCGATGTCAGAGAGAGGCAAATACGACTGACATTGTAATCAGAACCATATTGTCGGAGCCCACAGGTTTGCAGTACCATACATTTGGGAGGCATGTGGAACACAGAGTAGTAGAAGATGTGTAATTACCTATTGAATTGCTTTCCATTTTTGCCTTTTAAATATACACCTGTGTGCTAGAAAGAGTACATTTTGCAAAGTGTCATCAGAATTACATGATAGTATGGATAAACACAATTTCAGATTTGCACTATCCCTAAACTCAGTATCTTGGACTCATTTAATGTTTAGGTTTTCTTCATACCTATTTTTAGTTCACTAGAGTTTTATGTATGAATTGCTACATGGTCCTACACAAGAAAAACCATGTATAAGTCTCAACTCAGTTGCTAGCTCTGGTTGAGGTGTATGTTTAGAAACCCGAAACACTATATATGTCCGTTACCATAAGGGTCTAACAGATGTTACCTTATATTACTTTTGTAAACTGGACATTGGAGCAACAAATTGCAATTGAAACCTTTGTCACATATTCCTATTTTGTTATTTTTAGTGTCATAATGTTTTTAATTCAATGATTAGTTTCATTGGGAAAAATTTGAGCACTCTGCACACAAGACCCCTGGCCGAATTACACATTGTGTCTATTTTTTTAGCTTTTTGTTTCACGCCTGTTTTCACCATAAACTGCAAGCAGAAATTACAGAAAAAACGAAAAAAGACTATCATTTAGAAAAATGCAACAACCGAGGTAAAAAATAAATAAATAGATTTCTTATAACAACTCAGCTTGTTCCTGAAGACAAGGAAGATGCTCATCTCAGCACAGCAAACCTTTTGTTGGTGCCATTTATAGACTCAAAACATGCATTTTCACCCAGCACATTTTCACTTTTTCAACTCTGTCCCAAATGTTGCTATATTTTGGATATTCTTTTGGTTCCCTCCAGGGGAATCCACAAACCCTGTGCATCTCTAGAATGCCCAAAATATGGAGAATAGAACGCAAATGTGGAACTAGTTCAAATTTGAGAACTTCATAACTCTGTGTATTAAAAGTACAACCAGATTAAATTTAAGGGGTCATCCAGTACAGAGAAAAATTACTTTATCCTTTGTTCACTACTGCATCACTAGTCAAGTCAAGTCAAGTCAGAAACACTTTATTCGATTGTTTTAAAATCATAAAAGTATGCTACAGAACCATTTTCAATCATACAGACAAGTTTTTAAAACAAGTTAAATAGTTAAAAAGGTTACTATACACAATAAAAAATTCATATAGAAAACATCTTTACCAACATATTTACAGTAATCACAGTCTTATGGGCCCTTAACAATGTACAGAATTTAAATATAGTGCAAACTAGAATAACTTTACAATTCTTTATACAAAAAATACTAGTCGCCTGGGGGTAAAGTGCAAAACGTGCAATTCATGAGTTCATATTTGACACATTTCATGGTTACATAAACAATGGCCAGATTATTCAATTCAAGCAGTTAAATTCCATTAATTATTTAACTTTAATCTTGCTTGCTTTGACCGGATTGACATCGTCAGAAAATTGGCTACCCCATACATCACTACTGAGCTTTCCATGAGCTGTAAGTACAATAAGGCTGGTTTAACCTGCACAAAATCTAGGCCTCTCAGAATTGGTTTAATATATCTTTCCCTCCCATTCTTATAAAAGGGGCAGAAAAACAAAAAGTGTAATATATCCTGATCTGAGAAGTAGTCACATTTGCAGGGAGAATTTTCGTGAGGCTTACACCATTTTTCAAATTCTCCTAACAAAAAATGTGCTTGATTAAAACGAAATTTAGTGAGGACCCACCTATGAAAAGGTTTATTTACTATCGTTAGATAAGATTGGATAGATAACGAAGCAATCATCATATAGTGGGCCCTAACAGTTGGTTTTAAGATTTCGATGGCCTCTCTCTCTGATTCCTTTTTCTTTATAAAATTTTTCTTTACCCAGTCAATGTCCTCTCTCATAATGCTCTGGGGGTTTGTATATAACTCCGGACGCCCTAAGTATTCTGCTGTAATTTTAATGTATTGTAGCCACCCGATCTTAGCCACGTTTTCCCTCCCCATACAGTCCCTAATGATCACATGGTTTAAAATTAAAGCTGAATTAAGCCATATCCGAATCCATGACAGTAATGGGGCCAGAGTCAATGAGTCTTCAATGTAACCTATCCCCAGTTCCATATGTACGGGAAAGGCTGGCGCGGATTTTGGAAGGCCCAGTAGGGATCGTAAAAATAAGTTTTCTTCTCTTTGTATATGGGCCAGATTTTTATAACCCCATATCATGGCCCCATACCTCGCAATGGACAATGTTTTGGCTTTATAGATTGCTAGTATAGCCTCAGGTGGTTTACCTCCCAACCTTTTAGCAAAGCCTCGGATGGCGGCAGCCGATCTTTTTACTGCCGCAGCTTTACTTTTAATTTGTGGAGCCCATGTCCCGTTCTCATCGAACACCACACCTAGGTAGGTAAAAACTTTTACTTTAGATAACACTGAACCATTACAGGTAAGGGTTTTCATACTATTTTTGTGGCTACCTACTGCCATAACATGGGATTTCTCAATATTAACTGCTAGATCCAAGCTATGCATAAAAGCCCCAAAGGAATTTAAAAGACGTTGTAAACCATTAGGGGTTCTTGCCAGCAATACCGTATCATCGGCATATAATAAAACCGGCATTAAGGAGTCACCCATACGTGGTACATCAATGGAGGCCGTTTCCAGAGTCTTTCCCAGTGAATTAATATAAAGTGAGAAGAGCATTGGAGCCAAAATGCACCCTTGGCGCACCCCCCTTCCTGATTTAAAAAAGGCAGTGCAATTTCCCTCTTGTGACATGCGTATCGTTGCCCTCAGATCACTATGAAGTCGTGCCAGGAAATTCACCAGTGCTTGGTCTAAGCCCAGTTTTAAAAGTATTGTCCACAGCTTTGACCTGTTAACTAGGTCAAAGGCTGTGGACAAATCCATAAAAGCCAAATACATCATTCCCTTTGACGCTACAGTGTATTTACCCAGGGTAAGAAGTAAATTTAAGCACTGATCCTCTGTGCCTCTCCCGGCTCGAACGCCATACTGGGCTTCACACAGGATGTCATTATTTGCCGCCCAAGTTGAAATTCTTTCCAAAATAACTTTACCCAAAATTTTAAAAGAAGAATCTAACAGAGAGATGGGTCTGTAGCATCTAGGGTCTCCCCTTTGACCCTTCTTAAAAATGGGGATTATAACAGACTGCGACCATGAGGTTGGCGCTTTTGTCCTTTCCAAACTAATCACATTGAAAACATTGGTGAGAACCACTGCCCACATGCCCGAATTAGATTTAAACATATCGGCCGGTACGCCGTCTGGGCCAGGGGCCTTCTTTCCTGCCGTGTCCTCAATTGCCTTCTGCACCTCTTTAATGGTGAAACTGGACAAAACCTCTTCAGTTTGGATCAGTTGTTGATCTAGAGGGTCTGCAGCAATGTTACTACCATAGATGTTTTGGAAATGCTCTAACCAATCTCGTTCCGCAATATTCACTTCTAACGGTGCATTTTCAATCCCGTTAAATAAGGGGGTATTAACGATTTTCCAAAATTTAGCACTGTCCTTCAGGGTGGCTTTTTCATAAAGATCTTCCCTTCTTTTAATTTCATTTTTCCTTCTTAGGATGTTTGCCTTATACTTTTGCCTTTGGCTGGCCACTTCCTGTTTATCACGTGGTATCTTATTTAGAGCTTTATATAATTCACTGTGGGATTTGGAGCATTCTTTGTCGAACCATCCCATAACCCTTTTCTCTTTCTTTTTCGTGTTACTTTTTAGGTCGTCCGATACTTGACAACAAATCATTTCAAAGGATTGGACTATATTCCCCTCAAACCTAGTAGGGTCCATACAGATGTTAATTTCTTTGCCCATCTTTAGGTTAAGAGAGTAGAGAAAGTCCTCGGGGATGATATTGCTCCATTTGATCCGTCTCCCCTGGTCCTTAGCAATCAATTCAGTAAATCCTACTGTATTTAAATCAGTCTTGTTTCCTTTTCTAAATAAAAACAGATTATTATTATCTACTTCTAATATTACCGGGTTATGGTCACTAAAAGTAGTCTGTACAGCATTATAAAACAATACATTTTGTAACATACCCGGTGAAATAAAAATATAATCAATTATTGTATTGCTGTCTCTAGCACTATAAGTAGGCACCCGTTCCTTTCTGTCGAAGAACTCTGGTTCATGTAAGTCATTTTCTAAAAGAAGTTCTTCTAAGGCAAGCCCCTTTTCTGAGTGCTCAAAATGTGGTAATTGTGACATGTCAATGTTGATTGTATCTATAACATGACAGTTCTGTTGACATAAATGAGTATTAAAATCTCCCATCAGGAAAACATATACAAAAGTGGTCTGACTCTCCCTATATCTCCTTAGAAACTCTATCAGGGAGTTGATGTTGGCGTTTAATGCTATACATTGTATGCTATTATAAAAATTAATATAAACACATTTATATCTATTAGGCATTGTAACCTCAAGAGCTAAATAGTTTTGCGATGGTGTGTCCAGAACCTTCACAGTGCCTTTTACATTTACAGATATCAAAAACAACAGGCCCCCTTTATTTCGGCCCGAACTTGATGTCTGGGCAGCTAAAAAGTAAGAGGTGTATCCATCTAGCCAGAAATCACAGTCCCTATCCCACGTCTCCTGCAGGGCCACCACATCACATTTTTTTAACAGGTCCAACCACCTTATATCGCCCCTTTTGGAGCGTAAGCCTGCAATATTCCAACTCATCAATTTCACTCTAGTATCTGTCCCAATGATACGCGGCCGAATATGTTGAGATGGAGAGAGGGTATCTCCTAGTTTAGTTACCGCTTTACCCTTATCTGTAACAAGTGGGATAGAGGGTTGTGTCTGAATTATGGTGAGGTTAGTCAATCATTTTCCTCTAGATTGAAAAGGGCAGCAAACCTATTTGTTAGCATAAGATCATTACTGGCTTCACCTCCCTGTTTATCACTATTTCTTGCCATCATGCCTATTTTCTGTGTGGCCCATGTACTCGGGCAGGGGGTGTATCTAGGTTGTACTCGGTGCAAGTCCCTTCCCAAATGGGGCTTTTGTATTGTAGGTGGAGGATAAAAATAACCTAACGGTAGTGCTCTGATCCCTTCTTCCGTCACTTCAGTGGCATCCCAAAAAAACCGTTGCGCCTCATGTGGTCTATTAAAATTAACAATCAAGCAGTCCCCTGCAAATTTTTTAGGCGTATACCCCACCCATTTGACCCTTCTACCTGTTTGGATATGCTCTGATATATTGTTGGGGCCAGTACAGTTTGCATCAAACCACATCTTAATATTATTTAATTGAGCAATATCCGACTCGCATTCTCCACTTTTCAGTACTGGTACGTTCACCAGGATAGCAACAAAGGGTGTTGCCTCCGGGGGAAGGTGTACAGATGGTCTTGCGCGCTGGGTTCTAGGCCCTGGTAGGTTAGAGGTATCTATTGCTGGGGCTCTAGGTGTAACTACAGCAGAACGGGGATTGCTCGTCCGCTGTACCCTGGTTGTACTAGTGACCATTTGGGAATTTACCTTACCCGCAGGTACTTGGGGCGGGGCAGATGGCGTTGGAGGGTGTAACTCTCCTATTTCTTCCATCACGGAATTTGTTTGTTTATTTGGATTGCTGGATTGCTGAAATGCAGTATTTAAGGTGCATGTGCATGGCCTACTAGGACCAGAGGACAAAAATGTATTAATCCTGTCACATTTCCCAAGTATATCTGCTACACAATCCCTTAAGGTTTCAATTATGTCATTAGAAATCTGCACTAGTATCGTTTCAATTTTGTCCATAAGTACTCCCTCCACCATATTTTTCAACGAGGATTCAATGTCTGTTAACGGATGTCGGACCTTTTTCCGTAAGTATGAACCTTGTTTGGTCTTTGGATTACACGTTTAGTACGTTTAGAAACATGTGGGGTTTGTACATGTGTGCTGGTATCTTCTAGTTGTTGAATGTCTTGAATGGCGTTATCTTGGCCCTCCTGAGAAATAATATTTGTTAGGCCTTGTGCGTCAGTATTAGGCAAATTTCCAACGACTATAACTGGGTCCAAAGGAATAGGAGGCCTATTTACGGTGGGGGATAATTGACTGTCCAGGATTATCTGTTCTAGTCCCAACTCACGTTCTTTAGCAGCAATTTCCTTGGTCAGTTTTCCCACTGCAGTAGTTAAATAGTTCATAATACTATCTGATGCAATGGCTTTGCGTGGTACTTTGGCTTTGACTGGACCCCCATTGGCAGAGGTTTGTAATTTTCGCTTACCCATTTTGCGGCGCGGATCGAAAGGGGGGGGGCCCGTCCCGTCCCTCGACGTCCCTAGACGGCCACAGACGGCCCGCCCTCTGCCCGGGCTCCGCCCGGCGTCGCCCGCGCGCGTCCGCGATGCGGAGGAAGCTCTCGCCTTTTCTGCGCCTCCTGGCGCTGACTGCAGGAAGTGGGCGGAGTAGTGTCCAGGCAGGCTGGGAGTTGTGGTCCACCCCGCTCTGCGGCCTTAGGATGGTGCTGTACGGCGGCGGGGGTGACCACAACGTCAGGAGCCCAGCGGCGCTGTGCGGGTGAGTGCTGTCCCAAACGGCGTGCTGTTGGCCGTTGCGTCCCCTCCTGGGACCGGTAACCGCTTGTCAATGCCCCCCGCTCCGCAGTGGGAGCTCTCGCCTTTTCTGCGCCTCCTGGCGCTGACTGCAGGAAGTGGGCGGAGTAATGTCCAGGCAGGCTGGGAGTTGTGGTCCGCCCCGCTCTGCGGCCGTAGGATGGTGCTGTACGGCGGCGGGGGCGACCACAACGTCAGGAGCCCAGCGGCGCTGTGCGGGTGAGTGCTGTCCCAAACGGCGTGCTGTTGGCCGTTGCGTCCCCTCCTGGGACCGGTAACCGCTTGTCAATGCCCCCCGCTCCGCAGTGGGAGCTCTCGCCTTTTCTGCGCCTCCTGGCGCTGACTGCAGGAAGTGGGCGGAGTAGTGTCCAGGCAGGCTGGGAGTTGTGGTCCGCCCCGCTCTGCGGCCGTAGGATGGTGCTGTACGGCGGCGGGGGCGACCACAACGTCAGGAGCCCAGCGGCGCTGTGCGGGTGAGTGCTGTCCCAAACGGCGTGCTGTTGGCCGTTGCGTCCCCTCCTGGGACCGGTAACCGCTTGTCAATGCATCACTAACAATCGTCAACAATAGGCATTCTAGAATGCTTGTTTGACTGATGATGTCAGGTAAAGTTTAGAGATCATTTACCACGTGGTCCCATTAATAATTTCAACATTTAGAGTCTTCATATAAGCAGTCAAATCTAAGGATCCAGGAGGCCTGAAAAAATGAGATGATGCTTCGTATGTAAGGAAGCTATGAGACTGCATGAATAACAATGGGCAGAATGAGTTGTAGGTAATAGGTAATTCTGTGGCACATTATGCAAGTAAAGGCTAACTATAGAACACATTCTACTAATTATATAAATCTAAAACGCTCGAGCATATTGCTACATTATACTATCTATTCTCATTAGGGTAAAAGGTGTATCTTGCTGTGAAATCTGTCTCCTTGTGAGTGTGCTGCATAGTGACAGAGTTACAGAACCAAGTTTAAATGCTTGTTTTGGTACAGTATGTCCCACGTATCATCTCATTTTGAAAAAAAATGAGTCAATTAGCAGGGACTGTGAAACGCAAATCCCACATTTACTTGTGAAGATCTTTTTTGCCTTGATTTCCTTGTGCACCCTCTGATCTTTGATTTATGGAAGGAATTTGCATTACTCCTCAGGGGATTGTCTGCCTCCCACTGTAAGGAAGAGATTGAGGTCCCTCATGCTAATATCAATGTATCGCTTTTCAAAAGGCAAAAAAGGATGCAGTCGAACCTGTGTGAAAATATCCTGTTCTGCAGCACTTTATTCAATGAAGGTTAAAAACCCTGCAACACAAAACACAACGGCACGTGATACTTCTCCCATTCTGCCAAGTGCTCTCACCTTTAAACTTTTTCTGCATAAAGGATATTTTTAGGTGATTAATGTCCCCATTAAAAGTTTGGCAGGTGGCCTGCCATATCTATAGAATGCACTTTCCTGTTCGGGATCCATGTGACTTCATTGCATCCGCTGTACTGATAGACGCAGTGAAGGCGCAGATGAATGTTGAGCAGGTGGCATCCTTTTAAGTCCACTCAGCGTTTTTTACTGAAACAAACTCCAAAAAGCTGTGTCTGTTTCATTGAAACAAAAAAATAAAGGCACTCTGCCCTGCATGGCATTTACCCCTGTCTTGGGCATTTTTTGTTTTGCTTTGTTTGGGGCTACTGACTTGAGACTGTCTGAACTGAGCCATTTACAACTGGAGTCCTGGGGCTTATGCCTACTTTTGAACCCACGATGGAACACTGGACTTAACCCTACGGGTGCTGATGTAGAGCAGCCCAAGGGATACTCAAAGAGGAAGTGTGGAGTTAGAGTTTCAGCATTCAATAAACATCTGAAAATTATTAGTAAATTACCGTTCAGCTAGTATTTTAACTTGGAAAAGGAGCGTTTTTTATTACTAACACACAAAGCAATCACTGTGCATATTATTTAAAGGGCATCAAAACGATCCACTGTTAATGATGCAGTAATACAGTAATCCATGAGGTTGTCTACACAGTTCATAGAGGACAAGTCGTGGGTGGTAATGCTCATTGGCCGATGGCCTTCCAAAGGGAAAATATCAGGAACTGGTTTGCATTGGAGAACCTTTGACTCAAGGTGTGTTTCTAGATCTCTTAGGTGATCATTCCTCTGCTCTCTTAGGGGTAGCAATGGTTTGTCCTTTGATGATTGTACTTGCAGGTCGATCCTGCATGTCATCGCTGGCTAGGGTGACCAGGTGTCCCCGTTTTGCCAGGACGGTCCCTGTTTTTAACCAGCTGTCCCAGCAAATTTCAAGAAGTTTTACTCTTGTCCCGGTTTTTAGAGTGGGTCGACTGAAAACGGTGGGAGGTGTTTTTTATGTTTTACAAAGCAGGGAAAGTTAGCAGTTGTTTCAAGAAAGCAATTTAACACCTTCAGCGCTGTGCAGATTCCTGCGCTGTGCTGAACGTTCTAATGAGCCAACGGGCTCATGACGGAACGGTTCCGTCATGAGCACAGGCCAACCGACGCTCATGACAGAACCGTTCCGTCAATAGCATCGAAGGGGTTAATTAACAGGCAAGCTACTGGGTTTAAAATTTACATTTTATGTATGTTCTCACTGCCTGTTCTGTAATTCACTGCTGAGGAGCGCTGTCATCGCTTGAAGTAAAATTGTAGTCCTTCTTCTATTTTTGTGAAATGTCCCGGTTTTTGGCTTTAAAATTCTGGTCACCCTATCGCTGGCTGATCCTGGTTGCGCAAACCGGGAACGAGCAACTGAGAGGCACTCTTTTGTCCTTCTCCTTGTATAAGCCAATATTGTTTGTGATATGTGGTGGACTCACAGGAGTACCTTCAGTGGGGGCATGGGGCTGAAAGACCATTTGAAAAGTATGGGAGAGGCCAGTAAGCCTCCCTCCATAGCAAGCAACAGGCTATAAGGGCTCACCTGCCACAGCAATTCTATTGCTGCCACCGCTTTCAGTCCTCTACAGTCTGTTGAGCTGATGTTCATTCAAAGGAGGTTGAACCTGGAGTGTGACCATGGTGGTTTCTGACCACAAACCACTGCTCTGTCTCACAATTCTTGTCACAAAAGGTATCTCAAGCACACATGCCTAATTGTTGTGTGTGCTGAGGCAGGTATCAAAATGCTATAGCTTACCCTGGAGCAAGTGAGGCAGAAGCATGTGTTCTTAAGTACCAAGCATGGAACCTTTCACCCTCCAAACACATTCAGTGGCAGCCCAAGGCATGGAAAATCCAGTGCCCATCACCCGCCAAAATAGATCAGGTAAATTGACGCTGTAACCTGGTGGTCCATTGGTTTACAGATCAGTAGATCAAGGTTTTCCAGTGGAGGAGCTATAACCTGTAGCTGTTCTGAATTTATACAGAAGGCATGGAAACAACAAGTTTGACAGGGTAGCAGCTCCACCAATTAGGGCGGAACTCGTGTAACGCCAACTCTAAATAGGGGCATAGGTATTGATTTTCCATTCACCCGTTGCTTGCGACCATTTCCTCATTAGATGTCAAGTATCATGCATTAGGTTCTTGTTCATATCTTGATAGCTCCTTCACTGCATCTGCACCTAAACATACAGAAGCTTTAAAATACTCCCAGTATCCAAATTAATCTCATCAGCTTGAGGCATGGTTCTCAGCACCGGACCAGAGACAAAAGATGGTGTTCGTGAATTGTAATTTATGTTGATACAAATGAAAATGCATAATAAAAAAACCTAAAACTATCTATTTGTTTTTGGAGTTCTTCTTTAATACTTTTGAAAATATCTTCCACAATCTTCAAAAATTCGATAAATTCGATATTATTGATAGACACATTTTGGATAGAACAGAAGGACTCAAAATAACTATGGTGTCTATATATGTTTGATAATTTCTCCAGCTATATAGAGTACAGCATAAGCTGAATGGTCACATTAGAACTGATTCACAATGAAAAGAATAACGTATGGCTGAGAATTTCATAATGTATTATTTTGTTGGGATTGCTAAATTCTCGGAAACTGCATCAAGATCAATTCAAATTATTGATCTCCTTGCATACTAATTACTGTAATCCAGTGGTTTAACACTGCGTTCTAAGATCTGATGCTTTTTAACCTTTTGTTTCTATATCTGGAAATTCTTTCTCCCGGTTGGTAAATCCCTTCACTAGCACCCCAGAAAATGTGGTGCACTTTTGGTATTTTTCATATCCAATTAGCACACCGCGTGCTAATGGCAGACCACTTGCATGTTTAGTTTTGCAAACTGAGAGAGTACAATTGTTGAAGTTTGTGAATACCCACACCCTACAACTCTGCATACAGCTATGAACATTGCACCATATTCAGGGATATTCCGGCTACAGGTTCTATCTCCAGGGATACATTTGATCTGATCCTGAATTTCTGAACTTGTGAGTGAGAATCTGTTATTTGTGCCCACTGACGACACTAGTAGTCCAGTTTACTTGACCACAGCAATCTCGATTTAATGCCTCAGAAGACTGAGGGAAGTGCTCCCTGCGATCTGACCCTGTGACCTACTTGTTTACAGATATACACAGATTTCTTCAGTAGATAGCTACTAAACTCATATTAAATTGATGCAATGGTTACAAAAAGATCTGGCTGTCAGCCACGTTCACAATAATCAACAGAGATCCTTGGCCATGTCATGATCACATATTGTAGTTGCTACCTAATCCTTTTTGCAGTCCCTCGCTCCGAAACTTTATATGATGACCTCCTACAAACCTGAAAAGCTACAAATGAGTTGTTTTACACTTCACCATTATCTGTGACTCCCTTTCTTTTCACTCGCTCATTCCAGATCAACTCATGTCCAACACCCTTTTCCTTCCTCCTTTTATTCCACATTGACGTGGCTATCTGCTCATGACTGCTTCTCCTACAAGGTTCATAACTTCCAACCCTCCAACACTCCAGACATCCTTTTCTCTTCTCATCCTATTTTTTTCTTCTTCCTTCCTTCACCATTTCTTCTTCCTCTCTCATCCCAATACCTAACATTACCATCACCCACTTTCTTATGCTGTTTTTCCATGTTTCTCACTCCGTGCTAAAATTTAGGGGCATATTATCAAGGAACGGCGTTAAAATTATCGCTGCTTTAGCGGCAGAAAACTGCTGCTAAAACGGCGATAATGGGCTAGATAATACGCCAATGAGAATTCCATACAAGACCATGGGGCATATTATTAAGAAAGGGCCTTACATTATAGCTGCTTTTATCGACAGGAAACTGCCGAAAAAGCGGCGATAATGAGCTTGATAATATGCTCTATGAATTCCAATCGAAGCCAATGTTAGATGTAAAGAAATGTAACATGGGCTTCGATTGGAATTCATAGAGCATATTATCAAGCCCATTATTGTCACTTTATCACCAGTTTCCTGCCAATAAAAAAACGGCAATAATGTAAGGCCCTATCTTGATAATATGCCCCTTTGTTCTGGTGTGAACATGGGCTTCTATTGGAAGTCTCAAGGGCGTATTATCAAGCACATTATCGCTGCTTTAGCTGTTGTTTCCTGCCGCTAAAGCGGCGATAATTTTAACGCCGTTCCTTGATAATATGCCCCTTAATTTTTCTGGCGATCGCTGGTCTCCACGGTTCTATTTCTGAAGTGCAAAGACACCTCACACTGGCAAACATATAAGTTATCTTGGAAGGCCATGAATGGCAAGAAAATGTAAATTTAAGCAAGCATTTTCTTCTTTTTTTTTTTTTTATTTCAGTAATTTTTTATTGAAAATAAAGAGCATATTTACATGGTACAGGGTGAAACACATGGGGGAAAGGAAAGGAAAAAGATAGGGAAACAATAGAGAGCGCACCGGGGGGGGGGGAGGGGCAAGCATTGTCTTGATTGGCTTAAATTAGTTTGGCTCTTGACTGTCCATTGTCCATTTTGCTTCATCTTCTTCTAGTCCGGCTTGCACGTTTACGGTTTCCCCCGTGCCCCCTTGCAACCTGTCCGGTTATCTTCCCGCACCCCTGGTGGTGTAGGTAGAGAGAAAGGTGAAAGAATAGGGGTGTAGAGAGGCGAGAGAGAGAGATAGGCGCATTGTTTAGTAGAGTAGGATGCGTGTGTAGTTTATGTAGCATTGTCGGGTCTGGCGTTTTAGGGTGGCTTATGAGAGGACAGGTAATTGTCTAGTGACCGCCATGTCTCACTCTTTTTCTCTGAGTTTGTTTGGCTGTTGGTTGTTATGGTGTCGGCTCCTCTTAGGAAAATTACCCAGTTGAACCAAGCTTTAAAGGTGGCTTTTGCTGTGTCCTTCCAGTTGTTCAACACCGTTTTGACCGCCGCTGTGAGCAGGAGGTCAATCAGGTCTCTGTCATTTTCGGATGTTATGGATGGGTCGGTGTATCCCAGAATTAGGTGGTGGAACTCCATTGATAGTGTGGCTCCTGTTACGTCATTGATTAGAGTGTATATGGAGTTCCAGAACTTCTTTGTTTTGGAGCAGTGGAAGAGGAGGTGTGCCAGGTCTCCCTTCTGCTTGTTGCAGTTCCAGCAGGAGTCGGTCTCTCTGATGCCCATGGCGGCTAGGCGTGCTGGTGTCCAATAGGCCATGTGTACTAGCCAGAATTTTGTCTGATCTAGAGTAGTTGTCACCTTTCTCCTTGGTGTGGAGGACCACAAATCTGTCCTTTCCTTCTCGCTTAGCTCTTTCCCTGTTACTGCTTCCCATTGGCTTAATGTTCTGTTGTTTAGTTTGGAGGTTTTGGGGCTCATGGCTCTGTATATGTGCGCTATCTGGTGCCCTGTTATGTTCAGGCTGTTAGCGTATTGTGTTATTGATGGGGTGAGCATGTTTATGTTGGCTTTGGCTATTGCCACTCTTATTTTAAGGAAGTTATAGAGCTCTATGTTGTCAAAATTGTACTGTTCTCTGAGTGTGTCAAAGGCTGTTCGATTCCCTTTCTCCTGTATCTGGCTCACCGTTGTTATGCCGTGCCGGTACCAAGTGTGCATGTCCAGTGATTTATCTCTATACTTAATTCTAGGGTTGTGCCAGAGCGACTCTAGTTGAGTTTGTCTGACACTAGTTTCTAGTAGTTTGTCTAATTTTAGTAGAGCCAGTCGTGTGTTCCTAAGAATTGCGTTCTGTTTGATCGCGGGGTGTTTCGTCGCTGTGAGTAGTGCCACGGGTTCCATTCCCCCTAGTAGTCTCCGCTCTAAGGAGAGCCAGGCCGGGGTGTAGTCGCCTTTTGGTGATATCCAGTGCAGACCCTGTGCTGCCATGCAGGCTGT
Source organism: Lissotriton vulgaris (assembly GCF_964263255.1). Classification (NCBI taxonomy): domain Eukaryota; kingdom Metazoa; phylum Chordata; class Amphibia; order Caudata; family Salamandridae; genus Lissotriton; species Lissotriton vulgaris. The sequence goes on along the minus strand of NC_141694.1, from coordinate 1,178,998,469 downwards.
TTGAAATGTTCTAAAGTTTGTTATGTTCAGACCTCCTAGTGCCTTGGGGAGTCTGAGTTTCTGAAAGCTGATCCTAGGTTTTTTTCCTCTCCATAGAAATGTGTTCAGTAGTTTGTCCAGTTTTTTGTGAAAGTCAGTTGTGTTGGTTAGTGGTAGCATGTTGAGCATGTAATTGACCATAGGGGTGACCATCATTTTGATGGTCTCAACCCTTCCCCACCATGTAGTGAATCTTGGTGACCATCCCTCTAGTTTCTCCTTTATTTTGTGTAAGGTTGCTTGTTCATTCTGGTCTAATGTGGTCCGCAGGTCTCTCTCGAAGAGGAGGCCTAGGTACTTAATGGCTTTCTTCTGCCAGGTTAGACCCGAGGACCCCAGCACAGTCTTGTTGGTGTGTATGTTCAGTGGTTTGCATTCAGATTTCTCTCTATTAAGTTTGTATCCTGACACCTGCGCAAACTGATCTATGGTGTCCATTAGTGCTTTAATGGATCTTTCAGGGTCCTCTGTTACAATGAGGACATCGTCCGCATATGCTGCTAGCTTGAAGGATTCTCCCTCTATAGGTATGCCTCTGATGCATTTTCAAGGGCGTATTTCACGTCATGGCCTATGCCTGGAATATTGCAGTACTCAAGAATATATATTGCGGTCACCATTTATAACACTATACCAAATCTGTAAGTGTCCGTTTTTGCGACATAGCAATTTAACACATGTATTCCACTAATATGATCAAAGTGACACAAATAGGTAAACTAATGCGGACAACTAGGCCAAGGGTACACTTGCGCCCTTACAAAGGACAGAATCCCTTTAGATGTACAACTTAACTGTGTTAAAATAATTTGACACAGATCCTAAGAGAAATCAAGGGCTTTTAGTTAGTTAAACTATGCCACTTCCAGAGAAGTAAAATGGATATCCCAAGGCAAGCTGTTCATTTGCAGAGCACTCGAAAATCTAGCACAGCAATCTATTTTAATGCAGAATGCTCTCTTCTGTTGCCAGTCATTCAAATGGAAACAGATGAGCCACGGTGCTGAAAACAAGGAGCTGCGAATATGCATGGAGACAGCAGAGCAAACTTGAATTACTGTCAAGATGTTTTACAACCTCGACGTAAAAATCCCAAAACAGAATTTATGGGGGGGGGGGCTAAGCGTCACAATCCAGACGGAGAAATGGGATTCCATGAAGGTGATAGATATATGGGATTGATTTCTCGGCAGATAGAAATAGCCTGGCTTTCTCGACTTTACAAACAAAGCCTACCGCTTCAGTCAAATAAGCAACAACTTAGACTCCAGAGAAAAAAGCCAGGCAAACCGAGATAATAGCATTTTAGTATTTTTGGCAGATAAATATTCTTGTCATGGCCGGGACTTCAGGGTACAAAAAAAGGTACTGAGGAAATACATTATTCAAAATGCTTTTTGACAATTGCCTCTCTTATCAAATAAAGTCTAAGCAACAAGATTTATAAATGGTACATTAAAAATGCGTCCAACTTTCTGATTTCCTGCCTCTTCTCGAGCAGGAATATTTTCACCATTTGCAGATTAAAAAAATCTAAAATTGAAATACAATTGTCAGAGAATATCCCTTTGGGACAAGTTTACATTCTGCTCAGATTTATAACGCTTCAAAGTGTAACGCCACCAGAAAGGTCTGCAAGCCTGAAAATGCTACAGAAACGCACACTTCTTTATTCGAAGCATTTACATGATGCATTATTTGAACCAAGGTGAGCGATGCGGCAGAGGGGTGGAGAGGGGGCGTTTGGAGAGTGGGGTTCGCCTCGGTTACCGATGGATGTTGGGATTATGGATCAGCAGAGCTCTCTCCACAGCGCAAGAATTTATATTTTTACACTTATTATTATTATGTTTGTTATATAGCGCCTGAATCGACCCCCGAAGGGGGATCGCTGCGCTTGCCTTGGGAACCCGTCCTGGCTTTTCCCTGTGAGATAGCCCCTACAGGGCATCCCCAAGGTGAAAGCCAGGCATCCCGCCGCAGGGGGTGGGGGGGGGGGGCCGTTATGGAGATTAAGCAAGCTTAGCTTAATGCCCAGAGTTGCAGAGTGTGAACCCATGATTAGGTCAGGCACCGAAGCGAGAATTATCGAGTCCGTGGACATTTGAGCTCAAGACTCTGCCGCGTCGGGAATTGAACCCTGGTCCCGGGTCTGACCTCTGCTTCAGGGTCTGCCTGCTCTAACCAGTGAGCCACACTTCTCCACTCCCAACTTGCAGGTTAAAGAAGCAGGGATGGGAATTTACATATGCTTAGATGAGGAACTTTGGGGAAAGGAAGAAACACAGATATTCACAAAAGCCACAGATACCCACTGGGCCACAGAGAAACATTTACAAGGGCGCAGGTGGCGGGGGAGGGGGTTATATATTAAAGTACGTGGTAGAAAAAGTACATGTATGCCTGAAAGTTTGACCTTTAAATGTAATTGTTAGCTAATAAATACCTTTGGTATGGAAATGGGATGTCTGATTTCTTGAATGTCCAGAATGAAACTGAATAAACCAACTTGCTGATTCATTCTATACTGTATGTGGACTTTGCATACTTTGAATGAACTGGACATGACTGAGATTTATAAAAGCTGTGTTGAGGCAATATTTGAATGTTGTGTGCTACTAGGAAAACAAGGCTCAGTGGTGAATACCTCCTAATCAAGAAATAGAACTGTCGCTCTAATGGCCCTAGGGTGTGCAGGATTAGATAACATGCTTGTGTACAGGGGCACCAAAAAGAGAAATAGCAGTCACCCTTTAAGGAGCAAGGCCCTGTCCATAGCAATGTTCTCCTGGCTGTAGAGCATGGGTACTCACAAACTTTCTCTCGGGGGCCAAAATTACAGTGTGGTTTGTGTCCGAGGGCCGCACCGGTGGGGGCGTGGTCAGTGGGGGAGGGGCGGGGCTAGGGCAACAAAAAAAAAACGTGACCATGAGGTTTATCACAGGTCCCTGCAGCGGACTCCTTCGTCCACTGAGCCACCAGACCCGGCATTCACACATCACTCTCTCTCTCTCTCTTCTTCTCTCTCTATCTCTCTCTCTGTCTCCCTCCCTCTCTCTATCTCTCTCTCTCACTCTCTCCCTCCCTCTCTTCCTGTCTCCCTCTGTCTCACTCACTCTGACTGTCTCACTCCCTCTCTCTCCCTCTCTCCCTGTCTCCCTCTGTCTCACTCACTCTGACTGTCTCACTCCCTCTCTCTCTCTGTCACACACTCTCTCTCTGTCTCCCTCTCTCTCTCTCTGTGTCTCTCTCTCTCCTTCCCTCTCCCTCCGTCTCCCTCCCTCCTCCCTCTGTCTCCCTGTCTCCCTCTGTCTTTTTCCCTCCCTCTGCTCCCTCTGTCTCCCTCCCTCTGTCACCCTCCCTCTGTCTCCCTCCCTGTCTCCCTCCATCTGTCTCCCTTTATCTGTTTCTCTCTATCTGTCTCCCTCTATCTGTCTCCCTCCCTCTGTCGCCCTCCTCCCTCTGCCGCCCTCCTCCCTCTGTCTGTCTCCTTCTGTCTCACTCTGTCTGTTTCTTATGTCTCCCTCCCTCTGTCTGTCTCCTTCTGTCTCTCTCTGTATCTGTCCCTCTGCTGTTTCCCTCACTCTGTCTTCCTCCGTCTGTCTCCATTTTCCCTCTGTCTTCCTCCTCCCTCTGTCTCCCTCTCGCTGTCTCCCGCCTCCTTCTGTCTGTCTCCCTCCGTCTGTCTCCCTCTTTCTGTCTCCCTCTCTTCGTCTCCCTCTCTCTGTCTCCCTCCTCCCTCTGTCTGTCTCCCTCTCTATGTCTCCCTCTCTCTGTCTCCCTCTGTCTGTCTCCCTCTGTTTGTCTCCCTCCCTCTCTCTGTCTCCCTCTCTCTATCTGTCTCCCTCCCTCCTCCCTCTGTCTGTCTCCCTCCCTCTGTCACCCTCTCCCTCCCTCCCTATCCCTCTGTCTCCATCTGTCTGTCTCCCTCCCTCTGACTCCCTCTGTCTGTCTCCCTCCCTCTGTCTCCCTCGGTCTGTCACCCTCTCCCTCCCTCTGTCTCCCTCCCTATGTCTCCCTCCCTCTGTCTGTCTCTCCCTCTGTCTCCCTCTCCCTCCCTCTCCTTCTGTCTCCATCTGTCTGCCTCCTTCCCTCTGTCTCCCTCAGTCTGTCGCCCTCTCTCTGTCTCCCTCCCTCTGTCTCCCTCCCCCTCTGTCTCCCTCCTCTCTCTGTCTGTCTCCGTCCCTCTGTCTCCCTCCCTCTCCCTTTCTCTGTCTCTCTTTCTCTGTCTCCTTCTCGCCGTCTCCCTCTCCCTCCCTCTCTGTCTCCCCCCTTTCCCTCCCTCTCCCTCTGTCTCCCTCCATTCCCCTCCCTCCCTCTCCTTCTGTCTCCCTCCCTCTACCTCCCTCTGTCATCTCACCCTGCCTGTGTGTCAGCCCGGGCTGATACAGCTTCCTGGGCACACATACACACAGCCGCACTCTCGAGCACTTCACAGGTCTTTAAAAGACCATTTGCATGTTAATGAGGCTTTGTTGTATTTCACCTCTTCTTAGTCCACTGCAGCTCAACTCTGGCTATTGCTAGAATCGCCTGGCCCCTACGGAGCAACAGAAGCTTTCCGCATCGAGCTGCTGCAGAGACTCTTTAAAAAAATTGTTAAAATACGGGTACGTTGTCTGCAAGGTCCGCAGGCCGCCAAGGAAGGCTTGCCGGGCCGTACTATGAGTACCCGTGCTGTAGAGTCTCTCAGAAGAGCCTGCTTCATACATTTAGCAGCAGTTCCAAGCACACTGAAGCAATCTGTCTTCTAAATTTACAAACTGTAAAGCAACACTAACTTAAAAATACTGTGATATGCAACATATTTTCTTTTATATTTGTCACTTCCTTTTCACTGTTTATCACTGAAATACTCAGGTTTACTAATGACTCCAAGTCTCCATTCTTGCACCTAATTTGTGTCTGCCCCTTCTTATTAGAAATCCGAAAAACGGTCCTCCAGGAAGTCTTAAAGAAGGAACAAATAAGAACTTGGGAAGCCGCAGTCATTCAATGTCTTGGAGGGTTATTGATCCAACTGTCTTGATGAGCCATAAAGTTCCTGAAAATTGCGGCAAAAGAACTGGACAATAAATGAAATGAAAAATTATATTTATATAGCGCGTAACTACCCAGAGGCCTCGCAGCACTTTAACTGATTACGAAGGCGAAGTACTGGGTAGGTTAACACGCTTTTCCAAACAAGTGAGTTTTTAAAACTTTCCTGAATGCCATCCGGCTGATGTTCTCTCTGGGATCAAGAGGAAGGGAATTCCAAATTCTCGCAGCAGTGTGCGAAAATGAGTGGCCGCCCCATCGGGCTTTATTTATTTTGATTGTGGTGGATAAATGCAATGAACTGGAGCGAAGGGCTCTGGAAGGAAGATAGGGCACAATTAGGGGGAACATAATGGCAAGGCGTGTTCGATGAAGGGATTTATGCACAATGCACATAGCCTTGAATTGTACCCTTGCAGCCACAGGGAGACAATGTAGTTCTTTTAAGGCCGCCGAGGAATATTAAATAGTAGTCGAGTCGCGCAGTTTTGAGTGACCTGGAGTCTATTGATCACTGCCGCCGGGGCTCCTAGGTATAGGGCATTTCCGTAATCCAGGCGGGAGAGTATCAGGGCCTGAACCAGGATTCTCCTCGCCTGGAACGGAAGCAAAGGGAGCACTTTCCGGAGCATTCTCATTAGCCCAACACACGTGGGTGCCGTTCTAGTTGCCTGGACAGAGAAGTCTAGCGATTTGTCAAGCCAGACTCCAAGGCTCTTTATCTGAGGTTTGGGGGGGGAGAACCTAGACATGTGGGCCAGATGGAAGCCAGAGTGGTCGGTGCAGGGTTGTCCAGTAACATAATCTCTGTCTTCTCCCCGTTTAGTCTGAGACAGGAGGATTCCATCCACTTGGCTACTGCCTCTAAACAGGGGCCCAGTGTATTGGACGACCCCACAGTGTGGTTCAAAGAGACCACCAACTGAGTGTCGTCCGCGTAGGTGACAATACGCACACCGAAGGGATTGACTATCTCTGCCAGAGGTCTCATATAACCATTAAAAAGTGTGGGGCTCAGGGCGGAGCCCTGGGGAACCCCACAACTGAGTGGTTGCTTGGAGGAGACTACCTCACCCTCAAACACCTGGAAGAAGCGCTCATCCAGGAAGGTAGTCAGCCATGCCAGGGCCACGCCCGACACGCCCATGCCCTTCAGACGATGTAATAGAGTGGCATGGTTAACCGTGTCGAACGCGGCGCTGAGATCTAATAATATGATGGCTGCTTTCCCTCCCCGGTCCAGCACAGATCTTGTTTCTTCCGTCACTGCCAGCAGAGCTGTTTCAGTTCCGTGTTGAGGATGAAATCCCGTCTGAGAGACACATAGCAGATTGTTAGATTCTAAATAATCTACTAAGATATTATTAATGTGCCTTTCAAGCAACTTGCTCATCCAGGGAAGTAGGGAAATTGGACGAAAGTTAGCCAGGTTGTTTTGATCTAAGGTAGGTTTTTTCAAAAGGGCTTTGACTATTGCACATTTCCACGGGACTGGGACAGTGCTCGAGGTGATAGAGGAGTTAAGGACATCTAGGATGACTGGGCGAATGGCATCAATGACCTTGGTAAGAACCTGCGGAGGTGCTGGATCATTGGGAGATCCCGAGGTGACTTTAGGGATCATTCTATCTAAAGAGATGGAGTCTAGGAGAGGAAATTCATCCAGCAAACAAGGAACTAAAAGGTCAGGACTTGTTCCGGGGCAGTCTCAGAGTCACTTCTACCTGTGACGAAGGAGGAGTAAATGGTCTGGATCTTCTGGGAGAAAAAGATGGCCAGATTGTTGCATCGGGCTAGCGCACCGTCAGATGACAAATGCTCGGGGAAGGGTAAATCAATTACTTGAATGAATGAATGAAATTAAACGTATAAACGTGCAACTTTGCCCAGAGGCATCAAGGCGCCTACCAAAGGAAATCAGAAATGAAAAGGCAAAACCAAAAGCTAGGGGTATGCTTTACCAAAAAGCCATGTTTTTAAAGCTTTTCTGAATGATTGCAATGAGGGTGAAATCCTGATCTCTAAGGGAACAATGACTTGGCAATTTTAAAAATCTCTTTAGCAGAGTTTGCAGCTAAGTTTATTTTAGATTCATAAAATTGGGCTTGTGCTGACTTAAATTCTTCTTTATATAGCTTAATTGCAGCTCTGTACTCTGCTTTCTTAGGCTGTGAGTGATCCTTCCTCTAGGCTCTCTCCAGTTTACAACAGGATTGTTTCATAGTTCTCAAGGCGGGGGAGTACCTGGGGGCTACTTTAGATCTTTTTATCGAATGCAGAGATTCCTTCGGGAGAACTAGATCAAGGCAATTAAGAATCCAATTATCAAAATTGGCAGTAGCTATATTGGGGTTTGTAGCCTTCGGAGGTTTAAGTTCGGCAAGAGCCAATTCCCACTTGGGAGAGGGAAGCGAGACCCATTTCCTCCCCCAATGTTTCTTATGATCTTGTGTAATGGGGGGAGTACTCGTGGACCATATAAAGGGTATTAAATAGTGGTCGGTCCAAGGCAGTGGTATAGGTGACTCGACATTTAGGCTATCAAGATTACTGTAAATATGATCTAGGAGATGCCCCTTCGTATGTGTTGAGAGAAATCCTTTTTGGATCAGATCAATGGCTTGAAGATTCAGTCGAAGACGGTTGGCTGCTGAATCAAGCGGATCATCCAGATGCAAATTTAGGTCGCCTAACATTGTAAAATTTGCCGAGGTGAGCACTAGGTTAGCAGCTACATCCGTCATATTCGTGATGAATTGACCAGGGGTACCAGGCGGTCGATAGACTAAAATGCCTGTAATGGTGGTAGTGGGGGAAAATTCTAGAGTAAAGTGTAAGCTCTCACAGACTCGCGTAGTAGAGGGAGTAACACAGCTTCTATAGTGATCTCTATAAATGATGGCTAGCCCTCCTCCTCTGCCCGTCTTACGATCCAACTGCTTTAAGGTGTAACCTTGAGGGGTGGCCCATACTGTAGCAGGGTCAGCTTTCAGCTGGAGCCACGTCTCTGTTAAAAAGAGGACGTCGGGATTAAACTCTTCTATCAACAGGGCCAGTTCTGCACAATGTTTCGACATCGATCAACAATTAAGAAGAAACATCCTCCGATTGTGATCAATGGGATGTCTCCCTGTGGTTGGAGGGGATAGTCCCCAATTACACATTTTGCAACGGGCCCTACTATTAGTAGGAAGCACAGAGTGCAAACATAAAGGGTTATTGGTAGATCTTAACATGTGCAGGGAAGAGGAGCTATAGGTGAATCGTTTTTCTACCAAAATGCCGGGGAGGTTCTGGAATCTGGGAGCGTTTGGACGCGGACTGGCGCAGATTGGCTTCTCTTAGGCGCCTCTTCAGCGCGTCTACGGCGCTCCCGCTGCGCGGTGCAACAGGGATTTTAAGTAGATTGGGCTCGAGTAAGACTGGAGCGTCAACCTGATAAGATGGCCGCCGAGTATTGGCACCACCAGGAAGTAGGAGCGCTCTGTTCTCCCACCACAACAAACAGCCTAAATCGGTGCGGTGGACCGGGGAGTCAGCGCACAATTGACATTAGCAACAACAATATTTTTAAAAACCAGAACATAGTTTAAAAGCACTTGCAGCAATAGTATGCCGTGTTGTCACCCAGAGCGCTAGCGCAGAAGTGATCAGTTCGAGATTACTCGTGCGCGTAAGCGCTGGGAGCCTATATAGTCAGGGCTCGAGGAAGACTGGAGCGTCAACCTGATAAGATGGCCGCCGAGTATTGGCACCACCAGGAAGTAGGAGCGCTCTGTTCTCCCTCCACTACAAAGAGCCTAAATCGCTGCGGTGGACCGGGGAGTCAGCGCACAATTGACATTAGCAGCAACAATATTTTTAAAAACCAGAACATAGTTTAAAAGCACTTGCAGCAATAGTATGCAGTGTTGTCACCCAGAGCGCTAGCGCAGAAGTGATCAGTTCGAGATTACTCAGGCGTGTCAGCGCTTGGAGCCTATGTAGTCAGGGCTCGAGGAAGACTGGAGCGTCAACCTGATAAGATGGCCGCTAAGTATTGGCACCACCAGGAAGTAGGAGCGCTCTGTTCTCCCTCCACAACAAACAGCCTAAATCGCTGCAGTGGACCGGGGTGTCAGCGCACAATTGACATTAGCAACAACAATATTTTTAAAAACCGGAACATAGTTTAAAAGCGCTTGCAGCAATAGTATGCAGTGTTGTCACCCAGAGTGCTAGTGCAGAAGTGATCAGTGAAGTGACTTAAGTTGCCCTACTATATACAGTCTATACATTTTCCTATTTATCTTGCCTTGACAGTATGTCCTAACTTTTCAAACTCAATCAGTGTCAATTGCTCGCAGAACAATCTTCTTGTCTTTTCACTTTTTAACACAAGTTTTTAAAATGTATATTTCATGTATTCTTGTATAAAGGTGGTTTTCCCACTCTTTTATGATTTTTTACGAAATCCAATAAAATTATACTTGACATTCTTTCCACAAAGTGTGCCTCTTTGAAAGCATAGGGGTTACATATTAACCCCTTTTCATTAATGGTGGGGGTAGCAGCTGACAACTCTGCTGTGTTACAAGCCTGCCTTCACTTTTGGCTGTTCTGATTCTTTGTGGGGGGAAAAGTCCTCTTCCTTTTACTTGATCTTGATTAACACTATGCTTTTCTCCCTGCGGAATAAAAGTGTGTGATCTCAATGGAGGTGTTCCATTTTTTGCTTTTGCTCTTCCAGGTGAGTACAGGGCTTTGCTAACAAATGTGTACACACACTTACTGGTAAATGATCTCCCATCAACAGTAAATGGTGGCCTATGACCCACTACTGGCTCTGGGTAGATTAATAGTTTGTGGACAATAATTGTATATAGCAGAAGCTCAAATATTGTTATGTGTAGCCCTGCAAAGTGTGTACTAATACATTAGAAGACGTTTTCTGTCTCCTTTATCTGGGATTATGCACTTCCCCCTTAGTGGGTGTGGTGGGTTAATACATGTAGTCAGTGTGTGATATGTTAGGAGTGTTATGTTTTTGTGTTTCATGCTTGGTTATACATATGTTGTGTGCATAGAGTCACATGGTGATTATATCGGATAAATGAGGATCTTCTCCATTTTTGTTTTTGGACCTCACAACCCTGCTGGATGCAGGATTCACAGATCCACGAACACACAAACATCCCAATGTTTGTGAAGGTTGATGTGGCTTTAAGAACCATTGTTATATATTTAACTTAGGAGTTGACATGCCTGAAAACATAGGGTGAATAGTAATTATGTGCTATTGAGTGTATTGTAATTATGTGGAGTGGGATTGTCCGTCAGAGTGTAATTATGTGGAATGACATTTTGTGTGATAGATTGGTATGTTGTGGAGTATACATGGCGTCTATAAATGCGGTGGCAGACAAAATGGATAGTTGTAGGCAGATTGGCCTCATCCACTTACGCCGATGTAAAAAAAGAGCCGGACAAACAAAGAGCACATGAGTAACATCCTGGATTGAATTATTACATAAATTACAGACTGGGGAGGAACCATACCACTGAACAATACATTATTCAGTGGAAGAAGACCCTGCCTCAATAAAAGCCAAAAACGGCGTACTCCATGGGGGAGGTTCCAAGTAATATAAGATTGCACTTTATTTATCAGACAGGAGTCAATAGCCGGATAAATGCCTTTCTTTGAAATACGGGCTTCCCTGTCCATAGTGAAACTTAATTTCCAGGTGGCTGTTTCAAAATGGCCTTTAGCTGATATGATGATAAAGTAAAAAGTACAGATTCGTCCAATTGAAGCAGGTCAACCACAGTTCTAAAATGTTTTACAATAAATGATTGCTCATTTAGGGTTCCTAATAATTCTTTCTGAATAAGAGATCATAATGTACCACGTTCACCCGTTACAAGGCTTGTAACCCATCGCACTATCCCTGCAAGGCACTGAACCCAACTACTGTGCAGACCAAATTCCAACCTAAGAGCGGCCACAGAACAGGCAGAGTTAACTGAGGTTAGATACCACAAGATTTTACCTTCTGTTATATTTAAAAAAAAAACATTTTCCTAGGTCGAGTAGTTCGATACCGTACAATAAGGAAGCTGGGATTTTAGCACGGAAAACGTCTAGTAGGAATGCAAAGTGTCTTCTGCCTGTGGATCTATAAAGGGCGATTAAGCTTTTACCTTGTGTCATTGATTTCCGAATATTAGCCTTGTCACTTGAATTTCCACATACTGTTTTACCTAGGAAGACATATGATTTTACCACTTCCAATTTTTGTCCACCTACAGACTAAGCATAACTCCCATAATTCAACTTTTTCCTTCCCAACATGCACATTACTTTACTTTTAGTCACATTTATCTTTAAGTGATGGGCCTCTGCATATTCATGTTATACCTGCAGACGATTATTTAATCCCCTCGGTGTTAAATCCAGTATTAATATATCGTCGGCATATAGCAAACAGACAATCGATTTCCCCCCAATAATGGGGTGATACCTTCACTTAGAGACAGGGCATAGGGGAGGTCAGATATATATAAGGAAAATAATAAAGGGGCCAATAAACAACCTTGTTTTAAGCCGTTTGTCGTAGTAATAAATTGGGATAGACCTCTTTCCCCCCCCCATCAAGACTCTACAGCACTAATATCTCTTACTCTCACAAATGCAAGACCAATTTGCATTGCAAATGCTTGTTTACTTTCAGGGACTCCAACATCAAATCAGGACTCAACAACAAGCAATGGAATGATTGTCTGGCCAGAATACTTACTCCATCTGGCCTGGAGTGCATTTAGAGGGAAGAAGGCAAGACATATTAGGTCCTCCAAAATGAGTGAACTGGTCCTCTCTTGTTTGATCTCCATCCATAATTGTCAGCAATTCATCAATGCTGATTGGGCTAACTCCCACTGCTTTGATTATCAGAATATTGAGTGTCATATAGTTTAACCAAACAAGTAAGAATTGCCTACATCGTCTAGATAGAGGTTGATGACAATAGCAGAAAATGAAATTTAATACAACAACATTATTATCAATATCATTTGGATGAGATGCCAAAACATGTACTTTATTCAGAGCAGGAGCAGGAAATATCTCTACGTCCTCTTGAATGATTGATCATGTATAGATACTCCACAAATTCTAGTTGTGAAAACAAAGCAGAACCTCATGCAAGTGATCATCAATTGAATAACCCTAACTGCTGTTCTCATTATCAAGCATCATCATTTTTCTGGTTCTCTTTTAACACAGCATTTTCTTCAAACACTGGAAAACCTCCCAGAAGTGAGTCATCACAGCAAGTATTCTTCATCACCAGACAACTGATTTTTCTGAGAAATAGCAGAGTTTGTTTTAATAGAGGCAAGAGATCCACCAATTACCTTAAGGGCAACACCAGTGGCTTCCACAGAGGTGATAAATCATGTACAATACATGATTTATTGAACAAGCCATTAGAGACCAAAACTGTAGGAGTTCAAGCACTAATACTATAATAGGATCATTTGGATAGCAGTTCAACTTCGCAGTAAAAATGGGCATTCATCTGAGGTGGCTTTCTTTGCTTATCATTACTACAAATGAAACCTGTACAGGCAAAACCTTTTCAGCATGACCATCTCCTGAAAGAATATCAGTCATCTCTGTACACTACAATGCGCTGTAAAACAGTTAGTTGTTGGGTATTAAGGAGCTGAGAAAGCTAACTTCTCATCAAGGAAATCCTCCTTTACAATCCAGTGAGAAATTGGGTTATCAGTTGAAGGGATGTAAGCCCTTCTCAAGCAACAGCCACAATCCTTGTCAGGGTGAACCACAAAAAGTCACCCAATTAGCCTGTGCATAACCCTTTGGCAGCTTAGCACAAACACAATCAGGATTAACGTAGGGATAATGTTGTAAAGTAGTTATGCACACTTAAACAGCATAAGCAAAACCACAGCACAAGAAAAAAACCATACTAAATTACAACAATAGACTAAATATGCAATAAGTTATTTGACACCAAAATGACCAAAACCAAATCAGTAGAATTGGAGATATGCAATTTCAAAGATGTGTGGTAAGTATAGCATATAAAAACACAATACCCCATTCACGATAATCTGGTTGTGCTAAACTGGGGGGACGTCACAGCTCAGGCTGTTCATGACGGAGCATGGGTTAAATACAGGGACCAGGTTAGTCCCACTGAAAAAGCTACAGTCTCAAATCCAGCGCAAAGAGTCCAATTTGTGGTGGAGGAGGCCGCAGAGATAGGTAGAGCGTATGGATGGTCATCCATGTTGTGCGAAGAGCAGGCTGAACGTTGTGGATGGCCACTGAGGCAGCGCAAAGATCCTGTCAGGAGTCACAGATGGTCATTGCTGGAGCTTTGCGTTGGCAGTCACTATGGGCTGTGATGCTGTAGCAGAAAGTGCAGATCTCACACTGACGGTTGTTACAGACAGTCACGTTAGCACGAAGAGTTAGGTCCACCAGAGCTTTGCAATTGCGGTCATTGCAGGCAGCAAGATCTTGGTGAGAATGGGCCCACTAATGGTCGATAGGAATACAAAATTCAGGATTTCTCCTTCTTCAGAAAAGAAGTGCAATCTAAAGGCCCATGACCTGGTGTGGCATGTCTGGGGGATCAGGGACCCACTCTTGCAAAGCTCAGCAGGACTCTGTCTACGCTTGGTGCAGGTCAAGAGAGGTCCAGTTACAGAAGTTCAGCTGAGCAGTTGCAGGGAAGCCTATGGAGCTTGATATGTCCCTCTAGCTCTGAACAGCTAGCTGACCCTTGAAGCAACTTCAGGGAGCCTGGTATGAAGGGAGCATGTCCAGTCTTCCTTCTCAAGCAGCAGGGCAGTCGACTGGCAGCAGGCAAGTCCTTCCTCTGCAGTATCCACTGGTCCAGGAGTGTGTTGAAGAGTGGGTCTGAGGGTTCTAATTTTATACCTGGTGTCCACTCAGAAGTGGAAGAAATTTCTAGAGTGTCACCTCCACGTATGGTTTTGGAATTTCCTTCCTCCTCACACTGTTCCCAGAATGTCTGGGGGCACAAAGGACTAGAGTGAAGTTCTTTGTGTGTGGGCTGAAACAGCTTCTTTAAAGTGCAAATGTGGCTGTGCACATCTCTGCACCTCCCATCCTGTAGGGATGGCCCATCATACCAACAACTAGCCCCTCAATTGTGTGACGGTCAGAGAGGGAAAAAAGGGAGATTTATGCTTGACTAGGGTGTAATTTGGCCAAGTTGAATTGGCAGTTTACAACGACTCACAAGATGCAATGCCAGGCCTGAAACATGTTTTAAAGGGCGACTTAAGTGGGTGGCACAATCAGTGCTGCAGGCCTACTAGTAGCATTTCATTTACTGGCCTTGTGCATATGGTTTACCACTTAAGTGTAAGCCAACATTACCATGTTTTAAGGGGTGAGCACAAGCATGTTAGCACTAGATAGCTGTGGTAAAGTTCACAGAGCTCTAAGGCCAACAAAAATTAATTCAGCAACACAGGCAGGAAAAAGACAAAATGTTTGGTGGAAGACGGCCCTAAGGCTGACAGGTTTAACAAATCCTAATTAACTCAGTCAGCTAATTCTGACTGTGACTTGCAAATTTCTTTCATTTGTACACATATTGAGTAGCTTTTTCGATGTGTCTAAGGTTGCCACCTCCCTGGTGTTTGTTCACTCCACAATTAATACTGGCCATGTGATAGATGGTATTTCTTAATGCCAGTTAATCAAGTGCCTGATGTGCTGCTGTTCTTGTTTGGCCTTAGTCTTGGAAGTACATAAACAAGGAAATGGATTTCTGATAAGGTGGGAAAAAGAAACGGGGGGCATTTGGTATTAACAAGCCGGAAACCTTCACTCAGTCAAGCTTGAAGATATTCACCTCTCTTTCGAGGTAGAACATATTCCACCTTGTGCCCAGTGCTCACCTTTACACACTCCAATAGCATTGAAGCTGTCTGCCTTTGGATTGTTAGGGCTTGAGGGCAGCTTTAGAGGCAGGGCCTGGAAGAAGTTGCTCCAGTCTGTGCAGGTCGAAGTGCTTTGCCTAGGGATGGACTGGGCACCCAGAGCAGCCTTGGCAATTTTGACAGACCAGCTCCTTGCTGTTTTTTTTGTTACTAGGGGCCGATATACAGCACCACTGCAAAAACCGGGCCTCAGTGACAAAAATGGCCCACTCCACTGCAAAATCAGCCCCTACTCTTCCAGCCTCCAGGCGAAATGCCTGAAGCCAGCTATGGCCAGTCTGCCCCTGGCTGTGCCTCAATGGCTTAATCCATGGAGTCAGTTGCAGGTGAAGGCCTCACACCCCAAGATGCACAGCCAGTCGAGAGACAATGTGATTCGCGCGAAACGTTATTTAGAGACCATGCAGTTGTAGAACTGATTGCCTGCACTTTTTCACCATCATTCAGTGATACAATAATGTAGTATGAGTACCAACTAGGAATATCAAAACGAGGACAGTATTTTTCTCAAGGAAAGATGGGAACAAACCTGGGGGCATATTATCAAGAATGGCGTTAAAATGATGACAGCTTTAGTGGCAGGAAACTGCCAAATTGGCGATAATGAGCTTGAAAATATGCCCTTGTGAATTCCCATAGAAGCCCATGTTCACACCAGCACATGGGCTTCTATGGGAATTCACAAGGGCATATTATCAAGTCCATTATCGCTGCTTTAGTGGCATTTTCCTGCTGCTAAAGCGGCGATAAGTTTAACGCCATTCTTGATAATATGCCCCTCGGATGTTGCCAACAAGTCCACATCAGGAGACCTTGATATCTGAGGGGAAAAAGTAAAAACAGCATCTAAAAAGCAAGAATATTAACTAAAATGACAATACATCCTAAAAGCTGTTCACTTAATTTACTAGAAAGCAGCAGTCAATCATATTAGATGCAGGTTGAGAGTTTGGAGAGACTGACTCTGACATATTCTTATATTCTTATATTCATGGTTAGCAGGCGACCAGCATGAAATCTCTTTCGAAATGCTGTTTGTATGTGTCTCTTCTTCATATTCGGGATATTTACACTTCCTCTGCACAATGCACTTAGGGCCAGATGCATCAAAGGGTTTTGCCCATTCTGTGTCTATGGGAAAATGTGTTCATGCATATGGCCCTTAATGACGAGTTTTCTGTTTGAGATAGATCCAACGAGCTGGAATGTCCCAACTTCAAGGACCTAAATTTATATTGTTTTCCATCCCATTCTGCACAGTCACAGTGAGGAGACGTGTTTATATTATTTTGGGATCAAAGGAAAAAGTGATTTAGATTTCCTAAATCAAAACATGTTTCTAGAATGATCTATAACCTGTTAAAACATTGGCTCTCGTTTACGAAATAGATCCAAGTTTTTTTGGACTGCTTAAAATTTAAATATAATCGAGTATATTCTCTGGTGTCAGAACTCACATTACAGACTGTTCTTTGAAAATGACACATTAGCTGTTTATTTTTTTCCATTCATTGAAAAGTGTTGTACACTTGCTTGCGATATCTAGTTTGTGGACTCCAACAATTTGATTTTAATGATTGATTTTACTTTATATTTTATTAACCGCTCGAATGCCCTGAGGTGTCTTGGCGTTTCTTACACCGCAAACTATTGCTGATAAGTAATGGCCTATAAAAGGTATCCAAAGAGCAAAGTTTTCAATAGTTTCCTAAAGGAGTTTAAATTGGGGCTGTTTTGTAAATGTAAAGGTAGGGTGTTCCATAGCGTGGCTGTTCCTGCTATGAAACTCCTCCCTCCCCAATGTGCTCTCTTAGCTCTGGGGATCACCAAAAGTTTGTCAGTGGATGATTGAAGGTTTCTTTTCGGAATGTACCAAATGAACTGTTTTTAGGCCGAGCATTCGATACCTCTTGTATATACTTTAGTCACGGCCACACCTGTTTTGGAACGTTCAGCACAGCGGGAAAATTATCCCCGCGAGAAGAGCTCATCATGAGCACAGCTCAACAGTGCCTCATGACGAGCTGAGCTCGTCATGAGCACGGAAAGTGTTAAACCTTTCTGTCAACTGCCGCATTTTAACTTTCTTGATAGACAACTACCAGCAGAGGTCAGTAAAATACCAGAATCACTTTAGCATTCTCTAGATTCCAGTAGATATAAATTGTCTTCTACGAGCACCTGCAGACAAAAATATTTTTTTCAAATCTTGTATTTTCAGTGATATGACCACCGAAGGCCCTGATTTTATATGAAAAACAGAGCTTTGGACCATACCATTTCCTGCTGAAAGGCAATTTTTCTCCCCATGTGTTCCCATACCTGGCGTTTCATGCCGTTTGGTGCTTACTTTCCCTCCATGTTAAAGAACAGTAGATGTTTCAGCACCCAGGCTGATGTGCTGCATAGCTAAATACATGTAAGGTCCCAAAGGCAAGACCAATTGCATTACAAATGCTTTTTTTATTTTTTATTTATTTTATTTTTTAATCCTCATTGGCCAGGTAAGCAGAAGGCAGCTACCAGATTACTTCCTGATAGGCGCATCTAGTGATCTTTTAGAGACCTGGTGCGGTACACTCTACACCTTGCATCCTTACTCAACCATTTCAACCTGACGTCCGTTGGCAACAACAACAACCAGAGTATTTTGCAATATGGTATAGAGGCCTAATCATTGGACTCATACATTAGTGACTGTACCCAAATCTCATTAGGAAGCCAAAAAGCATTCTGCTTACGTTTATGTGCTCTATCCATTGAAATAGTGTACTTTATTGAGGCCAACCATTCTATTTTGCTAGGGGGAATGGCCTTAACCCATTTCTTACAAATTTCCCTACAAGCAACTAGTATTAGGTAAAAGATAAAAATTTTCGTTTTTTTTACAAAGATTCATAATTATTTGTGAACCAAAAAAAGATCAACAGATCGCTTACCTGGAGTGCTTCACCAAGTATAGAGTATATTGTGCTACTCACGTCCAGCCTGAAGCCTCGGATCACCGGACAAGACATAAACATGTGATTATCATCACCTTTTTCCTTGTTGCATTTAGGGCACTTAGGTACTGCTCCACTCCCCTGCTTATTTGTTCAGAGTCCAATAAAATCTATGAAGACAAAAGAGGTGGTTCCGCCTTAAATTTGCGGGTCGGACTGTGGAATATAGCATGTCTCAAGATACTTGCCATAAATCTTGAATCTGACCTCCTGGCAAGCTCTTCTCCCACAGCTCCGTTGGCAAGTTGTACTCCCCATCCGCCATCTCCAAAAGCAGCCAATAGCCGTTCGCCACCTTTTTTCAAAGAGTTACTCCAGCTACCAAGCTTTCATCCAATTTTTTAGGCAGTCCTGCTCCAAGGCCATCAGTGAGGCTCCAACTTAGCATTTGTAGCATACTTAAATTTCGAAAGATGGCCATTAAACAATATTTGTCTCTCTTCCCATGGTATTAAAGCGCCATTCATTATCAATTGACTCCAGATAGTAATTTCTGCATCTTTTAATGGATGCACCAGACAGTCCTTCGACCATTCAGGAGATCCAAGAAGGAGTGCTCCCACCACCCCATTCAACCTATGTGCTAGTATCTTTGAATAGATCTTATAATCTGAGTTTAGCAGGGATATAGGTCTGTAAGAATTGCAGCAGCTTGAGTATCAAAGTCACAATGGTGTCATTCCATGAGGGGGAATCTCTTCTCCATTATCAAAAATAGCTGTAAATAGCTCACTAATTACTGGCATCAAGTAATTGCTTAGCTTCTTAAAAACGTCCATGGGCAGACAATCAGGACCCACTGCCTTGCTGGATTTCCCTGACGTTATGGCCTGTTCTACTTCTTGCTCAGTTATTGTGTTGTTAATAGCAACCTTTTGGGGTTCGGATGCTTATGAGGTAATTCTTGTTCTAACCAATCTAGAACTCCCTCCCTAGTCGTACATAGGTCCTCTTTATATACTGCCTCATAATATTTTAGCAGAGTGTACCTTATGCTGGCCCCTGCTGTAATAGGACAACCAGCATTACCATAATTGAGCTCTTTTGTGAAATTTCTAGCCTGGTAACTTGCCACAGCCGTCCACATAATTAAAATGCGCCAGCTTACTGGCTTGCCATCCTTATTGCAGCCGCCTTTCTACTACTGCCAACAGATCCGTCTTAAGAGTTTGAATCAATGATTGTCCCCCCTCATCCTCTACTTCATTGCATTGTATTTTATGTTCCAAATTCCAAATTTTATTTTCTATACTTTATGCCCTGCATTGTTTGTTTTTGTACAGCTGAATTGATGTGATCCTACCCCTCAGAAAAGCCTTGTACGTATCCCAGACAATCCCTATTGAGGGGCAGCCCCGGTTATTACAGAAGAATTCCTGAAACTCTAAACCAAGTTTATTTATCACCTTATCGTCAGACAATATGGAGCGATACATAGTCCATCTATGTTGTATCGCTGCAGTCAAACGGGCCAGCGTCAACCTTATCACAGAGTGGTCAGACAAGTGTGCTCCAACGTGGTTTACATCACGAACCTGGTCTTTTATATTTTGGTCCACTAAAAACAGGTCTATTATGGATTGGTGCCCATGATTTTTATTATTAAAAGCAAAACTTTTTAGGGCTCCCTTTTTATCTCTCCATATATCACACCATCCAAGGTTCTTTATTGTGTTTTTTATCAGTGCTTTTGACTTGTTATGCATTATACTTCTGCTTTTAGTAGTACGGTCTAGGTTGCCATCAAGAACCACATTAAAATCACCTACCAATATGAAAGGATCAGAGAAATCCAGCAATTCAGAAAGCGAATTGCTAAATGGCGTGGGGTCATCGATATTCGGCCCATAATTGCCCACTACCGTATATAATTGGTCGTAATATTTAACTTTTACAATTACCCACCTTCCAGTCATATCCACCGTACTATCGGTTACAACCAACTGAGGATTAACTTTTATCAAGATTGCCAACCCCCTTATAGTGAGTTGCTACTCTGTACAAACCATATTCTGTACCCACCTCCTGCTTTTAAACAACTGTCTCATCTCATCACCAGTTAGATGTGTCTCCTGAAGTAAGATGACTTGGGCTGGAGAATCTTTTAGATATGGCAAAATCCTCTCATGCCTATGAAACCCCCTTAATCCATTAACATTCCATGATAGGAATTCTATCAATGGTTTCTGATTTGCTGTCATTCCTTTTCTCGATTTGTTTGTGTGACCTGAGTTTCGAAACCCTCCTCTTCCTTCCTAATGACCTAAGCCTGAAGAGGCCCTGATTTGGAGAAATCAATAATACACTTAACCCACCCAATAATAATGATATGCCGCTAAGGACCATTAACTCAACACTAACAGCACTGTGTACCTTATCAATTTAATGAGAGTCACACCTATCAAACTCCAGCTCCTTCTCAACCCTATGGAACGTTTGGATCTTATTATTGTGCATTACTCGTAGTCTGTCTGGAAATTTTAATTGTGCTGTGACTTCCATACTCTTGAAAGACTCAATCATGTTTCCTAGTTCCCATTGCTTGTTAGCCGTCAACTGTGAGATATCTGGCCTGACCTAAAAATTGATACCATCTACTATCAGAGATCTTTGTTTTAAAACCTTGAGAAGGATTTCTTCTTTAAAACTGTAGGTATGGAAGTTTACCAATATTTTCCTTGGTTTAACTTTGTTGACGTTCCTTCTATATGGGTCTCTATGGACCCTTTGTATATCCATACCATGTTCTTCTTCTGTTCATTTTAATTGTAACCCTTCCTCGAACAGATGTATCACAATTTTTTTGTTTTGTTTTCCTTCTGCTCCTTCTGGGACCCAAAGCACCCGAAGATTACATCTTTGTTGGTTATTTTCCAGTGATTCTATTTTATCGTTCAATTGCTGTTCATTGCCCCTAAAGTCGCTGATCTCCTTTGTGTTGACCGCCACCTGAGATACCAAATCTTTCATGCCGATCTCCTAATGTGAAGTTTTTTCGGCTACGTCATCCAATTTTTGTCCTAGTTTCTCGCAGACACTGGATTTCTTTCTGATTTAGCTCAGATGTTTCAAACCTGTTTCTAAACTCAACTGTCAATAAATGTATCAGCTCCGCTACTGATTGAGCCTGGACTTGAGGTTGAGGAGCCCATTTCATTAACGTTGGGAATCGGCACTATTGAGGATAGAGGACTCAACTTTGAAAGGGAAAGGTAACGGAAAGGAATGGATCCGCCCTTTAGTCATTTTTATGTGTATAATTGAAGAATATACATCGTTTTAAGTGGCGCTTTGAAAGAAAATTACGACCTTTGGCCAGGATGTCCACTCGATCTATCCTTCAAGGAGGGTGGAATTTATATGCACGCACTCGACTGCCCTAGTCCTGATGATGCCATCTAATAGACAGGCTGAAACGCGTCGACAGACAGATTGGGACACCACAATAATTTGAAACAATATACAAAATAGATCAAGAACGCCTAATATATTATATGGTTTGAATTAATAGGACCTTAAGGCGTTTCTTATGAGGGTGATCCAAGAAAGGAATGCACTAGGTTTAATAGGTTTTGAGGTGCATCCTTGATTACAATAAGGGCAAAGAGAGCAAAAAAGTTTTTTTCACTTGTTGTTTGTGCTATATATGTATATGTGTAAATAAGTGTGTATAGTTGTGTCAATATATTTACTTACAGATTGATTTTGAAATCACAAAATGACTTGTTTTAGAATGAAATATAAAAAAATGTATCTGAATTTGAAACAGTGGGATGTGGATGGTTTGTGTCCTGATTACATACATTAAAAGTTATGTGAATTTATTCTAGAGATTAACACAGATAGGAAGAGTTTAATTTATTTTCTCTTTATCTTACTATTGAGTATGTTTATCGATCCTGAAGCATTATTACTTTTTTTCTAATTGTGGACTTGAGGTTGAGGCTGTATTTGTGGTAAAGATTCATTCTCAGCTTGAATTATCTTGGATGCCTATTCGTTCACCCCCTCTTTAGCAGATCCATTGGGGAGTCCAATCGACATCTCCGGAGTCACTGCCTGCAATTGGGCTTGTAAGTGAGGTTGTACAGGTTGAACCTCCATTCTACCACAACTGAAATGCTGAAATTCCAGAGAATCTGACAATCCTGCCAAGACCTGAAGTCTATTGCTATTCTCTGTGTCTGCCCCTCTTGATGAGTCAGTCTTAGGAGGACCTACGGTGGGATTCTTTAAAAGCTGCGTTTTAGGAGCTACCTTGAAGAAAGTTCTCAGAGAGGGAGTGTTCTTAAAATTGAATGTTCGAGCCTCTCGATTTACTTTAGATTTCTTCCCTCTCTTTGGCTTTACCCACTCTCCTGTGGCCGTGCCCCCTTGTTTCTATGAAGGGGAAACTTTTGTTTCGTTATTCAACTTTAGAGTGCTGTGCCCCCCTTCATACGGCTTTTACTTAGCCCACTCTTCAAGTGATATCGATTTTGCTCCATTTTTCCTCCCACTAGTCCTTCCACTTGCTCAACTGTGCGAGAGCCAGATGCCCCTAGGCTCCTATCTACTCCGCCACCTCCTTCCTTTACCAAAGGTGCACTTGAAACCTCTACAGAGGCAATTTGGGCCCCAGTATCAACCCCTCTGACACCTAAAGCTGCTGTCTCTTTGGCCAGTACCTGTCCACCTTCGGCCTGTACTTTACCATGGTGGCCTGCACTAACCTGCTTTAGGGAGTCACCATCCACCTTCGTGCTTGACTTTGTGCCTGTCTTGCTTGACCTTAGTTTGTGTGTGCCTCCGTTTCCTGACTGCTGCATCAACGCCTTTTGGCCCCTGCTGAGCTCCCCAGCAGCTCGTGCCCAGCAGGGGTCCAGGATCAGGGAGGCTCGCAGCTCATCCGGGCTCGAAAGAACCAGAGCTCCAGCCCCCCCTGCAAACACATCTGTTTCCTCACTGCAGGGCGTCCCGCCGCACCGCCGTCCCAGCTCCACTTCCACCTCCAAGTCAGAAGCACAGGTGAAGGGGTAACAAAACCGCCACCAATGGGGATGAAAAAACACACACCCTAACCGGTCGAAGGTACCGCACTCCACCGCACCTCCACCACAGTATAGCACGGATCGGTATAAAAAAACAAACCGGTAAGAGTACCTCCTTGTTTTAGATATTTTTACATTTAGCTAACACGCTTGGAATTATCTCTCCTTTTCTACATTCCGTATTATCCTTAGCGGTCTAAAGAACATCCGCTTGTAACACTGTGGGTTATTTCTCAGTTAAACCCGCACACTCTTCTCCGTGAATCAGGAGCCTCCGCGACCACGAGCTAAGCGGCCACCATGTTTCCCCAACCCCTGCTTTGCAAATCCTTGTTTTAAGTAGTCTGGACCTACATTATGCAGTGCTTTATAGGCTAGACAAAGGGATGTAATCTTGGTGCTGTTGGCAACTGGGAGCCAATGAAGTTTGACTCGACCTTGCGATGCTGACTGATGCTTGGGAATATCCAAGAGTGGTCGGCCCGCTGCATTCTGTAAGGCTTCCAATCTCTGCAAGAGTCCCTTTTGTATGTTAAAATATAGTGCATTGCCATAGTCCGATCTGGGATGAAAGGGCATATTTTCCTTATCAGTTTGAGCATAAAAAACACTGCTGAAGTTAAAGCATTTACCTGTTTCTTAAAGGCCAATCGGTCATAGAAAATAATCCCTACTAGGTTCTTCACCTGAAGGGAGAGAATCCAGCTCAGTCGGCCACCAACTGATTTTCTACATGGAGAGCTGCATGTTAGTAGCTCCCAATGTGGAAAAGCAATGGTGACTCCCAAACGCTAGAAGTTGTGCACCATAGGCGGTGGATTCGAGCACCCTACAGGAGGAACGGTTGTATGATTTACGAGGCCCTGGGCCAAAAGGGAATGCTCGAGGCCCCTCTAATATACTTAAGGGAATGCACAAGGCCCCTCTAATTTTTGAAGACCCCTTGCAAAGTATTCAGAGACACTGCAGGAGGCCCATTGTACAGGATTTCAGAGCCCCTATAGTTTCAACTATCAGCCCACAAGCAATTCTCACACCTCCAGCCTGATAGGTGTAAGAATTCCTTGTGGGCTGAGAGTTAACACTGTGTGGCTGCTAAAATCCTGTACAATGGGCCTCCTGCAGTGTATCTGAATGGGTCTTCTTGCAATAGGGACTAGGGGAAGCGTCTCCCTCCTCCAGGTCTCCAGAATGAATGAATGAATGAATGAATGAATGAATGAATGAATGAATGAATGAATGAATGAAATTTATAAAGCGCAAACAAAAACCCGAAGCGCATCAAGGCCCCTAACAAAGCATATCAAAATTTATAAGCCTGACACCATTACAAATAGGCCTGCACAAAGAAATGTGTCTGCAGAGCACTTCGGAATGCCTGAAGAGTGGGTAGGGATCTTAGTTCCAGTGGGAGGGCATTCCACCCCTTGGGCGCCAAGGTGGAAAAAGCCCTGCCACCCCATTTAGCTCTTCTAGAGCGAGGGACTGACAGGAGAAGTCTACTAGAGGAACGCAGGTCCCTGGAGGGAGTATAGCGGGACAGGATAGATCCTACACCAGTGGAACTATTTTTAGCAAGGGCCCTATAGGTCATACATAGGGTCTTGAAACGGATACGATCCTCAACAGGGAGCCAGTGTAGCAGCTTTCTGGCCGCTGTAGCTGAGGCACGTTTGGGAAGATCCAGCACAAACCTGGCGGCAGCGTTCTGGACTACCTGCAAGCACTGTAGTAGACCTTTATTCAGTCCAGTATACAGCGCATTGCAGTAGTCCAGACGAGAACCAATAAGGGCAACTGCAAGCTGTTTCCTTGCCTGCAGTGATAGATAATGCCTTATCCTCTTCAGGATGTGGATGATGCCCCAGCAAGTAGAGATGGTTCTACCTGCTGAGACACCATCCCTGAGAGGCCCAGGGAGGAGGGGTCTCTCCTGGACCCTAATTGCAAGAAGACGGGGAAACAACAGGACCCCCTTAGGTTTGGGCCCCATGCTGGTAGGCTGAGCGTGAGGCCCTGGGCAGCTGCCCATGCTGCCCATGCCTAGCGCCGGTCCTGCCCTAGAGATTATGAGTCGTGCATGCAGCACGTGCACACCAGGGGGCCGTATTGCCGGGGCTAAAAAAAAATGGTTGCGGAGGGGGCTGCAAGGTGTCCAAAGCCCCGGGGGACCACCACTCGCTTTATGTATTGTGGGAGGGCCGGTTCCTAGGGTATCTATGCCGCCCTCCCATAGCAAGGAAATCTTTTCTCTCTTTCAAAATGTAAATGAGATTGCTTTTCCACATGGCGAGCTACATGATAGTAGGTCTCCATGTGGAAAAGCAATGCCGGCTCCCAAACGCATAGTAGTTGTGCACCAAAGGTGCTGGAGTCGTGCACCCTACAGATTATGACTCGTGCATCCAGCGTGTGCACACCAGGGGGCCGCACTGAGTGGGTGCGCGACTTTTAATTTTACCATAAAAAATACCCCCTATCAGTGATTTTTAATATCCCCGAGACCCTATTCCCCGGGTCTTATAAAAAAACTTTGGAGACCATGGGGGTAGCCACAATGCCCCCACGGTCCCCCCGCTTCCTGCGTTCTTCAGGAGCCGGCATTGCTTTTCCACATAGGGCAGAGGTCTTCAACTTTTAGATGCCGAGACCCCCTTGTAAAACCTTTTTAGGCTAAAAGACCCCCTTCCAACAAAAGTTTCCAGAAACTGGTACACCTCATCATCAACAACTATCGACAACCATAAATGCGACTGTTAGACCTCATCACATTCATCCATCATTCATCCACCCACACTTTCACACATCCATCCATCCATACATCCATCCTTCATCCATCTACCCTTTCATCCATCCATTCATACATCCATCCTTCATCCAGCCACCCTTTAATCCTTACAACCATTGTTTACCCATCCTCCCTTCCATCCATCCATCATTCATCCATCCACCTTTTCACACATCATTCCATCCTTCATCCATGCAACCTTTTATCCATCCATACATCCATCCACCCTTTCATCCTTCCATCCATACATCCATTCTTCATCCATCCACCCTTTCATCCATACATCCATCCTCCATCCATCCACCCTTTCACCCATCAATGCATCCATCCTTCATCCATCCACCCTTTCATCCTTCCATCCATACATCCATCCTTCATCCACCCACCCTTTCATCCATCCATCCACCCACCTTTTCAAACATCCATCCATACCTCATGATCCATGCAACCTTTTATCCATCCACACATCCATCCTTCATCCATCTACCATTTCATCCTTCCTCCAATCCATACATACATCCTTCATCTATCCACCCTTTCATCCATCTATTCACCCATCAGCCATGCACCCACTTTTTCCACACATCCATCCATCCATCATTCATCCATCCCACCTTTTATCCATCCATACATCCATCCTTCACCCATCTACCATTTCATCCTTCCTTCCATCCATCATCCATCCATCCTTCATCCAGCCACCCTTTCATCCATCCATCCACTCATCATTAATCCACCCACCTTTTCACATATCCATCCATCCTTCATCCAACCCCCCTTTCATCCTTACATCCATCCATTCATCCTTCATCCATCCATCCTTTCATGCATCCATTCACCCATCATTCATCCACCCACCTTTTCACACATCCATCCACCATGATCCATGCAACCTTTTATCCATCCATACATTCATACTTCATCCATCCACCCTTTCATCCTTCCATCCATACATCCATTCTTCATCCATCCACCCTTTCATCCTTTCATCCATCCATCGATCCACCATTCATCCACCCACCTTTTCACACATCCATCCATCCATCATGATCCATGCAACCTTGTCTCCATCCATACATCCATCCTTCATCCATCTACCATTTCATCCTTCCTTCCATCCATGCATACATCCTTCATCTATCCACACTTTCATCCATCCATCCACCCATCATTCATCCACCCCTTTTCACACATCCATCCATCCATCATTCATCCATGCAACCTTTTATCCATCCATACATCCATCCTTCACCCATCTACTGTTTCATCCTTCCATTCATCCATCCATCCATCATCCATCCATCCATCCATCCATCCATCCTTCATCCATTCACCCTTTCATCCATCCATCCATCCTCTCATCATTCACCCACCCACCTTTTCACATATCCATCCTTCATCCAACCACCCTTTCATCCTTACATCCATACATTCATCCTTCATCCATCCATTCACCCATCATTCATCCACCCACCTTTTCACACATCCATCCATCATGATCCATGCAACATTTTATCCATCCATACATCCATCCTTCATTCATCCATCCTTCATCCTTCCACCCTTTCATCCATCCACTCATCATTCATACACCCACCTTTTCACATATCCATCCATCCATCCTTCATCCATCCACCCTTTCATCCATGCATACATGCTTCATCCACCCACCCTTTTATCCATCCATCCACCATTCATCCACCCACCTTTTCACACATCCATCTATCCATCATGATCCATGTAACCTTTTATCTTTCCATACATCCATCCTTCATCCATCTACCATTTCATCCTTCCTTCCATCCATACATACATCCTTCATCTATCCACACTTTCATCCATCCATTCACCCATCATTCATCCACCCCCTTTTCACGCATTCCATCCATCCATCATTCATCCATTCAACCTTTTATCCATCCATACATCCATCCTTCATCCATCTAGCGTTTCATCCATCCTTCCTTCCATCCATACATACATCCTTCATCTATCCACCCTTTCATCCATCCATTCACCCATCATTCAACCACCCACTTTTTCCACACATCCATCCATCCATCATTCATCCATGCAACCTTTTATCCATCCATACATCCATCCTTCACCCATCTACCGTTTCATACTTCCTTCCATCCATCCATCCATCATCCATCCATCCTTCATCCATCCACCCTTTCATCCATCCGTCCATCCTCTCATCATTCATCCACCCACCTTTTCACATATCCATCCATCCATCCTTCATCGAACCACCCTTTCATCCTTACATCCATACATTCATCCTTCATCCATCCATCCTTTCATCCATCCATTCACCCATCATTTATCCACCCACCTTTTCACACATCCATCCATAATGATCCATGCAACCTTTTATCCATCCATACATCCATCCTTCATCCATCCACCCTTTCATCCATTCATCCACCCACCTTTTCTGTGCCTCTCTCATGGGGGGACAGCGGAGAGGGGGGGGTCAGTATCTCTCTGTGTCTTCTTCCTCTCTCATGGGAAGGCATCTCTGTGCCTCCCTGCCTGGTGCAGACAAGCTGTAACAACATCTCACCTGAAGTGACAGACTAAGGCACATTTCTCCTGCAGAGGTGCCAGGTATGAGGGTTCGTGCTTTGTGCTTTACAGGCAGGACCCACAGCTCCAGGCGCGCAATGCCCATTGAACTCAAAGAGCTACAGCTTCCTCCCCCAGCCACCCTCCCCTGCCCCCCATCTCTTCCCCTCCTCGTGTATGTGAGCCGGGCTTAAACACCTTCAGGGACACACACAAAGCCTCACCCCAGTACTTCACACGTCTTTAAAAGACCTTTTACTTGTTAATGAGGCTTTGTTGTTTTTCACCCCTCGGTGTGAATTAGGCCTCCGCCGTGAGCACCCTCAATCAGCCCCACGCCATCTAAGGCAAACTGACAATCTGCAACCCCTTCCCAGGACTCCACGACACCCCTGGAGGTTGTGCCCCACAGATTGAAGACCCCTGGCATAGGGAGATGCTATCTTGCATGTGGAAAATCAATCTGGTTTGGATTTTGAAAGTGAGAACAGATTTCACTGTTGTGTCTTTCAAAATGCAAACTAAGTTTGCTATGGGTGGGCGGAAGGCGCAAGACTCATGCCCTCTAATAGCAAACAGCAGTGGCCCGGGGGTAGGCACCCCGGGACACTGCAGGAGACGGCCTTGGGGCGTGGCGGTCTCCAGCTCCTTTGAGGGCTCTAGGCATAGGGTCACGCAGTCTGCCTCGCACAATACACTAAATCTCGGGGGTGGTGGTTCCTGGGGATTGAGGTGGGTCATTGAGGTCCCCACACTTTCAGATTTGAAGGGGGTAAGTTGGAGCCCCCACAACCATTTATTTTATTGCCTCGGGTGGTGGCTCTCAGTCTTGTATAGGAAACAGCAATGTTGAGTAAATTTTCCGGTAAGATAACAAAGGATTTTGAAGTCCATTTTCTGTGGGGTTTTTTTGTACTTTACAGGTGTTAAAGCAACGACAATTTTAATTCTGTCTTTGTAAATATGCCACTAAGTATTGTAATGTCGACAATATCATCTTCCATTTAAATAGGCATAAAGTATTTATTGAAGTTCATTGTGAATCGGGAAACAACACTGTCTAATTGTGATTGATAAAGAAGTGAATGAGTTGTTTACTTGTTTTGCTCGTAATGTGCATAGGGGTAGATTTACAAGTTCATTGCGTTACTATTGCATCACTTTTAAGATGGGAAAAGTGACGCAAAACTGGTGCAAGGGTGTTGTAAATCTGGTTTGGATTTTGAAATAGAGAGTAGAGTGTATCAGTAGGGTAAGTGCTGGTTAGTGTAGCGGTAACAATTACTATTCTAACACCAGGGGGGTGCATTTGTATGGAATGTGCTGGATAGTGTATCACTAAAAAAAAAAGATTCCAACCCCAATGTGGTGTATCTGTAGGGTATGTGCTGGATAGTGCATGAGTAACAATTACTATTGCAATTACAGGGGGTTGCATCTGTGGGGTATTTGCAGGATAGTGTATGAGTAACAATTACTATGAAAAAGAAAGGAGTTAAAGGAGAAGGAGACACACACTTTCATGGTGATAGTGGAAGAAGAGAAAGTGATGAGAGATGATTTGTGATGTGTTTAGGCTTGAGAGCCTGGATAATCATTAAATGGGGTCTGGCAGTGAAGTGCGTACTTATTCCTGAAGAAGTCTTTCAGGGTCTTGCGAAAGCAAGTCATCTTTAATAAATGCCTCTCGCTGCGTGTACTTGCAAGGTTATTTGATTTGCTCGTATGTTAAAAACAGAAACTTTCTACACCTCTTTTTAATTGGTTGTTAAGCATTGTATAAAAAGACGTATTAGCGACCGGTCCCTTTCCTTGAGCAGATTTTGAAAAACATTTGATTGGCTGTTGTGTGGTTAAGTCTACCTTCCTGATCCAAATATTGATTGGCGTGTTTCTTCTATGTAACGTTACAATACACTCACCATGTACGTAGCTCATTTTGTGACGCAATTTATTTTACTATGCGTTTCAAAAACTAGTTGTGGTAGGGTGTTTTTAACTCAAACTGTGTACTGTGCTTATGAGTTTGATGACTGTAAAGGTATTTTAAAATATTATTCTATTTTCTATTGTATCATAATTGTGCTGACTTTTCTCCTTTAGCGTGGAGTACTATGTTCTTTTATAAAATGTATAATTCTTCAAACCATCCTCGAAAGAAAAATGCTCATGTTTTCAAAATATTTTTATTGAGTCTTTTATATTCATCATATGGGTGAAATGCAAAAATTATTTTACATTCATTGGTATCACAAGTTGGACCACATTTATTTTATTTTATCATAAGCACTCATTCCATATGTTTACATTATATAAGTGTTGCTCCATCATCTTTTTATATATGTTTGGGCTTTTTTTACTTTCAGATAAAGTAG
This sequence comes from Lissotriton vulgaris, assembly GCF_964263255.1. NCBI lineage: Eukaryota > Metazoa > Chordata > Amphibia > Caudata > Salamandridae > Lissotriton > Lissotriton vulgaris. Next base: position 1,178,967,637 of record NC_141694.1, on the reverse strand, counting down.
AATAGAAGTGCTATGACAAACACTTACTCACTACTGCATCTTTCTTTTTTTATGTACATTTCATGTCATTATTACATTTAACAATCATTTTTAAAAATGGAAAGAATTATTAACATTTGAAGCTTCAAATATATTACTTTTTTTCCAAAAAAGTGCTTGCGAAGATAATGCTCCTGTTCTTCACGAGTGAAAATTGGGAAAAGCACTACTCAATATAAATACTTTTAGCCAATTTTCACTCTAGAAGATAAAGCGTATTCTTTTTTATTCCAAAGTATTTCGTTGTTTTGTCTATAGTTTATTTATAGTACATTTTTCAATCATTAAGAAATACTTGCATACTAAAAAATATTATTTATTGATATATTGAATTCTCGGTTCTAAGTCATCCAACTCCAGTTGAAGGATCATAAAGTTATATATAAATTAAAATATACATTAACAATATGATCCCTCAGTGGAAATGAAAGATAAATTGAAGATTATGACATCGCTCCCAATCATTACTTTGCACGTAGTAATTCCTTAAATAACCTATATTTCTTGTAATGGTTCTTAGGTGAACTCGTTATTATATTCTATTTAAACGTAATCATACCACATTCTATAATCATTTAAATATTTTTGCTTTCTTTTTTTAAATATATAAAACATAATCCCATTAAGATAATTTACCTCTCTTTGATATTCTTTCCTTCCTCCATCGAAATTCATCCAACTCCTCTGGAGGGGACATAATGTTTTATGTATTTTTAAATATACATTAACAATTTGTTCCCTCTGAGGAAATGAAAGATATTGTCAAGATGCTTTCACAGTCCCAAATTATTACCTTGCTCGTAGCTTCTTCGCCTGTATTGATTCTCTGAAACGAAACTAATTATCCCACGGGTGTTGTTTATATACTTTTTGGTTACTTTTCAGTCTATGGGATCAATTTATTGCTCCTCTCACTTTTAAGTCACATTTTTCAGTTGACAGGTGTTCTCATTTGCACTGTTTTAGTGCGTCACATGTTTATGTAAACTTGCCTCTTTCCATACTTTTTAACTTTCGTATAATTTCTAAAACGCTTTATTTAAACTTGTTTTTCCTATTAACGCATGTTTATAGGTTACTTTTTTTAATACGCGTATTAACATTCACTTCCCTTTTTTTAAAATTTATTTTTCTAGTAACTTCTCTTTTTTTGTAAAACTATTTTTAATATTCGTCATTACCCTAAACCCCTACTTTTCCTACATCCTGTGCAAGAGATACTCACTATTAAACTTTCAGTATTCTAATTTATATCCGAGTATTAATTTATTTAATTCCATTACTACGAGTTTTAATACATTTATTTATCTAATATTTTTAATCTTTCTTTATACACTGCAAGGGATAGTGTTATTTGTGTAGAATAACACTATGAATCAGTGTCCATTTGGCAAAATTGAGAGAGATTGATTTGGTTGGTTGATGTGTTTGCAGTTACATAAGTATATATACTCTTGCAGTAAGCCAGGCTTTAGACTATGCAGTGCTTCAAACTCCTATGCATTATGCATGTAGTTGTGTAACCACCTTCACATTTGTGCTTCAGGCCTACAATTCCCCAGTCAGTATCTATATACTCCAGCTAACACAGTGTAACTCCTTTTGCAATTTGAAAAGGACTATTTTGGTACCATGTAGTAATTCATTCAGTAAAGTAAAAGTGAACCAATTGGAAAGGGGAGACCCCTCGGTCACCCCGAACGTATGGCTGGGTGCCCCGACCGCCCGGGAAACCTTTGCAGGCGGGGCATGTCCACGGCCGGTATGCCCAAAGTGGTGTGGTTGGAGCACACCCCCGCCGCCTAAGAAGGATGTCCTCACACCCGCACGGAAGTCCGTGCACTTTTGGGTTGGAGGGGGATGCCGCCCCGACCCCCGCTGCAAGTTAAGAGGCGCGGGGGTCCAGGCAAGCGTCCTCTTGTTCCCGCGCTCTGAAGGCTGCATCCGGCGTCGCACGTGAGCCCTCAAGGGAACAAGCAGCAGTTTTTTGACCCACCCACCAACCCCTGTTGCAGAAGTTTGGGAGTAAACAAAGTTGTGATTTGCAGTTGATTGTGATGCATAAACGTCTTGTCTAGGCCTTTTCTCCCTTTGTAGATTAATTCTAAAGATTGTGTATGCAATAGAATAATTGTCTCAAGGCCTTTTTCCTTTGTAGAATGGTGATAAACTGTATGTGATAGAATGGCTCCTCTGTTATAGGACCTTTTTCTCCTTTGTAGCAATGTTGATAGTATGTGGGGTACTATTCTGGGACATCCGCTCTACAAGGGCGGGAGTAGCAGTGAGGGATATCTCTCGCAATGTATAAATTATGCATAGGTTTTTTCCCACTAGTAGGTCATTAACTGTCATCTTTATATAGTCTTCGGTCGGGCGGTAAGGTCATGATCGGTGAGCAGTGATTTCAAGGTCCCTAGTGGGGGCGCCACCCATTATGGATGGGAGCGCCCGGGGGGGGTGGCCATTGGCCCCTCCCACAGGGGGGCTGCACCCATTACTGATGGGATCGCCCAGGGGAAGACGGCCATAGGCCTTCCCAGGGGGAGACGGCCATATGCCCCTCCCACGAATTTCCCGGGGGCTGGATATCCGCTGCGGCGGAAGGTAGTGCGGGAAAAGGGGGGAGTCCACACTGTCCTTCTTACGGTTACCCCGCGCGGGAACTCGGACGTCCTTAAGATGGCGCTGAGTGGAAGGGGGCCCCCATGACAAGGGAAGTTAGGGATGGCTACGATGGTAAAGTACTCTGCGCATGCGCCACTCACACATGAGGGTGGAAATTTGTTGATAGGGATCTGACACCGGTTAAGACCTTGCCGTTGGCCCCTAACGATAGGATGTACAAAATTCGTATGCAATGCATGATGTTATGATGTTAAACTCGGTTAGGAAAATCTTTGTATTAGAGATTTGTTAAGGTTAGCCTGGATACCTGTCTTAATCAAGTGTAATGGAAAGTTGAATTTTGTACATGATAAATGAAACGTTTTTAATTTAACGTTTTAAATTTTGTTTCATGTTTTTATAAATACAGCCGGGGGGGTCGCGAGGCCCCCCTGCCTTCTAAAAGTTCAAAATGTGTCTGTCTCCTACCATTGGGATTGGTGGTGGAAGGGGTGGCGGGCATCCCGGGCCATATAAGAATTCACTCAGTGTCTTTACTTATATTAATGCAATCATTCACTCAGTAAGCATGTGCTCATGCAGTGAGGCAGGCTTTAGGGAATGCAGTGATTTAGTGCTATGTATTATGCATGTAGTGGTGCAATAACCTTTATATTTATTCTTGAGGACTACAATTCTCCTCTCACTATACATACCAGGGGTCTCCAACCAGTAGCTCGGGAGCTAGTGGTAGCACACCAGTACCCTGAATGTAGCTCTCAGAGGTGAAGCCAAACCAAACCAATCTCAGAGATTCTGTATATATTAAAGAAGGTAGTACTGCTCATTTCACTACCCTTAAGAGTTACAGACAGCCAAAGCAATGGCAGTGCCTATTCATAACACTCAAACACAAACAGTGGTGGCGTCTGAAATAATCAATTAGGGCTGTATAAAGCTCACTATTCACCTGTGAGGGTTTCCAGGCACTGGGGTAGTATGTGGGGGTGATTTGTGCAGCTTTGGTCATTCAAAAAGGCAGGTGTTATGGCTCTTCCTGAATGCTTTCAGTGTGGGTGTTCATCTGATGCTGAGGGGGAGTTCTTTCCTGGTCTTGGCCATAACGTACGAGAAGGGTGTGCCTCCTGTCTGGTTATGTGAATACAGAGGACGTCGGTCAAGGCCTGGTCAGAGGAGTGGAGGTTTCTTTTGTGGGTGTAGAAGGAGATTGAGGTATTGGAGTCCGGTGTTGTGGATGGCTTTATAGGTGTGTGTGAGCAGCTTGAAGGTCACTGTTTGATGGGAGCAAGTGCAGTTCTCGTTTATGCTGAGCAATGTGGTCTTGTCGTGGGATCCTAAAGATAAGTCTGGCTGCGGTGTTCTGGACAGTTTGAAGTTTGTGGTGTAAAGATTTGTTGATTCCGACATAGAGGATGTTCCCGTAGTCCAGCCTGCTTGGGATGAGTGCTTGGGTGATCGTCTTCTTTAATTCGGATGTGGGTCTATTTGAAGGTCTTGCTGAGTATGTGGAGGGTGTTGAAGCATGTGGAAGCTGCAGCGTTGGCATATGGGTCTGTAACATGAAATATGTTTATGCACTTTAAATCTAAGTTGGGGAGACTCACTGTTGTGGTAATACCATTTGTGGTACACTGTATGTGGTAATTTGAATTTTACATGATTAAAAACATTTAATACGATAAACGTTTTCATAGCATTCTGCTGATATCTTCATCTGGAATTGTTTGGTGGTTACTATGGACAATTGTGCTTGGGGTGGATATAGTGTAATGTTAATAAATACCCCCAGCATAACCCCTATACTTCACAAACATCACTACTATATCGTAAACTGTAAACACTACCCCCAACATGAACCTCTAAAGTACATAAACACTATTGCAGTACTCTAAACCCTAAAACACTACCCACTACAGTAAACAAACACTGCTGGACTATCCTAAACCCTATAACACTGCCTTCAGCACGACCCCCTACACTACACAAACAGCAGTGTACTATCCTAAACACTAAATGTACCACCAACTGGACCCCCTACTCTAGGCAAAGACCTATGCACTACTTTAAACCATAAATCTATTCCCAACACAACCTGTTCACTACACAAACACCACTACACGACCCTAAACCCTTAAACACTACCCCTAACACTTATACAAACAGCACTTCATTTATTTATATAGATAGTTACTCATAGTTAGTGTTATAAAATCACTAATACAAGAATTCAGTTATCTATACAGTTACTCATGCAATCACTGAGTCATATATATACTTCTTTATATACAAGAAATGTCACATATGTTGCCTTTTATTTTTGTACTTTATTGCACATGAACCATTGAGAAATATATTTGCTAATCACCACACCCATAAAGATGTTAACTCACCCAAACAATTGTTATAACATGTAGTCTTAACGTCATATACTTATTAAATCAACTATTCACACATCTTTGGGCAGTCACACATCCCCCACCAAACCACACACACATTCATTCTTCCATCCATATACTTAGTTGAGTAATCAATAAGTAATATAGACTTTCACGTAGCTAGTAACCAACTGGTGCAGCAGTTTACAGAACAACTGTCAAAGTAATACAAATAATCACAGTTTAGTCACTATTCAATATATTTAATGAGACAGTATAAATTAGTCAAGTAAACAGTCAATCACACTGCTACTAACCTTTATCCAGATTTTTTTATATCCATTCTTTCTTTATGCAGATTGTTATATATATATATAATACATATTTAACTAATGAACCAAACCACATTTACCGGATGATGTCCCTCCGGAAAAGTCAAAAATGTCCATACAATGGATGTGTATCTTTTGGGAGGGTGAGGTTCTGGTAGAAATTGTTCAGTAACAAAATCATCAGAATCAGATGATTCTTGCAGTGGTGTAGCCATTTTTCTATCCAAAAAAGAAGGTCAGGACGAAAAAGTGAGGTTTTTCTCAGAAAAGGTCTTCTCTTAAGGAAGGTCTAAGAAGAGTGATTATAATGGGTGGGGTTCTTTAATAGTTACAACAGTAAGGGACCCATTAGGATGGCGGGTGGGCTTTGCTCGCCCGCCATCATATCGGAAATCGGGACCGCCAACCCTAAGGGCGGGGGTCCCGCACACACCATTAGGATGTGCCCGCCACAGTGGTGGGCACATCCTGTATCTGTAGTATTGTGGTGGGCGGAGCTCTCTGCTCCGCCCGCCACAATACTAAAAATGCTTTGCATCATTTACATAATCAAAGCGGCAGGCACCGCGAGGTGCCTGCCGCTTTGATAATTGCAAATGCAGGGGGGTACCACAGGTACCCCCCTGTGTGCCACCCCCCTTTGGCCTTCACTCCGGGGGCCCACAGGGGGCCCCCAGAGTGAACACCGCCTGCCTTTCCATGGCGGCATTGCCGCCGCGGAAAGGCATTCCACTCTTGCATTATAATATGGCTGGCGGTGTCTCATAGACACCGCCACCATATTAATCATTTTACGCCCCGGCCGCAATGCGACCGGGGCGGAAAAGTGGTGGGCGGTGTTTCCTTCCGTTGCGGTCCCCCCCCGCCATTGTAATGTGGCGGGGGAGAAAGGGTGTCGGGCGGGCATTTCTGTCGGGAGGATTGCCACCGCCACCATGGCGGTGGCGATCCGCCCGACATCGTAATGGAGCCCTTAGTGTTATAAACCAATGAAATCTCTTTTTTTTGGTCGCATAGATGCGCGTTGGGTGCCTACACGCAGCACACAGCTAGCGTGACTTCTCAAAATTGCCTTTAAAAGTAATATAAGTTTATATATGTTGCGTATGCGCTTGAGGTCACGTACAGCTCGCATAGCAATCGCGCATGAAAATACACACGTATCGCACACCCTATGCGCATCCTACAGAACAATTGTAAAGTGGTGGCTATGTTCTGCTCAGCATTTGAGAGAGGTGCGCTATGGGTGCAGGACTGCTCAAAAAAATATTAAAATGTATTATTATTTTTTTAAATATTTTAATAAATATAAAAATATATATATTACATTACATACCATATTGTGTGGACTTCCTTGGTGAAGTTAAAAAAGCCCTGCCCAGCCCTAAATCAAAAACAGAAGTTCCAACAAATTGATGGTATAATAACACTAGCACACAATCCTTAAAAGCATTGCATATAGCACTTAAAGCATGACCGCAAAATAGTGCCCGCATTTTGGGCTAGATGTAGGTAGAATAGATTTACCGAATTTTAATTACCGAATTTTACCGATTCGGTAATTGAAAATCGGTAAATCTAAGAGGTGGGTATGTAGGTATTCCAGATGTGCTGGAATACCGATTCGAAAGAATTCTGTATTTACCGATTCGGTAAATACCAAATTGGTAATGCCCATTCATTCCTATAGGCTTTGAAGCCCATAGGAATGAATGGGGATTACCGATTCGGTATTTACCGAATGGGTAAATACCGAATTTCACAAGGGTGCAGGGGGTGTCACTTTGACACCCTCTGGCACCCCAAAAATAGGCATGTGCGCCATGTGGCACACAGACATGCCCTAAGGGCATGTCTGTCTGTCACATGGCTAGGTGTGCATGCACACAAGTGCATGCACACCTAAATTCGGTATTTTAACACCCAATTGGAGTCCCTATGTGCCTTTGGGACTCAGAAGAGTCCCACCTACATCTGAGATTTACGAATCGGTAAGAATACCAATTCGGTATTTTACAGAATCGGTAAATTTACTGAATCGGTAAATTTACTGATTCTGTAAAATAATGCCCCTACATACCATTTCTGAAATACCGGTCGGTAACGGCCGAAAATACCGATTTTCAGCCGTTACCGACCGACCTACATCTGCCCTTTGTCCCTCCGTAAAAACTATTTAGAAGTCAAGGAAGTCCAGGGAAAGAGTCCTGGGGGATGAGGCATAGGAAAACTTAGAAAACGCAGCTATCCTTAGTAGTAGTAGTGAACTAAGGAATATCTACCTAAACAAGGCTGCCCTTGACTGTCAGGAAGCTAACTGTGCAAAGAAATTAGTTGCATTTTATCAACAAATACATTCTATCCCAGTGGGGGAGTATTCCTTTTTAGGAATAACAAAAATACCACAGCGCATTTACATCCTAATGAGGTTCCTAATGAATTTAATCCCTCTGATGTTGGGATTTCCTGCAAAGAAGTTCAGTCATTCTGATCTGTCTTCATGCCCCTGCGATAAGGTTTCAAAGCAGTCTGACCTCCATATAGTTTTATTCTGTGTGTTTTTACAAAGAAGAACATGCAGGACTTATACTTCCAATTTTAAGACGTTTTGATTTTAAGCAATACCGTGTAGCACTGTATTTTTTAAAGAGACTTTCTGATCCTTTTTTATGCTGTTCAACAGCTTCCTTTTTCTGGGCTTGCATTAGAAGAATGAAAACATTGCACCCTAGCATTTTATAAATTGACACTTTGAGGTGTTTTTACCCACAAGTCAATATGCTTAGAATCATTAATGCATTGACAAGTTATGGGGCATACCATAGCCTCTTTGCAAGGCTTTCTGCACTTAGAAATGGATTTTGTAACTAGAAATGGATTTTGCGCAAAATGTTTACATATTTATTAGTATATCTCTTTACATGTATTTTGTACTTTTATGATCTGTATTTTTAATGGCTGGAATAAAGAAAAAACAAGAAATAGTAAAATCATTGCTTGCTTCAAGTTAATGATTATTTTTTGACAACTGTACTTATTTGTTTGGGATTTTAGTTCATAGAATGTTGCACTTTATTTAGTTAAGGTGCCTTGGTGTTGGTGTTTTGGTATTCTCCAAAGATTAAGCCCTACTCAAAAAAGGGATTTACGTGTAGCAACATTATCAGTATGGAGTATCCACACACCTGGTGGAATCTGCACATTCCCGTTGAAATCTCGCATTGGCGCACATTCAGCAGTACGCCGTACAGAGCTTCCTCACCAAGTGCAGAGATTCTGCTACAAGTGTAGAGACTCCGCCACAAGTGTAGAGACTCTGACACAATTGTGGAGATGCCGCCACAAGTGTGGAGACTCCACACTTGTCACTTTACTACACATACTTCCCTTTGCGAATAAGCCCATTGTGTAGATATTTTGTATGGTAGAGGGCACGTTTTGAACTTGCCATCCATCATCTAAATATAAGTAGCTGGTCTGTAATGTAATCCGTAACATTAGAAATGATAATTTATTTAATTGTGCCAGTAGGTTCTTATGAGCTGGTATTGCTTCCGAGGTCTCGTTGTACATTTCTTACTAAAATTTCTGTTTTTTTGGGGATGATTGTTGTTGAAAGTTGGGTTGTTGGTTGACTGGGATATGAGTCCTGGTCAAGCAACAGCCACTATCCTTACTGGATGAAGCACAAAAGTCAATAAATTTACAAGTGTTTAACCCTAAGTGGCCTGGCACAAAAAGCAGTCAGGCTTACCCTAGAGGCAATGTATAAAATATTTATCCAGCGCACAAACAGAACTAAAGTAAAAACACAATACAGGAAAAACCACAAAGCAATTAGAAAAATAGTGTAAAACTGAATGAATTATTTTACACCAAAAGGACAAAGATCCAATCAGTAGAACATGAGGTATGAATCTAGACATCTAGTCGCACAAGATTGGGTCAAAGATGTAAAATATGGCCAATACAATACAGGAAAAACCACAAAGCAATTAGAAAAATAGTGTAAAACTGAATGAATTATTTTACACCAAAAGGACAAAGATCCAATCAGTAGAACATGAGGTATGAATCTAGACATCTAGTCGCACAAGATTGGGTCAAAGATGTAAAATATGGCCAATAGCGATGGAGTATTGTATGAATGCAATAAGTGGATTGAGCCTTCAGACTTAAAACAAATATTGAGAAAAATGTTCTGAGAAGGAAACGTTTAGCAGGGCAAGGCTGCAGGAGGTGTCTGATGAGGGAGCATTGGCAGTGGCACCAGATTGCCTTGAGTCAAAGCCACAGGAAGATTTTTTAAGTTTGGACTTACTCTTTAATATGGAAGTCAAAAATCTCCAGCGGGACGAGGCCGAGGGCTGTAGCTGAAGAAAGTTCTAAGAGGCCAGATACCCTATGGTGAAGGATCTCTAAATGGATATGCTGCTGTGAAGAAGAACTTAGCGACAGAAGCCACAAAGCCAATCCAACCGGGGATGCACCTCAGGCAGATAGGCAAGCAGATTGGTCCCAGTCTCCTCCTGTTTCTCATAGTAGTTTCCACTCTTTTGGATTTTGGCTATCTGGGCACCTTTAGCCCCGCTTTCAAGGGTCCAGGTCTTGGAGGGTCAGGACTCATACAGACTGGGTCCAGATGAGGGTTTGAAATGGAGAAGACTTTTGTGGCTCTGAACGGGAGAACAGCTAACAAGCTCTTGTGAGTGACTATGGAGGTCCTGGGACCTTAAATGATCTGGTCCTTCTCCCCAGGTAGAAGGTAGCAGACCAGCAGAACAAACAGGGCAGCAATCCAGCAGGTCATCAGTCTTGCAGAGCAGCACTCTAGCAGAGTGGCAGTCCTTCCAGCAGCACATTAGTCCTTCTTTCTGGCTGAGTATCCACAGGTCCAGAAGTGAAATGAAGAGTTGCTGTTTGAGGTCCTTCTTTTATAACCTGTTGCTCTGGTTCTGGAAGGTGGGAGAGGCTTCTAGACAGTGGCTTTAAAGTGCATGGAATTTCCTACCTCCCTTGAGCTGGCTTCTGTATCAATGTGGGATCAGTTATTATGCAGAACCTATGTGTGAAGGCAGAGGACCCACTATTCAGTTGAAAGTGGGGATAGGCTCAGCTCCACCCACCCTCATTTCTGCCAGCAGATGGCCCATTTGGACACAACCAATACTTTCCAGGAGGAATACACATAGTCTGACAGTTACACCCAGTCATGTGACCCAGTCCAGGCTACAGGCACAAAGCAGCTAACAGCGGAAAAATTCAAATTTTCCAAAAGTGTAATTTTGAAATTGTAATCTAAAACCCCACTTTACCATTAAATAGGGCTATTCATCACAATTCCAAAGACACCAAACATGATTGGCCCCCAGCTCCCATTTGGAACTTGCGCTTATTAAAGGTAATAAGCGATCCCCTATGTTATCCTATGAGAGGGATAGACCTCACAGTAGTGAAAAAACACATTGAGGCATTTTTCACTGCCAGGGTATGTAAGACTTAAAAGTATGTGTCCAACCTATAAATTACATAGCACCTTGTCCCGTGGGCTACCTAGTGCCTTCCTTAGGGGTGACTTATAAGTAATAAAAGGGTAATTTAAAGCCTGGCAAGGGGGTTTCAATTACACATTCACATCAGTTTAAAACTGCATTTAGGCTGCAATGGCAGGCCTCAAATACTTTGTAAGGCACTACTTAAGAAGGTAGCACAAGAAGTCCTTCAGGCCCAATAGTAGCATTTAATTTATAGGCCCTGGGTATATGGTGAATGCTGGAAATGGCGCTTTTTGCAGGGTTACCCCAAATGGTTTTCCTGCCTCCTCCTCTTTTTGATTGATTATTTTAGTTGGCCTTAGGGCTCCGAGCACTTTCACTTTGCTAACCAGTGCTAAAGTGCATGTGATTCTCCCCTAAGCATGTTGGCATTGGTGTATACCTGATTTGGCATATGTAGGTTACATACAAGTCTCTTGTAAAGTGGTATACCATACACTCAGGGCCTTTAATCTAAATAATGGACCTTAAGCACGGATTGTGCCATCCACATAAGTTGCCTCTCAAACCTGTCTCAGGCCTGGCATTGCAGGGCCTATGTGTGCAGTTAAATGCCACTTTGACTCAGCATTTAAACCTCTGATCAAGTTCAGTTACCTCTTTGTTGTGTTGTTTTTTTGCTCTTTATTACGCTGTATTCTGTTACGCTCTGTAGTTACTTTGAAGATATCAACAAATATAATTAAACTACGGGTCAAATGCAGCCCGTTCCTTCAACATCCCTGTGACAATCAACCATTTAACAATGTCTAAGATAGTAAGAAAGGGACGTATCTCAAATTAGCACTTTCAGGGACCACTTTATTTCAAAAGGACCTCTGCTACCAGATCAAGTTCAGAGGTAACTCTCAACCTTGTTATAGATTATCTGACTATGGGTGATGGAGACAGGGTGAACTCTGTCTCCATCATGCATAGTCAGAAACATTATAATAAGAAAGGTAACTTTTAAGGTATGCATATTTTTTGCTTATGGAAATATAAACCTCTTTTTCTTTTAAAAAGGTGCGGTTCATGGAAGACAAATCAGTTCCAATGGAATTTCAGTCCAGAAGAACATCTCTGCGCAAAAGCTGAACAGAGTCCCTCAATGGTATGTAAGACTCCTTGTCATGCCTATGTGAGTGACCAGCTTTCACTGTCGTGGTTCACCACTTAGGGAAATGTGTTGGTTCCTTTGGGTGCACAATTTTCGAAATCATACGTTTTTAAAACAACCTTCGATGATTGGACCAGAAGTACGAATTTGCCTCACTTTTAGTGGTCTGCCGGACTTCCTCTTGTATCAGTGCTTTGGGCTAACTGAAAAAAGACTGGAGTTACTCATTATACGGGTGGGTAATGTGTTGACTGCATTAAGCAGAAGCACCAGACTGCCAAATGGCACTGGCAGGGCAAATAGGTTGGGCTTTTTAGATGTTCTGCACATCTAACCTAGGCTTCTATTGGAATTCTAAAACGCTTATTAGCAAGCCCATTATCGCTGTTTTAGCGGCAGTTTCCTGCCGCTAAAACGGCGATCATTTTACCGAGGTTCTTGATAATATGCCCCTTAGTTGGGAAAAGTGGTTAGTAATTGTTCTGTGACATTGTATGTGCTGCCTAATTATGAACATGGTTACTACTAATAGAGGCTGCTCCCCTACACTAAATACACAAAAAGAAATTGCTGATGCTAGTTGCTCCACCCCCTTCCTTTGTCCCCCGGTGCCTCTTTGCCAACCCCCACTCCCAGAAAAACAATTTCCTGCCTTTGGCCTGCGCTTTAAGCATATGGCTTCCAGAATGTCCCTGGCCTGCTCTGATGGGCCAGGCGACTATGCATGACAACATAATCAGATGGCATGGGGAGGGGATAGGAATCGCAACAGAAGCACTTCTGCTACCATCCCTAATGGGGGCATGCTGTGGTGCAGACCTTAGGAAGAGTGCCAGAGTTTCCCTGTGGGGGGAGGGGGTGGGGGGCTAGGACGGCTTGGAGCCATCCTTAGCACATGCTCACAGTGCTAGGGATGGCTCTAAGATGTCCTCAGCACCGAGAGGGTCGACAATTTCACACACAGCTCATTTATGTGACATCCCTCTTCCTTCCCATTCAGATTTTGCCACAAGTAGCACGAGCCAGCAATTTCAGGAAAGATCACTAAGGCAAAGTGAATAAAAGTTGAAAATCTTTACAACTTTTCCACTTCGCACCATTTGCTTAGTGGAACTGCAATTCTGCACATCCCTAGTACTCAGTAATTTCCCAACTATCTGCTGATGCGTATTAAAAATCAATGCAAAAGGAAACAGGATATACAATTGTGCAGTCTGTGCTATATATTTTTATATAAAAAAAATAATAGGTCTTAATAGTGTAGTAACCATGTTAAAGATAAATGAGAAAGCTTCAGGCAGTACATTTGGGAATTATGTCTTCAAATTAACCAAATGTTCAAAATAAATTAAAACAATTTTGAATCATGCTGTTTCTTATTAAATTGTTATTTATGTTTTGCTCCCATTTGGAGAAACAGCTGGTGTGGCAGACATAAATAAAGCATAGCATTTGAGCTTCCATCAGCCAGGCATCCCAGCAGCAAACAAGTTTTAATATGAACTTTTCCTATTTTGTGATGCACACTCTACATGCAGAAACTCTGCAACGGGATTGTCCCTGAAGTTCCACTGCCTTTTTATTTTTCAATGATGTATATTACAGGATGCCAACAGTGGAAATGGTAAAGAGAGGCAACTGTTTACCCCTTCATACTGTTATTATCTAACCTTTAGTAATACATCACATAAAGTGAGCACTACAGATACTGTTTCTGTCACTGTGTTCGGCTGACCAGTATCATAAACAGCTGAAGAGATTAAGCAGCTCAATATCACCACTTTATACAGTGGTAAGTTCTTTCTTGCCATAACCACTTTAAAGGCTGTTTTTTTCCGCAACTTAGCAGCATTTTTAAGGAACACAATAGAACATACCATAAACAAAGCAACTTAACAACACAATTAAAATACAACAGGTCACAAAACCAAACTCTCAAAGCAAGAATGCAAGAGAAGAACCACCTTAAAGCCCAACAATATCTACTTGAAATACTACAACACAAAAACACAGCATAACAAAAAACAACAGAATACATCACCAGTGCAACAAATGCAACAATAAATATATCCAAAAATGTTGGCACACTTTACCACATCCAGAAATCTACTTTCGTATTTAAGAGGTTAAAAGTGTTTGCAGCTAGCACTGCATTACCAACATGAAATATTGACAATGAAAAATGTTTTGTGATCCAGGCCATAGAGTTTGAACTGCAACTAAAGTATACATTTACCTTTGAGGCAGGAGGTCTTGACACTTAATCCTTGAATGTTCTTGTTTAACTGGGGTCTCCCTTCCACTATCCTATATCTAAGATCTCTCACCTAATGTTTCTCTTTTATGTACATTTATGATATCTCTGATCTGAGTGTGATGGATGTGGGTGTATGGTTACAATGCGTATATCTTTGCTTGTGCCTCCATTCATCAAATTGATTTCATCAATCTACTAGTAGAAATAAAAACTAAGGGGCAGATTTACAACTCCCTTGCGCCACTTTTGCGTCACTTTTCCCATGTTAAAAGTGATGCAAAAGTGCCCCTAAATGTTCACATTTCGCCCATGCCTTGATTTAGGCACAACTACATTGTTGACTTCTCCATTTCCTGCTAGGCCTAATTACTACGCCTAGTTTCCCATCAGCAACTTATCACGGGTTAAACGGCAGAAAACTGACAAATGTAATAATACCTTAGGTCCCACCGATACACCATAGCCACAACAAATTCATATAGTACTAAAGTTGTGATTGATGCACTGGCCGTCTCTTTTGTGCTCAGAAGTACTCGTGCCACTGAATTGCAGATACGTGATAGGGTCTTGTTTTTTGGAACATTTCCAACAAAAAATATATATTCTGACAAAATAAATGATCAAAAAAATATTGCTTTGTTGGGTGCAGATCATTTTTCATTAACTTAATTGGGTAATATTTTTGTACATTATATTTAGTACATTATATTCTATAAGGCAACATCTAGGTCATGATAATATGGTGCAATACAATGACAGAAACTTCCAGAGCTGTGGTGATCCTTATTAAAAGGAAATGAATAATTTGTGGATCGTGAATTATGTTGGATAGTCTAGAAAAGCATACAAAACCCTTTTTCCGACAGCCTTATCTCTAGAAGCAGAAACCCCTACCTCAAAAAGCATCACTATGCCGGGTAAGAACTTCACAAAGTTGATGCACATATCTAAATACAGTACTAAGGATCTAATGAATCTGCTTGATACTCCAAGCTTAAATGGGTGGGATTGGTTGGGCGTGTCGGGAATTAAGTTGAATTAAGAAAAAATTATTTTTTTCTCTGAAAGTAACAGGCACACACTTGTTCGAGAAATGCCCAACAAGCCACGTGCTCAGTTAGAAGTACTTTGCTGATGTTTCAAGAGATGGTTAGCTCACAGATTAGCAAGCTACCAAATACTTCTTTATAGGTGTAGATCAAAGCAATCTGTTAAAAGATTTTGTGCATTCGAATATAAACTCTAGCACATCCAGTGCTCAACCTTTCTTTACATGCACGTTTTAAATTTCAGTGCTTGCCAGAGGCAGAAGTCTCTAAAGTAGTTGCATGCATTTCTTTCTTAGTTCTCTAAGATTTAGTAAAGTAGACAATCCAGCCTGGGTCCGAAGACAATTGAAATGCAGCAGCTGAACTGCAATCCAGAAAGAAAGAAAGAGGTAATAAAGAAGAAGCAATGCCTGAACGGATTAATCCTGATATGTTACAATACACTCTCACTTGTGTATTCACCATTGTAGGAAATGACCATCGCTTGCATGATGTGCCCCTAGATTTTTGGAATATCTATTGTTGCTGACTGAATAACTCTGTGCACTTTAACCCTGCAAACCAGAAGTAAAGTGTCTGTTCTTACCCTTTTAACATGATTGAGTTTGTATGTCTGTAATTGACAAATATCATTTTCCTATAAGGCTCTAGGATATTTTACAAAGTGGACCCCGTACCTGAAAAGTAAATGTCACTATTGGACTGCAGCACCTATTGTTCTACTCAGTACCGTGGCAGTGCAAACATGGCTGAAGACATACTATTGCAGCCTGACTGGAGCAGTTTAAAAACTGCAATTTAACCTGCCAAAATAAACACTTTTAGTAGGTCTAAAATTTTTGTTTAAATATGACCCCCTTGGGTGCCAAGAACAAGATGGTCTCATCCTCAGCACCGTTGAGGCTGGCTTAGCTGAGGACCAAACCATCTCATCCTTAGAACTTAAGAGGTTAATAAATCACCCGAAGTAGGCCTTGTAGTCCACAATGTGTGGTACATGATATTTAATGGTAGGACATGCAAACTTTTAATGTCAACATGTCAGTACGGTGACTTGCACCCAAAACCAATTTTTACTATAGTCAGGCTTGTTGGCCCATGGAGAAACATTGGAAAGCAATATGACATATTAATTCTGCTATCTCAGGTTAGGGAAGAGCAAGAAATGCAAATCAATTACTTTTTGAAACATTTATCAAAGGCCTAATTTAATGGTGACATAAGATATTTGATTAATATTAAGGAAAAGTAACTTATAGAAAGTAATCTTTTCTGTGCGGAATGTTTCTGGCAGCTAATTTGTGATAGCCTCTAGGTACAACCCTCTGAGTGCTCAAGCCCTGAATAAAGTGAGTAAACTGCTTACAGAACAGAGCCATAGGCCTTAGTGTGGGAAGGTGTTTTTGTTCCTCTGGCAGGACGACCATTTGATCTGTGCCCAGAAATTTTATTTGTATTAATGGAGCCTCCCTTGCTGAGGCAGACATCAGAAGACCCTGAACAGGCCCCTTTTTTCCCCAGTCAGGCAAGCACCACTCCTAGTGGGAGAGGAACTGCCCCCAGGGCTGGTTTGAGTGACTAACAGAGAAGGGGCTGATAATTTCCCTTGCCATACCTCTGGGGTAAGCACATGAACTCAGTAGGATAGGAGCTTCCACCATACCTGATTGGGAGTGAACACGGTACTTGTTACACTTTCCACACCTCTTGGTCTATAAGAGTAGAGAAGGGCTTCCCACCTTGGATTTTGACAGAGGGGGCACTGTGGGATTGTTTGAAGCAGGGCTGACAGGTTCTACTGAAATTGTGGGTTTGTATACCGCAGGGAACTTTCACTGTGTTGGTTATGGGGAGGTGTTTTGAGGCCTGTGGTTTCTGAATCAACAATCTACAGAGGATGTTTTGCATTCATCAAGCCCTACAGCTGATGTATGATATATTGTGGCCATACAGATATACTACTTGTATACCTCTGTACTGACAAATTGAAGTTCCGAACAAAACCTTAAAGTTCTATGTTTGCATGGCTATCTCAGCTGTTTCTATAAGAGCTCACTGAAACTTTTGGAGAGGAAAAAACAAAAAAGAGAACAAAATAACCTAGTTAATAACTGTGTAGTTCATAATTTCCTTCAGTCCAAATATAAGGTTTGGCCCATATTTTAGTGGCTGTAGTCGTATTGTTAAATTACCTTGCTACAATTTTTACTAAAGGGTAGCAGTTCTAAAATTGCGAGTGGTTGACAATTCTGTGATCATTTTTCCATGCTAGCCATTTCACTTGCTGTGATAATCTTATTAGCCTAGAAGAATGCCAGGTAGCCCTAAAAAAGTATGGCACATGTTAAGTGCATAGACATTTTTACTGTTCACAAATGTGGAGCTACCTTACCATTGATATATGGGATAAAGTGCCCCCTGTCACACATTATAAGAATATTGCATGTGACCACATAAAGGAATGAGTTTCTTTATAATGTCGTGGAACTCCGAGGTGACTTGCAATATCTTTGAAAATGTACAGTAGAGGGTATTTTATTTCTAATAATGGATGGTCACAACAACACCCTTTCCTCAAACCACTTAAATCCTTTGTTTCATATGAATAAGATAGTCTAATTGCATACATTAAGAATAAAAGCAGAATCTAGTGCAAAATTAAATATAGCAAATATCCATTAGTAATTTGTTGCAAAACGAAATGAGAATTATTCAATAATCATTCTGATGACATTTTTTTGTAAACCTTCATGTGCTTTTTCTCTCAGATGATAAAAGGATGTCAGTAAGTAGGTTATTTTGTTGCAAATAATTTATGTAATGTTGACTGCTGTTCATGTAAGAAGCTCAGATGCAAGTCCTTATTGGGACTGCCACAGGAGGATCAAAGACCAGTCCATTAAAAAAAATCTTCATCTGGTGTGGGGACTTGAGAGGCTAATTTGTTTTTATGTGTATGCGGGTCTGTGTCTGCATGTGTTCACACCTGTGGGTGACAGAAAGTATTGTGTCCCTAGCATTTACCTTCCTGACTCTTTCTTCCGATGCCCACTCTCTCTAGCAAGACTATACCTGACCCCTTCACCTATTGCTTCTAATATATTGTGGATACCTGTGGTATAATAGATAGGGCACAGTCTTTGCATCTTGGTAGCCATGACATAAATGTTGCAATTCTTGGCATACTATAAGCATTTTTGGCACATTGGAATTTATCTCTTCCTTATGCTTGTCTTGGCAGTATAGTGATAAATATTGACTTATTGTAATTCTTGTCAACTCCATCAGATGATTGAATTCACATAATGGTTGCCATTCATGACATCTTATAGGGCTTTCACATGATGGTCCAAAGCTTGCTTAATGGCTTACACTCGCAATATAGTGATAATTCATGGACATTCTTGGCAAGTTGGTGCCCACCCCTGCTCTAAAGCTTTCACTGTAATAATGGTGGTTATTACAATCTTGCTGTGAGCTTACTTAAGACAATCATTGTCACCCCTATTGTATTGCTTTTACTGGTGTTTTGGAGGTAATTCTTAACATTATTTGAGTATCCTTGGCACCATCATGCCCACCCTTGATTTCATCTTAAATAGACATTTAAACAGCAGACTGTAGATCTCTATATAGCTCCTGTCTGTGAGTAAATGTAGCACAGCGACGTCAAGAATAGTGGTCCAGAGTGGCACACTTGACAGATATTCAGAGTCAAAAATGGGAATGTTGATGGAGAGTTGAATACAAACGTGATAAAATGATTGCTGTTTTGACTACAGAATAACAATTCTAATAGGTCAGTTATTACTGAATTGGGAGTTCTGATTCTTAGCTGATGGTAAATGCTTAAATAGAGTTATGATGCATGTTTGTTTCAACAACTAGAAGTATAGCCAAATAGAGCAATGCAGATTATATACACATTAAATAGCAGGAGCACATGCTGGAAGAGTTGAAAATACATCAAATGTATGTAAGAAAGCCGGCAGCAGTCGGTGGTGGGAGTAGCTGTCGGGCAGTGACGTGGGGAGGGGCAGGGTGGGGGGTAGTAATCTATGGATTACTGAGAATTACAGGTATTCATTTTATTTATTTATATGTTTACTTACCTGTAATCCTTCGTAATCCATAGATTACTACCCCCCCCCCCCCCCACCCTGCTCCTCCCTCTCCCAACACCGCTACTGAAGAAAGCTGGCAAGTGCACAGAGAAGAGGTCAGCTGCAACATGTTGGGAAGAGAGACAGAAGGAAGAGACAGCACAAGCAGGCTAGCCATAGCAAACCAGGACTGGAGCTTCTTTACTAAAGAGAAACAGTTGTGAATTGTCTATTTGAAAAGTAGGCTTTCCATTACAGAACCAGAAATGAGTCATTTGCAATGCTCAGGAAGACCAGTGAATATATTCAGTTTCAAGATGCTGCTCTGTTGTGCAAGTATACCTAAAAATTAGAATGCCAGGACCAAAGCATGATCGCCATTTTCTTTGGCTTTCAGATTATTGCAATTCTCATCAATGCCTTCCTTCAGAATTCAACAATGCGGTTAAGTTCATCAATCTACGTTGACATAGCACATAGGCCCTGATGGCGATGTTGGTCAGAGTTGCCTGTGACCGACATTGCTGCGGATTGGGAAGCAACCAACTTCTGGTGCGGTCACAAACTTCCATTTTTTATTGGGAGCTTTTGGTGCGGGTTGAAACAGCCTGCAGCGCAAGCTCCCATTGAAAATGGAAGTTTTTTAACATCCCTGCACCGTGTGGCAGACACCTCATGGTGCCTATCACATGGTGCATGGATGTTAAGGAAGGCACCATAGGTGCCCCCCCCCCCCCCCCCGGGGCCACAAGCTGAGGGTCAGGGAGGAAGGGGGCCCTGCTAGGGGCACCCAATGTCACTTTCTGACAGCATTTCCAAGTCAGGATAGCCCACATATAATGGCTGTTGAAAACGGACATCATCATTGAAACAGTGGAAATGCCTTCCTTAAGGGATTAATGAGCCCGTCAGATTGTGTGGGATGGTCCCTCAGACTGCTGCATCCAACCTCACGCATCCTAATGTGTTGGTCGAACAGCAGCAGTAGATGCAGTTTGGACCGCAACAGATAAGGTGTCAGTTGCTTTCCGAACTGCATCATAATGAGGCCCTTTGTGTAATTGTGGTACTGCTGTAATGATGGTCAGTACTAAGATGGTGATGCCCATATGAGAATTAATCTGGCACTTTGTAAGAGGGGCTCATGCCTGATGCATTCTGGCACAATGGTTGAAATCCCTGACATGGGATGATGAAACATGGGCATGCAAAGTATAATCTACATACTTGTTTGAGTAGTGCACGTGAGTATTTGATAGAAATGAGATACTGATAAATGCTGGGCAAATATGTCAATGTCAAAAAATAAACATGCACTGGCAAAGCCAGTATGTCTCACACCAGAGACAATAAGCAACCGGTGGGGCAATTATCCCATGTATGCTAAAATGTAAAGGAGAAAGCTTCTGTTGTTGCTTCACTAGTGGCATTATGTTTTCAATAGCTCATTATAAACATCCATGATATGCTATGGGTCTGTATCTGCAGAATGGAACTCATCAGCACGTTCATACACAGAAAAGCTATCTCTAGCCACTTATTTTAAATTTTTATGTTAAGTCAAAATAGTGTTTCCGCCTTCAAATGGAAAGGTTTTATATGGAGGAGTTTACAGATTGAAAAGCCTTTATCAGAAAGCAAAATGTGAGTATTTTCTTGTTTCTCTGTGCAGGTGGAAACCTGCCTGCACTTAGAAGAGAGGGGAGAGATCCCTCTGCAGGTGCGTTTAATGAGTGACTTCTCCCGCATTCAGGGGGTTGTTTAGTGAATACATGGTACTCACTTTACCACTCCAGAGAACTGCCTTCAGGAGGCGACCTGACAGTGCAACAACTTTTTGTGGGCCACTGTGAAAGAACCTTCTATTGCCTTGTTGCATCTGCACCTGCAGCTATAATACAGCACCGACGAACTGGCAAAGAAACATACTCATTTCTATGGGGCCACACCCCCGTACAAATGAGGGAACTCCCTCTTATGATATCATTGCCTCTACTTGTGCACCACCGCTATCCGTATTACAGATGGTGCTGCACAGGTGTCTGTAATACAATTGTGCCTTGGACAGCACAAAGTGGGTGTACACGTCCGTTGCACCCCCAGGGGACTATGTATAATACAGCCCCAGAAACAATAAGTCATTTAGGATTACTACAAAAAGGTCAACTTTCAGTAGGGAATATTTAGTCTTTATTTTTTCTGTGGTTAAGAACACAAGTTCCATTTTTAATCTAGTCACAAGGAAAAGAATTGCATGTTAAATAATTTCACTATTGATAAACTGTATAAACTGATTCAAGCTGTACTAAGGATACAAACAAGGCAGCCCCTTATCATGATGAAACAGTGAAAGCATTCAAGGTACCTAGAATGATGACTTTGCAGTCCTAGAATACTAATGTCTCGTCCTCTGTCCTGAACCTTTCCCTCCACAGCTCAATACAGCTTTAGGCTAATGGCATTCTAATGAATGCAAAATCGTGCTCAAAATCTTTAAAAGCAATCTACTACACACCATGAAAATGAAATACGTCATTAGGAGGTGCTTTGCAATAATGGATAGGGACAAAAGTCCATTCACCCTGAAATACAAATATCAGAACCAAAGTGTAATTATTTCAACCAGCGCCTATGAATATGAGTGATGACCCCTTCCGTTGGTAAGTTTTATTTAGCGTCGCTATGCACATACAACAAGGCATTATCTAAAGCAAATTAGATTAGACCAGTAGCGTAGGGAGAGAAGGTTTCAACTGGGGAGCACACCGTGACAGCGTATGGCAAGCTGTTGCTGCTGTCACTTTGATCTCTACTAGGAGCATCTTTGTTCCAGGTGGAAATGATTTTTTTGTATACCTGTCAAGAAAAGTGCAAGTATTAGTCAAAAATGTATGGTATAACTAAAAAACACATACACACACATTACAGTAAGACATATATGCAGAACATCATGCAGCAATACTAAGCTTACGACCTTAAAAAATAAAATACAAATATTTTAACAAAAAAGAACAATGAACACATTTTAAAACCAATCCATGAAACAGAAGCTAATGCAAACTTTCAGTAAAACAATCAGGAATTTGTAGTTAATTCCTTTAGTGCTAAGCTTGAAACTTAGAGGCTGATTACAATGGCAGACGGTCTGATTGTTTCATATCTGGGACCGCCTCCCTACAAGGTGGCAGTCCCAAAGTACTATTTACAATGCGACTGCAACGAGGCGGTTGCATTGTCTATGTTTTGCGTTGTGGTGGGTGCTGCTGGCTGCAGCACCTGCGGCAATGTAAAAAAGGAACAATTTACATATCCCTGCACTACGTGGCAGGCAGCGCATGGTGCCTGCCACCAAAGAAGCAATAACATATCACCTGTCCTTAAATAACAACCTGAACATTTATTCCTACCCTTTAACTACCCCAAACAGCATCCTATCTAAAAAAAACTACTGCCCCACACTACCAAACCCTGCACAGAAATGTAATTTGTTTTTTATGGCTAGTGAATATTCTCTCTCCTTTATTGATGATCATCTCCGTACAGTCCATCTTCTGCAGGCTTTAATGCCTGACTGCCTTATTATTTTACCTTCTCTAGCCTATCTACTCATCCAATTTTCATGAACTTGAATGCACTCTCAATAATAATCTCACCAAACTCTTAATAACCTTATCTACCACAAGAACTCGGAGGATATCCCTTAAACAGTTTCCAAGAAGCACACGTTCCAACCTATTGCCAACAAAACACATTAGTAACTAATAACCACTGTATTAGCCACAACATTTTGGGTTACAGAGAAGTATGCTACCTGCCATTAGACACTCCCACTCCAATCAGACTATTAAGAACTATATACATCTAGTTACAATACAATATATCTCTTCCTTATGTCTTACTAGGAGAGGCAAACAAGGAAAATATGGGCCAATGATTCCTTGAAATAATCACACTATCTTCTTCCTGTCACCTTTTAAAGGCTCTCCTAATTTCTGCCAAAGGGATTTGAAATTTGATATTGAATGTATGTCTTTTTTTATATTGCATAGGTGCAGTCAAGGTAATTTATGATATAGCTCATATAAAAGAACTCTAGGTTCACTATAATTTTTTTTTAAGCATATCTTAAAGAGCCATCTTCAAAAAGCAATAGTTGCTCCTATCCTCCCAGAAGATTCAAGCAAAATGACTGCCTTCTGAGGTAATAGTGTAAAAAAGTGTCCTGAGCTTATTGGCAGTCATACACATTTCAATAGGCAGCCCGGCTTATCATCAGTTTTTCCAATAAGTGTTACATCTTCCTGTACTTCTGATGTACAGAACCAGAATATCATAACTAAACTATTGTCTGAATGAGAAATGTCCATAATAGTCTCAAAAACAAATATCACCAATTTGGAGTTAATAATAGAAAATCTACACCTAATGGAGTGACACTTGTTATAAACAATACTTAGGACAACGTATTTCTGTTGGGTCATATTTTTGTTAACAATATTCTCACACACAGCCAAAACTGAACTCTGTTGCTTCCTGATTTGACATACCTAGTAGGGTGCTGTGATCCTGCTTTGCATGCTGCTCCCTTGTAGCTTCCTGCAGTAGTGTTTCCATTACTGTGCTGTTCTCCCGCTTTGCTTGCTGCCCCTTTATTGCTTCCTGCTTTGGTGTACCTAGCTGTTAGGCTAACTTCTGCTCCGTTTTCTGACTGTCTTTGAAGGTATGTGGCTTTGATTAGAGGTGTATCTATTTCTTAATATTGTATTGGATTTTTCAGTGCCAATGTCCATTTTGGCCAATTCTATGTGTTGTAGTTTTTAGGTTTCGACCTGGCGAGGGCACGCAGTGCCCCGCCCAGATCGAAAACTTGTTTACACTATGGGGGACTTGAAAACTCCCCTTCTTCCATTGGCTAGCTCCATAAATGGAGGCTAGCCATTGGAAGAGATTGGCCGTCAATCACGCTTTCCAGAGAAAACGCGATTCGGGGGCGTTTCTCTGTGTTTTTTTAAGTCCCGCCCCTTTGTCCTGGGCCATGCTGTCATTGGCTGCCGGCCCGGGACAGCCCCGTGACGTCATTCCCCGGGCCGCGCTGTGATTGGCTGGCCGGCCCGGGACCTAACTTGTTTTTAAATGTTTAGTGGTTTCTTGTTTATTTAATGAATGTGCTTGGGCGCCGCGATGCCTACCACAGTGCCCAGTTTTAATATTTTTATGTTAACGTAACCTCATACTCTCCCCGCAACTTTACATCTCCCCGGAAACCACATGACAGACTCTGCTCTTTTGCAAGCCCACTCTCCGGACTGCGATAAAGCCCTCCCTCGCAAAACATAAATCTGAAACCACATCCTCCTTCGTGTACACATGTGCCCCTCCTCCCGCTGCTCGTGCTAAACATGTCTTGGTAGACTCTTTCACAACATGGCTGCTAAACTCTGCAATGTACAGCCTGCCTCTCCAATCCATAAATCCCTCCCTTTACACAGGCTCCAGTTTCCAAACACACTCGCCATTCATTGTTTTACTTTTTTATCTTTACCCCACATATAGCTGCATTTTCTTTTTGGAAGGCACACAGATCCAACAACAACACTCAGTAGAGTTGATGGCTTGAGTTGAATGAAGCTATGTAAGTGCTGCACACGCACCTCTGTTGCTGTTCGCACACACTTCCATTGCTTGGTTAAAATGCTTCGGAAAGCGTGTGCGCTTTGGCAAGTGTTCATTGTGAGCATGTCTGGATCTCCGTTAAACATTTTAATGCTCTGTGCCTTCGGGCGACCTTGCTGCGCTACTGAAGCTGGTGAAACAGAGTCAGGATGAGGAGGCGCTGCCGCCAATGCCTGAGTGTCCATGTTCGTCACTCTGTGGCCGCTCGCTGCCAAAGTCCATGCACTATTTCCAGTGTACTAACTCCCGCCCAGTGCCTTTTAAATTGAGCATGTGCCACAGTCTTCAGCCGGACACTTGTGTATCATGCTTCAGAACACCTCCCAAAGGTTCGTAGTGAGTGACTAGCAGTGTGACAGTGTCTGCAGAGCTATGCTTGCAGAACAAAAAACACACACAGGAGGTGTACTTGCTCACACAGTCTACATACTTTAAACTTTCTTTGTGGGAAAGTAAACGATTGAAGACAGCAGTAATCAGCAGCGCGGCGCCCAAAGCTGGTACGTTTTCATTCAACAGTTAGCGCTCTAGTGTGTTATTGAAACGTAATGATTCTTAGTCCTTTGTCTATGTCTAGCGCTGTCAGGCAGGCTCTCCTCTTCCGTCTAGAGTTTGCGGCTAGCTGCCCTTTCTCTATGTCTACTGCTGCCGGTGGTTTGGTTTAGCTGTCTACTGCATCATTTGTCGGTATCTCTTCCTTACTCCCGGTCAGCATTTCCCCTCCCCCATCCCCTTTTCGGTTGCCATGATCCTCTCGATGTTTTGGGAGCTCCCAGCAAAGCAGCAGATTTTGCTGTCCGTGCTGCTCTTCTCGTGGACTGTCTATCTATGGGAGGCCTATCTCAGCCATCGCCAGGTGAGAGGGCTGAGTGATAACGTTTACACAATATAAGTAGTATTGGGTTCAATGGAGGCATGGTGGAGGGGGAGGGAATGAACTGCTTGTGTCGCACAGGTCGGTGTCAAATTTTCTCCCATGGTGGAGGGTAGTATCTGTCATAGTTTCCATTTAAAGTTTGCTTTGGGGGCAGAGGTTTGTATCTCTAGGTTAGGCAAATAGAAGCTGTTCTTGTTCCCTATTACAGACCGGGTCTGATGGGATATTTTTGTCTCTCGATGCACAAGGCTGCCAAGGTTCCAGTCTGCTTATGTGTGACATTTCTGTTTGTAAAGTGCTTATTTGTGACGTTTTCCTGTTTCACGTGTGACACCTGGAGTGACTGTATTGTAAATGTAGTCAATGACCCAAACAATAGTGAAATTCCATCTACTAATAGCACCCCACCTTCTTAGCAGCCCCTTAACTGGGGACTTGTCTTTACAGAAGGAGGACTTATACTGGAAACAAAAATGAACTTCAATGCAGGCTCATCAGGAGTTCCCCAATCGGTGGTCGAAGTGGTGGTGATTTTAGGGGCACGACACGCCCCTACTTTTTAAATTTCAGAAAAACACTTCTACTTTCAACTTAAGTAAAAGGCAGGGAGTCTTCAGTGCTGTGAAACCGAGGGAGGGGCAGACATATAAAAAAGAAACTAGCCTTATTACCAGGATGACTGCTTGCCTGAAATAAATGTAAATGTGCACAACTGGCTCTTGCCCCGTGTTGCTCCCTCTCTTGCCCCGTGTTGCTTCCGCTCTTGCCCCGTGTTGCTCCCGCTATTGCCCCGTGTTGCTCCCGCTCTTGCCCCCTGTGTTGCCCCCGCTCTTGCCCCTTGTGTTGCCCCCGCTCTTGCCCCCTGTGTTGTGTTGCCCCTGTGTTGTGTTGCCCGCTGTGTTGTGTTGCCCCCTGTGTTGCTCCCTGTGTTGTTTTGCTCTCGCTCTTGCCCCCTGTGTTGCCCCCTGTGTTGTCTGGCTGCCGCTCTTGCCCCCTGTGTTGTTTGGCTGCCGCTCTTGCTCCCTGTGTTGCTATTCATATTCCCACACCCTCCATGCTGCTTCTGCCCTACCCGCCTTCGGTGTTCCTTCGGCGAACCCGGAATTCTATGTTGCTTTCCGTGCCATAGTTTTTGCTTCCCACTGCCTTTCCATATTGCTGTCCCCCCATCTTTGTGTTGCTTCCCCTGGCCCAGTCCAGAAAAAAAAAAAACAAAAATGCAATAGGTCTCGCCATTCATTAAGTTAAAGCCATTTGCTTTGATATACAATACGATTAGCAAAGCAAATGGCTTTAACTTAATCAAAGGCAAGACCTATTGCATTTTCAATGCAATGGTTTCGCCTTTGGAAAATTTAGAGCTATTGGCATTGTAAATGTCAAAATTTGAATTTATGTGTTTGTTTTGAGAATAGCAAAATAGATGGCATTGTCATTTACATTGCCGTTAGCTCTAACTTTTCCAAAGGCGAAACCATTGCATTGAAAATGCTTGTTTATCCTGTATTTGATCAAGTGTATTACTTCTCATGCCATTGCTTTCAAAGTGGGGTGACAACTAGTGGGAAGTTTGTTTTAATTTGAGTTCTTCTGCCTACCTTTCACAAAATGACACCAGTATAGTTTAAATGTAGACTGACAAATCAGCAAATGCCTAAAGAGTAAATAACATTTTATCCCCCATGCCAGCCTATGTAACTCATCCTTGCGAGGTAATACAGCCAGGGCCGGACTGACTACCGGGCAGTTTGGAATGGTGCCGAGCTGGGGGCTGATTTCACTGCAGTGGGGGCTGATTTCGTTCATGGAGACCTGCGTGTGCTTCGAAATATTTAAAGCAAAAGAATTTAATTTAACCCAGGCAGGTCTCCATGAACAAAATCAGTCCCCAGCTCAGCAGCATTCCAAACTGCCTGGTAGCCAGTCCGGCCATGAATACAGCATAGGGAAAATTTGTCTAGCGGTACCTATATTTTACACAGGCAGTATTATTGCAAAATAATGTTGTGTCATGTGCAATGAGGCCCTGAGTCAGGGGCTGAAGTTGCAGCTATTGGTAAGATAATGAGCATGCCAGATGTGCCATTGAAATTGTTTCAAGTCCCTAAAAACGTCAGGGCCGGACTGACTACCGGACAGTTTCGAATGCTGCCGAGCTGGGGGCTGATTTCACTGCGGTGGGGGCTGATTTCGTTCATGGAGACCTGTGTGTGCTTCGAAATAAATAAAGCAAAACGAATTTCGTTTAGCACAGGCAGGTCTCCATGAACAAAATCAGTCCCCAGCTCAGCCGCATTCCAAACCGCCCGGTAGCCAGTCCGGCCATGAAAAACGTTATGGAGATGCCTTGCATTTCCTCTTCCCACTCCTTTGAAATTGCATTCTATTTTGCCTCTTGCAATTAAAACAAATTTATTTGCCTATTTTATTTCTTTTAATTGACCATGATAAAATCTAATTACAATGTGAATAGTAACCTAGCCACATCCCTACAACTCAAATACTTTCACAATTGCCTGCACCATAGCCTCCAAAGGAATAGTTCCTCTCTCAGTAATTTTAAGCTTTACATGTCTTTGGTTTCCTCAGTTTAATTTTACTGCAGTCATTAAGTCTCAGCTACAGACAGCTTCACTTAGCTGTAGGCACAGCTACTGTTATAATACCTAACATACACTTGGAGTGGGGTTTGGGTCATCCCTTTGAACATGAAAACCTGGTTTTTGTTGTCTAATTCTATGAGAGGTTATCAAGAAAAACAAAATAGACATACACAAATATTACAAAACAAAATCGAAAACATAGATAAACCAGCTGTATACTTAAACAGTAAAGACAAAACAATTGCTGAGAAACATATTCTATAAAAAATATCTAAAATACAACGATATTGTGAACAAAGCTAAACAAATAACAAATATTGTCGAATGAACCTTAAGAAACAGTTAACAAATTGAAACACTAATAACAGACAGTACAATAAAGCCATACAAACACAAACAATGCATTATAAAAAATAAATACAGCATTACAGTGTCACTCTGCCAGCTATGAAAGAGGACTGCAACACTTCAAAGAACCATTAAATGCTACAAACAAAAGTATGTTTTATATTCAATGAAAGCTAACAAAATAATTAACTAACTTGGGGGCATATTATTTAGGGACGCGATAAATAACACAAAGCGCGCTTAGCGCTTTTTTATTTATCACCGTCCATCGCTGGAATTTATCGCCCTGGTAGTTATTAACAACGCGTTTCTCCAGAGCTATAAAAATTCCAGCGATAGCGGGGAAATCCCCGTTTTGCAGGGAACATCGCTGGTTTTCCCTGCGGAAGGAGGAGGGAGCATCGTGAGGCAACTGAGGGCACGCGCTGCAGGGATTCTCTAGACCAGGAGTCCCTGCGCTGCACAGGTGTGCACGGCCGCGCCCCCAGCAAGACACGCCCCCTGGCTGCAACGCCCCCTTTATGAACAGCGATCTTCCGCTCAGCGGGACGTGAGCGGGACACCGAGCGAAGCCCGGGCAAAGGGCGGGCCCTCTGTGGCCCTCAGAGGCCTGAGGAGCCTGGCCTGGGCCACAAACCCTGGCCGGATTCCCCTAGCTCCTTTTGCTACCACTGTTAGAAAACGCTGGTTATGAACTGTCGGGAAACCAGAAGTATGGCTGCCGCAGGAGCTAAAAAACTTACTGGAACTCTGGATGACTTTATCACCCGCACCCATGCACTAATTGATGAGGAAATAATACTAATGGATAGGAGAGTTTCCCAAGACCTGGCCATGGCCAAGCGATCCTCTCTGGGCCTCATCGCCCAGGCACAGATGCCCAATACCGATTCTTGGTCGAACATCCAGGCCTTAGTACATAGCACCGGGGTGACTGGGGACCCTGATGTTTTAAACTCTCAACAGGACCTGGAGGCCTCTCCTAACCTTAACCTCCTAACAGAGAGTGGAGCGCAACAAAGTGAGTCAAACTCCCCTAACACGACACCCGCTATAAACGAAAGGGGTCGGATAGAAGGGGCAGTCCCTAAACAAAAATGAAAGGTTAATAAACCATCCATTCCTAAAGGGAAGAAGGTTCAAATTGCCCCTAATGATCACAAGGTCACTTCCAATCCCTCTATCATGTATAATTCATTAGTAGTCTTATCCATTCCCACAGGGGGACCGCATCCCATCAAGAATGGTCTACCCTTGAGCCTCCCAGACGATACTATTATCGACCATAGTCTGGAGGAAATTCTGGAGTTGAGTGGGGAAGTTGGTAACTCAGCAAAACCATCACAGGAGGGGAACGGTTTAAGCACAGACAATACTACTACTATTTTTAATATGCTAAAAGTATTGCTTGAACCTATAGAGGTTAGACTACGCTGCCTGGAAACCATCCTAAAGAATATACATAAGGATA
The DNA here is from genome assembly GCF_964263255.1 of Lissotriton vulgaris. Lineage (NCBI taxonomy): Eukaryota > Metazoa > Chordata > Amphibia > Caudata > Salamandridae > Lissotriton > Lissotriton vulgaris. The sequence goes on along the minus strand of NC_141694.1, from coordinate 1,178,937,228 downwards.
TAAGTGCTCCTAGTTTCACTTTGAATAACAAGACAGCCCAGGTCACCAATCCACCTAAAACGGCCAACAAGCCATCTGTGGTTGATAACAGAGCTCTGGAGACCAAAAATGCTGCCCCCAAGAAACCAAGTAACACCCCAAACCAGGACGGCACTAAAACTAAGCCCTCTGTAACAGACCAAACTCAGAAAACAGACCAAACTCAGAAAACAACAAAAATTAACCCAACCCTTCAGGCCACATTGAGCGATTGCATATCACAGTCCTCAAATCTTGATGCACCTGCCAGAGCCAAGGGCACGGCTCGCAGAAATATCCATCTCCCTCCTGATGCTTGTCCCTATGTGGTTATTCTTACCGGCGTTACTGAAATCCCTCCATCAGAAGTAGAATCGTATCAGGCTCTAAAAAACAAAGTATGCCACTGGCTATCCAAAAACCATCCCCTCCCGCCAAACATACCGAGCAACATTTTAATGGTAGAGAGAACTCCGTGGGTGGGAGGTAACAGAAAAAACCTACAAGGGGACTGCGTAGTGGTCACCTTCGAGAATACGGAGGTTGTAGATTTCATATGTAGCAGTGGACCCCCTAGATATCAGGCAAGCACTGTGACTGCTAGACCTCTTTCCTACTTCTATCTACCAGAAAATCACGCCGATAACCGATGGAGCTCGTTAAAGGGACCACATAACTTTAAACCTAGACAGAGATTCACCCCCCCCATGGAAAATACAACCCCATGGATGGGAGGGGGGGGGATGCGGGATGGAATCTGGTAAGGAGAAGAAGAGGCAGACCGCGCCAAGGCGGTCCCTTCGTTGGCCCACATCACACCCAACCTCACTATTACCACCAGCTTGTAAATGGGTTAGACAATCCTTTCCACTTTCCAATGGCTAATCGCTTCGAATGCCTGTCAACCACAGATTGGGTTGACTGACAAACACAGGATTCCCCAATCGGACGGAGCTATCAGATCACTCCTATTCAACCACAAAGGGATATCACTACGAAGGATCTGAAAAAAATAAATTCATCTCCAATGCTTGACAAAGGCCCTGCTGCTGGCGAGATCCGGGGAATGCTTACCCTGCCTAACCATGATTCACCATACTTCAAAATTCTTACCTGGAACGTGGCAGGTTTAACTGCAAAGGCTTCAGATCCCATATGGCAAGGGATCGTAAAACAATACGACATCCTGGCACTTCAAGAAACATGGGATACTACTACAAGCTTCTCATTGGATGGTTTCTGTAGCTTTTCTACCCCAGCAGTTTCGGGTGTAAGAGGGAGAGCCAAGGGTGGCCTACTTACATTGTGCTCTCTGAATTTGGTGGGGGTCTTCAAAAAACTAGATTCCGCACCCACGAACACGTTAGTTGTGGAGTGGACTTTATCGGATTCACATATTTTTCTGCTTATTAATTTTTACAATTCCAAGGAGGTTTCCTGCGTAAATGAGCATCTGACCTCCCTGTTAGACTTTCTGTCAGTCTATAGACAAGATTGCACTTCCGTCCCAGAGATGGTTATCCTGGGTGATTTTAATATTCACCCCTGCGAGGGGGACTGCTACAATGATAGATATGGGGGATTACCGACCGAAGGCATTCCCCACTTTGAACACACGAAGGAGGGTGAGGGCCTTGAGACTTTCCTTGCGAACTTAAATCTATTCGAACCAGATCAGGGTAAAAACGAGCCTAGAGCACCTACTTTCATCGGGAGAGACACCAACACCGCCATAGACTATATCTTTGTATCAACCGGGGTCTTAGCAAAGGCACGTGAGTATAGGGTTGTAACTGCTAGCTTTAGTGATCATCATCCTGTCCTCCTAATGCTGGACCTAGACTGCTTCCGGATCGGTAGAATGACAGGCGTGGCAGCTTCAAGAGATCTGACGACTAAGGACCAGGGAAGGCACCTAAAATGGGAGAAGATTGTCCCCGATCAATTCTTCCAAATATTAGCCCAAGAGACTGAGGCTAACATGGCAGTTTGCTTAGATCCAACCGCCTTGGGCTCTGATGTAGTGGCCGCCTATGTGGATATATGTGCAAGGATCTCTAAGAACCTGGAGTCAAGGTCTGGCGCGCAAGGCAGTAAGAAAATTCATAAATGGTTTAACAAGGAATGCTCGTTAAAGCACAGTGCCCTGTTGAAAGCACTAAAACATAAACCCAGAGACAGGTCATTAGTGGCAAACCTAAGAAAAGAATACAAAACTGCAGTTATTAAACGCAAGACCCAAATCAAAGAGGAAGCTTGGGACAGTTTACTAGCCATTGATGTACTGAGAGACAGCAAAAAGTTTTGGGCCATTGTTAATCAGCCTTTTTCCTCCGAGGATGGGAAAACTGACATGGACTGTGTGATTGAAGATGATAGATGGCTTTGCCACTTCAAACAGATTTACGAATCCACGGTACCAATTTCACCAGTCAGTGCCCACGGTCCATCCAACTTGGTTATGGAATTTAACACCACTTAGGTAGAAAGGGCGATCAAAAACACAAGTAAATACAAGGCCCCTGGACCTGATGGGGTCCCTGCAGATCTCTACATCCAGTATCCGCAATTTTGGTCAAAAATATTAACTAATGTCTTTAATGCGATACCTGCAGCTGGTTTCCCTTCTTCCTGGTCCACCTCTATTATTGTTCCCATTTTCAAGAAGGGGAACAGGGGGGACCCTGCCTGCTATGGGCCAATCTCCTTGCTGGACTCTGCCGTTAAGATCTTGGGCAGAGTCATCCTCCAAAGACTTGGGGATTGGCTTGAGGAGCGCGGGATCCTCTCTGATTTGCAGTATGGTTTTAGAGCACATAGGGGGACCATGGATCAATGCTTAAACCTTCACCTTATTATCAGTAAATACAATGTGGTGAAGGGGGGGCTTCTTTATTTGGGTTTTATGGATTTATCTTCTGCTTTCGACTTGGTCAATCGTTCAAAACTGTGGATTATTTTACGAGATTTGGGTTTGGACACCACCTTCGTTAATTTCTTGCACGATCGCCATCAAAATTTGTTTGCCTCTGTCAGGGTAACAAGGGAAGGAAGATGCACTGCGAAGTTTAGGTCAGGGAGAGGGGTCAGACAAGGCTGCATTCTGGCCCCTCTCCTTTTCACACTGTACATCAACTCCCTGGGGAAATCCCTGAACTCAGCTACTTTGGACATGCCGCGTATGGGTGGGTCACCTATCCCGGTCCTTCTATATGCGGACGATGCCGTCCTAATAGCTCGTACACGTACGGGCCTGCAAAGACTACTAGATCGCTTCGGTGGTTTTATGGAAGCCCTGGACCTAAAGATTAATACAGCAAAATCTCATGTCATGGTTACAGGTTCACGGAAGAAAAACATGAAGCTTAGGTCCTTCAGTTGTAACAATTCTCCAATCTCGAGGGTACCCTTCTTTTGTTATTTAGGCGTCACCTTTGACGAAAAAGGAACTTGGGATGCCCAACTGAAACTAAAGGAGAATGGAGTTAGTAGATCTACCGCAGCTCTCATGCATTTCTCCAAAAGACTTGGTTCGAGACCCATGGAGGCCATGACTCGCATCTATAGATCCAAATGTGTGGCAATTGGATCTTACGGGGCAGACATTTGGGGCTACGTCTCAGCCCCAGGTATTCAAATTGTAGAAAACAACTTTATACGGGCCTTGTTGTCACTCCCGAAATCATCTCCCACATATTCAATCCATAATGAAATAGGCTTGGGATACGTCACTGATCTCTTAAAAATGTCTCCACTGCTATGCTGGATTAAAACTTGGACAAATGAGGAGATCACATTGAATCACTGCATTCTCAAAGACTGTATGGCTCTGGATAAAGTAGACAGCATACCCTGGCTGGCGTATGTTAGAGCGGCATGCGCGAGGCTAGGGCGCCCGGACATGTACTCTTTACCACAGAGCCTCAAGAAAGAGGATGTAAGGTGGGTCAAGCAGCATTTTCGAAATGTGTTGGAGACAGAGAGGGAAGCGGTTGAGCTCTGCAAGCCAATGGTAAGGTCATTATACCAACTCTCGTCGTCCATGGCTATCGAACCTTATCTAAAATATGTAACTAAACCATACCACCGTTTTCTACTAATAAGGTTCAGGTTCAACATGATGCATCTTGTGCTTGGCTCATATACAAAGTGGGGTACTCCAGAAAATACCCCACCCTGCACCTGTGACTGCTTTTCCACACAGGATACTCTTCATCTAGTTATGCTTTGCGAACATTACCTGGTGGCCCGCAAAAAATTCCTTTTCCCAATTTTGAAAGACTTAAACTTTGCCCAGGTAAGGCCGGCCCTCCTATACCTACAGATGCTGAACTCGGTGCAGGCCACATATGGTGTAGCTTGTTTTTTGGTAGCAGCCGCCAGACAAAACAAAACGAAACTCTCTTAGATAAACAACCACCAAACCTGACACTTTTTGTAAAATATGTTCGGGGGGAATGTGCAAAACATACTGGAAAGTGGTGCTTTAGGCGTTCTTTTTTAGGTTGTTTAGTATTCATTCCCTATATCTACCTTTTTAATTTGTTTTTATTAATAATTTCTTACCCTTTTATATATCTTTTAATGGATTTACTTAGGATTTGCAATCACGTCTAAACTTGTTTAATTGTATTTTATTTTTGTATTATGAACTATGTATTGCTTTTATGGTTTTAACTAACCGAAATAAAGTTAATTGACTGACTGACTGAAGAAACTGCAATGAAAAAAACATATAAACCTACCCAAAAACACTAATATCCCTAATGCAAAGGAAAGCACAAATAGAAAAAGCATAACAACTAACTAACATATTATCCACTATAAAACGATTCTATACTAACATACAATTACAAAACATAGACTAAATCTAACCACCTCCCCACTGCTAAATCTGTGGACAATATATTTAAAAAATCTAACATGATTCGAATACTGGCAACAAAAAACATATACGCAAGCACCAGGGCTTCAATTCCACAGTAATGAAAGGTAGGCAAATAATGAAATTGTATTTATCAATGTTTATTAAATAAAAGCATGTGAAAAATGAGAAAAAACAAAAGAGGAAGAAAAGTGCTTTATTTAATCATTCAAAGATTCAAACAGAATTTGTAAAGCACAACACTGTCACTCCTAAGGGTATCTGTGTGCTGTGTCTCCATTGATGAGCAGGGTCATGGGTCTCTTTCTGAAGTCTGCCAGTGAGGAGGCTTTATGGAGCTGGAGGGGAATGTCGTTCCAGGTTTTAGCAGAGATGTAGGTGAAGGAGCGGCCACCGCTGCGACTGTTGTGGATTGGGGTGTGTGTGCAAGGCCACATGAAGAGGAGTGCAAGTGTCTACAGAGTTTGTGGAAGTTCAGTCAATGGTTAAATGTAGGTAGGTGCTAGGTCATGGAGGGCTTTATAGGCATGCATGAGGATCTTCAAGTGGCATCTCTTCTGGACGGGGAGCTAGTGGAGGTCCCTTGGGTGGGGGTAGATGTGGGTTAATTTTGGGAGACGTTAAGGATGAGCCTTCGATATGTTCCGGAGTCTTCTGAGGAGCTGGGTGGAGATGACAGCATAGAGGGCGTCGCCGTAGTCGACGTGGCTGGTAACAAAAATCTGAGTGGCGGTCTTTCTGGTGTTGGTTGGGATCCATCTGAAAATTATGTGGAGCATGCTGAGTGTGTCGAGGTAGGAGGAGGCAACTGCGTTGACTTGTCTTTTCATGGTCAGCTGGCTGTCAAGTATGTTGGGAAGGTTGGGTGCATGGTCGGTCGATATGGGTGTAGGTCCAAGTTCTTCAACTGTGGTCCCAGGTGAAGGTGCTCATCCCAAAGATCAGTACTTCAATTTTGTCATAGTTGAGTTGGAGGCAATTGTCTCCCATCTATTTGGCTATGATGGTCATGGCATCACCAAAGTTGAGATTTGCATTGGAGGGGTCCTCGGTGAGCGAGCGGATCAGTTGAGGGTTTGTTCTACTGTTATCTGCATAGGAGATTATGTTTATTCCATGGGATCTGAGGATGCCTGCAAGAATATATTTTTTTAAATTATAAGAAATATATATCCAATCTGTCATTACTTTTTACTATATTGCAGTATTTAAAAAAACACAAAATATGAAGTATTAAATAATGTGTTACATCTGCTGTACAATATGTTAAGAAGATAGTATAACTGCAAATAAACATGTATGTTCACTGCAATTATAAAGTATAAAAAATTACTTTTATTCTGAAGTAAACATTTTTTTTCTTGGAAATAAAAATCCAAAATATACCTATTGCTATAACTGAAAAATAATGACCAGTAAACAAGTGGTATATATTAAAAGAGATGTTTAACAAATGTGTTAAAAATGAAAGTGTAAATATATTTTATAAAAACTGCATCAATAATCATATAATATATACCATGAATGACTAAAATGTTTTAATATACAAAATACAATCAAATCCTGATATTGTATTTATATCACATTTTCTATTCTCAATAAAAATGTAGTCTCATTGTTGAAATTGCTATAATTTGGTGAATGGTCGAATTTACTACTCTCACTACAAATATAACCACATCGAGAAATTATTTTTCTTTGAATTGTTCAAGTTTACTATTCCCACTCCAAACATAGTCACATTAAGGAAAGTGTTTGACTTTGAGTGGTTCAAATGTACTATTCCTATTCCAAAGTTAATAACATTGGAGAACGTCTTGGACCTTTGGGAAGTTAAGTTGTACTATTCCAAACTCCAAATGTAACCACACTAGGGCAGTGTTGAACTTTAGGAGATTGAAATCTACTATTCTCATTCCAAACCTAACCACATTGGGAAAGTTTGGATTCAGAATCATTATTCTCACTTCACAATTAACTACATTGTGGAGAGTTTTAAACCTTGGGTAGGGCTCAGATTTACTATCCTCACTCCAAAGATTATCACTTTGGGATACACGTTGCACTTTCAGGAGTTCAAATTTACTTTTTTCAATCCAAACATAAAAATGTTGGGGAAAGTTTTTAACATTAAGGGGCCCAGATTTACTATAAACTCACAGAAAAGGTCTAATAGGAGCATTATTCCACTCCACTTACCATACTGCTTCAATATAAATAGTCACATACAGTTTGTACACGGGTATATGGGAATAAAATGGATAGAAGGGAGCACTGCACTGTTAGGACAAGAGCCCTCAGTCACCCAAAGGTGATATGCTTCCTCATATGGTTTCCTCCTCACACTGGGACTGCAAGGAACCCAGTGTGGGCTACAACTCCTGAAAGGGAGGATCAGAGGTGTTTTAGGAAATGATGGGCACTTGTGATGTATATGAGTGAGGGGCAGAGTGCAGTATGAGTGAAGAAGTGTGAGTAAAACTCCTGGTGAGCATCAATTTTGTTATTTCCTCCCCAAACTTAAACACATACAACAGATCATGTTAGACGTGTCATCGCCCTTCCTGACTGGACTCAGGCCACGGAATCACCACTAGGGATTATCCTTCTGGACGGCAAGAAAGCATTGGACAGGGTCTCCTGGCGGTTTCTGTGGTCTGTCATATGATGGAAGGGGATGTGCGCCAAATTTATTCAAGCTGTCAAGACCCTTTATACTTCACCCGAGGCTGTGATCCGTATCTCGGGACAGGAGTCAAACCTATTCAATATCAGTAGAGGCACTAGACAGGGGTGTCCGTGCTCTCCCCTGCTCTTTGTCTTATACATTACCAGTTTCCTCAACAAATAAGAGTAGAGCAAGAATATTAAGCCAGTTAGAGTCAATAATATTGAGTATAGGACATTGGCATATGTGGATGATATTGTGATACTTACTAGCGATGTCACTTTGGCACTGCCAGAAGTAAAGGTTTTGGCAGAACGGTTCGGTTTCTTCTCAGGGTATAAATTAAACATCGATAAAACACAGATTCTTCATTCTGATAGGATGTTCCCTGTAGGTCTTCCAATTGTCTCTGAAGCAATAAACTTGGGGATTAAGATTACACCAGTGGTAGACTAAATTCCTGAATTGAACACTGCCCCAATGATAGATACTGCAAACAGAAAAGTGGAGAGGCTAGATCATTTGCACCTTTCTTTGCAGGCACGAAGTAATGACATTAAAATGTCGGTCCTCTCTGAATTTTTATACCTTTTTAGGACTGTCCCTTTCGAATGTTCTCTGTCTTGTTTAGCAAGGGTAGAGAGGATTTACTGTAGGTTTCTCTGGGGATACCGCAGACCAAGAAGAGCAGCTAAACGGATAACTCTTCTAAGACATCGGAGGGGCTGTTCCCAACTTCCTATTATATTATTGGGCATCTATTCTGCAACATATGGGGATTCTCTTAGTTGGGACTAAGGCGGAAATTTCATTGGCTGCCAGACCCACTATATAGGAAATAGGGCTGAGAAATGAAGCGAAGGGCTCTTTGGTTAGGATATTAGAACCCAGCTACTATAAAAAGACCAAACTTAAAATACCCAAAGCAGCTTACAAGGTCTGGAGACAAGTACGGCGCAAACTGAAGATCCCAAATCTGAATGTATTTTTGTATATATACGATGGACAAACAGGTTATAGGATGACGTATTGCCCCCCTTTTTGTTCTAGATTATATTGGTGGATGCCGTGGATCATTTTAGGCACATCTTTGCTTCACTGATTTTTTCCGGCTCTAGCCATAGGTGAGCGATCGTATACTTTCTCCTCTACTGTATCTAATCTTCTGATCTCGTTTGTTCACCTAACTCTTTGCTTGTTACATTAATTTGGTTACACAATGTTCAGTGTTTTGGGTATACATTTTCGGTGTTTAGAAGGAGCTTTTGGTTCTATGGCTACTATTGTCACTTTCACTTGTAATATCGCACTACTCATTTTTCACTTTCCTATGGTTCTTGCTGACTTTGGGGAATAGAACACTGCCGAGAAGCTGCACTGGAAGTCGCGCTGTGAGCGCTTGCTGCCTGGGTCGCTGTGCCCCCCCCGCCGCCGCTGCTGTCACACCTTTGCACGGCCGCCGAGCGGGGGGACAAAGACTACCAAAGACTACCACTCCCAGAATCCCCGGCTTGTCTTCCCGACCCCCCACACAGCCACTTCCGCGCCCGGAGGCGCTAAATACGAACAAGCTTCCTCTGGTGAGCGGGAGCCTTCTTGCTGACTTTGGGGAATAGAACACTGCCCAGAAGCTGCACTGGAAGTCGCGCAGTGAGCGATTGCTGCCTGGGTCACTGTTCCCCCCCGTCGCCGCTGCTGTCACACCTTTGCACGGCCGCCGAGCGGGGGGACAAAGACTACCAAAGACTACCACTCCCAGAATCCCCGGCTTGTCTTCCCGACCCCTCACACAGCCACTTTCGCGCCCGGAGGCGCTAAATACGAACAAGCGCGGAACGCACCGGACGAAGCCTGGACAAAGGGCGGGCCGTCTACGGCCATCATCGGCAGGAAGAGGCAGGGCAGGGCCACATCATTAACATCTGACATTTGGGGCCCTTGTGCAAAGAAGGCACATAAAGACAAAGCAAGGTGTGGGCAGGCCCCAGCCAATTCGCACAGATTGAGTGTATCTCAAAGACTTGTATTGTGCTAAGGATAGCAGCGTGCATACTGGAAAGATGGGGAAATGTAAATCCATGGAGGTGGGGGGAGGAGATGGTAAACCCCCTAAACAACGGAAGGGAAAAAAACCAAAGTCTTTTAGCCACCCAGTAGCAAGTGTTATGGATCGAATCAATGACCTTGTCGATGATTGTAGAGAGATTCTAGAATCTGACCATGGCCAGGGTAATGGGGAAATTGCAAGTGAAAAGGGTGGGGACGCAATAAGGGTAGTAGATGCTACTAATGACTTACCCACTATACCAGCTATGTTCCGTGCAAAGAGAAAATTAAAAACCAATAACCAGGCAGACAATGGGGATTGTCTAATTATTCAGAGTTAGTCCCCAAAAGACATAGATCAGGATCTAGCTGCTAGCACTATGGGCGAGGGCTCATTAACTATTACTGTCCCCCAGATACCCTGCCACAATAGGTTTACGGTCCTGGCTGATATTCATAGTGGGCCCCCTGACCCTCAGACGCTATTAGATACAGGACTTGTCCCTGTTGGAGAGCAGATAGATAGGCTAGCTACTAGGTTAATTAACAACAGTACTGGGGGTGTAGTGGTCACTGTAGAAGTTGCCAACTTAATAAACCTTATAATACTTCTTCGTGATGAAATTGATTCATTAAAGTCCCTAGTACAAAACCTAACAACACTAGTTAGGGCTGAGCACTCAGGAGAGAGAAAAACACAACCAAATGCTTTAACTAGCAAGCAAGGCCCTTATCCACTAAAAACTAGGGTCCAGCGAGCTCCAGCCATGGACAACCATAATAATCTAATTGTACCATCCCCAGTCGATCCTAGTAAGGCTTGTCATACTAGAAAGATAACTATGAAAGAAGGATCCACCTCTAGTCATGTTGATGTAACAAGCAAAGCCCCGGCAATTCGTCAAAAGCCCAATTCAACACCAGTAGAGCGACCCACACCCGTGAGATCAATAGAGCAGGATAAAAATTTGGGTGCTAGTGCTAGTAGACAGGAGGGTATAGGGACTAGTGCCATTCATAAAGGCTACTCTGGTAACAAAATATATATGACCAACGTCCCCAAATTGACCAACAGTAGAGCTGAGCTACCGGACTCCTTAACAAACAAAGCCATTCATTGGTTGCAGCATGTAAGAGGATGTCGCTCAGTAATAAGGGAGGATATCTTAATGGCTAAAAGAATTAGCACCCCATATCATAAATATGACTCTATTGAACTAACCTTGAAGCATGCATCACTGGCTGAAAATCTTTTTGCCCTAGAATTTAGAACTAGCGCCCCAGCACCATCCTTGATCCAGCTAAGGAAATCTTGCCCCCAGCTTCAGCCGCAAACTCCAAGGTCGATGGGACGAGCGTGCGAAAGCAACTGCTCTGGATTGGACAATAATGATTGACGTCCAATAAACAAGGCTGCAGGGATAGAAATTAATGGGCAGACTGTGAATAAATAGGGAAGTATGGGGTTTCCCTCGCCAGTGGGTGTTCCATTAATGGGTGTTAGCCATCGCCGAAAAATTAAGCTAAAATCTGGGACAAATGGCGGGTCGCATAATACAACTACGTACAAAGACGTTATTGGGGTGTCTGAAACATCTACTTTACCCATTACTAGCGGAATCACTGAGGCCATTGGGGAAGATACAGGCAAATTAGTCTTGTGGAACTTAGCGGGGCTAGGAACTAAGCAGGAATCCCAAGACTGGAAAGATTTTATAAATACTTTTGATCTGTGTATCTTCCAGGAGACCTGGCTTTGTGGACCCGCTTTTTCTGAGGGATACCTGAACTACTACATCCCAGCACTTAAGGGCCCTAAGGGTCAACCGATGGGTGGCCTTACTATTTGGGTGTGGCATCGTTTAGAGCTGAGCATCAAAGTAGTCGACACTAGAAGTAGAGATATCCAACTTATCAGAATAAATCTGGGTCCTGCGGGCATACCCGATATATATAACGTCCACGCCAGAGGTAACAAGAAAGGGAGGTCAGAGGTTTGTGTGGCTTTGGGCTCCCTTCTTGAGACCCATTCCCTGGAAAATAGTGTTGTGATAACAGGCGATCTAAACAGGACTTTCGAGCCGCTGGATATCCAACACGACTTTTCTGGAGATGACGAGGACAGGCAATGGGGCGTTCCAAAATTAAATTTGAAGTCAATCACTCATTGGACGGAGGATATCAGGAGGATATCATTGCTTTAAATGCCATTTGTTATGAAAACAGTCTGAGGGCAATGAATGGGAGGACCCTAAGCGATAAGGTAGGGGCTTACACGTTCGACAATGGAAGGCATAGGAGCAGAATAGATTACGTCCTATGTAGCTTAAATCTTTGGAGGTCAGTGGTTGACATGGAGGTTAGATCCAGAATAGAAAGTGACCATAATCCACTGTGTGTTGAGCACAAGTGGTGGTCCTCAACTAGTGCTGCAATGTCAGATACAGTAGATGAAGTCCCTTTGGTTGTCCCAACTAATGACATGCGCAGATTAAAATGGACAAATGTCAAAACTAGCCAGCAGACTATCGACATTATTAATGCCCAGGTCGATGAAGCAGTAATATACCTAGAGCAATGAAATCTAATAGACCCAGGCAGTGACCTAGCGACTACAATTCATGAAAATCTTTTTTCAAACATTAAGGTTCACTTTCAAAAACCACAAAAGAGAAGTAATGAGAACAAACCAAAACAGGCTAGGTGGTACAATTCTGAGTGTAGGGCCTCTAGATTGACTCTAGGAGCAGCGATCAAAGGGAGGGATTTGGCCTCTATCCGGTGTGCCCAGGTGTGCCCAGGTGAGAGCGCACTGGTTGCTGGTGGTGGCTCTGGCATGGTGGACTGCTCCTTGATACAGCCAAGGTAAGAGTCTGGGGTGGCCTGGTGACAACTATACCCTTCCTGCCTGCTTTCCTTTACAGCACTGACCAGCCATGTACCTGGGTCCCTGGTGGATTGCTGTGTATGGAGGGACTGCTGCTCCTTTTCATGTCCTGCAAGTCTGCTAGTGCTGGCTCCCACTGAGGGATCTGCTGCCCCCTTCCCATATTCACCACACAAATCAGTCAAGGAGCAACACAAGGGGGAGCCACTACCAGGCAGAGTATTGGATTACATATTAGCTGATTACAGAGGGAAAAACTGCTTATGCCTCTCTGGCCACTAGTCTAATATTTTTTCATGGCTGACGGTAAGGTGGGTCCCTACTCCACCACCCATAGTGTGGCAGAGCACCGAACACCCATACTCTGGTTGAGGGTTGTGATGCACTGCATTCTCCGTATATGCCTGGCTGCCACACATTTGAAGTGAATTAGGAGGTGCAAGACTGATATGCCTCTTCCCTCACCTACCTCCACATTCACAAGTGATGGTCCTAATGGTCCTAATGACACCAGAGAAGATGGACCAGCTCAGCTGTAATCCCCTGGTGGTGAAGCTAGACTTGATCCTCCAGGCAATCGCAGAAACATGCTCAGCTCTGGAGAGGAGAGCTGACATCACCGCCTGGAACTTGGGCATACCGCCCGATGACCAGCGGAAAGTATTGTATCAAATTTTCAAAAGAAAGAAATTGATCTCCAGGACCTCCAGCTGCAGACATGTGACCTCATCAAATGGAGACAGGACCTCACAGACTGAATCAACTTCTTAGAGGGTAGAGTGGAAGACGCGGAGGGTTGCTCCCGATGGAACGACAACCACATCATAGGTCTCCCTGAGGCTCTGAAGGGAACTTATCCCATGGCATTCATGGACAACTGGCTCTTTACTCAGATCACACCAACAGGCCTCTCCACCCTTTCCTATTGTTGAATGCACCCACAGGGTGCCTAGCAGCGTCCCTTGATGGGAGCACTGCTACACCAATGGTCCCAAAGGTCCTGAACTTTAAGGATAGAGCCATGATACTGCCAGCAGCCAGGCAAGCAGGCAAACTGACCGATGAAGAGGCCAATATTATGACTGTTCCGAGCTACCCAATTGCAGTACGGTGCTGCCTCACATTGTTCCTGGGCGGCTGCGAGAAGCTGTCTACAAATACTCCCTGTTTTTTCTGCCAAACTGAAATTCATGGCTGACCAGCACACATATTTTTCTTCACTTATCCCACAGATGCTTGGGATTTGATGGAACAACACCAACACTCGCCTGGGAACAACAATGGCACTCAACGCCCGTTGCTGGTCTTTTTCCGTAGCTCCTCACCACAAAAATCACAGTAGAAGAAAATTGCGGCCATATCCACTGAATCTTGAATCTGTGACCATGATCCCATCCTAGCAACTGATGACTCATATGTCTCTACCTTGTATAAAGTATCACATAGCTCACAGTCTAGCGCCCCCTCAGGGATACTACCATCTATAACGCCCCAAAATGGCTGATAGCATAATCTGAGACTGTCTTGCCCAGCCAACAGAACTGAGGCTGAAGAATACATCCTGGACGATAGAACACTCTGCCTAACTGGGTTGGTTTGCCTACTGTGAAACACCCACTCTGCACATGACAGCTCTGCTGTCTCACCTATGTACAGTTTGTAACCTTCACAGGTCACAATCCTTGAGTGCCTCGCTCAGGCTGAACTTTCCAATGAGCATTACATTAACTATCTTCCACAATGCTTTATGCCCAGATCTCTTGGCGCTTCATAGGGCTTGACAGCTCGACTGAAGCTGGCCTTTACCACGGAAAAACATGCACAGCTAATTGAATCCCTGCTCTGCCTGGATTACAAATCGTATGTAGCAAAAACACATACATAAGAAGACAAATCTGGTAGGTTACTATCATGATCAAGCAGAATGCTGCCAATACTCCCATCACTGCCTTCCGACTATCCCAGAATAGCATGGTGCACTCTCAGACGGCAATACATGCATCTTTTCATTACCCACTGTGCTAAAAGCATCATTTTATGTACAAAAGATATTTTGGAAAAGGAACAGAAATATAGTTGTAGCAGCACTGCAGTATATAAATCACAATAATTGAAAAGACAACCCAAATTGTACGTGGTGCTCTAGGTGTGACAGTGAAAACCAATATAGCGACGCAGGTGACAATGTGAAACAGCGTGAGTGGCGCAAAGTGACTGGTGAATAAATATACAGTGTATTCATAGATATACGCGGTTCAAGACAGATTAGAAGTTCATTTTAAAAGTATTCAAAATGTTCAACCGCTTCGTATTTCGCGCCAATATTTGCGCTGGAAGGTCAGCGGCGTTTCGATCCAGGTGGCTAAAGGATCTTCATCAGGACTGGGTCATGGGCAGTGCTTAGGGCCGTTGACCAAGGATAGTTGGTAATCAATCGCCAGAGGTCCACAACTGCCAATTAGTGTAGTGAACTTCTGGTAGTGTAGTTGGGCAGCAGTTAGTTCCGAGGTATATTTAGACTGCTGGGCCCGGGTTTGAGTGGTTTTCGTCCAGTGGAAATCCCGGGTACAGAAATGGCTGTAATGTGGCCACACACACGCGTTTTTCAATTGGCTGTGAGGATTGGGGTTGGGAGAGTTGGATTCGCTCCCGATCGCGGAGCAAGTTCGTATCCTGATCGCCAAACCCGATTGTGGCTGGCGGGTTGAGAGTCAATATCAAAGGAAGACAGCCTCACGGTCGGTCAGGGGGATCGAAAGTCTCCATCCTCTATCTTTTGGTGGAGCGTTGATACATGTTTATTCATTAATGGAACAACATAGCTTACCAGCAGGCCAGTTGGTAACCCATTGATACCTCACTGTAAAACTCGAACACATTTGGGACACAATCGGCCATGGAAGAAGACTGATCACTTGGCTAGTTAGGGCCATTCCAGACCACACACATCCACCCCCCAATCTAACTTCGAGCCCCATGGGAGGATGACGTGGGATGCCCCTGAACACAGAAGGAATGAGACAGGGCTTTATCTTTCCCCTCAAAATAAATCTCTTGCAGCACCAGATTTCATCACATTCAACATGATGTACTCCACCATACATACCACATCACAGAGTGGGCCAGTATGATCCACATATCAGCCACTTTAGCTTGTTTACAATGTTCTTCCTCACATGCAGTCATTAGACATATATTTGAGACAACCTAGCACCCAGACATTCTGGGACACAGCCTGTGCCCCCCTATCGCTGATCAGTGGTTGCCCAGAGTTGAACTGACTTGAGTGCTGCCTCCTGGGGCTCAGCAGGTGCCAAAAAAATAAAAAAGGACACTGACAAAATTCCCATGTTTGGCCTGCCTCATTGCTCAAAGGTTGAACACGATACAATAGAAAACCTCAGCATTTGCCGGACTAGTGCAATGGCCTGCAGACGTGCCTCGCTGAGCCGATCTGGAATCAGTGGTTTTGCAGCAAAAAGAAGCGAGAGGTCTCCACAAGTGTCCCATAACTTGGGACGAAATTGTTTTCTACTTTTGGGACTGCAAAAAAGACGATACTAGGCTGCCTTCGGTAAATACATTCCTATGTAACTGCACAAGCCCTCGGGTGAATTTATGCTGACGGCCCTCCATACTTCCAGGAAACATTCTCTCCTTCCGAGTCCCCCACCCTTATCCCGCCTCTTGCTTACAGGCTGGACAACCACCAAGCACTGACTGAAACATACTGCGTGATTACCTCATTCACACCGACTTAACCAATAGGACCAGGTCTGTCGAGGTTACCGTACATGTTGTTTTTGTTTTTTCGAGTCCTCTATTTCTTTTTCTTTCGCACAGTTAGTGAATTCCTGCTAACTCCTGGGCACACTCTGTCTCCGCCCTCTTGCTCTCTGATGCTGTATTCCCTACCCCAATTCCACTACCCATGCTATTTTATTTTATTTATACTATTAAATATATATATATATTTTTTGTGACGGTCCAGCAGATACAAAGGGCTGTCTGGCTACTCTCTTCCTTTTTGTTTGCATTTTATGCGCATTTCTGTGACTTACTTTTACATTTTAATTTACCATTAGCAGGCCTCCATGTTACAATTGCAGATTTAAAATCACCACCTTGCATACAGCACGCATGCACATCACAACACACAGATGTGATCTTTTCATTGTGTGTGTCTCTGTGAGCATGCCTCATTATGCAGCCATGTGCATTGGTTGCCATTTTGAAATTGTTTTTTCTTTCCAGACTTCTGGTCATGCATGTGCATGGAAAAGAGCAATTGATGGACAGAATGCAGAACAATGTCATACATATACCCCAGTACAGAGATCTTGGCCTAAATCCATCGTTTTTTTTGCTCACCATGCCATTCCGGTTTGAACCCAGACAAATGCAAATCAGTCTTGACCTTGCGATCAATGGGAACAGTCCAGCCCGAACTGCCACGCCAGGTCCTCCCTGGACTGGAAAGAAGCATCCTAGGACCAGTTTTGGGCTTTCAGCTCTCATCAGCCAGGATAGCTTGACTCCAGTGGCATGGAGAACACGGACCCATGCCTGGGCATACCTGTCACACTCGGGGTGACAAATGCAAAAAGAACAATTGATGGACAGAATGCAGAACAATGTCATGCATTCACCCCAGTACAGAGATCTGGGCCTAAATCCATAGTTTTTTGCTCAACATGCAATTCCAGTTTGGACCCAGCCATATGCAAATCAGTCTTGACCCTGTGCACAATGGGAACGGTCCAGCCCGAACTGCCAGGCCATGTCCTCCCTGGACTGGAAACAAGCATCCTAGGACCAGTTTTGGGCTTTCAGCCCTCATCAGCCAGGATAGCTTGACTCCAGTGGCATGGAGAACACGGACCCATGCCTGGGCATACCTGTCACACTCGGGGTGACAAATGCAAAAAGAACAATTGATGGACAGAATGCAGAACAAGGACCTGACCTGGCAGTTCGGTCTGGACTGTTCCCATGGGGCACAGGGTCAGGACTGATTTGCATATGGCTGGGTCCAAACTGGGGTGGCGTAGTGGGCAAAAGAACGATGGATTTAACCCAGATATTTTGACTGGGGAGATTGTTTGCATTATCAGCATTCCATTCATCATTTGTTTGCTGTAACACATGCATGTGCATGGGTCATGACGGATATGCACACATATGTTATTGGTAAGAAGCACTGGCAAAACCAATAGCTTTGATTTTTACAGCCGCAACCTATTGTCTTTGCCAGTGCTTGCTTTTCGTAAGAACCTGTTACAAAGCATCTTAAGAGGGTACCCTTGTCATTAGAAATAAGGTGTAAGTACTGCTACCTTGTTCTCTGTAATGTCATAATTAATGGTTCATCATTTTAGGGTGAATTAAAGTAAAATTCACATTTGCCTGTGACTCTTTTTCTGAGTTTAGCAGAGGAGAGTGAGATCTAAATGCTGAGAGCTGTGATCTGCCTGATTCTCTTATTCTGAAATGCAAGGACACTACTTCCTGGTGGCCTACCTTCAAGCACTGCGAGGAGACATGCAATTAGTCTCCTTTGCACCAGCCTCAGTGTTGGGACTGTACTGTTCCCAGCATGTTGTATAGCCATACTCCCATGACCGACTGCATGCTTTGGATATCTCAGTTTTGCCCTAGCCTCACAGTAATCTAGTGCCTCATTAATGGGGAGTTGGCAGAGTGCAGCTCAGCAAATCAGCTTGCTGTGTTGTCCTATGTCAAAGTGAAAGGGCAGGAATGCAACTTACTTCTCTAATATGGTGCATTCCTGCCATTTCCCTCAGTGCTAGTGCCGTTTCGGCAGCCCAGTGCCAAGGCAAGCACCCTTGAACCATTTTGCAGGAGTGCCTGTGTTGTTGTCAGAATAGTTTTCCAGCATGAAGGGGCACCTTCCAGCACAGAAACAATTCTGAGAGACATTTTTCTCCTTCAATGTGTGCTGAACAATGCAGCTCACATAGAAAGAGGAATAAAGGAGAAATAAAGTTATTTCTCCTCATTACACCTAACCTAGGGAGCATAGAATATATATTGTATGTATGGGTGAGATCAAGTTATAGAGGCCCGTAGTATCCCTCTGCTGCCCCTGGCTTGGCCTTGTGCAGAAGATCCAGTTTTTTTTTTTCCTAGAGCAATGATACTGTATTACTGAGATTCTTGAAGCTGGAGGGAGGCTACTCAAACACTGAAGTGGAAAGAAAGGAGGTAAATCTCTTACAGACATGTAATTAAGCCTTTTGTCAAGAGGAACTGCTAATTAGACGTCAGGTAGCACTGTCATTTGGAAGATACTAGCAGCGAATGGCGAGACTGCAGCCTCTCTTGTTCAAGATGAAAGGCGCCCCTTAGGTAAGGCCAGCCTTTTGTATTTCCCTTGAGTACTCTTCTGTGTGGCTGATGACAGTCAAGGCAGAAAGTTCAACCCTTTTTGTGCCTTTGTTGCAGGGATTTTCCAGAATGGAGTCTTCCATGCTGTGAAGAGCACCACTCTCCATGAAGGCGAGAGGATGTAGCCTTACGACTATAACGGTCGACTTCAAAGCTGGAGAACCGGGTTGGAGTCTCAGCAACGGCGCTCAACATTCTGTGATTCTGGGCAAATCACTAAGTCTCACTAAAATGAATGTGTCCATCTGTAACAAAACTGGTGCTCATGTAAAGCGCTCTGATACCCGATTTCTCAGGGCTAGTTCATTCTATATAAAACTCTAAAAAAAAAGGCAGCATCTGGAGACACTTGAAATTAGAATGACCACAGACTGGTTCTGAAAGTGCAAACAGTGGATCTGCATCTCCTGTCACCTGTGACTGTTTGAAAATTGGAACCACTGACCCACTTGCTCCTGCTCCAAGTTCTCTGTGACTAAAAAAGGGAATGCTCTGCAAAGTACTCAGTGGACTGCTGTGCAAACAGAGATTGTGTCTACATGACACCCGGATTCCCAAAACTGAGTGAGCATCACCTAAGATATGTCCTTGTTTGAAGAAGCTGTTAATTTGACCTGAAGCACATAGATGCAAGCCTGCCTGCTGAGAGAGGGAAGGAGTCTGCAGATCAAGCAGGAAATGTGACTGTCTAGGATGAGTCGGGTGCAGTGAGGCTAGATTCTTGTGGGGTCTGCCGGGGTAGGAGGGCCAAGGAGAGTGATCAGTGTTCCACAGGTGTCCACAGGTAGCGGACTCTCCTATTCCTAGTTCTAACTGGGAATTACAAATTAGCAGCATCCTTTACTCTGCTATGACCAAGATGGATGCAGCTGACATGCACCACTATGACAAGGAGAACAAAGGGCCTCAGGTTGCAATCGTGCCTAGTGACAATACTACTCTATTGTTGCAATGGTGCTGTGGGAGTTGCATACCACACACTGGCCCTCATTTATGGGGTTTTGGCATAGAGCAGCGCATCAAGTCACCCTGCTGTGTTGCCCTATGTCAAAGTGAAATGGCAGGAATGCACCATATTTGTCCAATACGATGCATTCCTGTCCTTTGACCCTGTGCTGGTGCCCTTTCGGCAGCCTAGCGCCAAAGCAGGCACCCTTGCACCTTTGGTGTCAGCATGGTTGTTTTTGAGCAGGAAGGGGAGCCTTCGTGAACAAAAACAATACTAGGAGGCTTTTTCCCAGGGAGGAAATAAAGTTATTTCTCCTCATTACACCTCACCTCAGGAGGCCTAAGATTTTGGCGCATACCTAGGTTTACACGATTTTTTAAATCGGGGGAAGTGTCAAAATCCATGGATCACCTCCCGAGCGCACAGTAAGGCAATGCAGCAATTTGCACTGCCTTGCCTTACTTCACATCTATGAGGCAATTCAAAGTCATGCACATTGGCTTTGTGTGGCCTCATAAATATGGTTTCAAGGTTTGGGCCACCTGGCAGTGCACAGGGCTCATAAATATGCCCCACAGTTTGCAAAATAATCGTTAGGGGCACAACTGTCAAAACTACCAGTTGTTTAAAACAACTTTAATTGTTTGACGTATTCTTTCTAACTCCCTTTATACGTTCTGGTCGACGCTGACCATACTTCTAGACTCATTATCTGACTGGTGGTTGTTTGTAGTTCTGTGTGGCTCCACTACTCTGGTTGCAACTCATCTGAAGTTATGTATGACCTCACTGGTGTAACTCGTCGTCTTGTTTGGCCTGGTGCAACCTCGCTCGTCGGGAAAAAAACACATTTGTAGTTCTTTTAGTTCTTATTGGTTGAACTGCACATTATTTCCAGTCCTGTACAGTAACCTTAATCTCCTTAGATCACATTTATGGTGATGTGCAATACGTATTTCAATGAATTGCATTAAATGTTTGCACTTAATTACAAATTACTATGTGACTTACTACAGGAAATAAGTGGCCCACAAGACCAAAAAGCATTTGCAATGCAAAAGGTTTTGCATTTACTAGAGTTTGAGCAATTGGCATTGTAAATGACAATGCCTTTTATTTATGTGTTATTTTAAAAACTGATAAACAAAAGACATTATCATTTACAATGTCAATAGCTTAAACTCTCGCAAATGCGAGACCTAATGCCTTGCAAATGAGTTTGACACCTGTGCTATGAAGATTTTTTTTTTAAAGCGTTAGGAGAGAGTGCCTGTCCTGCAACAGCAGGATGGACAAAGCGATTTGAGAAAATAGTGCTCGGAGGCTGTAATTAAAGCCTTCCAAGTAACAGCACAGGATATAGGGTGTCCTTATGTGAGGTTACAAAAATGAGACAAGGTGGTACTAAGGAGGGTCTACTAAGCCTTTTGACCAATGAAAAGCCACCGCTTATAGTAGAAAATGACACAATCCCCTGAAAAATATGGGCGGAGAGTGGGCAGAGCCTCAAGTCCACACCTGATTACAGCAAGCCTCGCAGAGCAGCGCATGAGCTGCCCAGGCTCAACCTAAAAAGAGGGGCTGCCTCTCTACTGTGCTCACATGGCCTTGGTATTATTGAACATTCATATCAGTTGGCACACAAAGAATTGTCTCAAACATTTGATGAAAAATACTATTACCAAAGTGATAGTACTCAATGTCTCGATAGCTAAAAAAGGAAAGGCTGTCCTGCAACTTGCGACATACAGAAACAACAGGCGCATTGACCGACTAAGCTATCACATTAAACCAGGGGGAAAGTCATGCTGGAATGACATCACCACCTCTCATTCTTCCAAGGCCAATAAAAAGAGTACGATAGGTAAAAATGAATGTTACTATTCAAAGTTCTTTGAAACCTACACAACGATATTAAGTGCTATGAAGTGAAAGGCAATACATGACTAATCAGATATTTGAATTTTTAGTGAGTGACTTGCAGATTATATACGAATCACAGCAGGAAGTAGATGACCACTCACACTCTAGCCCACGCCCTCTCTCAAACTAAAGTTCAAACTGGATGTAGGTCAGCAAAATAAGAATGCACAGGATGGCAGGCTGTCCAGGTGAAGCCAGGACAAATAAACAATGTCGTGGCTGCACTTTGAGTCATAAAAGTTTAATTAAAGTGTGAGAATGGTGGCAATTGAGCATCAAAGCTTTAATAGCGCACAGGCAGTCCAAAAGTCTTCGTTTCACAGAGCATGAACCCAAAGAAAGAGATCAGTGCTCAGATACTTGGACAGGAGGTAGCTTAAATGGTCAAGGCCCACAGACTGCACACCTTCCTGAGAGCTGCATCACACCTCCGACCTGCTCCGATTCCAGATCCATCTTCGTACTCTGACAAAGATCCTAAGTGGTGCTAATGCTGAATGTTCACTTTCTGAGGGTACAGTGGTTTAAGACAACTCAGGGACCAATTCAAGATATTTTCGTTGGTAAGCATACTTTTACTGCCCATGATGGAAACAGAAGCCCGCCAAACTTATGGATTGTATGTGAAGTGTAGGTGTTTCAAATCCAAGAATAATGTTTATAATTTTAAAAAATGTCAATTGACAGAGAGCTGTTTTCCCCAATGTGGAGTTGTGTCCCTCAGTGGGGTGTTGTACAGGGCAACTTTCAAAAAAGAGAGTTTCCCAGAATACCAGAAAGGACTGGGTATCAAACAGTATCAAAAAGAATTCCTTTCCGTGTTACACACTTTCTATTTGTGACCAAAGGGCCTGCGCACTAATATCACTTATTAGTGTTCAATAGTGACACGGATAATTCTATCTGCAAAAAACTAGAGTTGCTTTTGTCTCTCAAATTCTTTTATTTTGATTAAGTTAAAAACATTTGAATTCATTTATTCCATAACATTCTTTTAAAACCATATCCTAAAAAGATAATTCTCTAATACATACAATGATTCCGGTAGTGGTTCCAAATCAAATTCAAGAATAGTCAAGACAGAGTAAAATTTACACATTAAAAAATAATAACATCATAACATCAAATGTAAAAAAATAGAAGAAAGTCCTTTGTCGACGGGTTTCGGTGCTTTGTGCTGTTATAACACCTTCTTCAGGACAAACTTTACTTAAAAACAATAGTTCTTCATTCTAAAAAGAATTACACACAATTAGTATCATGTATTTGGGTGAGAGCAAAGTGCATTTTATCCACTAATGTGCATGATTACCCCCGTGTCACTATGTCATAATAGGGAGACAATCTTACTTGGAGTGTATTGTCATTGATCTTATATCTTTCAGATTCGCACCCTTGAGGATTGGTTAACAGTAGGTCCTCTTTGTAGTTAATAGCAGACCTCAGTTCTCTAGATAAAGAGGATACACTAATTAATTGAATGACCCAAGTTAAAGATCCACGCCCCGAAAGTGAGCTATTTTACTTTACACTTACTTAAAACGTGGAGAATAATATCTCCTGTGTCTATTTCAATTCTTGCGACTTTAAATCTGCGCCAGATCACTTGTGGTTATTCGCTTGGATTTGACCTAAAAGAGAACATTGTGTTCATTTGTCTCTGTATCCTGTATTATTAATGCGTCCCTATTATTGGCTAAAACGGGTTCCAAACATACCTTTGAAGTTCTGTATGAGGTCCCCGTATAATACTCGAAGACGGGTTTTCTTTACGTCTTTAGGGTTTCTTCACTTTGTACGCATATAAGAAATTGTAGGAATGTTCCTTCTTGCAAGGTTACCTAATTTTAGGAAATGGAGTCAGTGTACATTTTGACTTTCAACACGTATTATCCAACAGTGCTCATCATTTTTTTTTTTAAATTGTAACTTTATTCCAGTTGCTATGTTATTATGTGCTTGGGGGATAGACACTAAACCCTGTGTCTACACAGGTATTTATTGAACCATATTTAAAAATATATATATCCACTCATATCTATATAGAACAAAACCTGTGCTACATGGCTTTATAGTTTCTCAAGCTACTTTTGTGCGTATTTCGCTCGTAGGGCCATTAAGTCAGGTTATGGCGCTAAACAGCACTCAACTTTTATGGAGTGCACGTGTTTAGTGAGAAAGCATGGGAAACTTATAGCGTTCGACATAAACAGACTCGGAGGTATTCTCGCGCCACAAGCTACCCTTCCATTTACGTATGCCCGAGATTATGGCTAAAACAATATTTCAAAATTGACGAGCGCACATCTATATTGAGGCTGCTTGATAAACTGATAACATTAGGCGGAGCAATACTATAAAATGATTGCGTGCAACTACATGCCCCTCCATTTACGTAACCCGAAGGTCACAGACCCCTCCCAGTGGCCCATGCTGCTCACCTCATTGCCAAAAAACCAGAGCGATCGACATGTCCTCTCTCTCGTGAATAGAATGAAAGAGGACGGCTATTGGCGTTTTTTATAGTAGTATCCCTTTGTCCTATTTGAATAATTGACTACAATCATTCAATTATTGGCGCCGAAATCACCGATCATGTCCGCCATTTTGGTAGTTCTATCTTATCAACGCATGGCAATAGTGTCGAAGAGTACAATTAATTTACTCTAATTCAACATATATAATAATTTAATGATTTCATGATGATTTAATCACTACGCGAGCGTTAGACCAGCCGCAAAAGATTTTTACTGCGATTGCGTGCTCATTCTCGTCACATGGTCTTGGATTTCCCTTTTTGTTTTAAATCCATTTTAGTAGTTTGTTTACATTTGGAGAACTACAAAACGTCGGATGAGCAATATTTTTCATGTGTATTGTGTTCCGAGGGGCGTGGAACACCCCACACGTGACTATTTACTATTTTCACAAGCAGATTGAGTTACATTAATTTCGGAGTACATTATTTTAAACTGCATTAATTTTAATATGTATGTGTCTTTAGTCACATGCTGCTAACTCAATTTATGACGTTCCAAATAAAACCCTAAGCCTTTGTTTGTTGAATCTCCTGATTTGCATGTTGTGCTAATGTCTTTAGGACTCAATGCTTGTAGGAATTTGTATGGAGTCTATGTATGCCCCAGAGATGTACATATAGTGCAACTATAGTCACTTCATCTCTTGCTCTTCCCCAATTGTTCACAGTGGGCAGCAATCATATATGCATATATAGACATATATAGTGATACATATAGAGATACATATATTAATGCATATAAATTGCTCCATTGGTGAGAGGAAAGGCTCCACAAATATTATCATGAGTGTTGCAGACAATAGCAAAACACATTTTTTTAAAGTGCACCCCCTTATCAAAGATATATCCTCAGTTAGTGACCTAAACCGTTAGCATTGACCCAATTATTGCATGTATTCACATAACATGTACATACCGATGTTGTGGTTGATACACAGTATGTTAACCAATCATACATACGTTGGTATATCTATGTATAGAGCATTCCCTCTCATCATTGTCTATACAGTTGTTGAATATTCACAATGTTAGGCATTATACATAGTTTTTATACAGTTTATTTCAAAAAGTTCTTTTCTCACGTCACTGTTGGTAATGGTAAACCATTCATATTCTGTCCAAACATAATACTTTCATTCTCATCTCTGATCTATTGGGATTAAAACATATTTCCCTTAGATACTATTTTCAGTACCATCTTTTAATTTATATATGAATAAGACACATTTATACATCTTCATGTCCATTCACCCTATCTTATCCTAAGAACAACTTTGGCAAAGGTATAATAGGAATCTCATAACTAATCAGCTACATATTGTACACACTTATTTCTACAGTATAGCTCGTATCCAGATGGTTTGCTTCATATAAGTTTTGTCCAGGGGATAGATTTCTACCTAATTAGTCTGTCCCATTCTTCCCTGCAGTTCAATCCTAAGTAGTATGTTTTAAACTTAGACATAAAAAACTGTTCTCTTTGTTTTTTGTTTATATCGCCGCCTCGTACTGATATTTTAATTTTCTCGAGAATAAACCATTTAATATCATCTATTCCATGTTTTTCGGCAATTCAATGCTCCACTAATGGTGCATTCTTTTTAAGATTTTTTATTGCTGACCGATGTTCAGTGAGTCGCTGAATGTTATGGAATAAATGAATTCAAATGTTTTTAACTTTATCAAAATGAAAGAATTTGAGAGACAAAAGCAACTCTAGTTTTGTGCAAATAGAATTATCCGTGTCACTATTGAACACTAATAAGTGATATTAGTGCGTAGGCCCTTTGGTCACAAATAGAAAGGGAGTAACGCAGAAAGGAATTCTTTTTGATACTGTGTTGTACAGGGCAGACATCTCAACTCTGGGGATACGGTAACTCAGTAAAGTGTCCCACAACAGTCCAAGCAGTATACCTGGACACCTGCCTCTGGTGCTGCACCCTAGGCGTGCTGCTGCCACTACTTGTAGCAGAAATGTATTTGTTTACACATGTAGTACTACTGCAGCTTAAGAGTTAATGTTGCTTTCTGCGAATCGGGTTCTTCATGTCCATTCACCCTATCTTATCCTAAGAACAACTTTGGCAAAGGTATAATAAGAATCTGCTAACTAATCAGCTACATATTGTTCACACTTATTTCTACAGTATAGCTTGTATCCAGATGGTATGCTTCATATAGGTTTTGTCCAGGGGGTAGATTTTTAATTAGTCTGCCCCATTGTTCTCTGCAGTTCAATCCTAAGTAGTATGTTTTAAACTTAGACATAAAAAACTGTTCTCTTTGTTTACGTTTTTTGTTTATATCGCCGCCTCGTACTGATATTTTAATTTTCTCAAGAATAAACCATTTAATATCATCTATTCCATGTTTTTCGGCAATCCAATGCTCCACTAATGGTGCATTCTTTTTAAGATCATTTAGTGCTGACCGATGTTCAGTGAACCGCTGACGCATTTCTCGCCCGGTCTCCCCTACATAACATTTAT
Organism: Lissotriton vulgaris; assembly: GCF_964263255.1. NCBI lineage: Eukaryota > Metazoa > Chordata > Amphibia > Caudata > Salamandridae > Lissotriton > Lissotriton vulgaris. The sequence goes on along the minus strand of NC_141694.1, from coordinate 1,178,910,413 downwards.
TGCAGGGACAGATCAAGAGATACACAACATTGGAAGTTTGACAATTGACATGATCATTCATCCAGTGGGAGATACCAATTACCTCCAACCTATCTGTTCTCACAATGTTTTTACAATGTGAGCAGGTTCCACATGGCAAATGACCTCTAATCGGAGTGTTATTCGTTATATTTCTTAGACCGGACGATTTAGGTTCTCTGAATGTCTGTACTAAATGGTTCCTGATAGTTTTATTCCTTCTATAGGCATAGATCAGTTTGGGCATAGGAGCTACACCTGTCTTATTCAATATGGACCATTTTTTATTAATGAGATTCTTGACCTTATTACTGAAACCATTGAAATCGGAAACCATCACAATTCCATTCTTCTGTTGTTTAGATTTTTCATTAGTTTCAAAGAGGTATTTGGCACATTTGTATGCTTCTTTTATTAGTCGCTTGGGGTAGCCTCTTTGAGACAACTTTATCTAAGCGTTTCAGCATGTATCTCAAAGGATTGCCTATCGCTACAATTGCGTCTAATCCGCAAAAATTGACTAAAATGTATGCCATCTTTTCGGTATTTCAGATGGTAGCTAGTATGGTGAAGGAGAGTATTCCTGTCTGAGGGCTTAACATACAGTTCAACATTTAAAACACCTTCCTTTTCCATGATCTTTATATCTAGAAAGTCCACAGCTTGTTGGCTTTTGGTTGAAGTAAATCTAAGATTTGGATCTCCACAATTTAACCATTCTAAAAAGCTTTCAAGGTCCTCTTCAATTCCATCCCAAATAAAGAAAATATCATCTATAAACCTAGACCAGTGTTTGACATTTTCAAAAAAGGGACTCATCTCATTGTAGATATGAAGCTGTTCAAATCTTCCGACATATAGGCATGCCAGGCTGGGAGCACATTGACTCCCATGCTGGTACCTTTAATTTGATAGTAATAATTCTTTTTGAATAGGAAGATGTTATTCCTCAAAATGATCTCAATACATTCGATGATGAAGGTGTTCTGAGATGTTAAATTGCCCTCTTCATTTTTCAGAATATCCTTCATCATCTTCACTGTATCTTGCTGCGGAATATTTGTGTAAAGAGATTCAATATCTAAGCACACAAGCCATTGTGTGTTTTTGTTGAACTCAATCCCTTCCACTTTAGAGATCATGTGTGTATCCTTTATATACGATGGTAAAAGGGCTACCAAGGGTTGGATAAAGTGATCCACGTATTTGCTTAGTAGGTTCAGTTAATGATTCCATTCCTGATACTATTGGACGCATGGGTGGGTCCTCCATGCTCTTATGCACCTTGGGAAGCCCGTATAGGGCTGGTATCTTGGGGAGGTCATTGATTAAAAACCGGTATTCCTCCTCACTGATAATGTTGTCCTCTTTAGCATAGCTAACTACATCACTTACTTTCTTTTTTGAGATTATCCCAGTCCTTGGTGCTAGATGGTTTATAGTGCGTTGTATTTTCTAATAGTTTTAGCATTCTTTGATCATAGTCTTCTGTTTTTAATATCACAATACTACCACCCTTATCACCCGGTTTTATAGTTATATCATCACAGGTAGACACATTTTTTAGTTCTTCTCTTTCCATTTTAGATAGATTATTTTGTGTCCACACTTTAGTATCTAGTAATTTCTCTAGACCACTTATTACCACTTTTTCGAAAGTGTCAACTTCCTGGCCAACCATACCTGTATTGGGGGGGGCGCTAGAGGGCGCACTGCAGCATGGCCGCACTGCCGTGAGGCTCCTGCTGCCCGGAGCCTTCATCCGCTTAGAAATCCTGCCTGACCGTCGCCTATCCCTGCCCTGATCCCGGATTCTGCTCTGGTTGGCCACGGACTGCCCTCGGCTGAAATCCTGTTCCGATCGGAGGTTCCTAGCCGACGCTAGAGGGTCGGGAGATTTTACCGCCGCACGCTCTGGAGAGCAGACGCTCTGCGGCCCGGCGTGCCAGCCCACTTTGGTCCTCGCTGCACACGTGGGAGAGGGCCTGTCCCCCTCCCCCCTCGGTGCTTCCCCGTGCCTGCTTGATTGGTGGCGACCGGTTGCTGCCCCTTTGCCCCGTGGACGGCAGCGCTGGGTGAGTGACGCTGGTGCGGGTGGCACCTGGGATTGTAGCAGCGGAACCGGAGTAGAGGCTGCGGTCTATCCCTGGAACCGGACGCGGCCATTGCGCGGAGGGGAGTGGCGGGGCATGTACGCCTGCTCGTGCCCCCCAACTGCGGAGCTGCTGAGGCCGATTGAAGTCTGCATGGGGTGAGCAAGAGTGCGCTACACATCGGAATGAGGTTTACTTGTGGCATTATTTAGCGTGGCACGGCGGACCTAGACTTTTTCCATTTGGCGCCCTTTTTTCACTGCAGCAGTCGCCGTATTGCGGAGCCTGCCGTGTCAGTCTTCACGGCGGGACCCTCCGCTGGATATTGCAGCGCTGGCACTATCTGCCTGCCATAGTCCACGGTTACCCCCTGCCACGCCTGCTCTGCCTGGTGATCCTGGATTGCGCCACCCTGGACCCTGCGAGACATTGTTGGAGCTGACTCCTGCACGCTGTCCCTGTTCGAGGGCTGTGAGTGACACTACCCTTTCTACTCTGTGGTGTGGTGGACAGGGTCATTACTGTACCCTATTGGACTGCGTCCTATTATCGTCAGTACGGCTGCCCTGTTGGCAGCGTCGGCCTGCTGTGTCTGCCCTGTAGGTGCTGGCGGTGCTGTGCGGCGGTGTGCATTCTACAACCCACTTTTGACATTTTTTGCGTCGCGTTTCCTGTTGAGTGCATTACCTGGTTGACCGTGGACTTGTTCTCGAGGATCAGCCCCCTTGCCTCCCTATTCACGCCATCAGTGCATGCTGTGTGTGTGTATCACCATGGGCAAACCTGACAGTAAGCAACCTAAGCTTTCCTTTGACTCTACGGCTTCTAGAAGGGGCGCACGCCTGGTACAGGAGGCTGGGACCTCACGATCTCCACCACCGCCTATCCCTGACGCTGTCTCGCAGCCGGCCACCCCTGATTTCCAGCAGATGATGCAGGAGATGCGGCAGGGCTTCGCCACCATAGTGGACAAAGTGGACAAACTATCCTCCCGCATGGACGCGGTAGTACAGAAACTTGATGTCCATGAAGAGCGCCTGACTACGGCGGAACAGCGAATCTCGGATCACGACGACACTGCGGCCACTCATACCACTCAATTGGCGAGGATGGACAATATCCTACGAGTGATAGCCGCCAAGAATGAGGAGTTGGAGGCGAGAAGTCGGCGCAACAACATTCGCGTAGTGGGTGTGCCGGAGACGACGAATGTTGGGAAGATGGAAACGTATGTGGAAAGACTCTTGGTTGGAGCAGTTGGGGCGGAGGCCTTTTCTACCCAGTTCATTGTGGAGCGGGCACACCGTTCGCTCGGACCGCGACCGGCCCCCGGTGCGGCTCCGCGCCCTATCATTGCTCGCCTCCTGAACTATCGGGATCGTGATGCGGCTCTTCATGCAGCTCGCACTTCCCGCTCACTTTCCTTCGAGGGGGTCAACTTCACCATCTACCCGGACTTCACTCCGATGGTGCAGGAGCAACGACGTAAATTTTTGGCGGTTAAGAAGAAGCTTAGGGACCTTCAGGTGGACTACGCCTTGCTCTACCCTGCAAAATTACGGATCACTCATCAGGCGAAGCAGACTTTTTTCACAAATCTGCAGCAGGCGGAAGACTTTGTGAAGCGGCTGAAGAGGGAACGGGCTGCTGCTTGCCGCCAGGATGGACTGGGACAGACTGCCCACCAATCGGCGGGAGAGGAAGAGGACGCCTGACCAGGTTTTTGATAGCATGATGACTGTGTTGAACACTTCATAATGATACTGCTGCACCTGCCGCTAGCGGCTGTTTTTCCACAGACATGTGCTTTTGTGGGCGGATGGGTGGGCCTCCGGGCCGCTCCGAGAGGCCGTATGTTGTGACTATTGGGGTGGCGATGGTTGGGTTTTTTTATTCTTTGCTCCGGGCGCCCACCCCAGCACTGTGCCTGCTTTGTATCTTTGCCTAATCGGCTGGAAGGGCGGCATAGTGTGAGAGGGTGGTGAAGTGCACCTCTGGTGGGCACCCCCAACGGGAATACCCCTTCAATGTTTACACTTTACTTTGTTGTGCGACTGACTTTCTGGACGGATGGATGGAAGTCTGTGGTGTGGGGAGGGGGGGTAGTAGGGGGTCCTGACAGGTTGGGGTTGGTCAGGTGGGTGGTGGGGGGAGGGGACGCTTTGGTAATTTTTCATTCACTTGCTGGATGTGCTGCATGCGGATTGTTCTCGTGTGGTACTGCGTGCCTGTTGCACGGTTGTGCTCTGTTTGGTTCTGGGAGGGGGGGATTGGTTCTGGGTTTGGAAGACGGCATGGATGGCTGTGATTTTCGTGTTACTAGGTGGAGTGAGTGTGCGGCGGCTACGGCCTACTGGTTTGGCTCGTGTGGTGTGCCTGTTGCGGGGTTTCCGGGTTCCCTGGCACGTATTCCTGGTGAGTAATGTCGGTCGAAGTGTTGGATAGGATATCGATTCTTTCTTGGAATGTGCGGGGGCTCAATGATTCCAGGAAATGTCGTAATGTGCTGCAATATCTGGACCGACATGCCATACAGGTGGCGCTTCTGCAGGAAACACATCTGCGCCGGTCACCGGCACATGCGTTCGGAGGGAGGTGGGCCACTGTGAGGAAATTTTCATCGTACTCCTCTTATGCAAGGGGGGTTGCAATATTGATTAAGAAATCACTTACCTTCCAGGAGTTGGGATCACACTTAGACTCTGACGGGAGATATGTACTGTTGTGGGGGAGGATTGGGCAGATCACTGTGCTTTTTGTGAATTGTTATGCACCGAATGTTGATACTCCTGCTTTTTTTCTTGCATTGTGGGGTCATGTACTTGCTGTGGACGCTTCCCATATTGTGTGGGGGGGGATTTTAATCTGGCAATGGGGGCTCTTGAGGACAGATCGGAGGGGAGTCATCAGTACAACGTTCAGGCCAGGGATGTCATGCGGGGCATTGTGGAAGAGGCGGGGCTGGTAGACAGCTGGCGATATGTACACCCCACTGTTAAGGAGGGCACACATTTCACGACGCAGGCCCGTACCTGGGCGAGGTTGGATTATATCTTCCTTTCCAGAGGACTAGTGGCTGGATTGCGTGGGGTGACACACCTCCCCAGGACATACTCTGACCACTGTCCAGTTAGGGTTGTGGTATCGGTGCCTGGATTGCACCGACCGCGACCGCCTTGGAGGCTCTTCCCATCGGCCCTTCTGGACCCCATCTTTAAGGCTGAGCTGGGCGAGGAAATAGAGGTTTTCTTCCCGAGGAACAGGGGGTCTGTGGACAGTGTGGAGGTGATATGGGAGGCATTCAAAGTTACGATCCGGGGGTCACAATCTCCAAGAGTTGTGGGGTACTCAGGACTATTGTTCGTACACTTGATGGCTTGGAAGCTGACCTACGACGCCTAGAGCGTAGACTACTTGATGGCTCTGACCCTGATCTCATGCACCAGTTTAGAGGTAAACTTTCGGAGTACGAGGAAGAAGCGGCCAGGGAAGCGAAGCATAGGGGAAAATACTGGGTAGCTAGACGGTATTGTGAAGGTGAAAGACCGGGGAAGGTGCTTGCTGCTCTTAGGAGACACCAGAGGCATGGTTCGGATGTCTTGGAACTGGTCTTGGCTGATGGTACGCGCTGTACGGACACGACGACTATTCGGAACACGTTTCTGCAACACTACACACACTTATACACTTCCCAGCACTCAGGAGATGTGAGATATGGGGGGTTTCTGGATGAGTTGTCGCTTTGCTGGCTCTCTGACGATCATAGGGCTTTTCTGGGTAGGCCCCTGGAGGTCGATGAGGTCAGGAGTGCCATTATGTCTCTTAATAATGGCAAGGCTACAGGCCTTGATGGTCTCCCCGCCGAATTTTATAAATGTTACGTGGATATTATGGCTCCGGTGTTGCGGGAGGTATTCGAGGAATCCCTTGAGGTAGGGCGCCTACCAGGGTCTATGAGGGAAGTTGCTATCACCTCTTTGCTCAAACCTGGAAAAGATCCCCTTGACGTGGGTTCCTATAGGCCTCTTTCATTGCTCAACTGCGATGTTAAAATTCTGGCCAAGGTATTGGCGATGCGTCTCTCTGAGCTTATGCCCATTATTGTGCTGCCTGACCAGTCAGGATTTGTGCCTGGACGGGCGACGTCCCATAATCTTCGTACATTATTCTCCTTGATACCAACCATAGCCCCGGAGCTTCCGGTGGCTGCTATTTTCCTAGACGCGACAAAAGCGTTTGACTCTGTGGAATGGGGTTATTTAATAGACGTTCTGTGCAGGATGGGCTTTCCCAGAATATTTATATCATGGGTTAAATTACTTTACACTGACCCTATGGCCAGAGTGGTTGTGAATGGTGTGTTGTCCTCCCCTTTCCCGATCACGAGAGGGACCAGGCAGGGGTGTCCACTCTCTCCCCTCTTGTTTGCCATTGCTATAGAGCCTCTTGCATGTAGGATTCGGCAATTGCATCAACAGAGCGCGTTCAATTGTCTTCAGCGGCAGATTGGCATATCCCTGTATGCTGATGATGTTACCCTTTATGTGAAGGATCCGCAGTTGAATCTTAACGCGATGCTGCGTGAGTTTGTTGTCTTTGGCGGCATATCTGGTGTTCAAATCAATTGGCAGAAATCCCAATTCTTTCCACTCACTGCAGCGGTTCATCGTTTCCCACTTGACTACCCCCTGGAGTGGTGTGACTCGGAGCTGCGGTATCTGGGTATTGTTGTGTCATTGCTCAGGGAGGAGACGCTACGGCTTAGTTACGGTGTGGCTATAACTAAATTAGCAGATAGCATAATGAGGTGGATGTCTTTACCATTGTCTATGGCGGGTAGAGCATCTCTCATTAAAATGGTGGTGTTGCCCCGCTTCTTATATTTGTTTCAAAACATTCCGTATTATCCTGGGTCTTATTTTTTCACTCGTCTCCGCTCGGAGTTGCTGTGGCTGTTCTGGGGGGGCAAACAGCCACGAGTGGCGTGGGCTACGCTGACGCTGCCTTATGTCGATGGGGGCTTCGACGTCCCTGATTTTGAACTGTATTATGTCAGCGCTCAAGCGCACTACGCCTACCACTGGATGCGCCCCACGCCGTTTATGCCTCAGGTGGCCGCTGAACAGTGGGTTGCTCATCCTCTCCCATTGGAGGGCATGATCCTGGGTAATGTTGGAGACATTGACACACACCAAACGACGGTTACCTGCACTGTTGATGCATGGAAGCGTATCGCAAAGGCGCTGGATGTCGCTTTTCTCTACTCGCCTGCGTTGCCTCTGATATATCACCCTGCTCTGTCTCTTCTGCAGGAAACTGGATTCCAGCGCCTGTGCAGTCGTCTTGCGATACTTACCTGGGGTGACTTGTTTCGTGAGGGCACCTTCCGTACCCTGGAGCAGTTCTTTGGGGGTGGGGTGTACTCCCCGCTTGAAATGTTTTATTATGTCCGGCTGCGACAAGGCCTGAGGTCGCTGTTACCTGAGTTCCCCGGGGAGCCGGGTGTGACCCTACCGCTTCATGTGCTGTTACTTTCTGATGGACGTCACTTGGTGTCTAGATTGTATGGTGCCATCAGGAAACAACGTGCTGTCTCGCCTGGGCGGGCGCGAGCCCAGTGGGATGCTGAGCTTGGAATTTCCATCTCTGATGACCAGTGGAAGTATTGTTGTGGTGTGACCGCCAACATCTCCTCTAGCTGCCGCCTAAAGATCATACACTACAAATTCATACAGCGTTTTTACTACACCCCGGCTAGGAAGCTCAGGTTCCGGCTACCGGAAGATGATAGGTGTGCTCGTTGTCATCTGCCAGGTGCCGATTTTCTTCATTTGGCGTGGGAGTGTGGGGTAGTTTCGGAGTACTGGGTGCAAGTTCATGATGCTCTCCAGGTTATGACCGACAATGGAGTGCCACTCGACCCTATGGTCCTGTTGTTGGGTTATACCAAGGAGGTGCCAGCGTTATATCGTAGGTTTGTGGATGTAGCTCTGCTGCTGGCAAAGAGGCGTGTGGCCTGTTGCTGGGGAAGGGGCAGAATACCGCAGTTCGAGGACTGGTTGAAAGATGTCTTTTATTGTCAGGACCAATATAATGTTTACGCAGAAATGATGCCTGTGCGCTGTAGGCCCAGAGACTTTTGGAGCCCACTGCAGGTGTACCTCCTCACCCGGGCTGTGCAGGATTCTGATTCGGACAGTGCAGATCGGGTTGGTGTGGGTTAATGGGGCTTCATTTGTTGGAATTACACGTTTCTTTGCCACTTGTCCAGTTTACACGATGTGAGGGTCTATCTATTTGTACTACTGCTTATTTCGATGTATGGGGTATGCTATGACCATCGGCGGGGGAGCGGGGATTTACGGCCCTCTCCCTTGTGGGGCTGCTTATGATGCCTTACCTCAGGGACTGCTGCACTGTGTGTACGTACCCGCGGCCCTGGCGCTGCTCTCCTCCTTGGAAAGGTATATGCTTGTTATTCGCATTATTGATGTGTTTATATGCTCTGTACTGATATGTAACGTCGCATGCCACTGCTGTTGCCATGACTTCATTTCTGCTCGCTGTGCTCCCCCTTCTGGATATGACACCTGGACACTTCATGTATGCCGCCGCACTACACTACACCTGACAATTTGTATGCTTTGTATGTACGTCATTGATTATCTCTTGCTTGTCTTCCACTACTTATTGCGAATAAAGGTTTAAAAAAAAAAAAAAAAAAAAAACCATACCTGTATTGGGTGTCCAAGTGGATGGGGGTTTAAGGCTAGACTTGTTATTAGTTACTCTCTCCTCTTTTCCTTCAAAGAATTTTTTGATTCTAATCTTCCTAAATAGATCACTGACATCTCTTTCTATTGCGTATCTACATCCTTGAGTTTTGGGGGCGAATCCTAATCCCTTTTCTAGAACACTAACTTCTTGGGCGGACAAGGTTTTATCTGAGAGATTGATTATGGGGGCTTTCAAATTTCCATTCTCCATTCCCAGTCCTTGTGACTGCGGGTTTGCATGTATGGTCTCCTCATCGTGTGTCCAGTTTGTGTGTTGCCTGGACGGCCCCTCCCCCGCGTTCTGAAACCCCTGGGTTGGCGCCTCTGTGGTTGACCTAAAAAAGCTGTTGAGTATTCCCTGCTAATCCCAGCATCCCCGTCTCTTTGGTCTTTCCTATTTCTATTGTCCCCGTTTCCCTCTCCTTCAGAATCAGAGCTATTGTATGAGGTGTCTGAGAAGGTTACATTCTTTTTAAAATATCTGTTTTTATTGTAATTAAACTGTTTGCCCCCATATTCAGTGGCCGCTGGTTGATCATAATAGTCTTTCTGAATATAGGGGTAAACCGACTTAACCCTATAGTTGGTTATATCCTTTCTTAATTTATTCGATTTCTTGTTGATCATGTATTCCTGATAACCACTAATATCTTCTTGGATCTCATTTAATTTTTTCTTAGCATCATCGAGGGCCGTGCTTTCATTAAGCTCCTTTTCTAGGCTCTCAATCTCCTCTCTTTCGATTATTATTATTTCCTGAGCTGTTTTAATTATCAACAACATCCAATCGCGACTGCATCGGTTCGCGATAAGTGTCAGTCAATCAATCAGTAGTTTGTTAAAGCGCAACTACTCACCCGTAAGGGTCTCAAGGCGCTAGGGGTGGGGGGATGCAGGTTCCATTCCATAAAGGAGGGGGTCTGTCGAAGAGCCAGGTTTTGAGATTTCTTGCAAAGATGGGGAGCGATGTTGTCTGTCTGAGGTGGAGCGGAAGGGCGTTCCATGCTTTGGCCGCGAGGAAGGAGAAGGAGCGGCCTGCCGATCTGGTCTTTCTGGTGCGGGGGACCTCGGCGTAGGAGAGCTGGGCTGATCGTAGGGTCCTTTGTGGTGCGTGGAATTTGAGCCGGCTGTTCAGGTATGCTGGTCCGGTGCCGTGGAGGGCCTTTTGTGCGTGGGTGAGCATCCTAAAGGTGACGCTTGCCTCGACGGGGAGCCAATGGAGTGTGCGCAGATGCTGGGAGATGTGGCAGTGTTTTGGCAGGTTGAGGACCAGTCTTGCGGCAGCGTTCTGGATGTTCTGTAGCTTGCAGATGAGGTTTTTGTTTATTCCGGCGTAGAGTGCGTTGCCGTAGTCGAGTCTGCTGGTGACCAGGGCGTGAGTGACTGTCTTTCGGTGTTCGAGAGGGATCCATTTGAAGGTCTTACGAAGGAGGCGGAGGGTGTGGAAGCAGGAAGATGAGTTGATCTGGCGGTCCATTTTGAGCTCGGAGTCCAGGATGATTCCCAGGTTGCGTGCGTGGTCTGTGGGGGTTGGCGGGTTTCCGAGGGCGGTGGGCCACCAGGTGTCGCTCCAGGCGTCGGGGTTTGGGCCCATGATGAGTACTTCTGTTTTGTTGGTGTTTAGTTTAGTTTAGGCAGCTGTTTTTCATCCATTTGGCGACGGCTTCCATGCCTTCTCGAAAGTTGCGTCTGGCGGTGTTGGGCTCATTGGATAGGGAGAGGATGAGCTGGGTGTTGTCTGCGTATGACACGATGTTGAGTCCGTAGGTTCTGACGATGGGGGCAAGTGGAGCCATGTAGACGTTGAAGAGCGTCGGGCTGAGGGAGTAGCCCTGGGGGACTCTGCAGGTGGTAGGTGTGGGGTCAGAGAGTAAAGGGGGGAGTCTGACCCGTTGCGTCCTGCCGGAGAGGAAGGAGCAGATCCAGTCTAGGGCCTTGTCCTGTATTCCTGCGTCGTAGAGTCTGCGTATTAGGGTGCGGTGGAGTGTCCAGTTTTCCTTAAACTTTTCATTTTTTACAAATAATCCTGGCTCATTCTTGATTTGAAGACCGACAGGTATAATTCCCTTTTTACAATATTGGATGATGAACTCCGAATGTAATTAGGTACGAATCATCTTTTTCTTCAGATTCCATAATTTGTTCCATCTTCCATCATCATTTCTAGATAGGGTCATTGAATTAATTGTTTTGGAGCTACTCCCTGAGAGTTTTTTAAATTGGTCTTCGGAAAAGCCGAAATCCGTAAAGTATCCATGATTTTTAGCACACGTCCTAACTCTCCAGCTACAGGTTAACAGTAGGTCCTCTTTGTAGTTAATAGCAGACCTCAGTTCTCTAGATAAAGAGGATACACTAATTAATTGTATCACCCAAGTTAAAGTTCAAGGCCCCGAAAGTGAGCTATTTTACTTTACACTTGCTTAAAACGGGGAGAATAATATCTCCTGTGTCTATTTCAATTCTTGCAACTTTAAATCTGCGCCAGATCACTTGTGGTTATTCGCTTGGATTTTACCTAAAAGAGAACATTGTGTTCATTTGTCTCTGTATCCTGTATTATTAATGCGTCGCTATTATTGGCTAAAACGGGTTCCAAACATACCTTTGAAGTTCTGTATGAGGTCCCTGTATAGTACTCGAAGACAGGCTTTCTTTACGTCTTTAGGGTTTCTTTACTTTGTACCCATATAAGAAATTGTAGGAATGTTCCTTCTTGCAAGGTTACCTAATTTTAGGAAATGGAGTCAGTCTACATTTTGACTTTCAACAAGTATTATCCAACAGTGCTCATCATTTTTTTTTTAATTGTAACTTTATTCCTGTTTCTATGTTATTATGTGCTTGGGGGATAGACACTAAACCCTTTTTCTACACAGGTATTTGTTGAACCATATTTAAAAATATATATATCCGCCCATATCTATATAGAACAAAACCTGTGCTACATGGCTTTTTAGTTTCTCAAGCTCCTTTTATGCGCATTGCGTTCTTAGAACCATTAAGCCAGCTTATGGCGCTAAACAGCACTCAACTTTTATGGAGTGCACGTGTTTAGTGAGAACGCATGGGAAACTTATAGCGTTCGACATAAACAGACTCCGAGTTATTCTCGCGCCACAAGCTACCCTTCCATTTACTTATGCCCGAGATTATGGCTAAAACAATATTTCAAATTTGACGAGCGCACGTCTATATTGAGGCTGCTCGATACACTGATAACATTAGGCGGAGCAATAATATGAAATGATTGCGTGCAACTACATGCCCCTCCATTTACGTAACCCGAAGGTCACGGACCCCTCCCAGTGGCCCATGCTGCTCACCTCATTGCCAAAAAAACGGAGCGATCGACACGTCCTCTCTCTCGTGAATAGAATGAGAGAGGACGGCTGCTTGTTTTTTTTTTATAGTAGTATCCCTTTGTCCTAAATTAAATAATTGACTACAATCATTCAATTATTGGCGCCGAAATCACCAATCATGTCCGCCATTTTGGTAGTTCTATCTTATCAATGCATGGCAATAGTGTCGAAGAGTACAATTAATTTACTCTAATTCGACATATATAATAAGTTAATGATTTCATGATGCTTTAATCACTACGCGAGCGTTAGACCAGCCGCAAAAGATTTTTAACGCGATCGCGTGCACAATCTCGTCACATGGTCTTGTATTTCCCTATTTGTTTTAACTCCATTTTAGTAGTTTGTTTACATTTGGAGAACTAAAAAACTTTGGATGAGCAAGATTTTTCATGTGTAATGTGTTCCGAGGGGCGTGGAACACCCCACACGTGACTATTTACTATTTTCAAAAGCAGTTTGATTTACATTAATTTCGGAGTACATTATTTTAAACTGTATTCATTTTAATATGTATTGTGTCTTTAGTCACATGCTGCTAACTCAATTTATGACGTTCCAAATAAAACCCACAGCCTTTTGTTTGTTGATTCGCCCTATTTACATGTTGTGCTAATGTCTTTAGTACTCGATGCTTGTAGGAATTTGTATGGAGTCTATGTACGCCCCAGAGATGTACATATAGTGCAACTATAGTCAATTCATATCTTGCTCTTCCACAATTGTTCACAGTGGGCAGCAATCATATATGCATATATAGTGATACATATAGAGATACATATATTATTGCATATAAAATGCTCCAATGGTGAGAGGAAAGGCTCCACAAATATTATCATGAGTGTTGCAGACGATAGCAAAACAATTTTTTTTAAAGTGCACCCCCTTATCAAAGATATATCCTCAGTTAGTTACCTAAACCGTTAACATTGACCCAATTATTGCATGTATTCACATAACGTGTATATACCGATGTTGGGGTTGATACATCAGTATGTTAACCAAATCATGCATAAGTTGGTATATCTGTGTATAAAGCATTCCCTCTCATCATTGTCTATACAGTTTTTGAATATTCACAATGTTAGGCATTATACATAGTTTTATACAGTTTATTTCAAAAAGTGTTTTTCTCATGTCACTGTTGGTAATGGTAAACCATTCATATTCTGTCCAAACATAATACTTTCATTCTCATCTCTGATCAATTAGGAGTAAAACATATTTCCCTTAGATACTATTTTCTGTACCATCTTTTAATTTATATATGAATAAGACACATTTATACATCTTCATGTCCATTCACCCTATCTTATCCTAAGAACAACTTTGGCAAATGTATAATAGGAATCTCCTAACTAATCAGCTACATATTGTACACACGTATTTCTACAGTATAGCTCGTATCCAGATGGTTTGCTTCATATAAGTTTTGTCCAGGGGATAGATTTCTACCTAATTAGTCTGTCCCATTGTTCCCTGCAGTTTAATCCTAAGTAGTATGTTTTAAACTTAGACATAAAAAACTGTTCTCTTTATGTTTTTTGTTTATATCGCCGCCTCGTACTGATATTTTAATTTTCTCGAGAATAAACCATTTAATATCATCTATTCCATGTTTTTCGGCAATCCAATGCTCCACTAATGGTGCATTCTTTTTAAGATTTTTTAGTGCTGACCGATGTTCAGTGAGCTGCTGAATGTTATGGAATAAATGAATTCAAATGTTTTTAACTTAATCAAAATAAAAGAATTTGAGAGACAAAAGCAACTCTAGTTTTGTGCAGATAGAATTATCCGTGTCACTATTGAGCACTAATAAGTGATATTAGTGCGTAGGCCCTTTGGTCACAAATAGAAAGTGAGTAACACAGAAAGGAATTCTTTTTGATACTGTGTTGTACAGGGCAGACATCTCAACTCTGGGGATATGGTAACTCAGTAAAGTGTCCCACAACAGTCCAAGCAGTATACCTGGAAACTTGCCTCTGGTGCTGCACCCTAGGCGTGCTGCTGCCACTACTTGAAGCAGAAATTTATTTGTTTACACATGTAGTACTACTGCAGCTTAAGAGTTAATGTTGCTTTCTGCGAATCGGGTTCCTTCAGCTCAGGAGATGCAATATACAATTCGGGTTTGAGGGTACCGTTGGTCAGAAAAAGAACTGCATGAATGAATTGAGTATTTCTATAGCACTGCAAAGGTACTTTTTTAAAGGCACTTCTTGCCTGTGTGACCATATATAAATGGGGCTGTGCTTTCACTTTCCTCTGGCATTCTTTCTTCAGTGAGTGGCAGGAATTGGGGTGAGTGTCTGAGGCCAGTGGGGGACGGTAACAAAAAACGTTACATGCCTGATTGAGATCAGCAGCAGAGCATGGATTCGCACTGAAAGCAAGTGCCAACCTGCATTCCCATCAATATTCCTCACCCCACACCTGCCTTTCTTTCTCGGGCCTTCCCTCTACTTTGAGCCAGGGAGGGGCAGGTGGAGGTTTCGGGGGTGGCAGAAGATAAGCACATTGGTCTGTAGACACATTCTGTCGTTAACAATGGGCGACAGCGGGGGCAGAGCTCCCTTTGTTTGTAGCAGTAGGCAACAAACTTTGGAGCCACCGACACTGACTCTTCTCCAACCTCATTCCATGGAACCGGGAGGCGGGGGCTAGGGGAGGCCCCTCATGAAGCTGGAAAACTGCATGAAAATTTCAGTGGGAAGGAGGGGAGCAACAGATGTGGCTGCCCTTTCCCTGCCCACTCTTTCAGCAGCAATCCGAGAGGAAAATCATGAACCGGGCTCCCACCTGACAAGCCCTCTCCAGCAGCACTCCTGTGTCTTTGCACAGGGGCCAGACCTGGGACCTGGCGAGCTGCTCCCTGCTGACTTCCATGGGGGTAGCTGGCAAGTCCTCCCTGGTGCAGGGGCCGGAGGGAACGGGTTGGCACTTTCAGAACTTTGCCAAAGTTCCTCCTCCGGAGCGGTGCGTTCACCTCGTACCATCGGATTTAAAGTTCACAGTACCCAAGCACTGACCTTGGTGGTGGCCTCAAAAACAAACACTCACAGCATCGCGCCCAGTCAAGACCCCAACGCTTGAGGATCGGGAGAAGGAGCTCTGAAGCTGCCAGGTAGGCATGTCACCCCTATGCCTGTACAGGTGATGTGAGTGTTATTTGCCCCAGGATAGCCCGGTTTACTGAAGTCCCAGTGACAACGAAGAAGTAGATGTTTAACCCGTAAGGGCACAGGTCCTAAACTTTGCAGAGCGGAGTCAATCACAACATAAACAGTACACTTGAGGTAAATATGGACACTAGTGATAGAAACAGTACGGGTTGCAAGATTGCATCATTGGTCGCTCTTAAAAAATGCACTGATGGGATATGTTGAAGTTGTTTCCCCCATGGTGGAACTTCTGTCTTTGGTTTCATGTATAGCATGGTTCAGTGAGTCACGAGGCTAGTGTGCAGGGCCGGACTGACTACCGGGCAGTTTGGAATGCTGCCGAGCTGGGGGCTTATTTCACTGCAGCGGGGGCTGATTTCGTTCATGGAGACCTGCGTGTGCTTCGAATTAATTAAAGCAAAACGAATTTCGTTTAGCACATGCAGGTCTCCATGAACAAAATCAGTCCCCAGCTCAGCAGCATTCCAAACTGCCCGGTAGCCAGTCCGGCCCTGCTAGTGCGGACACAGCAATACATGCGAGCAGAGGTAACATTATTCCACCCTTTACAGCAGGTTGTTAAAAAAAATATTTGCAATGCTATAGGTCTCACATTTAAATGTGAGACCTATGGCATTGCAAAGGAAAGGTCCTCATTGTCACAGCTGCTTAGAAAGTGAAAGCAGGCATAGCCCGCTGAATGTAAGCAAAGCACATCGTCATGCCTAATATGGTAGAAACTCAATAAAGAAAATAGTAGACGTACTGTGTAACACCAAGTAAAAGGGCCAGTAGCCATGGGAGGTTACAAATGAAGTCATGGGCGTAGTAAAGAGGGACTAACAAGCCTATTTAGGAATCCGATGCCAGCATTTATGAAGGACAAAGACATAAGCCAATTAAAAATATGGGAGGGGGAGCCGGCAGAGCTTCTCTCCGCACTGTACTACAACAGATCATCACCATAGCAGCGCTTGCACGCTGGCTCAGGCTTTGCCTAAAAAGGGCAAGTTAATTTATTTGTGTTTTATGTTAGAGGCTTCTTTACTTCACAATTGAGTGCTATGTTGTTGCTTTGTTTAAGTTAGCTATTTAGATGTCCATTCTGCTGTGTCCCTACCATCTGGTATATTTTGATACTGGTCCAGGTAGGACCTGGCCTGGCAGTTCGGGCTGAACTTTTCTGATGAGGAGCAGGGTCAAGACTGATTTCCACGTGGCTGAGTCCAAACTGGGGTGGCATAATGATCCAGATCTCTTGACATGGGGTGAGTGATTGAAAAGTTTCAGCACTCCATCCATCATCTTTTTGTGTTTCTTATGATGCTGTGCTGATAAGCTTTTCAAATAGAGCATTCATACGTGGGGTTCATTATCAAGGGCTAAGCTGCATACAATTGGCCCCCAAGGAAAGTTAAGCACTAACACACACAAAGGGTGCCACAGTTTAATGCAGCAAGAATCTCACAATACAAATTTGTGAATGTGTATCTGTCTAATAGCAAGATATTGCCCTGAAACGTTGCTGCCTTGACTAGCCAGATGATTGTCACCAGTCACCCAGAAAGTTTGCCATGGTCCCTCTTAATCTAAATGTACAATTAGCAATACTTTCCCACGTCCACATTTTTCCACGATGTTCACCACTGCTTTACTAACAGAACAGAAGCAGGATAATGTTTCAAAGAAAATAACTTTTTAACCTGTGCACTTTTTAGTATTTCGATCAGATAGAAAAATTAGCACTTTGGAACATTTGTCAATGTATTATTAATACTTCACAGACAAGAATTGGCAAAAACAACAGCTTGTTACTTGCAATATGAATGTGAAAGGTATTGGATTTAACCCTGCTTGTTGCTAATTGATACGACTAGCACCAAAATGCATCTGGAGACGATTTGAATACATTTTGTGTAAGTTCCCTGGATATCCTATAATATTATTGCACTAAGAGATGCCACTAATCGAAGAAACTTTTGTAGTGCTGAAAAGTTAAGGAAAGAGACTTCAAAAGTTTTTCTTCTATAGATCATTTTGGTGAAGCTTTACAATGCCCTGCCTAAGTGGAAAATTTCTAATTGTGACGGCATCATAGAGATCATGAAAAAAGGAGAGACAGAGGACAGCTATCAAATTTCAAAGATGAGTGTTTGGAACACATGTCACTACCTAGTAGATGTAATCAGCATCAGGGGTGGGTGAAACTGGTGGAGTTTCCCTCCTTAGGTGTTACAGAAAAATTCTGCAAGATTCTGCAAAATTCCGGCAATGGCAGGAAAAAATGCTGCTCACACTGCAATTTTGAAATGGTAGCGACTAGCAGCACTGAAAATTAACCCGAACGGCACCATGTGTTGCGCAAGAGCATGTGGCCATTCAGGTTGATTTTGCTGTCGTGCGGGTAGAAAACTTTGCTGGTGGTATTAAATGGCACCAGAAGGCTCTGTGGCAACTGGAAATCGCGTCAGGGGCTGGCAAATCTCTTTCATGCTTAGAAGCACGTCTCTTGGAGTCTCTTGTTGTTCCTGTGAGGCGCAAATGGCAGAATAATTCTGCCACATACTGACTGACGGATATGGGCAGGAACTCCGCATAAGAAGTGCAATGCAGAGTTACCCAAATTCCACAAATTACGAGAGCAGAATTATAATTCCTCCCAGGCCTAATCAGTATCCCAAATTTCCCGCACAGTAGGAACGTGTGAATCCAAACTTAACTTGTTCACTATGACAAGTGAGTTACTCAATTGTAACTGAAATTACACCTTTCAGCTTCTGCTAGCTGCTAAGAGACAAACATGGCAAATAAACCTTCATGCCAAACCACAGCTTTGACACTTCAAAACCAGAATCATTCTGAATTGTGCCTGCAGGTTCCCGTGTAAATGACAGTAGTTAAAGAGCTGAGTAAGACATTAGAGCCATAGGGAAAGTCAGCATTAGTCAAAGCTTTCGTTTGCTTGTAAGAGCCAATTGAAGACCCATTATAAACAAGTCACACAACAGACAACATCTAAAACAGGACAAGACTACTTCCGATTAAAAAAGCTAATTCTTTGTCGATTTTTGGTTTAACTTAATAGGTCATATTGAATGAAACTATTTGTGCACAAAGGGATTTGTGTAGGGAAAACGCTGGGCTTACTTTATTGTTATGCTAGCAATGTTTTCACTTCAGGGCAATGAAATACATGTTTATAAAGTGTTCTGCTCAGGATCACATAATTGGTCCCAGTGTAGCTGAATTGGACCTAGCTAAACGCCAGGATGTTTTCATCTCCGTTTTTCCCGACGCATCCTGTACTTCAGGCACAAGATGTACCTCCTACTGTCTATAGTTTTTGTTTTTGAGAAAGGAATAACGCTTTGTGCATGGTTGTTTATAATAGGTAAACATCGAGTGCTATCTTCAGTAAAACCGACTTACAAACTACCTGACGCTTAAGAATAATTCTTCCAAGAAGCAAGTTGGGTAAAGGGACTGCAGCTCATGTCAAAAGATTATTTTCAAATTTGTATTTTTACAACAAACTTAAAAATGCATCTGTGCCCATATAACAAAATGTCACCATAAAAAAACGAATCCTTGTATTAATAGCAAATGACTTCCCTGGTTTATTAAGATCATGCAACTTCAAGGTTACAAGCTGTATATGTGAAGTTGAAGTGGCTGCAGGCTGGCAGGAACATTTACACTCTCTTGTCCATTTATTTAATCTGCATGTTCATTGAAAGGGGAAATATGAGCATTTTCTGTTGTTCTGGACATTCTGTATTAGAACACCTATGTATGTTTCACACTATGCTACTGATCTTTTTTTCATTTACAAAGATTTGTAAAGTAGGGGAGAGATGGGAAATGCTCTTAGTTGCCTGTGGCTCGTCCTTAATTCAGGCCCTAGAGCCAAGCAAGAGCCAAATCTTTGACTCGGAGCCAGGCTTGGGCCTGCCTCTGCTCACCCACCTGGTCAACTTACTATGCAAGGTATGATAGGTAAGTACGGTACAATAACTAAATGAACCCTCACAGATCAAACAACAGCAAATGAAAACATGCTTCACCGAACAAATTTCGTGGGCATTGATCCTCTTGCCACAGGGTGACTCTTGCATTCCAAAAGGAACAGCCTTCGTATTGTTCGGGCATGCGCCATGTGATGGAAAACAACATTGATGTGGGAGAGAACATTGTAGTGAATTAATTTAACTGAGCTGTACTGTGTGTAAGGAAAGGGGATGATTTGCTGACTATGTTTGTGTTTGCATGGAAGGTGTTGTCATGCTGTGGAGTATTGAGCGTGTCTGCTGCAGCAGGCATTTTGCGGTTTTTGTGCTTTTGGGAAACTGGGTAGGGAATTGCAGTTGGAGTGAAAATGGAGCGTAGACCGGACAAGACTCTGGCATGTGTGTCCATTTATCCAAAAATAGCAGCAATAGAGAAAGGACTCCTGAGATCTGGGCCATATTCATGAACACATTTTCCCATAGACACAGAATGGGCAAAACTCTTTGATGCATCTGACCCATAGTCTCCTAGCAAATGGAAATGCAAATGGCAATAGGAACAGAAACAAAGGTGGACTTGAGGTCAGTAGAAAGAGAGTTGGCCCAGGTTAAAGGCAGTAAAAATGCCCTGTATCTGTCAAAAGAGAAGTTTGTAAACATTTGAAGCATTTAGGGTCAGATGTAGACAAACCTTTTCGTGTTCACAAACCCTCGGGCTGTGGAAAGCAGAGGGTCTGCTAATACTGGAAAACAAAGGTTAAGGAGGGTCAAGGGGACTTTTTAATCTGGCGTCCTGGTGAATATCTTTAATAAAAACATTTTTCTTTGCCTCCACCGCCATTTTAGATCACTTATTCTTTATTCCCTGTTTTGCACTGCACTTTTTCAGCACCACTTATGTGGCACGGACACTTTTACAAGATGAACCAGTAGTGTGTGTTGTCTGGCCAATTCATCTGGGCTTGGACTCACCACCCTGGTTAGACGTCCTACATGACTAGGCTCCGCCAGATGGGTGGGCTGATAGGATATCTAATACATATTCGTGTCGTGTGACCACTTGGCCTGGTTCAGTGCAATCCAAAAGGGTCACTTCATTAGGACCTCATAGACTCAGCTACATCGTTTAACAGACCTTCCGACTCTCTATGTTTGTTGTGGTCTGCGAATACTGACATACCTCTTTATATGTATTCAGACCACTTAACAATTCAGAAAACATTTTCTGAGTCCTTAAATGGTTTAGAAAATCATACTGAACGAGTATTTGGAAGGTTATTGCAGCTTGACTGAAGAGCTAATGCAGTGTTGCGAGTACAGCTCTGACCTTTGAATGCAACTTTTAAGTGAAAGTAGTAGATTGTCAGGCGCATTTCTCTCGTTATAATTGTTTATGTATTTCGCTCTGATGCTTACACAGAGATTTGAAGGAATTTGAATTGTTTAAGGATCAGGAAGTCTACAGTGCTCCAACTGATCATCTAGATGAAGACCCCTTTTTGATACATAATTCACTCTCCTACATGGCAAGTAAAAACATTGACAATTCTTTTTAGTATAGATAGAATTACTGGTGGAAAAAATACTGGTCACGCATTGCGACCAGTATCTTTCAACTATAAATTAAAAATTGCTGCCAAGTGTCCCAGGTCCATGCCTAATGTGCTGGTCCAGTCTAGGTGTTTTTTCTTTTAATTCTGGGACCAGTCTTATTTTATAATGAGTAAACAAGATTTCAAGTTCAAAAATTTAAAGAAAAAAACCTGGACTGAAGTAGCACACCACACAGGGACCTGTGAAAACTGACAGGGCTGTATGAATAGATAAGGCCCTATGTTGAGTGGACCAGCCATTTTCAAAATATCTTAGTGAGATGGAAGGATGTGTCCTATGTGTTCACCCCGCACCTATGCTTGACATTACTACCTGAAAAAGAAACCTAAACAGTATCCCTGCACTCTCCAACCCACATGAACTCCCTCATGAACTGGAAGTACATGTTGTGGTGAGACTAGGGACCAAACCCAACAGGGCTTATGCATGACCTACATCACCCATTTCATTCAACCCCCACTCCCTAACTGAATCCATCCCCAACCAAAAATATGTGAGACTGGACAAAGAGTCCTACGAAATGTCCTTGAAGTGGTGTGTTGATTACTTGTGAACCCACAGCCACAGCCTCCATATTTAGTTCCCGTAGCATCTTGCTGGGTCTGTGAAGGACCATTTGTGTCATTCTTCATGGCTGGTTCAATCGCCACAGAGGCAGAGTCCTCCTGCATGCCAGAGGACTCAGGTCTCAGCAATCGAGCTCCGCACTCCGTGCAGCATGGCCTTTTCCTCAGTTAGTGTGCCACTCTCTAGTAAACCCTCTGATTCCCTCCCCTCTCCCTCCACCACCCCCTTGTTGTGAAGAATCGCTGGTGCGCAATGTGGGTCACTCTTCTATCCAGTCCCAAACCACTTCAGGTGCGTTAAAGAAAAAGTTCTTGCTCTAAAAGATGACTTTTAGACCAGTGGGGAACGGAAGTATGTATTGAATCTCCATGGTCTTCGGTCGTTGGTTTGCCTCTTGGAAAGAGAATCATTGTTGGTGCGCCTTTAGTGTATAGTTGAGGAAAATCTTTTGGGGGAGGATTGATAGGTTAGCTGACCCACCTTGCAGTCGGCTCTGAGTACAGCGTCTCAGTCAGCGTAAATGAGCACTCGCACAATAAAAGGGAGAGGGGGAGGTTCCATTGTCGTTTTGCAATCAGGGCTATGTGCTATGATGACACTATTCAATAGTTGCTTGTGGAGACCCAGCTTGACAACTACTCGCTCATAAACTTGGTGGGAGTGGTCCCCTCAGCCCTTCTTGTATGCCCATGATGCATAGGTTGTTGTACTTAGATTGTCCTTCCACATCTTCGACATGGGCCTCCAGTTGTCCCACCAGGCATTGTAGGGTTACCAAGCAATCTTCATGGGATTTAACTTTATCTTTAGTTTCTGACAGCCTGCTCTACACCTCAGTGACTATGTCAGTAGTGGTCCATTAATCCTGACTGATTAGTCCTAAGTAGACCTAAGTTGATTGTTAAATCCCCCAAATTGCCTTCCATAGTAATCATTAGGTATTGCATTGTGAGCAACATAGAGGAGCTCTGTGCATTGTCATCAGATGGGGGGACAGCCCCGGCCCCCCGGTCACCCCGTGTGAGTGGTTTGTTTGGCAAACTTGTCTATAATTTGTTGGGAAATGACAGCTGCTAGTTTGTCCCTTATCATTGTGCCAGCAAGGGGGGAGTCAGTTACCTTCTCAGTACCAGTGTGGGCCATATGGGTCCACCTGATGTTGTCTAGTGCCCCAGACAGAAGGGCACAGCCGTAACTCCTGCCAAAGACCAGATGGAGCACCCAGTTCACTCAGTCATGGCTTGTTCCGCTACTCCCCCCTGCACTCAAGAGACAGAAGGCTGGTAGCAGCGACTCCCCGAGTGTTATTTCAGGATAGACTACAGTCCTTTGCATGCCTCCCTCCGGAGCACTCACCTTGAGCCCGTCAACCTGAGTCCTCTGCAGTTCTGTTGGGCAACCAGGGGAGTGCAGTCAGGGCGTTGTCCGTCGTCAATGGCAATAGGCTCCCTCTCACCGATGTAGCACCCCCTAGCCCCCCTGGGGCTTCCTCCCTGCCTCAGATGCAGGCCAGCTGGTGCCTTCGCCTGTGTAGACAGTTACTTGAAAAAAGCAATCAGGAGCCTAGGCAGAAAGAGGAGGGGAAATGAAAAGACCAAGAATAATGCTTCACCTCATGTTGTAATGAGGCGCTCCTGGCATTCAGGCCCTGTGCTGCTCACTGCCTGTGTCAAAAGACCTCCAACCCAAAGGACCTGCTCCTCGATTACACAGGTTCACCTGGTCTGATCTGTCTCCGGGGACCCTGGGGGAGTGGGGTCCCAATGGACCTTATGATGGCAAAACATCCTCTAGCTGCACACTGGATGCAATTCTGTTTGACCTCGCCCCTCCTGCCACAGTTCTTTATTTGGCCTCCTGTGCTTCCTGGGCCCAGTGACCATGCAGTCACCAGGGAGACTTGGCCCTTATGGCCTCTCCCACTCAGAGCTTCTCTGCTTCCCCATGTACCAGCCAGGCACTCTAGTCTTCTGTGCCCCTCGAACTGTTCAAACTTCAGGCTCCACAACCAGCAGCATGGGTTCCGAAAAGGAGTCCACGCGCATCCAGGGCACCCCTGGTCACCTTCATGGGTCCGAGCACTCACAAAAATACATTATTGCGCTGCCCACACTTGTGGGTCTTTTTATCTGCTCTGTCCGTTAGGTGCGTCAGCTCTGGCCCAGCGCACCATGGCCCAGAACACCCATCTCGGGATCGCCAGTAAGGTCAATCTCCCTGGAAGGCAGGGGCAGCCTTAGGCATGTGCAAGCTGTGCACCTGCACAGGTCCACCAAACCCCAGGGGTCACCACTCCAATATACATCCTTAATATAATAATCTTCTGAGGATGGATACATATTTGCGTGGTGGCCCCTGGCAGGGATTTGGCAGCCTCCGGCTCTGTTACTCTTCCAAACACCCTGACCCCCCCTCATGTTCAATGGCCTCTGCAATCCGCCCGGACCCCCTCTTCCGGGACCCCTACCTTTGCTCACTGCCCAGGGCCGCCATGAGCCTAGAGCCGCCCCTGCTGGAAGGGCCTCGTATAATTTCCTCCAGGCAGCAGCAGGTGATCTTCAGGGACCCGTCTCGCAGTCTTTAGCTTTCTGATCAACGAGCTGGCGTCGCATCGGTCCCCGCTCAGTCCTTCCTGTCACCTGTCTCAGGAGGCCTAGCTGCACTTCTCTGGTCCGCGATCTCTCTGTCTTTTCATTATCCCTCACTAGCAGGGTTGCGTGATGCAATCAGTCAGTCCAACATCGGTGTAATTGCCTCATGTAGCAGCGGTTTAGAAAAGGAGTGGCAGAGCTCTTTTAAGGAGCGACCATTATGTTCGCTGGGTAATTCCTGCCTTCCCTTAATGTCCAATTTTGTAGCCCAAGTATCCTGTATGTAGAAAAAGTATCATCAAAGTTCATAAGGCCTTTGTGTCAAGAACACCCTGGTTACATAGAATGTGTCACCGAGAACACATACAGCCAACATTTCTTTCACTGTGGTGAGCTGCTTCATCAGGCCTGTACTAAAAGCATTTACTATAAAAATATCAACAGTAACAACATTCAGAAGTTACACTTTGCACATCCATATACCGAAACAAAAGAAATACACATTGCAAAATACTGTAACCAATGTACTGGATATACATCACACATTAAAAGACATAAACAAACAGGTTTGAAGTTCTGATTCTATCTTGTCATCCTATTGTCAAGTAATACATAACATAATGCTCTACCACATACATCAACACTCCTCAACAAGCAAGCAGACAGCTGCACTTTTCACAGCTCAACCATTATACCATCATAGGCCAAACATCTGTATACTAAAAATCTAGTTTGACATGACCAACAATATGTATTGAGTTCCTAGACACCCCTCATTGTTGGTAATTCACTCAAAATCGTATTATGTCAGTATCAATTAAATATTTGAGTATGTCATAATCATGGAGTCCTAAGTCATTGCAGGAAGTAGATTTTAACAATTTATATGTGCACCTTGGCACTGTTTCTCCAATTTACATTACATCATATTACACAATATGCCCTACGCCCTTAAACATACATGGCCAATCTGCTCTGGCCCTACCCCGACACACGACACTAAGATTAAAAGCCTAGGCGTTTGGCTGGACAAGTCTTTCAACTGTGACCACCAGGAAGTGAAATTGGCAGGAAGTTGCCAAGGCACTCTCAGACTGCTTCGAAAAGTTCTTCCTCTTCTGCCCAAGGGTCAAGGAGAATTAAAGTCCAGGCATTGGTCCTTTCATGTCTGGGCTCTGGCAACTCCCTCTATCTGGGATCTCCTAAAACAACTATAAGGAAACTCTAAATCGCTCAGAATTGCGCGGTTTGGCTGTTGC
This sequence comes from Lissotriton vulgaris, assembly GCF_964263255.1. Classification (NCBI taxonomy): domain Eukaryota; kingdom Metazoa; phylum Chordata; class Amphibia; order Caudata; family Salamandridae; genus Lissotriton; species Lissotriton vulgaris. The sequence goes on along the minus strand of NC_141694.1, from coordinate 1,178,884,956 downwards.
TTGGTATCCCTAAAACTCAGTCGGCTAGGCCTGCTCTGCAGACCCCAAACTGGTTGCCAATTTTGGAAAGAATAACATTCAAATCCTTGTGTAATGCTCACAACATTCTATTGGGGAGGTGCCCCTTAATTACCAGTTCTCTCATCACCTTTTACCGTCCCTGGAAATGCCTTCGCTCGGCTAACTCATTCCTTGCGGTAATCCCCAAAGTTAAAAGGGTAAGAAGTGAAGGCAGGTCCTTCTCTTACAATGGAGTCAGACTCTGGAACACCCTGCCCCTCTATCTTCATGCCAAGTCTCGCCACCTTCCCTTCTGAAAGCTTCTTAAAACGTGGCTCTTTCAAAATACTACTCTATAAAGATTCCACTCTCCCCCTGTTCTGCTGCTAGTGCTGGGTTGCCTTAGGATAGCTATGCACTCTATAAATACTGAATAATAATAATAATAATAATAATAATAATAATAATAATAATAATAATAATAATAATAATAATAATAATAATGATACTTGTATCCCATTTCATCCATTAAAAACTGAACACTGTGGATGATACTTTCACACTCCTTCAAAAAACTATTAATATCAAGCCATACAAAAATTACACAATCACTATAATAACATAACTACCAAAACTTCAGGGCAATACCCAGGATACCAGCAGATGAAAGTTCTATGAGTTCCCTATATCCTTATTACTGATCCCATGTGAGAAATACAATCAGTTGTACTCCTTTTAAGTCATCCTGAAATTTGAAAAAACCTCGGTTTAAAACTCCTCACTGTCATCAACACACCCCAAACCCATGTATGTGACAGTCTCTGTTACATCACAGCACAACATAGTATCCTCTCCTGTAAGGAACATGGAAAATGTAGTAATAGGGCATTTCCCTATATGCATGGGCTATGTGGACAGCAAGTGTAATGTTGAGTCTGGTTACTGAGGCTATGTGATAGTACATTGAATTGTGAGCTGCATCTGCTGGGGAATCCCTACATTCAAATACAGTTGTAGGGTGGATGGAGTTCTGATGGAGACTATGAATTTGTGACAGTACCAAAGAGTCCAGTCTAAAATAAACAACTTCCCTCCCGCCTAAAAGTTTCTAAAACAATCTGTGTGAATATCATGGCTTCTTACAACAACACGCAGAGTTTTGTAATTGACATAAGGATGAAGTAGAACAGTGACATAAATGTGAATCCATCCACTGAGAACAATGGAGCGCATTTGGGTATGTAGCAGCCATGAGGTCAACAACACTATACTAGGCATATCCTATCCTCCGAAGAGGAAATATGGTTCTGGGGCCCAGAGCAAGTGTACTCTTCTACAAGGTATCAGAGTAGAGATAAATGGAGAGGGTGAAAAACACATAAGGAACTTAAAATCTGTGCTGCAAACCAGATCTAGTACTATAGAAATCGACTAATCCTGGCTGTTGGTGCCCTAGGAGATGATATCCCAGGCTCCTGCTAAGACACACATGCATCCTGCAAGAGGCTGTTGGCCTTCAGTGCTTGGGAAGTACAGGCAATGAAAATGGTGTACCTGGAGGACGATGGGATGCTGTTATGGTAAGACTCCAGGTCAGGAAACTCCCGAAGGCTGGATGAGCAAGCATTTCCCCTAGTACCCACAGATTGGTGAGTGCACTGGAAATCATTAGGAAGTTGCTGTCTAAAATTTCCTTGAGGAAATTGAGGTTTCCTCAGTAGAGACTCAACCCACATCTTTATGTATTTCACACATTTCCTTCAGCCATCCATGTCATGCTTCACAGAAAAGGCAATATTAATTTTAGTACTGCTTAGTCTACAGAAGGTCTAGTGCTGCCACTATGTTCCTTACAAAAAATCTGTTGTATTCTTTGATAACATTCTAAGAGAGAATCTGTTGCTCAGTTTACGTCCATGGATTCTTGTGCTATATTTGATACACATTATAAGTTGCGTTTTTGGAAACATATACTGGACCTTGACAAACTATGTGCAGGAAGAGAGTAGGCAGATGTCTGTTCTTCTAGAAGAAAGAAGGAAGGTCTCTGAATCTGCTGCATGCTACTGGGAGGTGCAAAAAGGAAAGGAAGGAGCATTACCTCAGGGTTCACCTTGTAGTTGCAGTACGGAAATGAGGTTTCTCCCTTGCTGAGTGAGGATGAATCTCAGAGGATTTACCAGAAAGTGGCTGGAGATGAACAACTTTGTTCTTTTAAAATGATCTAAGAGGTTATGGCATAGGGCGAATAGCAGTATTGCGGATAATGTAATCAGTATTGCGGATGATGTAACCGTTATATCATCAATGATGTCATTTAACATATCATGAATGATGTAATATGTGAGGTCACAAGCAGTGCATAATTGGGGTGCAATTTATAGTTAGCTCACTGAAACATAACTGATGAATTTCAGTATTTTATTCAGTTTTATACGTTAGTTCTTGTGTTACTTTGTTACCTAACTATGACAGCACTTTCTCCTTTGTTTTTCTCAGTGCATGTCTGGAGTTTGTTTTATCATATTCTACATGTAACATGTAGCAGTGCTGCAATGATCCTGTAATGGAAGCAATAATGATTTTCCCACTGTTGTGGCCAGCCAATCAGAACATTTTGGTCGAGCAAGATTGGGACTAGTATCAGGAGACTGAAAAGGCTGAGAGGAGAAAAAGCTTCTTGACCAATCACAAGCAACTATGTTTTAATTGTAGGGTACCGCTGGACTCTGGTGGGATCTCCACAGCACTCTCCTGGGACCAACTGTCCAGATATGTCTATTATTTTCTGAGGGTTAAACCCTTAGGTGCCCAGCCTGAGGACCTCTTGAAACTCTAATTTTTCAGTTTACACCAAATCACATAAAGCAAGGATTCTGAGAAAATGCTTTTTTAATCAAGTTTTGTGTAGTTTGGTCCAGTTTTTTTCTGCATAAGAGAGCAACATTTTCTATTGAAACTAACATGGAAATCATACTTTGGTGACCCCCCACCCCCCTTTTTCTTGGGCTCCACTTGACTGATTGGCGAGAAACTTTCCATAAAGGAGCCAAGGAAGCTGAACTTTTTTTGGGAAAGCTTCCCACAAGTTTGTCAAACAGTGTCAAAGTTATTAAAAGAACAAAAGATGCTCTACCCATGGAAACTGTGCCCTAAGTATAACTACATATTTGGTACCGCTCACATGCATACAATAGAGCTAGGTAGATAGATAGTATTAGACTTGGCCCTTTTTCGCAGATTCACCCCGAAACTTTTTGCATTTGCCTAGCCTGTTTCTGTAACCTGGTGTTGGTGATTGTATGCCTCTGCGCACTTTTTCCCTCCCATAGTAATGCATGGGGAATATGTGTGATCATTGTAGTCCCTGATGTATGGGGAGTGCAGGGTCGAGTTTGGTATGTGCGAACTTGTGTGATTAAATGCTGCGCGATGATGTGCGCGGATTTATTGTGTCTAGTGTGGAAGTGCCACTTCTTGAAGTTGGCATGTCTGTGCAGTGAATGTGAATTGGCTGTGTGGCTTGCGATTGGCTGGAGCTGGCTGGTCTGCCTGGCTCCAGGAGTCAGGATGGGTCTGCCCCAGTGGTGAATGGAGAGATCTGCATGTTGATAGGAGGGAGGAGTGCACTTGGGACCTGAATAGGGCTGGGCCTTCCCTCCATAATGCTGGCTCCACCCCCTGTGGTGTGTCTGATGTCCCTAGCCTGGCCAGTGAAAGGGGAAGAGGGGCAGAGCAAAACGAAGTGCCCACGAGTTCCCTATAACAAGTTGTAGCTGTTTCTCCCATCGCCTGCACCCTGCTAGACAAATGATTTTGGTGTATAAAAAGGGGGCTGTGACCCCATGAAAATGTTCTTGTTTCCTGACTTGAATCTGCCAGGGGCGTGCTGCTGCTGGGCCTCAGGGGAAGGCTTGCCTCCCTGGGCCCTGCCCAGCCCCTGGATTGCTGGAGGGCTTTTTCTGGACACCCTCCTGCCCTCTTCACCTAGGAGGACTTTGTTGCTGGGACCCTCCTTGTTGTGGGGGTCATTTCTGGGGCCCTTGGTGATTTCTGGGCCCCCAGCGCCTCGTGGGCGCTTTATCATGGTTTCTGGGCAGGGCGCTGTAGTTCTCCCTCGGGGGGGGAGCGCTCCTGCCCTTTTTCTGGTAGCACGGGTGCCACCCCGCTGATTTTATTGCCCCGAGTGCTCAGGTGCCCACCCTGCGTCTTCGTTTCCTTGTAGAAAATAGTAAGGGTGCCACCCCTTTTTATATGCGCCTTAATGGGTGCCCACCCCGTTTCTACTTTTATTTTGTACTTCGAGGGTGCCCACCCCTCGTTTTCTGACCCCGGAGACAATCATCGCCGCGGCACCAAGGCCAGGTTTGCGCCGAGGGGAAAGCCGCTGTCGTTATCCTGATGCCGCGCTGGGATTGGCCCAGCTGGCCGAGACTCCCGTAGCATCATCAGTACGCAGCGCGGGGATTGGCCCCTCCCTGAGGGCTTCCCCACGCCGTGCTGCAGGAGCAGAAGAGACCGGCCGGCCCCCATAGTGGAGGGAGAGCCCCGCGGTAGCGGCCAGAGTAGAGAAGCCCCTGGTCCCAGGAGGGGACCTGGGTGAATTTGGGGGCGCCGCCTGGCTGCACAGGGTTCCCATAAAGAGAAGGGAAGCCCCGCCGGCCATCACCCAGCACCTGAGAAGAGCCCCGCCCGAGAGGGGCCGCCCGGTGAGTGAGCAAGTGCTGGGGGGGCTCCGTGTGGCCGAGGGATGGTGCCCCATGTGATTGTGCCTTTAGGGCGGCCCCGGGCCGCCCCACCATTTTTACAGAGCCAGATGGCTCCAACAATTGGGGACATGATTATTTTCAGAGCTTGCGGGCTCCAACGAAGCCCACAGTGATTTTAGAGTCCCCATGAGAGACTTGGGGGGCATGTGTTGCTTACATGATTATTTTCAGAGCCTGCCGGCTCCAACGAGGCCCACAGTGATTTTAGAGTCACCACGAGGGACTTGAGGGCATGTGTTGCTTAAAGCCCCTATTGCTCCACCTTGGGACATAATTACTTTGGGGGCATTATGCATTTGAGGAGCCAGAGTTCTCCAGAGGGCACATGTGTGTTCAGAGCCTAGAGTGCTCCACCGGTTACGCAATATGTATTTTCAGAGCCCTGTGTGGCTCCAACGTTTTGGCGCAATGACCTGAAGGGCTAGTGAGAGCACCTGTCGCAGTTTGTAGTCTACAGCTGCCCAGCAAGTAGTGGGCAGCTGCACCGTTTAGGTTTTTCTTTCTAGGGACATGTCTTTGGACTCAGGAATGAGTTGCACTCCTTCGCCCCTACCTTGGCCTTCCACAGCTTCGCAGCACTTAGTGCTAGCTGCAGCGTTTAGGCCCTGTTCTTGTTCTCAGCTGCCCAGCAAGTAGTGGGCAGCTGCAAAGTTTAGGTTTGCGCCGGTGGCGCATCCCTGACTGGCGCTACATTGGCAGCATGCCCTGACATTCGAGACACAGGGCATTTGAGCCCCCTTCTTGTGATGGCCAGGGGGGCTGGTATGTGGATAGGGCGTGAGGCCCTAAATGTGATTTATGTGCTTTAAATGTGGTGCTAGGAAATGTAATGCATCTAGTGTGTTTTACGCACCCTGTGTTGATACCTCTAGAGATGGTTTTATCTGTGGAGGTTTGTGTTAGTGAGATTGTGCTTCACTATGATTTACGCCCCTAAACGTGAGTTGTGCTTAGGGGGTAGGGTCTAATTAGTTTAGTTCAAAATGATTTTATTGAATTTTGGCAGAGGAAAAACACATAGGTACATACAGAAAACTGATAAGTTAATTCATTAAATTACATGGAAGCGAATTAGAACAATCATAAATAAGCAGTCACAAATAAATTACACCGCCGAGTACCATCGTCAATCAAAGGATAACTAAAAAACAGGAGGGAAGGAAGGAAGGGGGGGACGGGAAAGGGGAAATATACATTTCATAGTATAATAAATTAGATAAATAGAGTTACCAATAAAATGCTAAAGACACAGTATGATAATCAATGAATAAAATATTAACATTGAAAGAACAGGAATCATAACTGTATATATGAATCAATAGGAGACCAAAAGGATTGAAAATGCAAAGAATTATGATGAACACCTTGTAAAGATAATTGAGCACCTCTTCTTGTAAAGATAATCCGAGACCACCAGGCATTAACTGAAAGAGAAGTAGCATCCTTCCAACAAAAAGTAATTGATTTTAACGCAGCCGAAACCAAAAAATTAAATAACTTTGCTTCAGCATCTTCAAGAGGATTAATCAAAACAACTGATTTACATATTATCAATTTATAAGAAAGCAAATCAGAAAGAGGCAAAATTTTCAATATCACATTCCATACATCAGACCAAAATTTCATAATAATAGGACAATCAAATAACATGTGACGTAAAGAACCAGGATGTAAGTTACAATGCCAACATAGGTTTGATGGTAATAATTTAGCTTTAAATAAACGTAATGGAGTCCATAAAGAATTAAACAAAATAGAAGCATTGGTTTGACGAAGTGAAACTGGTAACCATCCAGACATACTATTAGTCCAAATTAATGACCATGAATCAGTTGATAGGGAAATGGAGAGTTCAGTATTCCAAAAAGTGGAAATTATATCAACGTTGGAGCCTAATGAAAAGGTAAGTTTCTTATAAAATACAGGAACTGCTTTAGAAGATACAGAGACAGTATTGATACAAATTAAAAAATCAGCTGAGAATATAGATGGGATACCAGTTGGGAAGGAGTCTAAAATGGAATTACACAAAAATTGATATTTTAACAAATCGGACACTGGTAAATTGAATTTTAGTTGGAGTTGAGCAAATGGAATAAATGCACCATCTAAGAAAACATCTTTAAGATAGAAAATGCAATCCATGAAGACCAAAAAGAGACATTTCTATTTAATTTTATTAAAGCGCTATGCCATAAGGACAAATGCACCGTAGAAAGTAAAGGAGATGCAAAATTAGAGTCCAAATCAGTAAAAATTAATCTTGATGATTTGATTATGAACGATGAAAGTATAATCTTAGAGGTAGGAGACATAGTTAACAAGGAGGGCAAAGGAAAAGGTTTTGCAAGGGAAGTTTCAATATGAAACCAAATAGGAGGACTAACAATAGGTGAAATATTAAACCATAATGAGCTCTGTTTTAAGATAAATGCCTTATGATATAAAAGAAATCAGGTAGGGCAAAACCAACTTGGCATTTAGGAATCTTCAATTTTTTATAAGCAATACGAGGAGGTTTATTATTCCATAGAAATTTAGATAACAGTTTATCAATATCTTTATAAAATTTGAGTGGGAATTGAGTTGATATCATTGCAAGAGAATAAAATATTTTTGGGGCAATATTCATTTTAATAGATTCCATTTTCCCCTACCAGGAAAGATGAAGGGAGGACCATTTGGAAGTTTTTTGTTTAATATAATCAAGAATGAAATCTCACTTTAATTTCAAGGTAGCATGCAGGGATGATGAAAATAATATACCAAGGTATTTCAACTTGCTCTTTTGCCAAACAATATCCGGTGAAGGTAACATATCAGGAGTACATAGCATATTTAAAGGAAAAAATTCAGTTTTACTAACATTTAATTTATATCCTGATACAGCTGAATATTTAGAAATAATATCAAGCAAAAATGGTACAGACGATGCAGGATTACTAATAAATAATAACACATCATCAGCATATGCCAAAGTGTTAACAGTAACATCTTTGATAGTGATACCTTGAATATTTTCACACTTACGAATAAAATTAATAAATGGTTCAATTCCCAATAAAAATAAAAGAGGGGATAGGGGACAACCCTGACGTGTTCCTCTAAAAAGGGAAAATTGGTTAGAAATCTGACCATTAATAAACAATCGAGCAGTGTGAGCATAGTATAAAGTGGAAATCATACAAATAAAGGATGGTCTAAAATCAAAAGATAATAAAGTTTTAAATAAAAACTGCCAATGGATTTTATCAAAGACTTTTTCTGCATCTAATGCCATAACACCAGCAGGGACAAGGAGAGTGGAGCTTTGTTCAATAACATGTAATAACGTTCTAGTATTGTTAGCAGAGTATCTATTTTTCATAAAACCAGATTGGTCAGGGTGGATAATATAATGAAGGACAGGAGCTAACCTAGAGGCAAGGATTTTAGCATATAATTTACAATCCTGATTAATCAAAGAAAAGGGACGATAATTAGCGACAAGGGTAGGGTCTTTATCAGGTTTGGGAAGTACAACAATTAAGGCTTCTGAAAAAGAGCCCGAAATGGTACCTGAGGAACAAAAGTAAGAAAAAATCTGGTACAAATAAGGTAAGAGATGATTTTGAAATTCTTTATAAAATTCGGCAGGGATGCCATCAGGACCAGGAGATTTATTTTTTGGAAGTGATTTAATGGCAGCCAGGATTTCATCAGTAGTAATAGGTGAGTCTAACCCAAGTCTATCAGAGGGAGAAATATGAGGTAAATCAGAATAATTTAAAAAAGCGTCAATTATAGAGTCATCACAAAAATCTGGTTTATTATATAAGGTGGAATAAAAATGTAAAAATTCTTGAACAATATCATTGTGGGAAAGTGCAATTTTACCTTGAGGACCTTGAATGGAGGTAATCTGCGTTTTATCCCTTTTAATACGTAAATAATTAGCAAGGAGCTTATCAGACCTATTGGAATTAAAGCGAAATGTAGCATTGGACTTAGAAAGCTGGACCCCAGCCCTAGTACTACGAATAGCATTAAATTCATATCTAAGTTTTTGTAGTTTAAGTTTATATTGAGGATCACTAGAAGCAATAAATAAATGTTCAAAATGAGCTATTTGTTTTTCTAAAGATTGGATATTAGAACTAAATTTCTTATTCTCATGTGCCATAATAGAAATTGTAGAACCTCTGATATAGGCTTTAAATTCATCCCACCGATTAATAACAGAGGTAGAGTCTTCCAGATTGAATGTAAAATAATCCTGAATCGCTTGCTACAGCTTGGGTTTATGAGTGTCATTAAGGACAATGTCAGTATTCATACGCCATCTAGATTGCTTAGCAAAAGAAGACGAAACATTTAAAACAAAAGAAATCATGGCATGGTCTGATATGTCAATAGTACCAATGGTAGGATTATTTGCAAATTGAATGAGAGAGGGGGAAAGTAAAAAATAATCAATTCTGGAATGGGAATTATGAGGATTGGAGAAAAAAGAAAATTCCTTACCAGTGGAATAGTGTAATCTCCAAATGTCAGCTAACTTGGTGGTATGAAGAAAAGTCTTAAAGGCATGAAAAATCTGGGATGGTTGAAATCTAGAATTAGATAATCTATCTAGCAAGGGATCTGCAAAAACATTTGGGGCCCGATATAGGTACCAAATACCGGTCGGAAACGGCCGATTTCGGCCGTTTCCGACCGGTATTTGGCCTACTGAGATGTAGGGGACCTTTTTTTGTCCGATTCGGTATTTTACCGATTTGGTAAAATTACCGAATCGCAAAAATACCGAATCGGTAATTTTACCGATTTTTTAAATTTGGGATGTAGGTGGGACTACTTTCAGTCCCACAGGCCCTTCAGATTCGGTATTTTAACACCCAATCCAATTGGGTGTTAAAATACCGAATCCAGGTGTGCATGCACATGTGTGCATGCACACCTATGCCATGTGACAGACAGACATGCCCTTAGGGCATGTCTGTGTGCCACATGGCTCACATGCCTTTTTTTGGGGTGCTGGAGGGTGTCAAAGTGACACCCCCTGCACCCTTGTACAAATCGGTAATTACCGAAACGGTAATTACTGATTCGGTAATGCCCATTGATTCCTATGGGCTTCAAGGCCCATAGGAAGCAATGGGGGATACCGAATCGGTATTTACAGAATCGGTAAATACCGAATCTTACAGATTCGGTATTTACCAAATCTGAAATACCTACATCTCCCCCTCTCTAATTTACCACTTCATAAATACCGATTCGGTATGATTCGGTATTTATGAAGTGGTAAATGTAGATTTACCTACATCGGGCCCTAAGATCTCCCGCAAAAATCAAGGGAACTTTTCCCAACTTTAAAACTTCAGTTGTAACAGTAGCCCAAAAAACAGGGTCATCTGCTGTAGGGCCATAAACATTAAACAAAAAGAAAATAGAGTCATGAATTTTGATTTTAACTATAATATATCTGCCTTCAGAATCTGAAATCTTATTAAGAATTTGACAATGCAATCTTTTAGCAAAGAAAATAGCGACCCCATTCTTTTTACCTTTAGCAGGTGAGGAGAAAATAGAATCTACCCATTTTTTGTTCATATATTGTAAAACTTTATCTTCAACGTGCGTTTCTTGAACAAAACAAATATCAGCTTTACAACTACCTAAATAATCTAGAATTTCTGTACGTTTTATTGGGTGTCTTAAACCTTTTACATTTAGGGAAACAACTTTAATATTATGAATATTAGCCATTAAGATTTAAGAGGAAGGAAAGAAAGGAATCAGAACAAGAAGAAGGAAGAAAAAGACAGGTTAAAAGAGTAACTCCATGCGGAAAATAGGAAAGGGAGAAACATAAAAGAGAGAGGAAGGAACAAACAAGAAACATGAATAAAGACAAGGAAACGCACACCCGTTCCTCAAGCATGGCCAGTTACCGTTGGAGCCCATGAATACATTTATGCAGAGATGTGACACATGAAGTCAGACTATACCAATTCAAGAATTAGGATCTTGAGTATCCATGGATGGAGGAGCTTGTTGTTCAAGGAATAGTCAAAGTGTCGAAGATCTTCTGGGCGCTGAAAAGATTTGGAGACATTGTCTTTCCATACACGCATTGTAGAAGGATCAAAAAGTCCATACTTGAAACCAAGGCTCCTCAGCTGTGGACGAAGGGAAGAAAACTCTTTACGAATAGCCACAGTTTCTTTAGCAAAATCCTGGTGAATAAAGATTTTGGTTCCATTCACCAACAACAATGGAATTTCTCTCACAGCTTTTCGAATGAGAACCAAATGATGATGACGCAGCACCTTAAATATCATTTGCCTTGGCTTAGTATGTCGAGGATTCTGGTGTGACGGGACTCTATGGGCTTTGTCAATCTCAAATTTTTCTGAGAATTTAATATTCAAAAGACCAGGTAGCAGAGATTATAGATAGAGCCGACAATTTGTCCCTTCAACATCTTCAGGCAGATTAAAAATGCGAAGATGATATTGCCTATTGCGATTTTCCATGTCCAGCAGTTGAGTATGCATTGGAACAATTTTGGCCATTAAAGGTGTAAAAGCGTCCAGCTTGTTTTTGTTATCTTGAATTCTAATGACATTATCAGAAACCTTCATTGAAATGGAAGCCATATCTTTTCGAAAATTTTTGACTTCTGAGGCAATAGTGTCAGTATTCAGACGTAATGCTTTAATTTCCTCCAAAATTAGCGCAAGAGAAGGTTCTGAGGATTCTACCACCTTAGATTTGGTTGGAGGAGGAGAAACCTGCTGCTTCCTTTTATTAGTGGTTGAATGCTTAGAATCCATTTTGAGGTGAAAAAATATTCCCTAATACGTAGGACTAATAAAATGAAGAAAAACAACCTCAAAATGTGATAGAAATGTCGTAAATAGGGACAAAAACGTCAAAAAACTCTGCAAAACAACAGGTGCAGCAGCTAAATTGGACAGTAGGTGTGGCTAGGCCCAAGCAAGGCTCCGTCATATGTATTACTCCGCCCCCAGGCACTCAAAGCTGGCAATACCTGGAGGTGAAGCTGGGAGCAGGAACCATGGAGGCAGCAAAAACACTTCCGTCGAAGAAATTCGTCTGAAAAAGACTCCACAGGTAAGGAGTAGTATAAGGAGGCAAGCGGCGGTATTTTCGCCGACTTTGTGACAGAGAATCGTCGTTAAAACGAAATTATGGGCTGTGGTGTTCACGGAGCTCCGGTGGCGGCGGCCATCTTGGTTGATGCGCTCGCGCGTCTCCGGTCTAATGTGTGAGATTGCCTACTGTATTTATACTGGTTAGGCCTAATGTGACTTATGCGTAATGTGCAATGCCTTTACGTCTGTATTAGCTCTACATGTGTTTTCATGCTTAGGAGGTTGTTTTGCCTAGTATAGTTTATACTAGTGAGTTATGTGTCCCTGCGTGATCTATGCCTATGGTGATAAGTATTGCGTAGTGTATACCTACCTTTTACCAGTGGTTACTGGTTGTGTTCTACAATTGTTATTTTGTGCTATTTCTACTAAGTGCTATTCCTACTAAGTGTTGATCCTGACAGTGGCTCATGTGGCCCTGTCCTGTGTAAATAATCCCTTGTGCATATTGCCCGTGCCAGTTGGCACAAGGTATATTGTGTGATTACTATCTGATGTGTTTTGGAGAATACAAAAGTTATTTTTATATAACCTTGTGTGGAGTTCTTTTTGTAGTGTGCCTGGGATGTTGTTGCTGTGTGCGTGCGCAAATGCTTTACACATTACCTCCGGGATAAGCCTGTCTGCTCGTGCCAAGCTACCAAGGGGGTGAGCAGGGTTATCATTGGCGTGTAACTCCCTTGCCCTGACTAGAGTGGTGGTTTCTGTCTGGCTTTGGCGCAAACCTTAGCCAACCAGAAATCCCAGTTCTAAAAGATAGATAAATAGATAGATAGATAGATAGATGGATAGATATTTGGATAGATAGATAGATAGATAGATAGATAGATAGATAGATAGATAGATAGATAGATAGATAGATAGATAGATAGATAGATAGATAGATAGATAGATAAACCTAGGTTGAATAAGAAGCTCTGTTTATCGCAAGTGTAGCATCTTAAACATGATTTGCAGTACTTACATACAACATTATTGTGTATAAGGTCCAAGCAAGTGGCAGGGAGTATCTATTAGTATTACTGTTTTCCAATTTCACAGGTACAACAGCTGCAACCATTTTTTCTCAGTCTGGGATACAGGGCCTACATCCCACATTCAGCCTCCACAGTAGTTTTGACTCCTCAATAACAATATCACCCTAGTGTACTTTTTGTATTGTTAAAGCCATAACCAGCAGCACAATGCTTCTTACACTCCTCTTCCACATATGCCTGCATTCACCTCCAAATATTCAATGAATATCTGCAGACAAATATTGCCAATTAATACTTATATAAAATTCTTCCACTCCCCCCTTTTCCAGGACATACTTACTGGTAGTTGGGAGGTAGCCACACATAGCGTATGCCAATGGAATGACAAAAGCACTCAAAATGGAAAACATGGTCGCTCCTTTCCCACCTGGATCACACCCAGAGGCAGGAACCCTGGTTCTCCCTCTAGCCAAGTCTACCCTGCCATGCTCCTCAGTGCTCTCAACCCCTGCCTCTGCTCGCCACACTGCTGCCACTCCACACCACACAACATCCCAAGCACACCACTCCCATGTAAATAGCACTCATCACCCCATATGCTCACACTCACAGATGCCAGACACCCACTCACACAGCCCGTGCATGCTTCTCAACACTTGCTTGCTCACCAAACATGCCACGGAGATAAGAGACTTACTTCATGAACACACTCCAAACCAGTTCTTCCTCATGGAAACAAAGTTGAACCCAACCTTTGCAACAGACATAACTGCACTTTTCCCTGCTGGCTATAAGATTGGCAGGCAAGACCATCAGCACATGCCTGGAGGTGAAGTCGCCATCTGTTATATGGCCATCAGGGTCATTGTCCACACTGCTAAGTTAGCATGAGCTTTGCTGCCATGATGCTGCTTTTGCTCACGTTACTACATGACTTTATTTATGACTTTCACATGAGAACTATCTGCTTTTCGCGTTCTCTGCTAGTTCCTGGAGTTTAGTCTGAGCACGATGTGCAAAGTTGATAAACAGTGCCCCATGTCATTCTGTAAACTCATGCTTTGATATTATAAGGATGCATGTTGTTCAAAAACACAATTGGAGAGAGGCCTTTCCATGGAGAAGAGCTGTGCTATTCCTACATAATGTAAGCCTTCCATCTAGGCTTTAAGGTATGGGTTCAGCTGAGAAAGCCCAGATATATTTTACATAATAAAGCTTTTTCGAGTCAAGGGGAGGGTGGTTAGGCCTTATGGTCCTTGTTTCCCCTGTCTGTATATGATGACATCCCCTTAATATTCTATGGAATTATAAAAATGCTAATTGTTCGGAGTTTATGCATTTCGCTGCTGGTAGTGGCTCGTATACTGCATTATAGAGAATAAACATTTTAAACTATTACAGTGACTCTGCCAATTCTTATTGCCGACAAGCTCGAGTGAGTGAGCAAAAGGTTATGTCTTGCTACCACAATTCCTGAGAGAGTCAGGAGTGTTGTGTTCTGGGGTTTCTAATCATTTGTAGCTTTGTGATTATTTAGGAGAACGTATGAGACACTCTAGCTAGTCGTTTTTGGGACTTTGGGTACTATGGTGGTAGGAAGGTACAACCCCTATACACTGAGGTCCTGTTTTCCTGTGCATAGTTCTGAGTATGTGCAGAATCCCTGCAACATATCATATTCAAAGATACCATCAGTTGTACTGCCTAGGCAGACACCTCCACCAGCTACATGGAACACCGCACTTTCAAGATACATATCACAGCCAACTTCTCCCTGGGAAGAAACCCTCTTATACAGCCCACAAGAACCCAGCAACAATTAAGTGAGCAGAATCATGAATCACCTCCATACAACATCTTAGATCCTCAACCGGACCCCCATCACGACTGCAATTTAACTCCCATCATGGCCGGAGAATGAACCCTGACTCTGTGACCCACTGTCATCACCGTGGAAATCACTGCTACCATGAAGACCATCCAATCGGGCCCACCTGGTCCTTACCCTCACCACTCCTTCCCCAAAGGACATCTACTAATTATCAAGGCACTAGCATCCATCATCAATGCCTCTATCAACTCAGCCACATTCCCAGACACCTTGAAACATGCCACCATCATGCCCCTGCTCAAGAAAGTTTCTTCTGACCTAGCCACACTTTCAAACTACAGACCGATCTATGATACCTAGCAAAGGTTTTGGAGAAACTAATCAACCAATGTCTTGCTATCAACCTTAGCACCCACCATCCCCTTGATATCACACGGCCAGATTCAGGCCCAACCACAGTACTCAAACAGCACTCATTGCAGCCTCAGATGACAAACACAGGATCCTTGACATAGGAGACACAGGACCTCTCATTATCCTGAAACTCTCTGTAGCATTTGATATGGTCTCACACCCCATCCTCATCAATCGACTGAATAGGATTAGCATACAAAGACCTGCTCTTCACTGGATGTGCTTCTTTGTAAAGAATAGAACACAAGCTGTCAGCCAGGCACCATCATTCTCGAAAGCCTTTATACTCATCTGTGCAGTGATTGAAGGTTCATCCCTCAACTCCACTCTCCTCAGCGCATTGATGATCCCTCTGGCCAACGTCATCCATGCACAAAACATCAACGTCCTCTTGTACACCATCGATACACAATTCACACTCGCTCGCTCAGATAAGACCTGTATCAAGAGGATCAAGTTTAGCACACACATGACAGCTCAAGCTCAACACAGATAAGACAAAAGTAGTAATCTTCAGCAAGAGCACCTCACCATGGGACTCCAACTGGTGGCTTGCAGAACTCGTTCCCACACAAACACCCAGCACCTACACTAGGAACCTTGGAATAATCATTGACAGCAAACTGTTGCTGTAACCTGCTGTCCGCACACACTGAAGATGCTGAGGAAAATCTTCAAATGGCTCCCAAGCAACTCAAGAAAAAATGTCACTTATTACGTACTCACTAGCAAGTTGGACTACAGGAACACTCTCTATGCCGGGATCACAAAGTAACTCAGTAGAAGACTACAAACCATTCCGAATTTGGCAACAAGCTCATCCTCAACATTGTACACTGAACTCACATCACACCAGCCTCAGGGAGATCCACTGGTTCCTGATACATAAATGTGGTCATTTCAAACGTCTAACACAAATTTTCAAGGCATAAAACTACTTAGGCCCCACTTACCCAAACACTCACATCTCCTTCTATCAACCACACCTGCTCTGCAGGACTCCTACTCGCACACCTCCCAAACATACACAGAACCAGATCAGGAGGACAAACATTATCTCACATTGCTCCTAAGGCCTGGAACAGCCTCCTAATCCACATCAGAGCTTCATGCTCTCTTCTTGAATTATGTAAGAATCTGAAGACCTGGCTTTCCAATTAACCAATCTACCCTAGGATGGTCTAAACACACACACCTGCTAGGCACCAGCATACCCTTGCTGGTAAATAATGTGCTTTACAAATACACATAATGTAACATAACATTCCTTCCTTAGAAAACTATTTGTGAGAATAGAAAAAAGTACAAGACAAGGAAAAATATGTGCCTAGCTGACGGTACTCTATTTCACAAGCATCCATTGCATTTAGAGATTTTC
Organism: Lissotriton vulgaris; assembly: GCF_964263255.1. Taxonomy (NCBI): domain Eukaryota; kingdom Metazoa; phylum Chordata; class Amphibia; order Caudata; family Salamandridae; genus Lissotriton; species Lissotriton vulgaris. The sequence continues at coordinate 1,178,868,421 of NC_141694.1, read as the reverse complement.
AACTAATATTAATTTGAGGATGGTTTAGAGGGAAACGTATCAACAGGAATTTCATTTCAGATTCACTGTGCAATATAGCACAACACTGATTTTAGCACCCGTAGCTTTTCCACACTGAAAATTCTGCAATAACGGCCCCATGCTGTGCACAAAAGCATGCAGTCATTTCGTTTTTTTCAACCTGCTCTTGCACAGCTTTCCCTCATGTTTTCCTGTTCCTAGTCCTATGCCCTTTGCAACTCAACCCCATTTTGACCTCAATCCCACCTTTTCTTCACTTTCATTGTATTGCTTTCTCACTTTCTCTGGGTGTTACATTTACATATTGTGTGCGCTTTTAGATACTTTTTTGAACTTTGTTTTTTCCTACCCTCCTTACCTGTTGTCTCCTGATTCCCTTCTCATCCCAGTCCCGCTATGGCAGAAACAGACAGCAATGCTGCTGCAGCAATGCCTGCTACAGGAGCATCCGCCACCCACACCCCTAGTCGCCGATGGCAACGAGGGGGGGTGCAGCCCCACCCTATATTTGGTGAGGCAGAAGTGGCCACATTTGTGTTCTGGGCACAGAACCACCTTCCCTGCATGTTGACAGCAGGCTTCAAGTCCCATGCCATACATTTATTCTTCAATAGGTTACGTACCTCTTCCTGCAATCCAGTATACCTTGCTACCAGAGTGGGAGCGAACAACTGAGTATATGTTTGATCATATTGCTTGATAAAGTTTTGCAGCACACAGCCACCCATCAGTGATACTTGTATACTTGTTAGTTACTACCCTTTTTCTACCCTCTGCAAACATTGACAACTAATGGTGTCTGTCAACAACATACCCAAAAACCACAATCTGTCTTTCCCAAGAACAACTTAATTACTGAGTTCATAACTTAAACCTGAATAGATTAGCAATGTCTACTACCTCCCTTAATCTTCCCAAAGGTTGTTACAGGGTTTTCCAAAGGGCCTTTTTAATGATAATGGTAGTGGGCTAGCGCTAACAGGAAAGAGATCGCAAAACAAGCTCTCACCTATTCCTAATGATGAACTCCAACGCAAGGTGAACTCCAACGCAAGGTGAACTCCTTCCCACACAAACACCCAGCACCTACACTAGGTACCTTGGAATAATCATTGACAGCAAACTGTTGCTCTAACCTGCTGTCCGCACACACTGAAGATGCTGAGGAAAATCTTCAAATTGCTCCCAAGCAAGTCAAGAAAAAATGTCACTTATTCCCTACTCACTAGCAAGTTGGACTACAGGAACACTCTCTATGCAGGAATCACAAAGTAACTCAGTAGAAGACTACAAACCATTCCGAATTTGGCAACAAGCTCATCCTCAACATCGTACACTGAACTCACATCACACCAGCCTCAGGGAGATCCACTGGCTCCTGATACATAAATGTGGTCATTTCAAACGTCTAACACACATTTTCAAGGCATAAAAATACTTAGGCCCCACTTATCCAAACACTCACATCTCCTTCTATCAACCACACCTGCTCTGCAGGACTCCTACTTGCACACCTCCCACACATACACAGAACCAGATCAGGAGGACAGACATTATCTCACATTGCTCCTGAGGCCTGGAACAGCCTCCTAATCCACATCAGAGCTTCATGCTCTCTTCTTGAATTATGTAAGAATCTGAAGACCTGGCTTTCCACTTAACCATTCTACCCTAGGATGATCTAAACACACACACCTGCTAGGCACCAGCATACCCTTTCTGGTAAATAATGTGCTTTACAAATACACATAATGTAACATAACAACGCAAGGTGAACTCCAACAGTAGAATTATTCAGGAGGAATATCAATCATAGCAGCTAGACTGATAGAAAAAACAGAGTTAGTGGATAAGCCAAAATTGGGATCCCCATGACAAAAACATCAAACAACTAGCAAGCAATCTGGGAAGCTAGAACTTAATTTATTAAAAAATGTAAATTAAATATACAAAAACCGCATGTCAAACAAGTACGGACTCAGGAGCAGGTTATTCCATGTTGGGTAGATTTTGTAAGCAACACAGGGCCTGGTTCACAAAGGTAAAATTACTCTTCTGGTGTTACTTAACCCTTGCAGTGTAAGTTTACTACTAGTAACTTTTTTTCATCAGTAACTTTATAAGGAGTAACTTTGCTAGTAGTAACTCCTATTACTTTAAAAAGAGTTACTACGTGTTAGTTGCTCGTAGCACAGTTAAACTGCAAGAGTAAACCTACACCAAAAGTGTAACTTTACCTTTGTGAATCAGACCACAGTGCACACTAGTACTACCTATCCTCAGACAGACACTGTTCTAAGGCTCTGCACTATGATGATCCCCCCTTCATGCCTAGGTGGACAGTAGGACTTACATGGGCTATTGTTTAGTGGGTGTCATTTTAACCCTGGCAAGTATGTGATCAATTTACAGTGTCAATTATTAAGTCACACCTCAATAGATCACACAACCTGGGGAAAGATAGTTAGGGTTTTCCTGAATGGATGGGAAGGGGAAGTTGGGGAAAGGTGAGTCACAGACCAATACAACATTTATCAAGGGGATGAGCTGCACATCACATCTGTTGTGGAAGGAAGAGGACAGTTCAGTTGCCAAATGCAAATAGCCTCCTAAGCCATCAGAGTCCTCAGTTAATTAATTGTTATGTTGCCTAGGGTTGAAAAATGTAAAATAGGTGAGGCTCACACAGTTACAAAAATGCTGTTACTAAGAAAAGCAAAATTCTTCTGTGTATAAGTGTCAAAATGGATGGTGCATCTGCAGTTTTCGTCACCGAATGTCTGTCTTGGGTGCAGGACTGAAGCGGTAGGTCTCAGGGTAAGCCTCATCATTGATGAGGAATCAGAGGGCAGAGCATAGGCTGGTTCAGTCATGTGTGATTAACTGAGAAGTAGGAACAATTTCGTACCATCAATCCCAGGCAAGTGCTGCCTGTACCTGGCTGATCAATCTAACATATGTCGATAACGTTTAGCTGTGTGCATCCATCATGCAAAATGTCCACTGATCATCCCCCGAACACCTCAACCACTTAATTAGAGTTTGACATTGGAGCAAGTACTCTGCATTTTCCTAGTCAATGCACCTCTTTCCATTCCACAGGAGTAGGCCTCTTTGAGTCATGTTAGCTGCCACTGAATTAGATATCCATTGTTCCCAACTTCCTTCTTCTGGCTGTTGTGGGTGTCCTGTCCTGACTCCTGTCCCAAATGAGATAGAAATAAGCCGGTAGATGCATCAAAGTTGTCATTTGCGATTCCTTATTTGCGAAAAATAAGGAATCGCAAATAAGGAATCGCAAATGGCAATGCATCAATAATTTCGCAATTTTATTGAGATTCGGTAAAAATCGCAATTTTTACCGAATCCCAATAAAATTGCGAGTTTCAAATAGCGAATTCGCAATTCCCATTCATTCCTATGGGCTGAAATGCCCATAGGAATGAATGGGAATTGCGAATTCGCAATTTGAAATCGGAATGCAACAAAGCCTTTCAAGGGTGGAGAGGGGGGTCCAAAGGACCCCCCCCTGCACCCATGAAATGCACTTTTACATGTGAGTTACATACACACATGTCCTAAGGACATGTGTGTCTGTAACGTAGACGTTTAAAAAATGCATTTTTATGCGTTTTTACACATTTTTGCAAATTACCACGAAGTTCAACTTCGTGGTAATTTGCATTTGCAATTTGCAAAATCGCAAATGTTGTGAGGATGATGCATTGCATTTAAGGAATCGCAAATTTGCGATTCCTTAAAAGCAATCGCATTTTTGGAACTCGCAAAAAATAGCGAATTTCCAAAAATGCTTGATGCATCCCAGAAACCAATTTAGGAAGTGCAAACGGCCGATTTTTGCGAATCGCACCGTTTGCACTTCCTAAAAAGGTTGATGCATCTAGGCAATAGAATTTATAAACAACACATTTAAAAGAAATTGGTAAATAACCTGACCTGACTCAGAAGAACCTATAAAAAAAGAACTGGACAATAGGTCTATGTAAGCGAATATAGCATTTCCAGAATGGGCGGATGTGCTTTTTCACACATTGCTGCGAAATGTTGGAATGAACTACCGATCAGCCTCAGACTCACGGACTCCTACCCCACCTTCAAGAAAAAACTAAAAACCGCACTATTCCCTACTTCTGAATAATCAATAGGCTCCCAGGTTAATGCCTTGGTTTTACTGTTATTTTTTTGCAGCGCCGTGATATCCTCGTAGAATGAATGTCGCGCTTTACAAGTACACCTAACAATAACAATAACAATAACAATAACAATAGTGAAATGTGAAAGCCAAGCCTTCAGGCAGAATCAACCTCGGGTATCAAACATTACAATTCAAGTTTAAAATCTAGTTCAAGTTAACACCCTCTCAGCTACCATATGAATCAATCAGTATATTTTACTCCTTGGTTCAATAGTTCCCTGTTCCAAGTATGTTTTCCCATGGAAATAAAATAATATAAAATACTGATGAGTAGTCTTGTATAATGATCCTTACTGGCAGCCAAGGTACAACATGAAAAAAGAGGGATAGGGATGGGAGGCATTGTCTTCATATCTTTTGGTGAATGGAGTCTTCTTGTATGCACACTGGTCCACTGCATATATGTGAAATGAGGCATCATTAGGCAGACCACAAATATATAAATGTTCTTCTATATAATGTTTTCTTTTACAAAGCACTTCAACAATATATGCATGTTCTGTTGTGGGTCGCTTGGTAGGGAAGTAGAGTCCTTCCTCAAACTCAGGTGGTTCACCCACAAGTTCATCAGTTAACACACTTGAGTCTTGCCAGTTGCCATCATACTCCTCCTGTGATGTTTCAGATACATTGCAATTATTTGGTTTGAAGTGTCTGTTCATTTTAATCATGGTCAATCTCTCCACATCTTGAAGTGAGAGACTGGTCCTTCTAACTGTGACAACTGCACCAGCTGCACTGAACACACGGTCAGAAGACTCACTGGCTAACAGACAAGCCAGATACGTCAATGCCAGCTTGCTGAGTTCTGATCATTGCCACATCTTCCCATTCCAAATCACCAATGGATGTTGATCCTAGTAGACCCCTTTTGGGTCATCCAGAAAGTCTTGGACCATCTGTTGAATGATGATTGGTGCTGCCAATTGCTTGACCTCTGTTGCATTCACCTTTGCACTTAAATTAAGCTCTGCCACTTGAAACCAAGCTATTGCAGAGGTTGGGTTAGATTTGTCTGTTGCTGGTGATGGTGTTGGCAGTGAGACAACAGAACTGCCCTCTCTGGAGATTGAGGCCTGCATGCTAGAATGTCTGCCGGGGCCTCTAACTTCCAGTCGTTCTTCATCCATGTCTCTCGCTTGATCGACAATCCAAGATTGAAAGCTGAAACATCCCCTTCTGAAAAAGTGGCAAGTATTTCTTGTACTGTAGATCAATTATTGAGGTGCATTTGTACTCTTTGGAGGACATGATCTATTTTTGCAGCCAAGTGAAGGCTTAAGATTTAGGCTAACTCATATGCTTCTTCATTCACTTTTTTTTATTTATAAGTAAGTGCATGATATCAAAATTACATGTATCAAAGTTCATCTTTCAATAGCAATTTAATGCATATACAGAAAATCATTTATCAAAACATCTATTTCTTAGCTACATGTACCATTCACTGCTTGACTCAGCGTACTGTTCTCCTTGCTGACTACCTGTGTGAAACCTTAAAATGCATTTGTTTCAGGCACTTGACTATCCTCCATTTGTCCAACTCCATTGTCATACTTTTCCAACTTGCATCCCCTCCTTTTTGAAGGTCATAGTCAGCGGTCGATCTGTACTGCTCAAACAGTTGTTGCAGCATGTAGTAGTGCGAGTTCCAACATGCTGCCAACCCCTGTATGTGGCTTTTAGCTGGTACTCTATTAGCAAGTTGAGTAATCCTGAACTGCTTCCAAACTTTAAAAGAATTACTGAAATGAGTACAGGTTTTCGACAGGTGGGTAATAGGTTGCTGACTATATCTTCTTTTTGGAGAAAGTCCAGCACAATCAAGTTGATGCAATGCACACAGGACCCTGAAATAAAAACCACGTGCCATGGCTCTGATTATATTACTGCCATTGTTGTGTATCAAAACCATTTCTGAGAATTCTGGGTTGAAAACATTCAATTACCTTGCTATTAAACCCTTCCAAGATGTTAACAGTAGTATGAGGTTTCTCAATGGCAAACATTGTTACTGTTGCATGCCAAAGAAAACCCTTAAGACTTGCTTCAGTGCTGAGACCTGTAGATAGCTGTTGCCCAATCCCCACAAAAAAGATCCAGTGTGCCGTGATACATATGCAATGAGTTGCTTGGCAGCTGGCCCACATGCCAGGTCATGTGGATAGTCTGAACAACACGCTGTTGCATAGCTTGTTCAATCAATTGCAGCACATCAAGAAGGAGCACTGCAACAGCAACTCTGGCAAAATAGGTCCGCTGGGAAACTTCAATTTTTTGCAGATGGTCAGCACAAATTCTAAAAATCCCACTCCTTCCTTAAGAGGCAAAGGGAGGAGGTGCAGCAGTAACATTTTAGCCAGCTTTACATTGTAAAAGTGTGCTTTTGGGTGGTTGCTTTCATAGGCTCTTCCTGGCTAAACATGCCCATAGTAGTTGCTTGGATTTTTCTTCTTTTGTTGTGGCCTTGACACAGGAGATTTCTGTCTGTCAGAAGGTGGTAGACTCAATGTTTTGCCTTTCTGGGAATCACTATATGCAGCAGTATTTGCATCTGAGTCTTGTCCACTTTGAGGTTGCTGATGAAGGTGATGCTGGCACACTACGGGGAAACACAGTGAAGCAGGGCTGCTTTCTGTAATGCCATCACCCTCTTAATTCTCATGACCAACTTCTTCTTCTATCACAGTGACCCGAATTGATTCCCCTCTCTTATTGCCATCAACAACAGCTATCTTTTACAGGTGCTTCTTCTACTGGATAGTATGAAGGTTTTTCAGATGGAACGTTTGGCCTTTAATACCATAGTGTGGATGTGGATTTACTCTGCGAGCACTTGTGTGGCAAATGGAGCATATTGCAAAGTTATCCGCCTACTTGCTAATCAAAAAGAAGTTCCAAACTGGGTAGGATAACTTTTTAAGTATGCCGCTGCCAATGCCTGAAGAACTGGAGGTAGGTGGGTGTATAGTTTGCCTGGCTATTGGTTGTAATTCTACTGTGGTAGTGGAGGATGCCAATCTCAAATATGGGAGCTGGCGGTGGTGGTGGAACCATATCCCTCTGAGCAGTTTGAAAAGAAGGGGTCATTTTGGTGTCCTCTGAGCCAACCTTCAAAGTGACAATCACTGGCTCATCATCACTTTCACTTTTCATATTTTTAAGGCTTTCAGGAACTTTCCTTTTCACTGTCTCTTGTGGCGGGCCTTGGACTCGGCCGGGGTATCCAATCCATGTCCAGTTCATCAGAAGGGAGTCTTAGATAAAATGGTGGAGTAACCTTTATTTTTCTTCCTGGAGATCATGAAGCTAATGGTAAAAGAGCAACATACTGCTCAGCAGGAAGCTCAACCTCCTGTTTTGCTCCAAATTCAGAAAGAACTGTTGCTCGCTGAGGCTGCTGTAGTCCAGTTTTCTGTGACACGTGGATACATTGCGGCAGAGACAAATCCAGTTCAGACTCATTGCTCGTCACCATGTCTGTAGTGTCTGCATCCCTGAGAGACATGTGGGTGGCCTTAGGTTGGGGTGGCACCATTGATGCGGGAGTGCTACTCCCAGCCTTTTGCTACCCATAGAAGGGTACACCATGTTTCCTGAAAAAGGAGGAGGATGGCATGCTAGCAGTGGCAATCTTCTTCTCCTCTTCACTGTCCCCTTTCTTGGCAGGAACACCCTTCTTTGGGGCCATCTTCAAGTTTTAGCTCTGGCAGTGGCTACTTAGCAGCACATGCAAAGCAGAGGAGAACTCAGGTGGTGTTATTGCTGGCCTTCTGTCACGCAGTACTGAGTGGGATGTCTCTTGTACACATATAGCAAACAAACAAGAAAGAAAATCAGCGAAATGTGACTTTTGCAATTTGAATCAACAGACGATATAATTTAGTGAGGTCTTCATAGATAATTAACAATAGTGTATCCATTCCAAACATAATAATTCCATAACAAACAGACTGAAAATGTAACCTTATGTGGCTCTAAAGCCTATGAGGCACCTGTGGCAAGCAGGGGGTGTAGGGTAAAATGGAATATTCTCAACAAAATTATTGCTGGTGTGCAGTGCGCTTATGGCCTATTTTGAGACATCTATGTCAGGGAGTAAGTGCAGCGGAAAATGGAATAGTTATTTTAAAAAATATCACTGGTGTACATCTATGGGCTATGAGACACCTATGTCAAGAAGGAGCTCATCGGAAAATAGAATAATTCTTAAAATAAATATTGCTGGTGTGCACTTACGGCCAATGATGCACCTAAGGCCGGCAGTGGGTGCTAGAAAAATCAAATAATTGAAAAAAGCTGCTGGTGTCCCCTTAGGGACTATGAGAACTCCTATCGGGTGGACAAGTAGACACTGTGTAAAATATTTTTTTTTTTAAAAACACTGTACTGCAATCATACTTCAGCACATTCTATTCAAAGCAGGGAAAAAAGAAAACAATTAGCAAAAAACAAAAAGGCATAGGCCTCTTCTATATCAATGTTCCTAGAAAAAGTCTTTGAAAAGTGGAAGAAAAGGATTTGAATACACACTGACAACGATAAATGGCTGCCATCTAAATGTTCAAAACAAAAAGAAAGAAGGCATGGCCAGCAAAGAACACATGGAGGCCTAAGGCAAAAGAAAACTGACTTTGAAAATCGTCGCTGGCCACATGTTCACAAAAACAAGAAAGAAGGTACGGGCAACAAAGAACACATGGAACCCTATGGCAAATGCACACTGGCTACACAAAATGGCCACCAGGGGCAAGATCATGGACAACAAAATAAACATTGCCGCCTATGGAAAAAGCTAACTGAATACACAAGATGGCCGTCTGCCACATGTTTACTACTACAAGCAAAAACGCATGGATAAAAACAGAACACATAGAGGATGATGTTAACCATGTTTCAGTTAATAGTAGCGCAGCAACATTAGTGATTTTCATGAGATCATTATCTAAGCGGAGTGCTTAAGTAGTCAATGAGCTTTAGTATAATTCATCTTAAGCATGCCCAGGTAGGGATGAGTGTTTCTAGGTTTCGGTATGGCTATCTTTAGATTTAGAGGTCTGCAGTAATGTGATAGCTAGCTGCCCGATATGTATCATTGTTTCACATTAAGATGTCATCAGACCTCCCTTGTAGCTGCTTTGAAAATTCAGCAGAAGGGGTGGGAAATTAGGCATAATGATTAAGCCATTGTCACAGTAAGCCATGGATAGGCACTTACTGGTTTGGCCTTGACACACTTTAAACAAGCCTGCAGCACATATAAATTTCAGTAACCCGAGTCATCCCTCGCTCAAAAAGACTAGACTACAGCTGTGGTAAAAAAAGGTAAGTCAAAACAAAGGATATACTGCCCCCTCAGTATCAAGAATAAATGAAACACAGGGAACTACCAGGAGTGGCAGCCCTGAGGGAAGTCTAAGCAGCAGCCTCTAAATAGAAGGCCATCACCTGATACATACCGTGCTGAAAGACTAGAACATAGCTGTTGTAAAGATAAGTCAAAATGGTGGCTTAAGAGAATAATGAGAGGTTGTGTGTACTCTCTAACTCTTTCATTAGTCTGAGTATAGATTAATAGTTGGGTTGGAACATACTCAGTTTCATCAAAGCAAAGTATTCTACCATAATGAAATTCAGAAGTATCAGAGTACAATAAACATTAGTTCCCTCAGAGAAACATATGTTGCCCGCCAAAGCGTAAATGAAGGATACAAAGGAGCTTACCAAGCGTTCTTTAACATGAATATTATGGTTCTAAAAGTGCTAGTTTTGCAATTCAAATGGTGTTAGTGTTCCTTGATCTAACATAGTAATACAGTAATTCCTACAAATACTGCAGGTCAACATTGTCATTACCTATCCCAGTTGATTAGTTTGGTGTAAAAATGTTTGGGTCACACAGTTGTTTTTACTCCTCTGTTAAGGCTGGATGTGAAACAACATTGGAACCAATATTTACCCATAGGAGTCACCTTGGCACTTGCTTATTCATGTGTCAGGAGAATATATTTGAGTACCTTCCCATGAAAACTAGATGTTCTTTGAATCATTATCTTTATGCATTCCTTGCACCTGTTTTCTTCTGGAGTGCCAAACCTGCCAGAGGCAAGCACCTTCTCTATTTTTCATGCATTTTAATTGAGGACTAATTAGGCCCAAAAACCATTACATTATCCAACATTGTCTCTTATAGTCATGTTAGCCTGATGCTCTGTTTAGGGAGGGAAGAGGTTAGAAATTGTATAGAAGAGTGCATAATATTGCCAACATATTATTGTAATCTTTCTGCTTACAGTTGTGTTACAGATATGATTAATGTGCAAATTATGTTGTTTTGAAATCCAGCTTTTTTCTACCTAGCATGGTGCTAATCCTGAAAATAGAATAAAAAAGTGCTACCAAGACAGATAATTTTTGCTTCGCAGCTTGTATTCCACTTTTATATACTGAGAGATACAATCTGATTAGCATTCACCCCTTTTCGGACGTTTCATATTAGGGAAGGCTGTCTTGCCCAGTGACTAGAGTATTGACCTGTGGTACTGGCCTCCCAGGTAAAAGTCATGGCTTTACCCACTTCTCACAGTAGGTCACAGGATCAGTTCAGTTTGCACACTCTGAGGTGTAGTAAGTTTCCTTTTGGGCCCACTTTGGTTCTTCCTTAGTTTCAGATTTCACACATTTTAGACTACCTTTGCTTTGAAAAGCCACACATAGCACATTTATTTTGTGCCATGATAATATTTTCAGAATACCCTGCACGTTATTCTTAAGTTCCCCTCTGGATTCAATGAAACATTTTGTACAAGGTCAAACAACATGATGAACTGTTTTTCTTGTGCCTGGTCTGCAGCGTCTCCTAACTTTTAGATACAACACAGTGGCACAGCTGCTGTTTTGCAACACAGTAGTTTTTATGATATAAACCATAACAGGCAGCTTGGAGAAAAGAGGGGAGAATTGTAGCAGAGGGGAATGGTCTTAGAACAAGCTCACCAGTCTTGCGTAAACTGAGTTTACACCTATGATGTGCACCACATTACTACAAATACCATATATGGCGTCTGGGGCGAATCCCAGAGATCACTGATTCCCTGTGCTCAAGTACTAAGCATAGGCCTAGACAGATATATCAGTTGCTGTGGTAAGGCTTTTCATTGTATATAACTCTAATAACTTTTTGTAAGCTTTCCTTGTGTCTTTCTTTGGTTTAATATGAACATGCATGAGTCAGAAACGAAAAGTGATGATCTCTTTCCACAGTTTCCTTGGGAACTGGTGAGTCATGTTCTAGGTTGCCAATTCCACTTGTTTTCTGGGAAGATTAGGAGGGCAGTTGAGGCACAGTCAGCTAGTTAGATTTGGGCTCATAGGTACTGATGTGGTATGGTGATTCAGTTCCTACAATCTGACGTCCTGTGATCCCAGGCAAAGTTCTGTTTCTAAGCAGAATCCCTGTAACATGGTGCCACCAACGATGGTCTGGTACTTCTTCAGAAAGTCTCCTGAGTAGAACTTGTTCATGCCCATAATAGCCCTTACACCTACCACCAGCATTTTAGGAAGATCCTCATTTTTCTGTTGGTTGTTCAAGCTTGAACCTTTAAAAGAATAACTCATTTTTGAGTGTGCATGTTGTTTCCATTGCTGTTCTGATCACTGCAGCACCAACCTGTCCCCTTTGCAGACAACTGCAGACCTGCAGCCCATGCACATGTAATTTTACATTGCCTTACTAATGCGTCTGGTGACTTTATTTCTGTGGTTGAAGCCCACAATGGCTATCGCTTTGAAGTCTTTTATTCTTGGGTTCATTTTCCAGCTATTGATGCTAATGCCAACACATTTCATGAAAACTCAAATGTTGTTCCACTACAAGCATACTGGGCATATATGCTCTTAGAAATACTACTTTCATATTGGGAACATCAGACTTGGATCAGTGGTGCTGTTATACATATACTTCCAAACACATAGATTCAATCCTATTTTTGTATTTCTATATATATTGTGATTGCTCATGTAATGTGCACAGATAAGGGGATGTTAATCCAGGAGGTTTCCAGGAGGAACACTATGTGTTTTTAAAATACCCCTCACACACTATGAATCCTATAGTGTCATGCTTCACCATGGGGGTCTTCCCGTCCCTATACTGGTCAGGGCATGCTGCGACCGACAACTACGTGGGAGCACTATTTTTTGTGATAAGCTATGAGTGGTGTAGGAAATGGGAGTGGTAGGGAGTGTGGTGACTATAGAAAAAAACCTTAAAAATGTCTTGGCTAGTAGAAAAAATACATTTTATTCGCTTCTCCAGCTGGAAACATTAAAATGGGGAAGGTAGGGTGTCTTTAATCTGCTCCCCCCGGTCGACATGTTTCGTAAGCAGTCCCCCCTGCTTTACTCATCAGGACCATATGTGATCCCTACTACACTCAAAATATTTGAAATATATGTAATATGCCTATTTTCCTAAAACAGATTGCAAAAATAGGCTAATCTGTTTGTAAAAGGGTAAATATTGCCCCTTACAAAAAATTGACCATTGGCTCTATAGTTTCTTATTTAAACTGGCCCCATGAGCTCTCCACAGAGGGGAGGGTTCTTCCAATGGTAAACAATGACCTAGGATACGTCCTCTCCTTGCCACTGGCCTCCGTGCTGCTCCGGACCTAGGTCATTATTTACCATTGGAAAAACCCTCCCCTCCGTGGCGAGCTCATGGGTCCAGTTTCAATAAGAAACTATAGAGCCAATGGACAATTTTTTGTAAGGGGCAATATTTACCCTTTTCCAAACAGATTAGCCTATTTTTGCAATCTGTTTTAGGAAAACAGGCATATTACATATATTTAGATTATTTTGAGTGTAGTAGGGATCACATATGGTCCTGATGAGTAAAACAAGGGGGACTGCTTACTAAACATGTCGACCGGGGAGGGCATATTAAAGACACCCTACCTAACCCCATTTTAATGTTTCCAGCTGGAGAAGCGTATAAAATGCATTTTTTCTACTAGCCAGGACATTTTTAAGGCTTTTTTCTATGGTCACCACACTCCCTACCACTCCCATTTCCTACACCACACATAGCCTATCAGAAAAAATAGTGCTCCCACGTAGTCGTCGGTCGCAGCACACCCCACCCTGTAGAGGGACGGGAAGACCCCCATGATGAAGCATGACACTATGGGATTCATAGTGTGTGAGGGGTATTTTAAAAACACATAGTGTTCCTCCTGGAAACCTCCTGGAGTAACATCCCCTTATCTGTGCACATTACGTGACCAATCACAATATATATATAGAAATACAAAAATAGGATAGAATCTTTGTGTTTGTAAACTTTGTATGGAGGCGAATTCTATCCATTACCTCTATAATCCCTATTTTGTTGTTTTGGTTATACATATACTTCCCCAGTATGCATGGGTCCCATTAGTAATGAAGGGGTATTAGCTGGTGGTACACCATTCCATAAAATTGCATTTCTCAATACTCAAGAGCCACACAAATTGTACAATGGTCTAGTTACAATATATAGACGCTTAACTCAATATGTTTCGCACACCTTGCTGGCTGTCCCAGCAAGAGCTTGCCTGCCAGGGCAAGAACAGTTGCCTGCTGTGGCAAACATGAATCCTGTAATTGTTCTTTCAATTATTGGCAAAATATCCACAAATTGTGAGGAAATTCAATTTTTCATTGCCCAAAACATTGATCAAATTGAAGCTGTGTTTCCCCTTATGGGACCACAAGGCAAGCACGGAATATTGACTATGTGCTTACCCCATGGAATAGTTTCTGTAAAAGGTTACTGTACCACATAGGGCAGTCTTTGCTGCAGTCTATCTCCTTAGCTAGATACTCCATCTATGTCAGTATTGTCGGGCGTGTTGAAACAAATTCAGAAAGAACACTGGGCAGCTGCTTCCCTGAATTTGGGAATAAAACTAATAGGAAATGTTCCTGTAGTCTCTACAATGATTCTGTCTAACATTAAATGCAAAGTAGATTCCCTGGCTCATGCCGATTGCACAAGCTTAATGGGAACGTGAGCTACATTTAATTATTGCTAATGTTTATACTTTATTAGGATTCAATCATTTGGAAACCAGACCTACTAAAACTCCACTTGGCAAACCAATAGGTTACGTACCTCTTCCTGCAGTCCAGTATACCCTGCTACCAGAGTGGGAACAAAAAACTGAGTATATGTTTGACCTTATTGCTTGATAACGTTTTGCAGCACACAGCCACCTATCAGTGATATTTTTATACTTGTTAGTTACAACCCTTTTTCTACCCTCTGCAACCATTGACCACTAATGGTGCCTATACACAACATGCACAAAAACCACAATCTTTCCTTCAGATAACAACTTAATTACTGAGTTCTTAACTTAAACCCAAATAGATTAGCAATGTCTGCTACCTCCCTTAATCTTCCCAAATGTTATTGCAGGGTTTCCCAAAGGGCCGTTTTAATGATGGTGGTAGTGGGCTAGCGTTAACAGGAAAGTGATCGCAAAACAAGCTCTCACCTATTCCAAATTATTCTTGTGAGGTGAACTCCAACTGTAGAGTTATTCAGGAGGATTATCAATCATAAGCATTTAGACTGATAGAAAAAACAGAGTTAGTGGAAAATCCAAGATTAAGACCACCATGACAAACAAGTCAAACAAAAACTAGCAAGCAATCTGGGAAGCTAGAACTTAATTTATTTAAAAAGTTAAATCAAAATTACAAAAACTGCATGTCAAACAAGTAAGGACTCAGGAGCAGGTTATTCCATGTTGGGTAGATTTTGTAAGCAACACAGGGCCTGGTTTACAAAGGTAAAATTACTCTTCTGGTGTTACTTAACACTTGCAGTTTAAATGTACTACTAGTAACTTTTTTCTCTTCAGTAACTTTATGAGTAGTAACTTTGCTAGTAGTAACTCCTATTACTTTAAAAGGAGTTACAATCTGTTAGTTGCTGGTAGCACAGTTTAACTGCAAGAGTAAACCTACACCAAAAGTGTTACTTTACCTTTGTAAATCAGACTATAGTGCACACTAGTACTACATATCCTTGGACAGACACTGTTCTAACGTTCTGCACTATTATGATGCTCCTTTCATGCCTAGGTGGACAGTAGGGCTTACATGAGCTATTGTTTAGTGGGTGTCATTTTAACCCCGCCAAGTATGTGATCAATTTACGGTGTCAATTATTAAGTCACTCCTCAATAGATCAAACAACCTGGGGAAAGATGGTTAGGGCTTTCAGGAATGGATGGGAAGGGGAAGTTGGGGAAAGGTGAGACACAGACAAACAACATTCATCAAGGGGATGATCTGCACATCACATCTATTGTGGAAGGAAGATGACAGTTCAGTTACCAAATCCAAACAGCCCTTAAGCCTGCAGAGTCCTCAGTTATTTAGTTGTTATGTTACCTAGGGTTGACGAATGTAAAATAGGTGAGACTCACACAGTTCCAAAAATGTTGTTACTAAGAAAAGAAAAGCTGTACTAGGTATAAATGTCAAAATGGATGGTGCATCTGCATTTTTTTTCATGGAATATCTGTCTTGGGTGCAGGGCTGAAGCGGTAGGTCTCAAGGTAAGCATCATTGATGAGGAACCAGAGGGCAGAGCATAGGCTGGTTCAGTCATGTGTGATTAACTGAGAAGTGAGAACAATTTCCTGCCAACAGTCCCAGACAAGAGTTTCATGTTCCTGGTCCTCCACGCAGGACATTCCTTTCTTTAACCCCTCCCATGCTCATGACGAGTTCAGCTCGTCATGAGCCACGGTGCTCCGGTGCTCATGACGAGCTGAGCTTGTCATGGCCCGTGGAATGCTAATTCCCCTGCTGTGCTGAGCGTTCCATTAAACGGGCGTGGTCATGACGAGCTCAGCTCATCATGAGCAGCGGAGCACCGTGGCCCATGACCAGCTCAGCTCGTCATGAGCATGGGAGCGCTGTGCGCGCCCCCCCCTTCCCCCAGCCAACTGTGGAATACACTCCCAAGTGAGCTCAGAAGTGCTAACTCCCTCACCTTCTAAGGAAAGGGCTAAATAATCGGTTATTCAAGAATTAGATGCTTGGTCGAGCCTACTGTGTTCTCAGCGCCAAGACACCTCCGGGTATTCGTGCACTTTAGAAATCCCATTAACATCAACCTAACATAAGTCGATAACATTTAGCTGTGTAATTCCATCATGCAACATGTCCAATGATCTTCCCCCGAACACCTCAACCACTTAATTAGAGTTTGACATTGGAGGGGGGACTCGGCATTTTCCTAGTCAACGCACCTCTTTCCAGTCCACAGGAGTAGGCCTCTTCTTGAGTCATGTTGGCTGCCACTGAAGTAGATATCCATTGTTCCTAACTTCCTTCTTCTGGCTGTTGTGGGTGTCCCGACCTGACTCTTGACCCAAATGTGATAGAAATGTAGTGTTGATGAACAAAACAATTAAAAGAATTTGATCATTTTGTGTAGTTTTGGTAAATAGCCTAAGTGGACTCAGAAGAACCTCTAGAAAAAGAACTGCACAAAAGGACCAAGTAAGCGAATATAGTGAAATGTGAAAGCCAAGCCTTCAGGCAGAATTGACCTTGGGCATCAAACATTATATTTGAAGTTTAAAATCTAGTTCAAGTTAACACCCTCCCAGTCACCATATGAATCAATCAGTCTATTTTACGACTTGGTTCAATAGTTCCCTGTTCAAAGTATGTTTTCCCATGAAACAAAACACTAAAGGGTAGTCTTGTATACTGATCCTTACTTCCAGCCAAGGTACAGAATAACAAAAAAAAGGGATAGGGATGGGAGACATTGTCTTCATGTCCTTTGGTGAATGGATTCTTCTTGTATGCACACTGGATCCACTGCATATATGTAAAATGAGGCAAAATTAGTCAGACTCTGAATATATAATGTTTTCTTTTCCAAAGCAGTTCAACAATATATGCAAGTTCTGTTGTGGGCTGCTTGGTAGGGAAGTAGAGTCCTTTCTCAAACTCAGGTGGTTCATCAGTTAACACACTTGAGTCTGACGAATTGCCCTCATACTCCTCCAGTGATGTTTCAGATACAGTGCAATTTTTTGTATGAAGTGTCTATTTATTTTAATCATGGTCAATCTCTCCACATTTTGAAGTGAGAGACTGGTCTTTCTAACTGTGATAACTGCACAAGCTGCACCGAACACACGGTCAGAAGACTCACTGGCTACCAGACGAGCCAGATATGTTAATGTCAGCTTCCTGAGTTCTGACTATTGTCGCATCTTCCCCATTTCAATACACCAATAGATTTTGATCCTAGTAGACCACTTTTGGTTCATCCAGATAGTCTTGGACCACCCTGAATGGTTATTGGTGCTGCCAATTGCTCGACCTCTGTTACATTCACCTCTGCACTTAACTTAAGCTTAGCCACTTGAAACCAAGCGATTGCAGAGGTTGGGTTGGATGTGTCTGTTGCTGGTGTTGCTGGTGATGGTGTTGGAAGTGAGACAACGGAGCTGCCCTCTCTGAAGATTGAGGCCTGCATGCCAGAACATTTGCCGGGGCCTCTAACTTCCAGTCGTTCTTCATCCATATCTCTCGATTGATCGACAATCCAAGTTTTGTAAACATCCCCATCTGAAAAGGAATGAAAGTGGCCAGTGTTTCTTGTACTGTGGAACAAATATTGAGGTGCGTATGTACTCTTTGTAGGACATGATCTCTTTTTGCAGCCTTGGAGCAACAGCCAAGTGAAGTCTTAAGATTTAAGATAACTCATATGCTTCTTCATTAACACTGACAAACCGTTGTGCACCCTTTTTCAACTGGTCCTGTAGCAGATGCAATAATGAAACTGCTTGACTCATCGTACTGTTCTCCTTGCTGACTTCCAGTGTGAAACCTTAAAATGAAGTAGCATTTGTTTCAGGCACTTGACTATCCCCCATTTGTCCACCACCATTGTCATACTTTTCCAACTTGCATCCCCTCTTTTTGAAGGGCATGGTCAGGGGTCAATCTGTTCTGCTCAAACAGACGTTGCAGCATGTAGTAGGGTGAGTTCCAACATGCTGTCACCTCCTATATGAGGCTTATAGCTGGTACTCTATTAATAAGCTGAGTGATCTTCAACTGCTTCCAGAATTTAAAAGAATTACTGAAATGAGTGCAGGTTTTCAACAGGTGGGCAGTAAGTTGCTGACTATATCTTCTTTTTTGAGAAAGTCGTGCACAATCAAGTTAATGCAATGCACACAGGACCCTGAAATATAAACCATATGCCTTGGCCCTGATTATATCACTGCCATTGTTGTGTAGCAAAACCATTTCTGAGACCTCTGGGCTGAAAACGTTCAATTACCTTGTTAAACCCCTCCAAGATGTTTACAGTAGTATGAGGTTTCTCAATGGCAGACATTGTTACTGTTGCATGCCACAGAACACCGTTAAGACTTTCTTCAGTGCTGAGACCTGCAGATAGCTGTTGCCTAATCCCTGCAAAAGAGATCCAGTGTGCCATGATACATATGCATTCAGTTGCTTGGCAACTGGTCCACATGCCAGATCATGTGGATAGTCTGAACAACACTCTGCTGCATAGCTTGTTCAACCAATCGCAGCACATCAAGATGGAGCACTGGAACAGCAACTCTGGCAAAATAGGTCCGCCTGGGAACCTTCCATTTTGTGCAGATGGTTACCACAAATTCAAAACATCCCACTCCTTCCTCAAAAGGCAACGGGAGGAGGTGCAGCAGTAACATTTTAGCCAGCTTCACATTGTAAAAGCATGCTGTTGGGGGGCTGCTTTCATAGGGTCCTTCCTGGCTAAACATGCCTATAGTAGTTGCTTGGAATGTTCTTCTTTTGTTGTGGCGTTGACACAGGAGACTTCTTGAGAAAACCAGAAGGTGGTAGACTCAATGTTTTGCCTTTCTGGGAATCACTATATGTGGCAGTATTTGCATCTGAGTCTTGTTTACTTTGGGGTTGCTGATGAAGGTGATGCTGGCACACTACAGGGGACACACAGTGAAGCAGGTCTGCTTTGTGTAATGCCATCACCCTCTTATTTCTTAAGACCAACTTCTTCTTCTATCACAGTGACCTGAGTTGATTCCGCTCTCTCATTACCAACAGCAGCAGCTATCTTTTACAGGTGCTCCTTCTACTGGATTGTATGAAGGTTTTTCAGATGGGACGTTCGGCCTTCAGTCCCATAGTGCAAACGTGGATACACTCTGTGAACACTTGTGTGGCAAATGGAGCATATTGTAAAGTTATCTGCCTTCTTGCTAATCGAAAAGAAGTCCCAAACTGGGGAGGATAACTTTTTAGGTATGCCGCTGCCAATGCCTGAGGAACTGGAGGTAGGTGGGTGTATTGTTTGCCTGGCTGTAGGTTGTCATTTTACTGTGGTAGTGGTGAATGCCAATATCGGTGGGTGTCGTACACATTTGGGAGCTAGTGGTGGTGGTGGAACCATATCCCTCCGAGAAGACGAGGGGTCAATTCGGTGTCCTCTGAGACAACCTTCAAAGTGTCAATCACTGGCTCATCATCACTGTCACTTTCCATATTTATAAGGCTTTCAGGAACTTTCCTTTTTCCTTGTCTCTTGTGGTGGGCCTCGGACTCGGCCAGGGTCTCCAATCCATGTCCAGTTCATAAGAAGGGAGACTTAGATAAAATGGTGAAGTACCTTTTATTTTTCTTCCTGGAGATCATGATGCCACTGGTTGAAGAGCAACATCCTGCCCAGCAGGAAGCTCAACCTCCTGTTCTGCTCCCGCTTCAGAAAGAACTGTTAATGTCTGAGGCTGCTGTTGTCCAGTTTCCTGTGACAATTGGGTACTTTGCGGCAGAGACAAATCCAGCTCGTAGCCATGACTGCAGTATCTTCATCCCTGAGAGACATTGGTGGGCTTTGGTTGGGGTGGCACCTTTGATGCCGGGGTGCTGCTCCCAGCCTTTTGCTGCCCATAGAAGGGTGCACCATTTTACTGAAAAAGGAGGAGGATGGCACGTCGGCAGTGTCAATCTTCTTCTCCTCTTCACTAACCACTTTCTTGGCCACAACACCCTTCTTTGGGGCGATCTTCAACTTCTTAACTCTGGCAGTGGCCACTTGGCAGCACATGTAGAAGCAGTAGAGAGCTCAGGTGGTGTTACTGCCGGCCTTCTGTCTGGCAGTACTGAGTGTGATGTCTCTTGTACGCATATAGCAAATAAACAAGAAAGAAAATCAGCGAAACGTGACGTTTACAATTTGAATCAACAGACAATATAATTTAGTGAGGTCATCATAGATAATTACCAATAGTGTATCTATTCCAAACATAATATTTCCATAACAAACAGACTGAAAATGTGACTTAATGTATCTCTAATGCCTATGAGGCACCTGTGGCAAGCAGGGGGTGTAGGGTAAAATGGAATATTCTTAACAAAGGTATTGTTGGTGTGCGGTGCGCTTATGGCCTATTATGAGACATCTATGTCAGGGAGTAGGTGCAGCGGAAAATGGAGTAGTTAATTTAAAAAATATTGCTGGTGTACATCTATGGTCTATTAGACACCTGTCAAGCAGGGGCTCAGGGGCTAATGGAATAACTCTTAAAATAAATATTGCTGGTGTTCACCTATGGCTTATGAAGCACCTATGGCAGGTAGTGGGTGCTAGAAAAATCAAATCATTGAAAGAAATTACTGATGTCCCCCTAGGGACTATGATAAATCCTATGGGCTGAACACAGTGTAAAATAAAAAAATGAATAAAAAACACTGTACTGCAATCATACTCCAGCACATTAAACTCAAAGCAGGGACATTTTGTTTTAGCAAAAGAAAAGGGCATAGGCCTCATCTATATCAATGTTCTTAAAAAAAGGCTTTGAAAAGTGGAAAAAAAGGATTAAAATACACACTAGTAACGTAAAATGTCTGCCATCTACATGTTCAAAACATAAAGCAAGAATGCATGGCCAGCAAAGAACACACGGAGGCCTATGGCAAAAAAACACTGACTACACAAAATGGCCACCAGGGGCAAGATAATGGACAACAAAATAAACATTGCGGCTTATGGAAAAAGTTTACTGAATACACACAATGGCCGTCGGCCGCATGTTCACTACTACAAGCAAGAATGCATGGATAAAAAAAGAACACATAGATGACGATGTTAACTATGTTTCAGTTAATAGTAGCGCAGCAACATTAGTTATTTTCATGAGATCATTATCCAAGGGGAGTGCTTAAGTAGTCAATGAGCTTTAGTATAATTCATCTTAAGCATGCCCAGGTAGGGATGAGTGTTTCTAGGTTTCGGTATGGCTATCTTTAGATTGAGAGCTCTGCGGTAGAGTGATAACTAGCTGCCCGATGTGTATCATTGTTTCGCATTAAGATGTTATCAGACCTCCCTTGTAGTTGATTTGAAAATTCAGCAGAATGGGTGTGAAATAAGGCATAATGATTAAGCCAATGTCCCAGTAAGCCTTGGATAGGCACATACTAGCTTGCCCTTGACACACTTTAAAAAACCTGCAGCACATATACATGTCAGTAACCCGAGTCATCCCTCGCTCAAAAAGACTAGACTACAGCTGTGGTAAAAGAAATAAGTGAAAACAAAGGATATACTGCCCCATCAGTATCAAGAATAAATGAAACAGAGGGACCTACCAGGAGTGCCAGCCCTGAGTGAAGTCTAGGCAGCAGCCTCTAAATAGAAGGCCATCACCTGATACATACCCCCGCTGAAAGACTAGAACATAGCTGTCATATAAAGATAAGTCAAAATGGTGGCTTAAGAGAATAATGAGAGTCTGTGTGTACTCTGTAACTCTTTCATTAGGCTGAGTATAGAATAATAGTTGGGTGTGGAACATACTCAGTTTCATCAAAGCAAAGTATTCTACTATAATGTAATTCAGGTAGAATGGTCTCTGCCTTCAGAAGTAGCAGAGTACAATACACATTAGTTCCCTAAGAGAAACATGGGGCATATCCTCAAGGCCCGGAGATAAAATTATCGCTGCTTTAGCATCCGTTTTTGGACGGAAAGCAGCGATAATTTTATCACCTAATCAGCAAGGTCACGCTATCGCGTGAATCCTTGCATTATCGCCCTTTCCCCCTACGCCCATCTTTGCATCTCTAATGAGATGCAAAGTGGGCATTCCTGTCCTGACACAACTGGAGAAATGTCGCTAAGCGACATTTCTCCAATTATCAATGGGCACGCTAATCTGCAGAGCGACAAGCAAAGTAGCGATAACCTCTGTTATCGCTACTTTCCTTACGATTGCTTCAAAACTGACTTATAAATGATATCCTATGTAAGGTGGATATCATGGCTAAGTATGCCTTGCCTTATCAGAAAGCTTTCGCCAAACCTTGTGTGATTATCGCTGTATTTCCAGCGATAATCGCACAATTGGCAGCTTGCGCTCTGGATTTTATCGCTTCGGAGATAAGCGGCGCTGATAGCACGCTATCATCGTGATAAAATTCAGAGTTGGCCGGTGATAATTATCCTCGCGCTAAGAGCACTGGGCGATAATTATCGCATGGCCTTGATGATATGCCCCCATATGTTGCCCTCCAAAGCGTAAATGAAGGAAGCAAAGGAGCTTACCAAGCGTTCTTTAACATGAATAATATGGTTCTAAAGGGGCTAGTTTTGCAATTCAAATGGTGTTAGTGTTCCTTGATCTAACATAGTAATACAGTATTTCCTACAAATACTGCAGATCAACATTGTCATTACCTATCCCAGTTGATTAGTTTGGTGTAAAAATGTTTGGGTCACACAGTTGTTTTTACTCCTCTGTTATGGCTGGTTGTGAAACAACATTGGAACCAATATTTACCCAAAGGAGTCACCTTGGCACTTGCTTATTCATGTGTCAGGAGAATATATGTGAATACCTACCCATGAAAACTGGATGTTCTTTGAATCATTATCTTTATGCATTCCTTGCACCTGTTTTCTTCTGGAGTGCCAAACCTGCCAGAGGCAAGCACCTTCTCTATTTTTCATGCATTTTAATTGAGGACTAATTAGGCCCAAAAGCCATTATATTAGCCAACATTGTCTCTTGTAGTCATGTTAGCCTGATGCTCTGTTTAGGGAGGGAAGATGTTAGAAATTGTACAGAGGAGTGCATAAAATTGCTGACATATTAATGTAATCTGTCTGCTTACATTTGTGTAACTTATATAATTATTGTGCAAATTATGTTCTTTTGAAATCCTGCTTTTCTCTACCCAGCATGGTGCTAATCCTGAAAGTAGAATAAAAAAGTGCTAACAAGACAGATATTTTTGTTTCGGAGCTTTTATTCCACTTTTATATACTGAGAGATGCAATATGATTAGCATTCACCCCTTTTCCTACTTCTCATATTAGGGAAGGATGTCTTGCCCAGTACCTAGAGTATTGGTCTGTGGTACTGGACTCCCAGGTAAAAGCCATGGCTTCTCCCACTTCTCACAATGGGTCACAGGATCAGTTCAGCCTGCAGCACTCCCAGGTGTAGTGAGATCCCTTTTGGGCCCACTTTGGTTCTCCCTTAGTTTCAGATATTACACATTTTAGACTACCTTTGCTTTGAAAAGCCACACATAACACATTTATTTTGTGCCATGATATTATTTTCAGAATACACTGCACAGTATTATTATTAAGTTCTCTTCTGGATTCAATTAAACATTTTGTACAAGGTCAAACAACATAATGTACTGTTTTTCTTGCGCCTGGCCAGCAGCATTTCTTAACTTTTAGATACAACACAGTGGCACAGCTACTGTTTTGCAGCACAGTAGTTTTGATCATATACACCATGACCTGCAGCTTGGAGAAAAGAGGGGAGAATTGTAGCAGAGGGGAATGGTCTTGGAACAAACTCACCAGTCTTGCGTAAACTGAGTTTATAGCTATGATGTAAACCACACAACTACAAATACCACATATGGAGTCCCGGGCAAATACCAGAGATCACTGATTTCCTGTGCTCAAGTACTGAGTGTAGGCCTAGACAGATATATCAGTTGCTGTGGTGGGCTTTTCATTATATACAGTTTACTTGTAATGTTGATTACTTTGCTTAGTTGTATATGCTTTCTAATCTCAGCGCAATTGCTTTATAAATGATAATGGTATTTGAAATAACTTTTTGTAAGCTTTCCTCGCGTCTTTCTTTTGTTTAATATGAACATGCGTGAGTCAGATACGAAAGGTGATGATCTGTTTCCACAGTTTCCTTGGAAACTGGAGAGTCATGTTCTAGGTTGCAAATTCCACTTTTATTTTGGGAAGATTAGGAGGGCAGGTGAGGCACTGTCAGCTAGTCAGATTTGGGCCCATAGGTACTGATGTGAAATGGTGATTCAGTTCCTACATTTTGACGTCCTGTGATCCCAGGCAAAGTTCTGTTTTTAAGCAGAATTCCTGTAACATGGTGCCACCAACGATGGTCTGGTGCTTCTTCAGCAAGTCTCCTGAGTAGTACTTGTTCATGCCCATAATAGCCCTTACACCTACCACAGGCATGTTTAGGAAGCTCATCATTTTTCTGTTGGTTGTACAAGCTTGAACCTTTAAAAGAATAACCCATTTTTGTGTTTGCATGTTATTTCCATTTCTGTTCTTATCACTGCGGTACCAACGTGTCCCCATTGCAGACAACTGCAAACCTGCAGCCCATGCGCATGTAACTTTACATTGCCTTACTAATGCGTCTGGTGACTTTATTTCTGTGGTTGAAGACCACAATGGCTATAGCTTTGAAGTCTTTTACTCTTGGGTCATTTTGCCAGCTATGGATACTAATGCCAACACATTTCATGAAAACTCAAATGTTGTTCCACTACAAGCATACTGAGCATATGGTCTTAGATATACCACTTTCATATTGGCAACATCAGACTTGGATCAGTGGTGCTTTTATACATATACTTCCACCAGTATGCATGGGTTCCATTAGCAATGAAGGGGCATTAGCTGGTGGTACACCATTCCCTAATATTGCATTTCTCAATACTCAAGAGATACAATAATCATACAATGGTCAAATTACATTATATAGACGCTTAACTCAATATGTTTCGCACACCTTGCTGGCTGTCCCAGCAAGAGCTCGCCTGCCAGAGCAAGCACAGTTGCCTGCAGTGGCAACCATAAGTCCTGTAATTGTTCTTTCAATTATTGACAAAATACCCACAAATTGTGAGGAAATTCCATTTTGCATTCCCCAAAATATTTTGATCAAATTGAAGCTGTGTTTCCCCTTACAGGACCACAAGGCAAGAACGGAATATTGATTATGTGCTTACCCCATGGAATGGTTTCTGGAATAGGTTACTGTACCACATAGGGCACAGTCTTTGCTGCAGTCTATCTCCTTAGCTAGATACTCCATCTATGTCAGTCTGGCCGGGCGTATTGAAACAAATGCAGAAAGAACACTGGGCAGCAGCTTCCCTGGATTTAGGTATGAAACTAATAGGACATTTTTTCCTGTAGTCTCTACAATGATTCTCTCTAACATTAAATGCAAAGTAGATTCCCTGGCTATCCGCCAGTGGCTCTTGCAGGTTGCACAAGCTGAATTGGAACGTGAGCTACCTATAATTATTGCTAATGTTTATACTTTATTAGGACTCAATCATTTGGAAACCAGACCTACTAAACCTCCACTTGGCAAACCTAGTTCCGCAAGGGCACTGCCAAGTAGGCCTGCATGGAATTTGCAGACCGAATTCTGCCTAGTGAGCAAAAAATTCTGCAGCGCTATGCGAAGTTCTGCAAGAGTGCATTGGGCCATGATTTTCTTGTTGGATTGTTGGGCGTATGTTCTGCACTGGAAAATCAGAGCAAATGGCACCAGGTGCAGCACAAGAGGGTACTGCTTCTTTCTGGCACTCGAGTTATTGTTCTACTCGACCTGCAGCTTCCTCAATGCAAACATATGGTTTCTCAACGTGAGTGGTAGCAATAGATTTTCCTCACTCGCTCGCTCGCCAACTTAATGTTGGTGAGTGCGACCAAGGGAAAAACTTTTCAGAACTTCACGTGCTCCGCCGAAAGAGGAAAACTCTGAAAATTCCACAAACGGAGCTGAGTTCATCGCTCAGTCCTACTACCAAGCAAAACCCAGCTTGTTAAAACATAATCTAAACAAAAACAGAAAGATAAACCTGGGGTGGGGGTTCTCTGCCACCAGAGCCCACTGAAAGGCAATATATTGTGTGATCACACACTAATCAAAGCATGAGAAAGGTAACAGTTTTCGATACTGATCCTTCTTGTTCCTTTCAGAGTCACCAAGCAAAAAGTACGAGAGATTAGGGTGTTTTGATCGAAGTCAGGAAGACTATGTGAAAATAAAGAGGGACTCACAATGCTCATCTGACCTGCAGGTAAAGAAGGAGAAAAAACGTCCTCAATGTTAACCCGAATTTCAGAAAAAGAAAGTTGTGGCCATAACAACAAATTATGCCACAAACATTGAGAACTTTCCTCCTGAACAGGAGTTGGGCGGTGAATCTCCTCCACAGCGCATCATCGGTCACTATAGTGTGCCGGAATCTCCAGGAGTTTCTGGCAGTGATAGCAACTGATAACCTTGTTACAGTTGAAGCCCTAGACAGGGGCACAGCCTTTCCAGAAGGCATATTATATACATTAGATATGCAAAGTGGGTGTGACATGCAGTGCTCCATTGGAATAATATTCTTGGAGAATGTGAAATTGTCATACAACATCCTTTTAGCGGAGTTCTATTGGCCCCTACAGTTTATCCAAACATCCCCACAGGGCGAGGATGTAATACATTAACCTACACCTTAAATGACTGTTCACAATGCCATACTCAACTCAAGCTCAAAACTGTCTTCTTTCCCTGATGATTCTGCCAAGCATTCTTCCTTAGCTGTGGTTTTGCTAGATAGTCAGTAGATACAGTGGGAATCTAAAACAGTCAATCATGCACATTACTAATTAGGTGATGAGGCATTTGGCTATTCCTGTACCACCATGCGGTGGCTCATTCTGGCGATATTATTGCTGCTCAGCAGCGTCAAATCGGTTTTGCTTCCAACAATACAACGTTAATTTATTCCGGAGTATAGCCACACTTAAAGCTGTCCTCACAGGACATGAGATCACATATAGGCTAGAGATAGTACACCCTCTAGTTCTATTTTAACCATATGAATTGTCTATGAACAGTCCTGAGAAATTTAAAGTAAGATTAGCTGGACAATAAAAATCAATCTGTGATATGTTTTGTTTATGTACATGCAATTATTTGAGACCTATTCTGAATTCAAGATATTTCCATTGTCATGATGTACACTTCTATTTCTAAATTGTAACTCACACATTAGTAATAATTTCACATCTATAATAATTTTAAATCTAATGAATACATTTAAATTCAACATGTCAACAATAATCTACTGTGTTTAAATTCAAAATGGATTCATGAATAAACATTATTAAAACAATACGTTTTTCTATAATGAAATATGTGTGATGGAAAACAGTGTACATCCAAGCATTTAGCTTGACATTTAATTCGCAATGAATACTTGCCACATTTTAAGAGTATCCATTAAAGTAGTCAGGAAAATATTCTTCTTGAATGGGAAAAACATTTGTAAACCTAAATCAGCCAGAGCAACATCAAGAGCAACATCATTACATTGAGGCCAAATACCCGTACATCCTACAATAAAGCCATGAAAGTGGTACAGTTGGTAAGATCCTTTATTTCCTGTGATAAATTCTGATAATATTTAACTTTACTCTCAAACGCTAGCTCAAAGGAATTCTGTGAGTTTTTATATCAAATTGAGACCTCAATCTCTACAGCAGTACCATCTTTGGTAAATACTATATCTGGTGTTTGTAGTTCACCTTGGCTGTTTTTCACATGAGGTTCCCTATATGTCATTCACCCACACCTTTTTGCTCTTTCGATGAGCAATTCCCCAAAAAATGTATACCTTTTGATCCTTAGTTTTAGGACATGCACCTGAAATGTGAGCAATTGTTTGGCAAACATCTTTATAGTACGTGCATATAGCAAATGTTCAATTTCTTCCCGTAGTGCTGGTTTCTCTGGCGCACAAAACATTTGCTCCTAACATCAGTGCAGCTATGTATTGATTTTTCTACATTTTGTTATGCTTGCTGATCCAGAAATTTGAGGTTGGATTGTTTACTAAATAGTGTTTTACGGAGAGTTGAGCGCTAGAGAGAGAGCTAGGAGAAGCAGAGTTTGAGGTGTGGCGGCCAGGCTAGTCCGCTGCTGAATACACTGCCGCTGTTGAATATGCTGCTGAATGCCTTGCTGAGCTGACGGGCTGAGACGCGGCTGAGACGCTGTGTCGCCCGCCCACCCGCCGAGACCGCCGAGACCGAGACCGCAGCTGCAGCCGGTGAGACAGAGGCTGGACTTCTTAAGCGGTAAGCCCGTGGATTTCTGTGCTGCGGCGGCGGTGAATTTGGGGAGAACATCTGGAACAGGCCCCCTCACCGCAAGCAAGCAGCAAGGAGCGGTGGGGGGAAAGGGGCCAAGAGTGGCTGGAAGTGGGCCATTTTTGTGTAAAGTGAACAGCGGGTGTTAGCCCGGTATTTCTACTTGCCTGCCTGCACTCCTGGTCTCCCCCAGGCCCCCCGAGTGGCAGCATTCAACCCACTTGCCCCTCCGTTCCATTTGCCGGCCACAACGACAACGGGAGCAAATTGTTTGCAATTACCTGCAGTTCCGAGGCCAGTCACTGGAGGGAGCTCTCGAGCTGAAGTTGGATTAGAAAACGTTAGATACGAAAAGAGACGATCACGAGAGGCACACCATTGAATCACTCTCGTTTTTTTTTTCTTTTTACTAATTACCTGGTAAAACTGTCCTTTTTTACTAACTACCTGGTAAAACTGTCCTTCAGAAGTGTCAGCTAAAGTCAGAAGTCTCTACACCTTGCAAGATACTCGATACAGCCTGCAAAATCGTAATTGCACCTCGCTATCCTCCCTGACGGCAGCTATCCCTATTAGAGGGGTAGATAGGCTTGGGAGGTGGGGGTGTGCAGGTGGAGTGGGGCTGGAGGTGTAGTGGCACAACGGACAACGGACACCAGGATACCAGGTACCAAGTCACCAAGGTACCAGCCTGCCAGGCTTACCATTTAATAGACCTAGAGAATGAGATCTGGGAAACTGCGTCTCAACATAAGTGCTAGTACAAGAAAAGACGAAGAAGACCGGAACCAGGGCTCAAATAAGTCAAGTAAAAAAAGGAAGAGGATGGCACAACAAAGAGAGAGACTAGTGTCGGCTCCTGAGCTTTCAACTCCTTGCTCAAAACAACGCAATAAAGGGATTCAAAATTTCTTTTCACCAAAGGACCTCATGACGTCAAAGTACGGGCGAACACAGGAACAAGCCCTCCAATCAAGCCCAATCACACCGGCACCATACGCAAAGGAGAACGTACAACTCCAACCAAATAGTACAAAGAAGAAGAATAAGGATTCACAGGACACCCACAGTGAGAGCTGTCCAATTAACAATTCACCTGATAAAAAACAAACCCCTCAGTCCCCAGACAACCAAAAAAGTAACACCGTCTGCGGTAATCTCACTGTGGCAATAGCCCAAATAAACAAGAACGCCTCTCAACCTCAGGAAAGTGACAAGGAAACAAAGTCCATGGACAAGGGCAAGAAGGAAGAAGTAACATCAAGGAATAAATTGGCGGCGGGTCAAATTGCCGCACAGGAAGATTCATGGCCTACTTCCTTCTCCCTACCTGATGACATAAGCTTGGATATTCAAACAGGAATGGAAAAAATCACCGAACCCCAGTTACAAGCACACAAAAAGTCCAGCCAAGGTCCACATGACACCCACAGATCACATGGGAAAAATGGACCAGGGTGTAATGGAAGACTGGAATCGACACCCTTGCACCCAAGTGTCGACTCCCACGAACGGGACGAAGACCGAAATAAAAATATAGGCTGGACTAATAACATTCTAATCCAGGAATCTCCAATTACGATATCTTCAATGAGCAGGTCAGATGAAGACATAAATGTCCAGAAAACATCGCCTAAAGAAGAAGACAGGTCTCCATGGAGCAAAACACTATTAAACACCTTAGATCAGGCAATTAAAGCTCTGAATTTCCAGTCGGACAAAATGGACGTTCAAATTGACCTAATAAATCTCATAGCAAGCCATATCTCTGGCATAAACATCAGGCTGGACCATATGGCAACCCTGCTCCAAGGGAGGGCTGATAAGGGTCCCTGTACAGAGACTATCCAACCAAGCTGTGTCTGTGGGAAATTAGTGGATAATATGTCAAACTTACCATTAATACTAAATGACATATTAAGGGCGGTCCAGTCATCAATGGACTCAAAACATATCACCAAAACTACGAGTAATATTGAGATAATAAAATCAAATGTGGAACTTGGAAGCCAACACATAGCAATAGATTCTACTCAAAACAGCTATGTAGAGGAAGAAACAAGCAAGCAGTGTAAAGAAAAATCCGACTACGAACAAGGTCAAAAAGAGGAAGTACAACACGCAATAACCCAGTCTAAAATCAAGTTAACAAAAAGACAAAGGAAGCGCGCAAGAAAAGGGAGGGTTCAACTTAAATTTCAACCTTCAACAGATACACACACCTATCCCATCTTTCATCACACGGCTAATAGGAAAATTAAACCAACACCTGAAGTAATTGTCTCAAAACATATCAACACGCCCCCGGTTCAAACAAACCAGTCAAACGCAGTGAAAGGGACTAGCCCGAGTACTGAATCCTCACCCCTTCAAACCTCCCCAAAACCAAGCCAGATACAAGGGATCACACAACTGAAAATTCAGACAAAGAATCAAAAAAAACCTCCAGGAACACAGGAGAAAGACAAGACGCAAGATGAGTCTGGTGAAAGGGTCTTAAATAAAGAAGTTAATGTAAACAAGATAGTAATGATCCACCAGACAGACGAAACGCAATCACTTCAGGTCAAATCAACAAACCAGGAATCAATGCACCAAAATGGCCCAATCTTCGTAGATACTGAACAAAACATAACAGATACATATAATCAAAGTCAATCCATAAAAAGAGCAGATGAAAAGGTATATAAAAGATCACCAATAAAAATAAACTTAAACGAAGATGGACGAACCTGCAGTACTGATCAAACAAACAAACAAATAAGAAGCAGACACATACCACAAAATTCGAACATCGATAAAAATACGGACAGGACTAATGATCCAACCACCTATCTGAAAAGAATGGACGGTACTTACGAAGATCTAATAATAAAAACACTAAGCCAAGGGAAAAGAACAATCACAATACAGGAACCAACAAAAAATATAAACCTAGAACAAGAGACACAAGTTAAAATGAGTTCACAACTACAAGCAGAAATAAAAAACAAACTGACATTTATACCGGAATATCAGACATCAGGACCCCAAGATTTTCTTAATAGAGGCAATATAATGAGGCTATTAAGAGAAATCCCAGAATTAAATGACATAGAATCTCAAGATCTTTTGTCAGTAGAATTTAGATGCACCAAAAACATGTCAGAGGTGGAAGAGTCATTAACCACCTGGTCAACCAAAGAAATAGTTGATAGAATATGTGAAAGGAGTCTGTCATTTGAAGCCTGGGGTATCAAACTGAGGCGAGACGATCGGAAAAAATATCCATTTCCACTTTTAAAAAATCTAACTATATGTAAAAAGTCAAAGACAGAGGGGAATAGCCAAAAATCATGTTTAAGAGGAGCGTGTGCGGTATCTCCGCAAAAAAATACATCACAAAGTAGACACGAAATTGCAGTGGCTCAAGGAGGCGCCCATGAACAGGCAATTGACTGGACCTGGGTGGCTTCGGCCTTGAGCAAAAAATGCTCCTAACACGACGAGTCACTTAGAAAAAGACACCACGTTAAACCAACGGATAATAGTTGATAATCAAGTGGAATCCATTACAGCGAAACCGCATACGATCAGCCTCTGTTCCTGGAACGTCCACGGTTTCAACAGCTTGTGTCACGACCACGAAACTGCAAACTTCTTGGATCAACATGACTTAATACTGCTAAAAGAAACCTGGAACCTGCGCCAAATCTCCATCCCGGGATATATCGAATTTCACGTCCTCGCCGAAAAACCTTCTAACTTTGGTCACCCTAGAGGAGGCCTATCGACGTACATCACCCAACAACACAGATGGCACACGGAAAAAGTAGACTCTATGGTAAATTGGATACAAGTAATAAAACTCACGGGAAAGTTGGTCACCGGTTCAGGTTCCTGTAATCTTCTATTGCTTAATGTTTATGTTCATCCGGAAAAGAAGGAGAAAAATGAAAAACTGATTACTTTACTAACTTTAATCAGGGCTTTGCAAATCACTCATGAAGCGTTCTCCATGATTATATCAGGTGATTTTAATAGCAATCTAACAAAAGAGGAGAAAACAATGCAAGCTCTTGAAGAACTGGGCCTTTTTATCCTAAATAAGAAAGTCAGTGGGGATCATGGTATACCTATAACCTTCTTAAGCGGTAACCGAAAGTCATCAATAGACTTCACAATACTGAGTAACAACTTGTTATCAACGGTGTGTGCATTTTCAGTGGAGCAACGTGTGGAAAGCGACCACTTCCCTCTAATTACCAAAATGTTAATAATGGTTACTAAGACGGAAAAACAAAACACCGTCATCCAGTATACTGAAAAATTCAACCTACGTAAACTAAAATGGAGAGGAAAGGATTTAAAACCAATAATGGATAAACTCAAAAACAAACTGCTTAGTTTAACACCGGAAGTAAAAGAAAACCTGGTAAAAACTTGGGAACATCTATGTGAAGCAGTAACAAGAAACCCACCACGAAAAGATCAAAATTCCATAAGATTTAAAACTGGCAAAAAGCCTTGGTACACAACTACCCTGAGGGAAGAAAAAAGAAAAATTGCACGAGAAGTCCGCAAGCAGGCACGATTGATAAAAAATGGTAAAAAAACAAACAAATCGGAATTGAAAGCTATGCGGAAGAAATATAAGATAATGCTGAGTAGCGCAAAAACACTGTACCAAGAGGAAATGTGGACTAACCTACTAATCGCTAGCAAACACAAAAATGCCAGATCCTTTTGGGGTATTATCAACAAACTGACAAGGGGGAACACCCTAAAACAGGAGGCAGGTATCGGAGAAAGTATATGGACCCAGCATGTCGAAAAGATGTTCAGCGACAGGTCGGGAGGTAAGAAAAGATACTGTAAATTGGAGTGCAAAGTATGCATTAGAAACAGCGAACATGCAGGAAACTTGAAAGGAAAACGAGATAATGCACTAGGAGACAAGCTAAAGCAATCGATGGGTAGTGGAAATGAGAACAATCCTGAACACTCACAGCTCAGCAAATCAGAAAATCTACAGAATGCTGTGACCGACACCCTAGTAACAACAGCCCAGCTCAAAGATAAGATAACTCGCCTGAAAAAAGAGGGTGCGGCGGGTCCAAACGGGCTTCCAAATGCTATCTTCAAATATTCACCTGAATTTTGGGCAGAATATTTAACTCCACTCTTTAATGCAATCTACAATCAGAACAAACCACCAAGATCCCGGACCGGGAGCATAATTCACCCCATTTTTAAACAAGGTGACCACAACGAGCCAGGGAATTACAGGCTGATATCGCTAATGGATGTCGAGGCAAAACTATATGGATCATGCCTATTATCACTCCTCCAGGACTGGATGGAAGACACGAACATAATACCGATGTTCCAAACTGGTTTCCGGCCAAGAACGGGTACTCTGACAAACTTGACAACCCTGGCGCTCTTGAAAGAAAAAGCTGCAAAAAGGGGAACAAGACTGTATGCTTGCTTTATAGACCTGCGAGCAGCCTTTGATAAAGTGAACAGAGCCCGGCTATGGGAAAAATTAAGATCATGGGGTATCCCGAAGAAGTTATTGGAGGCTATTATAGTCCTGCACAGCAACACCTGGGCTCGAGTAAAACTGGGAGACGGTAGCAGCGTAACGGCCGAAATAAGAACTCAACAGGGACTAAAACAAGGCTGCGTACTGGCCCCAAGTTTATTCAACCTGTACATGGCAGATATAGTCAACCACATGGAGATCGGGGAATGTCATCCACCCCATATGTCAAAAATCCCTATCCCCTTCCTGCAGTATGCAGATGATATTGTTGTTCTGAGCCAAACACCGATAGGGTTGCAAAGATCGATCAACAACTTGACAACTTATTTGGAGCACGAAAGCCTGGAACTGAATAAAGATAAAACTAAAGTTGTTCGCATTGTGGACCCAAAAAAGCAAATATTCAAATGGTATGCAAATAGTTCTCCAATAAAGGAGGAAACATCATACAAATACTTAGGGTTGAAACTGGGGCGAGGTCCGACGAACAAAGAACATAAAACCGAGCTAAAAGCAAAAACACAGTCTTTGATCTACGCATACCGGCAACTACAAAAGAAACTAAGTTGTCCAAATTATACACACCTGCTGAAAGTAATAAAAGCTCAAACCTTACCAACCTTGTCATACGCATTGGCCACCTGGTGTGGCAAAGAAGCAGGGCTGCTAAACAGCCTACAAACAAAGGTATACAAGGCAGTCCTAAACCTACCAAATTCGTCGGCTCCGGCACAGGTCCGTCTAGAATTTGGCCTTCTAAATCAGAAGTTTCGCAGTATGGGAACCTTTGTGAAACTCTGCCATAAAATACGTTTGTCGGAAGCCAACTCATTGGACAATCTGTGCTGGAAAGAAATTGAAACCCAGCAGAAACAGCAAGTTTCAAACAGTTGGGGAGGTTACCTGTCTCAATCTCTAAATTGCATAGGAATTGAAGAAACTTGGGACACGAAGCCAGATAGATCCACCTTTGATAAAATTGTAAACAATGCGGTAAAATGGGAATCCTACCTCGAAGACAAGATAAATATCGCAAAAAGACGACACGGGTGGACTGTGATTAATTCATATTCCTGGATAAAACCACAGACCTACTTAGAAAGTCACTTTAACAGTTTGTTAAAACAAAGATATATAAAACACCGACTAGGTCTACAGTTCTCAAAGGACTTGCTACCAGCCTGGAAAAATTGTCATACTGACCCCCATTGTCGTCTATGTGGATACCAAAATGAAACCCTAACGCACTTACTATGTGTGTGTCCGGCACTTAAGGACCTGAGGAGACGTCTTTTAAAGAACATTTTTAACAAATTGAACATTCGGACTTGCAGGCAAGCCGTAATTCGATGGCTAGATGGATCATGTCCTATGTTGGCCTGCAGGGGGGTCAAATTTATGATGAAAGCCGAATCTCTCTTACAGCAAGCTGACCATGGAACTATACCTCCAAACTGAAATGTTGACACTTACTTTGCCACTTGACAAACCGTTTTAACTGCTAAAAAAAAATTTTTTTTTTTTAAAAAGTGTTTTATTTCCTATGATGGTCAATATGCATTTTTGTAATGATTTTTAATAATTTTACACAATAAAATTGACTTTGACTTTGACTACTAAATAGTTGATACTACCCCCTAGGACCCATTTCTAAAATTCCTCTGTCCTCCAATCATATGCTGCTAACAATTGCAAATCATGCCTCAGAAATCTTCTGTCTAAAATACTGAGTTTGTGTGTTTTGATGATATGATCGATTTTTTTCATTTATTATTTTACTTGCATAAATATAGGAATGAGCTATGTACAGATCTGGTGCTTCTCTAAGGTACAGTAAATTATTGATTTTGTTTAGTCTGATAGTTGTACATAGCTTTGGTACACTAAGGTCCCCATGTGATCTTTTTGAGTATAGGAGACCATTGCATGTGTATGCAGGTAGGTGAAGAAAGTGTTTTGACATATTTCTTTATCATTTGATCCAGAGTGTTTAAAATTTTTGCTGCTGCTCTTTATTTTCAATTTAAATTACAATTTAGGTATCAAATATTGACACAGGATTTCTATTTTATGAGTGGGCTTAAATGGTAAATTGTTAAGTTTTTGATCCCAATTAGTAAGCACCTCATTTATTTTGTTGTTACTTTTATGGCTGGTGTGTGGATTAAAGTTCAATCCGAGGTATCTCTCACTATCTCCTTTGATGAATATTATCAACATCTTGTTTTTCAATTTGCTAGGGTTTGCAGTTATTTACCAGGATTTTGTCTTTCTGGTGCCTTATGTAAAATCCATGTGTTTTTTCACATTTAGTTTCTAACCGTTGATTTAATGAATTTTTCATTAATCTACAGATTAGTTCTCATTCCTCCCCATGTGTTTCTGAGTACTACTATATCATCGGCAAAAGCTACAGCGGTGATCTTTTGAATGAGACCATCTGAGCTGAATGTGAGGCCCTTCCTGTTTTTCTGAAGATTACATACAAGAGTATCCAGGGCAATGTTAAACAACAGTGGGGATAACAAGCCACCTTGCTTTACTCCAGATTTCATTACCATTCTGGTGTAGGTTCATTATTCTTACCCTTGAAGTACGTTGTTGAGTCAGTATACAGGTCTTTTATTATATCTCTGATATATGTAGGAACTCTGTGCCTTTTGCGACTCCATAGAATACTAAGGGCCAGATGTATCAAGGCTTTTGTGACTCGCAAACGGCCTTTTAGCATGATTTCGTATGTATGAAAAAATCGCAATTTAAGGAATCGCAAAAAATTTTGATTCCTTATTTTGCCATAGCATTTAAGGAATCGCAATTTTTGCGATTCCTTAAATGATATGTATGTAATTTTTTGAAATAGCGATTTTGTGTTAGGAAATCGCAAATTACCACCAACTTGTAGTTGGTGGTAATTTGCGATTTCTTCTAAAAATGCCCCATTTGGCATTTGTGAGGGTGGCATGTGACACACATACATGCCCATAGGGCATGTATGTGTGCCACATGCACACACATGTACATTTCAGGGGTGCAGCAGGGTGTCTTTGAGACACCCCTGCACCCTTGAAAAAAATCTCAAATTGCGATTAGCAAATTGCGAATTCGCAATTTGAGAATTATTGCACTATCATTCCTATGGGCCTCCTGGCCCATAGGAAAGCATTGGAAATTATTCCTTATTTGCGAATTCGCAAAATGCGAATTCGCAAATAAAGAATATTAAGAAATCGCAAAAAATAGCAATTTTGTACATACATTCCATGTTGCGAATTCTAAATAGCAATTCTCAAAAAATCGCTAATTAGAATTCGCAAATCGGAATCTTGATACATCTGCCCCTAAATGCTTTGGAGATGTCTATCTACACCACTGCTAATGTATCTTTGTTTTTTCGTGCCCCTCTTCTAATATTTTGAAGAGTTACATTTTCAAGACAATCTCTCCCTTTCATGAAGCCATTTTGCTTGTATTTAAATTGATGGACGATGTACGTCTTTTTTCAATTTTTTTGTGATTAACATCATGAATGCTGTACCCATTGCAAT
Organism: Lissotriton vulgaris; assembly: GCF_964263255.1. NCBI lineage: Eukaryota > Metazoa > Chordata > Amphibia > Caudata > Salamandridae > Lissotriton > Lissotriton vulgaris. The sequence continues at coordinate 1,178,830,598 of NC_141694.1, read as the reverse complement.
TGGTCTCCAGTTACTGATTTTCTTTAGTTCACTGATTGGTACATGTTTTGGGATTAATATTGAACTGTCTTTCTTAATATTTTCTGCAACTCTTCTCATTGTTAACCAAGACAGTAGTCTTGGTTGTTGTGAACATTGTTCACATCATTTAGGCTAATTTTGTCAGACTTCACTGCTTTTTTTAAAAAGTTTTACTGTTCAAAGGCTTCAGTTATTTCATGCAGTGTAAATTGTTTGCATAGTCTTTCAATATCCCATTCACCAGATATCCTGTCAATGGGGATGAATTTTGGGGGTTTCTTATTTTCTTTTTCTATTATATCTTTTATGGAATTGAAAGAGATCATTGGCACTGATTTGGCAAGTGGCATCTTCTGCACCATCAGTGATTGTCCTGGCAATTTTCTTCTTGTCTTACTTAAACATGGCCTGGTACTCTTTTTATAGTTGCCCTTTGCTTTAGCATACTTTTTCTTATATGTTCAATTAAGCCTTCCATTTTCCTCAGCTTTCTTTGATACGTTATTTTGAACTGATGCATTCTGAAGCTTCTCCTCGAGCAATGTTCATAGGCTCATTACTGGGCTCACTTGTTTGTTCATTTCGATTTGCTGGTGTATGACTTATATCGCTGGTGTTCTCTGAAATATAACTCACAATTTCATCCATCAGGTCCATAGGAGCATTGTGATGTTTTGAATTTCGAGAGTATTTCTCAATTTCTGAGATTCTATCATTCAGATCATCAACGTTTTAGATTTTTGGCTCACGCTTTCTGTTGATAAAGTCTTTACGCCTTTCTGCTGTTGTTTCCACTGAAACTTCAAGTTTTTCGCTTGAGTCACTTTAAGGGGTCGATTCCGATTTGGGAAAGGAATCCATACGACGATTCGTATTCATAGCCGTTTCCGTACACATTGTACAAATCCGTCCAAATCGCGTACTACGATCTGTTGGTAAAATATACGTCTGAATCTTTGCGAACTGTACGAATATCAAGTGAAAATCCGGATGATACGGACTCGGAAAGTGAACCGTATGATTCGTAAACATGCTGTACGACCCGACAAGTACGATCCAGAGCAGGGACCGAAAATGCGATTCGTGCGGGAAAACGTCACGTATGAGCTGCGATTTGTACGATAAATATTGTGTATAAGCGAGCCACACAACCAAATACGAAACGAACCCCCCCTGAACGAAGCGCAAGCGAACCCTGTAAAAATGTCACGTATGAGCGAGCCACACAATCAAATACGAAACAAGTCCCCTGAACGAAGAGCACGCGAACCCCGTAAAAAGTTGCATATGAGCGAGCCACTAAATCAAATACGAAATGAACCCCCCTGAACTAAGCGCACGCAAACCCCGTAAAAACTTCGCGTATGAGCGAGCCACTAAATCAAATACGAAACGAACACCCCCTGAACGAAGCGCACGGGAACCCTGTAAAAACGTTGCATATGAGCGAGCCACTAAATCAAATACGAAATGAACCCCCCTGAACGAAGTGCACGCAAACCACTAAAAACAGCAGAAGGAGGGTGCAAACGACTCACACAACACCACAAAACATGTCTCCTGTGAAATGAATGTCGTGGCCAGATCCAAACAGGCAAACAGAGGGCCTAACGCATACCCACCCCTTATAACACACCCACCAACAATTCAAACTAAGCTCCACCCACAAATGGACCAATAAAATGGGCCCACATACAAAAACCATGATCCTTTGCAACATACCCATTTAGCTACAGAGACTGACAACACACCAACAACTGCACACTTCCACCTTCACGAATACCCCCAAGCACATTCAGACCCACACACCCCATTCACATTCAGACCCACACACCCACATCCATACACACTGTCTCTCCCAATCACATTCACCCCACACCAAGTCCGCACAGAAGAATCTAAAGTTCACAAAGGAGGAGATGGAGATCCTTGTAGATGAAGTCATCAGAATCGAGCCACAGCTGTTTGGCACATTGGTCAAACAGGCCAGCATAGCTGAGAAAACACACCTGTGGGAGAGGATAGTCAATAGGGTGAATGCTGTTGCACCCATCAGACGCACCAGGAGGGAGTGCCAGGCCAGGTGGTACGATCTGCGGAGGATGGTCAAGCGGAAGATGGAAGACGAGTACGCCCAGAGTCAGGCCACTGGAGGTGGTGATCCCTGCAGACCAGTACAGTACCATCCCTGGGAGGAGAAGGTCATGGCCCTGCTACCACCAGTGGGCGTCGTAGAGCCTCGTGAGTACACAAACAACTCATGTAATGTCAGGGTAATGGCATCTACACTCCAAGTACAAAAAATGCTGGCAACAACCCCCAAGCGCCTCCGCCCACAACTACAGGCAAAAACAACGCTAACGCCACTAACATGTGTATGCCCGCTTGACAAACCAAGGACATGCTATGTCCCATGCTACAGGAAGCACAGACCCAAGAAAGGATGTCCGGTATGCTGGGAGGGTGGGTGTCACAAAATGCATTGTGGGACTCCAAATAAGACCCAATTGCATGGGCGTCCGCAGGGGGGGAAAGGGGGGCTCTTGGCCTCCCTGGATCGCTAGTGTGTCTGGTGTGGGCCCAGTCAGGCCCAGCCCTAGTATCATGCTTTTGAAATGGTGACATTGTCCCAGGTGGCACCACCCTTCATTGGGTGGGAAGGGTGCAAGGGGGTTGCTGAGAATTGTGCAAGGTAGAGGAGAGGAGGGTGCAAGGGGGAGGGCAAGAAGGGTGCAGGGGGGAGGGCGAGAAGGGTGCAAGGTAGAGGGGAGGAGGGTGCAAGGGGGAGGGTGAGAAGGGTGCAAGGGGGAGGGTGAGAAGGGTGTAAGGCAGAGGGGAGGAGGGTGCAAGGCAGTAGGGAGAAGGGTGCAAGGCAGAGAAGGAAGTGTGCAAGGCAGAGGGCGAGAAGGGTGCAAGGCAGAGGGCTGGAAGGGTGCAAGGCAGAGGGGAGGAGTGTGCAAGGCAGAGGGCCAGAAGGGTGCAAGGCAGAGGGCATGAGCGTGCAAGACAGTGGGGAGAAGGGTTCAAGGCAGAATGTGAGAAGGGTGCAAGGCAGAGGGCCAGAAGGGTGCAAGGCAGAGGGGAGGAGGGTGAAAGGCAGTGGGGAGAAGGGTGCAAGGCAGAGTGCGAGAAGTGTGCAAGGCAGAGGGCCAGAAGCGTGCAAGGCAGAGAGCCAGAATGGTGCAAGGCAGAGGGGATGAGGGGATGAGGGTGCAAGGCAGTGGGGAGGAGGGTCAAGGGGGATGGTGATGAAGCTAAAAATGTGGCCAACCCTATAAACATTTCTGTTGACGCTCAATTGCACTCATCCAATATGGCCCAGGTACACTCCCATGCACCATGCTCAATGCACATGGAGTGGGAATGTACTGACAAGATAGTGGACACTGGGCCCTGGTGTAGCGAGCACAAGGCCCTCCTGTGACCAGTGAAAACACAAACACCAGGACAACAAGGTCAGCTATCTTGGACAGGAACTCACAACCACTGTTATGCTCCATGGCGGGACAGCCACACCACGAGGGAGGCCCAGTTCCAAATCATACTCCAACTACCACCACGGCCTGTCACACTCACCCCTTACATAAACATAGACTCCTGGGACAGGCAATGGAGTGCCTCACTGTCACAATTGTCATGTAACACAACGAAAACAATACAGATCTGCTGAAGAATCTAAAGTTCACAAAGGAGGAGATGGAGATCCTTGTAGATGAAGTCATCAGAATCGAGCCACAGCTGTTTGGCTCATTGGTCAAACAGGCCAGCATAGCTGAGAAAACACACCTGTGGGAGAGGATAGTCAATAGGGTGAATGCTGTTGCACCCATCAGACGCACCGGGAGGGAGTGCCAGGCCAGGTGGTACGATCTGCGGAGGATGGTCAAGCGGAAGATGGAAGACGAGTACGCCCAGAGTCAGGCCACTGGAGGTGGTGATCCCTGCAGACCAGTACAGTACCATCCCTGGGAGGAGAAGGTCATGGCCCTGCTACCACCAGTGGGCGTCGTAGAGCCTCGTGAGTACACAAACAACTCATGTAATGTCAGGGTAATGGCATCTACACTCCAAGTACAAAAAATGCTGGCAACAACCCCCAAGCGCCTCCGCCCACAACTACAGGCAAAAACAACGCTAACGCCACTAACATGTGTATGCCCGCTTGACAAACCAAGGACATGCTATGTCCCATGCTACAGGAAGCACAGACCCAAGAAAGGATGTCCGGTATGCTGGGAGGGTGGGTGTCACAAAATGCATTGTGGGACTCCAAATAAGACCCAATTGCATGGGCGTCCGCAGGGGGGGAAAGGGGGGCTCTTGGCCTCCCTGGATCGCTAGTGTGTCTGGTGTGGGCCCAGTCAGGCCCAGCCCTAGTATCATGCTTTTGAAATGGTGACATTGTCCCAGGTGGCACCACCCTTCATTGGGTGGGAAGGGTGCAAGGGGGTTGCTGAGAATTGTGCAAGGTAGAGGAGAGGAGGGTGCAAGGGGGAGGGCAAGAAGGGTGCAGGGGGGAGGGCGAGAAGGGTGCAAGGTAGAGGGGAGGAGGGTGCAAGGGGGAGGGTGAGAAGGGTGCAAGGGGGAGGGTGAGAAGGGTGTAAGGCAGAGGGGAGGAGGGTGCAAGGCAGTAGGGAGAAGGGTGCAAGGCAGAGAAGGAAGTGTGCAAGGCAGAGGGCGAGAAGGGTGCAAGGCAGAGGGCTGGAAGGGTGCAAGGCAGAGGGGAGGAGTGTGCAAGGCAGAGGGCCAGAAGGGTGCAAGGCAGAGGGCATGAGCGTGCAAGACAGTGGGGAGAAGGGTTCAAGGCAGAATGTGAGAAGGGTGCAAGGCAGAGGGCCAGAAGGGTGCAAGGCAGAGGGGAGGAGGGTGAAAGGCAGTGGGGAGAAGGGTGCAAGGCAGAGTGCGAGAAGTGTGCAAGGCAGAGGGCCAGAAGCGTGCAAGGCAGAGAGCCAGAATGGTGCAAGGCAGAGGGGATGAGGGGATGAGGGTGCAAGGCAGTGGGGAGGAGGGTCAAGGGGGATGGTGATGAAGCTAAAAATGTGGCCAACCCTATAAACATTTCTGTTGACGCTCAATTGCACTCATCCAATATGGCCCAGGTACACTCCCATGCACCATGCTCAATGCACATGGAGTGGGAATGTACTGACAAGATAGTGGACACTGGGCCCTGGTGTAGCGAGCACAAGGCCCTCCTGTGACCAGTGAAAACACAAACACCAGGACAACAAGGTCAGCTATCTTGGACAGGAACTCACAACCACTGTTATGCTCCATGGCGGGACAGCCACACCACGAGGGAGGCCCAGTTCCAAATCATACTCCAACTACCACCACGGCCTGTCACACTCACCCCTTACATAAACATAGACTCCTGGGACAGGCAATGGAGTGCCTCACTGTCACAATTGTCATGTAACACAACGAAAACAATACAGATCTGCTGAAGAATCTAAAGTTCACAAAGGAGGAGATGGAGATCCTTGTAGATGAAGTCATCAGAATCGAGCCACAGCTGTTTGGCGCATTGGTCAAACAGGCCAGCATAGCTGAGAAAACACACCTGTGGGAGAGGATAGTCAATAGGGTGAATGCTGTTGCACCCATCAGACGCACCAGGAGGGAGTGCCAGGCCAGGTGGTACGATCTGCGGAGGATGGTCAAGCGGAAGATGGAAGACGAGTACGCCCAGAGTCAGGCCACTGGAGGTGGTGATCCCTGCAGACCAGTACAGTACCATCCCTGGGAGGAGAAGGTCATGGCCCTGCTACCACCAGTGGGCGTCGTAGAGCCTTGTGAGTACACAAACAACTCATGTAATGTCAGGGTAATGGCATCTACACTCCAAGTACAAAAAATGCTGGCAACAACCCCCAAGCGCCTCCGCCCACAACTACAGGCAAAAACAACGCTAACGCCACTAACATGTGTATGCCCGCTTGACAAACCAAGGACATGCTATGTCCCATGCTACAGGAAGCACAGACCCAAGAAAGGATGTCCGGTATGCTGGGAGGGTGGGTGTCACAAAATGCATCGTGGGACTCCAAATAAGACCCAATTGCATGGGCGTCCGCAGGGGGGGAAAGGGGGGCTCTTGGCCTCCCTGGATCGCTAGTGTGTCTGGTGTGGGCCCAGTCAGGCCCAGCCCTAGTATCATGCTTTTGAAATGGTGACATTGTCCCAGGTGGCACCACCCTTCATTGGGTGGGAAGGGTGCAAGGGGGTTGCTGAGAATTGTGCAAGGCAGAGGAGAGGAGGGTGCAAGGGGGAGGGCAAGAAGGGTGCAGGGGGAGGGCGAGAAGGGTGCAAGGTAGAGGGGAGGAGGGTGCAAGGGGGAGGGTGAGAAGGGTGCAAGGGGGAGGGTGAGAAGGGTGTAAGGCAGAGGGGAGGAGGGTGCAAGGCAGTAGGGAGAAGGGTGCAAGGCAGAGAAGGAAGTGTGCAAGGCAGAGGGCGAGAAGGGTGCAAGGCAGAGGGCTGGAAGGGTGCAAGGCAGAGGGGAGGAGTGTGCAAGGCAGAGGGCCAGAAGGGTGCAAGGCAGAGGGCATTAGCGTGCAAGGCAGTGGGGAGAAGGGTTCAAGGCAGAATGTGAGAAGGGTGCAAGGCAGAGGGCCAGAAGGGTGCAAGGCAGAGGGGAGGAGGGTGAAAGGCAGTGGGGAGAAGGGTGCAAGGCAGAGTGCGAGAAGTGTGCAAGGCAGAGAGCCAGAATGGTGCAAGGCAGTGGGGATGAGGGTGCAAGGCAGTGGGGAGGAGGGTCAAGGGGGATGGTGATGAAGCTAAAAATGTGGCCAACCCTATAAACATTTCTGTTGACGCTCAATTGCACTCATCCAATATGGCCCAGGTACACTCCCATGCACCATGCTCAATGCACATGGAGTGGGAATGTACTGACAAGATAGCGGACACTGGGCCCTGGTGTAGCGAGCACAAGGCCCTCCTGTGACCAGTGAAAACACAAACACCAGGACAACAAGGTCAGCTATCTTGGACAGGAACTCACAACCACTGTTATGCTCCATGGCGGGACAGCCACACCACGAGGGAGGCCCAGTTCCAAATCATACTCCAACTACCACCACGGCCTGTCACACTCACCCCTTACATAAACATAGCCTCCTGGGACAGGCAATGGAGTGCCCCACTGTCACAATTGTCATGTAACACAACGAAAACAATACAGATCTGCTGAAGCACCCAAGCAAAAAATGCACAGTGCTAATTCACAAGTCCCTTGTGCTTCTTTCACAACACCGTTGCTTCACCTTTGTGACGCAGCGGACACACAAAAGTTGAGCCATGGTGCTGGGTATTTACAAGGTGATGCATCTGGGAGATGTGCCATGTTCTAAAGCCCTGCACCAGAAGTAGGTGTTCTAGTCCGGGGGTGGGGGGGGGGGGGGGGGGTGGCCATCACGGCGCAACAACAACTCCCAAAAGTGGCTGAGTGAAATCTTATAGATTTCACTCAGTCACTTTTATGCACATGCTGACTCAAAACCCTGTGCATGCTTGAAGCAGGCGTAGGGATTGACACAGCATTGTGCAGATATGGCTCCACAGAGCATTTGTGGTGCTGCGTTGCGCCGGCGTCTCAACTCCACCAATGTGCCGCTCCTACGGCTCAGATGTGTGACGCAGCTGTGCCATATTTCCATCATGGTGATCTGCACCATCCTGACATAGCTGTGGTGCACAATGACCGGCGAATCCCTGCTGATATGCATGGCCCTGCCAGTCATTGTAAATAGTCCCTCACATGTCAATGACTCCTGAGTGCAGATCAATCTGACCCCACAACAAACCCATCCACAAATGAACATTGAGAACAATTCAAAGCATAGACAACTACCAGGTGGAACAGTGCCAATGACAATGTATATGAAAAATGGAATTTGCATTAAATGGCATTAACATTGTCTGTCTCTCACACCCACAGGGCAACGTGCGGAATTTCCCTTCAACAATGGGGAAATGAATCACAGTCCCAGGCTACGCAGTGACGCCTCTCACCACTCCACGGATGACCCCGACCAACCTGGCACCTCTGGTGCCCAAACCCGTGCGGCCCTGGATCAGGAGGTGTGTGGATGCACCCTGGATGTGCACAAGTCCCCCTGGAGTCTGGCTGTTGTTCCTGCGTAGAGGACGTTGCCGTAGTTGAGCCGGCTGGTGTCGTGGACATGGGTAACTGTCTGTCTTGACTAGGAGTGGATCTATCTGAAGATCATTTGCAGCATGCGGAGGGACTTGCAGCATGAGGTAGAGATTGTGTTGAGTTTTATGTTTATTGTGAGCGAGGAGTGTAGGATGAGCACCTGCTTGCGTGTGTGGCCAATGTGTGCTTGTGTGCTGCCCAGGCTGGTGTAATCCAAGGAGTTGTCCCAGCCGTAAGGGGACAATCCTCAGATGATGAGCTCAGTCTTGTTCAAGTCCAGCCTCATGTGGCTGATGTTGATCCATTTGTCAACGCACCTGGGGCCTCATTTATGAGAAATGACGCATTGCTGCGTGAAAGCAGCGATGCGTCACTTCTCATTGCGCACTCCTTGCGACATTCCTGATGCGTCATATTTAATGTATGACGCATCATGTCGCAAGGAGTTACAGATACGTCAGTATTTCTGACGTATCTGTAAGCGCAAAAGTGACGCATTGCTGGAGTGTGTCACAAAAGTGACGCAACACCAGCAATGCGTCCTTTCACATGGGGCAAGCCCCATGTGAAAGCGCCTACATCACTCTTACGCCTGCTGTGAGGCAGGCACAAGATTTTGACGCAACGGCGTCCTAAAAGTGACTCTGTGAAATCTCATAGATTTCACTGTGTCACTTCTACGACCCTTCCTTGCGTCAATACGCCCCCCTTGCATACATTATACCTGGCGCAGTTATAATGTGGCGCAGGGGTTTACAAAGTGACGCATCTACCTAGATGCGTCACTTTGTATATATGGCGCAACAAGGCGCATTTTTTACGCCACTGGTGCGTCACAAAAAGTGACGCACCGGCGGCGTAAAAGTGACGCATAGCCTCATAAATGAGGCCCCTCATGTCTTCTTGAAGGTTGGATCTGAGAGGGTCTTTGGTGAGGGTGAAGAGCAGCTGGGTGTCAATGGCAGAGAACATGATGATGAGGTAGTGTGCGCATGTGATAGTGGAGAGGGGGGCCATGGAGACATTGTAGATTGTCACGCTGAGAGATGAGCCCTGGGGCATGGGCCCGATGACCCAGTGTACTACGTGCCGAAGGGGTGAGGCGGACTCCCTGGGCCTTGCTGGTGAGGTACTTGGCGATTTCATCCTGGGCCTTCCTCTGGATCCCAGTGTTGGAGATGTGTGATCTGACAGTGTGGTAGCACATGGTGTAGAATGCCGTAGAGAGGTCAATGGGGTGAGGGTGGTGGTCTCACCATTGTTGAGCAGGGTCCAAGATGTCGTTGGTGGTGGCAATGAGGGCTGTTGCAGTGAGATGATTACTGTGGAAGATGGTCTGGGGTGGGTTGCCTGGAGATGTTTGCTTGGAGGGAGATGATCAGTTGCTCGTTAACTGTCTCCTTGATGACATTTGCTGGGTAGGGAAGCAGGGTGATGTTTCAGGAGATCCTGCGGTACTGCGGTCCATTGTTAAAGAAGGGCCTGGTTTCTGCATGCCTCCAGCTTCCATGGAAAGTGGCATACTCAAAGGAGACATTCATGACGTGCCGGAGGTGGGCTTCAAGGATGGTGTATGCTGTGATTGAGATGTTGTGTGGGAAGGGTCCTGATGGAGAGTTCGAGTGGATGGTGTACATGAGCCAGTTGGTGTTTTGCTGCTGACGGGAGTCCAGGACCTGAGGGGGGTATGTCCTGTGGAAAATAGCGCTGTCTGCCTCTGTGTGGCGAGCTTGTCATGTATGTCCACGAGCTTGGAGTGGTAAAAAGTTGCAAGGGATCCCCTTGGTTTTCAAAGGCGGGATGTCTTTTTGATGGAGATATGGGGTTAGATAGTTCACTCACAATGCAGATGAGGTCATTCATGTTGTGTGTGTTGGTGCCTAGGCCATACCTGAAGGTTGTCCTCTTGTCCGTGCTGATGATATGGTGATGTCTGTGTGTTGTGGATTTCTGGGCTGAAAGGTAACTGATGGGTGTTTGTATTACAAGGTTTGCACAAGAGTCCAGCTAGACCTCTATGAGTCCAGTAGGTCTGCCTTGTCCCTGGTGGCTTAACTGTTGTTGTTCTTCACAGGAAAGTCCGCCAATATGGCAAGAGTGTTGGATCAGTCACTGATCCAGTGTGTGCGGTTGCAGGGTGTGGCGGTGTCGTTGGTTGGATTGTCCTGTGTGAGGGTGCTACACAGCTAGTTTGTGTTGACTTAGGTCAAGCATTTTTGGTGGATCTGTAGCGGAGTGTGGTGCATTGTGTTGCTTTTCAGACAACTGGATACAAATGTTGATGTACCAATGCAGAATGGTGGTGTGATTGTCCTCCAGCCAGAAGTTGCTGTCCCCCTGACCCATGTAGTCTGTGTAGGTGAGGGCCTGCGTGCTGATGTGGTTGTCCAATGTCTGAGGACCAATCAGTAAAGCTGTTTTCCCAGCTCTGTGGTCTCAGATTTTGCCACAATTTCTGAGGAAGCCTTTCTTCTCGAATTGCAGATGTGTAAATCCGGTTCACCTACTGACCCCTTGCCCACCAAGCAATACAACATCCTTGATAAGATTCACAATCACCATTTAAACGCCATCTGGAACCTTTCCCTCAGATTGGGCTCTTATCCGGATGCGTGGAAACACGCGTTCCTCCTGCCCATCTTAAGGAAATCCAATGCAGATCCTGAATCTCCTTGCAATCATAGACCTAACTCTCTTTTACCAGCCCCGGCGAAGATTTCAGTGAAACTTTTCTGGCAGCAACCGATGGCCTTTGTTGAAGATAATAGCCTCCTTCATGACTCTCAATCCAGCTTCCATCCGGCTTTAGTACGGAGTCAGCCGTCATTGAAATGGCAGACTCTATACGCTGGGTGGTCAACGTAGGTTCCAAGGCGGTGTTGGTGCTGTAAGACTTGTTTACAGCATTTGACATCGTCGCCAATCCCATTCTTCTGAACAGCCTTAAGACCATAGGCTTGGGGGGCTCAGTGCTGAACTGGATATCGTCCTTACTATCTGACTGCACACAGCAGGTCCGGAACTATCCATCCATCTCCCCAGTCAAACCACTATTTACTTAACCCCGCTGGCTGAATCGATTGCCATGTCTGAAGTCAAAATCATATCATATGCTGATGATCTTCTGCTTCTATTCACCTTATTTTTGACCCACTCAAAAATTGTCTCAAGAACATTGCAGCCTGGATGGACCACACTTCCTTGAAACTTAATCCAGATAACACCAAGATAGCAGGTGGATGATTGTCTGGTGTTCACTGTTTGGAGGGTGGCTGGAGCATGAGTCTGTTGTGTTACCTGCGTCATGGAAGGACCAGAGGGTCTTGCACTGCGCACGTTGCAGGAGCTGACGGTCCTGCCTTTGGCACGGAGGTGGCGTAACAGTGGCACTGACAAGCTGCTGCCTGCATTAAGAATGGGTGGAGGGAGGAGCATCTGGTAGGCGTGTGTGTTGCAGAATCAGGGCAATTGGTATTGCAGTGCCGCAGGGGAGGCAGCAGCAGCAATGAGTGAACACATGACGGCGGAAGGGGTGAGAAAACTAGCACACAAAGACAAGGAGGTCTGAAAGGCACAATGTAACAGGTGTATGGAAAGGAAGGAGTGTCTGGTTACTCATGGGTCACTGAAAGAAAATGGATCAACAATCACCAAAAATGACAGGGCACAGGATCAGGCACCAAAAGGCCAAGCTGTGCACAGGACACACAGCGTCAGCAGGTGTTTCCTGCCATTGTGGGTAGCAAGCTGCACCAATACCTACACAACCATGTACTTCATGCACAATATGGATCATTAGCCATGATAAACTGCATGCATGTTGCCACAGTACACATACTCCCATATGCACAATCTTTGTCAATTATGCCATAAAAAAATGCAAAGTGGCAAGAGATCTGTGGTGACGGTTATGAGGCACATTGTACTGTGGGGAACACATTTTATACACAAATGGATCAAGTTTGTGTTGAGGCCATGCTGCTTTAGCCAATGCCATGGCCAGTGCCATTGCTCTGAAGAAAATACCAGTCATGCAATGAGTTTACCTGTAATGCTGATGAAACATTGTGCACACCACTTCCTGGGACTGTCGGTTCCTTGAATCCTCAGAAACATGCGATGCTCAAAGTGGTCCATCCCCTGATAGCCCCTTGGTCTAAGTAGAAATGACTGACTCAAAAGGGTGATCAGGTGAGGGAAGGAAAGGAAGGGAACAGCAGGGAGGGAGATCTGAAACAAAGGTAAACAAGCATAAGGATTCAACACTTCTTGTCACTGAATCACAGAATACCTCAGGACCTATACTGTAACAGTTACGCCTGTAAAGAAAAACAACAGCCACTGTTTCCAAGTTGGGATCACAGTAATGAAAATGACACTAGATCTGAGGATTGAACACAGACACATAAAAGGTAGCAGAGTATTGCAGCTAAATGAAGGGGGTATAACGCTCTGCAGGCTGCTTTAATGCAATTAGAGCCATGCGGTAATCAAGAAAATCACAGTGTATGAATAAGGCTCCAAGAAACAGAAATTGTAATGCGCTGCAGTGCTATTCACACAAAGGCAACAATCCGAAGTTACCCCTGGGAATCAGTTAGGGTCAAGAAGGGAAATTACATATCACCCGCAAGAGCCTTAAGAAGCTCATCCAACGAGGGAGGGTATTATGTAAACACAAGGAAGCCCCACAAGAGACAGTCATTGGCTCGTCCAAATGGGCTTTGAAATGCCTAACATAACAAGCTGCTGGGCTGGAACTCAACAGAGAGTAATGAGGAGCAATGTCACAAAACCACCCCTAATGTGACCGGGATATGCAGCACACCACAAGAGAATCCTGGGATTAACGTCACCCAACTAGTGCCACGGAAGCATTTACATTTGATACAGCACAACGTTGTGACGTCATCAGCACCACATTCCAGGCATCATGAGAATAGAAAGTTAACATCAACTTACCGAGAAGGCTTGCAAAGCAGTGTTCTCCACCGGCCCTGAGGAAGTGACGTGACAGTGACATGACATACTGGAACAAGGGGCAATGCATCCATACAAACAGAATCACAGGACAGTTGACATGACATGTGGGACAAAAGCTGGCCCACACCTTCACAACATGTTGGTGGAAAGCAAAATGTACTGGATTAAGTGAATGAGCCAAACACATCCTGCTGCACACAGTGAGGCTGCAATTCCCCATAGAGCCTGTGGGTGTGATGCCCCACACAATGTCAACCCATGGTATACGTGTAGTATTCCATTCTGTGCTCCTCCCTCTCTTCACCTGTGTACTTCCCTTCCCATGTTCTATTTAGAATTGTTTTGGTTCTTACTGCCTGAGGATTCTTAGGGATCCTTGGGAGTGTAATGTTCTAGTGAGATCAGTTACAGCTGTGCATCTGTTCGTGGTGGTTGTGTAAGCTGTCTCTGTACAATAAACTGGATCAACCTTCAAGAAGCCTCTATCCATTTACTACATATTCTGGCGACGATCGGGATATCAAGCCTGAAGCTCAGCAGAACCCGTTTTTTTTTTTTTGCTTCTCAACAAAAAGAAAAGAAGAAGAAAATCCAGTGTGGAGACAGCGTTCACCGTTTACAGCGTTTACAGCGTGAATTTTCTAAAGGTACTCTTTAAAAGATTCTTATGTGTTAAATTATAACACCAGCGGCAGCATTCCTAACTTAACGTGCCTTGATTGCACCTGCGGCTGTTTCCCCGTGTTTTGCATGCTAATTTAAGACTTCGGGCGATCCGTGCCTACAATCTTGAGACTTTCATCTCATATGTTCTCCTGATTGGTTTCCATGTGAGATTTACCCTCTGCTGCGTCTCCGTGGAACTTTTGGGCATTTGCTACAGCTTGATAACTCAAGCGCATCTTTTAAAAAAGAAAGAAAGCACACGAGACTCACCCAGTCCTTCGCGTGCGCTCCACTCGCTGCCGGAATTCTTCTTTGGATCAGACGCGTCATCGCTACACGCTTTCTCTGCGTGCATCCACGTCACTCGTCAGCGCTCTGCTTTCACGCACAGCGCTGCGTTCCAGCGGCCATCTTGGATCACCACAGCAACAAAACGCCGATTGGAGTCCCGTTTTCTTAACCCTTTTAACGTTATTATTATTTATGAAATTCATTTATCCATCGATATTTACCACACTTATTTACCTAATTTTGACCATTATGTTCTGCAACTTGTCTCCTGCTTATAGTTTTGTCACGAAGAAACTGTATTGAAAGCAGAAAAGGTACCATAGACTTCTATTGTGTTACTACTGTGTTTCTGACAATTTGTCCAACCAAAATAACTGTAATTTTTCTTTTCTTTGTTCTTTCCTTTGGGTGTTTTTAACAATATTCAAAAAAAAATGTCGAACAATGTAATTTCACCTGCACATTTTCTACCCTCAGCTGGTGATCCCAAAGTAGAATGGGACCTTTGGTATCCTACTTTCTTAGCTTATGTTGATGTAGTAGAAGAAGACGGCTGTTCTCCTAAAAGGAAACTTGCCTTACTTAAAAATTGTCTAGGTGGTGCCGGTCTTAAAGAACTAGAGAGTCTTCCACCTATTGACTCTGGTGCTGGTGATGTAAATGTATTTGAGGTTGTTGTCAAGCAATTAAGCATTAGATTTGGCAGGAAAATCAATACTGTGATGGAACGTTTTAAATTTTACTCTAGAATTCAAAAAGAAGATGAATCCATAGAAACATATGTAGCTGCTCTACGCACTCTAGCTAGTTCTTGTTCCTTTGAAACCATTGACTTTGATCAAGTTTTAAGGGACCAAATCATGATGCGTACAAAAAGTAAAAAGATACAGGAACGTTTGTGGATGGGCACTGAGACCTCTCTTAACGCTGTCCTAAATATTGCAAAAGGTATTGAGCAGTCGGAATTGTTCGTTAACGAAATAAGAGGCCATGACATTAAAACTAAAGTAACTATCCCGGAGGTTTCATTAGTCAGGAACCCCCCAAACTACAGGAAACCTACTTCCAATATCACTAGAAGGGACAACTTTAGCAGAGACAACAGGACTTTCCAAAGAAGGTCTCCCATAATTTGTTATAGATGTGGTGCTAATGACCATGTGGGAAATTATAAAGGGTGTCCTGCTTGGAACAAAATTTGTGTTAAATGCAAGAAGTCAGGCCATTTTACTAAAATGTGCAAATCCACACAGAAAGTAAATTTTTTATCACATGATGAGTATGATGACTGTGAACAACCTTCTGAAATTAACACGATGTTGTGTGTTGGTGATACCGAGTGCAAAGGTTTTCCTAGTGACATCATTCTTATTAATGGTGTAGAAATCTCCATGCTCATTGACTCTTGTGCTTGGTACACCATAATAGGCAAAGACGTTTTCGACAAGTTTTGGTCTCCAAAAGAACTGTCACCACCTGACATACATCCCGGTGGGTATACTGGGAAGAAGATAGGCCTTGAAGGTTTTATGTGGGCAGAGATCAGCTTTAAAGATAGGACCATCAAGGGGAAGGTTTACGTCTCCTCTAAAGGAGCATCTATCTTATGTTGGCCCCATCAGTTCGATCTAGGGATCAAACTTGATCCCAATGCTTCCCCTCCCGTTTATGTAGTTCCTCCGGAAAATGACTTTACCTCCCAATTAAAAAGAGATTTTCCGTGTATTTTTAATGATAATTTGGGTGTGTTCGCTAATTTTAAACACCGCATTATCCTTAAAGAATCAGCTGTTCCTGTCCGACATAGGGTCAGAAATGTACCCTTGGCCTACCGTGATAAATTAAAGTTAATTTTATCTGACTTAGTTTCGAAAAAAATCATTGAACCAGTTGAGTCATCCCCATGGGTTTCGCCTGTTGTTTTATCCCTTAAAAGCAACGGTGAGCTCCGTCTGTGTGTAGACCTCCGCAGCTTAAATAAGGAGATCTGGATCGACAGACACCCTTTACCCAACATACATGAGCTCATTTCCACTCTCTCTGGCGCCTGTGTTTTTTCTACACTTGATCTAACCAGCGCCTACCATCAAGTAATTTTACATGAAGACTCCAAATTTCTAACCACTTTTATTACACCTGAAGGTTTGTTTCAGTACCGTCGTATGCCCTTTGGTCTAGCTAGTGCAGCCTCCGTATTCCAACGCCTCATGAAGACACTTCTGGAAGGATGTGAGGGTGCAGTTGCATTCCAGGACGACATCTTGGTACATGGAAAAGATTTTGAGGAGCATGATAAAAATTTGGCTAAAGTTTTAAAAAGCGTACAGGATTTTGGTCTCACTCTTAAACTGTCTAAATGCAAATTCAGACAAAGTCAGGTTGAATACTTAGGCCACGAGATTTCAGCGCTAGGAATCAAACCCAAACTCAATCACATCAAGAGTATATCCGAAGCCCCTGCTCCTTTGAACAAAGACCAACTTGTTTCCTTCCTTGGTCTCACAGAATTTTATAGTAAATTCGTCAAAGATTATGCTTCCAAGGTCCACCCTCTCAGAATGTTGTTGAAGAAAGATGTGAAGTTTTTGTGGAATAACGATCAACAACATGCTTTCGAATTACTTAAACAAGAAATCATTAGTGCTCCTTTCTTAAGACCTTTTGATTTAGGAAAAGAATGCATAGTGTGTGTGGATGCGAGCAATGTTGGCCTAGGTTCTGTCTTGATGCAAAAAGACAAGGGCGAAGAGTATGTTGTGTCATATGCTTCAAGAACCTTGCGGGGCGCTGAGTTCAATTACTCCACAATTGAAAAAGAGCTACTAGCTTGCACCTGGGCCTCTGAACATTTTAGGCAATTTCTTTGGGGAACCAGGTTCTGTTTAAGAACCGACCATAAACCCCTTATCAATATGCTGGCAGCTGGTGGTGGCAGGACCTTAACAGCGCGCCTAGCACGTCTTGCAGCCAAATTGCAAGAATTTCAATGCACTGTGGAATATGTCCCTGGACGGTTAAACGTGCACGCTGACTGCATGTCCAGGTTGCCTTTAGTAAATTCTATTTTTTCTGTTAGTTGGAACAACGAGTCTGATGTTGTTTCTAACATCGACGATGTCAACGATTGTGGTCCAACTGGTGTTTCGCCTAGCATATCTGAAATTGACTGGAGGGAAGCCATGGCGAATGATTCTGACCTTGCTTCCTTAACCAGGTACTTACAATATGGTTGGCCTCGTGAGCGATACTTATCTGGGGACATTCTCTCCTTTTTTAAGGTAAATGACGAACTCATGTTTGACCAAGGTTTCGTGTTTCGTAGTGACAAAATCATTCCCCCCACTTCTTTGAGAGAAAGAATTATTTCCATGGCCCATGAAGGCCATATGAGCATGTCTGGCACAAAAAGGCGCATACGCGAGTTCTACTGGTGGCCTGGTGTTGACAGAATGGTTGACAAATGGGTTCGCTCATGCCCCCCTTGCGACAAAAGTGACAAAACCGTTAAACCCTTGTCTATTGCCTCTACTCCCATTGAATTTGCCTCTTGCTCCTGGAAGAAATTGGGCATTGACATAATTGGACCTCTTAATTTGTCTTCCCAGCAAAATGTATTTGGCCTGGTCCTCATCGATTATTTTTCTAAGTGGCCAGAACTAAAAATTGTCGACAAGGTCGGTTCCACTCAAATTATCCAATTTCTTGATGAAGTTTTCTGCAGGGAAGGAATTCCCGCGGAAATAGTGTCGGATAATGGCCCGCAATTTATAAGCAAAGAATTTCTGTCATTCATCCAGAGGTGCGGCATCGTGCACAAAAGGGTGTCGAATTATAACCCACAAGCTAATGGTCAAACGGAACGCTTTAACCGCGTCATCAAAGAGTCCATTCAGCTGGCTGTTAAAAGCAACCTAGACTGGAAAAAAACCCTGCGTTCCACCTTACTGTCTTACCGCACTTCACCCAACTCTGTTACAGGGTTTTCACCTTTTGAATTGCTTAGAGGCAGGAAGCCTGGTTCCAAACTCTTGCCTTGGTGGATGAAAGTTAAACTACCGGTTGATCCCTCTGTAGACCCTGCTTGTGTTAAAGACAGAGTTTTGAAATATCAGGAAAAAATGAAAGCCAACTTTTTGTCTACCAAAAGCTCCGGTCAGAAGGTCAGGGTGGGTGATTTCGTCCGTGTGAAATTTGGCAGAGCTTTTGACCATAAGTGGAGTAAGTGGTCGGATCCTTGCAAGGTTGTTGAAGTATTTTCAAAGGCTGTGAGAGTTGAGGATGGGAAAATATGGAATTTCAGAAGGATTTCTTTGTGTAAAGGTTCAAATCCTTCTAATGTGGAATCCTACTCTGTACCATCCTCTTCTAATGATTTTACCACTGCTAAGACTTTGTGTGATCAAAATGATGCATCTTCTTCTCCTTTGTTTAACTCTTTTGACTCTGAGAACCAGACTCTTGATCCTGTTGTTCCTGTGTCTAATAACTGCAGTACATCCATTCCTGACAACGGTAACATGATCTCTGAACCACCTCTTAGCATTGGCAATGACCCTGTTAGTAGAAATGTTTCCATACCTTGTCCTGTGACTTCTAATGATGATAATTCCTTTCTTAGGAAAAGTGTTCGTGTAAAGCATACTCCTGTAAAGTTGCATGATTACTACCGTTAAGTTTTTTTTTTTGTTTTTTTTGTTTTTTTTTTAGGGGGGAAGGTGTGTAGTATTCCATTCTGTGCTCCTCCCTCTCTTCACCTGTGTACTTCCCTTCCCATGTTCTATTTAGAATTGTTTTGGTTCTTACTGCCTGAGGATTCTTAGGGATCCTTGGGAGTGTAATGTTCTAGTGAGATCAGTTACAGCTGTGCATCTGTTCGTGGTGGTTGTGTAAGCTGTCTCTGTACAATAAACTGGATCAACCTTCAAGAAGCCTCTATCCATTTACTACAATACGCAATGTGTCAGGGTTACACACATTGATGCCTTTACCAGAGTCAAAACTCCACTACAGATGACTGACAAGAAGGGTGACTGCCCTGTCATGGGAGTGGTGCAACATGTAATTTGATCCATGGTGATGAGACATGTATGCATGCTACTACAACATGCACAGAAACAGTTCCCACACATTCCCAAACCATACCAACCCCAAACAGCCTGTTTGGATTTCTTACCCGAACTGACATTTCCACATGTCCGTGCATGGAATGCTGATTCGGCCCACGTTGCAATCATCATGAGGAATAGCAGGAGGACTAAGATGACATGAACAGACAACAGGCACAGAAACCTGGGAATGACAGACACATAAGGGGTCACCATTAAAAATTGATGCTAAAAACATGGGCATGTACAAAACAGGAACAATGTAGTACACATGTAAATTTCAAGCTAAGTCATTGCGCATTACAGTGTGGCATGACATCAGCACTTGCGTGACATCAGAACACACATCAAAGTTATTTTGCATACAGTCAGCTGGACACACACACATTGCAACACATGCCACTCAATGCTACAAGCTTGCATACTCATTCCCAGTGACTCCCAATTATGAGAAGAAGTTGCGCATGAGCTGACTCCGGATATGCTCCTCCTCCTCATCACTTGCATCGTGACCAAGCCCTTCATCCTCAACGGGTGGATTTTCCTGCTCCTCAGGATCCAGGATGAGTGGCACTGCCTTCTCAACTGCCATGTTGGGCAGCATGCAGCACACAATGAAGATATTACAGACCTTGTCTGGGGCATATGGGAGGGATCTGCCGGTTTAATCGAGGCACGGAATCGGCTCTTCAAGAGGCCAAACGTCCGCTCAATCACTCGCCTGGTCTGCCCCTGTGTATTATTGTAACGCTGATATGCTGCTGTTCTTGGGTTGCAGAGAGGTGTCATTAGCCATGGCATGTTGGGATATCCCGAGTCACCTACAAATATACATCATGTAAATAAGTGGGTCAGGAGATGCTGTTGTTGTAGATGATTCTAGGACTCTAGTAAATATTCCCGATTTCATGCCCTTATGTGGTTATATCAAATCATACCCTTATATAGGCATAAGAATCATACCCATATTAAGACATAGCCAATGCAGTCCAAATACAGCAATGCTACTCCCATAGACTCCTAGAAAGCACAACGCGTTCTTAAACAAACCAAGCCTCCAGCAGCCCGAGAATTCCCCCTGCTTCTGTATTGATTTGTCCTAGAACTCCTGGAGTCCTGAAAGAACTGTGAGTTCTTAGTAACGTCTTATTGTCCAACCTTACGTCAAACTCGGCACCTTCCAGGTATAAATATACCAGCATCTGCCTTAAGCAACACACGGTGGTTTGGAGCAGATCGGCTATCTACTTGCCCGACGCCCTGCTTATGCGAGTGCCGAAGGAAGCCGACCCTCCCTGCTGACGCACTGAGAGAGACGCTGTCTTTTCTCCTGCCGAGAAATCCAGCTCCAGTGTTTCCCTGTCACCCTTGCAGGTTGCTGGGAGATTGAGTCCTGAGAAAGAGATACAAGACCTCCTTCATTCTATAACCAAGGTACGGAGCTGATTAGACCCATAGGGAATCTTGATTCAGATTCTTGGCAAAACAATAACTCATCTACTCCTTCCCTGTACTATTCTTAGATTAGGTACACCGGGGTAGGCATATCTTGGAAACACCAGTTGAGTACATTTAGTCATTATTTTATCATTGTATGTATTTTATCCATTTTAAGTATCATATGGCTTAGAAACCATATAAATGCTTTTACAGTATTATTTCATAATCCTCTTTTTACTGTACGCACTTTACTTTATGATAAGTATTGCAATTGTGGCAATTCACTTCTCTTGCATGAGAAAGTAGACTGCTCAATAAATAACCTTTTTATTGAAACACCTGTCTCTCTATTTCTCTGCACTCCTGGTGAAACTAAGCATGCACGATTGACTGAGTGAAATAGCTATCTAATGTTTCGGCGACTCTGGAGATATACTCTTTATTCTGGGGGAGCAAAGTTGTCATGTTTATGCGGTTGTCAGAAACGAATCCCTTCCTGTCTATTCAGGAAAGTTAACACCTTCTTGTTTACTCGAGAAAGTTTCTAGTGACCTCTGAGCTAGCTGGCATTTCATAATTAAGTCTAACATATTCAATAGAGACCTTGTCAACCTCAGTCCTACGTCTACACTGTCCTTTATGTTATTCCAATGCGCAGAGCCTATTGGGAATATAGGAACTACACTACATGGCGCTCAACGTTTGGTAATTTAACGCTAGATACTAGAGTAACTCAGTTGTGCTTTTCACACAGACCCCTTTTTTCCATAAAAACTCCAATAGATGTCTGGAGTGGGTAAAAGGTTAATATCCGCCAGAACTTAGTAGGAAGAGATTCCTATGTATTAGTTTTTGGTTTAGTCAACGTTGAAGGATACAGTGTTCCAAAATATTGTGCACCTAATCTTTGTTTCCTTGCAACTTGCTCTGCAAACTTTCATTAAACAATGTCAACTAACGGCGACAACAACGAAACCGGTGGAGCTGCAGTAGATGCGACTCAACCAGGTTCTGACGTTACAGGGTTTAATGAAAATGACCTGGATGCGAAAATCATCCTGGTAAATGTAAGGAAGAGTGTAACTATAAAAGTTATAGAAAATGGTGTATCATCGAGAGGTGGTACAATCATATTTGTGGTAGAGGCACAGGAATGTCGGCAGTCAGAGGTATTCTATTCTTGGATACATTTTCCAGCAGCAAATGCTGTAACACACAAGTTCCACTACTACAAAGCAGGGGAACCTCCAGCGGAATACGTTCCTTTTGAGGACGTTGAAATTCCACTAACTTACCAGGAGCATCAGCTCTGGTTTAATGGCACCCTAAAACATCAAAATCATATTACCAGGCTCGGTCCACTAGGTAGACCAGGAGCCACATGGCCGGTTCTAGCCAGCTATACACCACATCCTGACATTGAAGAAATGTCAGACAGAGAACTTTTAGTTCAACTAAAACAATTAACAAAGGCATATAGGAAATTAGTTCAATTGATAATTGACGGTACAACCTGCCGCCAAAAATTAAAAGAAACAGATATAGCAGAACAACCTTTTAAATTTGCCAGAATAATTGAAAAATCCTATGAAGAATTAGGTAGAGACAGTTTGGGTGGGAAACCACTAAAACCACAACTAACAAAAATCCTGAAAAGACTTTTATTAAAAATAACCTTATAACTCAAAAGAAGAAGTGGGAGGGTAATAAGCAAACCACACCCAGAGAAAAACTGTTTCAGACCAGAGGAAGGTCTCCCCAACGGAGCGATAGATCTCCAGACCGGCGGGGTAGGTCTCCACAACGGGAGCCTTCTGAGAACAGATATAACCTTAGAAATAGGGAAAATTTGAGAAAACCTGACAGATATCAAGATATTGATACACTTCCCTCTCGATATTTTCAGACTTCCTCAAAAAAAGGAAGATGATCAGAACATAAAGAAGAGCGCGTCATGTCCAAAGATAAAGAACCTGCTCATCAAAGTAAAAAATTACAGTTTCCCTAAAAGAAGGTAGCCAGTATTAAAATAATAAATGCCGAGGATTCTGAGGGCACAACTCAAGAACGGAGAATGGGCCCAGACAATGCTAGACAGCGCAGCAGAAGTGACCATAGCTCGCAAGATCCTGGTGAATCTTCTGGAGACAGTGGACACGAATGAATACATTCAAGTGGAAACTGCAGACACCAGAGTCACTGTACCTCATAAATTATATGAAATAACATTACGTATAGAGGAGGACAAAACTAGGAAAATAAGAGGTCTCTTCTGGGAGAACCTATCTAAATGTTATGATATACTTCTAGCAGAAAAGGACTGGCCACTAGAGTTTGTCAGGGAGTGCCCACCTGGCGAGGAAATTATTATGCCTGCCTTCTCAAATCACATTCCAATTCATAAAAAATACACATATGCTAGAAAATGGGCAGGATGTAGGATGGGATGAGGATTCTCCTCACCATAAAATCCAGTTAAAAAATCAACCTACTGCACCAAGGCAGTATCCTGTTAAGCAAGAAGGTAAAAAACAAGTCAGGGAGATCTTAGATCAACTTGAGTACCAGGGGGTGATTGAAACATGCACCTCACAAATGAAAAATCCTTTGTTTCCTGTCTCCAAACCAGACAATTCATATCGTCTAGTATTGGACTACAGACACTTAAACTCTTGTTGCAAAACATTTGCAGTACAAAACTCACACAGTGCAGCACTAATGAATAATATCATGTGCAAAAAATACAAGACAGACGACATTAGATATTTCAAATGGTTTCTTCTGTCAAAACATAGCACCAGAAAGCAGGTATTTGACCGCTTTCTCAAGTATGGGGGCCCAAAAGAAACTTTGTCGTCTCCCACAGGGATTCAAGAATAGCCCAGGATTATTTTCAAACAGAGTAACAGAATTTCTACAAATGTATGATGATGAGGCATTATCTTATGTCGACGATATCTATCTAACAGAAGATGACCTGGAGACACACTTGAAAAGAGTGAACACCATTATACTTGGGTTCGCATCTGAAGGGTACAAATTTAACTTTAAAAAGTCACAAATTTCCCACCTCACTGTCCTATTTTTAGGATATGAGTTATCAAGTGAAGGCAAAAGCCTAGCAGACAACTTCTTAGAGAAGTGTGCAGTACTCCAAGCTCCAAAAACGCTGAAAAACTTACAATCAATTCTAGGTTTCCTGAATTTCGGAAGAACTTACATTCTAAATTATGCAGAGAGGGTTAAACTGCTCTACGAACTAATAAAACCTGATTTCAAAGCAATTAATTGGACTCAGAAACAAACAGAAATTTTACGATCATTACAAACAGACATGTTAACTAAAACAAAACTGTAAACACACGCGAACGAACGCAACCTTGTAATCCGAGTCAACCCAGGAAGATGCGGATTTATATACCTAACCTCAAATGAGGGAGAAACTGTACCAATAGCTTACAAATCACACTTGTACACACAAGCTGAAATGAAATTCAGTTCCACTGAAAAGATTCTAACTGCAGTAGAAACAGCTGTAGCAAAAGAAAGAGCCCTGGCATAAGGTAAACGCATAATAATCGTTACACTGATACCTGCCTTGGAAGCAGTAACAAGAGCAAGCATTCCGAATGCTAAAACCTTACATCCGAGATGGATACAATGGGTTAATTCTCTTGCTGCATCAGACTTAGTATACGAATTTGATCCTAACTTAAAAATGCAAGAATTTCTCCAATACGAATACGAATGTCCTCTGCCAACTGAAATTCTACCTCTGGAACAATACACCTGTGTAATCTACACAGACAGATTTGCACAACACTACGTTGTGGATTAAAAAGTTTACTATGTTGCATGCGCGATTGTAAAAGGTCGCTGGCGCATAGGTAAATTAGGACCGTTAATCACTAAAACTGAATCGCTCAGAAACTGTCCAGCTCATCGAGCTAAACTACATGCTTTTAAGATGGCGCTTGAAAATGCAGATCGCGAATTCCCCACACTAATAGTGTGCGATTCGCATTACTGCGTCGAATCTTACAATAATTCCAAGCTGAGCTGGATTGAAGATGGTTGCAAAGAGTAAAGAGGTTGCACAATAAAGCAGAAAAAGCTTTGGGAACGGGTAGTTCTTTTACAGAAAGAACTACGTGATACATACGCAGAGTCTTCAACGTGATGGCGTTCAAGTTGCAGGGAATTCATTGGCTAATAAAGCCACAGCGGCAGCTGGTCAAATAGCTTCCGTAGCTACAAAAAAGCGTTCTAAAAAACAAATAGATGGTGAAACGCTACTTGCAGTAAAAGCCTCTATGGAAGGCAATTCTGCGGCATTACCTCTGAATTATCCACTCGGAAATACATACATAACTGATGCGAACTCCGTTCCTTTTGCTCAAATCCCTAGAGTGGGGGAGAGAGTAATTCCAAACACGAACCGGAGAGTCTTCTTGATTCAAGAAGCACACATGGGAATGGGTCTGAGGCACCAAGAGATCCTGAAATCTCTAATAGAATTGCAATCAATATACTGGTGGCTGGGAATGAGTGTGCAAGTTTATAACTTTGCAATGGATTGTCAGGACTGCAAAAGAGATCGCAGTTATGAATGGGATCAGATATCTGATCCTAGTACTGTAAGACCAGCCCAGACACCTCTATTAGACAGCATTAGACTATCTACACGCAGGCGTCCGACCGGACTAATGCGATCCCATAAATGTTAAGACGAGATTCATTTGGATATGGCCCCAGCGCTCGGCTGACACCAGAACTGTTATAAAAGATTTGCGAGTCTTTATTGGCACATACACAATTGGCATGCTACATTCTGACCAGGGTCCTGCGTTTAGCTCTCAAGCTTACGAGGAGGCCATGACCAGCTTGGGCATTGCATTGCGGTACTCTAGTCCATTCCATCCTGAGGTAAATGCGGTAGTGGAGAGAAAAAAACGTGTCATAAAGCAATCTATAACAGCAAGTGTATTAGGTTCGGGTGATGGGTGGGTCAGACATCTAATAAGTTTCAAACGTAGTCTTAATAATCTGCCAAGAAATTCTCTGGGTGGAATCACTCGGTATGAACCTTTGTTTGGTACAAGAATGATAATCAAAGATCTCGATGGTCAGACTTCAGTGGTGGAACAAAAAGCGTTTGATATCAAAGATCGTTTGGCTGTTTTACAGGACTTGAATGAAATGAGAAGAAGTCTAAGTAACACAAAGCTAAAGCCAACGGCCACTGAAGAAAAACCACCTGTCCCAGCAAGACCTGTCTGGATTCCAAAGATTGGGGATCTGGTCAGAGAAAAAATCGCGGTAAAGAAAGAATTTGGGCCTTCATACAGAAAAGCAGTCCCTGTCTTAGCTATCAGCGGAACAAGATCAGTCATACTACCGGCCCTTGCTGTTAAAAAGGGAAACAGAGTTGTATCAATCGACCTGGTAAAACCACAACCATGCGGCCAATAATAAGTAGTAAGCCCAGTGGACTCCCAAGAAGTAGCAGAAGACCAAACCTTGCTACAATTCAAGAGGTTCAAACTGAGAGACTAATCACATTTGATGAACCTGCAGTGAATAAAAAAGGACTATGCAAGAAAGCCATGGAACTTGTGCCTCTTGAAACCCAAATTGCAACAGTTCGTCAAGAAACACCTCTCTACAATGATGTAGCCTCGGACTAAACCAACATGAAAAAGGAAGAAGCAACTACAAAGATTAATAACAATCCTGATGCCATTCAAACAATTGACAGAACTGCATCTGGCTACTTCATCAATTTCGATGACTATTCTGATGATCCAAGTGTACATGAAGACAAGCCAGCAAACAAAACTTTCAAAGAAAAAATTACAGAACTCTTTCATCAACTTGGGGAAACATCTGATTTCACCGTGGATTGAATTGTGGATTGTGTTAGGTGTACTTTTCCTCCTGCTCTGGCTCATTTTAATTCTAAGCTTGGGAAGAATGATTGATGGAAAATACAGTACAATGGACACAGCAAGTCAGAACATCAACTTGGTTCTAAAACCTCACAGATCCTCTCACATTTAAAAAAGAGAACTATCATCAGTGAACATCACAGCCATTCCTATACCTGGTGGTGTAGCATGGGACACTACTGATTACGACATCTATGGCCCGGTTGAACTCTTGAAATATCTACATCAGTTCAAGATTTCTTTAAGTGACTTTGTATCACCTAGTACTTTCTCTGATGATTGGGACTTTGAAAATATTAACAATATGATGTCAGACTTAGAAATGTCAGCTAAATACACAGAACATGATTATTTACAAGGTTCATCAAATTATGAAGAAAAGTATTGCTATAATCATTATGGGCATCACTATTTGCATAAATCAGCAAATCCTAGAAATGTTTTTATGTATAATCAATGGGAACATTGTCCAACTCCGCCAAAAGGCAGCTCAAAAACATTTTATGAAAAATTCCCATACTTTTTAGGGTTTAATATCACTGATTCAGAAACGTTTTATTTTAAATTTATAAATAAGACAGGAATGAAAAACATGTTGACAAATACTAAACTGATTTATTCTGAAAAATGTTATGAAAAAATGTCTACATTTGGTTTTGAATTTTAGAAAAACAACATTGAGACAAAAACCGTCTGTGGTACAAAAGACTGGCAGGTACAGAGTTTAGAATCATTATTCAGAGCCTGCATGATCCCAGAACAAATAATGTTCCTGAATGACACCATTCAACAAATGACCTGTCTTGGTCTAGCCAGGATAAAGGACTTAAACAAACCGTCTTACCAAAACCCATACCTGATAGTAATAGCACTACAGAAGTGGAGATAGACGTATCCCATATTTTAAAACATAACAGAACACTTCCTAATTGTAAAAAATGGTTGATCTGGCCCACAGACACTAATAACTGTCAAGATAGATTCCTGAACAAAATACAGGGGTTCAAACAGAATAGGCCAGACCCAAGATATTTCCAGAGACAACATCCAGGGATAATAACAACCTATTGTGTAGGAAAAGTATGCCTCGAATGGCTACAGAAATCCACACTACCTGAAATTAAGCAACACTTGACTTTACTTAAAGAAGGTGCTGACTTGCGAGATTTCTTACTGGGACCTCGCAAACAGCGTCAAAAACGTTTCATATACACCGGTATATACGCAGCTTACAATGAAGCTTGGAAAGTAACGCAAATTGAAACTGCAGAAAAAATATGAGAAATTGATTGTATTAATTTGGAAAAATCACTGTCTGAAGTGGACAATGGGTTAACGACTCTGTCCTCCAGAATTTATTCACTGGACAGTATTGTATCATCTGCTATTGATATAATAGAACAGGATATGCTAATGTTAATACATGGCCAGTCTCAATTACGTTCTATTGTACAGTTAGGCTGGACATTACAAAATCTGCGTTCAGGCTACGTGCCATGGCGTCTGATAAACACAACGTCATTATTTTCTATCTTTAACCTTACTGATAAACAAATCTCTTTGGCACAAAGAGGGGCAGACTATATGGTGCTGAGCATTGAAAAACTAGAAATATTACCATTGACAGTCTCCGAAAGACCTGTCATTGAATGGATAATACATGGCACCATTACAATTCCGATAACAACTTTTCAGTTTCAATATTTCCAAAAATATATACCAGCAGGCCTGTATGAAAGGCTGGGTAAAGGAAACATCAAGTCTACCTAGAATTTACCTTACACACATAGATGTTGGAGTGGGGGCAAGAAAGAGGTATTCCTTAGTGGTGACAACTGCAAAAATTCACTAAGCGGTACACTTCTGTGTCAAAGAATTAACTTACACGGAGCCTGCGAAGGTTCATCAAATAACCTTTCATGCCACCTGCACGGCACCCCTGCTACATAGATAGAGCCTTTTTTCAGACAGCTTTCCAACGGCAGCTACGTTCTAATAAGTGACCACAGCTGTTGTGGCATGGTGCCAGGAACGGCCTATCTCGTGAGCGTTACTTCCAGGGTCACTTGTTGTATGCAAGTATTGTATCCAAACAACAAGCTAGACATGGAGGCGGCAATATGGCCTTCTTTAAATTATCTCTTCTATTCGAATTGATACTTTAAGCAGAATGAAGTCTATTCTTTTACAAACAACTGTGCCTTTAACCTCGTCTAGAGAAACGTATGATCTGCAAGTTGCAAGGACAGCAGCAGAGATACATACATTATTTTCGACAAATTGCCCCGTACATTTCTTAGAAACGTTAAGCCAAATCTTAAACATGTCTGATACCAGTGGCATCGGACATGTATTTAAGACTATTTTTTCGGGACTGTTAGCACCCTTTGAAGCAGTCCTGAGCATCTTCCTGAATTTCGTGCACTCTGTGTTCAGAGACCTGCCTCTCATCTTGGGACTCGTAGCAGGAATCTTATTTTTGTTCCTTCGGCTTCGATATGGCAAGTCAAATCACAGACAAAACTCAGGCTACAATGGAAGACACGATCCTAGCAATGCAATACCGAGAGCGGATTACTAAAGTCCTCAGCTTGGCTCAGCTAAGAGATCTGAATACTACCTGGTTTCTTTCATTCAGACCAATCTGGCAAGATTGCATCTTACCTGTTCTAAGATGCCTGCTATGCGGAGAAGAATGCGTGTTAGACATCTGTCTCACACTTCCATCAGCAGTACCTTTGGATATCGATACTTTGCTTGGTTCGGTAACGGCTCATGCAACGTGTTGTCCCCAGCGGCTACCCATTCTGATGACGGCATTCGTTGAGACCTCACCATTACTATTAGGTGGCGGTGAGGTACGAGATGAAAGCTGCACACAGGTATAACCTTCTGTGAACATTGCTCATCCAGATAACGCTGAAGGTAATGCATCTCACATATGCACTATTTCCACTTTTTCGGAAATGGCCCAACTTTCACCTACTGTTGTAGACAAATTTTTTGCCAGTCGATCTGAATTAATGTTCTCTCCTAACAACGAGAATAACTGTTGAAATAGCAAGCACATGGCGTTCCCTGAAATCTAATTCGGCCTTCAGTTTTGGTAAACAGAACCTAAAAAACTTTGGAACTATTTTTTTTTCTCCCCAGAGAGCGAAATTGATTTTTTCCAGTTCCCAAAATATTTACCTTTGCCACATGATACTCTGCTTAAAGTACAACTATTCTTAGAGAACAAGATTTCTATTTTTAGAAACTCTAGAGACAATATTTTTACTTAGTTTCTAGCACATGTACAGACTTGTATAACTATGTGATGAAATGGTCTTGACCTTCTCTTCTGTATTAAGAGCCATTTAATGAATGTAAATTTCGTGATTCATTCAGTCAACATTTTAAATGTACAATATATGCATTATCTGAATGACACCACTGCTTACAAAAACTTACAGTATAATACTCATTTTCGTTTATATACCATTTCAAATGCATTTTATGTATTTTGGGGTGGGATGGAAAACACATGCATAGATATGCTTAAACATTGCTTAGCATTTAGTAATGATGGACATTATACGTGGAGTTGGTGTTGTAGATGATTCTAGGACTCTAGTAAATATTCCTTATTTCATTCCCTTATGTGGTTATATCAAATCATACCCTTATATAGGCATAAGAATCATACCCATATGAAGACATAGCCAATGCAGTCGAAATACGGCAAAGATACTCCCATAGACTCCTAGAAAGCACAACGCATTCTTAAACAAACCAAGCCTCCAGCAGCCCGGGAATTCCCCCTGCTTCTGTACTGATTTGTCCTAGAACTCCTGGAGTCCTCAAAGAACTGTGAGTTCTTAGTGACGTCTTATGTCCAACCTTACATCAAATACGGCACCTTCTAGGTATAAATATACCAGCATCTGCCTTAAGCAACACACGGTGGGTTGGAGCAGATCGGCTATCTACTTTCCAGGCGCCATGCTGATGCGAGTGCCGAAGGAAGCCGACCATCCCTGCTGACGCACTGAGAGAGACGCTGTCTTTTCTCCTGACGAGAAATCCAGCTCCAGTGTTTCTCTGTCACCGTTGCGGGTTGCTGGGAGATCGAGTCCTGAGAAAGAGATACAAGACCTCCTTCATTCTATAACCAAGGTACAGAGCTGATTAGAGAATTCTTGATTCAGATTCTTGGCAAAAACTATAACTCATCTACTCCTTCCCTGTGCTAGGCTTAAGTTAGGTACACCGGAGTAGGCATAACTTAGAAACACCAGTTGAGTACGTTTAGTCATTATTTTATCATTGTATGTATTTTATCCATTTTAAGTATCATATGGCTTAGAAACCATATAAATGCTTTTACAGTATTATTTCATAATACTCATTTTACTGTACGCACTTTACTTTATGACAAGTATTGCAATTGTGGGAATTCACTTCTCTTACATTATTGAAAACGCCCGTCTCTCTATTTCTCTGCACTTCTGGTGAAACTAAGCATGCACAAATGACTGAGTGAATTAGCTATCTATTGTTTCCGCGACTCTGGAAATATACTCCTTATTCTGGGGGAGCAAAGTTGTCATGTTTATGCGGTTGTCAGAAACGAATCCCTTCTTGTCTATTCAGGAAAGTTAACACCTTCTTGTTTACTCGAGAAAGTTTCTAGTGACCTCTGAGCTAGCTGGCATTTCATAATTAAGTCTAACATATTCAATAGAGACCTAGTCGACCTCAGTCCTACATCTACACTGTCGTTTATGTTATTCCAATACGCAGAACCTATTGGGAATATAGGAACTACACTACACTGTCAGAGCAAAAGATACGGAAACACACAGGACAAACAGAGTTTACCCACCAACAAGACATGTCCGATCGTTGCGCAGCTGCAGCATCATTCGTGGCACCCTGCTATGCCTCATGATGAATGCATCGTGTGCCGATCCTGGAAAACGTGCACAAACATGGGAAATCAGCATGTTAGCAAGACACACCACCAGGGCATTTATGGAATGATAATGTTTCCTATTGCGGTAAGCCTGCTTCTGAGCCTGTGGTGGCACCAAAGCCACATGTGTCCCATCAATGGACACAATTACATGTGACATCCCTCCCAGGGCATAGAATTCACCTTTGACATCTCTCAACTCTTCAGGAGTTGGAAATTTGATGAATTCATCAATGTGCTCCAACATGGCTGCTAAAACATCACGCAGGATACGGCTGAACATCGTTTGTGACATTCCACTGACATCAGCTATGGTTCATTGAAACGTACATGTAGCAATTAAATGGAGGGCTGCCATCACCTTTCGCTTGGAGGTCAGCGCAGTGGGATACCTGTGTAGCGGTTGGAGATGTGGTTCCAGCCTGTTCGTCAAGTCTTAAATCAACTGTCAAGTGAATCTGTAACGTCGGATGCAGGCACGTTCCCTCATGGTAGCCAAGTCTGGAAATGGCATTGGTAGAGGCGGTGCCCTGCAGGGCATATTTGTGATGAATGGAGAATAACTGTCAGCCAAAATCGATGGCAATGTACATAGCACATGCAAAACTGCTACTAGACATCAGGTCACTATGGAGTCTGGCGTGTGCAATACATCCAGGACACATATGCCAGCTTGCTGGCACTCCTACGAAAACACAGATACACCTGTTGATTGACAAATAAACATGACATGCCCTCAAATGAGCTTCTGGGTTGGGCTGGTCTGAGTGAACAGCCTGAGATATCACTGGAGTGACACACAACACAAAACCTGCAGTGGAAGGTTGTCATCCCATCAGCTGACTGCAAGACAAACGCACAGGTCACATGGAATGTCAAATGTACATATCAAACACATTGCGATTAAGGTGTGCTTGGGACAACAAAACAACACAGCCATTGTCACAATGCAGACATTTAGGCCTGGGGAAAAATTATGTCTGATGCCCTCAGACCCAAAAGCCGTGAGAATGCACATGTGGCATGGTGTGCGTAGATGTGAAACCATTCCCATCTCAACACAAACCCATGTTAGATGCAGCAACAGCAGATGCAGTTTACGGAACACAAACAGCAAGCTCAATGTTTAAGATGACATACACCGGACATAGTCACAGATCATCACACATCGATTGTGCAACAAGATCAGATGCCCTGTGCTATATCACTGCCTGCCACACCTAGGGCCTGCACATGTAAGTATGCAATGACAAGAACTTGATAGACATCCTTATTTGAACCGTACCCCTACATACCTGCCATGTGTGCGCCTCGTATCACTATTGTAATGGTGCCATACTTGAGCGTGTGAAACGCAGCGTACCCTGCATTGGTATTAGCGTGTGAAACGCACCATGTGAAACACACCGCCCCCCTGCATTCGCATCAACGTGTGAAATGCATCATACCCCTGCATTCACAACAGAGTGTGAAACACACCGTACCCCTGCATTGGCATCAGCGTGCGAAATGCACCGTGTGAAATGCACCGTACCCCTGCATTAGCATCAGCATGTGAAACGCACCATGTGAAACGCACCGTACCCCTGCATTGGCATCAACGTGTGAAACGCACCGTCCCCCTGCATTGGCATCAGCGCGTGAAACGCACCACCCCCCTGCATTGGCATCAGCATGAGAAACGCACTGTACCCCTGCATTGGCATCAGCGTGTGAACCGCATCGTACCCCTGCATTCACAACAGCGTGTGAAACACACCGTTCCCCTGCATTGGCATCAGCGTGTGAAACGCACAGTGTGAAACGCACCGTACCCCTGCATTGGCATCAGCGTGTGAAACACACCGTACCCATACATTCCGGGCGTATGTGCGCATCGTTTCACTATTGTAATAATGCCATACGCGAGTGCAACGTACCCCTACATTACGGGTGTGTGTGCGCATCGTCTCACTATTGTAATCATGCCATACGCGAGCGCAACGTACCCCTACATTCCGGGCGTGTGTGCGCATCATCTCACAATTGTAATTGTGCCATACGTGAGCGCACCGCATCCCTACTTTCCGGGCGTGTGTGCGCATCGTCTCACTATCGTAATCCTGCCATACGCGAGCGCACCGTACCCCTACTTTCCGGGCGTGTGTGTATATTGTATCAGTATTGTAATCGTGCCATCCACGAGCGTGTGAAACGCACCATACACGTGTGTGGATCTCATAAAAACTTAGGGGACGAGTAGTAGGCCTGAATGCATCCTGGTTGTCATGGATACTGAGATTTGAATGTGTGCTACAGGTGCCCTGCAAAAGTCAGTAGGGCAAAAATATACAATGTTGCAAAATGATTGTGGAGCTGAAGCTCAAATTTTGAACAATGCAAATGCTGTCTGAGCCCTATGTTTAAAGGAATTGGAGGAAATGTACAATGCAAACAAATCTGACCAATCACTCTGTACTCCTCGAACCGAAAGCACCTCATCAGCACTGATTTAAGGCAGCAAGAACTCCTGAGAGGGCACTTGCTTGCACACATTGGAGTGGATCACACTGCTGCTGTCTCTGCATCCTCTGGCATTTAATGGCTCGTACTATGGAGAGGGCCCCAACCTTCACTGAGGAGGAAAACCATGCCCTTCTGGATGGCCTTCTACCACAGTACACTAAGCTGTATGAGAGACCAGAGGAGCAGGTGAGTGCTGACTGCACTACCTTTGAGTGTGCACCTGTTGTGTAAGTGTCACAACAGGCATTGTTTATTGGTGGGACACACATGCAATGTGGTTGTGAGAGAGTCCCTGGGGTGTACATGGTGGTGTCTGTCATGCAGAGCATGATGTAGTTCATGTGTGTTCACTCCTCACTTGCATTGTGCTTACTGTGACATTCACTGCATAGTGAATGACACATTCAGCCATGCCAGACCTTGGTGTCTTTATTCCCAAATGTCCTGAGGTGGAACAGTGTTCCTTCCGGAGTGACAGGTGACTGTACTCACAGATGTTTATGACTTGAGGGGACCTGTGGTGAGATTGTCCAAATGATGTGTTTAACCTCATGGACATTGAAGTGTGTGAATGTTCCTTGTCATGTGGGTGAGTGTGTATGTGATATGTTGTACCACTGCTGCATGGCGTATGCCGCAGCTCTAACCATCTGATGTGACAAGTAAGCAGTGCTGTGTGCCTGACTTGCAAAACTAGCACGACACCTGTGACACCTCATTGTCAAGTGGCACATGTGCAAAGTGAGGGTTGTATTCACTGTTGTCAGTGACAGGCGAGTGATCTGTGCCAGGTTGTGTCTGTCTGGTGTGCTGAGGGTTCTTAAGTGGTGTGGGACATGTGACTGCTTGGCACGTGCTGTCCCAAACCCTGCAGTTGCATGTGTTGGCCAGTGTGTGCCATGATCAGTGAGTGTGTTGCACCCGTTACTCCATCTGTGGCCTTTCAATGCCATGTAGTGCATTGAGGCTTGCCCACCGGCCTAATTCACATGGACAATGATGCAAGTCCTGTCACCATCCTATGCCCTGTTCACATTATCAATGGTATGCAAGTGTGTCTCTCTGGGACATGGAGCAGGTGAATTGATGTTGTTTCACTTTGTCTTCCTGATAGGTTACCGCCTACGAGAAGGGGGAAATCTGGATGGAAATTGTCAGGGCCGTCATGTCTGCGGGGGGCCATCGCCGGTGGCTGCGCAACGTCCAGAAGAGGTGGCAAGACATCCGGTGCAGAACCCGGCATATCGCCCGGGTCCAGCTGAAGATGGAGCCTCCACGCCAGCATAGCGGAAGCCGTCACTTCACCTCCCACATGCTCCGGGTCCTGGTGGTGTTTCCTGACCTCGATAGGCAGTTGCAGGAGAGACAGCAGCAAGGAGGGGGTAGGTACATGGCTGTTTGTTGTGTTGTATGTCACCTGCTTCTTGGGGTGCTCTGAAGCCTGGCTACACTCCCACAGTTGGGGTGTCTGGTCAGACTGGTTATATGTGCAGTGTCTTTTCATTTCCCCATAGTCACCTGGTGCTCATTTTCATCCCTTCCCCTCCTTTACATGTGTCCCCTGGTCTGTGTGTTATCACATTTGCACATGTTCATCTAGGGTGCAAGAAAATTAGACTGCACATTGATTTGCGTATCATGTGGGAGGGTGGTCTATGACATTTGTTGGGACCTTGCCTGTGCCATGACCTGTGCACTGTGTTTGGGCTTCATATTTGTTTGCCCTGCTGATGAGTCTCAACATAGGAGTGTGAGGTTTCAACTGCACACCCTTCCAGAATGCATGACCCATGTTGTGTTCTCAGACATGATGTACATCAGTTGGGAGATATGCATAATGCCATGACGGTTACTCATGTTACAGTCAGCTCATTCCAAACCCATGGATCAGTGTGCCCACTACAGTCCCCTGAGACACCCTGGCCTCCTAATCATGTGTGTCATCCAACACTGTGCCCATTTTATGTGGGTTCAGCATGGGTCTGCCTCTGTGGTATTGGTCCCTGGCATATTTTGTATTTTTCCTGTGTTTGCTACATGTGTCCACTGGACATGGAAGCAAGATTTGGCTTGTGCATACTCACACTGGGCAGTGCCTTTGTGCCTATTCACAACAATCTGTTGTTGGTTGTTTGTGACTAATATGTATTCCCAGCCTCACGAGGTGAGCTTGGGTTACTTTTTGATTTGTTGCTGCACAGTTTTTGTTACCCTGATTCAGAGGTCTCACCTCTTGAGCTGTATCCATCACATTGACTGAGGGATGGGGGTGTTGTGCAGGAGAGGTCTACATGGGCCTGCTGATTTGGCCTTGCCAGGTCTGACCTGTGGGTGAGAAGTGGCTGATCAATATTTCACCATGCACTGTCCCTGTGATAGTGGCCAGTGATTTCAGTTGTGGCTTGGCAGCCTATGTCATTTAGTTCCAGACATGATTCTGCCTCATACATTTTTGCCACATGTATGTATTTCTAATGCAACGCTGTTTTGTCTTAGTGTGCACACTTCTGAGTTGATATTTTGCCTGGGGATAATGGTGTGTCCAAAATGCAGCAATGATTTTGTTCATCGCAATTGCAGGCCCATTAGCTTAAGCATTGTCCTGAGTTGGGACATGTGTGCCACTTCACATGACAGCCAGTAGGTCTTATGTGAAAGCATCTGTGTCATTAGGGAATGAATGCCCATGTGAGGACTGACATATCTCAAGTTGTCTCACATTAATGATTGTAAATTGGCACTCACAACACTTTTTAAACGTTGTTCATGTTTTGAATGTGTTAATATGATGATTTGTGTAAAGGACACTTATGTGCCTGCATGATAGTTGTCTCACAAGGTAGTGCACACAAAACAACATTTCCAATTTTTTTAGAGAAGCAGGCAGCTTCTCATAGAGGCCAGTGTTAGTGATTAATGTTGTGCCTTGATCTCCATATACATCTCCCCACAGTGGTATTGAGGTCTTGAAACTCCTTTGTTGTCAATTGTACAAACTATTGAGTGTCAAGCCATCAAGACCTCCGTTGGACCATGTATATGGTAAATCTGCAACGCCATTTGTTTCTAACAGTGTTTTATCTTAAAAGGTGCCAGCTGTTTCAAAGAATGTGTAAATCTTTTTTTGTGTGCATTTCATTGTGAGACATCTGTCATGCAGGCACATACGTGTTGTCTTTGCAAGATGGCTAATTACCACATTCAATACATGTTGATTGTGTAAAGTGTGATGAGTCCCAAGATGGCAACATTTATTTACATTTCTTTTTTGACCAATGTACTTACAGGGCTCTGAGTGTGGTGTCACCTTGGGGAGTGAGGTGGGTTAGCTTGCCCGGAGGGGCACCACTACTGTTTATTTTTTTGTGAGCTTTACTGTGGCATCACTTCATTCTATTGATCTGTTCTCCTGTAAAGAAAGAGTAGCTTCTCAGTCTAATTCTCATTCAAGTTGTGGCCTGGTGTGTTCTTTGGATCATTGAGTCCAAGTAGCATTGTGTCTATACCAACTGGGCAGTACAAGTCTCAAATATGTGCAGAGCTATCTGCCTGTTACTCATGATGCATGCCATGATTTGCAGTGTGACCTGCTGATTTTGTGCTCATGTGTCAGATGTGTACAGGTGACTGATGTATTTCTGTTTCTTCTCCTTGCCCACAGCATCATCAACAGAGACAGGAGGAGACAGCTGCATGGACCAAGAGGAGGGACCCAGCTACAGTGCCATCATGGCTGAGGAGTCGGAGGGAGCCAGTGTCACGGAGGGTGAGAGAAGTCAGCCTGCGGACCTCTTGGAAGGCGACACATACCACCACGCAAATGGGTCCGCTTCTAACTCCCAGGAGGAGGGGGAATACGCCACAACCCCTGGCAGCATCACTGTGTCTGTCCCCGCCTCCTCCAGAACCATCTCCACCCTCTCAGTTGCTCCTTTCCCTTCTGTCCGTGCAGCCCCCCATGTCTCCTTTGGCCCCGGCACAGCAGCCCCTGCCCCTGTCTCCCCTGCTGCCCTCAGTGAGGGGTCTGTGGACCTACTCCACCAGATTCAGGTTGGTCAGACATCTATGCTGAATGTCCTCCATGGCCACACTAGAATGGTTGTTGTTGTTGTTCATGGAGGGCATGTCTGCAATGATGTCTGACCAACATCGGATTATGCAGTCCATGGACTCCTCACTGACGGAAGCAGTTTCCCTCCTGTAGCGGTCTGTCCCCCCCTCCTTTGGACCCATCCACACTCCCCTCTCCCATACCTGTCCAAAGCACACGCAGGAAGGCACGATCACGCACACCAACGGACACAAGCACCACACCCCCACAAAAGTCGAAGTTCACACCTCCTGTCATGCAAACTCAGAGGGCTGCAGGCACACCCACAGGGACTGGGGTCAGACCGCGGACATGCAGCCAAAGTCACAGTCTGCAACCCTCACAGCCCTCTAACTCCACTCCAATAGTGTCCTCGGGTGCAGGGGTTGGTCTGGACGAAATGGCAGCAGTGTGCATCGCGGAGTATATTTCCACTTTGGCGCTGCACAAGCCACTGAGGACGATAAGTCCCCCCCTGCACCCACCACACCTACCCTTCTCACTACTGTCCCTGCGGTGCCTGGTCCTGACACCGATGATGCCCCCCAAGGGTCAACTGCCCATTTGATACATCTTGTGCAGGCAGGTTTGGGGTAGACGGCCTCCCCAACGTCCCCTACAAGACATTGTTCTGCACTGGCCATTGGCCTTATTTGAGCTGGGAATCATTTCTGAACTTCTTTTCATTTAAAGCTGAATAAAGGCTTTTATTTTGCATTCTACACTTTTGCATTTCAGGTACCTGATGTTGGTGATGAGGGCCCTGGAGTTGGTGTCATGGCAATGTTTTGGGGTTCTGAAAGATGTGTTTTGATGATGGTCATGTCTCTGCAATTAATCATTGGTTGTGTTGGTTCAGTTTGGCTACAGACATTGACCCAAGGAGTGTTCCTTCCTCTGTGACACCTGAGATCTTCACTGCAGACAGTTGCCCAATTAATGTGCTGACATGTGTGCACATTTCCTTTTTTGGTGACGGTTCCCTTCAGCAATTGCCATGCCTGCTCACAGATGTCTACTGCTCATTAGTCTGTGCCATCCATGCTACTCACTGTACTTGTGTTTTGAGAATGTACAAATGCTTTCATGGACACATTCACCCTTTTTACCACTATGCTTGTGTGTTATCACAGCCTACCCCTATGTTGGGAATAGTTCTGCAGGGTATTGGGCACATGACTCACAATTTTGAGCATTATATTTAAGGGTTTTCAACCCTATTCCTTCCATGAGAGACTTCATCTTGGTGGTCTGACCACCACCTGGACATTCATATCAGCCCTTGTAGTGTAGTTCCTATATTCCCAATAGGCTCTGCTCATTGGAATAACATATACTATAGGTTAGACGTAGGACTGAGGTCGACTAGGTCTCTATCGCATATATTAGACTTAATTGCGAGCGCCAGCTAGCTCAGAGGTCACTAGAAACTTTCTTGAATACTAAGCATGGGCGAATTTTGCGAATCTGGCGTTCGCGAATTTTGCGAATTTGCGAACTCGCAATCCGCAAAATCAGCGAATTCTCGCAAATTTGCGGATTATTTTTTTTTTGTGTTCGCAAGGATTTCTGCCAGTTCGCAAGGATTTCTGCCAGTTCGCAAGGGTTTTGTACCAGTTTGCAATTGCGAACTTACATGTCGGCTTGCAACGGTCACGATTATGTTGTTTCTATGTCTGGTTCATCATCACAGGTTCCCAGAACCCTCTGTTTCACCCCTGCCACCCTCTGTTTTACCCATGCCATACTCTGGTGCATCAATGCCACCCTCTGGTTCATCATCACTGTAGATTATGGGGGGGAAAAGCAAGCACACCTGCCTGCTTCAACTGACATGAATTAAGTTGGGGTTGATTTATTAATGTGTCACTGTTTTAAAATTCCAGTCTGGCACCTGCTTCCTTATCTGTAATTTGCTTTTTGTTGCAGTGCAATTTTTTTTCCAGGACCTTTGTGGCCTACTTGTAGCTATTCTATGAGCCTGCTGTGGGGGTCAGAGCAGGGTCATATAATTGTTGCAACTAGCAACTGAATTCTGGAGGGGCCCTTGTCAGGAAGCACTACAGGGAATGGTTACTAATGATGAGTTTGAACTTTTGAACCTGCTGAATGCTTTTTTTGTTTTCGCAAGGATTTCTGCCAGTTCGCAAGGGTTTTGTACCAGTTCGCAATTGCGAACTTACATGTCGGCTCGCAACGGTCACGATCATGTTGTTTCTACGTCTGGTTCATCATCACAGGTTCCCAGAACCCTCTGTTTCACCCCTGCCACCCTCTGTTTTACCCATGCCATCCTCTGGTGCATCAATGCCACCCTCTGGTTCATCATCACTGTAGATTATGGGTGGGGGCGGGGGAAGCAAGCACACCTGCCTGCTTCAACTGACATGAATTAATTTGGGGTTGATTTATTAATGTGTCACTGTTTTAAAATTCCAGTCTGGCACCTGCTTCCTTATCTGTAATTTGCTTTCTGTTGCAGTGCAATTTTTTTTTCCAGGACCTTTGTGGCCTACTTGTAGCTATTCTATGAGCCTGCTGTGAGGGTCAGAGCAGGGTCATATATTTGTTGCAACTAGCAACTGAACTCTGGAGGGGCCCTTGTCAGGAAGCACTACAGGGAATGGTTACTAATGATGAGTTTGAACTTTTGAACCTGCTGAATGCTTTTTTTGTGTTTGCAAGGATTTCTGCCAGTTCGCAAGGATTTCTGCCAGTTCGCAGGGGTTTTGTACCAGTTTGCAATTGCGAACTTACATGTCGGCTCGCAACGGTCACAATTATGTTGTTTCTACGTCTGGTTCATCATCACAGGTTCCCAGAACCCTCTGTTTCACCCCTGCCACCCTCTGTTTTACCCATGCCATCCTCTGGTGCATCAATGCCACCCTCTGGTTCATCATCACTGTAGATAATGGGGGGGGGGGGAAAGCAAGCACACCTGCCTGCTTCAACTGACATGAATTAATTTGGGGTTGATTTATTAATGTGT
This sequence comes from Lissotriton vulgaris, assembly GCF_964263255.1. Taxonomy (NCBI): domain Eukaryota; kingdom Metazoa; phylum Chordata; class Amphibia; order Caudata; family Salamandridae; genus Lissotriton; species Lissotriton vulgaris. The sequence continues at coordinate 1,178,789,442 of NC_141694.1, read as the reverse complement.
CACTGTTTTAAAATTCCAGTCTGGCACCTGCTTCCTTATATGTAATTTGCTTTCTGTTGCAGTGCAATTTTTTTTTCCAGGACCTTTGTGGCCTACTTGTAGGCTATTCTATGAGCCTGCTGTGAGGGTCAGAGCAGGGTCATATAATTGTTGCAACTAGCAACTGAACTCTGGAGGGGCCCTTGTCAGGAAGCACTACAGGGAATGGTTACTAATGATAAGTTTGAACTTTTGAACCTGGTGAATGCTTTTTTTGTGTTCGCAAGGATTTCTGCCAGTTTGCAAGGATTTCTGCCAGTTCGCGAGGGTTTTGTGTAAATTCGCAATTGCGAACTTACACCGCACGCAGCAAAAAATCCGCTGCGTGCGAATTTGCGGATTTTGCGGGAAATTCGCGGATCTCGCGGATTGCGAATTTACCGAAAATCCGCAAAATCCGCGAGCGTAACGGATTTTCCGCCCATGCTTATTGAATACACAAGAAGGGATTAGTTTCTGACAACCACATAAACATGACAACTTTGTTTCCCAAGAATAAGAAATCAATCTCTAGAGTCGCGGAAACAATAGATGGCTATTTTACTCAGTCAATCGCGCATGCTTCGTTTCACCAGAGGTGCTGAGAAAATAGAGAGACAGGCGTTTTCAATAAAAAGTATTTATTGAACAGTCTTCTTTCTCAGACATAAGAAATGTACTGCCACAATCATAATACTGGTTATCAAGTATAATGAGTACAGTATGAATAGTATTATAAAATATTACTGTAAAAGCATGGTATGGTTTCTAAGCCATATAAAATAACACAGGATACATACATTAATAAATAATGATTAAAAGTACTCAACTGGTGCTTCTAAAATATGCCTACCCCGGTGTACCTAACCTAGATCTAGTACGAGGGAAGAAGTAAGTAAGGTGTAGCTTAAGTTTAGTATTCTTTTGCCAAGAATCTTTTCCAAATAATTCTCTAAGGGTCTAATCAGCTCCGTACCTTGGTTTTAGAATCAAGGAGGTCTTGTATCTCTCTCTCAGTACTCGATTTCCCAGCAACCCGCAAGGGTAATCTAGAAACACTGGAGCTGGGTTTCTCGGCAGGAGAAAAGACAGCGTCTCTCAATGCGTCAGCTGGAGGGTCGTCTTCCTTCCGCACTTGCTGCTGCAGGGTGCGTCGGGCAAGTAGATAGTCGAACTGCTCCAAGCCTGGGCAAATGTAGCCATATATATACTGCGCCGACGACCTCGCTCCTCTGAAAAACCCCCACAGCAAGACCACCACAAAACCCTCATGGTTCACAGACGCCCTCAAAACCGCAAAGAGAACCTGCAGAACACTCGAAAAGATCTGGCGCCAAGAACGGACGGCAGAAAACATGACAGCCCTCAAAGCCGCCACCCGCGAATACCATCAGCAGATCCGGACCACCAAGAGAACATTGTTCAAAGAGCGACTGGACAACAATACCCATAACAGCAAGGAACTCTTCAGCATCGTCAAAGAGCTTTCCAACCCAAACACCAGCAACAACGACATCACCCCTTCGCAAGACCTCTGCAACTCCCTCGTCACATTCTTCCACCCCAAAATTGCAGACATACATGACAGCTTTGGACCCCAAACTCCACTGCAGGACACCAAACCAACGACTCCCAGCAACACCCTCAACTCCTGGACCCCCATCAGCAATGAAGACACCACCCACGTCATGAGCACCATCCACTCCGGCTCCCCTCCGACCCATGCCCCCACAACATCTTCATCAAAGCCGGCACCACCATCGCACCCCACCGGCGGAACGTCATAAACAGCTCCTTCACGTCAGCAACCTTCCCTGAAAGCTGGAAACACGCAGAGATCAACGCCCTCCTGAGGAAACCCACAGCAGACCCCAAGAACTTCCGACCCATCTCTCTCCTCCCCTTTACGGCTAAAGTAATCGAGAAGACCGTCAACAAACAGCTGACTGCTTTCCTCGAGGACAATAACTCGCTCGACCCTTCCCAGTCCCGTTTCTGAGCCAACCACAACAATGAGATTACCCTCATCGCATCCACAGACGACATCAGAACCCTGATAGACAACGGGGAAACAGCTGCCCTCATCCTCCTTGACCTCTCAGCAGCCTTTGACACCGTATGCCACCACACCCTAATACATCGCCTCAGCAACACTGGAATCCAAGGAAAGGCCCTGGAATGGTTCATCTCGTTCCTCTCCGGAAGAACCCAGAGAGTACACCTCACCCCCTTCCGTTCGTGGCCACCAAGATCATCTGCGGCGTTCCTCAAGGAACCTCACTCAGCCCAACACTCTTCAATATCTACATGAACCCCTCGCCACCATCGCACGAAAACACAACATCAACATCATCTCCTACGCCGACGACACCCAGCTGATACTATCCCTCACCAAGGACCCAGCCACCGCCAAAACCATTTTCCAGGAAGGGATGAAAGAAGTAGCAGACTGGATGAAGCGTAGCCGTCTCAATCTCAACTCAGACAAGATGGAAGTCCTCATCCTCGGACAATCCCCATCTGCCTGGGATAACTCTTGGTGGCCCTAGGCGCTGGGAACCACACCAACACCCACGGACCACGCACGCAACCTGGGTTTTATCTTGGACTCCTCCCTCAGATGACCAAACAAGTCAATGCCGTCTCATCCTCATGCTTCAACACCCTGAGAATGCTTCGAAAGATCTTCCGGTGGATCCCCACAGAAACCAGAAGAACAGTCACCCAGGCCCTTGTCATCAGCCGACTGGACTACAGGAAAGCCCTATACGCAGGAACCACCGCCAAACTTCAGACTAGGCTCCAGCGCATACAAAACACAGCCGCACAACTCATCCTCGACATCCCTCGCCACAGCCACATAACCACCCACCTGAGAAACCTCCACTGGCTCCCCGTCAACAAAAGGATCACGTTCAGACTGCTCACCCACGCACACAAAGCGCTCCATAACATGTGCCCCGACTACCTCAACAGCCGACTCTCGTTCTACACCCCCACCCGCCAGCTTCGCTCCACCAGCCTAGCCCTCACCATCGTCCCACGAATTTGCAGAACCACCTCCGGAGGAAAATCATTTTCCTACCTGGCAGCGAAGACCTGGAACTCCCTCCCCACTCACCCACGACTGACCCAGGACCTTCTCAGCTTCAGGAAGCACCTCAAGACCCGGCTCTTCGAGCAGTAGCAGCAGCCTCCCTAACGCCTTGAGACCCTCACGGGTGAGTAGTGCGCTCTATAAATGCTTTGATTGATTGATTGAAGGTGCCGAGATTGACGTATGATTGGACATAATAACGTCATCAAAGACTCAGTTCTTTGAAAACTCCATGATTTCCTAGATAAAATAGTATTCAGGCAAGGGGAAGTCCCTAGCTGCTGAAGGCAGGGTTTTCCAAGAAATCGTGGTGGATTCTTGGAACTTAGTGGAAGTAGCCATGCCTTATTTGGGCTGCATAGGCTCAGTCTAAATAAGGGTATGATTTCTATGCCTATATAAGGATCGGGTGATTTATACCCATATATGGGCATGAATCGGGAAAATTACACTAGGGTCCTAGATTCGTACATAACACCATAGGATGTAAGTGACAGTGTGTGTTCCCTTTTGCTTTCTTTGTTTGGTGGTATGCTCAGACGTGAGTCCCTTGCTCACTTTGCCACTGGATTCAAGCAAGCCGGGCTGAAGACGGCTGGAATGCCAGAAACCGATCCTCGGAAGCATGTTTCCGGTCCAGGGAAGACATGGCTTGGCAGTTCGGGCTGGACTGTTCCCATGAGGCACATGGTCAGACTGATATGCATATAGCCATGTCTGAACTGGGGTGGCAGAGTGGGCTAAAGAATGGTGATGGATTAAACCCAGATCTTTTGACTGGGTGTGAGTGTTTAATTGATTCAGATGCTCCATCCATCACCACCCCCTTTTGTACCACTTTTTGCCGCCATAAGTGTGGCAGGGTATGCTCAGACATGAGTCCCTTGCTCACTTTGCAACTGGATTCAAGCAAGCCGGGCTGCAGACGGCTGGAATGCCAGAAACCGGTCCTCGAAGCTTGTTTCTGATCCAGGGAAGACATGGCTTGGCAGTTCGGGCTGGACTGTTCCCATGAGGCACAGGGTCAGACTGATTTGCAAATAGCCATGTCTGAACTGGGGTGGCAGAGTGGGCTAAAAAATGGTGATGGATTAAACCCAGAATTTTTGACTGGGTGTGAGTGTTTGATTGATTCAGATGCTCCGTCCATCAATACCCCCTTTTGTACCTCTTTGTTTGGTGGGCTGGTACATCACTATACGCTATTGTGTCATGATGGTAGGGTGTGTATTTCGCCAGCAACCTCCACGGGTGGGTATGCGTGTGGAATTTGACATCACACCCACATGTGGTGTGTCACGCAGTATGAGACCGAAATCCATCCTCCATGGAGTGGGATACTGCTGTAAGTGATGTGTTGCTATGGCACTATCATGAAAGTCACAAGTTAGGGATGTGCACATACCCCCATGTAGTTTTGGTATGCTTATGATGATGTACCCCCCCCCCCTATATCTGAGCACTGCTGGGAGTCCTCTGCACCCACCCCTCATATGTCTGGCCACTGCTGGGAGTCCTCTGCATCCACACCCATACTGTTGGCTTCTGCTGGCAGTCCCCTGCACCCACCCCTCATATGTCCGGACACTACTGGGAGTCCTGTGTACCCACCCCTCAAATGTCTGGGCATTGCTGGGAGTCCTCTGCACCCACCCCTCATATGTCTGACCTCTGCTGGGAGTCATTCGCACCCACCCCTCATATGTCTGGACACTGCTGGGAGTCCTCTGCACCCACCCCTCATATGTCTGGACACTGCTGGGAGTCCTGTGCACCCACCCCTAATGTGTCTGGGCACTGCTGTGAGTCCTCTGCACCCACCCCTCACATGTCTGGCCACTGCTGGGAGTCATCTGCACCCACACCCATACTCTTGGCCTCTGCTAGGAGTCCTCTGCACCCACCCCTCATATGTCTGGACACTACTGGGAGTCCTCTGCACCCACCCCTCATATGTCTGGGCACTAATGGGAGTCCTCTGCACCAACCTCTCATATGTCTGGGCACCTCTGGGAGTCCTCTGCACACACCCTCATATGTCTGGCCGCTGCTGGGAGTCCTCTGCACCCACCCCTCATATGTCCGGGCACTGCTGGGAGTCCTCTGCACACACCTCTCATATGTTTGGCCACTGCTGGGAGTCATATCCCCCACCCTTCATGTGTCTGGGCACTGCTGGGAGTGCTCTGCACCCACCCCTCATATGTCTGGGTACTGCTGGGAGTCCTCCGCACCCACACCCATACTGTTGGCATCTGCTGGGAGTCCTATGCACCCCCCTCATATGTCTGGCCACTGCTGGGAGTCATATCCACCCACCCCTCATATGTCTGGACATTGCTGGGAGTCCTGTGCATCCACCCCTCATGTGTCTGGGCACTGCTGTGAGTCCTCTGCACCTACTCCATACTGTTGGCCTCTGCTGGGAGTCATATCCACCCACCCCTCATATGTCTGGCCACTGTGGGAGTCCTCTGCACCCACCCCCATACCGTTGGCCTTTGCTGGAAGTCCTCGGCACCCACCCCTCATATGTCTAGCCTCTGCTGGGAGTCCTCTGCACCCACCCCTCATGTGTCTGGACACTGGTGTGAGTCCTCTGTACCTACCCCATACTGTTTGCCTCTGCTGGGAGTCCCCCGTACCCACCCCTCATATGTCTGGACACTGCTGGGAGTCCTGTGCACCCACCCCTCATATGTCTGGACACTGCTTTGAGTGCTGTGCACCCACCCCTCATGTGTCTGGCCACTGCGGGGAGTCATCTGCACCCACACCCATACTGTTGTCCTCTGCTGGGAGTCCTCTGCACCCACCCCGCATATGTCTGGACACTGGTGGGAGTCCTCTGCACCCACCCCTCATATGTCTGGCCTCTGCTGGGAGTCGTATCCACCCACCCCTCATATGTCTGGACACTGCAGGGAGTCATATCCACCCACCCCTCATGTTATGGTATAATTGTTATAATTGATTTTTAAAGCGCTCATGCACAGGGTTGGTTTCTTGGCGCTGCTGGGAATTGGTGGAGGTGTTGTGCTTTAATTGAAAGTTGCCTGTAAGCCTGGCGGAAGAGCCATGTCTTTTGAAGTCTACGGAATGTCATGAGGTCAGTACAGGACCTAATTTCTAGCGGCTTGGAGGTCCTGTATCTTGGGGCCAGTGTAGAGAATCTAGATCCTCCAAGTCGTTTTTGTTTAAAGGGAGGGGGTATCAGGAGATGTAGTGAGCGGATCTTAGGTTACGAATTGGGTTGTGTCTTTTGATCATGCTGTTAATGAATTTTGGGCTTTTGACGTTCAAGGATTTGAAGATGATGCATCCCAATTCAAAGGCGCATCTCGGAGGTATGGGGAGCCAATGGAGTTTTTCGAGGAGGGGGGAGATATGTTGGCATTTGTTTAACTGTAAGATCAGTCTGGCTGCCTGGTTCTGTACCAGTTGAAGGCGGTGAGTGAGGTAAGCTGGGAAGCCAAAATATATGGAGTTGGCATAGTCAATGTGAGAGATCACCATAGTGATGACTGTCAGAAGTTTAGCTTCATGGGTGAGGTGCCTGCTGATTTTCTTGATTTTTCTTTGTTGAAAGAAGCAGGAGGAAATGACAGACCCAATATGGGATGTCATGTTGAGGTCCCAGTGTTTTGGCGTGTTTGAATCGAGTCAGGGGGTGTCCTAATTCTTTGGGCCAGAACAGAGAGCTCCAGGGTTTGCCTAGGCCTCCCGTCAGGATTAGTTCTGTTTTGTCCGGGTTTAATTTCAATTGATTACTATTCATTCAGTCCCGGATGAATAGCATTGTCGATTGGAATTCGTGAATGGAAGTCGGGGAGTCGATGATCTGAAATGCTAACTGGAAGTCATCCGCATAATTGAAGGTTTGAATGTTACTTTCTTTTAATGCATGGACTAGGGGAAGAAGGTAGAGATTGAATAAGTGAGGTGAGAGTGATGAACCCTGCGGGACTCCGCAGGTAGTCTTAATCATGGGAGTCGTGAAGCCGCCCAGATGAACTGTAGTAAGTTCATTCTGTGAATGCCAAAAGTAGTAAGTCCATTCTGTGAATACCAAAGTAGGAGTAAGTTTAGGATTGAGTCTTAAGTTCACTCTGTGAATCGGGCCCTCTGGTACCTGACCCTGGCGTAGTGATTCATTAAGGAGAGTCACAGCTGATCTTGGGCACGCCGTGAATATTTCCTTGAGGATCCTTGGAGGACAGCAGTCTCTAGGGGATCCAGATCTTACTTTGGCTAGTAGGTCTGTGAAAATCTCTTGGATTATTCGTGGGAATTGTACCAGCTTTTCTGGGTTCTTATGTTTCATGTGGGACGCCGGGCTCAGACAGTTGGGAATACTATTTTTGATGGTATTAATTTTTTCAATGAAAAAGTTGTTGACGGAATCACATAGGGTTTGAGAGGGGGTGGGTTTCACTATGATTCTGTCCGGATTCGATAGTTTGTTGATGACTGAAAAGATATCTTTAGAGCAATTTGTGGAATTGGTGATTTTAGACGAGAAGAAATTGGCTTTGGTTGTTATTATTGCTTTTTTATAAGTACCACGTGCCTGTAAAAACTTGCTTTTGTCCTCCGGGGAGTATTTATGTCTCCACTTTCTTTCTGCTTGAAGTAATTCAAGTTTTAAACTTTTTAACTCAGGTGAGAACCACTTATGGGCTTCGTGGCGACGAGCCTGGTGTAATTTCTTGAGGGGGGCATATTTATTACTGGCAGTCATCAGCCAGTTTGATAGGTCTTCCTCGCCTTGATTGACAGATAGTTGGGCTGTAGGGGTGGTATCAGTCAGTGACTCTAGAAATTGATCTATGTTAATAGTGTTCCAGCTTCTACGTGAGCCAGGGTCGTATTTAGTTATTATTGTATGATTGGAAATGGTTATAGTGAATCTAGTAAGGTGGTGGTCAAACCATATGCACCGTGTGACTTCTAAGTTAGCTAAAGGCAGGCTGTTAGACCATACTTGTTCCAGGGTATGCCCTTTAATGTGTGTTGCAGTAGGATGCTCTGTTTTAGGTTTAGCCCTGTGAGTAGATCAGTTAATTCGGTTGAGTAAGTTCCCCCTGCTGGGTCGTTGGCCAAGTGATTGAAGTAGTAGTTTAGCGTGATTGGTTACTAGTTGCGCCATTTGCTCGCTCCTGGATTTTGGAAATTGTGGCATGTTCTGTGGTTGCCTGTAGAGTAGCACACAGACCAGAGGGGTGGTGTTCGATTCAAGTCTGAGTACTAAGTTGTCCGACTGAGGTAGGTCCAGGGGAGTGAGTGCCGTAAATTTATGGTTATAATGTATAATAGCTGCTACTCCCCCTCCCTTTTTCCCATGTGGGCGTTTTGCTTGAATAATATAGTATTCATTAGGTAGTGCAGCTAAGATGTCCGGGGCTGAGGCCTGTGTTAACCAGGTTTCTCTGAGTAGAAGTATATATGGTTTTTCTGTCGCCAGTAAATTGTATATATCAAGTTGGTGTTTGGGCAAAGAGCGGGTATTTAAATAAATGATTGAGAGTGCTTGTTCTTCCTTCTTGGCCTTGGGCTTGATGTGGGCCGTGATGTTCTTAGGGGTGAGTTCGAGGAATGATGATCTGAGTTCCCTTATGCCATTATTGCTTAAGCTGGTTAGTGTGGCATTATTGACTGTTGACTCCATTGAATGAAGTTTTTTTAGGGTGGCTGCGGAGTAAGTTCTAATTTGGGCATAGTGACTTGCCCCTTGCCCCTGCCGGCCACGGACGTATAAGTCTGGATACTGCTGGGAGTTATATCTAAGCATGGGCGGAAAATCCGTTACGCTCGCGGATTTTGCGGATTTTCGGTAAATTCGCAATCCGCGAACGCTCGCGAATTTACCGAAAATCCGCAAATTCGCACGCAGCTGATTTTTTTTTTCTTGGTGATACAATTTTGCGGCGCACGGCCTTTACTTACCGTCATTCAGCGTTTGCCGAGTTGTTTTTCTTGATATTTTGCGAGTGCTGCGTCATTTTGGATCTTACTGCGGGATCCCGCGGGAATTTGGCGAGCGCGATTACGTAATCGCGGCTTGCCAACTTGCACAGCGAGAGTTTTTCAACGCGAGTACGCCGTGATCACGTATCGCGGTACTTCGCAATTGCCAGCTTGGAGATGCGGCGAGCAGAAACAATCTCGCACTCGTGAAAATACAAAATTTGCAATTCTGCACAAGAAATCCACCAGCAAGCAGCATAAACCTTCTGGAAATGATGATTTTTATTTGAATACCTCCTCAGGTTGACATTTGCCTGCACTTTTTTTGTGAGGAGTCCATTATGGGGAGGGGGGGTGGGAGGAAGGAAGTGCCCCACAGTCTTCAACTTCCTGTTCCTGTCCAGCAGGCTCCTCCCAGTGCTTTGTCCATCTCCTGGTCACTTTTCATTTGGATCTGGAGCTGGAAGGATTACTTTTTGTGGATGCTGCTGGATATTTGGATTTGAGGCCTTTTTGACTTTCTTTGGATCACTTTTGGATTAGAAATTTCACAAGTACGTTTGTTTGGGGCATTACAGTTGCTGCAACTACAATTTTGGAATTTTCGATTTTTGGGCTGTTTTGGGGCCTTTTGCCCAGGGGTACTCAGTGGTGGGTGCACTGAGTCTTTCTGTGGGGTGTTTTGAATTTAAACATCATGGAGGGGCTGGATGGCTGGGGATTGTGCTGATTTTTCTGTGATTTTCGTTTTTTTGGCCTGTTGTGGCCTTTTCACCAGGGGTAGTGAGTGTTGCATGGGCCTAGTCTTTCTGTGGATTTTCTTGAATTTAAACTTCACAGAGGGGCTGGATGGCTTGGGATTGTGCTGATTTTTCTGTGATTTTCGTTTTTTCTGGCCTGTTGTGGCCTTTTCACCAGGGTTAGTGAGTGGTGCATGGGCCTAGTCTTTCTGTGGGTTGTCTTGAATTTAAACATCATGGAGGGGCTGGATGGCTTGGGATTGTGCTGATTTTTCTGTGATTTTCGTTTTTTGGGCCTGTTGTGGACAGGCCATGTGGTTGGGGGCCATTTTGAGTGCTGCTACAGGCCCTGGCCATGTGCTGTGAGGGAGGGGGCCATTTTGAATGCAGGCAGTGTTCTCAGGCCTGCACCCATTTTGCCTAGCTTTCATCCATTATGCCCAGGGGTAGTGAGTGGTGCATGGGCCTAGTCTTTCTGTGGGTTGTCTTGAATTTAAACATCATGGAGGGGCTGGATGGCTTGGGATTGTGCTGATTTTTCTGTGATTTTCGTTTTTTTGGCCTGTTGTGGACAGGCCATGTGGTTGGGGGACATTTTGAGTGCTGCTACAGGCCCTGGCCATGTGCTGGCTGGGAGGGGGCCATTTTGAATGCAGGCAGTGTTCTCAGGCCTGCACCCATTTTGCCTAGCTTTCATCCATTATGCCCAGGGGTAGTGAGTGGTGCATGGGCCTAGTCTTTCTGTGGGTTGTCTTGAATTTAAACATCATGGAGGGGCTGGATGGCTTGGGATTGTGCTGATTTTTCTGTGATTTTCGTTTTTTTGGCCTGTTGTGGCCTTTTCACCAGTGGTAGTGAGTGGTGCATGGGCCTAGTCTTTCTGTGGGTTGTCTTAAATTTAAACATCATGGAGGGGCTGGATGGCTTGGGATTGTGCTGATTTTTCTGTGATTTTCGTTTTTTTGGCCTGTTGTGGACAGGCCATGTGGTTGGGGGCCATTTTGAGTGCTGCTACAGGCCCTGGCCATGTGCTGTGAGGGAGGGGTCATTTTGAATGCAGGCAGTGTTCTCAGGCCTGCACCCATTTTGCCTAGCTTTCATCCATTATGCCCAGGGGTAGTGAGTGTTGCATGGGCCTAGTCTTTCTGTGGGTTGTCTTGAATTTAAACATCATGGAGGGGCTAGATGGCTTGGGATTGTGCTGATTTTTCTGTGATTTTCGTTTTTTTAGCCTTTTGTCGCCTTTTCACCAGGGGTAGTGAGTGGTGCATGGGCCTAGTCTTTCTGTGGGTTGTCTTGAATTTAAACATCATGGAGGGGCTGGATGGCTTGGGATTGTGCTGATTTTTCTGTGATTTTCGTTTTTTTGGCCTGTTGTGGCCTTTTCACCAGGGGCAATGAGTGGTGCATGGGCCTAGTCTTTCTGTGGGTTGTCTTGAATTTAAACATCATGGAGGGGCTGGATGGCTTGGGATTGTGCTGATTTTTCTGTGATTTTCGTTTTTTTGGCCTGTTGTGGACAGGCCATGTGGTTGGGGGCCATTTTGAGTGCTGCTACAGGCCCTGGCCATGTGCTGGGAGGGAGGGGGCCATTTTAAAAGCAGGCGGTGTTCTCAGGCCTGCACCCATTTTGCCTAGCTTTCATCCATTATGCCCAGGGGTAGTGAGTGGTGCATGGGCCTAGTCTTTCTGTGGGTTGTCTTGAATTTAAACATCATGGAGGGGCTGGATGGCTTGGGATTGTGCTGATTTTTCTGTGATTTTCGTTTTTTTGGCCTGTTGTGGCCTTTTCACCAGGGGTAGTGAGTGGTGCATGGGCCTAGTCTTTCTGTGGGTTGTCTTGAATTTAAACATCATGGAGGGGCTGGATGGCTTGGGATTGTGCTGATTTTTCTGTGATTTTTGGCCTGTTGTTGTGGCCTTTTCACCAGGGGTAGTGACTAGTGAGTGTTGCATGGGCCTAGTCTTTCTGTGGGGTGTCTTGAATTTAAACATCATGGAGGGCATGGGATTGTTCTGATTTTTCTGTTTTTTTTCAATTTTTACGGGGTGTATAACTGAACTGATGTTCCTCTGTCTTCCATTGCTTTTAGGTGCACAAGACTCAAGAGAACCACCAGTGCCAGGAAGAAGTCCTGCAGTGGTGTGTGTGTGCAGCATAACGTCACGCGACGTCACGTCTGGCCACAGACAACTCTGCAACTCGTGCAACTGCGGCCTGCTGTTCTGACCTGCTCTGAAGAAGATGGCCCCAAAAAAAGTTCTCCGTAGCTCCTCTAGCAAGAAAGTTGACAGAAAGGAGCAGAAGAAGCAAGTTACCAAGGAGGCTGGTGTGCCGGCCGCCGCGTTTTTTGGGAGTAAAAAAAAAAGTATGCCTGCAGCAGCAGCGGGATCTGCTGGGGACCAAGCTGGGAGCAGCACCCCCGCTCCATTGGGCTCAGTGCCTCGACCACCACCACCACGCCAACTTAAGTCAAAGCCCTTGAGTGCTGCAGAGGCAGTCAGTGTACTTCTTCAATCACCATCGACCAGTGATGTTGGCTCATCGCAAGAAAGTAGCAGCAATGTCCCTGAATCAACACAGGTTGTTGTAACTCATCTGAAAAGTGTTAAACAACCACAGCCGCAACAACAACCACATGTGCAAGTACAAGCCCAAGTACATGTGGAAGAAGAGACAGCGCAACGAGATGCGCAAGCAGAGGTGCATGGAGGGTCACAAGTGCCCACAATAGTTCTTCCTCCCGAAGTAGGGGCACATTAGGAAATCGACAATCAAACCGAGGTATCATTTGAGGTAGCCACTCCTCCTGATGATCATTCTTTGTCTTCCACATCCCTAGCAAGGAAAAGATCAAGGGGGGTGTCTACATCTTCTTCAAGCCCACCTCCTTCTGATGATCTGGATGAAGATTGGGAACCATCACGGCCATCTGAGAGTGAGGCACACCATGATCTGACAAAGGTACCGAAGCGTAAAAGGAAGGTCGTCGAAAAACTCATAGCTATGGAGTGTGATGAGGCTCAACAAGAAGTGACGGATACTGCTGCTGATGAAGCCTCTCACGACGACGAGCCAGTCATCATAAAGGTCACTGTAGCCCCAGCGGGCATGCAGCAAAGAGACATTTTGACCCTAGCCCGAGAAGCTGCTGAGCGTGATGATGATGTCGACGAGGAGGCAATGGAAACACAACAATCATTGGAGTTAACTAGTACACCAACACCTACCGCTTCCATATTTCTTCCTCGCAAGAAGGGACCTCCATCCACCTCGACCTCAATTAGTGGTGGTGAAAGTGCAAAACGTACTGAAGTTCGGCAATCCACATCCTCCACTTCATCTGGCATTAGCAGCAGGACCACCACCACCAGTATCGCCGCCTCCTCCGGCCCCCAAAGACATTTCAAGTCTGCAGTTTGGGACTTCTTTAGTGTTTGCCCAAAAAAGGAAAACGTAGCCATTTGTAGCATTTGTAAGCTTCGAGTTAGTCGTGGTAAGTTTGGTACCAACCATGGTACCGGAGGCCAGAGAGGTCATCTTAAGAGACAGCACGCTGACCAATGGTTTGCGCACCTACAGGCGATCAAGGAAGCCCGAATTGCACGTAATGAAAACGTTGATGTTTCATCTGATGATGACGAGGAGGAAGAAGACGTGTCAAACACTTCACTTACACCCAGTACCCCTGTCAGCAGCACACCCCATGTGAGCCACACTAAGAGTGTGGGAGAGAGTGATACACCAATGTGAAAAAGTTCATCAGCGAGCGTAACTGGGTCGAAGATATCATCATCATCATCCCGTAAACCTTGGTCCAGGGCAACATTAAAAAGATGTTGTTTACAGAAGCGCAATATGAACGCAACCACCCACTGACGCGTCTGTATAACACTAAGCTGGCTAAAATGCTAGCTCTGGACCTTCTCCCTTTTTCTTTTGTAGAAGGGGTTGGTTTTCTAGAATTAGTGGCAGCGCTCTGCCCTAAATGGAAGGTTCCTAGCCGGTTCTATTTTGCCCGAGTTGCGGTTCCAGCACTACATGAAGATGTTCTGGAGGTGATTGGGGCAGCTTTGCAGAAGAGTGCTGTTCACACTATACATCTGACAACAGACATGTGTACCAGTGGCGCAGGCGCTGATTACATGTGCATCACTGCACACTGGGTCTCTTTTTCAGGGGCTAAAGCAAAGCTAAACGCAGGTGTTGACCCGGACAAAGTTTTTAAAGCTGCTCGGAAACATGCAACACTAGCCATGTTTGGTTTGGAGAAACGTCACACAGCAGAAAACATTTTGGATGTATTTAACACAAAGGTGCTTGACTGGCTGTCCCCAAAAAAAACGCCAGATTGGTTATGTTTCCACGGATAATGGCGCCAATGTAGTTAAGGCCATGGAGCTGGGTGAATATTTCAGAGTGCTGTGTTTGGCGCACTGTATAAACCTGGTTGTCAAAAAATTCTTGAGTGATAAAGACAGTGCAGCGTACAGGGTAGTGGACACCTGCCGAAAAATGTGCAACCATTTCAGCCATTCTTTTAAGGCCCGGAAGCATCTGAGGAGCCTGCTATATGAACGTCGAATGCCAGTGAAAGCACTCATCCAGGAGGTGGCAACACGTTGGAACTCAACCTTCTACATGCTTGAGCATCTGTATGAGCAGTATACGGTACTCGATCACTATTTCTTAACACAGGGTACAGCTCAGAAGGAGGACCTGAGGATGAGTGTGGCGCAATGGGACATAGTTAAAAGCCTGACACGCATGCTTCGTCCTTTTGAGTTCTTCATGCGTGCAGTCAGCAATGAGGACTGTAATTTGGGAAAAGCTATCCCATTGTTGTACATGCTGGAGCACCAACTGAAGGAGGTGTGTTCTGTGTTTCAAAAAGATGAAAAAAACCAAGACCCTTTTGTTCTGGCGGAGAAATTATTAGAGCGCCTACAAGGTGATGAACGTCTTAAAATGATCCACTCAAACCAGCATTACATTTGTGCTACTATTCTGGATCCACGCTACAAAAAGGCGCTGGCAGGCCAAGCATTCTTTCCTTTTGCTGATGAAGATGTTACAAAGTACAAACAGTGGCTAGCCTCCTCAGCCAAGAGGTTTGAAAGAGAACGGCAGACAATTGAAGGAAAAGGCAGTACATCAGCATCAGCAGGCCATCCCCAGTCACAACAATCCACTTCTGCACCTGTGGCTGCGGCACAAGTGACCTCTCAGCCGTTAAAGACACCAGCAACCGGATCATCTGCACCACCAGACACAACAGTAACATTGGAGGCTGAAGAGGATTGGCTAGCTCGGCTTGGGTTTGGTTCTCAAAAGGTCACAGCAACAGCTAAGCAAAGTGGAGGAACCTTGGAGGAGCACCTTGAGTCGATGGTGAAGGACTATCTGAATGACTCAACAGAGGTCTATGTTAATGCTGACCCATTGGCGTATTGGCATGGGAAAAAAGAATTGTGGCCACAGCTCTCCAACCTGGCTTTAAACTACTTGTCTTGCCCACTCGCAAGCGTGTCTTCTGAGCGTGTTTTCAGTGCTGATGGTGGCACTGTAACTTCCAAACGGAGCCGCCTCTCGCCCAAAAATGTGGAGAGGTTAACAATGATCAAGATGAATCAGCACCTCATACCACCAGATTACAGAGTACGAGAAAGCACGCCGGATGAAGACGAGGTGGACAGCAACATAGATGAGGGAATTTCTTCTCTGTCAGGTGACACTGAGCTCACCCTGCCTGAATTCGCAGAGTATGTTGACAAAGCCTTATTCTTATTCGTGGACCGTGACACCGAGCCCTGAAAATGAGACAATGAATCAATAACTTTCTTTTTCGTCCTTATTCACTTTTATTCCTGTGTGTCTGTCTTTCTTTGTTGTGCACAGTTAATATAATTCAAACTTTAATCACCTAATCACAAAAACAAGCCCATCAGCAGAACTGTCTTCACTTGTTTGCTTATTGATTTGAAGGTGCCGCAGTCTGCATTCCTCAGGTTCACAAGTTCAGAAGAACATGCTCCTCTATCCTCCTCCTCCAGACTCCTATTTCCATCAAAGCAGAGGGCTGGTTTACGCCCAATGAAGAAAGACTCAGCACTTGTGGGGGTGTTCTACTTCTTTGCGGGTGAGTTGACGGCTCTGGGGCCATTGCTGGGAAGCTCTAATACCGGATAAAAGTGGTTTGGACCAAATCTGAGGTGGAAATTTTTGGGTGTTTTTGCTGACTTGTTTGCCTTTGAGGTGCTCTTTGGGGGGGTTCCCGCTGTTTGTGGGTGAGTTTCGGGGTCTGGGAGCACTGCTGGGACACTCTAATCTTGATTGCATTTGCTTTTCAGGAAATCCGTGGTGGTAAACTGGAGTTATGGCCTAGCTACACAGCCCGTTTGGACCGAAGGCCGAGAAATATTGTAATTATGAGATTTTGCTTTTGGGCTGTTTGGGGGTGTTGTGCTTTTTGGCGGGTGGGTTGGCGGGTCTTGGGGCAATCCTGGGAAGGTCTAATACTGGATAGAAGTGGTTGGGACAAAATCCACGCAGATTTTTTTTGCTA
Source organism: Lissotriton vulgaris (assembly GCF_964263255.1). Classification (NCBI taxonomy): domain Eukaryota; kingdom Metazoa; phylum Chordata; class Amphibia; order Caudata; family Salamandridae; genus Lissotriton; species Lissotriton vulgaris. The sequence goes on along the minus strand of NC_141694.1, from coordinate 1,178,773,054 downwards.
TTTCTGACATCTTGCTCAATGTAGCGTTTTCGGGGGCCTGTTTGGGGGGCTTCCTGGTGTTTGTGGGTGGGTTTCGGGGTCTGGGAGCACTGCTGGGACACTCTAATCTTGATTGCATTTGCTTTTCAGGAAATCCGTGGTGGTAAACCGAAGTTATGGCCTAGCTACACAGCGCGTTTGGACCGAAGGCCGAGAAATATTGTAAGTATGAGATTGTGCTTTTGTGCTGTTTGGGGGTGTTGTGCTTTTTGGCGGGTGGGTTGGCGGGTCTTGGGGCATTCCTGGGAAGGTCTAATTCCGGATAGAAGTGGTTGGGACAAAATCCATAAGGAAAAGCCTTTTGGCACTTTTTGTAACTTAGGGTTCGTTAGGGTTAGCCCTAGCAGCAGGATTGCATGTGTTTTGGGGTGTTCTAGATTTTTGCAACTGAGTTCTGGGGTCTTAGAGCACTCGTGAGAATGTGTAATTTGGTTGCAAGTCATTTGAAGAAAATCTATGGTAGGAAAGGGGGGATTTGGCATAGTTAAAGAAAGCCTCTGCCACTATTCTTAACTTAGGGCTCGTTAGGGTTAGCAGTATTTCTATTGCATGTGTTCGGGTGGGGGGGTTTTGGAGTCTTGGAGCGATGCTGGTTATGGATACTTTTGCTTGCTTGCAAGTGGTTTGAATACAATCCACGGTGGGTAAGGGGGTATTTAGGCCTACTTTTATTTTTGAAGTACGTTTTGTCATCAGTTTTCTGCTAGGCCTCGTTTTTTGAGATCTGATTGGGGGTGTTCTACATTTTTGCAACTGGCTTTAGTAAGGGTCTGGGTGGAAGCACTGCTGGTAAGGTCTAATTTTGCTCTAAAACACAGTTTACAGTACACCTAGCTTGAGGGGAAAGATCCGCTAAATTAATTCGCCCATACTTATTTATCCTTGAAAAGGTGACTCAGACAGAGTACGCACTTTCAAAAATGTTGTATTGTCTATTAGGAAAATCAAAGTGTGACTTTTTGCACTACACAGCGTACATACCTTATATTTATTTATCAGTGCTGTTTTTCGTTCAATAATTACAGGCCGGGTTTCAGTCTGCAATGGGGAAAAAAGGATGGAGTCAGGCTTCACATTAGCGAGCCGCAATTCAGCATCCGCCAGGCAGGCAGTGTACAGGGTGTCTTCTGGTCACCAACATTGATGGACGAAGCGTCAGCTGGAATGGAGGAGTGCCGCTAATAAGAGGAATTGTTTGCTGCATGCAACTTACTTACCAAATTCAACAGGACAACTACAACAATACAGATACAGTATCCATTATTTTATTCAATAAGTGTGTGTGACTGCATTTCTTGGATCTCTCTCTGCTTCTAAATTGATCCCTACAGCCATTCTATATGTTTTACTTCGGCTATTTTTTTAACCTAATTTAATGTAGCCCTGTACTGTCGCATTCTGGCATTCACGGTTGTCGAAAGTACTACTTACTTTTCTGTAACAATGCATTCAGTAGTGCATGCACTTCCTTTATGTCACGTAAAAGATTTATGGTTAGCTTTGTAACTAAAAATTTCTTTATGTTCAATTATTGTTTGTCCATGCTGTGCTTTTTTTTTTTTCTCTCAACAAAACCTACCCAAAAAGAAACCCCCATTCCTATCCATTTTACAAACCCTAACCCTCTTCCCCCGGGTTGTGTGGTTTTGCTTGATGTGTGACTAACTGACATCAATAATTCCACACACTTGCTGGGGAGGATAAGGTCATAGCAACAGGCTGGTGAAGGAATCCGAGGATATATTCTAGACTTACTCAGCTTCAGTACTATTTCTTGTAGTATTAGCCAATGTCAAAGAAATCCTACGCAAGTACAAGTTATACTATAAATACGTTACCATTTCTTAGGCTACATTGTGGCACTGTTGTAGTCTAGTGTACTGTCACCTGCTATATTCTCTATCGTACCGTTGTAATGCTACAGTAAGGACAAACCAGGTTTCATTTTCTTTTTTTCCATAGCCATGCAACTGCCACTGTGTCACACCACTAGTACCACCACAAGGAAGAGGAAATTTCAGCCGCCCTGGATTGCAACCTTAATCGCCATTTCCCGTGGAGCCAGCCCTGGGCCTAGCCCTACTTTCAAACAGAAATTACAGGTAAGATAAGCGTTTGGTTGGAGGTAGTATAATGGAGTATTAGGAGAGATGAGAGATTGACGGTAGTACTACTAAAGTCCTAGGACTATTCAGGAAAACAAACTTACTGTTAAACCCCCACCCACCAGACTCAAAATCAGTAAAAAACAGGTATGGTCAGATAAAGTTTCAAAAAGTATATCTTTATAGCCCTAACAAAATAATCTCCCGCAAGACCCTCCCTAACCCCAACGATTGTCCTTCAAAAGTCCCCAAAAACCCAACTCCCAATTCCCACCCCCCAAAAGTCTCTAAAAAAGGGGCAAGGGACACTATGGCAGGGTGCTGCTGACTTTAGCAGCCAGGGCATCATGCTCCTTGCGGAGGGTGGCATGTTCGAAGCGGAGGCCCTCCACCAAGTTCTTATAGTTCAGGACCTCCTGCTCCAGGTAGGACAGTCTGAGGGATAAGCGGCGCCGGTGTGCCTTGCAAATCCTGTGGGGGGCAGCTGCTGTCTTTGCTGCTCGGCGATGGCGTTTGGCTTTGGTAGCCCGGCTCCGTACCGCTGGAGCACTGCGCTGGCTGGCAGCCCGCACGGAGGAGGATGCAGCTGTCCCAGTGGACGTTGTTGTATTACCAGACTGCGTCTCCTCCTCCTCCAGGGCCACCAGCTGCCGATATTCAGAGACAATGGCATCCAGCCTCCGTTGCCGGGCCATTCGAGCCAGCTCCTTCCTTCTTGATGGTCTCTTTGATTTGGAAGGAGCAACTACATGAAGAAAGAAAGACATAGTCTGTAACTAATGCTCCTTAAGATTAACACAAAATGATTGAGCAGAAAGTTGTCACAGTACAAGTAGCAAATTGAAAGCACAGTACATAACTATTGAGGACAGTATCTATGTAACCTCCGACTTCTTCATCCTTGCTCTAACATTAGTGGGAGTTTAAGGAACAAATCCTACGAGCACTATGGACTTCCATTACAGTCGACTATGACAGTACACCAGTCTTATTCTTCTTCTTCTCTCTTGTTTAGGAAAATTGGTACGTTATCTTATGCAAGCCGGCATAATGCCAGCGCAGTGAACTTGCACCAGAGAAAAACAGACGCACACCATTGTGAGTGAGACAGACTTGCGTTACTGTACCTGTCCAGTACATGCAGGTGGTGAAGCTCTTACTTTTCTATTACGGGTGGCACTGAGAATACTCTGTTAAAAGGGCTACTGCTTAATTAATTTAGCTTTCACCCTACAGTGCAAATGAGTATTAGAAAAGGAAAATGAAGAAGCTAAATAATCTGATTATCTATCACTTCACATGGGATGTATTTGATGACATATGGAATGACTTTAGGTGCTTTGCTTATTATTGAGTGAACAGTGATACACCCACACATGAATGACGTACTACTACTAAACTAAAGTTATTAAGAGAGGTAGGGAGTGTCCACCGTAATACCCAGATATATACTGTGCTTGCAGTTGCAATACAAACTACTGCTACTATTCATGGTAGTATTTGGACAAAATTACAACTTCTTTTCCTTGCCTTTCCTACACTGGAACGGACGTGCGGGTGCGGTGTTACATGCTCTTCAAAGTAACACTTAGTTCATCCAGTGACCGTCTACTCTCTCTAGATACACATATGCTATCTAAGAGTCAGATAGTACCATGAATGATCCAGGCATCCATCCATTCAAAGTATATGCACACATACAGTTTCTGTTTCACCCACCCAGGCTGTTCTCCTTCCACCCATCCTTGCTTCATCATTCACCCAGCCATGCACCATACCATATTCTTTCCTTCCCAGCCACCTCGGGGACCAAGCAAACACATATCATTCTTCTTTGCCAGTCATCATTACATTTCTCGAACTTCCACACTTACTTACACCCTTCTTTCGCTTTTCGTTCATCCCATCGATCAAGTTCATCTCAGATCTGATTGGGATTCTTCTCGCCAAAAACTTCACAGCTAAGTCGAAGTACATTTAGAGGAGGCTACTACCTGGTTTATTTATAATACACCCATGCAGAAAGCACACTCTGCAGTCTTCAATCCCAATGAGTAAGGAATATATAGCTTACCTCTGCCCGCCACCACCGTGTCATCCCCCACAGAATGGTCCGGCACTTCCACCGCCTCCTCCCCAGAGTTGTCCTCCTCGTCCAATGCCACCACCACCTCTGCGCTGGCCCCGCCTCCAGATGTTCCACCTACAAAGTACATTTAATAATGTTAGAATACACCACTCACTACTATATAATATTTGGTCTAGGAGGAAGAAAGAAATGTGAAAAAAACAGTATATAATTTAATAATTTGTGACTGTCTACTCTAAAGTAAAAATGTCCCTTTTTCCAGGGAAGGCTGTTGTCTTGCTGAACTTTTTGGCACAACTGATGAATGCTTGCTTTTTATTTTTAACACGGACCACTTTTTCTCCTAACAGACAGAAGCTTGACTTCTAAGAACACGAGCAGGATCAAGTTCAAACCAGGTGAGAGCTCGGCTCGACTACAAAAAATGTGTCCAATTAATCGTCAGCACTAAGCACTTTTCCATTTTCAGTTAAACGTTTACTTTTATGACAAACTTGATTTTAATAAATGTGTTTACTTTTAATAAAGCTTTTAAACTTAAATAGACTCTGTGGTTTTTGGTCCTCCAGACTAGAGTAGGAGACTTAAAGGTTTTGCAATTTTTTCAAGCATTAGTCCGTGCCTCTGACATCATTGGGGAATAATCATAATCATCGGTGACTTTGGGAGCTAAATGACTCTGCCACACTATCTAGTCAGTAAGGAGATTGGGGGTTCAACTACAAAGTCTGTTATCACTGAGGTATGTGGAAAGTCTAACAGCACCTATTATAATTGATAAGCTAAGCAATGCATGTTTTAGTGTCCATAGTTCTGTTTGTGCAGATTTGTCCATGCAACACTAGTAGAATGGATTGTCCTCCTATCCAAACCAAAAGTAAAGTAGTATCTTATTATTTCTTGGTGGTCATTCACCTTTTTATTGTTGGCAATTGTCAAAGCATAAACATTTAGAAGACTTGAAAAGACATTATGGACAATCCCAGAGGACTGCACTCTGTGCATAGAGCTGTTGCTGACTAGAATGGGAGTCCAATGGAATTGCCAAATGTACAATCTTAGTCAGCTACACAGACAGACTAATAAGAATAATCTAGTAATACCACACGGAGTCATAGTCGAGGCAGGATAAGAATTTAGATCCAGTCTACAAGAATATCAAAGATGATTTAGAAAAAATCGAATGAGGAACGCTGGGAAAAAATAAGTACTCTATATTAAAATTAAAACTTACTGGGGCCAGCAAAGGAGCCCTCGCCTGCCCGATCCTGGCCTGCATCCTCAACAGCACCCTCCTCCTCCTCCTCCTGTGTCCTCTTCTTGCCCCTGGGGGAAGCTGATGTACAACATGAAAGAAAGAAAAACAGAAAACATGGATGATATTTGTCAACCAAATCAAACATTTCAAAAGAACTAACAAAATATTTTGGCGAAATAGCAAATAGACAACTATTCAACGGGATTTATTATTGACCAATCTCTTGTGGTCTACTACGTTATTAGTATTGCTTGATTTGCGGACCGTCAAATTGTAAACTTCTTATGTAACTCACTACACAAAGTACTAAAAAGGTTTGCCTAGGATTGGCAGGCAGCAGTCCGCAGCACGCGAAGTGACAGCCAAAGTCCACCCTGATTGCAGATCAGCGACAACACTAAAGTTTCCTACTACATTAACCAGTCATTAAAATACTCAAACTATCAATCCACCACCACTATTTCTTCTTATCCCCATGTGTACAAAGGAAGGACTGGACTTGAGTCTGTAGGGGCTGCTTTAGAAGCCGCTTGCGGCTCTTTTGCTCCATTGTTGCACGACTTTTGTGACGCAGCGGCAGCACAAAAGAGGCGCAATGGTGCGGCGTATATTAACAACGTGACGCATATGGGAGATGCATCACGTTGTAAAGCCCTGCGCCATCAGGGGACGTTCCGGCGCAAGGGAGGGCGTTCCTGCGCAGGAACGCATCCTAAAAGTGACTGAGGGAAATCTACAAGATTTCAATCACTCACTTTAACGACAATGATGCGTGACTCAAACCTTGCGCCTGCTTGAAGCAGACGTACGGCTTGACGCAGCTTTGGAGAGATAGGGCACCCCAGAGCATTGATGGAGCTGCGCCATCATTGCGACGCAACTCCAGCAATGAGCCGCCCTTACGGCACAGATGCGTAACGCTTTGGTGACGTTTGGGCCCATGGTGCGCCGCATTGTATATACGGCACACCATGGGTGATAGTGGCGTGGCGCACAATTACTGGCGCATTCCTGCTACTTTGCAGGGATGCGCCGGTAATTAAACATCTGAACCTTAGTGTGTAGCATTACGCAGTTATTTAAACAACACTCATACATAATTTCACTGGCCAATTAAATGAACACAAAATCGGAAACAAATAAGCATAGTAGCAACATTACTGAGAAGGAGAGCAGTGCACCTGAAATGCACAGAAGATTTCGAAATATAATATACCTACAATGTAATGAGCAGCATTATTGCTCTTGGTAAAAAAAAAAATTGCAATATAATAACACAGCAGGAGAAAACAGAGTAGTAAAGAAATAGCTACTACTACTACTCACCAAGCCCGGGGATCTCGAGGCCAAGCAGGTCGAGCAGATCTCGTTCACGGGTCAGGACATCCGTCCAGCGGTGGGTGGCCTGGTTGTAGGTGCGCCGGATCCGAGAGTGGTGGTACATGGCCCGGCACACCTTATCCCACCGCTTCTGGGGATCCCGCATCCCGTACCCGCCTCCGATCTTGCCGCCTGCCATTATGGTCCTGGGGGGGTGGCGCTGTACATAGAACAGTAGTGCGCCCACCTCCTCCGGGCTAAAAATCTCCCGGGGTGCGACTGTCTCCCCCCTCAAACGCCCTCACGGGAGCCGGGCACGGGGTGTGGGACCCTTCCCCTTCTCGGGATGCTTCCCGGCTCCCTTCACCATGGTCTGGGGGAAAGGAATAAAGAAAAGAAAATAGGGAAGAGAAGAAAAGAAAAGAGTTTAAAAAAGTAGTTTAAAATTAACAAAAAGTAGCAGTAAACACGAAAATATAGGGCTAGAAAAATAGAGGGGTAGATAATAAGTAAATTAGATTAAAAAAAACTTCAAACAAGCAAAGGATGGCACAGATTTAGAGAGGATACAAGAAGCATGCCCAGAACCATAGCAATGAATGAGAAACAAGATGGCCGCTCCCGTTCACGACCGCGCGGGTAAGTTCGCGAACACTCGCAAAATTGTACTTGCGAGCCGCACACCTTGCGAGATTACACTTCGCGCCCGGAAACGGAAATACGTCATGCAAACAAGATGGTCGCGCCCTTGAACGACCGCGCGGGTAACTTCACGCCTTGCGCTACAAGCGGCTCGCGAAAACGCACAAAACCTTGCGAACTAACACACCGCAAAAAAAGAAATCGCATATTCGCACAAATCCAGCGAAATTGCAGAAAAACGAGTTTTGCAAAACTGAAAGCAATCGGCAGGTGCAAGAGTTCAAACTCATCATTAGTAACAATTCATTGTAGTGCTTCCTGACTGGGGCCCCTCCAGAGTTCAGTTGCTAGTTGCAACAATTGTATGACCCTGCTCTGACCCTCACAGCAGGCTCATAGAATAGGTAGAAGTAGGCCACAAAGGTCCTGGAAAAAAAAATTGCACTGCAACAGAAAGCAAATTACTGATAAGGAAGCAGGTGCCAGACCTGGAATTTTAAAACATTGACACATTAATAAACTAACCCCAAATTAATTCATGTCAGTTGAAGCAGGGCAGGTGTGCTTGCTTTTCCCCCCCATCATCTACAGTGATGATGAACCAGAGGGTGGCATTGATGTAACAGAGGGTGGCATGGGTGAAAGAGAGGGTGGCAGTGGTGAAACAGAGGGTGCTGGGAGGCTGTGATGATGAACCAGACGTAGAAACAACATAGTCGCGACCGTTGCGAGCCGACAAGTAAGTTCGCAATTGCGAACTAGTACCAAATCCTCGCGAACTGGCAGAAACCCTTGCGAACACAAAAAAAATCCGCAAATTCGCGAGAATTCGCGGATTTTGCAGATTGCGAGTTCGCAAATTCGCAAAATTCGCGAACGCCAGATTCGCTAAATTCGCCCATGCTTAGTCATATCCACACACCCCTCATATGTCTGGACACTGCTGGGAGTCATATACACCCACCCCCATATTGTTGGCTTCTGCTGGGAGTCACATCCACCCACCCCTCAGATGTCACGCACCGTACACCAACATTCCTGGCATGTGTGCGCATCGTATTACTATTGCAATGGTGCCATACGCGAGTGCGTGCAACGCACCGTACGCCAACATTCATGGCATGTGTGTGCATCGCGTGACCCGCACCGTACCCCAGCATTCATGGCATGTGTGCGGCTCGTATCACTATTGCAATGGTAGTATAGGCGAGCGTGTGCGACGCACCGTACAAGTACACTTCCGTTGTTGCGGTACGTTGTTCTCACCCTATGCGCCGATGTCGGTTTCTGTGCCCCAGGTCGTAGGCGTACAGGACTGGGATGACACAGACGATGGGGTTCATGGCGTGTATGTCGTGTACCAGGGGTGCGGTTCGGGTCGGACTCTGCTTTTACAGACGTTTTCAGTTACCATAGAAAAAGGGTCGTACTGAGGTGTCGCCGATACAAATCGTACTTGCTGGGCCGGAATCAGCTACTCATTTACGTATGGACGTCATGTACTGCGTGCACCGGATACAAATCGTATATATTTTTTTATCGTACGGTGTTTGGTACGATTCGTATGTAGATCTGCTTTGGGTTTGGATCGTACTTGATCATACGTATGGGGACGTTGAAGGTGTACGATTTGTACGGGAAATACGCTCCATACAACTATTCATAGTGGATTTTACCAAATCTGAATCGGCCCCTAAGTGTTGTTGGTTGCTTGCAGTACATCTTTTGCCGTTTTTTTTAACTTTTATCTCTTCTATAACTTTTTCTGCAATTTGTTTTCTGTTTTTATAATCAAAATGCAGAACCATCAGTGCATTAATATTTATTTTGTTTTCATATACTTTCTCAAATTCTGCTAACAGCAGTAGTTCCTCTCGTGACCATAATTTGTCTGGTTTGCTGTTTGCTAGAGCTGTGACTCTAGCATCAATGCAGGCTCCTGGGTGTGCATGCCAATCCTTTTATGTCACTACAATTTTGTTCTAAATCTGAGGTCACAAAAGCTACACAGAGATTGCAGCTCTCCTTTTTTTGTTCTTCATTTGCATTTTACATAGTGGCATGCCATATTCCAGATTTTGGCTTCTTTGTCACATTTTGAACAATATGCTTTCAGACAGAATCCTTTATGTTTTTTGGAGACAAGCTTTTTCAGCTCTTTAAAAGTTCCCATTATATCTCCACATAGGTCACATTTATATTTGTCATTGGGGTATTTCCAGTAAGTGACATTCTTGGTGTAATCACTTTTGTTGTTATTGAGTTTATCGTTGACCTCATAAACATCAGGCACAATTTCAATATCGAATGCAATAGTGTAACTCTTGGCTGGGGAGGCCACAAATTCAAGGGTTTTACTGAGGTCTATTGTTACTTCTTCTTCTCTTGTAAATGCAGGTTAAACAGGTTGCTATAATGTGATTTGAACCGTTGTTATTAGTTGTGCTGGAACAAGTGGTTGCTGGATTGACAAAGTCGGTAAGGAGGTTAACAATTTGTGGATAATACAGCACTTCCTTTCACCATCTTAACGCAGTTTTTAATCGCTAAGAACAACCCCATCTGGAATTGTGATCATTAGCTTTGCCATTTCTCACTATCATGTGCTCTGCCATGATACAACTTTGTTTGAACTGATTCTATAGACTTCTCTATGCAGAGTATAGTAATATAGAGACAGTTACCAGAGCCAGCGGGGCCACTAGGATGTAAAGGCCACTATGACTGAAAGGAGGTTAAGAGAGTCATAGCTGCTCATGCCATTTACCAGCAGTTCATTGAATTTATTTACTTTGACTTTCAGGCCACTGGGCAGAAATCATATTTTGTTAACACCTGCCTCAGACTTTCTTAAAGCTCAGTTTTAATGTATTAGTCAGATTCCCTTAGACCGCACAGTTCTAAGTTAATTGATAAGTGCCAGCCAAGGCCGAGTGCCAGCCCATGCCCAGGGAAGGGGCCTAGGTAGAGGCAACCAGCACAGCTTGTCCGATCCACTGGAAGGGCATGGGTTGTGTCCAGAGTCACCACTGTCCATGAGGGCATTGTCTCATCCAGCCACAGTGCACACTCAGCACCGATTTGCACCACAGCCTAGCCAACCCAGCCCTTAGAGCTACCCCTTATCTCAAAGTTTTAGAGCTGACTTGGTGAATTCTCTTATCTACTTCATTCCAACACACCAGAGACTGTTCACCTTAGTGCCGACCAGCTCATGTTCAACTGCTGTTCACATGGAACCTTTCGCCACTTTGGTCTTTAAAGTTATCATTTGATAGTTGACTGCTACCACCAAGATCTGCACCTGCAGTGGCTCCACCGAAGCCCTCGCCCCAGGCTTCTGTGGTCACTGCAGTGGCCCTCCTAAACTCGTCACAGCTTAGTCCCTGTTGTTTTCACCACCAGTGATGACCAGGTAGGGGCCCAATGCTCCAGTGCCATCCAGTTTCAGGGACAGTTGCTTCGGCAGGTGAACTGTTAAACACTCTTTCGTATCCAGCACAATGCAAATAAACATTTTAATCCAAAATTACAAATACATTTTGAGGCAAACTGTGGCTCAAAAAAGCAGAGATTGGTTTAAAGGTATGAATCTTTTTCAGAGTTAGTTTTTTTTCTTTTTGTTATTGTTACAGACACTATTGTGCGTATACCCTGAGGAACTATATCAGCTCAGTGATGCAAGACAGTCGTGTGATCTCAACAGATTAATTAGTATCCAACGGATGGCAAAAGAGGTCCAATATAAAAGGTGACACTAAAAGGACTTGAGAATCAATCTATATCACCTCATAGTGTCAACATTGTTGATTAACATAATTGAAATCGGCAGGAAAAATAAAGAAGATTTCCCTGTAACAGCCCTGGTGGAAGCAGTTCCATGGTCGGTGGATTTTCAATCATGAACTACTTTCATTGACTGTTAGACACAACCACCATCTACCTTCTACTACTTGTGAGTTCTGTAAAACACTTTAAATTCCATCTACTAGAATGCAAAGGGTGAACGGGGACTTACTTTTTGCAGTGTGCATTTCTTCCCCCTCCCCCTTGATTGTTAGTCATTTAGTTCACAAGCCATAGGATTCACCTGCATGTTTTGAAGAGGTGATTTACTTGATACATTATAAACAGAATTTTAAGCAACCTCAAAAATGATTGCTACCTTCTGGGAAAGAAGGACAAGAGCCTATGCAAGTACTAGCTGCACCAATACTGTTGGTAAAAACATTTCTACGTGTGAGTATTCCAAAACACTATGAACTATATCTGTACTGTGGGAGAGATGTTACCAACTTGTTGGCAGAGAGCTACCTCCCAGCTTGATCGGTTTAGTTTTCTGTACCACATGTGGCTAGATCTATTTTTATGGGCTGGTAAACTCAGTTCAAAATCTTTATTTCAGCACAATAGTCACAAAAGCACATATAAAAAAATATCATTTATAAAATACAAAACAAATATACAATCTGTCATAAACTTAAAAACCATAAAAAGATATAGGTCTCTGACCAAGCATCCAGACTATAAAATAATAAAGTAAATGGCATTAATACTTTGCATAGTACATACAGTGCCACTACCTTATTACCCTTAAAGGGTACTCACTTTTTGTCTCACTCTCCACATCGACAACAAGATTTGGGAACCTACAAAGACCATCAATTGCTTAGTGCCTGATTTCATAATTCTTAGATCCTCTTTGTTATCCTTAACACCCAGAATGTAGCAAAGTGGTATTATCAAACTCTTCCTACTGCTCAGGTAGCCTGCTAGAGAATAAAACATGCTCAATCGTTTCTCTAATGTCGCCACAGGATAGGCACCAACAGTCCTTTACCAAGGTTGCTCGTGCCATTTTTGCAGTGTAAGAATTGAGGAACAGTGTCCCATAGAAAAACTGTAGAAACAGCCTGCTGGCTGATACAGGCTCTATCCCATTAAGAAAGAGTGCTTCCAAAAAAGAATCCTTCACTGTGAGAAAAGCATTGGTTAAGGTACCAAACTTTGTGTGGCTGCATATAAGTCCCTCGTTATGTTGGAAATAGATGGACTTAATATGCCTTTTGGAGGTCACCCCAGTCTCCCTTGGAGTATTCTAGAGATTCTCACTCCTAATCTTTACAAGGGTTGTTTTACGTATCTTAGCCAGGCTATAAAACTTGAGCTGGAAATACGAAGTATTTCTTCTAAACGTTGGTGATAAAAGCACAGTTTGGGGGTAGACCAAATTCTTCTCCAGTAGAAGGCAGGAGTCATTCCTTTCTTATCGGAGATTGATCTAGGACCTAGATCTAATCTAAGGGGGAACAGAGGGGTACTAATAGGCAAACCTGTCAACTGGTGCATGAATCGATTTTCAGCTGTTACTAAAGTGGTCACATTACTATGTACCTATAGCTCTGCGCTATAATAGGCTGCTCCTAGGGCCTGATGATTATAAATCTAAATTTCTGATGAATAACTTTTAGGAGCTATCTGTGAGGCTTATGGGTCTGTAATTGGTTGGTAAATCTTGTGAGCCCTTTTTAGGTCTCGCCTACGCAGTGCGCATGCGCTGCTTAGGAAAAAGACCTTTAGCCATCGATTCAGATTTGCGGCCAAAAACGTGCACACATTGCATTGCTTTGCATGGCAATGCGTGCCCGTTTGGCGATTCCCTGGGGGAGCGAGCTTTGACAGATGGTTCCTGCTCGCTCCCACACGGTAAACCGGCGTAGACCCCCTCCTCTCTCCCATCCCCCTGCTGCCTCCTTTCAGCACGAGGCACACACGCTTGTTCTTGGAAGTAACCGCAAACAACAACTTTTGAAATGTATTACTTTTTGCTGTACTTTTCAACCAGCCACATATGATGCCCGTAGGTCTGGTTTCTCTGTTTTTTTGTGATTAAAGTACAAGGGAATGCGAGAACACTTGTAAATAGAATGTGCACCCACAGTTTTCACCTTACACCTACGGTGTGAAAATTCACCCGGCATCTAACATGACCCCAGGTTTTATCTGATGGAATCAGCTGGGGCTGAGGCATCACTGTAGGCGGAAGGCAGCAAACAACATTTGACCATGTATTGTTGAGCACACCGGAGTGGCCGGAATCATCAATCTGTTGGGCACACACCCTCTTCTCATGGTCGGGCAGCCATGTGGACGGCGGCGGATCTGTTCTGTTGCCTGGCATTGGGGGGCCTGGCTTGGACGATATGCTCCTGTCCGTCCAAGTGTATCTGCACATTCCACAGCCTGGGCAACGGGGCCAAATACAGGTATGTCATTCCCACATAATGCATAGACTCTAAAGAACAGGCATGCAATATGAATGTTATTATTTGTGTGTAAGACAAAATTACGTTTAACGTGTTGTTTTCCCTTCCAATGCTATTTGTTTTCGTTGACAATTGTCTTCCAATCATTTTGCACTGCAGCCTTATTCTCCACAGGATTAACTTCTGAGCACACAGTAATCTGATTTCAGCAAAAGCAGCGGGCGGATGCTTGTGACAGGCAGGAGGCAGGCAATATAATTAACACTACTGCAGAACTGCATTGATCAGTTTTATGTTTATATAAAACACCAGCTGAAGAAACTGCAGAAGTAGGACACATTCGACTCTGCCATATGTCTCTGGAGACAATATTGTACTGTGTCTCTTGGAATAATATTATAGCAGAGGTAATGTGCACGCCAAGAACCCGAAAGAAAATTCAGATTGGTGCATTGAAAGCTAGGCGAGGGCTATGAGTAATAAAAAAGTAATAAAAAGCAGACAGATTTACGCTCAGTGATTACTCTCATTGAGAGAAAGAAGTCCATGAAATACTAGGCAATGTAGACTCTAGCACAGGGGTATCCAATATAAGTCCCATCTATGTTAGATTTCCAGCATAAATGCTGATTGTGTACATTATATAGATATTCTGAAAATCTGGTTCCCTCCAGGACATAGGTTGGACCCTTGCTCTAGGACAATGAGGAATAAATGGCTTTGATCCATGGCATACACACACCAGGCCTTGAGAAACTGATCAGGAGAGCGCCATTTCCTGGTTATTCAATGGTAAAATATCATCATGGTCGGTTCCACAAATAAACAAGCATTGGCATAGACAAAAGGTCTTGCCTTTGGGGCATTAAAAGTGTTTAGTCATGCAACAGTTGATGTTGTTGCACCAAGGATTTTGTGCTGCGTAATTAAATACTTATAGAGTCCCAAAAGTGAGACCTATTGGCTATGTGGCTAATTTCTGCCCCTCCCCATGTTGGTGTGATAGCATAAGATCTTCTCAAGACCTAAAGCTTTGCTGGGGGTATTTTTTAATTGCCAAAATTACTTCAAGGGCTGATATGTCTGGAACATTGTTCTGATTGCTGCTGTTTCTAGGCCTGTGTGGCACTATCATGAAGTTGAAGGAATTAGCCACTCTGTCTTCGCAGTGTTGCCAAGTTATCGATGTTCCTACCCGATCGCATTGGGGATGCGTCATTCTCCCTGCTGGGAGTATAAACTTGAGAAGTGGTCTACCAATTCACTTGCTAGAATATTCTTTCTATGGGGGAAAAACCATCTTTACTTCTGGTAGACACTATATTCCAGAAGGAGCTGTGATCTTACCTCACCCCCATTCTCTTTTTGCCTCAATAATGATATAAGCCCTCCTGGTGACTTAATCTGCAATATGTCTTGCTTCTTTATTGCATCAGTCAGTGATATCCTAGTGCCTCTGCATTGTTTATAAAACCAATAGGGAGAGCTCTTCCTCTCTACTACCCACTTGGTCTTAATGAAAAAATAATTCCTTTACTTTTGAAGCATCTGATTATGTACAGTACAGCCCCGCCAACCCCTCAGAGACTCCCCTCGGAGACTCGTGTAGTTCTCATAACTGATCTAGCGATAACAAACCCTCAATGTCATTGGCTACATTCCTGTAAATGCCCCCTACAGAATCCTTGGAGGGATTCATTTTGCTCCATTTAACTCTGCACCTATTATTAGTTGTTCTAAGCCTTCTATTGAATGGCTTAACACAGTTATTATATATTATGTGAATTAATATCCCAAGGGTGAGAACAAGGGCATTCTGATAACTATCATGGCGAGGTGTTATTGTCATGTCAATCATATATGGCCATAGCCCTACATCCAACAGTATATAGTAGATTAGACTATTGTTGTGTATGAGGTTTAATGTATGGTTACGATTCTTGTCAGAGGTTGATCTACCGTTACAGGCACAGAGTCCCTGGTTGAGTGTAAGTGCGTCTATTAGGAATGCCAGGGGTGTATATTTCAAAATGGGGGAGGGTATTAACCACAAAATTGACCATTTGTTGTACTCTTCTACTGTAAGGGCCCCACTATCTGCATCCAATGGTTCAAATTGGCAATTAAAGTCACCCCCCACAAATTTTCTGACCATAACAGGTAGTACAGCTAGATTTGCATATAGAAGATCTATACCCAGAAACTCAGTTTTATTACCCGCAGGTTTACAGTATACTTTATATATAGTAGACTATAATTGGGGAGACAGTCAGGCTGATACACAATGTACCTGGGGAGCCCATCTTAATCTCATTGACCATACATGCTAGAGTGGTTCTAAGCTAGACTCCTAATCCCCCGGAATACCTACCCTTCCCAGTAGTTGCAGCTTCCTGACTAAAGTTTATATAACCTGCAAGGAAGAGGAGCTTTGATGACCAGGGTTCTTAAAAAAAGTCAAAAATGGTGATGGTTAATTAATTAACACCATTCTAGACCCGTTAATTGGGAAGCTAAGCCTGTTAAAATTCCATGAAGCCACATTAACTGATGGTACTAATACGATGGAAACAAGTACTCCATCATCAAAAGTGTGGGTGGTAGACCATTACTCTGCACTACAGATATCTGGGGGGAGGTAGTGCTCTCTAGGTGATGTAATGATAGCAGGGAAGAAACTAGGTTCCACTAGTGATATTTGATTATGTAATTTACATTGAATCTGCTGATTCGCCCCTGTTAGGGTTGGACTAGGGTCGCTTTTTACATAAAGTGGCAAGAGATCAGTGCCAGGGAGCCTCAACTTCATCAAACCTTAGCTAGTGGTGACCCAGCATCTGATCTGAAACCAATTAGTAATGTTTTATAAATGTTTATATTCACTATAGATTGGTGTAATCAGCAGCTACCCCCTCATGGCTCCCTGAATTGATGCCCATAGTACCAATCCCCATCAAACTCGCAGTGGGGGATACGGACTGGGTGGCATTGGCAAGTCAATCTACAACTGTTAAAATGCCATATCGATTTGAAGTTGGCTTTGTAAACGTATCAACATTATGCATAGGGTTAGCACAAGCAGAAGCGGGTGGATTACAAGACCTTAATGGCCGTCTGAGGTTATGCACTTGTCTTACAAAAGTGACCTAAAGGCAACAGTTCAATGTTGCATTAGCTATAGATTAACTTAAATGTCCAGTAATGGATATCTAAAGTTAACAACAACGCAGTCACCACAGTGGGCCACCTTCCCTGGCCCAATCCACTCCTCCATGTGAATCAGTAGTATGTTGCTTGCCAGAGATAGGGGGAAATCCCTGTTCTGTAGAAGCCAGTCCAGCCTTCATACGATTCCCTCTGGTCTATATGCAGGTGAGGGACTCTAGTTAAGATCCCCATATTGGACATGATGCTGGCGAGAGGTTCACCACAGGTTATCTATGGCTTCGAGGTGATCCACTGTGCCAGACTTTTTTAAGATAGCGGCTCCAGAGGGATTAGTCCCCTCAGTATGAAGGAAAGATTCTCCTGTTCAGGGTATTGGAGGGTAGGGAGGCATTAGAGGGAGAGCTGGACATGTCCACGCAAGATTTGGAATAATAGGATCAGTGCCCGGTCTGGTCATTGAAGACCTTATTAGTGTCATAGACCCTGCTCAATTAGAAGAATTACACTACCTAGTCGTCTGGCCCCATGAAGCACTAAAAGCCACATGAGTTACTGACTCATACGACCTGTACCTGCTTGAAGGCAATCAATTCATGCTCAATTGCTTCCAAACGAGTAGTGAGAGGTGAGAGCACTCATTCTACAGCCGAGAGAATCTGCAGCTCAAGTGCATGTAAAGTGGCATTAGGGAGGACAGGCACTGACTTACTGCATTTTGCTGCGACGCACTGCTTATATTTCCAGCATAGATAACCAAAAGATATGTCAAACTGATCACTGAAAAAATTACACAAGCCATGTCTCAAAAATGTAAATGAAGTAGCTAGTAGGAAAGCCGCCTTGTTTGAAACAGGAGTATTGCTGTGATACTGTCCTAGATGCAAAGAACATCATCAATTTGGATGGAGAGACAGGGGCATTTAGCATGAGAACATGTATCCCAAATGGAGAACTTGGACATGGGCGATAAAGATGTTTCATAACTGAGAAGTGTGAGGGGCTTCTAAGAAACAGGTTCCTACAAGGGCACAAAACAAACATACTGTTGAAGATACACTACTCTGCCTGACTGCGCTTTTAAATTTGTTTGTATTTAAAATCATTCCCACTAGTGTCCTTGGAAAGCTATTCCAGGCACAAGTCTCCAAGCGTATTACTGCGAATGGTATATATAACATGTCCCAAGGGTTTTTACTCCACATAGGTCGAATTCCCCACAGAAGGAATGAGGCCTCCTGTAAAAGAGCACTTTTTCTATTCTTTTTTCCATTTTTGAAATTATTCGCATTAAGCTTATTGTACCCTGCTTCCACCAGCTAGTCCCCACTCCCCTTTACATGGTAATCCTTGAGCTAGCCTCAGCAGTGGAAAGGCAAAAAGATGCTAGCTTGCAGAGCCTTAGACATACCTCTATTTGTGACCAGCTAAAGGTGTGTCGGCTTACTTTTTTGATCTTTTCTATTTGGACAGAATCGTTGGATATAGGTATCACTTGGCCTTTTGGCTGAACTGACTTTACGTAGCACAGCACTACTGGAATGCCAGCCTTCTTCCCTGCATCCGATGTAGTTACTGGGTGCAGAGCGAATGGCTGTGCACAGCAAGGTGCATACGGCTTGCCCAAATTATAAGTAAGGCTTCCTGTTTCCCTTTTTTACTGATTATTACAGATAAATGCGGACAGAAAACATTAACTTTCTTGTCTGTATTAATTTTTAAATGTGGATAAAAACGGAAATTGGGTTGCTTTTTGAGTAATTCTAAATACTATCTGCTATGACTGCCAGGCCAATAGGTGTGTGGATCAATAGATAAGGGAGTTAAGAAAGAAAGGACTTTTAGTAGAGGCTTTAACAGCAGTAGATATGCACAAGTTTGATATTGAAACTTGTATATTTTCAAATAAGTGCACTGATTTATCTTCTGTGGGTGTTCACAGCGCTGAAACCTGGCAAACATTCAAGCAAAAGTGCATACTTTTAGGTTAAATAAATGTGGAAATATTCTAATTTCAGCGTAATAATTCCACAAACTCCAAAATAAATATGGATAAATACAGATAAAGTTAGCAAACAATAAATATGGATAAATACAGACGGAAATGGCAAAAAAATAAATACCATAAAACCGGGAGCCCTAATTATAAGGCAGGAATTGGCAGGGTGCCTCATTGTGTCCAACCAGCAACAAAAGTGAGAGGGAGCCCATATAGCCTTCTAGAGCATAGGCTACACCATTTTGAATTTACAGGAAACCAAAAGAACAGCTCTAGCAGGAACGATTGCAATGCTTTTTAGAGAAAAACAACTTACTATTGGTCACCTATAGCGGTAGAAAAATCAAGCTCGCTTAGGGTGTACAATCAATCACTATTGCACCTGAGTAGAATTAGTGTCTCTTAACTCAAAGAAGGGGACATTACTGAACACCAAGTCACAGCACCATGTTTTCTTTATTATGTATTTTTGTGGTGTGCATTTCAATTGTCACAATCTTTTCGCAAATCATACCTTAAAAAACACCATCATATATATAGTCAACTTTAACACAACACAGTAAAGACAGCATATTAGCACAAAAACTAGGTGAATACAAGTTATTGCAAAAGCAGATAATCTACCCACATTACAGCAAATACAATAGGCATATTCCGCCAGCAGATATCACCACCAAAGTGATTTATGACCGTCTAGTAAATGGCTCAAAATGTTGCCTCAAATAATGTCTATGTGGTCACAAAACTCAATGAAGTATATACATTGGCTTTGGTCCTCGAAAATAGGGGTCGCCGCATTTCGGCCTAACATTTAAGGCCTCTTCAGGACAAAGCAGAACCTCGGTCACCAAAACTAGGAAAAATGAAGGAGGTAAACAACGTTTTAAACTCCTAAAGCAATGTGTTTAAAATGGACACATAACATAATGGGACACACTCTAGAAATAAAATCATGTTTTTTTAAGTGGAAATGTGCATAGTAACAAATATTGCGCTAGAAATAATCAAAGCATGTCGATATCAAAGAAGATACTGTGAGTACATGCACAAGCTACCTCGCCAATAGGCAGTAAAGCGATGTGCAAAAAAAACCCAGATTAAATCAAACAAACGAATTAAAAAGGGAACCACGGTAACCACATTCCTGTGCTTTGACTTGGTGTTCAGTAAGGCCCCCTTCTTTGAGTTAAGAGACACTAATTGCCCTCAGGTTCGATAGTAATTGATTGTACATCCTAAGCCAGCTTGATTTTTCTACCACTAGAGGCGACACATAGAATGTCACGTATCTCTAAAAAGCATTGCAATCAAACCTGCTAGAGATTATCATTGTCTCCAGCAGCAAATGCGTAGGGCAGCATGTCTCCATCTCAGCAGCCTCTTACCCAACCTGCTGGATTGCAACTTCTGCCACATAAAGGAAATGAAGTGAGATGTCTCACACAAACTGATGCATTAAGAATTGGATATAATGGGGGCAAAGAGGAATCTATGTGACCCCCGTCTGCTCCCATCAGTGCCAGCAGTATTTACGTTTGCAGTACAAGCTGTTCAAGTTTAGATTCCAATTTGTGAATGGCTACTGCATCCCCTCAGCAATTAGTCAACATTTAATGCAACCACAGGTGTGGAGTGGGGGTCACAAAGCATTTGTCCCTTGCAGGTCGAAGGTGGATGGGAATGCTTCTTTAATATGCTCTTCACCTTACAACTTTCAAAGACTAACACTTTATGCACTGTTCAGAATATGAATTGTGATCACAAAGCACCTGTCTACATTTCCTTTTCTAAACATTTGTATTGACATTTTTCAACATGCAATATAGAGGTGGCACCAGTTTACATTCCTAATGGTATTTTAGGATTCATCTAGACAGTGACATTGCAAAGCCAGCTAACACACCAGGCCCAATTCTTCATGGTATAACTGATTGTGGCCTGAGTTTTCACTATGCGCTCTGGTACTTGGCGTCCCAACTTTGTCCTGGTTGCTCAACACACGAAGTACCACAATGCAATGAAATGGAAACAGAACTGATGATTCGTAAACTTGATGTCACAACATTAAAGTTCACCATTCACCCATCGGGCCCGACGTCTTCATTGTCTTCTCTCTTACTTTCACTGTCTTCTCTCTCTAACTTAGTTTCTCTGGCAGCACTTTCCACTCATCGCCGCCCTTTCTTTCCCAATCCAGCTCCCTCCGTCTCCCTTCCTACACCTGGCATTTTGTCTCTGTTCTTCATACCTCAGAGATCCCATATTCAATGGTGAGGCGCTTATCAAGCTCTAAGATTAAAATATTTTCCACATCAGCGGCTGGCTTGCGGGTTGGACGCCTTTCTGCATTTACTCATAGAGCAGTTTCATTAATTTATTTAAAAAAAAATTGGGGGAGTTTTCCTGATAAAAGAATTTAACCAATATCATTTATTTGCAGGTATGTGCATAGAAACTTAGAAAACTGCTTGAAAGGGCCGATGGAGCATTGCTTTGTACAAGCACAAGGGGAACATTGGAATAACAACTGTGATTTTTTGTTGGCTTTATTGAATGTCTTCTATACTACTATTATAAAGAGAGAACACAAACATTTGAGCCAGGTAAACTCGAAAAGTACACCACCAATCAAAACACCCAAGACATCTTTAAAAACCTCAGGGCAAGCAGAAGGACATAGGCTATTAAAAATAAAAAATATACGTTGTTTAAAACATTTCGAAATAAAAATAAAGTAGTCCCTTGCAAGTTGCGCCTGCCGCGACGTCTGCGTGATGACATCATTTGCATTTGCGCTCCCTGGCAACACTTCTGGAAATGGCGCCGAAGATCGCAACCGGCTGGGAGGACTGCCCCGGCCCTGCTTGCTGCTGGGTGAAGTGGCGGCCTGTGCGGGTGGGGAGCACGGAGAGTGGCGGCCTGTGCGGGCGGGGTGCCTGGAGAGTGGTGACCATTGCGGGTGGGGCGCCTGGAGATTGGCGGCCTGTGCGGGCGGGGCGCCTGGAGCGGGACCGGCGGCTGAGGTAAGGATCAGGCGGGAGGGGGGGGCGGGACGGGCCGGGACAGGCCGGGCCAGGGCGGGAGGGGGCCGGGGGCAGAAGTGCACGCAAGCCTCAAATCCAGCCCCTTTCTGCCCCAGGCAACGCTGGGATGGGCTGCTAGTTTTTTTTATAAAATAACTCTATTTGGTTCACATTTTTTTATTTGCAAATCACAGGGACTGCCGCAAAAGATATTTCTGCAAGTTTGCTCTGGCCTATGTATTCTGGCAGTGCCAGAAGGGTGGTTCTGGAAGTAGAAGGAGTGACTCGGTTTTGTGGCTGTTTGTAGGTCCATTTTATAATTTACTAGTTCATTTTTTTATTGTTGATTTCCTTGATGTTAGCACAAACGTTTCCTGCAGCTAGAACAAATGCATACTTCACGAAACGCCCACGAAGCATGCCTGTGCGAGTTCAAAACTGGCCCGCTTTGCAAATCTGGCCCACTTTTTTAGCTGTATGATTTGCTAATAGGGGCTACCTTTATTTTGATGCCTGGGCCTATCTTCTGACCAGACACTACTGCTGCTTTATCTCACTCTTACCAGTCTCCGTTTTTTCCCATTTTTTTGTTGATCGTGGATCTCCCGGACACCTCTAGGTTACGAGGGCACAATGCATACTGTAAGCTAGCATTTATTTAAATCCAATTAGAAAGTGTTGCTGATCTTTATAAACGATTATCCAATATGAATAATTCTACGGTATAGAAAGTACATAGGACTCATGCATCCATGACATTTTTATTTTTTAGCGGGGGTTGATGATTAGCTAACATAATTTAACAATGCAACTAATTACCCTTAACGTACAATTAAACAGGTAATGTTCTTTAGTAGATAGGCATTTTATAGATGATACTGTAAAGACAACATATTAGACATTGATAACTAAAAGCTATATGAAGGGCACAACGTTCAACGTTGTTTAGCATGTTTTAGGCCCCTCTACCCTTTTCCTGACAAACACATCACCCAGCTCTTTGTTCCTTCGGTTATGAACTGTTGAATCATATCTCAGAGGAATTTACAACACATAAGGTGATATGGCCTCGAAGCAAGAAAATACATAGACAGCAGCACTGACAGTAGGCCTGGGCGGCAAATTCCGTTCCGCTCGCGGAATTTGGGTAATTTTGCGTTCCGTGGAGAACGCGAAATTGCCTAAAATGCTGCGTTCCGCGATTTTGTGAACAAGCAAATCCGCGTGTTTGCTGAATTTCTGCGTGTTCGTTGAGATTTTGTACCATTTCGCAGAGATTTGCGTAATGCGATTACACAAATTCCGCCCACCACCGAATAATTAGTGAGAAGTTGTTTTTTTCACGTTATAGTTGATCATAGTTAAAGGTGCGTTCAGATTAAATGAGTCACGGATAATGTAGGCCTCGGCTCAACAACTCACTCAGTGGAGGGTGTGCGCTGCCGCAAGATAGGCACCTGCCCCTTAAGCTCCAGAGTGACTCTGATGGACAGATGGAGAGGCGGTGTCCTCTCATCTCTGTTCCTGCCGTGCAGCACAGATTCTGGCGTCGGAAGGTGGGTGCTTTCTAACTATACCTTTCTCAATGGGCTGTAAGCATATTTTAAGCCAAAAATGTATTATTAAATATGGCACTACATTGCTCAGACATTCTGGACGTCATTGTAGTTTCAAACTGTACCCTGAGGTAAAATTCAGTGGCAGTGGGAGAGTCTGCTGCTTTAACTTTCAACTAATAAACTCTTGGCAGTGTCTATATCTCATCTGGGTTGTATGGTTTCAACAAAAGTTCCTGTAATAAGGATGGTTATAAAGCATGGATATCCTTTGAATGGGTTAAAAGCTATCAGTTATTCTTTTTTTGTTAAACTTTTGTTTATTGAGTTTCAGAAAGCCAATTATCTTCATCACCGCGCAGGGCGGACGCTGTTGACAAACATATCACAAGATAAGACAAAACAGCCAAAACATTGTGATTGACCTTACATAGAGTATTCTTGCACATATCATCCGAGAAGTCTCTGCATAGTTGGTGTGCCTTACAGGGTATTCAGGTTAACAGTTCTCAACTTTCAGAATCGTCCCCATGATTGTGCGCCATTAGATAACTATGCAACGGTTCCCATATATCGTTGGGCCTGGAAGCTGTCGGGGGTTCAAGGTGCTTTCCCATGTCAATGCTATGCGTCGCTTGGCTAGCAAGAGAGCAATTCTCACAAACATACCCATCGCTCCCTTCAGCTGAGGTACATAGCCCAAAGGGCAGATCAATGGTGTGCATTCCACCAGAATGCCTGAGATTTCCTGAATACGGTGTAACCTCCCCCCAGGTACTGAGCCACCGGTGGGCATTGCTATGCTAAGTGCCAAAAATCCTCCCCTGACAACCTGCAGTGCTTGCAATTACTCATGTCTCTAAGCCCAAAAGTGTGTAAGTTTGAGGGGTGTGTAGTACACCTGATGGATGTATTTAAACTGAATAATCCTCAAATTGCCATTGGGAGTTAGTTTGCCAGTAAGGGTGAAGACATGTTCCCACTCCAGTGGTGTCAGAGGAGGGGTCAAGTCTTTCATTCCAGCATGTCAGACTGCTGTCAGATCCGTTTGTTTGGTCCTCGCGTATAGCTTTGTACAGCTTGGTGACCATCTGACGCCATGTAGGTGCCATCAAAAGGATCTGCAGGGCTTTCAGTGGGGAAGGTTCAGCAGGGATTGTTGTGTAAGGTGTTTTAATTGCTAGTTTCAAACGATGTATGGTGAACTGAAATAGTGGGGATTGGTTGACAATGTGCTGCACATTATCAGCCGTAAGAAATTGCCCCTCCTGATATATGTCTTGCATGTGGTCCATGCCAGTTTCTGAGAGTAAGCGTATTGAGCCTCGTTCTTGTGTTACCGTGAGTGCTGCGACATGTGCTAATGGTAGGGCCGGAGCATATAGAGGGAGCCTATCCGTAAGTCTCCCGATCGCTAGCCAGGCACTAATGGTAGCATCTATGGTGTTTATTTCAGACCTAGGTGTTCCTCTGCGTGAATGACACCCACCTATCTACTTGTTGTTCCAAAACTACACAATCCTTTACTAGTTTTCCCGTATGACCACTTCAGGATCTCGGTAAACCTACACGCCCACATACTTAACCGGGTAGTTATTGGTGTTAGTGGTATTACCACCGACTTGTCCCAGTTGATCGAGAGGCCAGAAAATAATCCGAAGCAAATGTATTCCCGGAGAACTGGGGCAAGGTATTGTTGCAGTTCTCGGGCGAACAACACAATATCATCCGCATATAGAAATATGCCAACTGGATGGTGTCTACAATTCAATATTGATGCCCTATGACACTGTCGGATCATGCATGCAAGGGGCTCTAGCAGGATAGCAAACAATAGGGGCAAAAGTGGGCAGCCCTGGCAAGTGCCTTGCTTTGTAGTGTGGTTCCTTTATTCCCAATAGGCTCTGCGCATTGGAATAACATAAACGATAGTTTAGACTTAGAACTTAGGTCGACTAAGTCTCTGCTGAATATGTTAGACTGAATTGTGTGTGCCAGCTAGCTCAGAGGTCACTAGAAACTTTCTCGAAAAAACAAGAAGGGATTTTTTTCTGACAACCATATAACATGACAACTTTGTTCCCCAAGAATTATGAATATATCTCCAGAGTCGCGGAAACAATAGATGGCTATTTCACTCAGTCAATCGTGCATGCTTAGTTTCACCAGAAGTGCAGAGAAATAGAGGGATGGGCGATTTCAATAAAAAGGTTATTTATTGAGCAGTCTTCTTTCTCATGCAAGAGAAGTGAATTGCTATAATCGTAATACTTGCTATGAAGTAAAGTGCGTACAGTAAAAGGAGTATTATGAAATAACACTGTAAAAGCATAATATGGTTTCTTAGCCATAAGATACATAAAATATATAAAATACATACAATGATAAATAATTACTAAAAGTACTCAACTGGTGCTTCTAAAATACGCCTACCCCGGTGTACCTAACCCAAGTCTAGTACAAGGGAAGAAGTAAGTGAGGTGTATCTTGAGTTTAAATAGTTTCTGCCAAGAATCTATCCAAGAATTCTCTAAGGGTCTAATCAGCTCCGTACCTTGGTTATGGAATGAAGGAGATCTTGTATCTCTCTCTCAGGACTTAATCTCCCAGTAACCCGCAAGGGAAGAAGGGAAACACTGGAGCTGGATTTCTCGGCAGGAGAAAAGACAACGTCTCTCTCAGTGCGTCAGCTGGAGGGTCGGCTTCCTTCGGCACTCGTTTACAGCAGGGCGTCGGGCAAGTGGTTAGTCGATCTGCTCCAAACCACTGTATGTTTGCTAGGGCAGATTTGGGTATATTTATACCTGGAAGGTGCCGAGTTTGACGTAAGGGTGGACATAATAACATCACTAAGAACTCGAAGTTCTTTATACGCTCCAGAAGTACTGGGACAAATCAGTACTGAAGAAGGGGGAAGTCCCGTACTGCTGAAGGCTGGTTGTCTTCAAGAGCTCATTGTACTCTAGGAGCTTAGTGGAAGTAGCCATGCCGTATTTATTTTGGACTGCATTGGCTGTGTCTAAATATGGTTATGATTCTTATGCCTATATAAGGATATGATAAGTTATACCTATGTGAGGGCATGAATCGGGAAAATTACAGTAGAGCCCTAGATACGTTTACAACACCCACTCCATGTAGAATGTCCCTCTTTACTAAATACTAAGCAGTTATAACATTTCTAAGCATGTGTTCACAATCCCACCCCAAAAATACATAAAATGCATTTGAAATAGTTTGTACACGAAAAATTAGTATTGTACTGTACGTTTCTAAGCCGTGGTATCATTCAAATAATGCACATATTTTTACCTTTGAATTGCTGGCTGAACGATTCACGAAATTACATTTATGAAATGGCTCTTAATACGGAAGAGAAGGTCGAGACCATTCCATTACAGATTTATATAATACTGTACATTTGCTAGAGGCTAAGTTTAAATATTATCTCTAGGTTTCAAAAATAGAAATCGTGTTCTCTAAGAATAGTTCTACATTAAGCAGATTACTCTGTGCCAAAAAAAGAAAGGTAAATAGTTCCAAATTTTGGAAGTTCTGTTTATCAAAACTGAAGGCCGGAATCAAAGTTCAGGGAACGCTGTGTGCTTGTTTCTCGAAAGTTATTCTCATTGTTAGGAGAAAACATTAACTCAGATAGGCTGGCAAAGAATTCGACTACCACAGTAGGTGAAAGTTGGGCCATTTCTGAAAAAGTAGAAATAGTGCATATGTGAGATGCATTACCGTCACCGTTATCTGGATCAGCAATGTTCACAGAAGGTTGTACCTGTGTGTCGCTTTCATTTCATACCTCACGCCACCTAGTCGTAATGGGGAGGTCTCAACGAATGCCGTCATCAGAATTGGTAGCCACTGGGGACAACACGTTGCATGAGCTGTTACCGAACCAAGCAAAGTATCGACATCCATAGGTACTGCTGATCGGAGTGAGAGACAGATGTCTAACACGCATTCTTCACCGCAGAGCAGGCATCCTAGAACAGGTAAGATGCAATCTTGCCCGATTGGTCTGAATGATAGAAACCATGTGGTATTCATATCTCTTAGACGAGCCAAGCCGAGGACCTGTGTTATCCTACTTCGGTACCGCATTGCCTGGATCGTTTGTTCCATGGTAATCTGGGTATCGCTGGTGACTGGACTTGCCATATCGGAGCAAAAGGAACAAACATATAATTCCTGCTACGAGTCCCAAAATGAGAGGCAGGACGCCGAACACAGAGTGCACGGAATTTGGGAGAATGCTCAGGACTGCTTCAAAGGGTGCTAACAGTCCCGAAAAAATTGTCTTAAAATTTGACCTAACATTTCTACGAAATATACGGGGCAGTTTGTTGATAATAATGTATGTATCTCTGCTGAGGTCCTTGCCACTTGCAGATCATACGTTTCTCTAGACGAGGTCAAATGCACAGTTTTTTGTAAAAGAATGGCTTTCTTTCTGCTTAATGTATCAATTCAAATAGAAGAGATATTCAATGAAGGCCAAATCATTGCCTCCATGTCTGGCTTGCTGTTTGGATACAATACTTGCATACAACAAGTGACCCTGGATTTAACACTGACAAGATAGGACGTTCCTGGCAACATGCCACAACAGCTGTGGTCACTTAACATAACGTAGCTGCCGTTGGAAAGCTGCCTGAAAACAGATTCTATTTGTGTGGCTGGGGTGCCGTGCAAGTGGCAAGAAAGTTCATTAGATGAACTTTCACAGGCTCCATGTAAATTAATTTCTTGACACAGAAGTGTACCACTTAGCGGGTTTTCAAAATTTTTTAAACTAAGAAATACTTCTTTGTTACCCCCACTCCAACATCTATGTGTGTAAGGTAAATTCCAGGTCGACTTAATGTATCCTTTACCCAACCTTTCATACAGGCCCCCTGGTATATGGTGTAGGCAATATTGAAACTGGAATCTCATTATTGGTATTGTTATGGTACCATGTATTATCCATTCAATGACAGGCCTCTCGGAAACTGTTAATGGTAATCTTTCTAGTTTTTCAATGCTCAGCACCGTATAATCTGCTCCTTTTTGTGCCAAAGAGATTTGTTTATCTGTAAGGTTAAAGATAGAAAATAATGACGTTGTGTTGATTAGACGCCAAGGCACGTAGCCTGAACGCAGATTTTGTAACGTCCAGCCCAACTGTACAATAAAACGTAATTGGGACTAGCCATGTTGTAAAATTAGCATATCCTGTTCTATTATATCAATAGCAGATGATACAATGCTGTCCAAAGAATAAATTCTGGAGGATAGAGTCGTTAACAAATTGTCCACTACAGACAGTGATTTTTCCAAATGAATACAATCAATTTCTCGTATTTTTTCAGCCGTTTCAATTTGCGTTACTTTCCAAGCCTCGTTGTAAGCAGCATATATACCGGCGTATATGAAACGTTTTTGACACTGTTTGCGAGGTCCCAATAAGAAATCCCGCAAGTCAGCACCTTCTTTAAGTAAAGTCAAGTGTTGCTTAATTTCAGGTAGTGTGGATTTCTGTAGCCATTCAAGGCATAGTTTTCCTACACTGTATATTGTTATTATCCCTGAATGTTGTCTCTGGGAATATCTTGGGTCTGGCCTGTTCTGTTTGAACCCCTGGGTTTTGTCCAGGAATCTATCTTGACAGTTATTAATTTCTTCGGGCCTGATCAACCATTTTTTCCAATCAGGATTAGTTCTGTTTTGGTGTAAAATATGGGACACGTCTAACCCCTCATCTGTAGTGGTATTTCTATCAGGCATAGGCTTTGGTATAGACGGGTTGTTTAAATCTTTTATCTTAGCTAGGCCAAGACAGGTTGTTTGTTGAATGGTGTGATTCAGAAACATTATTTGTTCTGGGATCATGCAGGCTCTAAATAATGATTCTAATCCCTGTACTTGCCAATCTTTTGAACCCCAGATTGTTTTTGTTTCAATATTATCTTTCCAGAATTCAAAACCAAATGTAGACAATTGTTCATACATTTTTGCAGAATATATCTGTTTTGTATTGGTCAACATATTTTTCATTCCTGTCTTATTCACATTTTTGAAATAAATCGTTTCTGGATATGTCACATTAAACCCTGAGAAGTTTGGAAATTTCTCATAAAATGAGTTCGAGCTGCCTTTTGGCGGTGTTGGACAATGTTCCCATTGATTATAAGTAAAACATTTCTAGGTTTTTAAGATTTATGCAAATAGTGGTGCACAAAATTATTAAAGCAATACATTTCTTCATAATCAGATGAACCTTCTAAATAATCATGATCTGTAAATTTTGCTGACATTCCTAATTCAGACTATTATACAAAACAAGGGAAACCCAGAAGGTATGCCATAGGGACCTTGGCCAGTAACATGTTTTAGAGAACAGTGGTCCCTATTTTGGAAGGAAAAATGGACAACCACAATAATCCGTCCAGGGCCCTTCGCTTGGGTGGTACGGGGCTGCTGACGGTTCCGCGGATAAAGAGATCCAGAATGGGAGGGCGTTCCTTCACATTACTGGCCGCCCAAAAGCGGAACAAACTCCCGCTAGCTCTTAGACTAGAGAGCAGAGAGGGATCATTTTGTTCTCTGCTGAAAACCTACTTGTACATACTGTAAGGCTCTGGGGAGGGGGTCTCCTCTGAGGTCTGTTTGCTTCTTCTCCACTAGCGCGGGGACACGCCGTGATGGCGTTACTGGGCGCTCTACAAAATCCTTTATTATTATTATTATTAATCATACACTTAAATAGATCGTATGTCTTTCGTCCAGCCGGACAAGAATTTATTTTTATATAAGTTCAGTTGATTGCGATTCAAAACATTAAATGACAAGTGGGCACAGCCGTGACCCACAGAACACAAGACAAACCAACGAAAAACAGAATGGCCAAAGGCAGGGTATAAGATGTGTCTGTTTGTTTGTAATCACTATGACAGACTTAAATATCAATTTTCACACCATTGATCATTACAATATTATAAAATTATATTGCATATGGTGCTTTTAGTGTTGACGACGTTTCGATGCTATTCACAACAATATAAAGCATCATCTTCAGGACAAAGGATAGTGGGGTAGGGATAGGGAATAGTTTTCTTTCTCATACAAAAGAAGTGAATTTCTACAATCGTAATACTTGCTATAGAAGTAAAGTGCGTACAGTAAAAGAAGTATTATGAAATAATACTGCAAAAGCATAATATGGTTTCTAAGCCATAAGATACATAAAATATATAAAATACATACAATGATAAATAATGACTAAAAGTACTCAACTGGTGCTTCTAAAATACGCCTACCCCGGTGTACGTAACCTAAGTCTAGTACAAGGGAAGAAGTAAGAGAGGTGCAGCTTGAGTTTAAATAGTTTCTGCCAAGAATCTATCCAAGAATTCTCTAAGGGTCTAATCAGCTCCGTACCTTGGTTATAGAATGAAGGAGGTCTTGTATCTCTCTCTCAGGACTCGATCTCCCAGTAACCCGCAAGGGTAGAAGGGAAACACTGGAGCTGGATTTCTCGGCAGGAGAAAAGACAGCGTCTCTCTCAGTGCGTCAGCTGGAGGGTCGGCTTCCTTCAGCACTCGCTTACAGCAGGGCGTCGGGCAAGTAGAAGCAGGGGGAAGTCCCATACTGCTGAAGGCTGGTTGTCTTCAAGAACTCGTTGTACTCTAGGAGCTTAGTGGAAGTAGCCATGCCGTATATGGACTGCATTGGCTGTGTCTAAATATGGTTATGATTCTTATGCCTATATAAGGATATGATAAGTTATACCAATATAAGGGCATGAATCTGGAAAATTACACTAGAGCCCTAGATACGTTTACAACAGCTTAATCCCGAAAGGCCTGGAGGTGAATCCCCCAATTTGCACCATGGTCGAGGAGTATAGCAGTGGTACCCATCCCACAAACACATGGGGGTACCCCATACGATTCAGGATGTGGAACATGTATGACCATTCGATCGAATCAAATGCTTTAGCCGTGTCAAGCATTACTGCAGCTGCAAGTAGATTGGACTTCAATAGGTGGAACATAGCAAAAATAGTCCGTAAGTTGTGGGACATGGACCTATCAGGTATGAAACCGGACTGATCCGTAATTATCAGGCATTGCATTAGAGGCTAGTATTTTAGCGAGAATGTTTGCGTCTCAATTGATCAATGAAAGAGGGCGGTACGAGTCACACTGAGCGGGGGGTTTGTCTTTTTTAAGTAGGGCTATGATCGCTGCTTGTCGGAGGGAGGGCGGCAATGTACCCGTCTCATGTGCTTCAGCATATAACTCAAGCAAGTAGGGAGCTAGCAAGTCAACATAAGCTTTATAAAATTCCGCCGTGAGACCATCCGGTCCAGGATCTTTTTTATTTGGTAGGGATAGGATTGTGGCCCGCACATCTAACTCATCCACTGGTAGGCTGAGGTATTCAGGCTGGCCATCTCCAAGCCACGTGCAAACAATATCAGAAAGATAGTCATCTAGAGCTGTTTCATCCATGCCACTGCGCAAGGCATACATAGAAGTGGAACAATCCCGAAATTGGTCAACTATATCTTGAGGCTCGTAATGCTCGTTCCCCTGTGCATCTACTATTTTTGTGATTTGGTGATGCTCGTCCTGATATTTGAGTTTAGACGCCAGTTGCCCACCCTATTGGCCACCCTCTTTGTATGATCTGGCAGTGTACCTGCGTGCGATAAAGTGTGTTTCTGTTTGTGCTAGTGAATTATATTCCAATAGTATCTCGTGAATGCAAGCCATTTTGGGGTCACTGGGTTTTGGATGTGTACTCTTTCTCAAGCTCAGCCAATTCAGTCTCTACTTTGTGCAATTGACCTCTGATATCCCGCAGTATACCTGCTGTGGTGCTAATACATGTCGCCTTATTGTAACTTTAAAAGCTTCCCATAGGGGGGATACGCTGTCAACTGTGCCTATGTTCAACTCAAAATACTTGACTATCGCTTTGTGAATGGTGTCTGTGTAAATCGGGTCTAGAAGGGTCTCTGCAGGAAAGCACCATGTGAAGGGGCGATGTGGGTTAGTGGGAATAGTAAAAGTGAGACGTACTGGGTTGTGATCAGACAATGTGCGAGGTAAAGTCCTAATCTCCGTAACCCAATTATGGCCCTTTCAGAAGCCAGTAGTCCAAGCGGGACCAGCTGTTTTGCACAGGGTGGCATGAGTTCCCGTACATATCCCAGCATTGCGTATTCATCAAGCATTCACCAACCCTAGTTCTAGCATGGCGTTCTTGATGCATTGGGCTACCTTTAATGTGCGAAAGACATGAGGGCTAGGTTTATATTTAGTAGGATCCAGGTGAGTGTTGAGGTCCCCTTCCCACAAAGTGGCTGCCTCCGGCCAGAACTGTAACTGATTGAATAGACGATGAAACACTTGTCATCCACTACAGGGCCGTACATGTTAACAAAGGTGACTAGTGCCAGACCCAGCTCACCATGTACCATAGCACAGCGCTCTTCAGCATCAGTGTAAGTTTTGATAGGTGTAAAAGGTATGCTTTTTTTGACCAGGATGAGTACCCCTTTAAGGTAAGTCGAGTAAAACGAGGCGAGCTTGTACTCAGCCCATCTGCGTGCAATTCTGTTGTCAGCTGCGGTAGTCAGATGTGTCTCCTGATGGGAGAGCTATCTGGATTCCATGTCTATCTGGATAGGCAAACACCCGTCTGATCTTTCTGGGGAGTTAAGTACTCGAACCTTCCAAGTTAGGCATGTGAATCTATCACCCATTGCCAGCATAGGACCAGTCACTGAAGAGTGGTGCGATAGTCAGAGAGTACATAATCATCGCTACGTACGGGTGGTGTGTCCAATCTGTCGGTGCAACAACACAATAACAATCCCCCGAAAAACATTCCAATTCCCAACCCCCACCCACTTTAGCAGTCCCAATTCGCCAAAGCCATCCCTTATAACAAAAACATGAATCCCAAACTGAATACACCAAGGAAAGAATATAGAATCCCAACAGTGTAGGGGGATGCCCATCAGGGAGTGCCAGGGCACCCTCACCCTCCCAAAGAGTCTAGGAAGTGGACAGAGTGGTGTGTGACATGCATTCCCACCCAATTCTTTAGTGTGCCATTCAAACATATAGCAAATATTGTTAAAAGGTAATTATCAAATCCTTATCTGCGACTCCAGTGTCCAGGTCTGCCATAGTCCTAGCGATCGCCATCTCGGATTCGTCCACAGTGCCATTATACAAATTTGTGGGAGAGGGGGATCAAAGGCAGATGACAAGAGCAAGGGCCTCGGCCCGATCTGAACCCCCCAAGTTTGTCACTCCTGTCCTTGCTGCAATGCATCGTCCTCTTCATTGTGTCGCAGGGTTTTAGACTCCCGATACCACTGTTGCAGAGATTTTACGAAATCCAGCGCCACCTTGGGAGTCATGAAGATCTTAGATTTCCCATCGATGTCCACAAGGAGGAGTGCCGGGTACAGCATCGCATATGGAATGTTCTCTGCCACAAGGAGTTTTTTGGTCTGCTGATATTCCTTTCGCGCCGCCTGCACAGCCACTGTGAAATTGGGGTAGAAGGCCAGAGAGTTCCCCTCATTAATGATGTTGCCTTTCTCTCGCACTAAGCGCAGTATGTATGTATGTATATGTATGTATATGTATGTATAAACCATTTTATAGCACGCTCCGTTACTGGAGAGTATCCTGGCGCGGGTAAAGGAGAGGCAGACAGTGAGACATACAAGGAAAACTTAACTTACACTCTTGAACAGATGTGTTTTCAGATGCTTTTTAAAATCAGCCACTGAGGACATAGAACGTAGCTGGAGAGGGAGAGCATTCCAGGCCCGGGCCCCGATCACTGAGATCGATTGGCCGCCAAGTCTTGCTCGTTTGAAGCGAGGAAGATACAATTTGTACAGGGTGGAGGATCTGAGGGTACGTGCAGGGACATAGCTGGTAAATCTCTTCCTCAGATACAAGGGGCCTTGATCATGGGAGGCACGAAACGCAAGCACCAGTGATTTAAACAGAATGCGTTGAGCAACCGGAAGCCAGTGGAGCGTGCGCATCTCAGAGCGAACGCTCTTCCATCTCGGGATGTTAAATAAGAGTCGGACTGCCGCATTCTGGATAATTTGAAGGCGTTTCACCAAATAGGCCGGGATGCCACTAAACAATGCATTCGCATAATCCAGCCTAGCCAGTATAAGTGCTCTAGCAACCGTCTCCTTAGCATCCCTAGGGAGCAGAAGGAAGAATTTGCGGAGCATTTTTAGGGTAGCAAAACAGGTGCCTGTAAGTTTTTTAATATGGACCTCGAATCTGAGATCCTCTGTGAACCAGATGCCGAGGTTTTTTGCAGGTCTCCCCATCTCTTTCGGGCAGGGAATGTTTGGAGGCCACAGTGTATTCTTAAACGAGGTGGGGAAGGAACCATAAAAAAGTACTTCAGATTTTTCCTCGTTGCATTTCAACTGGGCCTGTGTTAACCAGCGAAATACAGCGGACAAGCACAGATGAACTACCGATGTGTCCAGATTATCATCCGGCCAGGTAAACAGCAGTTGGGTATCATCTGCATACCCTATTATCTTAGCCCCAAACTGTTCTGCCAAAAAAACCAGGGGGGTTATATAGACATTGAACAGCAGGGGGCTAAGAGTAGACCCCTGCGGAACCCCTGTAAGCAGTGGTTTAGGTTCAAAGGCGTGAGGAGGCATCCAGACCTGCTGAGTCCTGTCGGACAGAAAAGAGGATAGCCAGTCTAGGACAACCCCCCCAATACCAATGGCCGACAATCGGCGGAGAAGGAGCTCATAGGGGACGGTATCGAACGCGGCAGAGAGGTCCAATAAAATTAGGACCGCTCTGCCACCTCTGTCCAGACATTCCCGAATTGACTCAGTCATCTCCACCAGCGCCGTCTCAGTGCTATAAGCCGCCCTGAAGCCTGATTGAGCGGGATGGAGGGCATTAGAGGTGTCAACAAAGCTCTCCAGTTGTTGAAGAACTACCTTCTCACAAATTTTCGTAAGTGCCGGAAGAAGGGAGATGGGACGGTAGTTCCCGGGAACCGACACATCCAATCCAGGTTTCTTCAAAAGCGGCAGCAGCTTGGCCTGTTTCCAAACTGACAGCACCTCCCCAGTGGCCAAGGAAAGGTTAACTATCTGCGTGATCTCAGCGCAGACTGTTTCCGCCACCTCCGACAGCACCCGGGCCGGGCACGGATCGGCTGGGGAGCCAGACTTCAGGGACTGAAGGAGAGGGAGAATGGTACACTCCTCAATTTGCGCAAAGTTCGTAAACTGCTGTCCTGGATTTGGACATAGTGAAGGGCCCAAATCAGCAGCTAGGTGATCGGCTGGGAGGGCCGCTAGAAGGTCCTGCTGGATCCTCGTTATTTTTGTAATGAAAAAGGAGGACAGCTCCTCACACCATTGCGCAGAGGACGGGAGTGGAATAGCATCAGCCACAGGAGACATAAAACTTTTAACAATAGAAAAAATCTCTCTGCTATTGTTGTCAGCCTTGGCAATGCGCCCTGCATAAAAATTCCCCTTAGCTACCTTGATGGCTGTATAATAATCTTTCTGGGCGAGTCGTAGAGCAGATTTAGCCTCAGAGCTATATCCACATCTCCAAGCTCGTTCTAATTTTTTACACCCCAGTTTCAGCTCTCTCAGTTCCGGGGAGAACCAGGGTTGGGAGGGAGAGCGCCTAGCTCTACACACCGTACTTTGCTTAGTAGAGGCGATAGTCGCCTCTCGAGCCCACTCATTAAACTTACATACTGCCACGTCCAAACGTGAGTTAAGGTTTGGGCGGGTACTGGACAAAGCCTGTCTGAACTCGGGTACATTAATCTTTTGGGGGTGACTGATGGGAGATGGGAGGCTGGGTTCGGGCAATTCCCACATGAATCTGACCAAATCATGATCCGACCATGTAGTCTTTTCCACAGTGACCGACTGAATGGGAAAATTAGAGCAGACCAGGTCAAGTAAATGACCACCCGCATGCGTTGAACCAGTGACCCATTGATTAAGTTGAGCAAGCTCGAGGATTTCACCAAGTCTTCGGGCTTCCGGGGCGTCCGGAACATCCATATGGATAATTAAGTCGCCGACCAGCAGAAACTTGGGAAAGCTTAGGGCCCGCGGCACTATGTATTCTTCTAAGGAATCCAGAAAATGGTTAGGCTGGCCCGGTGGCCTATAGATCAAAGATCCACCCAAGGTAAAATGAGGAGAAGTTTTTATTGAAAAATGAAGAACCTCTGCCCCAGCATCCGCGATCGGAGGCTCAGAGGTGAAGCTCCACCCCTCCCTAAAAACGACTGCTATCCCCCCCCCCCTCTACCTAAGGGGCAATCAACCCTAACTATCTTAAAACCCCTGGGGACAGCAAGTTCCACACTGGGAGCGGAAGTGTTAGTCATCCACGTCTCCGTGAGGAACAATACATCCAACTGGCCTTCCCCTAGTAATTCAAAAATATCAGCGGCATGCCTCACCGCAGATCTGGCATTAATCAAACCCGCCCTGATGTTCGGGGCAGGGACATTATTGACTAGATGTGAAGAAAGGGAGGGTTGGGGGAAGAAGCCACAGTGGGGGCATATAGCCAGAGCACAGTCAGGGACTACCCGAGGGTAGTACCCGAGGGCAGTACTGTATCGCTGTCCCTGTAGTTCAGCAGCTGCACAATTATGGGACATGGCGGTGTACCAGGCTTCAGGTGGGGAGCCAGTGCCCTATGTGCCCTTTCCACGATCAGCATGCAGGAGAGATTCTTCACCCTGAAGATTGTTTGCAGTAGGGCTTCAATGTAGAGTTCTAGACAGCCTGTGTTGGTCGATTCTGGCAGTCCTGCGATGCGCACATTGTTGCGTCTCATCTGGCCTCCAAATCTTCATTCTTGGCCTGTATAATGGCCAGTACCTTCTCCATGGCTAGAGTTTTGGCAGCGGTCTGTTGTAGGCCATCCTCAGTTTCAGATATGCGGGTCTCTTCTTCACCCAAGAGCATGGCATGCTTGTCCAATTTGGTGGACATGTGGTCCATTCTAAGGTTCAGGCTATCTATCTTGGGGTAGATGGATTGTAGGCTAGTTTGCACTGCTATAAGTGTCTTTTAAATGGCAGAGAGGCTGTCCGATGGGGTCTCAGACTCTGAATCCGAGGCCAGATTCTGTCTTGATTTACTAGATTTGCGGTACTCAACAGTCAGCCGGGGCTGATTTCTATCTGCCTTCCCCATTGTCAGCTATAATTTCACCACTCCGGGAGGGGAGTGTTATGTCAATCCTGGTCCAATTAGGTGTCAAGCACCAGAGTCAGCCCAATCCAATGCCGCCAGCCACCAGGTATGATGCCTCACAGACAGCGCCTTTCAAGCACTCAAGCTTTTCACCGGGTGGCAGTACTATCAGGCCTGTTAGATAGGGCTGCAACACAAAGTAGCTCAGCTGGGAGGACACTTCAAGCAGGTATATGTGGCATGCAGGGTCTAAAATATTGCGGTTCTCAGCTGTGCAGTACGTCCACACAATGACCCCTCCCGTGTTTCAGTACAGGCCACACTCGCATCCAATGATCTGTGTAACTCACCTCCAGGCGTCAATAAGGCCCCTGTGAATTTGCCAGTATATATTAACAGCATTGGCGCACTGGGCACGCTGGCGTACTCTAAGAATGTGCACCGTCCGTTTCGCCCCTCAGTGATATGCCAACGTAATCTTATGTGCAGCAGCGACGGGGAGAAATGTGGGCCGTGGGGTCGCAGTGATTCCTGCGCGAGCGTGCGATTCCATGCCGGTACAATCCGTCCCCAGTGTCTCGTATGGGCTGATAGCACTCACCTGTACAGTGGGACGCACTCTGTTCAGGCGGGACTGACGATCGTGTCACAGTAGCCTCAAGTCACAGGGTTCTGCCCGCATGCAGGTCTGCCAATTCCAGGCTTGTTTTAAGGGCGTCACCATCTTGAGACCAACGGGCCGCATGGCTCCTCATGATATTCTAACGGCAATGGGTCACCGCCAACGGCGCCAATCATCCTGCAGCTGCAGGTGACAATCTGCGACCCGATCAGTTGATTTTCTCCATGTTTTTCGTGCAGGAACAGCAGGAATATTGCATGGTATGGGCTCCATCCGGAGGAGCTGCGCTACAATGCAGCCATCTCTCTGCCTCTAGCGCTCCAAAGCTATCAGTTATTCTTCAGCAAGACATGGGTAATAGTTAAATGCTTAGTCAGGTATTTATTGAGTTTTGCATGACCTACCAATACCCATTTGGTTTTATGATTGTATATTAAGCCTTTTAGGTCTATCTGACTACAGAATACATTCATAATTTAAAGTTAAAGCGGCAGCAACTTGAAGTAACTTATTAATTGCTTTCCTGACTGTGTGCTCATATTTTCAAGGGTAAACTTTGATAAAATCATGTCTAATATTCTTTGGTGATATCACCAATATCTCTCCCCCTGGGAATGCATCATAGAATGCAAGGTTTACCTATGTCATCTTTTTCTATCCCCAAGCATGTTATTAGGAGAGCTCATCACCAAAAGGACCTCAGTCCAGACTACCAGACTGCTATTATGGAGGGTGAATGTGAGTATAAATGATTGCCATCAACATCTGCAGAGGAAGCCATTTCAAAGAAACAGTCTATATCAGTTAAATGTCCCAAAAAACACCTTCTCCTTTTGTCCCTGGAGCACATAATGGAAGACGTATCAGATTATGTTTCATGAGATAATGTTGTTGATCCTTATCTCCCTTTTCCTTTATGTTTCAGTTTTGGTTCTTGACAGATGTTTCCATACCCATAACCATATGTGCTTACCTTGCATACATTTCCTTCATTGACATCATGTATTTTAGACATCAGTGGTGAGGTTGTAGGCCATTTCAGAATGTCGCTTCTCCCTCCCTTCCTACATGTATCCATCTCTGTTTATTAACTTTTAAATGCAGTGTTAAGTCTGTGCCTGTTCGGAACCTAGTCAGACACATCTTCATTAGGCGTTCTGCCCCCTCACTTCCTTTGGGATGTGCCGTTCTGTTATTCTTCTTTCAACCACAATTAAGGGACTTTTCTTTCCGGTGGTGCCCTTTTTAGCTTCTATTTTGACTTTCTCTTCTTCTTATTTTCATCTTTTCATTCCCATGTTCCTATCTTTATTCTTTTCTTTCTTTTCCTTCTCTTCTCATTTTGTCTTATTTTGATATATTCTTCACATACTTACACATATGTTGATCCATTACAGTCACGCCTGTTACTGCAGTAAATTAGAGAGTTGCTATTTAGAATGTTAAAGGTCTAAAGAACCCGGTCAAATGCCAATGAATAGTGTTACACTTGTCTAATCTTAAATGTCAAATTTGAGTTCCTTCAGGAAACGCATCTTACAGATGCAAAGGCTGCTTGGTTGAAGAAATGCTGGGTTGGTGATATATATTTTTCCTCATGTATACATCATAAAAATTGAGTTATTATACTATGTCACAAAGGTCTTAATATTCAATTTGCATCACAAGAATCTGATAGAGATGGAATGTGGGTGCTAGTTAAACTTTATATTGATAATATTCTCTTTACACCTTTTAAAGTCTACGGCCCAACACACCAAGACCTTGAGTTTTGGACTCTATTTCTAATAAAATCACACAGAACTATTCGCAGAACTTTTCTAGATCACTCTTCGACTACTAAATTTCCACCTCATGAAGCACATAAAGTTTTCCAATGTACTATTTCACACCACTCCTTATCTGATTTCCGGAGAAAATTTAACCCGGCCCTTTAAGAATATTCTTTTTACTACCCCCCAATCCAAAAGAAGAATTGATTATATATTTTTAAGCAAGAATCTGCTTTAACACCTGACACATTCTGAGATAGGATACATTTTGATTTCTGAACATGCCTCTGTTATAACCAATGCTGAAATTCTAAATACACATAATCACAATCCTAGATGGAGATTCAATAATTCCTTCATGTCTGATCAAGGTTTTCTAACTACATTTGAATCCTTTATGCTGGATTTTTTCGAACAGAATGACAAAGGTAATATATGATTTTGAAAGTTCTTTAAATCCATCAAAACTATGCAGCTTCCTGAGCTGGAACATTGCAGGGCTCAGCTCAAAAGTATGCTTGCCTGAATGGAATACTTTCATTAAGTCTGATGACATCTGCGTAACCCAAGAGACCTGGGCAGAAACTCCCTTGTTCTGTGAAGGGTACTTGAATTTTTCCTTAGCAGCGGAAAGGGAAGGGCAGGGCATCGGGGGGGCTGACAATCTAGGTTCCGTAAGAGCTTAAAGCGAACATCCAGGTTCTTCCAACCCAGAATAAGGACATCCAAGCGATTAAATTAACCGAGGCATACCTATTTATCTATTGTGTTATTTAACATCTATGTCAGAGGTACAAGGGGGAAGAGATCAAGAGTTCTTGCGGCTCTGGAAAAACTCCTTGTTACACTACCTGACCCCTCTAAGGTAAAAATCATGGGTGATTTTAATACAACATTTGAACCCCTTACCATAGAGAATGCCATCTGGACCAAGGCAGAAGATAGGAACTGGTGTGTTCTATCGCTTGACCTTATGCCCATTAGGAAGTGGACCGACGATGTGGCTATCCAGTTAAATAGCATCTGTATGGAACGAGGCCTAAGGGCTTTGAATGGGCACACTAAATCAGATAGGGCAGGAGCATCAACATTCAATAACGGGTACTTTGCAAGCAGAATTGATTATGTCCTAGTAAGTTTGAGTCTCTGGGCCTTGTGGAGGACATGAAAATCACTGATAGGTTGGAAAGTGATCACAACCCGCTTTGCTGTTCCTTATTTTTGATTTGTCCTAGGGCAGATGCATATTTCAGGGATAGTAATCCTATTGGGTAGGTTGTCTCCACCAATAACTTAAGGAGACAAAAATGGATACAGGTAATAGAATACCCAACTCTGCTAGATAATATAGCTCAAAGTTTGCAACTTGCTTTTAAAGAGCTAGAGGGCTGTGTATCACAGTTAGGAGTCCAGGACAGAATGAGTACCCACACTGCTTTTTTAAATCTTTTACGCACATACTTTGAAAAGAAGGCAAAGAAGCCTAAAATGCCTGGCCTGATAGAGGGTCGATGATATAATGTTAATTGCCGGACGGCACGTGAGGCCTTAGGGAAAGCTATCAAGGGGGGTGTCCCATCTAAGGTTCGGGAAATGAGAACACTCTATAAGGCTACACAACTGAAGGCCAAGAAAGCCTGGGAAGTTAAAAGATGGCAGGACTTGAGGGAGGCATGTGTATCAAAGGATCCTAAGCTGTTTCAGAATATTTATAAATGGCCTACTGGAGGCCATGCTGAGTGCCCCCAGAATCACGTTTCAGTAACAGCCTGGGTCAATCACTTCAAGCCCCAATATGCTTCGAAACCACAAGCGGAGGAAGTCAAATTTACAACTTTGATGTATCAGGGTGAAACTTTCACCTTGAGGGAAGTTGAGGCAGCATTGGACTCGATCTTACCGGGGAAAGCTCCTGGGCCCGATGGTATCCCAGGTGATACTTTGCTATATGACAAACAAAATTGGAGGCGATATATCCTTCTGCTCTCTAATGCAATTGCAAAAGGGGCCACAATCCCTACGTCATGGAAAAATGCTGTAATCATCCCCATTTATAAATAAGGGGACAATGAGACAAAGGGAACTATAGGCCAATCAGCCTGATCGACTGCTCCCAGAAAATAATTAGTAGGATGTTGCTAAATAGACTTCAGGGGTGAATTGAGGAGTCTGGAGTTTTATCTCCATTACAAGCTGGATTCCAAGCAGCCACTAGCACCATCGATCAGGTTTTCTGATTCATTCTAATTTACTGGAAGTTAGCAACTCTAGGCAAAGGTAGCCTTTATGCCGCCTTTGTAGATCTCAAGGCGGCATTTGATTTAGACCCCCGTTGAAAATTATGGCTTGTCCTGAAACAGCTTGGGCTTCCGCTGGATCTTATAACCTTGATTCGGAGACTGCATGAAGACAACAAGGCACAAATTAGATGGGGGGCATGGGGAAGTCACCAAATCATTCCCGGTGGAGTGTGGCATTAGACAGGGTTGTGTGATGGCCCTTACGCTATTCACGCTATATATTAATGGTATAGCTGATTGTATCAGTAGAACTCCAACTGCTGCCCCTATATTGGCTGGTGAAAAAGTACCCATCCTGATGTTTGCCGACGACCCGTTGATTCTCTCCAAGACCCCTAGAGGACTGAAAAAAGCACTACAAATCTTTGAGGATTTCTGTTGCGAGAGGGGCTTGGAGGTCAACGTGTCTAAGACAAAGTTGATGGCGTTTAACACACGGAAGGAAAACATGAGGGGCGTTAACATGAAGGATGGACCTCTTGAAGTAGTTAACCAGTTTACCTATCTAGGAGTACATTTCCAAGGCTGCATGAAGTGGGATCGGCAAATTGACTTAGCCTCACTGAAACTTCAACAGATCTCGGGAGATCTCTGCCAGGAGTACAATCGCTCCCATTTTAAGCCTATCAGCCCAGCCCTTGAAGTTTATAATCTGAAAGCTGTCAGCTCAGCACTGTACGTTCGGAGGTTTGGGGCTGTGAGAATCTTGCAGCTCTCTCTATCTCTGAAAACAGATTTTTAAGGAATATTACTGGACTTCCCCAGAGTGCCCCTATGTAACCGCTGTTATTGGACTTGGGGAAGAAACCCATTGCAGCTGTAGCCAAATTACGCCCCCTCCTGTATTGGAGGAGATTATGGTCTTCTCCCGAACTAGTTGGCTATGCTTGGGGTTTCTTAGATGTTATTAAGGCTGACACAATCCATCACATAAAATGGCTAGGGGCAGTCCGAAACCTATTAGGAGAGCTAGGGTTGATTGTATTGTGGACTGATCCTGCAAATTCCATCTTTCCACAACAGCCATGCAGA
Source organism: Lissotriton vulgaris (assembly GCF_964263255.1). Lineage (NCBI taxonomy): Eukaryota > Metazoa > Chordata > Amphibia > Caudata > Salamandridae > Lissotriton > Lissotriton vulgaris. The sequence continues at coordinate 1,178,729,600 of NC_141694.1, read as the reverse complement.
AGGCAAAGTATTAGGAATTGCTTCGAGTAAAAAACTAAGGCAACAAGTGTCAACTTCCCTTGCCAGTCGGTTTATGGATCATAAAGTCGCCCGAGGCTGGAATCATATTGGGACGCAATTACCAAACCCAAGGATCGCAAATTGTACTTTCAATACAGGGTGGGGACTCTCCCAGTAAGATCTGTTACGATGAAGTGGTCATCTCAATCACTAACTAGGTGTCTGGGGTGCAGTGCCACAATAGAGTCTATGGCACATATTCTCTTTGTTTGCGTTGCCTATGCTGCCCCACGTTCGGCTTGGTTGACACCGTTCTGTAGGCTCCTAGGCACAAGAGTGGCGGCGGAGGCTGAACGCATTTTGCGCACTGATACCAGCCTACCCATTGCATTAGCTATGGCAAAATTCCTAGGTTGGGCATGGATTTTGAGCTCGCCTAATTGCACAGGGTCCTTGATATCAGATTGATAATTATTTTGATGTGGTATGTGCATATGTACGCAAGTTTTTTTCTTTTTAACTGTGGTTTTATTGTTTTTTTTTAAGGGGATGTGCCAAAATTTATACTTGATTCATGTTTTTAAAGTGGGCTTTTGATGTATTTGCAGTTTTTGCACATTGCTTTAATGAATGTAAAGTTTGAATAAAGCTTTATGAAATTAACAAAGGTAATATATCTTTCAATTTTATATTGGATGCTTTAAAGGCCCAGCGAGGGGGTTATAATTTGTTTTAATTCATCAGGAAAAAATCAAGGAAAATTAGACTTTGGCTCTATTAACTAATATTAAACACTTAGAAAGCTTATGGCACACTTCTCAGGGTTATTGCGCATTAATATTTGGGTAAGGACCAAGCAAGAGCCTTGCTGGCCAATTATTTAAAAAGTAGAAAGGAAAACAATACTAATAAGACCACTATTAAATCCTCGGGTACCCAATTGCTCCAAGATGCTGGCATAGCAGAATGTTTTGAAAAATATTACCAAACACTTTTTTAGTCCTGAAAACAGCACCCAGGAAACTCTAATAAATTCTTATTTTGCAAACCTTAAACCTCGCTCCTCTTCTAATTTTGATACCTCTTTCCATGAATCTACATTCACTATCGATAAACTTCCAACAGTGATTAAAAGTCTACCAAAAGACAAAGCACCTGGGCCTGACGGTTTTGCCGTAGCGCTCTAGTTTCAATGTTCTCGCATATTATTTCCTAAGCTTTTCAAGCCTATTAACTATTTTCGCTCTATTAAATCTCTCTGTTAATTCATCTACTGATACTTTCACAGAAACCATGATAAGCATTAATCCCAAAAAGATTGTGAATTGACAATGCTTAAAAATTATTGCCCAATTTCTTAGATAAATACAGATTGCAAAATCTTTGCAAAAGCACTTGCCCTACATCTAATAGATTTACTTCCAGATTTGGTTTCTCAAGAACAGTCTGGCTTTTTCAAAAATAGGAACTCTGCAGACAATTCATGCACGTTTTTAAATATTGTCAATAAAGCAATTAAACTTAAGTCTTCCCTTACAGCACTCACTTTAGATGTGGAGAAAGTATTCGATAGAGTAAAATGACAGTTCCTTGTGGAAACTTTAAAATGGCATAGTTTTGGGACTAGATTTCTCCAACTCATTCTTACTTTACTTGTCACACCGTTCCACTATATTAGTTAATAGCATGCAATCCTTCATTTTCCTCTCAAAAGAGGTACCCAACAAGTACGCCACTTATCTCCGTTAATATTTATATTGGCACTGGAACCCTTCTTACATCAACTTAAAACCTCTGAAAACCTAGATGATTTTAGGTCAAAGACAATCATATCAAATATACTGTATATGCCGATTAAATTCTTCTTTTCATTACACAACTCAACTTATCATTACTGTTTTTCTTTAAATAATTGAAGTCATATTCTGCTGTATCAGTCTCTAAGCCCCTTGTTGCCTCTGGGCCTGGTTATGCACGCAGGGGAGCATATATTATGCACCCCTGTAAGTTTGCACCCCAGGTCCTGCACAGAATGCGCTGCACAACTTGGTACACTCCATGCTGTGCAGGAATGTACTGCGGCTGTCCCATGGAGGTGTCTTTCTAAGGCGAAAGGGGCCTGCCCTGAGACTGCCCCAGCACTGCCGCAGCATTCCCCGCTAGACAAGGGTTAAACTTCAAATCTGACGGGCAGTGTGTCAATGGGTTTGGCGGTCCACCCACAGAGCACTGTGTGGTGAGGGTGAACAGCCAAACTAATAATCAGGCCCTAAATGTTTGAGAAGTTTCTTCACTAATAATTTCAGATATACCTTAAAATCAATCTGGACAGCATAATTGCTAGAGTTGCACACCTCACTCAGGGAAGGCCACCTCTCAGTATACAATGTTTACCACGCATTTTTTACCATGCAATACACTTACAACGCAGGCATTACCACGCATACCATTACAACGCATTGCGCTGGGGTCGCTCTAGGATAGGTAATACGTTTAATTTTATATCCAACACCTTCCCTAGTATCCACGGGAACTGGAGTTGGAATATAAAATTATACTTACCACTATCCAGCACCTCAAAGCGCAATGCGTTGTAACGGTATGCGTTGTAAATACCGCGTTGTAATTGTATGCGTGGTAATGGTATGCGTGGTAACGTCATACATCCCCACCTCTCTTCTTATCTCGGTGGGGACATCTTGATAGCATTAAACTGATGATTCTCCCCATCATAAATTTTCTTCAGATGTTGCCAATTACGAATATTCTCAAGAAATATTTCATTTCTATAAATATTTTTTAATCTAAATTCTTCTGGAATGGGAAAAGGTCTTGAGTATCAATATATAGAGTTATACTTCCCAAATCGGCAGGAGGTGTTACTTTCCTGATTTCTATCTTAGCCACAAGGCCTTCGGCATTAAACAGTTTCAATCCTTTCTTTTCCAGCCTAGTACGGTAGAACCTAAAGTATGGTAAACATTAGACACTCTATGAACTCTCATTTCTAAACAGATTAGTTATATATTGCAGCCCCCTAAGTTTTGATTAACATCACTTATTTTGCACTCTTAATCCTTGATCAAATCGCTTTTTATCTCTGATACTTCCACATTTTAACAATTTCCCCTATTCCCCGTCTGGTATAAAAAATTACTTATTTAAAAAGGGAAAACTTTTTTTGGAAGAGATGGACTGACAGATGTTTACTTACTGTTTCTCAATGTATCATAATTCAATTCACTCTATCATCCATAATCAATATAATTAAATGATCTTCTTTTTCAAGCCCTTTTTCCTTATCCCTTAAATACAACTGATGTTACGCCAAAATCTCAATGCTCACCACATAAAACTCCTAATGCTTTTCTTATCTATAGAACACTTATTACACCCTCTCAAGATAGACCTAAAATTAAACAGGAAACATTATGGGTATCTGATTTTCAATATAACTGGCCTCTTTCTCTATGAGATAAAATATGGGTCAAAATACACTCGTCAGGCCATCTTGCTAATTTAACTCAAACATCATACTATTTTTATAATATATATTATTTAATACACATGCTAACGTGTCTAAACGTAAACCTCTTAGGCAAGATACTTGTTGGTGATGTAACTTTTATTCCGGGACTTATGTTCATATGCTCTTTCAATGTCAGGTGGTTTTTGATTTCTGGATTCAGATATTGGAAAGAATTGTACACGTTACTGGGATCTATGCACCGTTTTTCTTAGACAAGATATTCCTCAGTGGAGTACATACTCTATGGAAAACTAACAAGAAATATGGTACATTTGTAGATTTGTTGATTGCAATAGGTTTACAATTCACTACATCTCACTGAAAATCCACAGAAAATCCTAACATTAAACAATGGTAGAACTTAGTTCGCCATAAACATAGCCTTGACAGATATAACTTATAAACGCTCCCCATGTTGGTTAAAACAGATATTGCGAGGTCACCCATCACTTCTTATCTCTGAGACTGCTTACCTTCAATCTTGGTATTCTTTTCCGTATAGTGGTTCTTATACGCCTGTTAGTATGGATTAGAGATTCCTGGTATTGCAATTCCTTTTCTTTGACATATTCTACACTTAAGATATTGACGCTGAAGGTGAATATATTTTCGATTTTTACCTTTTACCCTTTATCTGCCTATTCTGCTGTCCTATACTCTCTTTGCTTGATATCATTCAATTACCATTCATTTAATTATCTTCATGATTGTACTTGATTTTTTTTATATATATTGTTTTTATATTTCCATTGTACATTATATTCTTCTTATAGTATGGCAGATGATTACATATTCAACTGTATTCTAAAGTAGAAATAAAAATATTTAACCTTAAACGAACAACTCACTCAAGCATTAAAAATGTGAATTTTGGCTGCTTTGATTCTATCTCTCATATCTCCCTTCCAGGAGCAAAACTAGTGGTAAGAATGTATTAAAATTGTTTCAAATGTTTTTTTTTCTGTGAGAATAGATTATCAGTATGTGTTCTATAGAGAGTCAATAGTGAATTTCACACCGTGTGCTTGGGATAAGCTGACCGTGATGTATCATTACAAGGTATCAATTCTGCGCCAAGCTGCTGAAATCTTCCATTGTGCGATACCTGGGAAGAAGTCTACCACTGTCTGATCATGAAATGTTAGCTTCTAATTATTTTTCTTGATGGGAACTGTAGGGAATTGTCTTTGAATAAGAGAATTGTCTGTTTTAATTGTGCGTTGCTTAGCTAGTTAGTTGGAATATGCTTTCCTTCTTGATTGAACACAGATGCCTCCTTCCATCCTCTTGGGATTTGTTACTTGCCTTTGCTCGTGCTCACAGAGTTAGATTCCTGAGCAAATCCCTTATTATTTACTGAACTGACTGTTCATTTTGTTCTGCCTTTTACAGGCTTTACTAGCTGAGGCCTTTTGCTCCCTTTCCCCGCTCTTTTGATTTCTTCACTTAGCTTTTTTAGCTTTAGGAAATTTCCCTTCAGGGAACACCAAAATGTATTTAATATTCATTTGACAGTGTTAACTAGTCTGTCTTCGTGTTTGCTATATTTGAATTGCTTTGCATCATACTGACCTCTACATTTTACATGATGATTTATGATTTACAATTAGAAAAACTATTTGAGTCTGTAACTTTGCTGATCTGCTAATAAACCTTCATGTTTTGCAAATGTCCTACTCTATGTTGTCTTTGTGGGACCTAATGTGCTTCACTGTAATTGATGCATTACTTATTTGTTGACGTCAAACCTCAGCCTGGGACAAAAGGTACATCCGCTAGCGTGCAGTTTGTACTTGAGTCACAGTGCAAATGCTGTCCCCTGTTTTAACACAGTACAGTGCTAAAACTCTTTCAGAGATTTTCAAGTTCCTACCCATATGACATACCAGAATCAGGGAAGAGGTGGTATAATTTGCTACATTTAGATCCATGACAATATTTAACAATGTTCATGAGCAACTCAGGCAGTGTTGTGTTGAGAGTAATCCTGGGTAAAACATACATATGTTACGTAAAATTCCACAGATATTATATTTAATCATAAAACATGCCTTTTCCTGTATCTGGTGTCCACAGTGAAAACATTTTGAGCTGAAAAAAGCATGAAATTGTGTGTGATACAATGCAAACATGTAGGCTTTTTGGATGAGGATTTGGCACTTCTGGCTCCATTCTGCTCCTGTGTGCCTGTTTTCCAAGCTTCCAACTCCCTTTTTCTCATCAACTGTCCTCTTTTTACACCTTTTCTTTCACTTTCAGTCCTCTGTCTCAGTTTCTTTGTTTTTCATTTTTTTTCAGGACCTTTCTGTATTTTTCATTTTTTTGTCACCTCCTTGCCCGCCAACTCTTGGCTGATGCAGGCCCCAGATCCTCTCTCACGGAATGTAGTGATATCATGCAACAATTTTAATGAGAAGGAGGTCACAGCACTTATAGTTCGCTTGATGCATCTTCCCCGCGCCCTTCCCTTCCCTTCCATGTAAGCTGGCAGAATGCAACAGAACACTTTAGCCAGGCAAGTACTCTTCTTGTGCTGCAACTCTGGCTTTACAATGATCTAGTGGCAGGCCTACCAACCGAGAGTAGGGTCTACTTAGCATTGTGATGAAGGCAACAGGTAAGTGATGTACAACAGCTTAGAATTGTATTCTTATTACTTCGCAGGAGGCATCAAATTATAGATCGATGTAAGTATGTTTATAACTAAATATTCAGGTCCTTTAAATTGATCAACATATACGAAAGCTAAAAAAGCAGAGACCCAAACTAGCGCAAAAACCGCCTGCCACATTATGAGTTGAACTTGTGTATGGTGTACAGTCTTTCGCCATTCCCATGGTGGTGCCTGGGAAACAGCCACCACAATGGGAACAGCAAAAATGTTCCAGCACGGCATGGTTGATGATGTCCACAGCATACTGGAACTTTAGAAGAATACAGACAGGGGGGGGCATGGTGTGTGCCCCTGAATGTAGCCTTTTCAGGGCGGTTCTCCTTCCATTAAATCGCTGGCGGTACAGGTACTTGTAATATCATGGTGGGACTGCACCAGTCCTGCTGAGCATGTTACACTGTGGTGCACCTCCACCTCCATCAGAGAATGACTGTTCCCTGGCGCAGCCGGTGGTCCTCCACTCCGATAACTTATAAATTCATAATGCAGTGTACAGACCACTGCCACCAGGAGTCTGGGGGTTGCAAGACCATCAGACTCTAAATTAGGCCCTTAGGGCCTTATTATGATGTTGGCAGTTGGACTGCCGACCGCTATTGTGCCTCTCAGGAGACCGCCCAGCAAGCAGTCAGTGATCTGTGCTGTGCTGGCAGTAGGAACGTGCTATTTTACATGGCAGCCTGTACTGCAGGCCCAAGGAATAGATCCACAGCACAAGCTGGAGTGCAATAAAGCACTTTGTGCACGTTCAGGCACTCTGTGCCATGCACCATGTGGTGCATGGCACAAGGTGCAAAGATGTGAGTGGGGGCACTACTTGTGCCCTCGGGGCCACAGTGCAGTGGCCCAAAAGGGACAGGGGCCCTGTTTGGGGATTCCAAAGTCCCTTTCCAACAGCCTTTTCATGGCAGTCAGACTGCCATGAAAAGGATGTTGGAAAGGGACATTGTAATCCTGATGACGGTGCCTGCCTCAGAATTGCCGCCATTCAGGGATTGTGATTCTGACCACTGCCCCTTTGGGATCCCTGATTTTGGTGGAGCGGGGTTTCCCCCCTGACCGCTTGTGATCTGCCCGCCGGCATTGAAATCCATCTTTTGACCGTAGGGTTGCCTATCTGTTGGACTGCCACACAGCCTCTCCGTGTCAGTTGAACCGACGGATATCATAATGAGGCTCTGCATTATGATTGGTAGCTCAAAAGTGCAAAATCACTGAAATTCACCAGTTATAATTAGCAACTCACAAAAGACAAGAAATAACTCAGACCAGTAACCATTTTTTTAGATACTCTGTACTTATTTACAAGGAGCTTGCGCCACCACTGCGACATTTTTTGATGCAGCGGCAGCACTGTCATTGCTTCATATTTACAAGGTGACACATCCATTCTGATGAGTCACTTTTCGTAGCCTGCGTCAATTTTTCCTATGCCCGAATTAGCTGCTTCATGTGAATTTTTATAACTGCAAGATAGGCATTCCCACCTAAAATCCACCATAAAACCGAAGCAGTAGTATTCATGACTTTTTGCCAAATTGACGCATCATTGGGAGGTGGGCCGCTGAGCTTGAGATGCATCGAATTTTCTAAGCCTCTAAAATGCAGGTGTACAAAGGACTCATTGGCTTCTACAGAGGAATTTGACCAGCTGAAGTGACTTGAAACAGTGTAATCTGCAATTAAGGCATATGCCCTCAACAGGTAGGTGCACTCCTAAGGTAGGCAACAAGGTGAATCACACATTACACACCAATAATTACTTATATCACACATGCATAGTATTTCAAAATACTTTATTCGGTTTTAAATTTTAAAACCATAAAAGATACATAATAAAAATGTATTAGGACAATTCAACGGAGGTATACCAAACAAGTAGATCCTCCCAACATTATTTCACTTAAGACAAAGCACAAGTTAAAAAAATTATTTCAATGTACAGAATTCATCTGAGTACATACAACAGGAGATTCGTCGTACATAATCAGTTTAATCGGGCAAACTATTTCTGATCCTAATGACGGCTTTTAAAAATCCTATCACAAATAAAATGCATCCTGGGTGAAGCAGTTGTAGATAAAGAAGAGCGGGCGGACTTGGTAAAGAGGAAGTAAAAAATACCGGCGAGGTCCCACATAAAAATTACAAAAAAACACAAAGTGAAGCAAATCCTGCGGAGACTTATAGTTGCAGCCGCAGGGTGCTAACACTTCACCTCTATGACTACCTTTTGCTACTGCTAATAACAAATGCCGATAGTCTAACCGGAATCCTGTCAGTAAAAAACGTTCCTGGGGAGAAATGTAATACGTAAGATATGGCTCGTTGCCCATGACAGTTTTTAACAATAATTGACTACGGACACTCTATTTGCCTAATTATTGGCCTTCTCTACTCAAATACCTTAGTAGGAGAAAATAATTCATTGTGAAGGCAACATCCTGTTTAATAATCCGGTCAGATTTATAAAAGATATATCCGGCTGCCCTAGCTCCTCACAATTATGTACCTTACCCATGGGATGCGTAATCTATGATCTAAATTCATTATTTCAGAGAGAATCTAGTGAGTAAGAACCAACTCCATGTTTAGCCAACAGTTTAGCCAAAATAATAGAGGGCGTAGGGCCAATACATCACTTAAAACTTGCACTCCCAATTCCTCATGTACCACTACATTTGCTGTAATATTAGGTACCCTTAATAAACGTTTAAAAAAAGAATTCTGCACTGTTTGGAGTGCACCCAAGGCAACATAACCCCAAATTTCACTGCCGTAGCTGGCTATCGCTACACTTTTGGCCTGATATAATTTCAGCAGTGCCGCCACTGGCCGCTTACCCATTTTAGAGGCAAAATTGAATATGCCAGTGTTTGCCCTGGTAACCTCCCCCCTTTTTCTCTGGAGGAGTGGGCCCAATTTAAGGGTGTCGTTAAACAACACCCCCAAATAACAAAAGGATCAGGTTATTGGGACCTTTTCATTACTCACTCTAAAAGTATACTAGGTCTTGGGACGGGTGCCGACCTGCATAATAAAAGATTTTGCATTATTAATATTCAGGTCCCGCTTACCCATAAAACGCTGAAAAGCCTCTAATAGGATCTGTAAACCCCTAGCTGTTCTCGCAATAAGAACAGCGTCATCGTCGTAAAGCAAGACGGGCAGGCCCCATTTCCCTACACAGGGAAAATCAGTTCCGTTGTTAACAAGATATTTCTCTAGGTCATTAATATACAAATTAAAGAGAAAGGGGGCCAGGATACATCTCTGGCGCACCCCTCTCTTAATGTTAAATTTGCTAAATACCCGGAGATACTGGGCATATCTAACATTCGCCATGGTATTACAGTGTAGGTCTTCCGGTAAATTAACCAGGTTTTCCTCTACCCCCATGGCCCTCATGACCCTCAACAGCTTCCCCCGATTAACACACTCAAAAGATGAGGAGAGGTCCATGAAGGCCATGCAAATCGTACCCTGTCGCGCCATTGTGTACTTTCCTGTAATTAGATAGAGGTTTAAACACTGGGCCAAAGTGAAGTGACCAGGATGGAAGCCATACTGTGTATCTGACATGATCTTATTTTTATTGGCCCAAGCTGAAAGTCTTTCCAATATTACCCCACCTACCACTTTCACCACTGCATCCAGAGGAGAGATCGGTCTATAGCATGTAGTGCTATTGCGATCTCCCTTCTTAAAAACTGGGAAGATCGTAGATACTCCCCAGGATTCAGGGCACCCGGTCCTGGCCGCAGCATTAATTACTGCTTGCAGAACCGGGGCCCACAGGCTGGGATTAGATTTATACAGGTCCGGGGGAATGCCATCCGGCCCAGGCGCTTTGGCATAGATTCATCAACCAAAATTGCGATCGCAATAGTTGCGAAACAGCTATTGCGATCGCAATTTCTGTTCCCGCAATTAATGATAGAAAAAACAAGCAAATTGCGAATTCTCAAAAATTATTTAGCGAGTTCGCAAATAAATTCGCAGAATCAACGTGGAACACCCTTTGCAATTCTGTAATAGCGATGTTCCACTGATTCTGCGAAATCATTTGCGAACTCGCGAAATATTCACAAAGCAAAGTCATCAATAATCACAATTAGCAAAAAAAAAAATCGCTATTAGCGAGGCGCTATTCAAGGAGAACTCAAACCAGGTGGTAACCATAAAGTTAAATTGGAAAGAAAAAAAATAAAAATTCCTAACAAGATACAGGTGCAGGGCTAAACAAACACACTTAAGGAGACACAGTAGGAGCATGAGGACATTCACAATGCCAGGACTCTACATCGTGGTAAGGCGGCAAAGGCTCCAGGCTGCAGCCCGGAACCGAGGCAGGATCCAGGAGCGCATCTTCCGGCTGCGGATCACACTCCTGGGCCAGACTGAAGAGGAGATCTACTCCAAAAAAAGGCTGAATGGGGCAATGGTAAAGAAGTTCATCAGAGACCTTGACACCCTGATGCAGCACCCAACAAGGAGGACCAATGCCGTGCCCACCCATGTCCAGGTCCTGTACTGCCTGCACCTCCTGGCCTCCGGAAGCTTCCAGGGGGCAGTTGCAGGGGGGATCTCCCAGAGCACACTATACCGATGCCTACGGAGTTTCCTGGACGCCATGCTGACCCGGATACTCCATAACATAACCTTCCCAATGCAATTCCCCCATGTAATTGGATGCATAGACTGAACCCACATCCACATCTGCCCACCCGCTGAGACAGAATACATGTACCGGAACAGCAAGTCCTACCACTCACTCAACATCCAGATGATCTGCAATGCAAAGACAACCATCACCGGCATGATTCTTTGATCTTCCGGCACATCGGCATGCACACTCGCTTATTCAGGGGTGACTTTGATGAAGGACACCTCCTAGGTAGGTACACATGCCCACATACAGTACGTCAAGCCCTTGTAGCTGCGTATGACAGGCACTGACCCTCTGCTCCTTACTTTCAGGTGACAGCACCTAGGGCCTTCGTGAGAACCTCCTCACCCCATACCTCAACCCTGCCTCACCACAGGAACGGCGTTACAATGCTGTGCACATTCGCACCAGGAATGTCATTGAACGAACATTTGGGATGTTGCAGAGCAGATTCCGCATCCTACATAAGACCAGTGGGGCCCATAAATACCAGCCTGAGGTCTGTTGCCGCATCGTGGCCGTGTGCGCCATACTACACAATATTGCTATCAAGCAGAGGATACCTGTGGAGATCTCTGGCAGTGAGTCGGAGGGGGACAACCGCCGACCTGCACATGTGCTTCATGCACGCGGGGAGAATCCTGCAGAAGGAGACAGGCACCGCAACCACATCACACAGAATTATTTTTAGTGCTCCCATATCCCTCACACAACACTGCACTCATGCATGCCAAATGAAATAATGGCATAAGTAGGATTTGCGTTTGAAATAAATTCTAATTATCATGTAAACAGGATCTTTCTTTTACTTTTTGTGTTCACAAAACATGAAAACTGCATTACGTCATACCGCCCCATGATTGGGAAGCAGGCCAACTTGTTACTTCAGCAGGGCACTGTTGCTAATAGTCAGTCAATCTCTAGCGCCTCCAACCGGATGTGCCCTGTCGCCTTTCCACATCCACCTCGCCAGGCTCAGCCCTTGATGCTGCAGTGGGCCTGGTACTGCGGCATCCTTCTTGTACCACCGGCAGGGACAGGCTGCGGAGACTGGATGTGCTCTCACTGGCATTATCACACCCCCCTTGCATGGGCATGGTCACACACCTGCTGGTGTTGGACAGCGGTTGTGACCTGTTCCAACGCCCTAACAACATCCTGGCAGCATTGCACCATCTGGCATTGCATTGCCTGGGACCGGCGTGATAGTTGGGAGGTAGCATTCCCAATCAGGTGGTTTGACCTGGTGTATGCCGCGAGCCGGGTCAGCAGCTGGCGGTGGTGGTGGCGGCGGCTGATGTCCTGCTGTGACACCATGATTTTGCTGTTCTCCCTCACTGCAGCCGTTAACACCTGCAAGCTTTCGGTGAGCTGGCTCACGTTGGGCGCTGTCTTATAAAGCTGCATCTGCATGGCTGCCATGTGCTGTGCTTGCTTTTGGTGGACAGCTAGCATCCGGCGTTCGATGGCAAGCCCTGGATCATGTAGCCCCCAGTCAGCCCGTGTTGCCACGTTGCCCTGCTGCCTCATCCGGCCACTTGACTGTGACCGCACAGTGGCTGTGCACCGTGTATGCCTCCTGGGTGGTGGTGTGGGCTGTACCACTGCCATGTGTGACGCATGGGGTGGTTGCTCTCCTCCTGTGGCTGCAGGGGTGGCCCTGTTTGCATGGGGAGGAGGTACTGGTGCAGGTGTGTGTGAAGGACCCGGTCGTGGGGCAGAATGACTCTCTCCCTCGGTGTCCTCAGGGTTCTCCTCAATTTGGAGTGCCTCGCTGTCTGTGCTCTGTGGTTCTGCAGCACCTGTGATGCAAATGGGTGCATGATTAATGAAATGAATCTTGCTCATGGGATGTTGCGACATGCATGCAGGCTTGCATTCCCTGTCTGGCTTTAGGGACATGTTTCACTTGACAGGTCTGGCTGTGTGTGGTTGTCAGGGAACTATTATCACACTACAGGTCCCACAATGCAATATGGAGTTTCTGATGTGCATGGCCTGCATTAGTGGGGTTATCAAGTGGCTAGCTCTGGGGGTATGGGCATTGTTAGGGGACGGGTTCGCAGTTGCATGGCTCTTACCTTGGGATTGTTGGCTGGGTCGGAAGGTGTACAGCTGGGTGACCCCCACGCAGGCTGCAGGGTTTATGGTGTCCTCCACCAGGTCTTCAAGTGGGGTGTTGGCCGCAACTGTGGGGTCTCCTCCTCCGGTGGCATGTGGCTCCCCAGCCTCTCTGCAATGCACTCTTTGGTACGGCCTCTTTGGTCGTACCACCTCTTCTTTAGCTCATCAATGGAGCACTGGGTCACTCCTACAGAGTTCACCTTGGGCCTGATGCGCTGCCAAATGCGCCTCTGTCTGCTTCAGGCACCTTCCGGGATTGCTTCCAAAAAAGCCTATCATGGTCCCTGCTTACACCCTCGATAAGGAACTCCAACTCCTGTTCAGAAAATGTAATTTTTGTTTTTCTGCCAGGTGCACTGCCTCCTGCTGCTTCCTGGGACATTCTGGTTTTGAATGTGTGTCCTGTTGTGGGGCTGCAGGATGTGTCTGATGGAGCTCTGTGCTGCGCTTCTTCCACTCTCAAGCTCTGTGTTCAGAATGAGTGAGGGAACTGCCTACTTCCTGGTTGTGATGAAATCATTGTGCTCGAAATGCGACTTCCCATTTTTGTGATCTCGCAGTTTGCAAGATCGCAATTTGAGATTTCGGTAATTGTGAAATTGCAATTTCAACATGGGACACAGGCGATTCTGCGATTTTTGGGGGTTTAGCGATTTTCACAATCGGCGATTTCGGCCGACTGTGAATCGCATTTTTGGTTCGCTTTTATTGATGCATCCCATCCTGCGAATTCTAATTGTCGATTCGGTATTTTTCACGAATTAGAATTCGCAGAATCAGGGCTTGATGCATCTGGGGGCTAGGTACATGTAAGACCTGCAATACCCTTTTCCACCTCAGCTAGCTCAAATATTAATGGCACATTATCAATAGTTGTGGGCAGTGACAGGTCCATTTCCTGTATTTGTATTTGTATTTGTTTTTGTATTTGTAATTGAATTTGTAAGGTGCAACAGCTACCCATCATGGGGTCTCCCGGCGCCAGGACGGTCAAGCAAATACAAAGCTACTATTGAGGGAAAAGCCATGTCTTGAGATCTTTGCGAAACTTCATAAAGGAAGATTCAGATTTCAAGGAAACCGGAAGGGAATTCCCAAGTCTGGGAGCAAGATGGGAGAATGAGCGGCCTCCCATCTTAACCAGACGAAATCTTGGAATAAGATAATTACCCTGAAAAGAGGATCTGAGTGAACGTGAGGGCACATAAGGGTGAGCAAGAGACTGAAGATAAGGGGGAGCAGAACCATGCTTAATCCGGAACATGAAACAGGGGGCCTTGAATTTTATACGACAATCCACGCGGAGCCAGTGCAGGTCCCCAAGAAAAGGAGATATAGAAGATCATTGCATAGTAGGCGGGCTGCCGAATTTTGAACAAGCTGGAGCTTCCTGTAAATCTCCTGATTTCCACCCAGGTAAAGCACGTTACCATAGTCCAGGCGAGAGGTGACAAGTGCCTGCACCACAGTGCGCCTGGCAGGAGCAGGAAGCATCCAGAGAGTCTTTCTGAGCCCCCTCAGAATAGTAAAAGAGGTGGCAACCACTCTAACCACTTGTTGCCGCATAGAGAGTGAATCATCCAAGATGAAACCCAGATTGCGCACCTGCGTGACTGGTTTGGGTAGCGGGCCCATTTCGGGGGGCCAATCTTGGGGGCCCCAGAGATGTTTCTGCTTCCCAATATAATCACCTCGGATTTGTCACCGAGACACTGTGAGACACTGTGAGACACTGAAAATATCCTTAAAATGGGAAACCCATTGATCTTCCATTATATTGGTTGTTACTTCACCACCCAGAGAATTCTCAAACAATGGTTGATTAATTATACCCCAAAATTTAGAGCTGTTCCCCAAAGTACTTGCCTCCAACAGGTCCCTCCAAACCCCATCTTTAATTTTTTTTATACTCGTGGCGGCAAGCACCAATTAAATCTTTATTTCCTCCCTGCCCTGGAACAGTTTGAATCAAACCATCTTGGGTCTGTAAGTTTAGGGTTGGTAACCGGGGCACTCAAAATGTCTCCAATCTTAGAGATAATGGAGGCAAACAAATTAAGAATGACATGCAATTCAATACCTGGTGTCACACAAGAAATTAATTCTATAGAGCATGACTCCTGCACCTTACTTTGGAATAAATCAGGAGCAACCTGACTCCATCTCAAGTGACGGCACCCTTCCGTCAGACTCACTTTAGCTGGCACGGACACCCTTGTTTGTGTGGCCAACGGCCTACTACCAATATATACACACACCGGATTGTGGTCGCTGAATGCGCTCTCCATTATTTCATACCCCTGAAATCCGTCAAGAATACAAGAGGAGATCAAGATATAATCCAAAAAGGAGCTGCTTGTTCCGCCTTTAAAAGAGGGAATAGTTTGCGTACTCACAGGGGACACAAGAGAAATAGATGGAACCAAATCAAAGTCCACTAGGAGATTATTTAGCTCGGCCCCCTGGTTTGTATGTTCAAAGTGAAAGCCCCTTATTTTTGCACAACCCAGTTCTGATGTGACAGTTGTTAAAGGGTTACCACAAGGGTGGACATTAAAATCTCCCATAACCAATAATTCCTGTAATGGCAAGCCTCTAACTTCCCTCAAAGTGGAACCCAACAGGGCAATCAAACTTCTATAACGAGTTGTATCTGGGGAGTTATAAAAATTAACAATTCCAAGGCTTTCAGTTCCCTTCCCCATGACAATTACTTGAGTATTTGGCCTAGATGATAATATAAGATGAATCCTGCTGGGAACTGCTAAAGAAATAAAAATAGCCAGTCCGCCCTTGGCTCTACCACTCACAGAAGGGGATGCAGGAACATAAAAGACCTTATAGCCCTCCAAATATAAATCACTGTAAATTGTCTAATAAATTGTAGGAACATGGGGTCCCTAACTTTACTAGAAAAACCAGCAACATTCCACGATAGAATGTTGTAAATACCATTATGTGGGGGTAACATATTAGCAGAGGCCAGCGATGTAGTCTCAATATAATCTCCAATTGGCCCAGACTGGACCCCACCTGTCAGCATGGTAGTTTTTTCTAGGGATACAGGAGAAACCCCATGGTGAAAACCATTTCTCTCACCCTCCATGTTGGCAGGAAGTCAGTCACAGTCGTCCAATCTGGATAAGGCTGTGAATCTATTTGAGAGTTCTGGCCCTGTGGTATACGGGCACAATTGACCCCTAATTGGATGTTGAATTTCCTCTCTCCCGTTGGATGGTAATCTATGTGATCTATGGGCCCGCCCCCCACTAGCTATGGCCCTATCTGGAGAATCTTTATAGAAATAACCAAGAGGAAGCACCCGAATTCCTGAGTCGCCAAGTGGTACTTCCGAATAGGTGTACCTAATGATGCATTCCACGAGAATGGGGCTGTTAAAATTTACAACAACACAATCGCCCACCCCCTGGTTCCTGGACTTCCCTATCCAATCGACATGACTGGCCATAATTATATTTCGTTCTATAATAGGTCCCATGGAAGTATTATTGGATAACCAGTGAGTTACCTTGTTTTTTTAACTGCGTAAAGTTCTCTCTAGATCCCACAGATATGGGTGGCACATTACACAAGACTATCACCAAGGTGGTTGATTGTGGTGGTAAATGAATAACTTCATAATTGCTGTGTCTGTTTTTGCTCAGCACGGGCTGATCCCTGAGTTAAATCAGACTGTAACAGACTTGGCGCTTTAAACTCTGTGACATAATTTGGCCCCTGCTTGTTTTTAACTACTCTTAGTGGGCCATTGGAATTCATATCCTTACTAACTATACTATCGGGTTGGTCACTTTATACAGGGCAATATTGGTTCACTGGTCCCTTCATGTGTGGGAGACTAGGATTTACTGGGTCCCTTATAGGCATAATGGGCAGTTTACTCTGTTCCAGTAATAGTTTCTCCATAACTTTCAACTTTTCCCGTACTGGGGCCAGCTTGTTGTCCATTAAACTGCCCAGGGCTTTTATTAAAGCATCCTGAAGCTGCTGCTGTGCAGAGTTCCCCAATAAGAGAGATGATTGAGGGTTCTTCAAACCATGTTTGGAGGGTATATTTGATTTGTCTTTTTTTGCGGGACCCCCAATGGGCTTTGATTTCCTTTTAACCCCCCGGTTGTGTTACTGGTTGTGTTACTTGAACCTCTGCACTCTTCAGAACTGTCCTTAATGCCTGTTGTTTCTGATGATATACCAGGAGATCGCCAGGCTGCAGGTTCCACCGTCAGTAACATGTTGCTAGCCTTAGATACAGTGGTTACAACTGGGGCAAGCACAGGGGGATTTACTTCCAGAAGAGATATATCTTGAGAATTCCCAGACTCCGACCCAGCACATGATAAATGGAACCCATCAAGTACTTCTATAGCAGCCTCATTTACATTGTTTTTATCACCAGGTAGAGGAGAGACTCCCATAGAGGGTGATCTAGATAACGTCTGTTTACTAATTCTATTTCTTTATCGAGCACAGAGGCTGCTCTCAACAGGAAGGCATCCATCGTAGAAACATTTGCCCTTAATACACATTTAAGACTGTCCGCCTTCTGTGGGATCTTTTGTCTCCCCATATCATACTCCCTGAATTCGGCAAACCAATATATTGTAAAAAGCGCACAAGAACTTTCACCCTAAATTCACAAAATCAATAGACCTAGTTTGAGTAACAATCAGGGTATAGGATCAACAAGACAATGTCACAAATCATCCTCTGAATAAACTATAATCTTAAAACACTACTAATTCCCCTTGTAAGCACTACCATTTGAATGCGAATAAAATACACAAAACCAATATAGCAAAGCAGATAAAAAGAAAAAGTCAAACTCCAATACAACCTAAAAAGAGAAAATGAGTCTCAGAGAGTTAACGTCATACAAAGAGAGTGGGCCCAGCTTGGCCTCTTCTGGCCCCTGACGGCCACAGACGGTCCACCCTTTGCCCGGGCTTAGCCCGGTGCCTGCCCGCGCGCGTTCCGCAATGCGCGGAGGAGTTGTTAGATAAGTAACCCCGATGTCAGGGGGGAGGGGCTGATGCTCCGCTGCTTGCCCTGCAGTCTCCCGGGGCGTGAAGTCCGATCCGCTGCCTTTTGCCCCCAAACAGCTCCGCTGCGATGCGTCTCCCGCAAAGCGGGAGGCGTGAGAAGTAAATATGGCCCCCGGTGTCAGGGGGGAGGGGCTGATGCTCCACTGCTTGCCCCCCAGTCTCTGGGGCGTGAAGTCCGGTCCACTGCCTTTTGCCCCCAAACAGCTCCACTGCAATGGGTCTCCCCACACATGCATAGGTATAGTGGTACACATAAGTACACTATGCCCACTTGTGTGTAAGACATTCAGGACACATGTAATAGAGTGCAAGGTATGTTTTTCACCTATTGACACTATTACAGTGGTCCCCATACAGAAGGCTACTTGCGTCAGTCAAAGCTGGTGCATCACCTCTGTTTTTGATGCATTACTGTAGTTGAGTCAGTTTTATGACCAACTATAGCAATGCACCATTTTTGGCCCTGATGCCTTGCAGCATCCTTCCCAAGGATATGTAAGAATTTCTGGTGCATCCTGGGGCCTTGCACCATGGAGCCCCGTATTGTAAATATTTTTCATCTGTGGTGCCTTAAGTATTTTTCATGTAGACCCAAGAAATGTTGGCGCATCACTGCTTTGGCACAGTGATAATTTCTTAGAAATGAGGCCCTCTGCCTTTTGTCCTATGCCTTTGGCAAAATGGTACTCTCAGCGTGGTGTGTCTTTTATGCATTGCGTTCTATAATTGATGAATTTCAGTAATGTTGCACATTTCACCCAGACCCTATCTGTAGAGTGTCTTTATAATAAATGTTATTATCAATTTTTGCAGCACATGGTCTGCACAGTTGTGGTTGGCATCGGGACTGTCAGAAGACAACCCTTTCAGTTTATACTGTCAACACAGTCATTGATCATTTGCAGCAGGGGTTTGGCAACAAGATGTCATCAGTGATGTCATGAGTGATGTCACTGACCATGTCATGAGTGATGTAATATGTGACGTCATTAGCAGTAGATTGAGGGCGCGCGTGTTATAGTTAGCTGAACTAACTATAACAGGGAAATTTTAATGGTTTTGTATGAGTGAAATGTCCAGCTAACTATAACATGTGTGAAACCTATGTTTTTTCAGTGAATTTACAAGGTTTTTTTAAATGCTAATTTCTAACTTTAACATAACTGAAGCCTATGATTTTTTCATTGATTATCAAAGGTTTGTTAAATGTCAATATCTAACTACAATATCCCTATAACCTATAGTGTTTCTTAAGTAAAATTTTAAAACACGTGTATACTTTTTATAGTAAAAAAAAACTTAACAGTAGTGTTTTTTTACTTATAGTTATACCTCCAGGTTTCATGGTATTTATTTTCTGGACATTTCCATCTATATTTATCCATATTTTTTATCTGTTCACACATATACATTTCAGATTTCCTAAAAAAAATAATCTGAAATTAGTATATTTCCACATTTATTTTACTGATAAATATGCACTCATGACTGAAAGACTGAACGTTTTCATGTAAACACTCTTACATGATAAACTATACACAATCTTCATATTAAAATGTGCAACTTTTATTACACAAGGATATGTACTGCTCTTTAAGGATCTTTTCTAAAAGTATTTTATTGTTTTGACCCTTTTACTTTTAGAACAACAGACCTTTGCCCTACTACTCATCATTGACAGCATTTACAAACGCTTAAAAAAAAACCAATTTACGTATTCATGCACAGTTTAAAATAAATACAAAGAGGAAAATAAATACTTTTCTGTTTGTATTTATCTGTAAACATTGGTAAAAACATAAATCAAGCAGCCCTACTTATAATTTAGGAATATTTTCAACTTAATTAGCAGTAATTATCATATAAGTGTGGTAAAAGTATGACACAGCACCAATAATTCCTGACTTACAACAACATTGTTCACAGTTCAATTTAATAGTCCATCAGCATCTTAGCCCACCACTATTCCACTGTAAGTAATACCTTGCTTAATTTTCCCAACGCCCCAAGCGCCAGCATACCTTTCCGAGGATAGGTTTACGATTTACAATCGCTAGAATTTTTTAAATTAAGAAGCTTAATAATAACAAATATTAATCCTTTTTTTTCTTCTAATGTTAACGATATTTTTTTAATGTCTTCTATTTAGATGTTTTTAATCATGAAAATGCAAAGAACACAGTTTACCGAGTAACACTTTATAAATTCTCCAACGTATGTAGATAATAATACCTTATACGTGTTACTATCGAAATCGAAACCTTTACAGCTTCACAGTTTGTAACTTTTCCCAACACGTGCAGAAGTAAAACAGTTAAAACGTGAGCACGTGTAAACTGCGAAATGTGGCATCTAAATAGGCAGAGCCACATCTTCCTTCCGTAGACTACTAAACAACCAAAAACAATATAAACCACACCTACTGTGCAATTAGTTTAGTTTTCGCGAGTTATTTCTGAGTCGCCAATCTATGTTGCAGGTTCCGTTTTCTAGCCTCGGATTCTCTTTTTGTGTCAACAAACATATTCCGGAGTTGTAAGTTGTTTCAATATGGCATAGGCATAGTACTTAGTTATAATTTGTGGCGATTTGTCAATATTTAAACATTTATATCTATAAAAAATGTTATTGCATGTTTTTTGCTTTTTCTCTGTAACGTCAGCAGCTTGTTTTTAGAAACAGATAGATTACAACAAGCATTGCTCCTTTTCTGGCTCCTTTCAGCTAATATATTGTGACTTTTTATATTATAATATTGACATTCTTCGCTTGAGAGGTGTTGGTGACCCGTCAACACAAACCCTAAACATTTACAATCAACGTCACCATCTTCCAGTTGTTATAGTGTTTTCCCCTAGAGATCATGTATTGTTAATATGTATATTATAACATTAACAGTTATGGCGATCTCAGTGGTGTTCATGATCCATCGTCACAAAGAGTAACGATAAGTAAGCAACGTTACCGGCTTCCAGTTTTCAGTCTTTTTCCCTCTTGTGATCATGTGCTCTGAGAATATATACATATTAAAATTCTCACCGTCATGATGTCAGCGGAGTTTATGACCCGTCGCCACGAAGATCAAACTTTTTCTCCTCCCGGAGAAAAGAAGTTCAGTAAATAATTACCACTCAAAAGTTTTTCAATATGGATGTTCTGTTAAATAGATAACTTTATTTTCCTTTTCTTTTTATTGTAACAATGGTATCAATCGTTATATTATAATACATTGTCCTATTGCTACAGAAGAGGAATGGGAGACTTTTCAGCGCCATCTGTAATATAACTTTCAAATATTTAAAAGTACATGATCAGATATTTTTTTCAAGAAACATATTTTATGAAACTGCTTTTCAAAAAAATATAGCTATCAAGCATACTTTGTTACTTTAAATATTTAATAAACCCTACATTTCTGAATGTTATTTTCTAATTTCTATTCTTATTTGCGGTTCCTATTCACCTTCTCCGTAAAGAATAAATTGGATCTGTACTATATATTATAAGAGTACCATTCAATATATTCTTTAGTGATTATGTGATTTGTTAGTGGAACAGTCTGCAACCTCTAAGCCGGGGGTCTCCAACGAGTAACTCTGGAGCTACTGGTAGCTCGCCAGTACCTTCAAAGTAGCTCTCATAGATGAAGACAAGCCCAGTATCAAATTCGGAGAGTAGGAGCCTATTACAAAAGGCAGCACTGCTGATCTCAAGATACTAGGAGTGACAGCCAGCCAAACCTATGGCAGTAGCTTATACTAAACACTCAAACACAAAAAGTATCGGCCTATAGGGCCTGCCACTTGACAGTCTGTATCTAATCTCAATATAACTAAGACACAAGGAGATTGACCATCTTGTAACCCTGCTTTATCAGTCACAACATGTGTGTGACCAGTGGACCATAAAAGAAGTATGACAGTAGTAGCCTGAGCAGTAATGAGTGCTGACCCACCAAAGTGTGGGACTGCAGGAGTCAGAGTTCAAATGTGTCAGTTCGGTGTATAACCAGCTCAAGACCTGAGGAGAACAGGGCATGATTCAGACCAGAGAAAATGAAGAGACTCATCAGCATTCATGTGTGTCCCTAATAAACACTATTGCTTCTTGAAAGCTATGCCGGGTGCCAAGGACCACCAAATGTCTATGCTAGCCCCCATCATAAGCGTGTTATCTCAGACATAATTGTGCCTATTCCTGGCATATTATTGCCAATGGCATAATAATGGTCATCATTGACTATTTGGGGTATTTTTGGTCTAGTTGTGGTATACTGGCAGCCATCATTTACATACTGGGATAATGACTGGCCTACATTTACGTATTCCTGTCGTAATAATGGTCATAACTGATATATGGTCTCTGCCTTGACTCTCATGGTTTCAAGCCTTGGCCCAACTGTGGCCCTAGTATAATGGTGGGCATTATTGGCATAATACAGATATCCGTGTTTCTGGTCAGGGGAGGACCTGGCTTGGCAGTTCGGTCTGTACTGTTCCCACGAGGCACAGGGTCAAGACTGATTTGAAAATGGCTGGGTCTCAACTGGGCTGGCATGGTGAGCAAAAGAACGATGGATTTAACCCAGATCTCTTGACTGGGGTTGAATGTATGATTAATTCAGCATTTCGTCCATCATTTGTTTGCTCTGGTATGGGTATGCCCAGACGTGGGTCCCTTGCTCACTGTGCCACTGGATTCAACCTAGCCTGGCTGATAAAGGGTGACATACTCTGAAACTGGTCCCAGGATGCTTGTTTCTGGTCAGGAAGGACCAGGCTTGGCAGTTCGGTCTGGACTATTCCCATGAGGCACAGGGTCAAGACTGATGTACCCAGATCTCTTGACTGGGGGTGAATGTATGATTCATTCAGCATTTCATCCATCATTTGTTTGTGTGAGCATCTGTGGCACAAGACTGTAATACCTGGGTATTCAAAGTAGTCTGTCCATAGAAGGCATTTGTACATGGGAGTACTTGATGAAAATGAAAAGCTGATGTTTTGGGACCTTGCATTTCCTAAAATCTGACAACGAATATTTTAAAGGCAGTTTTTGTTTTCAAAAATGGATTTTCTTCTGTTTGATAGAAAGAAGTGCACTTTCAGAAACTGATGAATAATAATACAAGCTGAGCTGGGGGAGACCTACTACTGTATTTATATACTGTGTGCCATAGGTCATGTCTAGATTTTAATGTTACTTCATAAGTCAGGTGGAGGCATTTTATATTGATGTATGGTTTCCTGCAATTTCTGATGGTAACCGCACCAGGAATACTTGGGTGGTAACTACTGATAATACTGCTTAGGGTGGTCATAGCGTAGTCACTATTTTACAGTTATAAAGTTTGCTAGTAGCTCAGGAAGACTTTCCTTGAGCAGAAGTAGCTCTCACTACAGAAAAGGTTGGAGCCCCCTAGTCTAAGCACTAAGACAGCATGTTCCTGATTTGTACAGAAAACAAATTTGAAAAATATTAATGCATACATTTCTATGTAATATGGAGTCACATGTATTTAAGTGTTTTTTACTGGTTCTCTTGATCTCAGATAATGTAGTGTGGGAGTGTTTGTTGTAGCACTTCTATTCTACTTTATCTAAAAGTAACTGATGCCCTCTTACATCATCAAGAATGTGGGGCAACACTGTTACAAACTGTAGCAGAAAAAAGAAGGATATAGCTCGCTTGACTGATATTTTATGAAGTTCCATTTTTAATTGTCACCCCATTCATATATACAGCGACAGTCTCTGAAGAAAGTTTAATTGTATTTGCTTAATAAAAACTGTTTCAAACTTAGACTGAATTTTTTGCTGCGCAACCACACCTCCCCATCAGGAAAGTAAACACCACATTATAAGTAAATAGTACTCCTAAGAAGAATGTCACCCACAAACATGATAAAAAAAAACAGCACAAGACACTGTCATTTTTCCGCCGTGATTTATACACCAGACGACAATTATATAAATGGCCCTTGAAACATATAAAAACTATTTTTCCCTCATAATCCCTCAGTTCTACAGAGGCACAAGATGGCTGCCAACACTTCCTGGCTTGGAGTGTTGACAATCGACAGCCAATTAGCATGCAGCTTGGGCTCGTAATGGTACGCACACTATACTCGGACAGTACTCGTACTATACTTCATCTATAGATATATCTTTGATTTTACTTTAGATTTTCTCAGAAACTACTGAACGGATTTACACTATTGTCTTAAAGGTCCCTATGGAAAATTGCATGGAGAAAACACGTTTTGGGACCCCCCTTTTTTCTCAGACAGCGCTTCACAAATCACCCTGAAACTTTCAGAGAAGAAGCGGAGCGGAGCAGCAATTTTCTTGGAGAATTTTGCGTGTACTCGTCAACCGGCGCCAAAGTTATTCCAAATAGAATTTTGTGGATTTCCTATGGAAACTAGGTCCTAACTATAACTACCTACTGGACCTATTTTCCATAGGAAATCCGCAACATTCTATTTGGAATAACTTTGGCGCCATTTGACGAATCTTCGCAAACTTTTCAAAACTGGTGTAGCACTCCGGTCCGCTCCTATCCCAAAAGTCTCAGGGTGATTCATGAAGTGGGGGCTGAGAAAAAAGGGGGGTCCCAAAACATGTTTTGCCCATGCAATTTTTCACAGGAACCATTCATTGCGGCAACAGCCCGAACGGCTAAACGGAATTATACCAAATTTGGCAAAGTGGTAGTCCTTGGTTCTGACTCGTGCCTTTTGCCTAAATGGTGTAAATCCGTTCAGTAGTTTCTGAGAAAAATAAAATGAAAAGGACATATCTATCTATGGCCTCGGTGGATCCGCACATCTTGCACGCACTCTAATCGCACTGTCCTGATCACGCGCTAATTGACTGTCAAGTGGTTGTCAACATTCAAAACCAGGAAGTGTTGCCAGCCATTTTGTGCCTCGGTAGAAGCAAGGATCTAGAATATAGTGGGACAAGTGTTCAAAACTTATCAAGGGGGTAGGTAAGAAATATTTTGACACTCTAGACCTGCTTAGGGGGTCCCCAAAAACTTTTTTGTTGTTGAAAAAAACAGAGAAATGTGCGCTGGTTGCTTGGATCCTCCGTAATAAAAATAAGTACAAAAATGAAGTGCGGGCTTCAGTGCTTGTTTAAAAATTAGCTACCGGGGAGGGCCAAATCCCAGGGTCTAAACTGTTATATTTGATGGGGGTTCGGAGAAACCCTGCAGCACGGGGATCGCCATTCCTCGGTGCTACAAAATAAATGGGTGAGGGAGCTCAAACGTCCCTCTAAGCCTCAGGGATTACCACCCTCCGCGGCTTTTTATATTTTGGGAGGAGGGCAGCGTGGTCTCCATTCTGGAGCAGTCGAAAGCCTTGGGGAACACCACCCCCCAGGAGCGGCACCTGCTGTATCTCGGTGTGTCTACCCATGGGACACTGCTGTTTGCGATGGCAGGGGGGAAGTCGAGGTTCCCGCTATGTCATAGCAAACTTGAGGGCATATTACCAAGTGCCATTTCGCCACAATAAAAAAAAATGCCAAAAATGCAGTGAAAATTATATCGCCCTATTTACTTGGCGACACTAAGATGCATTAATGCATGTTAGCAGCCGGTTTGCTAATGGCTCGCCTCGTATCTCCAATGAGTTGCAATGTAGGCATTCCCAGTGGCAAGGTATGTGTTCCTATAACAATATACCAAGGAAGAGACCCCCATAAAGAGGGAATAGGTTTTCGTGTTCTTTCCTTCAATATGCAAACCAAGTTTGCTATAGCAGAGCGGGAGCCTCGGCTCTCACCCTGCCATAGCAAACAGCAGTGTTGAAAAAATCTTTAGGTAAGATAACAAAGGATTTTGAAGTCCATTATCACCGTTTTGGCTGATGTTTGCTGCTGTTAAAGGGGCGATAATTGTAACGCCGTCCTTGGAAATATTCCCCTAAATTTTGTAATGTCGGCAATCCCTTCTCCTATTTAAATAGGCACAAAGTATTTAGTGAACTGCACACTGTGAATCGTGAAGCAACACTGTCTAATTGTGATTGATAAAGAATTCAAAGAGTTGTGTACTTCTTTTGCTCGTAATGTACATAGGGACAGATTTACAAGTCCCTTGAGCCACTATTGCGTCACTTTTAACATGGGAAAAGTGATGCAAAAGTGAGCAAGTGGCTTTTAAATCTGCTCCACAGTGTTCTGTTGTCTCAGATTGCTTTCACCTCTGTCATGTAGAGGATCCTGGGTAAATATAACGATTTCTGTACAGCCAGTACCTTTCAACCCTACCTCCAAACTGCTTACTGCCTGTTACCATAGTAACAGTTCTTGGATCACTTAAGTGAGCAGATAGGTCACAAGTTCACCACATAATGTTGCTATTCCAAACAGTAACTGTGCTGGAGTTTTTAAAATTTTCCATAGGAACCGTTAATCGCAGCTACAGACTCTGGTAAAGAGCTGGTAAAGAGTTAGCCTCAGTATTATACTTCTAGTTTTAAACATCATTTGTACTTTTTATTGTTTAATGTTCTCTAAGCATATGATTATCACACTAAATAATAGTGAAATGTTGTCAGAAAAAGAAGACATACACACTTTTTTTTAAATTAACTTTTATTGCAACAAAAAAATAACTAGAAACTAACTTTACCATAACAATATAATAAATAAATAACTAGAAACGTAACTTTCACATAACAATATAATAAACAAAATGTGAGATAGACTCCAATGGTAGGAGGGTAGGTAACCTGCAAAAATGAAAATAAGTGTTTAAAATTAGATTGATGTGACTGAATGAGGTCAAAGATCACAAATGAACATAACACTTGGCAATATTGGTTATTTGCACGTGTGCAGTGTGCCTGATACATCCCACCCCTCTCATAGGCCCGCTTTGAAGAGGTGTCTGTAGGGAAATGCCTACTTCGTCAGATCTACAGTATGGTCCAGCAGGTTTTTAAAACGATTCAGAGATGAGACCGAGTTAGGTGAGAGATCATGTCATTATGCAGGACAATTTTGTTTATTTGCAATGTATTTAATTGGAGGCATTGTGTATCTGCTTACCTTTTGTAAACACTGTGTTCAACAGAGCTCACAACTTGAGTTCTGCTTTGTTTCTACACTGCAGACTGTATTAAATTCAGCTTGATTAAGTGTGAGCGCAAAATCCGTTCCGCTCACGGATTTCGCGGATTTTCGGTAAATCCGCAATCCGCGAATTTACAGAAAAAACGCGAATCCGCGAGCGGCAGATCCGGGGAGCAAAAGTTCAAGCCTTCAAGCTTGAAGTTGTTGTAACTATTTTATGATGGCGCCGGCAAGCTGCCAGCGCCATCCTAGAATAGTTACTAAGTTAGCTTCAACAAGAAGCACTAATAGATAAAATAAAGCAGGTGCTCGAGCACCTGCTTTATTTGATCTACTGGTGCTTCCTGTTGAAGCTAATTTAGTAACTATTTTAGGATGGCGCTGGCTGCTTGCTGGCGCCATCCTAAAATAGTTACAGGATGATGGATGGACAGCTCACTCAAGGGACCCCTGCGCACATCGGTCCGATTGCATAGTAACACACATGGCCGCTGGAACTGCTTGAAACTCAAATTCAGTGACTCATTCGTCAGCCCAAAAACAATTGTGAGTGTCGTCGAGGCTGGGCAGGTGTGCCTTCTTCCCAAATCTACCGTCGAAAATCAGCTGTGATGCTGGATAGAGACCTTTGTATCCTTGACTTTCACAAGCGCAATCCTCGTGCTGTTCCTGTGACCAGGAGCTTCTTTCTCTTCATCTGCTGCTCTGATCGGCCTCTGACCATTTATACACACAAGAGGCACTTGAACTTGCACAGAAGACCCGCCGATTTAAAAAAAATCCGCAAAATCCGCAAATCCGCAAATTCGGGGACTTTGCAGATCCGTGAATACGCAAATCCGCAAATTCGCGGATTGTGAATCCGCGAAATCCGCCCATGCTTAGTCTTGATTTATTTATCTGCAGAGTGGACAGCATCGTCCATAACTTTAAAAGAGAAAGAAAAACAATGTGAGAGATAGGGAGAGAGAGAAAGAGAGAAAAAAACGACATTGAAAGTGTGAGAGAGATAAAGTAATAGATGGAGCAGAAGGGGTAGTGTTAATACTGGAGAAAATCTTAGTAGCTCACCTTTTTGCCTACGTTGTGTGTCACAGGACGTGCCGGTTCATAGTGCACCCTCAAGTTTAGTGATCTGAAAGATAGTATAGAGTTAGTAATAGCAGAGTACACACAACTGCACAAGTATATTTCTGCTTTATGCCTTTGGACACGCAGGATACTCTATTACATAAACTTCCACCGCAAGGTGGTGTCTGTGCACTCTTTTTCTCTCAGAGTACTATACCCCATGCACTCCCACTGCATAGCAGTGAATTCTTATTACTGCGTACCCAGCCTGTTGCACCCATTGACTCCCAGAGGCCGGAGGTGAGTGCCTTTTCTTGTGCAGCCAGACTGTTCCAACCTATCCATTCTCAATGCCCAGTGGTAATTGTACATTTTTATGCAGTCAAGCTGCTGCACACTATGTACACTATCCACTCTCTCCGCCCACAGGTAACTTCTCATTGCTTCGGAAACAAGCTTCTTTGCTCACCTTGTGCCATTGGTGTGATTCAAAGAGGGTCCACCATGTGTCTAAGCAACCTTCTCAGGCGTTGTTACGATGGCCCAGCATCATCGCAGAATCCTCAAACGTTGAGCTTTGGAGGTGTTGGGGAGGGGGACGCCAATTTGTGAAACACAACCTGTTAGATAAAAAAGGAAGATAAGAGTGTGTGTCATTTGTTTATCGAAGGAAAGAGGAAGTGAGAAAGTGACTGAAAAGAATATTTGCAGCTCACCTTTCTGTCACTGGTGTGTCTTCCACCACGTGCTGGGACATAGTGCATCCTGAAGCTCTAAAAGATAGTAAAAGAAAGATGATATGATTGGTAATTGTCACTATCTTAATGTGGAGTAGAATAACATTGCCTTTTCACACACCTTCCCTCCTGTATTTAAAATACAACTATTTGTACAGTTTCAACTTGTTAAATTGGGCTTCGATTTATGAAGAATTAGTAGAGTAGGAATGTTTTCCATCCGGTTATGAAAACAAGTGGTGCACAGTGATACAGGTGGTTATAATCATCACGAGCAACAGACTTTTGACCGACTATAAAAACTTTCCTGCTATAGGAAAAAAAATACAAATGCAATAAGATACGGTATATAGGACTGTGTACGTCTAAATCGCTGCATCACCTTTTTGTATCCAGTCTGCTGCACTCCATCAACTCTCTCCCCTGCGCACCCAGGCCTCACTGCTCACCTTTACCCGGACAGGGTACGTTCAAAATCATGCAGTTCAGCTCTGCCACCACGAAGTCTCAGATTTGGTGCTGAGTCTTGATATCACTATGGCAAAGGACATACTTGTGCACCTCTCTTCATCACAGGTTCCTCACCCGCTCACTCCTTGCAGTACCACTAACTCAGTGACCAAATAGGCCACGCACGTGGTAGTGGGCCCCCCTGTTCAGTAGTTCAGCCTACATGAGGCGTTCGACTCACAAGGACGGGCCATCACAGCGCTTGCGATGGGAGCAACTCTAAAATGGCATAGAAGCACATGCGCCCCATCTTTTTTATTGGTAGGGTCACGTGTGTAGTGACACATGTGCTGGAAGGGTGTGGTGTGGGTATATACCAGCCATGAGGGAGTGTTTGTGTGTCATTCTGACAACTAGATCTGGTAGTAAGAAATCACTACAATGGAAATCTGGGCCATGTAGCATTGTTGTGTTTTCCTGAAAGCGTAAGTGGAGTGGGCTAGACTGACGTATGCCAGTGCTGCACAAGGCTGTGAACAATGACTCCGGAGCTATGGGCATGGTTCTGTCGTGAGCTATATTACAAATCAACTGATTTGGGTGTCCGTGTTGTAGTGCTTCCGTCACCCGGGTCTTAAACTCAAATGTGTCATTATGTCTGTATAGTCCCACAACATGGCAACATGGAAGGTAAGGGGTATCACTGACCTTATATTCATCCATAGTTGCACACATAAAAGATGGAGGACATGACGCATTTCTGCAAATATGAATGTTTGTTGTACATTTAGTGGTGTTGTAGTTGTATTAATACAGGGTTGTGAAAGCTTTAGGTTGCAGTTTTTGGCACATGAAGGGCAGTTAATATATATACGTATGTGGTCATTCAGGTATACTGTCAAACTTGGTGCTGTTAATCAGTGTTCGAGGCGCGTCCACATCCTGTTATTGTAGAGCAATGATGTAATCTATGCTTGCCTGAAAATGTACTGTAAATACGGTGCTCATGTAAATTGATGATATAGTTTTGGGTCAACTTCGCGCTATATAAATATGCAAAAAAAATTTTTTTTTTTAAAAGAAATAGCGCACACTTATAAATTGACTATACACTTTCTTTGCTTTATTGTAATGATCCACTTTATATGCTCGTATTTGTAGAATGAGCGAGAGAAAGTTATATAATCAAAGTTTTTGTTACTGGCAGAGGTAAGATGGTTGCATACGCTGTTCACAGCACAATATAATGTGGTAGGGCGCAGTACCAGCATTTTAAAAACATAATAAGTACACAGACACAGAGAGACATTTGAAGTGGGTACAGGCATGTGTGCTCGACTCCATTTTATTACGTTGCTGTTGGAAACAAGTAGAATAGTAATCATGATATCATGCACAAATATTCAATCATAAACGGTTTATGACTTCTGCTGTACAAAGGTAGGAGCACTATGTGTGAAACAATACACAGAAGATTCTATTGTAAAGGATTCATGAGTTGTGGTGCACTAAGGTAGGGTCGGTTTTGTGGAGCCTGCGATGATGCGTGGTTCAGACAGAGCGCACTGGTAAGAATGTCTTTTGGCTACTGAATTTTGCCTTAATAAGGCCACGTTATGATCATTTATGGTGGACTGAGTTATTGGTACGTCTGGTGCTCAGCGTGTGCTCACCCCGCGATGATTCATGGTTCGAGCGGTCTGTACTCAAAGCATTGACTGTTGCATACTGGACTGCATGAACTTTGAGGGGAAAAAATGGTTATCAATTGCTCTGCAAACTAGCAGCCTGATTCATCATTGGGGGGTTTTGCGAGTCGGAAATAGCGATTCATAAGGAATCGCTATTCCAGACTCGCAAAACGGGATTCATGTAGGAATCGCAAAAAGAATTGCGATTCCTACACATTCCTTATTTGCGATTAGCAAATTGCTAATCGCAAATAAGGAATAACTCCCCATTCATTCCTATGGGCCTTGTGGCCCATAGGAATGAATGGGGAGTATTCCGTATTTGCGAATAGCAATTTGCTAATCGCAAATAAGATAGCGATTTTAAGGGTGCCAGGGGTGTCCAAAGGACACCCTGCAGCACCCCTTAAATGCAAATAGAAACCACCGGTGTTGCGCCCACACATGTCCAAAGGACATGTGTGTGTGCAACATGCAACTTAGAAAAATGCTTTTAAAAGCATTTTTCTAAGTTTTCGCTATTTACCACGAGGTTTGACCTCGCGGTAAATAGCGGCCGAAATTGTGAATTCGCAATTTTTAAATGGATGATGAATTGCATTTAGGAATCTCAAATAGAGATTCCTTAAATGTAATTCCTCGCAAAATAGCAAAATCGCTATTACCGATTTTTGCATTTGGGATGATGAATCCCAAATGCAAAAATAGCGCTCGCAAAGGGCCAGATTCTCAGAATCTGGCCCTTTGCGAGCCGATTTCGGCTTGATGAATCAGGCTATAGGTCTACTGATTGCTCACCATAACAAATTAAACTATTGCATTTCATGCAGTGCCTTCTAACTTTCTCAAAATGGGTAGGTATGACTGGTGGTGATGTTAAAGGTGATGCCCCAGAGGTACTTGGTTTTGACGGTAGTGAGGTACATTTTGGCGCAGTGTTCTACATTCTTTGTGAGCATAGTTCACAGGAATCAGGGATTAAAGGTGCTTGCGCATACTAGCAGTGCCACAGGAGTATTTTTTGTCTCTGCCTTAAATAAATCAAGGCTGAATTCCTTACTGTCTGTAGTGTAGATCCAAATCTGAATTCAAGTTGTAAACCCTGCCGTCTGCAGTGCAGATCTTAGGCTGGACTGCATTTGTTTGTAGTGGGTTTTAGTCCCATCTACTTTATTTTGCAATGTTTTTGCGATGGGTTCAAGTCCCATTTGCTTGCAGTGGGTTTCAGTCCTACTTGCGCAATTTCTATGTATATGCGATGGGTCACAGTCCCATTTGTTTTGTAGTGGGTCCTAGTCCCATCTACTTTGTTTAAATGTTTTTGCTATGGGGTTCAAGTCCCATTTTAATGTAGCGGGTTTTAGTCCCACCTGGCACTATGTCAGTTGTCCACACGGACCTCGTTTTTTTGTTTTGTGCCCTATTGGGTGTGCGTATTTTTGTCTCCTTCATAGGAGCTATGCTAGGGTTATAGTCCTATAGCAGTATTGTGTTTTTATTCACATTTGCTTATTTACCTGTCACTTTTAAGAGTCTTGGTTTTAAAAGTTTTACATCCACATATTTAGCTTCTAATTTCTCTATTTATGTGCTTTTATGCTTTGTATGCTAAATATGTTCAGATTTAAATTTGTTAAGATTTGATCTATTTTTATTGCAACTTTTTGCACCGTTATCTCTTGCATTACGTAATTGTATTTTGCTTAGAGGCAATAGTGTTTAGATGAGGTTTCACCTCTACTCTTCCTCATCTTCCTTGTTCTTGAAATAAAGGTTTCTTTTGCTCTGTCTCTTTTCTTATGGCTTTCTATTGTTTCCTTCCTTTTAAAGTTCTGTAAGAAGTGAGGATGGTTTATATGGTGTAAGAGGGGTGGATTGTTTATACGTTTTTTTCCATTCTTCTCTCTTGTTCTCTTTTAGGGGTGTTTCCTCTTTACTGTTCTTTTTTCCTCTTTTGCTCAATTTACTTGCTTCATTTTCTCCTGTTCTCCATTGCTGTTTTTAGCTTTTTGTTTTCTGATTAAGGAGAGAGGATAATGTAGTATCTTGGTATTCTCTATGCTTTCCCTCTCTACCTCTATTGGAATGTTCATGTGATGCATCTATCAGAATGTTGGTGATCTGCCTGACAGATTACAGTTGGCTGGGCTGAGCACCATGTTGGATGCTCCTGGTGGGGTCTCTCTATACATCTTGGAATAAAGCATCTCTAAACTACATCATCATTTGTGGACATTTCATCATTACACAGATCCTGTCAGTTTTAAGCCAATAGGCAACCATCGCCAATGTGTTAATGGTATCCTGGATTGTTTCGAATTTTTGGGAAATTTTGTTTGCTAAAATTGTGACTTTTCTTTAGTCAATGAGTGGGTAAATGATGGCCCGGATGTTGCGCAAACCCCCCATGTGTTCCGACAAGCCTAATACGAATCAAGAGCATATATGCTGTCTCATCAATGCTGAATCTTTAGTCAAAAATTAATTAGAATTTGTAGAATTCCTAGATAACTATCAGCCTACAATAGTAAGTAGATTTAATTGCCTGATTAATAAAATCCACTACAATATATATATATATATATATATATATATATATATTACCTACTGGCGTTCGCCAGTAGGTATATATAGTTAGGATAAATTCCCTATGGGACTTTTGAAAATTCTATGTCTAATAACTTTGGCGTTTGTGGATGGAATCGGCTGAAATTTTCAGGAAAATGGCACATTTTGTTTCTGAGCAGCTCCTGAAAATTTGGTGGGGTTTCGTCAAGGGGGGGCTGAGAAAAAAGGGGGGTCCCAAAACGCGTTTTTTGCATTGAGTTTTCCATAGGGCGGTTGGACTCACTTTTAGCTCGAACGGCTGAATGGATTTGCACGAAACTTGGCAAAATTGTAGGGACTGTTAGCCCGATGTGCCTTTGCTAGGTCTCAATATATGTGCTCCAGTAGTTTTTGAGAAATTAACGTTTAAATCAAGATATATATCTGTAACAGCGCTCTGGGCAGCGATCCGGTCCGCTTACTTTTCGCTTATCGGAACTTTGCGCGCAGAAAGCTGATTGGCTCTCCGGTGTCTGTCAACATTCTAAACAGTCCGGAGCGGCCGCCATCTTGTCTCTCGGTAGGATCGAGAGAGAAGAAGAGGTGAAAAACGAAGGGTGAATTTAATGAAAGGGGGCAAGGTATCCCCCTCTTGACCCCCTAGGAATGTTGTTGGGGTTATTAAAGGGACCCGTGGGGAAAAGAAAAAAAAAATTATTTTTCACGGTAGAAGCGCTTCACGGGCCGCGAACTGGGCCGCACACTGGTAGCGAAACGGGAATTCGCCATTTTGTGCTTCGTAAATTAAATTACTAGTTATAAGTGGGTACGGGAGACGTATCCTAATCCCCTATGTTTCCTGAGGGTGGGTGAGGAGGCTGATATATGTTGATACATCTCTTCCAGCGGCTGTGCGTGAGCTTTTTTTTTTTTTTTGCTGCGTGACAGTCCGGAGCGGCCGCCATCTTGTCTCTCGGTAGGATCGAGAGAGAAGAAAAGGTGAAAAACTAAGGGGGAATTTAATGAAAGGGGGCAAGGTATCCCCCTCTTGACCCCCTAGGAATGTTGTTGGGGTTATTAAAGGGTCCCGTGGGGAAAATAAAAAAAAAATGATTTTTCACGGTAGAAGCGCTTCACGGGCCGCGAACTGGGCCGCAAACTGGTAGCGAAACGGGAATTCGCCATTTTGTGCTTCGTTAATTAAAGTACTAGGTATAAGGGGGTGCGGGAGACATATCCTAATCCCCTATGTTTCCTGAGGGTGGCTGAGGAGGCTGATATATGTTGATATATCTCTTCCAGCGGCTGCGCCATCTTGCCTTTTTTCGAATGCCACAATTTTGTCGTGCACGGCAGCCATTTTAGATGCCAGGCTGGTCCCAGGCTATCACCTACCCCTGCGGATGTAGTTTATGGCCCCAGCTGTAGAGAATTCAGACATGCCAATCCTCCTGATTCAGGCGTGTGAGTACTGATTTCAGTGCTAGTCTCCCGCCTCCCGATTTCTGCAAGCAAAAACCCGGGGGCATATTACTAACAACTAGCGATAATTTTTGTCTATAACTTGTTTAGAGACAAAAATTATCGCCGCACATCGGCGATTTTTATCGCAGATAAACCTTGCTATTATCGCAGAAAAGTCAGCGATATTCATGTATTATCGACCTAATGCTCTTAGCCATGTTATCCACCTCCCATTGGATAACATGGCTAAAACCTGCTCAGGGCAGGTGTTAGCTTTTGGAGATATTCGCGCTTAGTGCGAATATCTCCAAAAGTTGGTAATAGAAGGTAGCGATGTTAGGGACTGTTTCCAGTCGCTAACATCTTGGCACGCCACTTTGCATGTCATTAGTGATAAGTATCACTGACATGCAAAGCCGGGCCCAAGATGGTCGCTATCTCCTTTTAGGTGTCACTAACTGGTGTTAGCGACAGCTTGATAATAGGGAAATAATTTTATCTCCGCTTTCATGGTTTTTAAAGCCAAAAAAGCGGAGATAAACCCCCTTGCTAATATGCCCCACGATTCCTTGGGGGTTTCAGCTGATAGGGCTTGGTATTGTGTTACATGGTAATTTTTCCATGAAACGTCAGAGGGTCGATGTAGGGGTTCTAGAAGAGGTGATAAACCATTTAAGCCTCATGAACAAGCGCATGGTCTTTTAAAGATTTCTGAAGTACTCGGGGAGGCGGTGTGTGTGTGCCCTCTTTCAGGAGCGGGCGGGGGGGCACTGCCAGCAACTTGCCAGGTCAGGTAGTGTTCAACACGTGCATCACCCTTTCTCTGCTTGCTATTGCGCTCCATGCTTCGGAAAGGTAAGAAAAAGAACGTGCATTTGAGTTTGAAATGTCCGATCCTGCAGCAGCACACTTCCAAAGCCCACACATGACAATAACCCGATTCAAGGCCCCATTCACCCGTTTTTCAAAAAATAGATAACACTCCAACAAAGTAAGGTTATAAAACTTTATTAACTTTTAACGATAATGAACAGAACAAAAACTAAAAACATTTAAACATTTATTAACACAAAAAGCAACAATGGTTAGAAGCTGTCTTTTGTGCGAATAGTCCCAAGGCAGCACAACGTGCAGAGTTCTGGACGGCACCCAGGTGATGTCGCCTGGGTGCCGCACTGGTTTAGGGATCCTACAATGCTGCTCCGAAAATTGGCGTGGGGCGTCCCGGGTGGGGCGGGGGGAGGCCTCGTCAGTAGCGGTCTGTTGTGCGAATAGTCCCAAGGCAGCACAACGTGCAGAGTTCTGGACGGCACCCAGGTGATGTCGCCTGGGTGCCGCACTGGTTTAGGGATCCTACAATGCAGCACAGAAAAACAGCGTGGGGCGTCCCGGGTGGTGCGGGGGGAGGCCTCGTCAGTAGCGGTCTGTGTCCAGTGTCACATGGCTGACACAACATGTACGACAGGCACCCAGGTGATGTCCAGTAAACTGCCGCACTGGTTTTGGTATCCTACAATGCTGCTCCAAAAATTGGCGTGCGGCGGCCCGGGGGGGGGGGGGGGAGGCGGCGTGAACGGGCCTCCCCAGGTGGCGGCCATTCAGCTGTTTACCGCCCGCTCTTGCGACTACAGCGTCTCGCTCACCATGTAGTTGAGTTGTTCCCACTCTTGCGGTGCAGCGATAGGCGGCTGCCACATGACTCTTAAAATGGCGGACGGCTCTTCGGTTTTGGGCCTGGTCCACTGAAATGGCCCTGGGACACCTTGGAAGTCGGATGCTTGCCTGCTAGGGCTTGGGCTCCATTCTCGAAAAGCGTCCCCTCAGCCGTGAAGATTGTATAAAAGTCTTGGGGGCTCCCAACTCCCGCAGGCTTTCGGTGGGGAGCGGCTGCCATGATCGCTCGCGGAATGACCACGACGGAGCCACGAGATGGTGGTGCTCTCATGCTGACGCCAGCTTCAATCTGAATGATCCAGAAACAAGGTGGGGCTTTCATCGTTTGGGAAAAAAAAATGTTCTAAACCAATGAAAAGTGTTATTTTTAGGTCATATGACCAAGCCTTCCATCTTTAGGAAACCAAAAGTAAAATGAACCAATGAAAAGTTTTATAAACAAGTCACATGACCTGTTATGCGACATAGGGCTACAAAAAGCGTAGAAAATCCGTTGGCACGTGAGGCGGCGTCAGTAGCGGACCGATGTGCGAATAGGCCGAAGGCAGCACAACGCGCCGAGATCCGGATGGCACCGAGGTGGTGTCCAGCAAATTGCCGCACTGGTGTGGCCATCCTACAATGCTGCGCCGAAAGACGGCGTGTCCAGCTGAATTGCGGTCACTGTTGCGGTACAGTGACTCGAACGCGCCGAGATCCGGATGGCGCCGAGGTGGTGTCCAGCAAATTGCCGTACTGGTGTGGCCATCCTACAATGCTGCGCCGAAAGACGGCGTGTTCAGCTGAGTTCCGGTCACTCTTCCGGCACAGTGACTCGAACGCGCTGAGATCCGGATGGCACCGAGGTGGTGTCCAGCAAGTGGCTGCACTGGTGTGGCCATCCTACAATGCTGCGCCGGAAGTCGGCGTGGGGTGCCCCGTTGGCTTATGAGGTGATGTCAGTAGTGGACTGATGTGTGAATAGGTCGGAACCAGCACAAGGCGCCAAGATCCGAATGGCAAGTCCTGGATGTTGAGTGCCTCAGTTGAGATTTCTGAGCAGTGCTTGTAGAACTGTCTGAAGCTTATTTGCACCTGCTGCAGCTTCACTAGGTCCGGCGGAACTTGTTGCCTTTTCCTTTCTGCTTCTTTTCCTACAATGCGTTTCTTCTGAAGACACGACCAGGTCCCTGAATGTGTGCAGGGGGACGCTATTGAATGAATGAACGCGCCGAGATCTGGATGGCACCGAGGTGGTGTCCATCAAATTGCCGCACTGGTGTGTCCATCCTACAATGCTGCGCCGAAAGTCGGCGTGGGGTGCCCCGTTGGTTTATGAGGTGATGTCAGTAGCGGACCGATGTGTGAATAGGTCGGAACCAGCACAAGGCGCCCTGCACTGTTGAGCCTTTTTCAATGTCTGTTTTTTGTTCTTTCCCTTCCATCAAAAACAAAACAAAAATACAAGGCGCCAAGATCCGAATGGCAAGTCCTGGATGTTGAGTGCCTCAGTTGAGAGTTCTGAGCAGTGCTTGTAAGACTGTCTGAAGCTTATTTGCACCTGCTGCAGCTTCACTAGGTCCGGCGGAACTTTTTTCCTTTTCCTTTCTGCTTCTTTTCCTACAATGCGTTTCATCTGAAGACACGACCAGGTCCCTGAATGTGTGCAGGGGGACGCTATTGATTGAATGAAAATGGCGGCTTGACACAAAGCTGACTCAAGCGTTACTGTTGGTGCTATACAGACAAAAATTGGTTTTCAGTTTGTACATTCTTCAGGTTTTTTTTTCCATCCAAGTCTGATTGAGAGTTTGTAGAAAAATGGCTTCAGATTTTCCACATACTACTCTTCAACATTCTTCCTAAATGTAACAATGTGAAACTCACTAGGAGAACGGCTGTTTCTGTTTCCTTTCAAAATGCTGCCACCAATATTTTCTGAATGGAAGACATCATCTTGTAACATAAAGGGCCGAAAGGGGTTCTGGTCTGGCCGATGGTTGGTGGAGACATTTTGACTATATCTTGGACCTGCCCGGCCTCGCCCAAAATGGCGCCGGTATAAATGGGACTCGTAACTCTTTGCCCGCAAATGTATATCTAGAAAATGTTATTGTAAGTGGCCCTGTCGTATTTTAATTACAAAATGTACGTCCACCGATACCGCAACTGTTAGACACCTTTGTTCTTGTCACCTAATGGCCCGCTCGTTACGTTCTTCTACAGTGTAAATGTCTCCTCATCATATACGATTTGAGTTTGCTCCGTGGCCGGCCCACGTGGTTATAGGCCCGTATTTGTATACTGACATTTTCACAATAAAGGTTTTTAAAACAAAACACGGTAGTAGTATTTTCATTTGTAAAGTTTTTACTTTTAGTGACTGTTTTCGAATCAGTAAAAGGCAAGTGAAATAAAGCAGTCCAATTACATGACGGATAAAAGGTATAATATGTAGGAACGCAGTAAAGATAAATGGTCAAGGGCAGTTGTGTTTTTCATGTCTGCAACATAAAGTGATCGATAAGAATCTGATAATCAGGCGCATCGGCGACTAAGACAGCAGGCCGAATCTCTTTTACTCAACGGCTCCGTCATGGAAGGAAGAAACGCCCTTTTTCTCGAAAAAGGAATATATTTTACTTGCCAGACAGTTGTAAATTTTCCGGGAAAGTACATTAGCCTGGAATATTATAACATATGTTTGAAAAAAAAATATTGTTCGAAAATAATAAAAAGCGTAATTTTTAGGTCATATGACCAAGCTTTTCATCATTAAATTAACAAAAGTAAAATGAACCAATGAAAAGTTTTATTAACAAGTCACATGACCTGTTATGCTTACGTTACGCGCTGCGCGCCGCGCCTCGGATCACTTCCGGGTGCGCTAACGCGGCGTGTCATAAAACGCATTACGCGACAACGTAGGTCAAGAATATAGTCTAAATGTCTCCACCAACCAGCGTTCAGAACACAACCCCTTTCAGCAGTCCAAAAAGTTCTGTTAAATGACAACAGAGGGGACAGGCAACAAGAACCATCAGTCAAAGAGGGGAGGGCAAGTTCTTCTCTTCCGGGTCATGTTGGGGCGCTACCGGAACTGATCGAATTGGTAGTCTACAGTGTTTCTGGATGTTTCAGACTAAAGCTGGCGTCAGCATGAGACCACTACCATCTCGTAGCTCCGTCGTGGCCATTCCACGAGCAATCATGGCAGCCGCTCCCCACCAGAAGCCTGCGGGAGTCGGAGGCCCCCATGACTTTTGTAGAATCTTCACGGCTGAGGGGACGCTTTTCGAGAATGGGATCCAAGCCCTAGCAGACAAGCGTCCGAGTTCCAAGGTGTCCCAGGGCCATTTTAGTGGACCAGGCCCAAAACCGAAGAGCCGGCCGCCATTTTGAGAGTCCTGTGGCAGCCGCCTATCGCTGCACCGCTAGAGCGGGCGCATCTCAACTACATGGTGAGCGAGACGCTGTAGTCGCAAGAGCGGGCGGAAAACAGCTGAATGGCGGAAGAGGCACAGTGTAGCAAAAGCGGGCGGAATGGCAACTAAAACGATAAAGGGGCGCCTCACTACAGCTTGTCTTCAGGTCAAACGGATTGTGGGACAAGGTCCAGAATTGAAGAGTCATCAAAAGGCAAAAAGTACCGCCGGACCCCGGGAGCCGGCCGCCTATGTCGGGGGCGATCTCAGGCTACACCAGTGCTATAAGACTTGGGGAGGGTGTCGGAGCCAAGCGTCTTCTCCGAGTCCATGGCCATCACAGCGCCCCTCAGGGGCCTCCGTCAAGCTGTTTAGGAAGGTAACATATCATATTGTTTTCTAATGCAGTCAGGTCCACAAACGACACTCACTTACTTTGAGAATAGTGAAGCTGCAGTAGGAGGAAATAAGCTTCAGACAGTGTTACAAGCGCTGCTCAGAACTCTTAACTATGGCACCCAACATCCAGAACTTATGCTATTTGAGAATGGTAGTGACATCGAAGCATCTCG
The DNA here is from genome assembly GCF_964263255.1 of Lissotriton vulgaris. Classification (NCBI taxonomy): domain Eukaryota; kingdom Metazoa; phylum Chordata; class Amphibia; order Caudata; family Salamandridae; genus Lissotriton; species Lissotriton vulgaris. The sequence goes on along the minus strand of NC_141694.1, from coordinate 1,178,688,842 downwards.
GGGACCAAAACCATTAACGTACTTTCACGTATGAAAATCTTACTTGGGGAGGGGGCAGGAGCGAAGCGCCCCCTCCCAGTCAGCGCCACCACACCGTATGTTGAAAATCTGAAGCCATCGTTCTACAAAGTCAACCAAACTTGGATTGAAAAATCTAGAAAAATGTACAAACTGAAAACCAGTTTTGGTCTGCATAGCATCAGTAACAACGCTTGAGTCAGCTTTGTGTCAAGCCGCCATTTTGATTCAACAAAGCACAGGCATTGAAAAAGGCTGAAATTCAGAACTCTAAACTATGGCACCCAACATCCAGGAGCTTGCTATCCGGATCTTGGAGCCTTGTGCTGTTTTCGATCTATTCACACATCGGTCCACTACTGACATCATCTTATAAACCAACGTTATGTAAATAGTTTTTTAATAAAATGTTTTACCCTATTTCTTTGCTGGTGTGTTGTCTATATTTTTAATATTTGCATAGGGTTTGTCATTATTTTGTGCGGGATGGGTGATGGAGCCGAGCTGTCTTGCAGCCCTCATGGTGTGGAGCTCAGTTCATCTCACTATTTTCGTATTTCTCAAGAAGGGTTGTTCCTAATATTTCTATTTTAGCGAGGTCAAAAAGAGATCCAATTAGTGGCCTACTGATTTTGCTCGATTACTTTTATTTTTTTACACGATTTTTCACTATCTGCAAAGACTAAACAGAGTATTGCGACTTTGTGCTTGTTTGTAAATAGAGAATGATCCAAAGAGAACCAATTCTAAAACAGTAAATGCTTGGACAACAATCAATCAAATGGAGAGACAAGGAGGTACGACGGATTACAACGGGGGTAAAGGCCTGCGTTAACTACCCTTCTGTATCTGCAAAGAGAGAGTACTAACAAAGGCAAAAGAGGGGAGGGGGGGGGCAGCGTTCAAAGCACATCAGCGTGCATAAATACGAAAATGTTTTTATCTATCACGTACTTGACATTTTAAAGCTTTTCATATTTGCTATTAAAAAACCAATGAAATTCACAGAAAAAACCATAGGTTATAGTGGATATATAGTTAGGAATTTGCATTTACAAAACCTTGAAAATTCAATGAAAAAACCATAGGTTATAGGCCATATATAGTTAGGAATTAGCATTTACAAAACCTTATTTTACTCGCATAAAACCATTGAAATTCCATATATAGTTAGCTAACTATAAGCGCTAACTATATATCGCGCACCCGCAATCCACTGCTGATGATGTCACATATTACATCATTCATGACATGGTCAGTGACATCACTGATGACATCACTGATGACATCTCAAATGACATCACTGATGACAACTCAAATGATATCAATGATGACATCTCAAATGACATCACTGATGACAACTCAAATGACATCACTGATGACATCTCATTTGTCATCACTGATCACATCACTCATGTGATAATACAATGAACCTCTTCAGACTCTAATATAACCTTACATACACTCAGTATAAACAGACACTCACAGACTGTCACTCATCCATGGACTTACTCACACACCTAGTCAGTCATGCAAAGAATCAATCACACCTCCATTTCCTCAACTATACAGTTATACACATCTTACTTATTCAAACATATAATAACACATATTTACTCTCTTATATAATCCCTGATACAAGCTCACAGTGATCGATACAGCCACTCACACATTCACTGGCTCTTATGTTCAGTTATTTATATATCTCAACTCTCACATGTATTGTGTTTTACATACGTACTTACTTGCACATGTAGCAATGAGAAATCCATTCACTCACCAACACACCCATGCACAGTCAACCGCTCATATAGCTGTTTCCACATGCACTCTTGAACTCATACTCCTAGTGAATCAACTGCTTACACATCTATGCACAGAGTCACGCACCTCCCAGCCACCCACACACACACTCAGCCTCCCATTCAAATATTTGGGCAACCAATCAATAACCCATATGGCTACTCTTATAGCTACTGATCAACACAAGCAGCAGTTTACACAACAACAAACATACTGATGCACGAATTAAGACAGTTTAGTCACTAACCCATGCACTCAGTGAGACACATTTAATCACTCACTCATACAGTCAGTCATGCACCTACTAAATTCTTCATCCAGACACTTATACATCCACTCATTCTTCAATATGTGAAACATATTTTAACTTTACAGAAACATACAGTCACTGGATGTTGTAATCAGTGATGTCATCAGTGATGTCACTGACCATGTCATGAATGATGTAATATGTGACATCATCAGCAGTGGATTGCGGGTGCGCGATATATAGTTAGCGCTTATAGTTAGCTAACTATATATGGAATTTCAATGGTTTTATGCGAGTAAAATAAGGTTTTGTAAATGCTAATTCCTAACTATATATGGCCTATAACCTATGGTTTTTTCATTGAATATATATATATATATATACAATATTTACATCACTTCTCAAAACAATTCATTAGTCACAAGCAAAATTAAACAAAGACAAATAAAGTGCTTGGCTGTAGCCATATCTCGCCTGGAAAAGGAGAAATTTACAAATCCATCAAGTCTGTAAGGATCTGCTTCTAAAACATTAGCAATCATTGTTCGGGATTTAGTGCAAAATAATGGTAAAGTGCTTCAATAGTTACAATCCACTCTATACCATTAAGTGCAAAGGGCCTAGAATCAACTTAATAAGGACACTGTTAGCTACAAATTCAAAATCTCATGGGTTAGAACAAGATAGCACTAAGGTGCTTACATTTTCCAACCATTCAGGACATTAAAACCAAAAGTAAGCTCCAAAAAACACTGAGAATCAAAATAAAACACAATTGCTTAAAATGTATTTAATCATTCTAGTTGCTCATAGAAAGGGCATGTTAACTTGTCACACATTGGTCTAAAAGAAGAGATGAGGGAAGCAGTTGTAGCCCTTAAAAACTAAAATGACTCTTAAATGAAACTCTGTCATCAAATAAAAAGACTAGACTTGACTGACTCTATGGGCATTTCCTGTACATTACAGACATGGGCTCCTGAACCGTTTTTCCCTATTGACATTATTTTAGTTTTCATAATACTCAACTCTATATGATTTGTTGTTACAAAGGATTCGATTAACTGCTGTAGGCCTATTGGCCTGTGTCTGAGTAATATGGTATCATCGGTGGATCGTAAGTACTTTATATTACAACCTGTGAAATTAGGAGAATGTTTATTTAAATTGTGCAGGTGGAGAGGTAGTTCCACCGTGAAGAGGTTGAATAGGTACGGTGCAAGCACACCACCTGCTGCAGGATACCAAATGTGTTAAATAATCAGGTCAAGTTGGTATAGTTTCCCAGCTGCACCTGAACCATGTGTTCGTTCATAGAAGGTTAATTAGATCAAGGGGTTTATGCAGAACTCCCAAGCTGCTAGCTTTGACCATAGCAGGTTATGAGGAAAAGCATCAAAACCTGCTTTTAAATCAACAAAGCAGATGTATAATTTTTGCCTTCTATATATTTCTTTTTTGGCCATTAAAGTAAGAGACAGTACGTTTGTAGTTGTTACTGGTCTTTTCGAAATCCCCATTGGTTAAGTGTTCCTGTTTTTAAAACTTCACTCAGGATCCTCTCTTTGATGTTATATGATTTAAAATTCACCAAAATCTTCCTTGGGTTCTTTCTTTCTTTGGATTTCCCAAAGGGGTCACGGTGAACCCGTTGAATGTCATTTTCCAGGTCTGAGGATTTACACCACGGAAAATATTCCTCTAGTAGCGAAATAATGAATTTCTTAATGTCTGACCCTTCTTGCCCTTCTGGCACATTAAGAAATCTCAGGTTTGATCTCCTAGACTGATTCTCCAAGGCCTCGAGCTTTTCCTCCATACTTTTGTCCTTTGCTTTTAAATCTCTTATGTTTTTTTCTGATGCTTCCACCCTCCTTGTCAGGCCCACAACTACAGCTTCTACTGTAGAGACTCTCTCATTTAACGCCAATAACTTTGAATCCAAAGATTCAAACCTATCGTGAAGTTTGATTTGGTAATCTTCTGATATCTTAAATCTAGATGTCATCTCTGTAAACATTTTTTCCATAAGGATCTCCATATTACTGCTAGACTCACAATGATTTTTAGCGGGATTATCAGCTTTATCAGCGTTGGAGTTAGTGTTAAATATATCTGAGGTAGAAGCGTCAGGGGGTACAGCGTCTGGGGGTACAGACTCTTTAGCGATCTCTAGCTCTGGAACGGGAGACATAGTGGAACAACTAGGGGTAGGATCAGTTCCAAAGAGGCCTTGAGGTGTGTTTATTGTCTGACTCAGAGATTGAATGGAGGTCTGGGCCTGGGATTGAGCTATCGTCTGTGAATCCTCGAGTTCTTGGTTCTCTATCTCCCTCATTGAGAGTTCAGTCAAGAAGTTGTCCGGGTCGCTTAAATCCCCCGTTAGTGACTGGGGTAACAATGGTAACACTGGTGAAGCGTACTCTTCCATTGCGGGTATAGAGTGTGCTCTGTCTTGGAGTCTGTCCTGTACTTTAAAGTAAGTCCTCAAAGAGGGTGTAATTTTTATTACAGATTTTTTCTTCCTCTTATCAACTAGTTCCTGCCTACCTTCCAAGGCTCCTTTCTTATTTGCTGGTATCCCTTTATCTGATTTAGGGGTTTTACGCGAAACTCTCTTTGTGATTCGCAGGATTACTGTTTGTTTAATAGCAGGAGGAGCTGATTTTTTAAGAAAAAGCCTATTCCTTAGGCAGTAGGAAGATTTTTCCTGCTGGAACAAATCCAGGTGAGGCTCAGTTTTAGCGTCCAATTCAAGATTGTCCACTACGGTATCAATTTTATCTGCACCTAAATCACTGCAGTAAGGAAAAACTCTTGTTTGATTTAGTGGTTCTGGGATTAGTGGGGGTGTAGTGGCGCAAACTGTGCTTTCTTCCTGGCCCTCCACTTTTACTCTGGCCAAACTCCCTAAAGTAATATATTGTAAGTATAATTGGGAATGTTGAGAATGTTGAAACAATATACTGCTCTCATTAGATCCTAGCGGGAGAATCAGCTGGGGTAAATAGTCTGGACTGGTAAATTTGTATGATTTCCCCAAAACAGGCTTGTTGAATGCAGAGTCAAATATAGAACAAGAACTTTTCTCAGAGCCTGAATACTTCGTTGAGAAAAATGCCCAGTTTCTCAGAACTTCTATCCCCCCCGCCTTACCCCCGGCACCGAACGAAAATTGGCTCACTGCCTTTCTGCAGGTCCGCCTTGCACGCAGGGCAACCTCCCACTTTCCAGTAACTGAGCTCGCGAAGGTCTGTGAGTCGAGCCCCGAGCTATCGATTGAAGGGAGCCGTTTGCCGGTGCCGGTGCAGGCGCCCTCTGTCCCACCAGCGGCTGGAGAGGAAACTCGAGCGGTGGCGCCAAGCGGAGTCAGCATCCGTCCAGAAGGATCACACAGAGCTAAATACGGCAGGTAGGAAAAAAGAAACGGGGGACACTTCTTTTACTCGCCAATGGAGAGGCGGGAAGAGACAGTCACTCCAAACTAAACCGCTGACACTGTCCCTTTAGAAAGGTAGCAAGCAAGCAATATCCAGGATTCCCGACTTAGTCCATCATGACTTGACCGAACAAAAGAAAAATAAATCCTATTCCACGGGACTCACGAGCATCCTCACCAGGCAGAGCCGCATATGGAGCTCAGGCACGGAGCTCCCGACCGGTCTCAGCAGCCGGCCGCCATCTTTCCCCCCCACTTAACAGAGATGACTGGTCTTTTAGGATCCGATCCGACATTGCGAAGGTGACTCAAGACAGGCAATGGGAATTGGGTCAAAAAATGCCCGAGTTAAAATCACTTGGAGCTACAGTCCAAATGAAGTTTCCGGCTTCACTCAGGATTATGTGGAGGAACAAGATGTATAATATTAAAGATCCTCTAGAAGTTGACAACTTGTTAGTACAGATGCGGGATCAGATTCAAATTCAATCTCATTCTCACTCCTAGATTAAACGTCAAACACATTTGATATGGCGACTACTCTTATAATGACCTTATAATGATCCTATGAAAGCTAGAATTAAGACTTACTTATAACATTTATAACACTTATAACACCAGCATCCTTATTTATTCTTTTTCTTTTACAGGCACGGAGCTCATAGAGGGCCATAATTAAGGCCCAAAGGAAAGGGAGGCTTTCCCAGGGAGGGTTTGTGTCTCCCCGTCCCTCCTTTTTTCTTTTCTTTTCTATAATTTTTGTAAACTCTCACATACACAAGTGGCTTTTAGCCATCTTAAGAGGGGAGGAAGGGGAGGGTGGGGAGCACATGAGGGTTGGGAGCAAAATAGGGAAAAAAACAAAAAAATGTCCTCATTCCAAATTAAAGGAGAAAATCAGGAACCAGATGATTAGTAAAGAGCGCCACACACTCCTCCGAGGGAGATGGAAAAAAATCTGAAGAATATAAAAATAATCAGCTGGAATGTTAACGGGTTAAGGGTCAAGAGCAGAAGAAGGAAAATCTTTGAATATTTAAAAATTGCCGATAGTGAAATATTAATTTTACAAGAAACTCATTTAATGAAATCAGAATGGGAGGAGATCATTAAAACACTTTATTGGGTTGAGGATTACGTTTCTACGGACCAACATTGTGCCACAAAAGGGGTTGTTATTCTTATAAAAAAATCCCTGAAGGCAAAAATACTATCCACCGAGACTGATCCTAAAGGGAGATGGGCCCTAGCCAAGATTACCTTCCTCAACAATACCTTTATTTTAGCCGGGTATTATGGCCCTAACATAGACGATCCGACCCCATTACAATCATTATATTCCCATTTAATATCGGTAAACTTTCCTGTGATCCTAGGTGGAGATTTTAATATAATTTTAAATCCAAATACAGATCGGATACCAAAAGGGAAATTGAACACCTTGCCCAAAATGAGAGAATGGCTGGTAATATATAAAAGAGATCTAAATCTTCTTGATGTATGGGACGAAAAGGGCTCCAAACAGGATAGATTTACGTTTAACAATAAAAAATTGAGAATACAATCAAGAATTGATTATTTCTTAATAGATCAGGCACTAGTAGAAAACACTCATAAAATGACCCGCCTTCCCGCTCATCTCTCAGATCACTCGGCTGTCCAAATGACATTAAAAGTAAATGATGTTACAACTATACCGAGATGGACTCTAGACCTTACAGTGCTCCAGGATCCCACAATAATCGATCAAATTTCACTAGAGACAGAACAGTATTTTCAAGACAATAATGGGAGCGCTTCACCGCAACTGATCTGGGATGCTTACAAAGCAGTAATTAGCGGCAAGATTTGTAGCTTGACTATACATAAATCAAGAGAGGCAAAAAAAGAGATCCAGAAAATGGAAGAAAACATAAAAATACTGGACCGCCAGATCTTAGTAGACACTTCCTCCCCGAGATGCCAAGAACTAATGAGGGAAAGGCTTAATTGGAAGGAAAAAATATCGACATTATTAGAAGGAAAAATTAGGGAAAGATGGGAATGTAGTAAACTTGCCCATTATGAGTATGGAGAAGGCTGTGGAAAGATGCTTGCGTGGAAGCTCAAAACAGACCAAATTAGAAATAAAATAAACTATATACATCCGACAGACAGCTCTCAAAATAGGTTTGAAGAGAAAGTTATAAAAGAAGAATTCTCGGCTTTTTTTACTAAACTCTACTCTGAGGATTGCAACCCAAAAATAGAAGAAATAACTAACTTCCTACTAACACAAAATATTCCAGTTTTAACCCCAGAGGAAAAAATAACTTTAAATAGTGAAATAAAATCAGAAGAAGTTGCCCAAGCTATTAAAGAGTTAAAAAGAGGAAAAGCTGCAGGGCCTGATGCCCTCCCAAACGAACTCTATCTAAAGTTAAAAGATACGCTGGTTCCCCATTTAACACTACTAGTTAACAAGATTTTTATAAACAACGCTAAAATTCCGGAGTCATGGAATGACGCCACCATCTCCATCATACTGAAACCAGGTAAAAATCAAAAGCAATGCGAATCCTACCGCCCAATATCCATTCTAAATTGCGACTACAAGATTTTTACTCAAATACTAGCAAAAAGACTAGGGAAAATAGAGGGAACATTAATAAACTTTAATCAAAAAGGCTTCATGGCAGGAAGGCATTTACAGGACCTTACGCATGAGCTGATTGCAGCCATTGATATCGCTACCGTAGAAAAGATCCCACTATCAATAATTACGATTGACGCTGCTAAAGCATTTGATAGAGTAAATTGGTCTTATCTAAGCGAAGTATTAAAGAAATTTAATCTGGGGGAAAACATCGTAAAAGCTGTAGAAAATATTTACAACTCGCCCAGAGCCAAGATATTAATTAACGGCCACCTAACAAATAATATTCTGATAGGTAGAGAGAGGTACACGCCAGGGCTGCCCCCTCTCCCCCCTACTTTTTAATTTCTATATTGAGCCGATCGCAGAACATCTTAGGAATCTCCCTTCAATCTCCCCATTTTCCTACCAAGGGTGGCACAAGAAAGTCGCGTTATATGCGGACGATCTCATGATCTTTACCTCAGACCTAGAAGAGGCTCTTAAAACAACAGAAGAGACTTTGATAAGCTTTGGGAGGATATCTGGTTATCAGATAAATCAAACAAAAACTGAAACCGTAAGTTGGAATGAAAACTTCGTATCCCCCTTTACTAAAGATAAAATAAGATATCTGGGTATTGATCCGGTAAAGGAGATTGATAAAATTACCCAAATAAATTTACATAGGGTAGAGGTTGAAGTAAAAAAGTTACTGAAAGTCTGGAAAGCTCTGCCATTAACATTCCTGGGGAAATCAAACATCATAAAAATGGCAATTCTACCAAAATTTACCTTCATTTTCAACGCTATCCCTCTCGAGTTCAATAGAGATAAGATAAAAAAGATCCAGGGAGACTTATCCAGTTTCATATGGTCATCTAAAAAACCAAGAATTGCATGGCGTAAATTAAGAAGATCTAAAGAGCAGGGAGGAATAGCAAGCCCAGATTTATTAGAATACTGCAGGGCCTTCCAATTCAAAAGTAGTAGGGTGCTGTTGGGTCCATATGTAAACTACCCACTATTCTTACGTGTTTTAACAAGCAATACCAGCCATTTTCTATACAAATTTGGGCATCCAAAGTTCTTTAAAAAAATTAAACTAAAGGTCCTGAAATCTGCCGCTAGAGTATGGTATTGTATCAGATCTACATTGGATATCCCCTTCTATAGTGATAAGGCCCCGATCTGGGATTCTCAGACCACACCAGACTGCCTTAAGGATAGCTTAGCAATATCGCTAAGATCAGCAGGAATAATGGACTGGGGTCAACTCCTGTTTCAAAACAAACTGCTTGATTGGGATATTTTGTCTCATCGTACGAACTATACTCTTTCGAAATTCAAATACTACCAATTACTGAGTTGGAGTAAGTCTCTTAAAGAAATTAGAAAAGGGAATACCACCTTGGAGATAAAGATGCAGACGGATAAACCATTTCGGAAAGAAACTTCTTTCTGGTATTGGGCCTTAATTTCGGCTGGGGAGGAAGAGTTTCGAATTCCAGAAGGTATCTGGGGAAAAGATCTGCCGACGCTGGATATAAGTAACATATGGCAAGTATCTATGAGCATTTGCTGGTCAATTGTAACTTCTGCTGCTCTTAAAAGAAACCATTTGCTCACTGTACACAGAGCCTACTGGACACCGAAAAAGTTATCCAAATTTAACGGGGCCTCAGTGAAGAACTGCCCAAAGTGCGATTTACAGCTGGCTGATGATCTACACATGTTTTGGCGTTGTCCTAGCCTGGATGCCTTTTGGAAGGAAGTGGGTACTACCTTAGAGGGAGTATTTGGAAGACAACTCTCTGTAAGTATGGACCTAGTTATTTTTGGGATATCAAGAACAAATGTAGAAAGACCTCTTACTAAAACTCAAGAAAATTTACTTTTTATCTTGATTCTTTTGGCAAGGAGGGAGATTTGTGTAAAATGGATAACTCCGGTTCCCCCTACTCATAATGAATGGTTGGCTTCAATCCTGAAAGTGTTTAATTTAGATAAAAATAAGAAGCATGCCTCTAAAAGATATAGATTCTGGGACTTGTGGGAAGAATACCATAAGAGGTGAATTAATGTGTGTGGTTTATATAATATGTGTATGCAATATGAAGCTAACATTCCTGGTTTCCCTAACACCTCCTCCGTCCACTGTCCAATGATTACGCTATCGCAACAATGATGAGAATGGCATGTAAGAGTAGCATAAATGGCTAGCTCAACCTACTACGTATAACCAAGCCTTCTCCCTATAAGTATGTGGACGTAAGGGGTTTCCTTTTCTTTTTCTAAGGGCGCCAAGAAGTTGAGAAAGGTCCCTGAAAACTCCTGACTTTTAACTGTTGCGTAATGAGGAAAAAAAAAAAAAAAGAAATCCCCATTGGTAAATAGGTATTATGTAATGCAATGCTGCCCACTCTTCTGTACTGTAGTTCCTATATTCCCAATAGGCTCTGCACATTGGAATAATATATCCTATAGATTAGACGTAGGACTGAGGTCGACTAGGTCTCTATCGAATATACTAGACTTAATTGTGTGTGCCAGCTAGCTGAGAGGTCACTAGAAACTTTCTCGAATTCACAAGAAGGGATTAGTCTCTGACAACCGCATAAACATGACAACTTTGTTTTCCCAAGATAAAACGTATCTTCAGAGTCGTGGAAACAATAGATAGATATTTCACTCAGTCAATCGTTCATGCTTCGTTTCACTAGAGGTGCAGAGAAAGTAGAAAGACGGGCGTTTTCAATAAAAGGATTTATTAGTCAGTCTCCTTTCTCAAGCATAAGAAATGAACTGCTACAATCGTAACACTGTTTGTAAAATATAATGCTTACAGAATAAATAGTAGAATAAAATAATACTGTAAGAGCATTGTATGGTTCCTAAACCGTATATAAATACATACATAAATAACAGAGGCTAAAAGTACTCAACTGGTGCTTCTAAAATACGCCTACCCTGGTGTACCTATCCTAAGCCTAGTACGAGGGAAGAAGTAAGTGAGGTGTAGCATAAATGTAGTATTCCTTTGCCAACAATCTGCCCAAGATTTCTCTAAGGGTCTAATCAGCTCCGTACCTTAGTTTAGAATGAAGAAGGTCAGGCTCAGGACTCGATTTCCCAACAACCCGCAAGTGTAGCTTGGAAACACTGGAGCTGGATTTCTCGGCAGGAGAAAAGACAGCGTTTCTCTCAGTGCGTCTGCTGGAGGGTCGGCTTCCTTCGGCACTTGCTGTAGCAGGGCGCGTCGGGCAAGTAGATAGTCGAACTGCTCCAAACCACTGTGTGTTTGCTTGGGCGAGTGTGGGAATATTTATACCTTGAAGGTGCCAACTTTGACATGCGGTTGGACATAATGTCATCAAAGAGTCTCAGTTCTTTGAAAACTCCATGAGTTCTCGGACAAATCAATATTCAAGCAAGGGAAAGTCCCCGGCTGCTGAAGCTGAGTTTTCCAAGAAATCGTTGTGGATTTTCAGAACTAGTGGAAGTAGCCCTGCCGTATTTGGACTGCATGAGCTACGCCTAAATATGGTTATGATTTAATGCCTATGTAAGGATATGGTGATTTCTACCTATATAAGGGCATGAATCAGGAAACTTACAATAGGGTCCTAAAATGATACATAACACTTCCAGTCCCTCAAGTAAGCATGATGAAAAAACCTTCGCCTCAACACATCTAAGTGCTATATACTGGTCGTTGTTGGATTGTCAAAAGGACTGTTCTTATAAATGGGGTATAGTATGATTCCTTGCCATGATTCTGGGACTGGCCTTGTTGATAAGATTTTGTTAAATAAAGGGGTTAAGATCTCTGCCCACAGGTCTGGGTTGGCTTTGAAATTGACCTTTAGGAGTCAGGGTGATCCCAATGATGACGCATGCCACCATTAGAGTGGGTGAGGGTTATAAAGGAAAATTGATTTTTTCCTGTTCCCCACTTCCTTAAGAGCGGTGCATAGGTGTGGTGTAACTTCCTGTCCCCTTTTGTAGGTACCTTAGCACCAGAAGGATAGCCTTATGTTAGTAGTACCAATAATATATCAGCATATGTGGGTCCTGGGTTAAGTGCAGTTCCTGTTGATGCACTTGTAGATGGCTGGTTCACTCCACTTTCTCTTGAAGTCATGATTGAGATGCATTGCAATAGGAACGATCTCCCTATCTGAAATAGCAAATACTAAATGGTGTTGAGGAATCATGTTTTCTGCTAATTTCTGAAGCCTGTGGGCTTATTTTGTAAGTAGAAGATGTTGTGTGGCCATTTTTGGCTGCTTTCCTTTTATATGTTTTTGTGTCCTGTAGGTACCACAGTATGTCTGTGACATCAATAGAGACAATTATAGACTGGCCCAGGACTCTTGCAAGACATTTACTTCCTTTTCTGGGTTCTTCGTTTCCAAAAACGTACAGCAGTACTGGTAAGTATTTGTTTTTTAAAGTTCAGTTCTCTGTTAAGGAGAAGGATAGGGTTGGCCTCACATCAACAAAAACATTGACCTTTTGTTGTAGATATCAACTTGTCTATGTTTTAAGCCTTGTCTACTGAGCTATTAAAAAAACGGCTGTAGTACGTATTTACCCTTCTTAAAAATACATCTGATTTGTTCCTATCACTGTATCATTGCAGTTTGTAATTCTTTCTTAATTTCTTTCACAGGGGATCTGCTTCTCACTAGGCATCTACTGTGTTGTCTTCTTTTTTTGGAGAGTTTCTTCTTTTTTTTGGGAATCATCATCAGATCAGCTGGAGGTCAGCAATGTCCTCAACAATTGAAGAAGGAGACCAACCCAACTCTTTTATTTATTGTATCAGAAGTATTTAAGATTCCTGTAGGTGAAATAAAGTGTCTCAATAAATTGTCACCTGTAAACTAGGTGACAGAGAGTTTAGTCATTGCACAAGGAAGAAGTTTTTTTGGGAACATCAGGGCTGCAAAGGTATCTGCATGCTTAGCATTGTCACCAGATTAATTCAACCTAGCAAAGCAAGCAGGAAGAAGAGGGGGCCTCTGCCACTACTCTATAACATATTTTGTAACCAGGATGTCCTGCAAGCCCAAAAGCAGGACAGTGATCCCTATTATTTTCCTATTGGACCCCACTGCCTTACTTGTGGAAAAGTGATTTTAGTGGGGCAATCACAGCCCACTACCATCTGGTAATTGCTTACAAAGCGATACCAAAGGGGCTGATGGACGGAGCGTTTGTGCAAATCAAACACTCATCCCCAGTCAACTGATATGTGTTTAATCCATCATGATTCTTTAGCTCACTCCACCACCCCAGTTCAGAGATGGCCATGTGCAAATCAGTCACACCCTGTGGCTCATGGGAATTGTCCAACCCGAACTGCCAAACCATGTCTTCCTTGGACCGGAAACAAGCATCCTCGGACCGGTTTCTGGCTAATCTGCTGTCATCAGCCAGGATAGCTTGAATCCAGTGTCAAAGTGAGCAAGGGACCCATGTCTGGGCATACCCTGCCAACTTAGGGCGAACAAATCGATACCAAAGGGCATGATGGACGGAGCGTTTGAGCAAATGCTTACAAAATGTATGTTTATGTTTTTTTCCAAGTTAAAAAGTCCTGTTTTTTCTAGGCCTGGGTGTAGTTTGCAGAGTTTTGCTAGGCTGAACTCCGCGAAGTTACAAAAATATCTTCAGTGCAAACTGTAGTTTGTGCTGGTATTCCTGCCCCTTGGGTAGAAACTTACAGTTTGCGATCGCAAGTGGGGTAAAACTCCGCTGCACATCATGAAGCAGTGTTTTCTGCACTCCGTGAGCTCCGCGGAGTGGGAAGTGCGGAGTGCAGAAAACTTTGCAAACCGTGCGAACGAAGCGAAGTTCACCGCCCAGGCCTTCTTTTTCTGTGGCTTTTTGTTAATCCCCTTTAAAACCTACACAAAATATAAAAAGTAAAACACTCTAATTTGGTTAAATTTTGTACATACTAGACCGTACCTTGAGATACCAGGACTCAAACAAAAACTAACGGACCTCACACCAGTGACATGCCACACTAGATATGGCATATGTGATGTATGCAGCATAACCAAAGTATTCCAAATGCATTGATGTAGGTTTGAAATATCCCCAGGTTCAAAAGAAACACACTAATGTTAATTCGTAAAATGTCATTTACCTGATAAAATGTCCATGTGGATTACTGTACATAGGGATGACAACACAGAAAAAAATACAGATTATGGAACACAGGAACAACAATAGATGTCAGAAAGCCATGAAGAAATTTAAAACACTCTACTTGGAGAAAAAGCACATGGTGGATGATATTTACAAACCGCATATCCCAAATACAACACAAGATACCAAGAAGTGTCTGATGCTCAGAGAACAGAAATCGATTTACAGGGTCAACAGCAACGAGAATTGCATGAGAGATGAAATTGTAATCGCGATTCGCAAAAATCTGCCTAATTCCGCAAGCTTGTGAAAAAAAAAATTTGCGAGTTCGCGAAATTTTTTTACCAGTTCGGGAACGAGAACTTGCGCATGCGGTCGCAACGGTCACGAACATGTTGTTTCCACTTAACCAGCCTGCTCGCGATGCCTCTTTCCTATTTCAGGTCGCAATGACGTGTTCGCTTTTGCAATTTCCTGTTTTGGGTCGTAATGTCGTGTTTGCGTTCGCAATTTCCTGTTTCGGGTTGCAATGACGTGTTTGCGATCGCGGCGTCACTCTACCAGCTACCAAAATCTTGCAGCGCACGCGAACAAGGAGGAAAACTCATCAGCGAACGCAGAATCATGGTAAGTCAATGCCGCGCGCGCGAGATTGTATTTTTGAAGCGCAAACAAGAAAAAAAAATCGTGAATTGCGGATTTTTGGGCAACTTCGTGCGATTCGCGGATTGCTAAATTGACAGAAATTCGCAAATTCCGAGAGCGGAACGAATTTTCCGCCCATGCTTAGCGATGACATCCCATGGAAATTATTGAATAGACTATGACTATTAATATGACCTCACACAGATTTCTGCCTGGCCAAGCATTGGGATGTATGGGGGGTTGGAAAGAAAGGTCTGACATTTGACTGACAGCATGACTCACTAATAATAATCATATAGTCACAGAGCAAGATGGGCAGGAGTATATTCACCCACCTTTGGAAGAGAAAAGTATGTACAGATCAGTAGAGTGATGTCTACTTTGGAATAGATTTCTAACATTAGTAGAAGAAATGGAAGGATGTTTAGAAGAAATTACATGACTTACACTCCTGTTTCTGTCTGTGACCCGAGTGGAGGACCCATTAGACGGATATACAAATTCCCTAATGAGCGCAGCACCCATGACGGGGAGGTTGAGCACTAAATGAATGAGAAATTGGTCCCCCACACATATCACATTAGAATATAAACAAAAGAGGGGAGGCAGGAGACAATCTTAGACCTGGGGTAGCTTTGATGAAAAGAAGTTCAAATTTTGATATAGAAACAAGAAATAATGGGAGAAAATATATAACCGGAATCAGAGTTGAGAGGATAATAAAATGTATACTCTGGATGGAAAAGCATCAGTATGACTAAATTGAAAATTTTGAAAGTTAATATTTGTGGCCTCGAATGATGAGAAAAAAAGGCAAAGAATTTCTATCGGGCTACAATTGACAGAGGCCAATATGGTCCGGGATGCCCTCCACCCCTTCCACCTCCAATCCCAATGGTAGGAGACAGACACAGTTCGAACTTTTGGGAGGCAGGGGGGCCTCGCGACCCCCACGGCCATATTTATTAAAATATGAAACAAAATGTAAAACTTTAAATTAAAAATGTTTCATTTATCATGTACAAAATTCAACTTTCATTACACTTGATGAAAACAGGTATCCAGGCTAACCTTAACAAATCTCTAATACAAAGATTTTCCTAACCGAGTCGAACGTCATGAAATAATGCATTGCATACGAATTTTGTACATCCTATCGTTAGGGGCCAACGGCAAGGTCTTAACCGGTGTCAGATCCCTATCACCAAATTTCCGCCCTCTCGTGAGAGTGGCGCATGCGCAGAGGGCTTTACCCTCGTAGCCAACTGTAACTTCCCTTGTCATGGGGGCCCCCTTTCACTCGGCACCATCTTAAGGTCGTCCGAGTTCCCATGCGGGGTATCCGTAAGAAGGACAGCGTGGACTCCCCCCTTCCCCAGCACTCTCTTCTGCCGAAGCGGATATGCGGCCCCCGGGAAATTCGTGGGAGCCGGCATATAGCCGTCTCCCCCTGGGAGGGGCCTATGGCCATCTCCCCCTGGGCGATCCCATTCATAATGGGTGCCGCCCGCCGTGGAAGGGGCCAATGGCCGCCTCCCCCGGGCGCTCCCATCGATAATGGGTGGCGCCCCCACTAGGGACCTTGAAATCACTGCTCACCGATCATGACCTTACCGCCACAGGCCAGATAGTTGACCGACTAACTGGCCCCCCCACAACTCCTATAGGTCATGTCTCCTCAATCCCACTAGCCAAGCTATTATGTCTCCTATCAATAAGTCATTCCCCTCCCTGGACAGGTGCACCCCATCGTCTGCATAACAGTGGTCCCCCCAGATGCACCCATGAGGTATGCTTTGAAGATGAGCAGAGCGAAACAATTTCTCCATTTTATTGTTGACCCTCTTTACCGAATGGTTCAACGCTGTCGTGGACCGCCCACCCCTCCATACCGTCCTAGGAATCATGTGTGACCAGACTATCGTGCACCCCGGGAGTGTCTTTGCTAACCAACTAACTGCTGAAAGTATATGTTCGATTAACGCCCATCTGCCCACCCTCACTAAGTCATTGCCCCCAATGTGCACTATGACTACTGATGGCGGTGACCTGTGTCGCCCTAACAATTCTCCCACAAAACTTTGCAGTTGATCAATACACAAGCCGCCCTTCCCATGGAAGGACACCCTGAAACCATATTCCTCAGATGTGTGGATCGCATCACCTGCCCTGAATATGTCCACGGCACGCCTCACGTATGAGTGGCCCACGACCCAGACCACTCGTCTTCCATTCCTTGTTCCTGAAGTGGTGGTTAGCTGATACTGGGCCGGTCCCAATTTCCGCCCTGTGTCACAGGCTCGTGAAACTGTAATCCAAACAAAAGACAACAAGCGTGAGTGCACTTTTGTCAGTAAATTACAACATGTGCAGCCGCACGTAACGTTTCAAGCAATCTGAAGACCAGCGCCCCAATTGTTTAACATTGTCTGCCTGCAGACCCCCGGCCGTCGCTTCTGTAGCGGCCCCTATCCTGAACGAATGAGTTCCGAAATCCCTCGGATTCAAGCCCGCAGCTGCAATCGTGGTCGCCAGCACCCGCTGGAACTGAAACTTTGTTTCCGGGGTGCCGTCAGCATGCCACAGCAAGGCCCCCCCCACGTCATCACCCTCTGTTTTAGGTAGGCCTCAACGTGCCTCACAGGACAACAGGGACTACCCGGAGTACGCTGCAACACAATGCTACTTCCCTGGGCCTCCTGGTCTGTCTTTGGCCTGGCTATCGTGATCAGCAGGGAATCCCCCCTCACTTGCGTGTGGTCCCTGAGCAGACCCCCCTCGGTATCCCTTTTGTTGGCAGCCACTAGTTTGCCTACCCACAAGGCCCCATAGAATGCCAAAGCAAATGCTGCCCGGAACAAGACTACCTCACTAGGTGAGGAGCATGTCTCCTCTAGTTTAGCCAACAAAGCGGTCAATCTGTCAAATCCTATCGGATGCCTGGTATCCTTTTTGTGACCCTCTAGGCGGCGCCAGCCGTGCAGCGCCTTTCTGACTATAAAAGAGTCCGTCGGGTCCCTGATCCCCTGGAGCTGAGCCATATGGCGGCCTTATACCGACTGGCGGTTGCCGCCGACCGGCCCTCCTCATGAAGTGCAACTAAAAATTGGGTAAAGGACCCCTCCTGACCCCATCTATGCTCCCATGCAGGGCCCAAAAAGGCGCAGTACGAGCGGAACACCCCTTTCGTAAGCTTTTCTTGTCCTGGGCACTAAACTGGCTGCCACAAGGTTTTGTAGTCCGGGGCGCCGATTTGCCATAATGCTTCGGGAAATGGCGCTGCCACTAGCTCCGCTGAAGGTAAACAATCCCTGAATGCCTGCATTTTGAAACGAGAGAGCGCATCAGCTGCATTATTCAGTACTCCCGGCACATGTTTTGCCCTGAATTGTACATTTAGCTGCAAGCATTTCAACACAATTTCCTTCAACAATCGCAATATCCATTTGCAGCATGCTGCCTGCTGGTTAATGCACTCAACCATGGTCATGTTATCTGACCAAAATATCACTGAGCGGTTTCGGAACTCCTCTGGACAGGCCGACAACGCTACCCAGATGGGGAATAGTTCTAGGAAACCAATGGTGATAGTTTCCCACCATGCTGGCCATTTCTGGGCCGACCATCGGTTACCAAGGATCGCGCCAAACCCCATACTGCCCGCTGAGTCGGTCCATAAACCTAATTCAGCCGACGAGGCCGGGGGCTTGCTCCATAGGACCCGGCCGTTGAAATACGCCAGGAATGCCAGCCAAATGAGCATGTCCTGGCGAACCTCTGCCGACAGCCTCGTACAATGGTGCCCCTCCTTGAGGCCAACCATGGCTTGGGCAATGGATCGGGAGAAAGGGCGAGCCATCGGTATAACCCTCAGTGCAAAATTCAGCTGTCCAACCATTTGCTGGAGTTGGTGCAGTGTCACCTTGTTGTTCCGAAGGCATTGCAACAAGGAGGCCCTGAATTTGGCGATCTTCTCTCCCGGCAGACGGAAGCAACCCTCCGCGGAGTATAGTTCAATACCCAGAAACTCCAGGGAGGTAGTTGAACCCACTGTCTTACCTGGCGCCAACGGGACCCCGAAACCCCGCATGAGCACTCAGAATTCCTGCAATGCCCGTGCACAGTCCTGAGAGCCCGCCGGGCCGAGAAACAGGAAATCATCAAGATAATGCATCACATGTTGGGGCCCTGAGGCCTTCGAGAACGCCCACTCCAGAAATGAGCTAAACATTTCAAAATAGGCACACAAAATTGAACAACCCATCGGCATGCACTTATCCATGTAGTACTTCCCCTGAAATGCAAAACCCAACAAGTGCTGATCCTGGAGATGCACCGGTAGTAACCTAAATGCGGATTCAATATCCGATTTTGCTAACAATGCACCAGGGCCTAGGCGATTCAACATTACCACTGCGTCATCAAATGATGCATACCTCACACTGCAAATGCTTGCGTCGATTGCCTCATTCACGGAAGCCTCCCTTGGTGCAGACAGATTATGAATAAGCCTGAATTCTTCCGGCTCCTTCTTGGGAACTACCCCTAATGGGAAACACACAAAATTGGCCGTTGGTGGTTCACCGAATGGTCCCGCAACCCGCCCCAAGTGAACCTCTTTTGCGATTTTTGTGGTGACCACCGTCGGGTTGTGCGTAATGGAAAGTTGGTTCTTGCATAGGGGGGACCCCCGAAAATCCCCCGCAGGGATCCTGAAGCCATACGAGAAGCCATCACGCAGGATCCCGGCGGACACATGATCAGGGTATTTGTTCAGCCAGGGAGTCAAAGCCAGAATATCTTCGGGCGATTGTTTGGTCATCCGAGGCACCATGTCAATCCTGCGTGGTACCCCCTTTTCCACCAGTATTATTGCCTCTGGATCGGCAGCTAGTTTCAGGGTGGGAGGTGTTACCACAACCTGCGCAGACATGCCTGAACCTGCATGTTCCCTGCGGCCTGTTACACGTTCCCTTGTTAAAACCCCAACATACTCCTCGCTTATTTCCATTCCCGCACGATCTAGACTGAGCATCTCCCCCCTGTGCCGGTCGAAAGGGCTGCGGATGTTTCTGTTGAAAAGCCCTGAAGCCGTTTGCACTCTACCCTGATCCACCCGCCGAGCCCGACGTGAACTGCGCATGTCAAGATACAGTGTCCAAACAATCCCAAGTCAGTGATTTATTAAACTCTTTCGCTTTTCTAAATGACACGTCATACCCTTTCCATCCATCCCCTCCATACTTCTCATGGAAGCCCGTGATCCTGCTCTGGTAGCAAGCTAGGTCTCCCAACAGTTCTGGTGATCGCTCACCCATAATTGCTACAAAAACAGAAAAAGCCCTGATCCAGTTCATCATAGACTCTTCTACCCTGAATTCTGCCATTTTTGTCCTCTATTCACTGGGGTGCCATAAATCCTTCTGAGTCTTGGCATATTCTAACTCACGATTGTCCGTCAACAATGAAAACATATTAATGTACTTATTCGCCCACACCATCTCTTTTGTGGCCATAGGAACATGTTGTGCCAAGCATTCCCGCCTTGAAGGTACAGAGCCCTCCCCCATCATTGGAAGGGACCTCTTACCGTCTTCTGTCATACCTCCGGTCGTGTCCGTCGACTTATTCCGATTCTCGACCGCGGCCGGGTTCACCACCTGCGGAGAAATAGAAGGCACTTTCGCTGCCCCAGAGCCCCTTGCCTGCCTAGGCTGGTCGATAATCTGCCTAGCCTCTTCAGCTGGGTCTTCCACAGCCGTGGATCCCCCCGCTCCCTTCTTCAGCCAGGGTGACACAGCCGCCAGATGAATCGCTATTTCGGGGGTATTTGATCCTTATCCAGCGGTGTGATAATCACAGGGATTGGCAATCCCCCATCCGGTGTGGGTACCCGGCTGGCCGCTGGTGCTACTGGGACCAGTGGGACCTCCATCGGGACCGGGGCCTCGCTAGGACCCCCTTTCCCCTTCTTCTTTTTCCCCTTATCCCCCCCTGGGGTAACGTTGGGCAAAGCAGGCCCCACGATCCTCTTAGGTCGCCCTGAGGGCCCCGCCTGAGCCTCCACTTGTTTCCGGAGCGCCGCTAAGCCGCGACCCAGTTGGTCTAGTTTACCAAATTTCCTGTCCATCGCCGACACTTGGTTTACCAGTGTGCGCAGCATTCGTTTATTTATTTTATTTATTTTATTTTATATGCTTATAAAGCGCCAGACTAGACCCCCGAAGGGGTATCTCCGCGCTATAACTGCAGATGGAAGTGAGAATAAAAAGTGTATCCGGAAGTAATATGACCGTTAGTTGCTGGGAAACAGGTAGGTTTTTAGATTTTTTCTAAACATCATGTGGTTGGTGATGGACCTCAGTTCCGGCGGCAATGAGTTCCAAAGTGTGGGTCCGGTGTGAGCCAGTGCACGGCCACCTTGCCTGGTTTTCTTAACTCTAGGTACCTTCAGTAGTTGCTGATTACTGGAGCGCAAAGAGCGTCCTGGGATGTAGGGCTGAAAGATGTCAATGAAATACTTGGGGCCCATCCCTGTTAGGCTCTTGTGTATGGTACGCAGGGTCTTGAACTGAACTCGCTTCTTCACAGGAAGCCAGTGAAGTTGAGTCAGTAGGGGGCAGGATGGTGTCCTTGGTGGGACATTCATGACAATCCTTGCTGCAGTATTTTGAATAACCTGCAATTTCTTGATTTGCTCCTCGTTAGCTCCAAGGAGCAATCCATTGCAGTAGTCTACCCTACTGATAACAAGAGCCTGCACCAGAGTTTTTCTGTGGTGGTCCGGTAGATAGGGGAAGACACGTTTTAGCATCCCTATAGCCCGGAAACAGGTGCCGGCTACTTGATTGACGTGATCCTTGAAAGTGAGTTGTTGGTCAAATAATGCTCCCAAGTTTCTGACCTTGCTTTTGGGGGTGGGGACAGGACCTAGTTCTTGGGGCCACCAGTCCGATGACCAATGTGCCGTCGCTTGACCGAACAACATAACTTCGGTTTTCCCGACATTACACTGCAGACAGTTTGATGACATCCAGTCTGCAATGGCTCTCATGCCATCTGCAAAATATCTTTTTATTGCAGGTGTGAGATTTTTAAAGGGAAAGAGGAGTTGAGTGTCGTCAGCGTACGACACGGGGGTGAACCCGAAAGATCTTGCCAGGTTGGCAAGGGGGGCCACATATATGTTGAAGAGTGTGGGGCTCAAGCAGGAGCCCTGTGGCACTCCCTTATTGAGCTCCCTGTGGGTGGATTTATGGGAGCCCAGCCTAACCTCTTGGGAACGCCCAGACAGGAAGCTCTCCAACCACGCCAAAGCCTCTCCCTCTATTCCCACCTCCTTTAGGCGATGGAGAAGCACCTTGTGAGACACCGTATCAAAAGCGGCGGAGAGATCCAACAGCACCAGAATCATAGAGCAACCATCATCCAGTGCCATTTTGATGTTATTGGTCACTGTTTGAAGTGCTGATTCTGTGCTGTGGTTCGGCCTGAACCCAGATTGAGAGTAGTCCAGGCCTTCCGTCGCTTCAAGATGTTGGGAGAGATAGGTGTTCATGTGCTTCTCCGTGATCTTGCCTAAGTAAGGTAGGAGAGAGATGGGACGTAGGTTGGATAGGTCTGTCCAGGGAGATGATGCCTTTTTTCTTATCGGGTTCACCACTGCCTTTTTCCAGTCTGCCGGGACCTGGCCTGTCCTGAGGGAGATGTTGACCATTTCAAGTATGTGGGGACCTAATAAAGGGATCAAAGGGCCAACCATTTTAGCTGGAACGAGGTCATTAGGGGATCCTGTTTTTATATGGTTGCAGAGGGTAAGGAGCTCTGTGTGATTAATGGAAGGGAAAGACGTCAGAGAGGGTTTATTATATATGGTAGGGGTTGTGGTGGAGCAAGTTTTGGTGTTATTTTTGCTGATATTGTTGGCTGCTACTATTCTTTCATAGATGATGTTGATTTTATCTTCAAAAAATAACGAGACTTTGTCGCACAAATCCTGCCAAAAGTCATCAGAGCTTTCACATGCCGTAGGCTTTATGAAGTTTTGCAGAATATTAAAGAGTTCCTTAGAGCTGTTGCCTGCTTCTGCTATTTGTTGTGTTAATTGTGGTTTTCTAGCCAACTTTATGTTTTTGTAGTATTCTGATTGAGCATTTAGAAAAGTTATTCGGCTATTTTCGGATTTTGTTTTCCTCCAAGCTTTCTCAGCTCGTCTGCATTTTTGTTTCTCTGCTCTCAATTCCTTCGTATACCATTTTTCTTGTTTTGACACTGGATGTTGTTTATGTCTTTTTAGGGGAGCTATAGTGTCGATGGCTTTTTTGATAGATTCATTCAGCTTGGCTAAAGCTATATCTGCTGTATCAGATTCCAGAAAGTTGGGATCTGTCCATGCTTCTTGAGCTGTGTTGGCATTAACTTTATGCCATTGACGTCTCCAGGAGGGGGGGGGGAGCATTCTTTGTGGGTCTCACAGGGGTTATTAGCGTGAATTCCAGCAAAGAGTGATCTGTCCATGATATACTTTTAGCCGGTGAACAGATTATTTTGGTAGAGTTAGAGAAAATTAAATCAAGCATGTGTCCTCCTATATGAGTAGGTCCATGATTTTTTAGTTCTAAGCCCAGGTTCGATAGATCTGTGATTAGAGCCGTGGATTGGGTCAACATTGGCCGGTCTACATGTATATTAAAATCACCTAGAAGCAGAAAATCTTCTTTAGATTTTATATGCGGGGCTAATATTTCTTGAAGAGTGAGTGCAAAATTAGGGTTTGCTCCTGGGGGGCGATAAACCAAGGCACCTTTCCAGGTGAAATGATTAGTTAAGTGAATTTTAAAAAGCAGAGTTTCTAGCTGCGAGTTTGAGTGTTGTTCAATGATGGTAAGTTGTATATGGTCCCTGTATATTATTGCCAATCCGCCTCCTGTTTTGATATCTCTGTCTAGATGTTTAATCTTATATCCAGAGGGAATCCCCATTGCTATGGCTGTAATTGTGTGGGGTTTTAGCCAGGTTTCCACAAGGAAACATATGTCTGGTTGGATGGAGTGTATTAAGTCCCAGACCTGAAGTTGGTGTTTGGGTAGGGAGCGTACATTTAAGAGGAAGCTCTTCAAACCCTTAATAGAAGTATTGGAGTCTGGGGGGGGCGCATTGATGTTAGATAGGCGCCAACACTGAAGACAGGAGAAAGCACCCGCAATTTGGTGCCAGGGTATAACTGTACTACAGCATGTAGGTGGTCTAAGGCTACGCAGGGTAAGGGCGGAGTAGGAGAGAGATTGGTTGCCCTTACCGGTAAAGGCTCGTGGAGAGGGAACAGGGTCCATCGCCCCTCGCCCCGTCCTGTCGCGGACGGGCGCAGACGGGCTTTTCTTCGGCGCTTCTTAGGCGCGCTCGAAGGCGCCCCCTGCGCGCAACCGCTGCGCGCTTGTAGGAAGGGCGTGGCTAAATAGCCCGGAGTGAGGTAGCCACTAGAGCGCTAACCTCAGCTCCGGCGAAACCGGAAGTGCAGCCTGGCTCTTGCCTGTCCGCCCTCCGCACAACGGCACTGCTTGCCGAGTCGGACCGGGGCGGGCAGGCTGCAATATCGAGCCCAGGCGAACTAGTTGAATGGGAGAGAATGCAGGTATTAAAAGACACGTTAAGCTGTCAAAGTAAATCGAACAAGCGACTATTAAAATCTGTCCGCTATTATTATGTTGCTTCTCGCAGCCCAAACACTGGCGATGGAAACACTCTGTTATTACTCACAGGTGCAGCAGCGGGTCCGGGAGAGACTGCCACCGTCTCCCTACCGCGTGTACCCGAGAGTCAGGGCATCTTTCCACTCTTCTTACCAGGCATATCTGCGGTCTGCCTTATCTCTGCCTGTTTTCCAGTAGCTCCTCGGATTCCAGATACGCCTCGATGACTGAAACAGAAAAAACAACGATTATATGTTCAAAACTGCAGCTTGTTCCCTTGAGGGCTCACGAGCGACGAGTGGTGCAGCCTTCAGAGCGCAGGAACAAGAGGACGCCTGCCTGGATTCCCGCAACTTTTATCTTGCGGTGGGAAGGCGGGCAGCATCCCCATCCCGCCCAAAAGTGCACCGACTTCCAGGCGGGTGTTAGGACGACCCTCTTAGGCGGCGGGGGCATGCTCCAACCACGCCACTTTGGGCATACCGGCCAGGGACACGCCCCCCACCTGCAAAGGTTTCCCGGGCGGTCGGGGCACCCAGCCATACGTTCGGGGTGACTGAGAGGTCTCCCCTTTCCATATTCTCTGTATACAAAAAAAACACATATTGAGGGGTCACAAATCCATCTGCTTAATAAATTGGGCTATAGGGTGGTTACCACTTCAACATAAGGAGCAAGGACTAAGGGTGTAGCAATATTGGCTAAAGGGGGTGTGACACAATTTACTCGCTCGTCATCCAATAAATATGGACGTGGGCTATCACAGAATGCCAACAGAATAACAGTTGTAAAATGACTATCTGTACAATATATAGCAATGTTAGAGATGACCCAGTATTACTGGATACGAGGTGTTAGACAGGGTTGTGTTCTGGCTCCCTTTTTATTCAACTTGTATACCAATGGGCTGGAAACGGCCATGTTGGAAGGGAGCCAGGACCTACCATCCATCAGTCATCGCCCCATCCCAGCACTACTCTACGCAGATGACTCTGTAATTCTTGCAAGAACCTTAGTTCAGCTACAAATACAACTTGACAAATATTGTAATTTCATGCTTTCTTTAGGCCTGAAGGTAAATAAGAGCAAAACCTTCGTAATGTATACAGGAACCAAGATTAAGAACCCAAAACCTCTCTTTATTGAGCATACCAGGCTGGAACGAGCTAGAGAGTATCCGTACTTGGGGGTGCTGGTGGATGACCAACTGTCCTGGAAGAGAGGGCTGGCAAGTAGAAAGCTCCTCTTTCAAAGGGCAACTTCGGCGTTAGTTTCCTTTTCTAGGAAGCTGGGTAAACCCGCCCCGCCTGAATTGCTAAAAATCCACCAAGCAAAGTGCCAAAGCATAGCAATCTACGGCGCGGGAGTTTGGGGCTACGTATCCACAGATGAATTACAGAAGGTTCAAAACGGCCTCTTAAAATATCTTCTGGCTCTTCCAAATAGTGCCTCAAATTATGCTTGCCACATTGAGCTTGGTGTGGATTACCTTTCCGATGTTATCAAATGCCAACCAATCCTCTTATGGCATCGCATATGGACGAAGCCACAATGCCACCTAACACGCTCCTTGATTCTCGATTGTTTAAACCTGGCTCGCTGGAAGAAGATTCCATGGCTCCTCTACATTTTTAACTTCTTCCACGACCTGAACTGCCCACAATACTTCACTGACCCCTCAACAATGGTAGACATTACTAGAAAATCCTTGAAAAATGTATGTCTTAACCAACTAAGGGATTTGCGCCTTCTGTCTGAAGTAACAAAGAAAACCAATGCGCATTTGTTGACGGTTCAAGTTTCCTTTAGTATACAACCTTATCTCACTTTTTATTTGTCAAACTATGAAAAGTATTTATTGACCAGGTTTCGTTTTAATTTGCTTTTTCGCCTTCTCACCTTTCCAACTGTGTCTGATTGGTCTCACGAACTATCCAAATGCCCATGTGATCATGAGTCTACCCAATCAACTATTCATGTTATCTTGTTCTGTGGTTATTATAAAGAAACACGCAAGCGCTGGATAATCCCAATCCTGAGACAAATGGGGTTGAGGTCCTGTCGCCCAGCACTTCTGGCGTTACAGATGCTAGAAACCCAATATGTAGCCAAAAATGTTGCCTTGTTTTTAAAATCCTGCCTGTTGATTCGTAGCAAAATTAATTCTACCATTTAAACATTGCTGTCAAAATGATCTACATTTTTATCCTTTTATTCTTACTTGTATTTTACCATGTAATAATATTTTTACATATTGTACTGTATGATGCACTTTTTATGATTATCACAAGTTAATCGAATAAAAGTATTTGAACTGAAATGAAGGTACTTCAGAATAATATAGCTATAGCGGTGGAAGGACTAATCAAAGCTTTCCAGGAGGGAAGAGAGGTTGAAAATGAATGAAGCCAGGTTGCAATAGCCAAAAATGTATTATTGATAAGAGCTGTAGATAGAGCCACAATGCATAAGGACATTTTTTACGAACTAAGTGAACAGGTGGGACATCAGCTAGTGGTACGTACCCAAGAACAAAGTACAGCTAATTTTATCAAGGCAATTCAGGACCCAGAGTTCAGTTTAAGGACAGATCCTGATGCAATAACACCTGCGTTTCATAGATTTTATCAGAATTTATATAGGGATATAGATATTCAACAGGATTCAATCGAGGAATATATAGACCAAGATATATTTTTAAGATTAGAGACTGAAGAACTAGAAAGTATGGATGGTATTCTGCAGTGGGAGGAAATCCTTCTCTCAATAAATAGTCTAGCTACAGGTAAATCAGCAGGTATGGATGGGATTCCTACTGAGTTTTATGTTAAATTCTCCTTACAATTGAAAAATATATTGTCAGATTTGGTTGCACATATATTTCAGGGGGGACGACCTCCGGGATCGTGGTCCTTGGCCAAAATTGTATTCTTTTAAAAAAAACATAAAGACCCTATAGAACTTGGGTCTTATCGCCCTATAATGTTAATAAATTGGGATTCTAAACTTTATGCTAAGCTATTAGCTGCCCTTTTGGCCCGAGTATACATAAAATTGTATCCGAACGACAGCATGGGTTTCTCCCAGGAAGAGCTTCAATTGATCATATTCAAAGGGTGATCTCATTGTTTAATTAGTTAGAGGTTACAGGAGACCCTATGGCACTTATATTATTTGACGCCAAAAAGGCTTTCGATATCTCTGGATAGTTATGGCAAGGAGTGGTATTGGGGAACCATTTATCAAAGCAATACAAATGTTGTATCAGGACCTATCTGCTGTCGTAATGGTTAATAAGTCAGTATTCACACTGTTGGCCATCACTAGAGGGACAATACAGAGGTGCCCGTGTTCTCCTCTTTTATTCGCGATACATATTGACCCTTTTATTTGGAGACTAGACAATAATGCTATAATTCCACCTATATGGATAAGAAACCAAGCCACAAAAACGCTGGTGTAGGCGGATGATATCGCGTTGGTTACTAGTGACCCTATGAACGCAATTGGTATATTTGAAGAAGAGGCTAAAATATTTGTTGAGGTATCTGGATATAAACTGAACCAAGACAGAACACAGACTATCCCCAATAGTAAAATTGAGATGAGAGATGAACGGGTAACAGAGAAAGCTACATATTTGGGTGTCAGCATAAAGGCCAAATAGGAGAATTTAGTTAATTATAATATTGCACCACTCATACAACACCCAAAAAAGGATATGGGGCCATATGTATCCAAAAGTCATTTTGCGATTCTCAAATAGCGATTTTTTGCGATTCACTATTTGAGAATCGCACAATGCTAAGTATGTAGGATTAGCAAATAATTTTGCAAATTCTACATATTCCTTAATTGCGAATCGCAAATTGTGATTCGCTTTTAAGGAATACCTCCCCAATCTAGAGGCCCATAGGAATGAATGGGAAGATATTCGCAATTTGCAATTCTCAATTAGAGAATCACAAATTACAAATACAAATTCAAGGGTGCCAGGGTGCCAAAAGGACACTCTGTTGCACCCCTGTAATGTACATGTGTGCGCATGTGGCACATATACATGCCCTAAGGGCATGTATGTGTGCCAATGGCACTTTGAAGAATGCAAAACAGTGAATTTTTCAAAGATTTCAAAAATTACCACCAACTTGAAGTTGGTGGTAATTAGCTATTTCTTATGGCCAAATTGAACATTTTCTGTGCCTCTTACATTGTATTTAAGGAATCGCAAAATCTCGAAAATCGCTAACTGTGGGACTGGAAAAGGAACATCGTGTCCCAGATGTACGTTATTCAAAGCTGACAGCGTACATATATTTGCTTCATGTGACGTGTTAACGAAGTTAGTTAATTATATCTCAGTTTTTTTATTAGCGGTATTAGGCACAAGAATAGAAATTTCTGTTGATGAAATAATGAAAGGTTTAGCTAATATAAATGATCAAAATACATGCAAGGACTGAATTTTGTGGCAATTGCGGTTTTCAGATTATGTATAGCGTTAACGCGGCTGGACCCACATCCACCGGTGTTCCAAAAATGGAGATCTCGATTGCTGACTACTTGCAGTTTAAGGTAGCCATATATAAAAGAAAGGGGCGTAATAAACGTAAAAAAGGACTTGCAATTTAGGACTCATTAATGCAATGGATACAAATACAGGTAGAGACTGGTTAATTTGTGTTAATTATCGATTACAGATCTGGATAGTGATGTATTATTTTTGTACTAAACACGTTTTCTTTTTTTTTCCATCTCTTCTTCTTTTTTGACATATGTTACCATGTTGTGAATGTATCTAGGACCCTAATTAGATATTCCCGATTTATGCCCTTGTGTGGTTATAATTAATCATACCCTTATAAAGGCATAAGAATCATATCCATATCAAGTCATAGCCAATGCAGTCCAAATACGGCAAGGCTACTCCCATAGACTCCTAGAAAGTACAACGCGTTCCTAAACAAACCAAGCCTCCAGCAGCCCAGGAATTTCCCCTGCTTCTGTTTTGATTTGTCCTGTAACTCCTGAGAGTCCTGAAAGAACTGCCAGTTCTTAGTGACATCTTTTTTCCAACCTTATGTCAAACTCAGCACCTTCCAGGTATAAATATACCAGCATCTACCTTAAGCAACACACGGTGGTTTGGAGCAGATCGGCTATCTACTTGCCCGACGTCCTGCTGCTGATGCGAGTGCCGAAGGAAGCCGACCCTCACTGCTGACGCACTGAGAAAGATGCTGTCTTTTCTCCTGCCGAGAAACCCAGCTCCAGTGTTTTCCGGTCACCCTTGCGGGTGTCTGGGAGATCGAGTCCTGGGAGAGAGATACAAGACCTCCTGCATTCTATACCTAAGGTACAAAGCTGATTAGACCCATAGAGAATTCTTGATTCAGATTCTTGGCAAAAAACTGTAACTCATCAACTCCTTCCCACGTACTAGGCTTAGGTTAGGTACACTGGGGTAGGTGTATCATAAAAACACCAGTTGAGTACGTTTAGTCATTATCTTATCATTGTATGTATTTTATCCATTTTAAGTATCATATGGCATAGAAACCATATAAATGCTTTTACAGTATTATTTCATAATACTACTTTTACTGTACGCACTTTACTTTATGACAAGTATTGCAATTGTGGCAATTCATTTCTCTTGCATGAGAAAGAAGACTGCTCAATAAATAACCCTTTTATTGAAAATGCCCGTCTCTTTATTTCTCTGCATTTCTGGTGAAACGAAGCATGCACGATTGACTGAGTAAAATAGCTATCTATTGTTTCGGCAACCCTAGAGATATATTCCTTATTGCAGGGGGAACAAAGTTGTCATGTGATATGGTTGTCAGGAGCTAATCCCTTCTTGTCTATTCAGGAAAGCTAAATGCCTTCTTGTTTACTCAAGAAAGTTTCTAGTGACCTCTGAGCTAGCTGGCACACACAATTAAGTCTAACATATTCAATAGAGACCTAGTCAACCTCAGTCCTACATCTAAGCTATTGTTTATGTTATTCCAATACGCAGAGCTTATTGGGAATATAGGAACTACAATACATGGCACCCAACGTTTGATAAGGCGATAATTTAACGCTAGATACTAGAGTAACTCAGTCGTGCTTTTCACACAGACCCCTTTTCCGTAAAAACTCCAATAGACGTCTGGAGTGGGTAAAAGGCTAATATCCGCAAAAACTTAGTAGGAAGAGTTTCCTATGTATTAGTTTTTGATTTATTCAACGTTGAAGGATACAGTGTTCCAAAATATTGTGCACCTAATCTTTGTTTCCTTGAAACTTGCTCTGCAAACTTTCTGTCAGCAAAATGACAGAGAGTGACGAGGAAAGGGATAGAGCTAGACTAGCAGCTCAACTTTTGACGGAAGACACAAGTCTCCAACAAGATCAACCGGATGCAATACTCATCTCGGTAAATGTAAGGAAAACCTTAACTATAAAACTCATGGGAAATGGTGTATCATCAAGAGGTGGTACAGTGTTATTTGCTGTCGAGGCACATGAATATTGGCAGCCAGAGGTATTCTAATCATGGATAAATTTTCCAGCAGCAAATGCTGTAACACCCGAGTTCCACCACAACAAAGTAGGGGAACCTCCAGCAGAATACACGCCTTTTGAGGAAGTTGAAATTCCACTAACTTACCAAGAGCATGAGCTCTGGTTCAATGGTGCCCTAAAACATCAAAATCACATTACCAGGCTCGGTCCACTAGATAGACCAGGAGCCACATGGCCGGTTTTAGCCAGCTATACACCACATCCTGAAATTGAAAAAATGTCAAGCACAGAACTTTTAGTTCACATAAAAGAATTAACAAATGCATATAGGCAATTAGTTCAATTGACAATTGACGGTACAACCTACCGCCAGAAATTAAAAGAAACAGATATAGCAGACCAACCTTTTGAACTTGCCAGAATAATTGAAAAATCCTATGAAGAATTAGGTAGAGACAGTTTGGGTGGGAAACCACTAAAACCACAACTAACTGAAAATCCTGAAAAGACTTTCATTAAAAATAACTTAATAAATCATAAAAAGAAGTGGGAAGGTGGTAAGCAAACCACTCCCAGGGATAAACAGTCCCAGAACAGAGGAAGATCTCCCCAACGGAGAGATAGATCTCAAGAAAGAGGGGGAAAGTCTCCCCAACGGGAGCCCTCTGAAAAAAGATATAACCTTAGAGATAGGGAAAATTTGAAAAAACCTGACAGATATTAAGATATTGATACACGTCCCTCTCGATCTTTTCAGACTTCCTCACAGAAATTAGAAAGAAGAGGACGGTCAGAAGATAAAGAAGAGCGCGTCAAGTCCAAAGACAAAGAAGCTGCTCATCAAAGTAAAATATTACAATTTCCCAAAAAGAAGGTAGCCAGTATTAAAATAAAACATGCAGAGGATCCTGGGGACACAACTCAAGAACATAGAGTGGGCCCAAACAATGCTAGACAGCGCAGCAGAAGTGACAATAGCTCGCAAGATCCTGATGAATCTTCTGGAGATAGTGGACACAAATGAATACATTCAAGTGGAAACTGCAGTCACCAGAGTTAGCGTGCCCCATAAACTATATGAAATAACATTATGTATAGAGGGAGATAAAACTAGGAAAATAAAAGGACTCTTCTGGGAAAACATATCTAAAGGTTATGATATCCTTCTAGCAGAGAAGGACTGGCCACCAGAGTTAGTCAGGGAGTGCCCACATGGCGAAGAAATGATTATGCCTGCCTTCTCAAATCAGATTCCAATTCATAAAAAATACACTAAGGCTAGAAAATGGGCAGTGGGCCAAGCTCCTGCATTATATAAAAATCATGTAGGATGGAATGAGGATTCTCCTCACCATAAAATCCAGTTAAAAATCAACCTACTGCACAAAGGCAGTATCCTGTTAAGCAAGAAGCTAAAAAACAAGTCAGAGAGATCTTAGATCAACTGGAATATCAGGGTGTGATTGAAACATGCTCCTCACAAATTAACAATCCTTTGTTTCCTGTCTCCAAGCCAGACGATTCATATCATCTAGTTTTGGACTACAGACACCTAAACTTTTGTTTATAAAACATTTGCAGTACAAAACTCACACAGTGCAGCACTGATGAATAATATCATGTGCAAAAAATATAAAACGACATTAGATATTTCAAATGTTTTTTTCTGTCAAAACATTGCACCAGAAAGCAGGTATTTGACCGCTTTCTCCAGCATGGGGGCCCAAAAGCAATTTTGTTGTCTCCCACAGGGATTCAAGAACAGCCCAGGATTATTTTCAGCTAGGTTAACAGAGTTACTACAAATGTATGATGATGAGGCATTATACTATGTCGATAAAAAACATCTTAATCTTACAGACAATGACCTGGAGAGACACTTCAAAAGAGTGAACACCATCATACTTGGGTTCGCATCTGAAGGGTACAAATTTAACTTTAAAAAGTCACAAATTGCCACCAGACAGTCCTATTTTTAGGATATGAATTATCAAGTGAAGGCAAAAGCCTAGCAGACAACTTCTTAGAGAAGTGTGCAGTACTCCAAGCTCCAAAAACGCTGAAAAACGTATAATCAATTCTAGGTTTACTGAACTTTGGAAGAACTTACATTCTAAATTATGCAGAGAGGGTTAAACCACTCTACGAATTAATAAAACCTGATTTCAAACCAATGAATTGGGCTCAAAAACACACAGAAATTTTACGATCATGACCAACAGACATGTTAACTAAAACAAAACTGCAAACACGCGCAAACGAACGCAACCTAATAATCCGAGTCATCCCAGGAAGATGCGGATTTACATACCTG
This sequence comes from Lissotriton vulgaris, assembly GCF_964263255.1. NCBI lineage: Eukaryota > Metazoa > Chordata > Amphibia > Caudata > Salamandridae > Lissotriton > Lissotriton vulgaris. The sequence continues at coordinate 1,178,655,392 of NC_141694.1, read as the reverse complement.
ACCTCCAATGAGGGAGAAACAGTACCAATAGCTTACAAATCACACTTGTACAGACAAGCTGAAATGAAATTCAGTTCTACTGAAAAAATTCTAACTGCAGTACAAACTGCTGTAGCAAAAGAAAGATCCCTCGCACAAGGTAAACGTATAATAATAGTTACACCAGTACCTGCTTTAGAAGCAGTAACAAGAGCAAGCATTCCAAATGCTAAAGCATTACATCTGAAATGGATACAATGGGTTAATTCTCTTGCTGCACCAGATGTAGTATACGAATTTGATCCCACAATGAAAAAGCTAGAACATCTAGAATACGAAAAAGAATGTCCTCTGTCGATCGAAATTTTGCCTCTGGAACAGTACACCTGCGTAATATACGCAGATAGATTTGCACAACACTACGTTGTGGATAAAAAGGTTTACATTTCACACATTTCAGTGTGTGCGATTGTTAAAGGTCGCTGGCACATAGGTAAATTCAGACCAATGGTCACTAAAACTGAATCAATTGGAAACTGCACAGCTCAGCGAGCTTAAATACGAACTTTGAAGATGGCGCTTGAAAATGCAGATCGCAAATTCCCCACACTAATAGTGTGCGGCTCGCATTACTGCGTCGAATCTTATAATAATTCAATGCAGACCTGGATTAAAAATGGTTACAAAGATGAAAGAGGTGGCACAATAAAACATAAAAAACTATGGGAACAAGTAGTTCTTTTGCAGAAAGAACTAAAAAAGACTCACGTGATACATACGCAGAGTCTTCAACGTGATGGTGTTCACGTTGCAGGGAATTAATTGGCTAACAGAGCCACAATGGCAGCTGGTCAAGCGGCTTCCATAGCTACAAAAAAGCGTTCTAAAAAACAAATAGATGGAGAAACGCTACTAGCAGTGAGAGCCTCAATGGAAGGCAATTATGCAGCGTTACCTCTAAACTATCCACTCGGAAATACATACATAATTGATATGAACTCCGTTCCATTTGCTCAAATCCCTGGAGTGAGGGATAAAGTAATTCCAAACACGAACCGGAGAGCCTTCTTGATTCAAGAAGCACACATGGGATTGGGTCTGAGGAACCAAGAGATCCTGAAATCTCTAATAGAATTGCAATCACGATACTGGTGGCCGGGAATGAGCGTGCAAGTTTATAACTTTGCAATGGAGTGTCAGGACTGCAGTAGAGATCGCAGTCATGAACCGGACCCGATATCAGACTCTAGCACAGTAAGACCAGCCCAGACTCCTCTATTACACAGCATTAGACTGTCTACATGCAGGCGTCCGACCGGACAAATGCGATCCCATAAATATTAAGACGAGATTCATTTGGATGTGGCCCCAGCGCTCGGCTGACGACAGAACTGTTATAAAAGATTTGCGAGTCTTTATCGGCACATACGCAATTGGCATGCTATATTCTGACCAGGGTCCTGTGTTTAGCTCTCAAGCTTACAAGGAGGCCATGGGCAGCGTGGGCATTGCATTGTGGTACTCTAGTCCATTCCATCCTTAGGGAAATGCGGTTGTGGAGAGAAAAAAACGTGACATAAAGCAACCTATAACAGCGAGGGTATTAGGTTTGGGTGATGGGTGGGTCAAACATCTATAAGTGTCCAACGTAGTCTTAACAATCTGCCAAGAAATTCTCTGGGTGGAATCACTCCGTATGAACTTTTTTTTGGTACAAGAATGATAATCAAAGATCGTTTGGCTGTTTTACAGGACTTGGATGAAACAAGAAGAAGTCCAAGTAACACAAAACTAAAGCCAACAGCCACTGAAGAGAAACCATCTGTTCCAGCAAGACATGTCTGGATTCCAAAGATTGGGGATCTGGTCAGAGAAAAAATCGCGGTGAAGAAGGAATTTGGGCCTTCTTACAGAAAAGCAGTGCCTGTCTTAGCTATCAGGAGAACAAGATCAGTCGTCCTACCGCCCCTTGCTGGTAAAAAGGAGAACCGAGTTGTATCAATCGACCTGGTAAAACTACAACCATGTTGCCAATAATAAGTAGTAGGCCCAGTGGACTCCCAAGAAGTAGCAGAAGACCAAACCTTGCTATAATCCAAGAGGTTCAAACTGAGAGACTAATCACATTTGATAAACCTGCAGTGAATAAAATAGGACAATGCAACAAAGCCATGGAACTTGTGCCTCTTGAAACACAAATTGCAACAGTACACGGCAAGGCTACTCCCATAGACTCCTAGAATGTACAATGCATTCCTAAACAAACCAAGCCTCCAGCAGCCCGGGAATTTCCCCTGCTTCTGTTTTGATTTGTCCTAGAACTCCTGAGAGTCCTGAAAGAACTGCCAGTTATTAGTGACGTCTTATGTCCAACCTTACGTCAAACTCGGCACCTTCCAGGTATAAATATACCAGCATCTGCCTTAAGCAACACACAGTGGTTTGGAGCAGATCGGCTATCTACTTGCCCGACGCCCTGCTGATGCGAGTGCCGAAAGAAGCCGACCCTCCCTGCTGACGCACTGAGAAAGACGCTGTCTTTTCTCCTGCCGAGAAATACAGCTCCAGTGTTTTCCGGTCACCCTTGCGGGTTTCTGGGAGATCGAGTCCTGAGAGAGAGATACAAGATCTCCTGATTAGACCTGGGTCTAATCAGGTACATAGCTGATTAGACCCATAGAGAATTCTTGATTCAGATTCTTGGCAAAAAACTGTAACTCAGGCGTCATTTTCATGATTGAGGCTGATCCCGCATACCGCTTTGAAGTATTTTATTTGTGGTTTACATTTCCGGCAGTAGATGGAAATGATATTTTGTTTCATAAATATACACCTGCTGCACCTCTTCAGGTGTGTCGTCCTTATGCACTACTTGAAGTTTCGTTGACATCCTGGGAGCATACAATTTGGTATACTGGCACCCTTCCTCACCCTGTTTCTTCTGTCCGAATGGGCCCCTTGTCAATCGATTGGGCCATTTGGCCTGTTTTGGCAGGTTTCACATCACATCCAAATGATCCCAATTTTACTTTCACAGAGCTACATCAGTTATATACACAGATAATTAATCTTCATAGACGAGTAATACAGTTTATGTCTTGTGCACTTCAAGCAGCTCTAGCTAGAGCTGCTCCTCCACCACTACCTGATTTCCTCCTTTTATTTTTGATAGGCTAACATTTAGAATTAATGTTGTTCCCATCTAATGTTTATTGCTTAATTTATATGGACTTCGGATAAACTATTCCTGTATATATCACCTTCCATACGGGTTACCTTGACAACGAGTGACTCCTTGAGTCTTTTTTCGCTTACCATTACCTCGTGACCTCCTGTTGCTATGTCAACCGCCGCATCAGGAAGTTCGGCATTCTCCTCGAGGCAGCCGACAGAGACGCTTGATCTTCAGTGAGCCGTAATAGACCGGTAAGCCCCGCCCCCCTACGTCGGCTCCCGATACCAACATTAACTTATGTACTTTAAACCCGACTATTCTCTGATAATGACGCCCTCCTCCTGTTTCCCTCTTGTCAGGATACGGATCCCGATTCACACGGATGTTATCCTTTCCTATACCGGGGACACAAGATAAACTTTACATAAATCGGTAAGCCCTACCGACCATTGTTATCTCATAATTCCAACTTGAGTATTTCTACCATGGTCGAACCCACCTGAACAATGTTCCCTTTATTCAGATACGTAGAGTGGTCCCTCCCTGTCCAGCACCCGGATCGTTTTGCCTTATCCCCCTGGGATATCGGACTTTACTTTTCAAGTAAGTCGAGAATTCTCTTTTCCCCAGCCCTTGACATGAGCACGCATAGAATTTAACTATGGTTCTAATGGACATAATATTGATTTTTCTCCCAGGATTAAATGTTCACTATCGATTTTCTCAATGATTATTACTCACCAACACTGATATATTCAGGTATGTTTAACAAATAATATGTATACCCTCCTGCAACCTGCGATTTGGTCAGCTTTAAGAATGTTACACTGACTCAATATATCTATTTAAATTCAGGTTGTCTGCCCCACTACTCCTCTCTCGTCCTGATGAAGACCCACATGCAAGGATTTTACTGATTCCTGCTTCACTTGGGTCGAAACGTCGACTTCCTCACCTTGAAACACAGCCTCCTCCTACCCATAATTCTTGCATAGTATGGACATTGGGGCATGTGCACTTTGAACTTTTATGTTGATTTATGATCTCTCTACTGTCTATCCGACATTGAACAATACGTGTTTTTATTATCACTATCCCTTCCTACACTACCCTCACGACTGCACGTCCCCCTTACCCCCAGGGACACTAATACAACTGTAATTTGTGAATTTGTTTTTGATTACCTTTCCTATAATGTGAATTAAACATTATAGATGCATTTATTTTTTCATTTGCCTTATTTGAATTGTCTCTATCAAAACGCCTTCCTTACTGGGACCCCCTTCTCTTAACGCTAGATACCCAGGTCCCAGTGACTTTATTGGGTCAACCCTTTTTGATACCATACTTCGTGCAGACGCTGTCTGCGAGGTTTCTCTCATAGAATTTAATTCTATATTCTAGGGTATATTCACACATCATGGTCGAACGTGAACTATTGTCCTATTCTGAGGATTATATTGACAAGCTCCTCGAGAATCCTGACCATAATTTTCTAGCAAGTGACTTACCCACTATAGACTTTAGTCTGAAGGATAAAATTCAACGCCTAGAACGCTTGGAAAAGAAATTGATCCGCACCCGCTGGCACGGACATCTACTCACGAAATACCTTAAAGAGAACATTATTCCCATAGGCCTACTGATAAAGATTGAACCAGCTATCTTTGTGGAGGTCCCCAAATTCAGGGAAGGGTTTAGTCATATATCCAACAACTGCTCTCGCCACTGGATGGTGCTTGGGATAGAGACAGCTGCCCAACAAATCCAACTACTGACCAGTGAAATTAAGTCACTTAGAGCTGAGATTGCTGCGGATGCCAACCTAGCAGGGGCTAAAGAAACCCTCAACAACTTGGAAGCCACCCTAAAAGACTTTGACCTTACCACTCAAAATCGGAAATTAGAAAAACTTGCCAGAGATATTAGACTATATGATAAAAAGAAAACTTATCCATATCTCCAAGACGACTACTATAAACAAGATCAGCAAGGCAGATTCACTAACAGGGGCAGAGGAAGCTTTCGGGGCAGAAGAAACTATACTACCTTCTCCGACTCCTCCTATAGCTCCGAAGGCGAACAGGAATTTGCCGGCCCAAGTCGCCCATACAACTACCCGGATTACGGTTACCAGTCACCACAATACGTACCTTTTTTAGGACCACGACCCGCACCATGGCGCCCCCCGAGAGGGAGAGGGAACTACTCCAACAGAGGCCAAACACGGGGACAGAACCAGAACAACACCAACTGGGATACCGGACGTGGCCAAGCCCCAAAACAGGTTCATTTCCAACAAGAACAACACAGAGAGAGAACCACACGGAACAAGACCTACCGTTGGTAAGGGATACACCTACCACTAATCCCATTGTCAATATCTCGCATTACACACTAAATGAATACGAACTACGTGCACTGAGCAAAGGGCTATCTTATGTCCCTACCAGAAGACCAGACCCCTTTACAGTCCGCACGGAATTGTTCAAGGAAAGTGAGGCTTAAATATTTCTTCAGAAATACTGGACCATATAGGAATCCTTCACATACCGGCCTGAGGATTCCATCCACTTTTGTCCCTCCATCCTGTACAATGACTAACAAAATCTTAGCATATGAGGCAGTTGTATGGAGAGACGTTAACTCAACTCTACTTAATCACACCTACACCAAGTACAACACCAGCAAAATGGAAAAAACCGCCCTTCAATCATTGGCCAACAACACGGAGGTTGTGATTAAACCTGCTGATAAGGGCGGCGCGATTGTTATCCAAGATGTCAAGAAGTATGAGTCTGAAATCCAACGACAACTAACGGATGGGATCAGCTATCAGAAATTACGCTCTGACCCCTCACACGCAATAGCACGTGAGATCCTGGAAATAACCCAACTAGGATTTGACCAAGGTTTTCTCTCCAAAACCGAATTTGAATTCCTCAATCAGCAACACCCTCGCCTGGCAACGATCTGTACACTGCCTAAAATTCATAAGGACATGACCGATCCACCTGGACGTCCGATTGTCTCAGGATGTGGTTCTATATTAGAACCACTCGGACGATATATTGACTTCTTCTTAAAACCTCTGGCAGAGTCTACACAAACATATTTGAGGGATACTCTACAAACTATTAATCTGGTTGAAAATTCACCATTAGACCCACTGACACAACTGCTGACCACCTGTGATGTGGTATCCCTTTCTACTTGCATCCCGCAAGAAGAAGCACTAGCAGTCATTACCAGGTATTTAGACTCACGACCGGCACCCATGCAAGTCCCAACGGAATTAATTACAGCATTACTTCGAATTGCTATGACTAAGAACTTCTTCACATTTAAGAATGAATTCTTCCTACAAACCAAAGGTGTGGCAATGGGGGCTCCTTTTGCCCCGGATGTAGCCATCTTATATATGGCAGCCTTCGAAGACAACAATATACTGAATATTCGAAATCCTTTTCAAGACCATCTTAATGTGTGGGTTCGCTACATAGACGACATCTTAATAATCTGGAATGGCGATCTGACCACATTCACTGAGTTTCACGGCTGGCTGAACCAACAATCACCTAATCTACAATTCACTATCAAATCTGATAACCAAAATATTGATTTCCTGGATATCACTATCTACCACCACCAAGGTCAACTCCTAACCACCCTCTACAGAAAACCATCCGAGAGGAACTCCCTACTTCAATACAGCAGCCACCACCCCCGTGCACTAAAAGACAATCTGCCTTTTGGGCAGTTCCTGCGAATTCGTAGGAACTGTTCCACTAAGGTGCATTACTTCCAACAATCAGAAGATCTATCGGACCGCCTGAAAGCGCGTGGATATCCCAAAAGACTGGTCACAAAGGCCCGTAAAAGAGCCTGGTTCTACCCTCGGGATGAACTTCTGAAAGGAAAGGACTCCACCACCAACCCAATGGATCGCATTGTATGCGTCACTACTTTCTCCACTAAGAGTAACCAAATTAAGAAAATTGTCAATCACCACTGGCAACTGATCGCAGATGACATTGAACACCCTGACAACCCTCTCCATGCCTTCAGAAAATTGAAGAGTGTCAAAGACTATGTTGTGCGCTCTCTCCTTCCCACCAAGGAGGAACCTACCGTTAGGACACTCTGGAATCTCCAACCAGTAACGGGCCACTTTAAATGCGGCCAATGCAAAGCTTGCAGTAGCACTATACAGACCAAGGAGTTCCAACATAACCAGAACAAGATCCAGCTCAAAGCTCTAACGAACTGTAACACCTCAATGGTGATATATGCCATCGTTTGCCCATGCAACCTTATCTACATTGGCCAAACTCAACAAAAGATTAAAAAGCGTATCTTACAACATATGAGCAGAATAAGGTGCGAAGTGGCAGGGGCCCCCCTTGTAGACCACTTCAGATCAGCTGCACACCCACCGGAGAGCCTGAAATGGGTTGTGATTGAAAAAGCCCCCTTAGGCCCCAGGGGAGGCAATGTCTCAACTATACTGAACATCAGAGAACTCAAATGGATGTTCTTTTTCAACTCTATCCAATCAGGTTTAAACGAACATGATAGCTCCTTCTCTCAGCTTGCTACTCTACCTTGAATGCCGTTAATCAAACTCTAAATCTTCACTTTACTCTGTTTATTTTACCCTGGGTAGCTTTATAGCCCCTGTTAGACTGATACTGCCTTTACCATCATGTGATAGGTACGCAGTTTTATCTTGTAATTATCTTGTGTACATATCAACGGTTTGATCTTTGATATATATGGCTAAAATTCACCTGCCTTATATATTGTAATTAAGAATAGATTTTACTCATAATTTTGATTGCCGGTACTCTCTTGTGATTGACACTGAACAATATCTCTCGATTTGCATTCATTACTATGTTTTGACAACTCGTGTCTAATTGATACTGCCTTAACCATCATGTGATAGGTTCGCAGTGTAATTGCTCATGTCTACGCTTGGCGTATCAATGTCCTGTGCCTATCAGTCACTGATTCTATCCTCTCATGAGAGGGTGAGATCTCACTCACGCATGCTCCACCTCTGGAGTATGCCTTACCGACCATATCCCTGGATTGTTTTAACCTACTTTCGTCTAATAGGTATGCCTAAATTAATTATCCTGGCATGCCCAGACCACGAAGCATGTATTCTAATATGGCCGTGCTCCCTCGATCTCTTTGTTATTCATACCCCTACCTGATTTCCTCCTTTTATTTTTGATAGGCTAACATTTAGAATTAATGTTGTTCCCATCTAATGTTTATTGCTTAATTTATACGGACTTCGGATAAACTATTCCTGTATATATCACCTTCCATAAGGGTTACCTTGACAACGAGTGACTCCTTGAGTCTTTTTTCGCTTACCATTACCTCGTGACCTCCTGTTGCTATGTCAACCGCCGCATCAGGAAGTTCGGCGTTCTCCTCGAGGCAGCCGAGAGAGACGCTTGATCTTCAGTGAGCCGTAATAGACCAGTAAGCCCCCCCCCCACACGTCGGCTCCCGATACCAACATTAACTTATGTACTTTAAACCCGACTATTCTCTGATAATGACGCCCTCCTCCTGTTTCCCTCTTGTCAGGATATGGATCCCGATTCACACGGACGTTATCCTTTCCTATACCGGGGACACAAGATAAACTTTACTTAAATCGGTAAGCCCTACCGACCATTGTTATCTCATAATTCCATCTTGAGTATTTCTACTATGGTCGAACCCACCTGAACAATGTTCCCTTTATTCAGATACGTAGAGTGGTCCCTCCCTGTCCAGCACCCGGATCGTTTTGCCTTATCCCCCTGGGATATCGGACTTTACTTTTCAAGTAAGTCGAGAATTCTCTTTTCCCCAGCCCTTGACATGAGCGCGCATAGAATTTAACTATGGTTCTAATGGACATAATATTGATTTTTCTCCCAGGATTGAATGTGCACTATCGATTTTCTCAATGATTATTACTCACCAACACTGATATATTCAGGTACGTTTAACAAATAATATGTATACCCTTCTGCAACCTGCGATTTGGTCAGCTTTAAGAATGTTACACTGACTCAATATATCTATTTAAAATCAGGTTGTCTGCCCCACTACCCCTCTCTCGTCCTGATGAAGACCCACATGCAAGGATTTTACTGATTCCTGCTTCACTTGGGTCGAAACGTCGACTTCCTCACCTTGAAACACAGCCTCCTCCTACCCATAATTCTTGCATAGAATGGACATTGGGGCATGTGCACTTTGAACTTTTATGTTGATTTATGATCTCTCTACTGTCTATCCGACATTGAACTCATACGAATGTTTGAATAATACGTGTTTTTATTATCACTATCCCTTCCTACACTACCCTCACGACTGCACGTCCCCCTTACCCCCAGGTGCACTAATACAACTGTAATTTGTGAATTTGTTTTTGATTACCTTTCCTATAAAGTGAATTAAACATTATAGATGCATTTATTTTTTCATTTGCCTTATTTGAATTGTCTCTATCAAAACGCCTTCCTTACTGGGACCCCCTTCTCTTAACCCTCCACCACTAGGACACATGGTGGACTGGTGATTAGTAAGCATGGGCGAATTTTGCGAATTTTGCAAATTCGCGATCCGCAAAATTCGCGAACTTGTGCGAATTTGCGGATTTTTTTATTTTTGCGTGTTCGCGGGGCTCTTGGCGTGTTCGCGGGGCACTTTGCGTGTTCGTTGGGTTTTTTTTGTGCGAGACCGCGATGCGCCCTCTGGTTCATCACTGCCACCCTCTCGTTTTTTGTGCCCTTCTGCCCTCTGCCCCACTCGTTTTTGTGCCATTCTGCCCCCTGCCCCACTCGTTGTTGTGCCCTTCTGCCCTCTGCCCCACTCGTTGTTGTGTCCTTCTGTCCTCTGCCCCACTCGTTGCTTTGCCCTTCTGCCCTCTGCCCCACTCTGTGACCTCTGCCCTCTGCCCCACTCCTGTTTTATTTTAGAATGGCGCCAGGAAGCTGCCAGCGCCATTCTAAAATTGTTACTAAGTTAGCTTCATCAGGAAGCACTAATAGATCAAGCACCTGCATTTTCTCTATTAGTGCTTCCTGTTGAAGCTAACTTAGTAACTATTTTAGAATGGTGCTGGCAGCTTACTGGCGCCGTTCTAAAATAGTTACAAGCTTGAAGCTTGAACTTTTGCCCCCTGGATCCGTTCCACTCGCGGATTCGTGGATTTTTGGCAAATTCGCAGGGGTTCGCGGATCGCGAATTTGCCGAAAATCCGCAAAATCCGCGAGCGGAATGGAATTTGCGCCCATGCTTAGTGATTAGTCCCATCATGATTAACTAGGTGATGGGCAAATGTCCTCAAAACAGTGATGATTTACCTATTTGGTTTGCACAGCAACATGAGCAGCTTGAGGCAGGGTTTCCCCTCATGACTCCTGTAGAAAAACACAGGATCCATGAGTATGCCCAGTGGTCTGATTCCCACATTGGCTGACTGCACCTCCTGGAGGACATTGTTACGTCCAGTTTATACACTGTGCTTTGGCAACCCCTCCATGAGCATTCTACTGCGTTTTCTGAAGAAGGTACAGTAGGAACACAGACTGTAACTACAGCATGTGCGAAAGCAACTCCTTCATCAACAGCCATATTTCTGTAACAGGGTTAAGAAATGTCCCCACTGGGTATAATTGGAATATGGTTTTCAAATTAATGGTTTTGTGTAAAAAATGATTGCCATAATACTGATAACAAAATACATCTCTGTAATTTGCCAAATTCAAATACAAATCCTCAGTGTCAAAAGCAGTATAATATTTTAAATCTGTACATTTCTAATTAACCATTTGGTTGTATTTATATTGAACACTGCAGTCCTTTAACACCTTAGCAGCTATGGAACGTCCAGCTCCAGTGCTGAACGTTCCATTGCGCAGGTGCAGTTGGAACGTCCAACGGCCGACGGCAGCACTCCCGAGATAGTGGTGCCGTCGGCCGTTGGACCGGCGCAGCACTTATGAGGTTAACATCTGATAATGCTGTCAAATGTATCTTGGTTGCAGTGGACTTGTGCACTAGATTCCATTGGGTTTGGCCACAACGTAGTGCTGACACTCGGACTGTTATAAAAGATTTGTGTGTCTTTGTAGGGATATTTGCCTGTGACACCTGTCATTCTTCCAAGGTTCTACTTTTGCCTCTAAGGCTTACTGGGATGCCATGAAGTCTTTGAGGGTGCAGGTGTAATTATTTTCTCCATATCCGCCTGAGGGAAATTCTGTTGTGGAGCTGATGAACTGTGACTTAAAGCAATCTTTAACAGTGAGAGTATTAGGTACTGGACGGGCTGGTTGACTCATGTTTACAGTGTCCAACATGCACATAATAATCTCCCTAGAGATCTCCTGAGTGAGCGAACCCCCTAGGAAATGTTCTATGGCATTAAAATGTTTATGCCTGACCTTTATGGTCTAGACGTTGTGCTGGCTGCCACAACGTTTGACGTAGATAACCATTGTGCTATGTTACAGTATCTACAAAAAGCTCAAGACTCAGAAGGTAAAGCCCATTTGCCTTCTTTCACCTGCCTAAAATATGTTTTATTCGTAGCAGGCAATCCTACTAATCATTGTTAGTAGATAGGACTGTTTTTACTTGGGAATTTCACCACTGATGGAAAATTTTCTTGAAGCAAAGTTTTCTAGCTACAAAGTAAAGAAAAGTCACACACAAGGCAGTTTTCCCTTTCTTTCAGGCAACTTCCCACACAAACAAGGTTTGCGCTGGAAAGTAAATTCAAAATTAACATTTTTTGCCAATTTGTGCTACTTTTGTGAAGATAAGATGTCACAAAATGATTGTAAATCTGTTTTTATGTCAGGTATTAAATGTCCTTTATTGTGTTATAGGTCCAAGCAAAAGCAAGGGCCTTTAACAAGAGGGAAGGTCTTTAATGCTTGTTGTTGGTTGTTATGATTGACTGCAACGTTATTTTTGTATTCTGCCCCACAATGGAAGAAAGTCCTAATGTTTACAAGCAGTGTTCAGCGAAAAACAAGTGGTATACTCGTCCTTATCCATTTAAGTCTTAAAATCTTTCACAGTTCTGACTGTGTATGCATGCTTAACTACTCTTTGTATGTGCACTTACAGCTGAAACTGTGCAATCCCTATCTTGATTCTCACCTGGCTCTGCCAATCTATTTTAATGTGTTCTGCAGAGGTGAGGCAGAAAGTATTTGAGTTAATTTTCAAATGTCCAGTACTTTCTATAGCACTCACACTACTATGAAAAGTGAATCAAGAAGGCATGCTGTGTGTTGTCTTCTATAACCTCCTGTCTCCCTTACTTCCTTGCAAAATCCACATAGCATGTGGGGAGAGCAATAGTTTTCAGAGAACATGTGAAAGGAGTTTAAATGGATTACAGATGGGTTGAGTAGGATTTAGCTTTTCAGGATCTGTGGGAGGAATGTAATGATTTCTCCAGATGTGGAATTATGGCGTCCCTTTTTAAATTTGTTGTTTTGTGCCTTGAAACATATATATATTTACTCAGTTCATGTATTGGTCTTGAGATGAATGTATTATGACAATGGGGTGAGTTAGATGTCTTTACCTTGAATTTGGGCCTGATTTAGATCTCAGGGGTAATGGTCCCACTTTTCCATTTCTGACAGATCCCCTTTCCTCCCACTATATTATATGCTGGTGGGTCCATGAATTAAAGACCATCAGAGTGCCAGCATCTCCGTCAGAATTTCTCACTGTTAGATCTGGCTATTTCTGGTAGGCTAAGGCTGACGCCAAAGCCAGGCAGAAACCACCATTCTGGTCAGGGCAAGAGAGTCACACGCCAAGATAACCCCTGCTCACCCCCTGGTAGCTTGGCACGAGCAGTAAGGCTAAACTCGGAGGCAATGTGTAAAGCATTTGCGCCAGCGCACAACAGCAACAACATACTAGGCACACCACAAAAGGAACTCCACACAAGGTTATTATAAAATAACTTTTGTATTTTAAAAACACATCAGATAATATCACACAAAATACATGGTGCCACCTGGCACGGGTAATATTCACAAGGGATTATGTACAGGACAGGGCCACATGGGCCACTGTCAGAATCAACACTTTTAGAAATAGAATAAGTATAGCACAAGATAACAGTTATAAATCACAACCAGTAACTACTGGCAAAGGTAGGTACACACTATGCAATACTAATAACCATAGGCCTAGATCACTCATGGACACATAACCTCTCTAGTATAACTAAAGTAGGCAAAACACCACCACCTAAGAATAAAATACATTTAGGGGTATACACAAGAACACATTACCCATGATGCATGAAACACATTCAGAGGAGTAGTAAAGGAAAAACACATGATGCCTAAAAACCTGCAGAGGTGTAAGACAAGGGAAACACATGATGCATAAACCTACACATTCAGCGGTGTTCAGAACAAAGCATGTGATGCAATAAAATACATTCAGAGGTGCAGCGCAAGAAGACACATGATGCCTAAAACATTCAGAGGAGTAGCGCAGGGAAAAGGAAGACACATGATGCCTAAAAACATTCAGAGGTGCCAGAACAATACAATAGCGCAAAAATCACATGATGCCTAAAAACATTCAGAGGTGCAGGAATAACAAATGATGCAAGAAAACACATTCAGAGGTGCAATAACCATACAATTGCGCAAAACTCACATTAGGCAAATTCCAACACATAGATATAAACAGTGCGCCTAAATAAAATGACATACCAGCCCCCATCCAATAAAGGGACTAAAGAGCCCTGTGTCCAGAATGTCAGGGCGCGCTGCCATGCACCTGGGAAGCACAAAAGGCCTAAACGGTGCAGCTGCCCACTAATTGCTGGGCAGCTGGGAACTTCAAACTGCGACAGGGTCCTCACTGACCCTTAGTCGCAAACTGCGCCCACGCTGGAGCCACACAGGCTCTGAAGCACTCGTGCCCCCGTTGGAGCCTACACAGGTTCTGACCTAACACAACCGTTGGAGCCACACAGGCTCTAAAAACACCAGTGTCCCCCAAGCCTCACTGGGCTCTAAACATCATGGGGCAGGGAGCCTCTCAGGGCTTTAAAAACAATGGCACCCTGAGCCTCGCTGGGCTCGTGAAGCAATAATATGAGCAGGGAGTCTCTCAACACAAAGGGCGCCTTGAGCCTTCTGGGGCTCGGAAACAGATGCAGCGCCGTAAGCTGGAGTCCCCCTCCCAGGGCCTTCCCAAAGACAAAGGTGCTCTTCGAGCCTCTCGGGGCTCTCAGCAATAATGCGGCCACCGTCGGAGTCCCTCACGGGGGACTCGATCACCAGCAATGCCCCTGAGCCAAGACGCCCGCACTCACCAGCTTCCCTGTGCGGCGGCGGCTCCTGGGGCCGCTCTCCTCTCGCTACAGGGCTCTCTCGGCACACGGGAGCCCTGTTTACCGGCCGCCATACTTCTTTTCTTCCCGGGGCTCCCTCAGCACACGGGAGCTCCGCATCAGGCCACGCTTCCTCTTCTCTCTCCTCGCGGCCAGCCTTTCGGGTCTTCCTCTCCACACGGGAGACCGGCAACGAAACAAGCAGGCTTCCCCCGGCCAGGGGGGGGGGAGCGGAAGTGACCGCCCCGAGGCCCGCCCACGTCACCAAAGGATCTGCCTGGCTTCCTGTCTCGCAGGGCCGCCAATGGCAGCCGTAAGCTGGAGTCCCCCTCCCAGGGCCTTCCCAAAGACAAAGGTGCTCTTCGAGCCTCTCGGGGCTCTCAGCAATAATGCGGCCACCGTCGGAGTCCCTCACGGGGGACTCGATCACCAGCAATGCCCCTGAGCCAAGACGCCCGCACTCACCAGCTTCCCTGTGCGGCGGCGGCTCCTGGGGCCGCTCTCCTCTCGCTGCAGGGCTCTCTCGGCACACGGGAGCCCTGTTTACCGGCCGCCATGCTTCTTTTCTTCCCGGGGCTCCGTCAGCACACGGGAGCCCCGCATCAGGCTCCCGTGTCCTGGGCAGTGAGGCGGGCTTAGCACCTCCTCACACGATCTCTGGGCCGGCGGCGGTGAATCAAACACGGGGCAATGCTGGGTGGGCACCGGCCTCAAATAATTAAATAAAAACGGGGTGGCACCCATAAATTGAGTAAATAAACGGAAAGTAAAGCGCTTCCAAGTGCTACCACAGCAGAATAAAGCGCTCCTAGTGCTAAAGGCAGAAATAGAGCGCCACCAGGCGCTAGGGGTGAGAGCAAAGCACTCCCAGCGCTAGGGACAAGTAAGGGTCCACAAGTCCAGCAACAGCAGGGATACAGCGCAAAGCAAAGTCCCCCATCCTTCCAGGACAGGCAGAGGGGTCCCCAAGAAGTCCTCTAGGCACCCAGGGGCTGGGCAGGGCCCAGGGATTCCTCTGGGCCCAAGTAGCAGCATGCCCCTGGCAGATTCAAGTCCGAAAACAATAACATATTGGAAGGGGACACAGCCCCTTCTTATACAGAGAAACGTCTTTGAAGTCTTTGTGCAGGCAGTGTGAGAACCAACTAGAACTGGTTTTAGGGAACTCTCTTCAGTGTCGGGGACAGAGGTGACAGTCGCCCAGCGGGAGGTGGAGCCAGCATTGTGGTCAGCCAGGCACAGCCCTAGTCACTCCCAGGTGGCATCTCCTCCCACTTCCCTGGCAGCAGATGCAGCCTTTCATCCACGGGCTGACTCAGACAACCTCCTGGGGCTCCTCAACCCCTGCCACCCTCAAACCAGACAGTCAATCCACAAGCAGACCCAGGCACTCTTGGGCCAGGCTCACCAGCCAATCACAGGCCAGACACAAATTACACAAATATGCCAACTTCTAAAAGTGGCACTTCTACACTAGACACAGTCATGCTGCATATATCATTACGCAGCATTCAATCTCACGGGTTCGTACATATCAAACTCGACCCTGCACTCCCCACACATCAGGAACTACCATGGGCATACATATTCCCCATTCATTCCTATGGGAGGGCAGGTCAC
Organism: Lissotriton vulgaris; assembly: GCF_964263255.1. Lineage (NCBI taxonomy): Eukaryota > Metazoa > Chordata > Amphibia > Caudata > Salamandridae > Lissotriton > Lissotriton vulgaris. Next base: position 1,178,639,217 of record NC_141694.1, on the reverse strand, counting down.
TCACCACACATACACAGAGAGCTCAAGCACTTTTCACTGTATCACAGTGAAAAAGTGCGCAGAGGCCTAAAATCACCACCACCAGGTTCCAGAAACAGGCTGGGAAAAAGCAAAAAGTCTCGGGGTGAACCTGCCTAAAGGGCCGGGTCCAACACTCACCTACGTCGACAACACCATAGGTAAAAGCAGCTGTCAGAGGGAGTGCAGCCACTGTGTATTGTATTTTATTGTAATTGCATTTATATAGCTTTATTACCCCTGACAAGGCATCAATGCGCTTTTTTAGCGAGTAGCACGCTACTCTGGAACCCATGAAGGACTAGTGGCGAATTAGTATAGTAAAAATATGAAAGTAACTTGAGTAGTGGATGTGTTAGTCAGTTATTTGGATCGAGAAGGATAGTGGGGGGATAGAGAAGGGGAAAAGGTTTGCATTTATGTAGCACTTGCTACCCCTAATGAGGGGCTGAAGTGCTTTTTGGGCAAGTAGCACACTACTCTGGAACCCATAAAGGATTGGTTGTGAATTAGTATGGTGAAATATGAAATTAATTTGAGTGGTGGACATGTTAGTCTGTGTTTTGGATTGAAAAGAATAGTGGAGTGGTAGAAGGGAAGGATTTAGACTTTGTTTTTGTTCGTTGGAAGCTCATAGCAGTAGAAGGAGTTTTGGGGTGAGTAAAAGGGGGGTGGAGGGGTGAGTAAAAGAAAAGTAGAGGGGGAATAGACAGAGGAAGGGTTTAGAAAGGCTCCTTTTGGGGGATCAGAAGAAGAGGTATAATATGAAGCAAGGAAGGATGGAGTAGGGAAGAGTCTCAAAAGGGTTATTTTGTGGATCATAGTTATGGTATGGGATGAATGAGAGAGGGGAGGTAATGGATATATTGATAGAGGTATAGGGTGAAGAATAGGCTAGTGCACTGGAAAGAGTAGTAGAAAGAGGTTTCAGATGAGCCAGAGTTGAGGAAGAGGATATATTGAGAGTGGTATAGTGCGAAAAATGGGGTAGTGCATTGGATATACTGAATATAAAGAAAAGTAATAAATAAGTAAAAGTAATAAATATATAGGTACAAAAGTAATAAAGATATAGATCTATATGTACATAGAAGCTACATAGATGCATAAAGGAAGGTATTATATATAGATTAAGATGCATTAAGTAAACTCTGGCTTTCAAGTGTTGTACTTTAAATTAGTTTGATTTATTTTTATAGATATATTTTTCTGCAGATCAATAGTGAAGCAATTGTAGATAAATAGTTATGATAAAAAGATTGGCAGCTAGATTCATCAAAGGCCTGTTTATTTAGCGATTCCTACAGCTTCCTTATTTGCGATTAGCTAATTGCTAATCACAAATAAGGAATAACTCCCCATTCATTCCTATGGGCCTAAAGGCCCATAGCAATGAATAGAAAGACATATCAATGTGCGAATCGCTATTAGCGATTCACATTTTGAAATTGCGATTTCAAGGGTGCAGGGGTGTCCAAAGGACACCCTGTAGCACTCCTGAAATGTAATTTACATTGGTGTTGCGCACACACATGTCCAAAGGACATGTGTGTTTGTAACATGCAACTTAGAAAAATGCATTTAAATGCATTTTTCGAAGTTTTCACTATTTTACCTCGCAGAAAATAGCGGCCCAAAATTGCGAATTTCGCAATTTTAAATTGGTTCATGAATTGCATTTAAGGAATCTCTAATAGAGATTCCTTAAATGCAATTCCTCGCAAATGTGCAAATTCTTTAATTGCGATTTTTGCATTTGGGATGATGAATCCCAAATGCAAAAATTGCGCTCGCAAAGGGCCAGATTCTCAGAATCTGGCCCTTTGCAAGCCGATTTTCGTTTCATGAATCTTGCTGTTACTTATTTATGCAGTCACATATACATGTTAAAAACATAGAATAATGTAACTATCAATACAATGTACAATTGTTGAGCAGAGCTCAATGAATATCTATCTATAATAAATGTTTTAAATATAAGTATTCTACACGTTTATACAAAACAATAACATATATGTCTTCACATCTATAGTACAAATAAATGCCTTCATACAGAGAGATATTCTGTATATTTCTATCCGTTTGCGTACGGTGGTTATGTGGGGAAGAGCCAATTCTTGGGCAGTTTACTGAAGATAAGGTGGTTATCCGTGGATTTTAAGTTGGGGGGTAAAGTGTTCCATAGTTTGGCTGCTTGAACAGAGAATAATGTGCAACCATTGATTTTTTCTTGTCTGACAAACCGATCGTTATGTGCCTTCCTGCTGAAGCAACTGTGATGGTAAAACCACCTGAGTTGGCAGATTAGAAGGGATATAAGACAGGAACTCACCTTTTCTGACTTTTACACTTCCTTTTCCACAATGGACCTGATTTTGCTATTCTTAACACTGCTGCTTGACGATGAAGGCAATCAACCCCTTTGTGGCCGGATTCAAAGGTAAGCTCCTCTTTTACCTGTTAACATTTGACTTTTCTGTTTACATTTGCTCTGGATAAGTGCATTTTTAAATCTCTCTCATAAGAAAAAGCATACCAATGTGCAATGCATATGTGTTTAATGTTGATGTTTAAGAAATTTACAGAAACACACCTGCATGATTAAAATGTATTTCTAGATTTGGTGCAAGCTGCCTTTCAAAAAATGGGCGCTTCCACATAAAAGGACATCAAGCAAAAAAACAAACAGAAACCATACAGGTGTGTTCAAATAAATTGTGTAGATTGCTGAATTAAAAACAAGCAATACACATCATTAGGATAAGACAAGTTGTATTGATGGCTTTTTAAATACCTGTAAAATTAATGTGAGTCCCAAACTTGAATCAGATAACATATTTATCCATGCAACATTTCTCCTTGCCTAGTGCAAGTCCTGCAATTTGTCAAATTTCAATTGTCACATAATATTTTAAGGTATAATGCATATGTATCTATTCTTATCACTGATCAAGTTGAAAGAAACACACCTGAATTAACCCTTTAAAAATATTTAAACATCTATTTGTTGGCAAATGTGTCCCCTCTCCCTCTCCCCTGGTCCGACCACTTTTTGGTCCCTCTCAAACTCCAACTTCCAAAGAAGATCTCGGATACTCCCTGCCCCCGGGCCCCGTCACGGCCATGGAAAAAACTAGATACTACCCTATGGGAACGCTCGCTGTTCTCCACACTGCCCACAGTTGACCCCAACCCCTCCAAAGCTGAAATTCAATTACATAAATGGGTCACTAACTCTCTCGACACAATCCTGCCACTTAAAGCCCTTCCTACTAATAGGAAATCCTCCAAACTACCGTGGTTCACCGAGGAACTACGGGAACTAAGACGGAAAGGCAAAAGGCTGGAACGCCAATGGAGAAAGCACTGGCACTCGGAAGACAGAAGTGGCTACAAAGCCCACATCAGGTTCTACAAAAATGCACTTAAAACGGCTCAAGCCTCCTACTTCGAGGACCAAATACTAGCCGCAACCAACTCCGCAAAAGAGACTTACCGGATAGTCAAACTCCTTTCCAAAATACAGGAACCTCCACCCCCACCTGACCAGGATGGCGCAAAATGCAACCAGATGGCCGATTTTTTCTAAAAAAAAATCGAAAAAATCCTGAACTCCCTCCCGCCTGCGACAACTGCACTAAGAGACTCTTCCCTCCCGGCCTCCCAAGACGCCCCAAGGCTGCTTTCTTTCCCTCAAATTACTATCGAAACGTTTCTTAGCGTCTTGCACAAAGTCAAAAGCGGCGCCCCATCTGACCCAGCCCCGATCAGTAAACTTAAACAGGTTGCTTCTACCATAGCCCCCCCTCTCACTAACCTGACCAATGCCTCCTTCGAAACTGGCACAGTCCCAGTAAACTGGAAAAAAGCCACGGTAAAGGCTCTTATAAAAGAACCACACCTTGACCCTTCTGACCCATCAAACTTCAGACCTATCTCTCTGCTACCGGCAATTAGCAAAATCGCCGAGAGAGTGGCAAATCAACACCTTTCCGAGTTCTTAGAGTCCAATCATCTTCTCTGCCCAACCCAGACTGGCTTTAGACCTGGACAAGGGACGGATACCGCCCTGTTAGCCGTGGTCGAAGAAGCGAGGGGCATACTGGACGTAGGAGGATCGGTGGCAGTGATCCTCCTCGACCTGAGTGCCGCCTTCGACACAGTGGACCACGCAACCCTTGTTCATCGTCTCGGGCTGCTGGGAGTGGCAGACTCCGCCTTGGCCTGGATCTCATCCTTCTTGGAGGACAGGTCTTTTCAAGTGACTGACGGACATTCCATCTCCAGGGCTCATGCACTCAAGTGTGGGGTGCCTCAGGGATCCTCCCTGAGCCCCACACTTTTTAATGTGTACATGGCTCCTCTCGAGGATGTTGTTAAACCTTTTGGGATCAAATCAATAATGTACGCCGATGACACCCAGCTCATCGTGTCCCTCAACCAACCAGACAACGCCCTCTCCAATCTGTCCAGCTGCCTGGAAAAAGTTCACCAATGGATGTGCGAATCCCGGTTAAAACTGAATGGGGAAAAATCTGAAATACTTCTTCTGGGAAACCCTAACAAAATACCCACCCCCCTTCCCTGGCTACCATGCATGGGATCCCCTCCATCCCCAAAATCCGAAGTAAAAAGCCTGGGGATATGGTTGGACCAGGACCTCAGCTTCAAAACACATGCGAGGAAAACCACGGGAACGTGCTTCGGCCTTATGAAGATGGCACGAAAGATTCTCCATCTACTCCCCCCTCAATCCAGGAAGCTCTTGATGCAGGGGCTGGTGAACTCCAGACTGGACTACGGGAATGTCCTATATCTGGGGGCCCCAGTCTCTGTACTCCACAGACTCCAATGTGCACAAAACGCGGCTGCAAGAATACTAACAGGAACTGCAGCAAGGACCTCTGCCAAGCCGGCCCTTAGAAATTTGCACTGGCTGCCAGTCAAAGAACGGGTCAACTTTAAGACCTTGTGCATGGCACATAAAATACTGCACAACGAAGGCCCCCCTATTCTCAGACCTCTTGTGTCCCTTCAACAATCAATTAGACAACTCAGATCTAACTCCCTTTCCCTTGCAAAAGTCCCCAGAATTAGGAAGGCCAGAACAGGTGGTCGCTTGTTCTCGTACAATGCTCCGAGACTGTGGAATGCCCTCCCACTCTCCCTGAGGCAAGAACAAAACCACCTTAGATTTAGGAAAAAACTGAAGACCCTCCTCTTCCCCTGAGCACCACCCCCCTTGATCGCCCACTCTCCAGGATGATAGTCACCAGCGCCGGGATGCCCTAGGGTAGCTGTGCGCTCTATAAAACCCATAATCAAATCAATCAAATCAAATCATTATCATGATAAATGCTTGCACCTAAATTCAAATTGCCATTACATACTTTTAACCAGTGCATGAACTTTACAAAGTAGACATTACAAAAATCTGTTGTATTTCCTTCCAGAATGGCAAATCAATATAAGTACTTTACATTTTAGTCATAAACATTTCTCTGAATGAAACAATTGCAAATGAAAATGAATGTCAGGACAAACTTGGTAAAATGAAAAATCTTGATTAAGTTAACTTAGGAGATACTTTTAATCATTGCTCACGTTGAATGGATAATTTCATACTAATTTCAATAGTCAGATTGCACTGTTATGCTCTTGTTCATAACATGCCTCCTATCTACCTGCCAAGGGGACCCCCTCAGGAAGGGGCATCTAGTGACCACAGATCAGGCACCACAATGATTTTTCTTGGTAGGGACAGGTTTTTGTTTGTGAGCGTGGGTGTGGGTTTGTAAGGGGTGGGTGTGGGTTTGGAAGGGGTACTGATTTTGCCTTACGGGGAGTGGATTTGGGTTTGGAAGGGGTAAAGTCCAGAGCAAATAGATAATCAGAAGGAGGAGAAAGGGCCAGATGGGTGGTAGAGGATTGGGTTTGGGAGTTAGAGGGAGCTGCAAAGGATAATGTGCATGTGTTGGTTGGTTTTGCAGTTGCATATGGGTCTGCTGTATGTTGTGTATATTTTAGTTTGAGTTTCGTGGTCAGTGCATATTGGTCCGACGAGTGTGTGCATTTGTGTTTGGAGGGTGTTGATTTGTACATAGGTGTACTTTTAGATGAGTGTGCTGTTGAGGTGGCTGGCATGGGTGTGGCGTTTGTGGATGTGGTAGTGTTTGAGGATGTGGTGGTTGGTATGGTGCTTGGGGGTATGCTTGTGGATGTGGTGGTGCTTGTGGTGGTGGGAGTGGTGCTTGTAGGTGTGCTGGTGGTGGTGCTTGTCAGTGTAGTGGTGAGTGTTGTGCTTTGTGGGTGTGGTGGTGGTGTTTACAGGTGAGGTGGTGGTGTGGGTGGGCGTGGGTGTGTTGGTATGTGTGGTACTTGTGGGTGTGCTGGTTGTGTGGTGTTTTTATTTTATTTGGGTGTGTGCTTGTGTTTCTTGGTGTGTTTGTGTTTATATGTGGATGTGCTGGTTCTGTCTGTCAGAGGGGATAATTTTAAAGGAGTGAGTGTAACTTGGGTGCTTGGGATAGGGCTGGGAATTGGGATTTTGGATCGGCAAGGTGCCTGAGTTGGGACGTAAGGTTGGGCTATTTTGGAGGCTGCTGTCAGTAAGGAGGGTAATCCTGTACATGATCTCTACAAGCTAGACATAGCACTATGAATGTCTTCCAGGTATGCTGCTATTTGTTGCATTTGGCAACTAAGGCCCTGGATTGCATTCAGGAGTGTAATCTGGCCTACAGAGATGCTGCATAGAAGGTCAACAGCCTCCTCACTCCGAGCGACTCTTGACCCTGCCTCCAGGCAGGTCGCGCCCCACGCCGCGCAGCTCCACCTAACTGCGCTCCTGTCCCCTGCCCAGCTGCTGCCGCTGTGACTGGGTTCAAGCTCCGCTGTAGGCTCTGCTCATTTTTTGTCCTGTATAATTGTATTGGTGCTGTGTTGCTTAATTGTAATTGTACTGTGCCTGGTTTTCTTATGTTTTCTATTGTTGCTCATTGGTTTTTAGCATTTGTCCCCCACTGTACCCCTCTTTCCTTCTGTTTCCCACTGCTGTTTTTCCCCATCCCACTTCCTGCCGCTGCGTCCCCTGCGGACCCGCCCCCCCTTGCCACCGATTCGCCTCCCCGCTCCTGCCTCCCAGCTGCTCCTCCCTCCCACCTCCCTTATATGGCAGGCGCTGCGCGGCATGGGAGCGACCCTTGACCCTGCCTCCAGGCAGGTCACTCCCCACGCTGCGTCGCTCCACCTGACTGTGCCCGTGCCCCTGCCCAACTGCTGCCGCTGTGATTGGGTTCAAGCCCCGCCGTAGGCTCTGCTTGTTTTTTGTCCTGTATAATTGTATTGGTGCTGTGTTGCTTAATTTTCATTGTACTGTGCCTGGTTTTCTTTTGTTTGCATTGTTGCTCATTGGTTTTTAGCATTTGTCCCCTACTGTACCCCTCGCGCCTTCTGTTTCCCACCGCCGTTTTTCCCCCTCCCGATTCCTGCCGCTGCGTCCCCTGCGGCACCGCCCTCCTCGCCACCCATTCGCCTCCCAGCTGCTCTTCCCTCCCACCTTCCCTTATATGGCGGCCGCTGCCCCGCCTCGCTGAAGGCGCACCTAAGGCAAGCCTGTCTGCGCCCATCCGCGCCTGGACCATGCCCAGCGCCAGAATCCTTGGACTTCGCGAATGCCACGATGCCTGAATCCGCTACAATGGCAGCACTTTCCATGCACTCAACCCCGGACGAGATCACACCTGCTACCGGACCACCCCAAAGCACACCCAAGGACCCTTTTCCTGCCGGAACTACAGCTTCTTTGGCACCTGCCCCGCCAAACCACACCCCAGGAAAGAACCAAACTACCTCTGATACATACGCCTCAACACCCGCTCCGCCTGCAAACACGCCATTGAAGGAGGAATCGCCATTGTGGAGAAGTGTGGCTTAATGGTTAGAGCGGCAGACCCTGATGCAGATGTCTGGCCTGGGACCAGGGTTCAATTCCCCGCCTCGGCGGGTCTTGGGCTCAAAAATTCCACGGACCTGATAATTCTCGCCTCGGTGCCTATTCCAATCATGGAGCCCCACTCTGCAACTCTGGGCAATAGCTTGCTTAATCTCTACAACGGCCCTCACAATGCTAATGATGCCTGGCCTCCACCTTGGGGATGCCCAGGAGTGGATGCCTCACAGGGAAAGCCAGGATGGGTTCCACAGCAGTATTCGTACAAGCGCCTTGAGACTCTTGCGGGTGAGTAGTGCGCTATACAAGTATCAATTTACATTACATTACAATTTACATCGTCCACAAGAACACCCTCAGAGTCTCGACCAACACAGACGAAACCCTCAGCACCACCGAACACCTGCACTTCCAGATCCACACCGACCCCAACACCACTTTATGAGGAACCCCCATCTACAGATCCGCCAGAGCCCGTCCACAGTTCAGCGACTCCATTGCGACCTCGTTAGCACACACACCCTCACCTCCAAGGACTACATCCTCCTCAGGAACCAGAAATTCCACCTTGAGAACAACAACAACACCACTTCCACCACCATGATCGACAACCTTGCCAACCTCGGACTCAGACAACTCGTCACAACACCCACCCATGCTGCCAGCCACATGCTGGACCCCATCTTCTCCGCAAGCTCCCACGTCTCCTTCAACCATACCACGACTTCCACTGGACCGACCATCACTGCATCCATTTCGACTTCAGGGAGTACACCACGCACTACTGCACCCAACAGATTCCTCACCACTGCTGGAGTAAAGTCACCGTTGACCAGCTAACCACCACCCTCACCCAGAGCCCACCCACCGACCCCAACACCGATGCCCGCAACCTCAGACAGTGGATCTACGACTGTGCCAACACCCTCACCCCGTTCAAGAAACACTCGAACAGTCACACCAGCAAGATAGCCAGCTGGTTCATGGAAGACCTCCAGGCCTCCAAACGAACATGCTGAAAACTGGAGAAGAACTGACTAGACGAACAAACACCGGTCGGCTACACAGCCCACAAGAACGCCACCCGCAGACACCATTACCACATCAGATCCGCCAAAAGGGCCTCATTCAAAGACCGCCTAGACAACACTGCACATAACAGCAAAGAGCTCTTCAACATCGTGAAGGAACTCTCGCACCCCAGCTCCAACACCAATGACATCCCACCATCGCAAGACATGTGCGACTTGCTAGCAACCTTCTTTCACTGCAAGATCACTGACATCCACGACAGCTTCAACATCACGACCGCCCCTATTGTAAATAAAACAGCGATAGTATTAAGCATTAGCTGAAGACATGCTATTGTGTCTTTCTGTCCGTTTTCCCGCTCGTACTTTAAATACGGCCAGACTCCATTTTGTTTTCTGGCCTCCATCTTGTATGCCATACATTGCCATGTGCCCGACATGAGGCAAGTCTTTCCTCTCTGCTAGTCACCTTTGAAGTTTGCCCAGCAACAAGCTATAAATAGTTCTTTGTGCGTCTAGCGCATTCTCAGTAGGAGTCACATCTGTCTCTGATTAACGTAGATAGGAATGTGTATTTCAGCGGGTCTCAAGAACCGTTAACTCCACCCATGTATCAATCATGTTCAAGAAATGTCCATATATGGTTGTAAATCACGTTTTGAGTTGTATCCGCCTACTTATGAGCTCCTTCTTTGTGTATTAAAGGGGACTGTGTGTCTGAGTTCTTTGTGCTACCTTGTACAATACTGTAGAGTGTTGTGTGGGCTGTAGTACCACCTTTAAAGGTTTATTAAACTATGTTTTTGTATTTCCAGTTTCCGTGCCAATTTCTTTGTGTAGTCTGAGGGCTCCGTGCACAGAAGGGCGAACCCTTTGCATTTGCAGGCCTTGCTAAGGCCTGTACTCATCAATTGGCGCCCGTCACGTGGGGCTCATCGGCGACTTGGATGCTCGAAAGATTGGTCGTGACGAAGGATTGGAACATTGCCGGGGACGTGATCACTGCCAGCGGCGTTTTTATTCCTGGCATCCCGAGGTGTTCTTCCTTCCCTTCCGATCTGACCGTTTGGGCGAATATGGAACTTGGCAGTTGGAATATGTACGCTCTTGATTGGTAAGAACCGTTGTATGGTACTTGCTGCGAGCTTTTGGTAGTCTTGATTGGCAAGGCAGTTTTAGGATACACTTGCTGTGACTAATTTGTTTGAAGTGACTAGTCATATGTTTGGTTTGAATTTGGGATATATGCGTTGCAACACATATAGGCAGGCAATGTGGAGATATTTCTCCTGAACTTTGGATTTGAGCGGCGCAATGTTTTAAGTTCCATTTTAATTATAATATTGCATATTTTGCACTATTTTTGACATGCCTGTTTTCGGCGCACTCCGAAAGTGGTGCTGCTGGTGGTGCTGCTGTTTTGGAAGTGACGGGTTAAGACTCGAGGAATCAGAGCAGGCTCCCCCGGAAGGGACGCCGAATAGGGATATGTACGTTAAATTTGGTCTTTCCCCTAAAATGTACAGCACGTTATGGAGGAAATATACCAAAAAGGATCCTGAGTTACGGTGGCCTCTGTATGGATCGTTTGATTTGCGGAAAATTGAGTATGTGGAGCAGTGTATGTGTAAGCGACGAGTGTGGCAAGACATGTTTGAATGCATACGTATGTGGGTGAAAGAGGTGCGCGATCGTGAGAAGCATGAGCAGGCGCTGATTGAAAAAGAGCAACGAAAGAGTGAGCGTGAGAGAGCGCAAGAGTCAAAATAGCGTGAAGCAAAGGAGTTAAATGAAAAACAGAAAAAAAACATTGGTTGCAGGTATCTGGCCAGTGTGCTGTTCGACAGCCTCTTTATCCTGTCCTTAATAAACATGATGATGATTTTTTGTTATTAGATCGCTCTCCGGCCCCGTACGCTGGAGGAGGTCAGGATTCTGGATCGCCCGCAGAGAAGGTGGATACGCGGTCCATGTTATCGGCCGATCGTATGGCTGACCTCCAAAAGATTGCTTATCGGGTTATCAAAGCTACTGTTTCTCATTCTGAGCTAATGCAGGATCTTGAAGGATAGGGAGAAATTATACTTTGCCGAGACTCTTTCTGATGAAGTTGTTACAGCTTTTCGGAAATATTCCGATGTTCTTGAACCAAATGATGTGGTGGCTGATTCTAAAGATTTGCGTAAAGGTCTTCTTCTTCCTTCTCAGGTGCCTGATGCGGTCCGACGGCTGTTTGCGTTGTGGGATGAGATGTTTCGGCTACGGGATGAGGCGCGAAAAAGGAAGGCGGAAGAGGAGAAAACAAATCCAAGTGGCGGCGGGAAGCAGTCATCCATCTTTTATTCAGATAAGATCGATGCAGTGCATGTTAAGCCGATGCGAGAGGCCGCGCCTTTGTACGTTCCTCCTAAAGGAGCGGGTACTAGTTCGGATAGAGGGTCTCCTGATGCTAAAGGGTATTTTATCTATAATTGGGTTTATACTCCATGGAATAGAGCGGATGTTATGGCATTAAAAGCTGCATTACCTGATCCACAAAAGAATCCTGCCGCCTTTTATGAGGAAGTTGAGGGGGCCCTAAATTCCTGTACTATGACCCTGGCCGATATTGATTTATTTTTTGGACTTATATTACCCTCAGATATGTGGAGATCTGTGCGGAAAGTAGACGATCTTGCAATCTTTAAGGCCAAATGGAGAGATCTTGAAGATGAGGATAGAGGCAGGAAGCCTGCGCAAAAACCACCCCAGACGATTTTAAATCTTCCTGCTGCCATTTTGACTAAGCTAAAATGATTATTCCCCCTAAAAAGATTGATTGGACTATGTTAGCATCATGTAAACAGAAGGTAGATGAATCGGTCTCAGATTTCTTTACACAATTTGAGGAAACTTTTCATGATTTCAGCGGCAAATCGTTATGGACGACATGGGCCGACATCTTTTTGTTGATAAGTATGTTTCGAATTTATTGCCAGGAGTGGCAGCTCGGTTGAAAGCGAGTGAAAGCTCCTGGACGACTTCGTCACCGGCATCCCTCCTGACGATGGCTCAGTATTATGAGCGTCAGGAACTAGAAGCGAAGGGTAATGAAGAAAAGAAATCTAAGGATTTAAAAACGAAGGTTATGTTAGCACAAGTGTACCTCGTAGAGGTGCTGATAGGGGCGGTCGAGATTTTTCTGGGTCTTCTTTGGGCCGTACTTATTTGGCCCGGGATCAATGTGCATATTTTAGGCAGAGAGGCCATTGGGCGAAAGAGTGTCCATTGCTGCGCGCACAGCGGCAATAGCGGGGGCAGGGACCGATGAGAAATAGGGGAGGTTTTTTGGGCTCTAGGGGCAACACGAATGATCGTGCAAGGTTTGATTCTAGTATGCAACCGCAGGATGGGTCTAATGTCTTTGATCGACGGAATCAATGTCACATGTCTGAGTATGCACCTCCTGAACATCATGATTGACAGTATGCATAGGATTGCATAGGATGGGGTAAGGAATCAGTCGAAGTGCCAGTAGATCAGAGAGGTCCTTATGTTACAGCACATGTTTTGGGTTCTACTGATTGGTTCTTGGTTGATACAGGAGCTACTCGTAGCACTTTGTCTAATGAATTGGTTCCGAGGGCTCCCCTATCTGGCTTAACAATTAAATCGATAGGGTTCGATGGAACGCCTTCTCTTAGCCCACTATCACAACCTCTTGCACTTAATGTAGATAAGTTTGTTGCACCATGTCCATTTTTGCTCTCCCCAAACACGCCTGATAACATTGTGGGTTTGGATATGCTCAAGCATTTTTCGGGCCACATTACAATGCTCCCCTGAGGGAGTACGTGTTATTTTGAATGATAACTATCCGACAATGGAGAGGGTGTGTACTATTAAAGAAGATACTGCATTGGCCTCTTTACCTCGTACCTTGTGGGCTACATCGGATACTGATGTGGGACAGATGATTATTCCCCCGGTACACATTAGTGTAAAGGAGGGAGCTGTGTTGCCACGCCTGCCTCAGTATCGAATCTCACAAGAGGGGGAGGAGGCGCTTAACCAGATTGTGCAGGATCTAATTAAAGTTGGGGTTGTTGAAGAAGTTCCATATAATGTGTGTAACAGTCCTATACTACCGATTTTGAAGAAAGACACTGATACTAGGATCTATCGATTTATTATCGATCTGAAGGAGGTGAATAAGATAGTGATACCCCAATACCCAGTGGTTTCTGACATTACGACACCTCTTACTCTGGATCCACCAACTGCGACCACGTTCTCTGTTATAGACTTGAAGAATGCTTTCTTTTTGATTCCTATTCATCCTGACAGTCGATATCTTTTCGGATTCACTTTGAATAATCGATTGTCTAGATTTTGTAGAGTACCTCAAGGCTATACTGAGAGTCCCAGCATTTATAGCCAGGCTCTGAAGCGACAATTGGATTCTTTCACTCTACCTGAAGGTGTGGTGCTCATAAAATATGTACATGATATCTTGTTGGCAGCCGATACCCCCGAACAATGTGAGGAATGTACATTGTCTTTGCTTGCTTTCCTGGCATCGTACAATCACAAAGTATCAAAGAAGAAATTGCAATATTATAGACCAAAGGTAACCTACTTAGGTCACCTTTTGTCTAAGGAGGGGCGTGCACTTACACCTGATCGTATTCAAGCAATTTTGGATACACCAACACCCTCCACGCAAAAAGATGTTCGAGCTTTCTTGGGTCTCACTTTCTTTTGTAGACAATGGATACTGGGTTTTTCACACATAGTTAAACCACTGTTAGCACTTTTGACAAAGGATACTCCAGTTCCCCTTCCCTGGACAAATGAGTGTGAGAATGACAACTGCAAGATCATGAACACCATCCACTCCAGATCACTGTCAGACCCTTGCCAACACCACATCTTCAACAAAGCCAGCACACCCATCGCACCCAATCTCCGGAAAGTAATCAACGGTTCCTTTGAGACAGCAACCTTCCTGGAAAGCTGGTAGCACGCCGAGATCAACACCTTACTCAAGAAACCCAAGGCCCTCAAGAACTTCTGGCCCATCTCTCTGCTCCCGTTCCCCACGAAGATCATCAAGAAAACTGTCAGCAAACAACTGACCCGCTACCTCCAGGAGAACAGCATCTTGGACCCGTCCCAGTCCGGGTTCTGCAGCAACCACAGCACTGAAACCGCCCTCATTGCCGCAAATGATGACATCAGGACCCTGCTGGACAACACAGAAGTAGCTGCCCTCATCCTCCTGGACCTGTCAGCCGCCTTCAACACGGTCTGCCACCGCACACTAGAAACACGCCTCCACGATGCCGGGATCCAAGAGAAGGCCATAGAGTAGAACGCCTCCTTCCTCTCTGGCAGAACCCAGAGCGTCTGCCTCCCCCCTCCGCTCCAAAGCCACCGAGATCATCTGCGGCATACCCCAGCCCCGGGCTCTTCCCTCAGCCCAACGCTTTTCAACATCTACATGGCACCTATCGCCCACGTCGCCCGACAGCATGACCTCAACATCATCTCCTATGCTGATAACCCCCAGCTGAACCTCTCCATCACCAAAGACCCTCACACCGCCAAAAACAACCTCCATGAAGAAATGAAGGCTGTCAATGAATGGATGAGGAACAGCCAACTGAAGCTGACTCGGAAAAGATGGAGGTCCTCATCCTCAGATTCACCCCCTCAGCCTGGGATGACGCCTGGTGGTTGACCACACTGGGAACAGCTACAACACCCATCGACCTAGGGGTCATCCTCGACTCCACCCTCTCCATGACTAAGCAGATCAAAGCCGTCTCCTCCTCCTGCTTCAACACCCTCCGCATGCCCTGCAGGATCTACAAGTGGATCTCTACTGAAACTAGAAGAACGGGCACCCAGACCCTCCTCAGTAGCAGGTTGGACTACGGAAACAGACTCTAGGCAGGAGCCTCGGCCAAAAACCTGAGACGGCTGCAACATATCCAGAATACCTCTGCACGCCTGATCCTTGACATCCCCTGCTGCAGCCACATCACACCCCACCTGAGAGACATGCACTGGCTCCCTGTCAACAAGAGGATACCCTTCAAGCTCCTCACCCACGCACACAAAGCACTCCACAACACTGGACCAGCGTACCTCAACAGACGACTCAGCTTCTACACCCCCACCCACCAGCTTCGCTCCACCGGCCACACCCTTGCATCCAAAGAGCAACCTCCGGTGGCAGATCCTTCTCCCACCTTGCCGCCAAGACCTGGAACTCCCTCCCCACCCACCTACGACAGACCAGAGTCGTACTAACCTTCAGAAGGCTCCTCAAGACCTGGCTCTTCGAGCAGTAGCAGCACCCTAGACCCCCAGCGCCTTGAGACCCTCACGGGTAAGTAGTGCCCTCTACAAATGACTTGATTGATTGATTTATTGATTGTAGCTAGGGAGACGGGCAAGGGGTGAGGTGAGGTGCCGGCCACAAAGGAGACCCCAGCCCTTTTATAGAAGGTGAATTTGGCCAACTGGGGGGAGCAAGGAGGATGGAGAAGGGTCACTGGGTGGCATAATAAGGATGCCGGTGGAAGAGCATCTATAGGTTCAGCCACCACTGTGACCAGGCAACTTGTCGATGCCTCTGAACGTAATGTAGAGTTGGTGGCCCCCGTGCCATTCCCCTCAATCTCAGTGCCACTGTGTCTTTCGGTGTCTGTGGTCTCAGCCCCCGAAACACAGTGGCCAGCTGCTTTCCTGCCAATGTGGCAATTTCTCCTTCCCCTAATCCTGATGAAGCTGGAAAGACATATGCAATAGTTTTATTGTATCTGTGTAAGTAGAACTGATCATGAACTTTGATCACAAAACATTTTCAAAATGTTCATATTTCATCTGCTTCAAGGCTCTCAAATTTTGCTTCAGTATTATCATTACCTCATGCATATAGTGAACACCTTCAGAAACCATTTGGTCACAGTTTTGTGTTTTCCCATGATAGCTCCTATATCATTTATGATCTTGTCTCTTATCCATTTTTAATTCTCTCCAGCAACTGTTGAACACCTCTGAATGTTTGCAAGTAGAAGGACGGTGCACCGGGATGAAGTCAAAATAGTTTCAAATATGTTCCAAAATATATTCTTTATTTAAATTTTTCCGTTTAGAATTCGGACATCAGGCAATGCGTTTTGTTCCGAATGGGCAAGAATATCTATGTCTTGTTTTCACTCAGAGTCCGACAGTCAGTAGATTCCAAAAAGTTTATTTATATATTTACTGTGTTCTTTGAAGACCTAGATTTGAAATTCATGTACCAGTTATGACGTCCCACAGACCTCCAAATGGGTCAATTTGTTTGAAGAATAAAAAACCAGGTTGTTCAAATTCAATTACTCCTTCGCTAATCTCTTTTAACTTTAAGAAAAATCCGAAGGCCAAAATAGCGGCCACGAGTCCTCGTCAATGTTGACGACTGCACAAATCGTCCCGTGTGTAGACTTTCAAGGAATGTTTAGGCTTTGTTGTATAGAATAGTGAACTCATGTCATCAAAAAGGATATCAACTAAAATACCTTTGTACAGTGTGTGTACGAAGCTAAAAACATTGCACTGTTTTCATTCACTAAAGTTAAACATGAATCAATTTGAGTCAACAAATGCTGCAATGTTGTACCAATATTTGTATAAACTGAAAACCTGTTTCCTATGTTTGGCCATTTCAAAATATTAACACTTGCTTCAAGTAACTAAAGTATATTTCACATGTAAAAAATATTATATGGATTCAATACTGAAGTAGCTTATCAACATATCATACACTACGTATATACATATGATGGGGAAGACATTAAGAAAAACAGTTCTGTGAATTGACAAATGACTTCTACAGCATAATTAAATACATAGGGCTTAATACATTTCAAAACCACTTTAGCACAGAGAAAAACTATTTTCACTTTTGGCTCCTAACTGTCTCAAGTTGTTTCAAGGTTGTTTCCCATTGTAAAATGGTTTTACAAAATATGCTTGCTTTCATTTTTGGCAAAACATTGGTACAACATCATGGTAAATATTAGATACACTGATTCATATATACTTTTTACATCAAAGTTTCAAATGCAATTCACAATACACAAGCTATTACACTCTAATGTATTTCTAAAATGTCCAAATGAGTTGGGCCTGATTTTGAGTTTTACAGATGGGATACTGCAGCTTATATTTAATTAAACATTCCATCTACAAATGTCCCTTTAAGTATCCCATTTCTCTCCATCTTTGATTTATCATCTCAACATAACAAAGGACATTGAAAAATGGTGTTCGGTATATGGTGCGCTGGCAAAATGTGTACTTATTCTTGTCTGTATTTTTACCAAAATTGAATGCCTATCAAAATTATTTTCCAAATACAGACATGCTTACATGCACATTTGTGAAGCGATAAGATCTCATGCTAACCTGCCACATTTAATATGATCTAAATCTTCTTTTTGAACCAAAACAACATTTTAATATGTTTTGAATAAAAATGTAGCCATTTAAACTGATGTTACTAGTCATTTTGGCTCACACGCCTACTCTTGTATGTGTATACGACCAACTTACCAATCTAATGTTTGGAAAATCCACTGTATAATAAGTGTATTTTATGCTATGTCACCTGTAATGTTACATCATTCACAATAGTGGAAGAGCATCACACCTGACACAATAAAGACTAGTGGCCTGTTTGGTACAACTGCCGCTTATAACATCAAATACCCTGATGCATATTTGTTATTTGGGCATACACGTGTCTGCTTAAATCAGTCCTTTTGCAGTGAATAGAAATCAGGTGGTATCCTTATCCAAAAACTATTTTCACTTTTGGCTCCTAACTGTCTCAAGTTGTTTCAAGGTTGTTTCCCATTGTAAAATGGTTTTACAAAATATGCTTGCTTTCATTTTTGGCAAAACATTGGTACAACATCATGGTAAATATTAGATACACTGATTCATATATACTTTTTACATCAAAGTTTCAAATGCAATTCACAATACACAAGCTATTACACTCTAATGTATTTCTAAAATGTCCAAATGAGTTGGGCCTGATTTTGAGTTTTACAGATGGGATACTGCAGCTTATATTTAATTAAACATTCCATCTACAAATGTCCCTTTAAGTATCCCATTTCTCTCCATCTTTGATTTATCATCTCAACATAACAAAGGACATTGAAAAATGGTGTTCGGTATATGGTGCGCTGGCAAAATGTGTACTTATTCTTGTCTGTATTTTTACCAAAATTGAATGCCTATCAAAATTATTTTCCAAATACAGACATGCTTACATGCACATTTGTGAAGCGATAAGATCTCATGCTAACTTGCCACATTTAATATGATCTAAATCTTCTTTTTGAACCAAAACAACATTTTAATATGTTTTGAATAAAAATGTAGCCATTTAAACTGATGTTACTAGTCATTTTGGCTCACACGCCTACTCTTGTATGTGTATACGACCAACTTACCAATCTAATGTTTGGAAAATCCACTGTATAATAAGTGTATTTTATGCTATGTCACCTGTAATGTTACATCATTCACAATAGTGGAAGAGCATCACACCTGACACAATAAAGACTAGTGGCCTGTTTGGTACAACTGCCGCTTATAACATCAAATACCCTGATGCATATTTGTTATTTGGGCATACACGTGTCTGCTTAAATCAGTCCTTTTGCAGTGAATAGAAATCAGGTGGTATCCTTATCCAAAAATTCATAAACAAAACACCTCATCACACACTTTGTGCAAATCTTACACCTTTAAGAACTCCGCTTGTGTGTTGGATATGTGGCAAGATTAATGTTGATGGCAACATTTTTTGCTGTAACAAAAAATAGCTATTTAACAGGTTAAACTTAAACTAGAACTTAACCCCTTGATGCTGCTTTTGGGCTCTCAACTGCCCATCAAGCACTGGATAGGCTACCACAAGTATGTGGGCCAGTAGGGGAGTCAGGGCATGCACACGCACTTTTTACATTTTTTAGTACTGGCCGAGCTGGGCTTCTGATAACTTCTTGGTCCAGCAAGATTGGTCCTCCCACCTCTTTCAGCAATGAGTGCTGCACCACTTGTAGACACTCGGGGGCAATGCCTTCTTGCTAATGGCCTTCCAAATGGTCTTTTTCTGAAGGGTGTTGACCTGCATGAATACAAGATATGAATGAAAAATTATTATTTTGTGACTTTGTTTGGCTGTATGGATGCAACACAATTTGACTACAACAATAACAAGCATTAATCAAAAGGTACTACACAGTGGATATTTTTTTATTCTTCCCGAATAAAGCAATAAATAAAACTATTGATGTAACCTGTTGACAACCCTTATCCCTTGTCATGTCATAAATTCACTAATCTAGGCCAGTGACATCCGCTAGGCCAGGGGGCTCAAACATTTTCATTCATGAGAGCTATTTTTGAGCAGGTAAAATCTTTGTGAATACTGAAGGCTAAACAACTTACAAATTGTAAACAGATACCCTCATGACTAGCAACATTGACTTGGGACCGACTTACTTGAGTAAACCCTTTCAGAACGCCGAGAACGCCGACTTCGCCGACGCCTTGATCTGGGATCTGCCACTCGTCCCTGCGGCCTCCCCGTGTCCCAGGAGGGATTGACCGCCTGAGCCCTGCGCTAACATCTTGCAGCACCCGCTTCGCGGGTGCCGCTGCGCGGCGCTAAAGTGTGGGGTCGAGGCTGCAGGTCTTCACCCAGCATTCATCACCCGGGAGGAACTAAGAACTGAGCAAGGCAACTGGGGGCGCGTGAGGCAGGGACTCCATAGACCAGGAGTCCCCGCGCTGCACAGGTGTGCACGGCCGCGCCCCCAGCAAGCCACGCCCCCGGCCGCAACACCCTCTACAAGCATAGGGTGGCAACGCGTAGCGGGACGCGAGCAGGACGCCGAGCGAAGCCCGGGCAAAGGGCGGGCCCTCTGTGGCCCTCAGGGGCCAGAAGAGGCCGGGCTGGGCCAGCCCCCTAAAAATTGCCCTCATAAAAGTCGTCGCTAACAGTCTCACGGCACCTAGCCTGGCTATTGGCCATTTCCACCGACACAAGCTACATCCGGCCGTTACTCCCCAACACAGTACCCCTTGCAATGAGGAAAACTGCTAAGAAGACCAGGATGCCTACCCTAAGATCGAGCACAAAAGCCAAATCGGATCATCCACCCCCTTTACCGACCCTAACTGCCATCGATAAAATGCTCAAACAGACCATTGGGGCGGTTTCCGATGCCATAGCTAATACAGAGAGAAGAATGTCCCTACCACCTGTAACTGTCATCCAAGACACCCAGGAATCACTGATTAACCTATCAGAAGCCTCCGAAGACCTGGCAGAGGAGACCTACACTAGCCGGCCCCTAACCCCACCATCTTTTGCTGACCTTCCTTGTGCCCAGGCGCCCGCTGAATTCAGCGGGGACAGACCTGGCGCACAACCAAGCACTCAAACAAACATCAATGACATAGACGTACTCCCCGAGGAGAAAACGCCGCACAGGGAAGGCCACAAACAAGGGAGGAAAAAAGGTCATGTCAAGTCTAGTAACCACAACCTGATCACGCCCATCAACCCACCTACACCCGGAATACCATGCTGGATAATCAACATGGTGGCGGATCTTAAAACTGACCTGGAGCATTCCATCACGGTGCTGTTAAAACCCCTCATTGCAAAAATAGATAGACTAACATCACTGGTTAACAACAAGGGAATTAGCCCGAAAACCCATCCCGTGCAGGAACGGGACTCGACAAAACCAAAGGACCCTACAACAACAAGTTTACCAAAAGATAAGGTCTCTTTAGCAACCAATGGGGGGACCAAGCCCAACAACACCAACAATACCAGTGTCACGCAGAAAGGAGCAAAGGAAAAACAGAAGGTCGTCTCTACCCCACAAGCAGGCAAAAATCAAAATCAAACACCTACCGGCAACAATAAACCTCCACCCGGATCCTCACAAACGTTAGAAGAAAATAAGGCCCTAACCCCGAAGGTGGACCCTAAGTCCTCCCGGATTCCCACCGCGACAACCACCAATGAAAAGAAAACCGCAACACGCTTCAGGACAATTAATCTTCCACCTGAGGCATTGCCATTTGTAGTTGTCCTTACAGGAGTTCCTCCTTTAAAGGAGGGCCAAAGGGAATCACAAATCGAATTAAAAAACAAATGTGCACAGTGGCTGCAAATACATAGGCCCCTGCCCCCAAACATCTACGGGGAAATCCTTTCAGTGAGAAGGGGCGAGTGGATCGGCAAAGGTACCAAGACCATCGCAGGGGACGTCATTACGGTGAACTTTAGAGACATGGCAGCTGTTAACTTCATCTGCAACGCCCCCCCGAGTTACACCCGATCACAAATTCACCCGGTCCATCTATCCTATTTCTACCCCCTTGCACCTCAAAGGCCGAGGCAGAACATTGGCCACAATAGAACACCGCACTTGGGTTTCCAATATGGCCCACCCCAATGGCAAAGGCCAAACCCTGTATTCCCTACCTATGACTCCTCAATAATGCAGTACGCCCATTGGAACAGGTTCAGCACACTCGAAGGGGTGGACTGACAGAGAATGGACCGTTTTCCACCAAAGATCAAAAACAGGAAGGAGCCAATTCTCCCACCACTAGGGATAGAAGAAGGAGCAGCCCAGGGAGAAATTGATGTTTCGGGACCTGTGCATACTACAGGAGGCAGGAGCACACCACCAAACATCACCCGGGGTAAAGGGGAGGGGACAAATCCCGACAGAAGAATCGCCACCCCCCACGGGCCGCAATCAAGCCGGGCCGCCGTACCTGCAATGGGTAAACAACCAAACCCTTTGCCAGGCGCAGAAAAAAGCACACCCAAGGTCATGAATCATGATAACCTACTAATAGCTACCTGGAACATCGCAGGGCTAGCGACCAAGTTTGCATCTCAGGACTGGCTCAGCTACATAAGTAAATTTCACATCCTATGCCTCCAAGAGACCTGGGCCACTGAACTGCATGATTACAGCCTGGAGGGCTATAAAAGCTTTTTTGTCCCTGCAAAAAAAGCTACCTCGGGGAGAGCAAGTGGGGGGCTCGCGGTCTATGTCAACTTAGATATTAAGGGCACCTGGTCCAACACCAAATGGGTCACACGCAATCTCCAAGTACTAAGGTTCACCTCACCAAGTTTAACATTCCTGCTAATGAACTGGTATAATGCACCGGCTATAACGGAGAAGGGCGTAGCCATAAAAGAACTAGAAAATTGTTTGAATTTTTTATCCAAGACACCAAATCCCACGAGTTTAATTCAAATGGGAGATTTTAATTGTCACCTCTGTGAAAATCTGATACCCTTTAATAATGACTGGTCAAAATGCACGATCATGAAAGGCCCACACTTCACCCACACAACAGAGGGCTGGGATCTAGAAAGACTAATGAAAAGGCACAACCTTACCCAAACTCTGGACCTTGTCATCTTAAACGTGAAAGGATAATTAACCCCAACATTCAAAGGCAGAGGTTGTCACTCTTACATCGACTTTGCACTAGTCTCTCCTAATTTAAAAAGAAGTATCAGCACAATCACCATAGAGGCCAGCAGCTTCAGCGACCACAACCCGGTGATTATTAAAATGGAAGGTTTTGTTTTTTCATCCCAAAAGAGACCTGCCAACTTGGAAAGAGCAGTGGACCAGGGAAGAGGAATTAAATGGGCCAAAATTGATGGGAATAGCTTTTATAAAAAACTCTTACTCGAAGCCTCAGCAGCAATCGATAAATGTCTCGACCCCTGCGTAACCGGAGGTGCGGTGGTGAAGGCATTCGAAGAAATCGCGCAGGTTGTAAATAACTCCCTACAAACCAAAGGAGCTAATAATAAAACACCCCTAAACCCCCGCTGGTTTGACTCAAATTGCACAAAGGCGTTGAAAAACCTGAAGGATAGTCTCCATGCCCAACCAAGGGATAAAATGAAGGTGGCAAGGAACAGAGCCGAATACAAAAAAGCCGTGAAGGCACGAAAGCAAAGTATACAAAACCAGGCTTGGGAAGACCTAAGGGACGCCGCAGAAAGAAAAGACTCTATTGCCTTCTGGAAAGTGATCAATGCTCCCTGCTTCCAGGACCAAGGGGCTCCAAAAATTATGAACACCATCTTGCCGGAGCAATGGCAGAAACATTTCCAGAGCCTATATAACCATTCAAACCAGGCACCCCAGGAGGAGCTAGCGGAGGCCCATCAGCCCGCTAAGCTAAACTTCACCTTAAAAGAGGTCGAACTAGGAATAACCGGACTCAGCAAAAATAAAGCGCCGGGCCCGGACGGAATCCCACCAGACCTATTCCTAAGTAGACCTGAACTATGGGCTCCGTTACTTACGAGGGTGCTAAACGAGGCAGTGGAGGCAGGCCTCCCCCAGTCCTGGTCAACGGCGACCATAGTCCCCATTTATAAAAAAGGCAACCGAGATGACCCCCAATGTTACCGACCCATCTCTCTCATCGACGTGACAGCCAAGGTCCTGGGTCGAGTCATCCTATCGAGATTGCAAGACTGGGCAGAGGAGCAACAAATCCTCTCCGAAATCCAATACGGCTTCAGGAAAGGCAGATCTACCACCGACCAATGCCTAAATTTATACCTCCTGATTGCAAAATATACCATCGCCGGGAGGGGGTCAATACACATGGGGTTTATGGACCTCTCAGCGGCCTTCGATCGTGTAAACAGGAGAAAGCTCTGGGCTATGCTAAAGGAACTAGGAGCGGATCAATCACTAGTTGACACCCTACAAAATCTCCACCGGAACACCTCAGCAACCGTAAGATATAGCCAGGAAGGTAAAAAGACCGATCCCTTCATCTGCAACAGTGGAGTAAGGCAGGGATGCATCCTTGCTCCATTCCTCTTTACATTAACGCACTGGAACAGGACCTCCTTAAGCTTAAAGTTGACTCACCCCAAATCGGTCATCGAGCTATACCTGTACTACTCTACGCCGATTACGCGGTTTTGCTCTCTAGAACACCTTTGGGCCTGCAAAAACTAATTGACGGGTTTGTCAAATTCATGGACAAATTGGACCTGGCAACAAACCTGGAAAAGTCCTATATTATGACATCAGGGAAACCCACAAAAGGAACTTTTACATATAACATCGGGTCACACAAAATAGACCAGGTCAAATCTTTCACATATCTGGGGGTGCTATTCGATCACGACCTATCGTTCAAACCCCTAATTGAAAAACACTCTACAAAACTGGCGGCTGCAGTAGGAGCTATCATGGGGTATGGGCAGAGACTAGGGAAATGGTCCCCAGAACAAATTCTGACCTTATACAGATCCATCTGCTGTGCGAAAGTAAGTTACGGGGCAGAAGTGTGGGGCTTCCTGGGCAAAAAAGCACAGTCACTCCAGACGGAAGAAAACAAATTCTTACGAAGAATATTAAAAGTCCCACAGAGTGTTTCGGCCCACATTATACATGAAGAGCTGGGAGAACCCTTTCTAGAGGACAAAATCAAAACCAAACCCCTTTTGGCATGGGTGAAAGTATGGACCAACCCCGAGGCGGCCCTAACCAGACAAATCATTGAGGATTGCCTCAAAAGAGACAAAGGCCACGCAATCCCCTGGCTGAAATTTGTCAAGGAGTCGCTAACAGAGATTGGCTGTTCTAAATACTTCCTATCCCCCGACTCTCTAACTTCGGAGTGTAAAACCTTGGTCAAAAAACTTTTCCTCACACAGCTGAAGACAACAAGGGCAGAAAAAGAGAAGCATAAATCCACCAATCTCTCTTACAACGAACTCACACCGAAGCAAGGCATGGAACCTTATCTGAGGGTCATGTACAATGCGCAGGATCGCTACCTTATGACCCGATTCAGAATTAACATGTTACACCACATCCTTGCAGTGCCATCTGGGTTTACCCATACAGTGGAGGAGAAGGGTACCTGCGGCTGCGATCTTAGATCTCCGCAGGATACCCTTCACTTTGTTTTACTGTGTCCATTCTACACGACACCAAGACGCAAGTTCCTGGTGGGAATCCTGAAAGAGCTAAAATTCAAGCACGCGAAACTGGCGCTGAGATTCCTACAGGAAGCTGAGGACGCTTACACCCTATTTTGCACGATAAACTTCATTCGAATCGCAACAAGACTGAGGAACACCAGAGACATTGGCCCCTAACGTATTTGAACATTTAAATCCTTTAAAAATCCCTGGCCCCCTCCTCAAGTACATAACATTTTAACATTTATACTTTTTTAAACTGAATATCACTTACGGCGTTTTTTATTTTTTTGTATATATATTGTATCTGTGCTTTTATGGTGTCTTTTTAAGAACCGAATAAAGATTATAAATTGTTAAATTGTTGACTTGGGGCCTAATGTCCAGAGAGACAGATAATATGGTTTGAATTACATATTATGAATAAGGGCCCTAAGAAAGGGCTGCGATGTGCGTCAGTGAAAGTGTGGTCTTTGGGGTTGTATGAACATGTGTGCGCATTAAGGGGATGTATTTTTACCAGTGACTAAGAGCAAGTGCCATATGTACTTACAGCATAGGGCATACCTTGGACATATGTGGCATGTTACATGAATGACAAGAGCATACAATTGTTTGTTCTTTTTAATTAGGAGAAATTAAAAGGGCAGATAATTATTCTACCAACCACTTTAGATCATGGAATATTTTTCTTCACTTTAAATTTCTCTCATGTAAAAAAATAAATTTTTTCTATACACTTATGGCACAGTGTATGCCCACTATGGGGCCTGAGGATTGTAAATGTAACACGTTGCAGTGGGAAAAAATTGAAATGAAGTGTTAACTCAATAATTAAGGTTACTCCAAAACAAGTTAGGTCAATTTAAAAGACTTCAGAAGCATAATTATGTTCAGAACTCAAATTTTGAATAAACAAGGAATTATTTTTAAGAGTCAAATACCTCAGTGCTTCAGTTGTTCATCTCTGCGACTCAGCTCTAGCTAGCACAATAAATCTGACTGAGCACTGCTCTTTTTCAGCCCCTGCTTTCTGCAGCCTAATGATCACGATGTCAAATGAACATAGCCTGTGCTTAACTTTGAAATGGAATGATGACCTTGTGCTCAAGGCTTGTAACTACTGGCAGCTCCCAATGGACTGATAGAAACACTTTATCTAGGCTGACTCATCTGTGGGACAATACAAATAGCAACATTATTTATATTTGGTATGTAAACAATTATATCAATGGACAGTTGTAAAGACAATAAAAAGCGGCTTATTATGAGCTTGATGGTGCTGCTCCTGCACCACCAAACCAATGTTTGAACTGCCCACCAGAATAGGAGTTTTCTCTAGTCTGGCGGGCTGTTCTTTGGCGTTCCCATGTCAGTGCCTATGAATGGGAATGTCAAAGGCAGTACTTGGACAGCATGGACTGCTGCAGTCCATTCTGTGCAGGTGTTGATGTGCATGCACACTGGGAGGCACATACCTTGTCCCCGTATTCATCCACATGTCATGAGGCACCAGGGGGCCCTGATAGGGCCCCTTTTGTTTCCTCGCCCCACACTTTTCATGGTGTTCACACCGCCATGAAAAGTATTAAAATCGTATTATGCTTGGCAGGGCGGCAGCGCCACTGCCGCGCATATTGCGGCCTCAAGGCCGCAGTGCTACTACAAGGGACCTCTAATCCCTTTCGGTTGCGGTGTTAACAGGGTGGCCCGACTGCCCTTGTCTTAATAGGGTAGACGGAAGACCGTCACAGCCGCACCTCGAGTCTGGCAGTCCGTCGTCGTGTTTTCTAATTTTACATGATGTGAAATTTCTACATTTCACATGACATTCATACACATGCGTAGATATATCTCAAAATACATACCAAATAAAATGTAGGGCCAAAAATACACAACACATACAAATGTTATTGTTTTGTCTAATCATAAGGTGCTTAAAAATTCACACCATCATTGTTCTATGTAATGTAAAAAATAAATGACATTTCACTTGAATCACTACATTTAACTGAGAATCTCAGAGATACATTCTAGCCCCTGTTATTTAAAAAAACAGATAGACAGATTTACAAATTCATTTTAAACATGTACCTGTTACTCTGGTGAGCCATAAAGCTGGCTGTACAGGGACAGGACCTTTGTTGCCAGCAACTCCAGTGCCTCTGGTGATATGTTTGAGACCCTGTCACCTGCTCTTCCTTCATAGTGGCTCCCAGAAGTCGGAGGGAGCAGCAAAGGTTGGGAATGTCTTCTTGGAAGCAGTGTTAGGAGGTAAGTGACATTTTGTTTACAAAGGCTGCATACATGTACATGATGTATGCAGTTGTCAGTGGAGACAGACACAGCCATTTGCTTTCGTACATTGCTTTCACATGTTTGCCTATTGCTGTGTCCTTCAAGGAGTTTTACACCCACTAACCAGTCAACTTCCACCAAAGGCGTCTAATTCAAAATGCCCTGATGGTGAGGTCCACTGCCCGCCATTTTAGATGGTCAACTATTGTTTTTGTGAATGTTTAATGCTTCACCACCACTCAAAATTGCTGCTAGTTTGTTTACATATACAAAATGCTAATGTCAATGATTAATATAAAAAAAACTTTTATATGTAGTGCGTTACTGTAGTTAGATGCGATAGTTGTACAGTGTTGTTTACACTTCCATTTACGGTATTTTGGTTGGGAAAAAAAGGATGTGTAAACAATAAATGTATAATTTACACAATCTTTTTTTTTAACAATAGAAAGGTAAAAATAATTGTTAAGATAAAATGCTAATATTACATATTGGGTTAAATTTTGTTACACAACCATATATATTTCTTAGCAAAACATGAGATTTATGTTATTTATCAAAACTAAGCGTGGGCGAAATTTGTGAATTCGCGTTCCGAGAATTCACGGATTTCCCTGCGAAATTGCAAAAAAATCTGCGAATTCGCAAATTTTCCCGCAAAATTGCTGATTTTTTTGCGATTTGCCTTGGAGTACTTTCTACTGGCTAATCCAGTAAGTGCTCCCTCATTGGTTAAATGTATAGTGCTTTTACTACACTGCAGCTATGTAAAGGGCAAGAAGATGTGTCTCCAGTGACCATGTGTGCCTGTAACACAGGCACAGGCACACATGGTCACTGGAGACACATCTTCGGGGTCTTTACACAGCTACAGTGTAGTAAAAGCGCTATGGGGCAGATTTACAATCCGCTTGCCCCTCTTTTGCGCCGTAGTTGCGTCACTTTTGTGACGCAGCAGCAGCACAAAAGATGCACCATGGTGCTGGGTAGTAACAACGTGATGCATCTGAGAGATGCGTCACGTTGTAAAGCCCTGCGGCATCAGGAGGCGTTCCGGCACAGGGGAGGGCGTTCCTGTGCAGGAACGCCTCCTAAAAGTGGCTGAGTGAAATCTACAAGATTTCACTCAGTCACTTTTAGGCCAATGCTGCGTCAAAACCCTGTGCCTGCTTGAAGCAGGCGCAAGGTTTGACGCAGCATTAGGGCCCCCCAGAGCATTGCTGGAGCTGCGTCGGGCTTGCGACGCAGCTCCAGCAATGCGCTGCTTTTACGGCACAGATGCGTGACACATCTGTGCCGTTTTTGCCACATGGTGTAATTGTAAATGCGGCGCACCATGGGTGGCGGACCTGTGGCGCACAATAACTGGCGCATCCCTGGGGATGCACCAGATATTGTAAATCTGCCCCTATATATTTAGCCAACGAGGGAGCACTTACTGATTAGACAGTAGAAAGTACTCCAGTTGAGTAGAGGTATTGCACAAAAAGGTGGCATATTCGTGGACAAACACGCAGGCCGGGATTCATTCTGTCCCCTGTTAGACTCGTTTTTTGTGCCCTTCTGCCCTCTGTTAGACTTGTTTTTCCCTTGTTTTTCTGCCCTTCTGCTCTCTGTTAGACTCGTTTTTCCTTGTTTTTCTGCCCTTCTGCCCCCTGTTAGACTCGTTTTTTGTGCCCTTCTGCCCTCTGTTAGACTCATTTTTCCCTTGTTTTTCTGCCCTTCTGCCCTCTGTTAGACTCGTTTTTTGTACCCTTCTGCCCTCTATTATTCCCTTGTTTTTGTGCCCTTCTGCCCTCTGTTAGACTCGTTTTTTGTGCCCTTCTGCCCTCTGTTAGACTCGTTTTTCCCTTGTTTTTCTGCCCTTCTGTCCTCTGTTAGACTGGTTTTTTGTGCCCTTCTGCCCTCTGTTAGACTTGTTTTTCCCTTGTTTTTCTGCCCTTCTGCCCTTTGTTAGACTGCTTTTGTGCCTTTCTGCCCTCTGCATCACCACATCATCACTCAGCGCTACCCCAGCATCACTCAGCACCACCACATTATCACTCAGCACCACTACAGCATCACTCAGCACCACCACAGCACCACTCAGCACCACCACAGCACCACTCAGCACCACAACAGCATCACTCAGCACCACCACAGCACCACTCAGCATCACCACAGCACCACTCAGCGCAACCACAGCATCACTCAGCAGCACCACATTATCACTCAGCACCACCACATTATCACTCAGCACCACCACAGCACCACTCAGCACCACCACAGCATCACTCAGCACCACCAAAGCATCACTCAGCACCATCCCAGTATCACTCAGCACCACAACAGCATCACTCAGCACCACAACAGCACCACTCAGCACCACCACAGAGCCTCTCGGCCCCACCCCAGCATCAATCTGCGCAACCATTCAACAACAACTGGTTCAAATAGGTTCTCTCAATGTTTCAAGCTTTATTACAAATGTCACAAAAAGATGTTAATATTTCACTTCTGTTCTTGGATTTTCGTCACAATAAAATACACTGGACATAATCTTCACAAAAGTTATTTACAAAAGTTTAAGCTATTGACATTATAAATTAAAATCACTTTTATTTAAGTATTAATTATTTATAAAATTTAAAAGCCATTGTAATTTGTAATATCAATACATCTAAGTCACATCTAAGTCACGTAAATACAAAGCATGTTGCATTACAAATGCTATAGGTGTCACATTTGTGAAAGTTATAACTATTGGCATTGTAAATGACAAAGCTATTAATTTAGCTATTTTGAAAACCAACACATAAATAAAAAAAAATGTCATTTACAAGACCAATAGCTCAAACTTTCCTAATGCGAGACCTACTGCATTGCAAATGCTTGTTTTTATATCTACCAGTGCTTCCTGTTGAAGTTTAATTTTCGTGATATGCGCCTCATTGCCTACTTGTAACTATTCTCTGACCCTGCTTCAAGGGTCAGAGCAGGGTCAGGGAATAGTTGCAAGTAGGCAACGAGGCACCAGGAAGCACTTACAAATTAGCTTCAACTTTTGCACCTGCTGCTGTAACCCTGTAAGTGCTTGGCTGAAAATTCGTCCCCGCTGCTTCGCGGATTTTACCGCGATTTCGCGAGATTCGCAGATCGCGAAATCGCGGAAAATCCGCAAATTCCGCGAGCGGAACGAATTTTCACACAATGCTTAATCAAAACAAAGTTTTTTATGTTTTAAAATGTTAACAATTTTTCAATGCAGACATATGAACCCTGGGAGAGTGAGGAGTCGATAGGTTCAGTGTTCTAACCATTTCTGGACCATGCTACCATAAAAGAAAATGATTCGATTGGATGGACAAAATAATCTGGATTTATGTCATCAACTGGAACCAGACCTTCTGCCTAACAAAGATTCCCACATCTATTACAGCAATTGTCAAACTCATGGCAGTACTTCATTTTGTTGCCACATGATCATTCCAATACACTATGGCAGTATCTGGTGTAATGTCACAACCAACTTTCAGTATGTGCTGCAAGAAGTTCTTTCTTCAATGCTGTGACACATCAACAGCTTCATCAATGTTTCCACAACATGAACATTTTGCAAAGGTGTAGGTTTATTTTTATCGTTTGGGTTGCCTACCATATGTGGTTGGAGGAACTGATAGCACACATATTGCCTTAGTTCCACCACACGCTAGGCAACAATTCATCATCATCATCGTCTGACTTTATTTTGGTTATATAAAGACCCTCCTAGTTCGCTTCTTTCTGGTCCAGGGAGAACCGGGTCTGGCAGCAGTTTGGGCTGGACTGTTCCTATGGCTGGCTTTAAACTGTAATGGCATGGACAACAACAAAAATGGATTTAGGCCCAGGTCTCTGTACTGGGGTGAATGTTTGACATTGTTCAGCATTCTATCCATCAATTCTTCTTTTGTATTTGTCACCCGAGTGAGATGGGTATGCCCAGCTGTGGGTTCTGTGCTCTCCATGCCACTGGAGTCAAGCTAGCCGTGCTGATGAGGGGTGATACCCCGAAACAAGTCTTAGGATGCTTATTTCTGGTCTAGTGAGAACCTAGCCTGCCAGTTTGGGGTGGACTGTTCCCATGGGGAGCAGGGTCAAGACTGATTTGCGTATAGCTGGATTTTAAATTCAAGTAGCATGGAGAGCAAAAAAAGCCCAAATCTCTGTACTGGGGTAAATGTTTGACATTGTTCAGCATTCTGTCCATCATTTGTTCTTTTTACATAAAAGTTCACATATCAGCGTAGGTTAAAAAATATGACAGAGCATAAGCATTTGAATTCATTCAAATTATATTTCCAACAAACAAGAAACTTAATAGGGCCTTTTGACAAAACCCTAATATATATCAGCTGTTCTTGTATGAAAGCATAAAAGTAACTTAAAATCACTTTAATTTAAATGAACCATAAACCCATTTATTCTAAAGGTGCCTGGTGCACTATGGTATTGATACTTCTTTTTCTGAGATGCCAAATAGAGTTTATGAAGCTGGCAAATGAGTGAACAATACAGCCTCTAGTGTCTGCCTTGCATATTCGCAAGGCATAGTGCCTATCATCAAGTCCAAGGAGGTGGCACAGAGGCATAATCCAGCAGCACGCTGTTACATGAATGCACAACAGAAGAGCAGTAGGTGCTCATCCTTCTCCACCGGACGACAACCCATGGGGCCAAGATTGTATGAGTTAACATTAGTCTTCGAAGAGGAGGAAAAAGAAGCATTTGGTGAAATCCCCAGTCTAAATTTGATATAAAGAGACCTAGACAATGGTGTATTTAGATAGTCCATAAAGCCTTCAAAATATAAACCACATTTAAAAGACAGGTACTGGCCCATTAAACTGTCCGAGGGAACACCAGAAATTTTAGAGCCAAGAATAACATTCCAGTATTGGTCTTTATTAAGACTGTGGAATCTGCAGGCCATTGATGTTGGTTGACGTCAACATTCGGGCAATCCTAGCTTAGCCAGTCATAGCTTGATATGGGCTATCCACAGGATCCTATGGGCCAAGGGCTGAGCTAAGAGTTTTGTAAGGAACTCCCTTTATGGCGCAAGTTGCTAGGATGTTCACATCCTTGCTGAAGTTAAAATAGTTTTAAGATGGTCTGTGTCTGAACTTTGCCTATTATTTAGGTCAAACCTCAAGGGAAGTAGTGGTGTACCATTTGACAGCTTCTACCGAGATGTTCGAAAGGAATTTTCACCTTTATCTAACACATCAAGATTGTAATATCTCCACAAATAGAGATCGGCGCTGCACGCTTGGGCCCTATATATTTCCAATGCCGGTGATATGACATAGGAAGAGGCTTTCTTTGCAAATCTGATGATACACCTAGCTTTGTGGTTAAGGGAAAAGGAAAGAGAGATTTTTCTTATACGTGCTGACCAACTAGTGGGGTCAGACAACCTCACCCCTAGTTAGTCAAATTCTGACACCCTATCGAAATTGGCTCCATCTAGAGTCACATTCACTTTAGTTTTCTTGGAATGGGAATGAGGGAATATCATGTATTTTGTTTAAGAGTTGTTTAAGTCAAGGCCGTGGTCTGACATGAAGACCCATGGCAGTTATGTAAAAGAGAAGTGTGTTGTCTGCAAATATCAGGCTTGCATTTTCGAGCCAGCAAATTTGGGAGCATCATTCATACAATTAATTAAATAGGACATACTTTCATTGATGAATAATAAAAATAATGTGGGTGCAAGGACGCACCTGTGCCGAACACAATGCCCTATTGGAAAGTTCTCTGTGGTTTCTCCACCCCCTGGCCCCATCTGACTCTGGCAAAATTATCAGTGTTCAAATTCTGAATCTACATTAGGGCTCCCGCTTTTCCGTTTTGACAGATTTATACACATAAATACAGACGGAAAACTATTTTTCCTTAGTATGTATTTATATTTAAAAATGGCAAAATACTAGCACATTTTGCCGGGCTTCAGTGCACAAGACAGTGTACATCACCTGTGATTCCAGACACAATTAATCAAGCATTTGGGAATGCGCGCAATGCAGCAATGCCGGTCTGTAACAAAATCATCCCGGAGCGTGCTGTGAAGGAAAGTTTGAGGGCAGTGGAGATGCAGGGGCTCTAAGAAGGGGTGAGAAAAACAACAACGCCTTGTTAACAAGTGAATGGTCTTTTTAAAGTCCTGTAAAGTACTCGGGTGCGGCGGTGTGTGTGCCCGGGAAGCTGTCTCAGCCCGGGCTGACACACAACAAGGGGGTGCGGGGGGAGGCCTATGAGTTATCTAGTACACGCTATAAATCAGCGTTCAATTACCCTCTGAGACAGATTCACCAACAAGTCCAGGATTAAAGAGAGGCAGCCAAGCAAAGTAAGACAGTCTCAAAACCCATAGTAACACGCACAAAGACTGCAAATACAAAGGCATGTACTCATAAACTCTCTCTAACAACAAAAGTATTGTAGACCAGCTTTTTCTTTAATATTAACTTAAGTTTTCACTGTTTTGCTCTTAATGCCCATGTCACTAAAATCAAAATATATCTTTCCTGGTAGAGCTATGATCTTATCAAATGTCTCTGTCAGTATTAAAGCGAATAGGCAGGCTTTGCTCAAGACTGCTCAGTCCAGCAGCTCACAGCTGAAAAGAATCTCCTCCAGCCACAGGCTAGACGACCTTCACTAGTATCATCCTTGCTCTCTAGCCCCTAATGGCTGTTCACTACTACACCAGATGTTCTTTCCACTGCCTGCATTTAAATCAGGATCTATATCCATGTCCATTCTTTTTCACCACATTTGACTTGAACTCACCACTGTCTCTCCCCATCCTTTCACTGCCCTGTCCAAATAAAGTGCTCTCAGGCAGCATCCCACACTAGCGGAGTTGTAGAGCTAGAAACGTAAGTCTGCTGAGAAAGTCCCAGGGTATGGCTATAGGTGCTGTTGGAAGAACAATCTGGGTGCTGTACATTCTTTATTGCATGAAAACGTTGTTTTAGCTGTGGTTTCCTTTATTGCAGGCTTTGTTAGGTTTTTAGAAAATACAGCTGCACCTTTACAAATATGGGATGATCGAAATCCAATAAACTAGTAGTCTTCAGCCATGCTCCCCAAACATAGTAGCCTTGAAAAGGAACAGAGAAGAGCACTAGGTATTTTCGAATGTTAGCACAAGGCCCACTTCCAAACTCGCCAGTGTTTACTTTCGCTGCTTGCTGAAAACCTGCTCCTATCCTGAGGTTTTAGCCCAGGGAGAGATTACTGGAGACGCTGGAGGCTGCAAAAACAATGCTAGATTTCAGCCACACGAGCTCCAAAAATGCTCCCTCATCCACGTCTGAACTTAAGGTGACACCTCAAGTTCGGACGTGGATGAGGAAGCATTTTTTTAACCTGCATTAGGGTCCAAGGTACTGCTGCTCTACCACTGGCTGTGTGATCTTGCGCCAATTGTTTAATAGTCATGTCCTTGCTTTCATTGTGATTTAACAAGGAAGTGCAACTTTATTATCCATTTAGAACAGATTCCAGATTTTGAATCATATCAATTATCTCTGACTTCAGTTACATATTATTACTTTCAGCATCTCACAGCTTTTGAATACTTTCAGGGCTATTTTAAGAAAATAGCTACCATTAAGTGAGTGGTAGTTAGCAGAATCATCCCGGGCGTGCTGTGGCCAAGAGGCTGTGAAGGAAAGTTTGAGAGCAGTGAAGATGCAGGAGCACTAAGAATTGGTGAAAAAAAACAAAGCCTCGTTAACAAGTGTTTTTAAAGACCTGTGAAGTACTATGGTGCGGCTGGAAGAAGACGGACACCAGCCAGGGAAGCTGTCTCAGCCCGGGCTGACACACACAGGGGGGTGGGAAGGAGACTGGAGCCCTTTGAGCCAAATGGGTGCTGTGCACCTGGTGGGAGAGATGGCCCCACTGTGCAATTTGGGAACCTGTACAATCTATGCTAATGAGGTCTGACTCACTTGGAAACTAGTCAGTGCAAAGTGAGTGCTTGGCATGGATGTTTTGACTGGTTTGTGAAACAATGCAGGGGAGACAGCTACCTACAGATCTGTACATTCATCCTTACAATTCGATTAAATAGAACACTAATATCCTCCAGCAGAGCCCTAGCCAAGCAATTGATTGAAATTCCTCAAAATGGATTCCCTCATCTATGCAAGCAGCTATTGCCCTCTGAGGTCTCTCCTCTCGTACATTGACAGTGCCCTTACATAACAACCAAGCACATGTCAATTTAAATAAATGTGGAAAAATACTATCTGTAGCGTCGTCTTTTGCTTGTAGCAAAAATAAATGTGGATAAATACAGAAAAATTGTCCAAAAAATAAATATGGATAAATACAGACGGAAATGGCAAAAAAATAAATACCATAAAACCAGGATCCCTAATCAACATCAATAGCCCTGAGAGACACCAATTTACTTGAGGACCTCCCAGAGTTTTACCCTTGGTACAAGGCCAAATGCCACATGAAGATCAACAAAGGCAACAACGCTCTCCACATTCCAGATCGACAAATGTTTGTTTTAAGGTCAAACACAAAAAAATCTGGTCTACAGTGCCTGTTTTGTGAATGAAGCAAGCTTGACGGTGATATAGGGCCTCACTGGATCTAATCTAATCTCAGGGAACAAGTCTACTGGAATCAGAAGAACTTCCAATAAGCAAGTTGTCTGCTTACCTGGTTTGTACATCACAAGTGTCTGTGTGTGTTTCCCTGGATCACCAATGATTCCTTTGTATTACAGAACAGCAGTATACACAAACAATTTTCACAACATTGACCTGAGAGGATTAGTACAATCTGTCATAATGAAGTTTGGTTCATTTAAATTGTAATAATCTAAAATGGTGTTACATTTTTTGCTAATTTTATTTTTTCCATATCGGAGACTCAGCATATCTTAACCATCCATAGTTGTTAGCACCTCTGAGGAATCCAACAACACCAAGGAAAGTACGCTTCAAGGAGGCCCATGAACAAGGAAGCCAGTGGAGTGGGCTTTTGGGTTGCTAAAGGCTTGATTTTGATGTCTGGATAAGACTTGTGGAACCCTCCCTTCTCACCAGATATTGTGTGCAAAAGTACCAAGGCATGCTGCATGCTACAATGGAATATTCCATACAATGCAGGTGAAGAATGAATAGTCACCGGGTGAGGATTTTGAAATGCCAAATGTCAATAATATTAGTAAAGACAAATGATTTGACATATGTGAAGATGTCATTGACAACCTCTTCATTTGAGTGTAAGTATATATTTACATTTTAAAACGTAAAATGTTAAAACAACTTGTAATATAATTAAGATTAATGTCGGTGCTTGACAATTTTTTTGAAAGACCAAGTTAAGTGAATTCCAGGGAAAGATTTTTTTTTATCAAAGTTTTGACACATTGACTACTGTGTTCAATTACATTGTTTATCTTTGATTGTTCTTAGAAAACATGTCCTCAAAATTATTCATTTGTAAGGTGTCTATTTTGGAATGTCATTTTTTGGACCTTTTTGTTTTGGTCTACTTTTGGACCTTTCACCATGTTATCTTCATTTGTACATATCAAAGTTGTGATATTTTCAGTAATATGATGCTGTTACAAAGAACTAAACGAACATGGATTGTTCCTGTGAATGATACACACACAATTTGGGTGCACATATCGTGCTCAAAGAAAACTGGCACAGTTGTTGCTTTGAAGTTATTAAGAATACAGTAGGCTTGTTTTCTGTTGAATGGTGCCACCAAACCAATATGTGCTGCCTAAAATGCTCTAACCGCATGTGATTTTCAAACCTAAGAATACTAATCTTCCTTCAGATTGGCTAAATCCTCATTTTGTTTTATGTGTATGAAGCTTTGATGTTTCACATCATTGAAGAAAGACCTTCTTGTATCAGACCACTGAAAGTTGGTTGAGACATTTCACCAGATACTGCAACAATGTCTTGGATTGATTTTGTGGTCACAAAATGGAGTAATGCCAGGAATTTCACAATTGATGTTACTGATGTGGGATTACTAATCTAAACCAGAAGATCAGGCTCCAGTGGAAAACATTAGGATTATATCGCGGTCTTCCATGGTGGCAATGTCTTGAACTGTACATGTTAAAATGGAATTGATGATTTGGATAATGCATGGGTTGTACTTTTTGTGTAAACTATGAGAAACATTTAACTCTAACAATGTAATACCATACATCAGTTGGGTTTGTACTATTTGTTCTATTTGGCCATTTTTGGAGATTATGAGAAACATTAGCTACATGGCATTTATTTATGAAGAAACAATCATTTAATTTTTTACATTTTAATATGTGTGGCCAGGAAAAAACACGACATTTGAAGGAAAAACGTATAAAGAAATTGAGAAACAAAAATACAACAGCACTCTTTGACTTTGTTAGTTTTGTATTTATTCAACAAAACCAAATAAACTAAAACAGGATGTAAACAGAAAAAGCTAGCAAACAGAATAAAAGTCAATCATGGTGAATGAAACTATTATTGAAGAGACAATCATGTTTGAAATCCAATGTCCAAAAGACAACTGCCTCTAAAAAGGTAAATGTGTCCTCAGAGTGAATGGTAGTCACTTACTGGAAGAAATTAGGCTCTGCGTCTCTTGGTGGTGGTGGTCTTATCATCGTCTCCTGGTGGTCCTGATGAACCAGTGCTCCTGTGGGGGCTGGTGGATCCACAGTTGCAGGGACTACGGTGGGTACAGGTGTTGCCTCTTGTGGCAGGGCTACCTTTCTCTGGCTGAGGCAGATGTAGTTGGCCCAGTTGTTGTTGTACCCCATAACAGTGAAGATGGTGCTAGAAAAACCCTGCCCATATGAGTGTAAATGTCAAGTAGCACCACAGCCAAGGAGCCCGAATTGGAGATCATATTATTCATCTATACATTGTGCTCCCTCTACAACTGCTTCATCTCCCGGAGCTCTGTAAGGACCTGGCACATCATGTCTTGGGACTGGTGGAGGATCCTAAGTCTTGGCTTATGGTGATCTGGCTGGCTGTGAACCCAGAAGCCTCACCTTGATGGCCCACAGACCACTACCCACACTTGCCTGTGATCCTGACCCCAAATGCCCCCATGCCACTGGTTCCTGGCTAAACTGGAAGTGGTGGTGGTGATTGTTCAACTGCATCCACAACTGGGGATGTAATACATCTCTTCCCCCATGCAACTTTTGTCAATGTCAAAGAAAAAAGGTGCAGTGATCCAATTAATGGTTAACCCTGGGCGTAGTACGCGTAGTCGCGCTACGCGAAGCTACACGAAGACGTTCTCGCACTACACGAGCTTCGCGAGCGTGCGTAGTAGCTTGCTGGTCCCGTTTGTGAGCCGTTTTTCTTGCTCTGGAGCGCGTTATGCGTGTTCGGGGCGCTGTCTGTGTGTTCGGGGGATTGTAACGTGCGACCTTACCCATGTGGTGGGCTATGGGCGCGGCCATCTTGTTTTTTCAATTGTCCCGCCCGTCCATGTCCCCTATTTCCTCTTCCGGGCCGCGTATAACGTGTTCGCGCGGTGCACGTCTTGTTCGGGAACACAACTACTTGTTCACGCTGACAAAGTGCGTGTTCGCATGAAATCGTGCGCGAACTTACCCGCGTGGTCGCGATGGGCCGGCCATCTTGTTTTTCACACTCTATGCTATGGTTCTGGGCCTAGTTTTCTATCCACCTTATATCTGTGCAATCTTTACCTATTTTCACAGTTTTTCTTACTTTTTTTACTTATCATCTATCTCTCTCTGTCCCTAAGTTTATATTTTGCATTTTATTTATACTTTTCCACCTTTTTTAAACTTTTCTACTGTTTTATTTTACTTCTTTATTTAAGCTCCTACTTCTTCCCCCTAACTTTTTTTCCTTTTGTTCTAACTTTTCTTTTCCACCTCCACCCCAGAACCATGGGAAAGGGGAGCAGCAGAACCGGCTCGAAGGGCAAGGCGCCTGCGCCCAAGAGCCAGCTGCCTTGCGGCAGAATGCGACCTGCAGGGGTGCAGGCCTGGAATCTTTTCGGGGAGGTGGAGGTGGCCACCCTGGTTTTTTTCATCCAGCGCCACCTCCCCTTGACCTTGGCAGCAGGCGGCAGGCCAGGCTCCGGTTACCTCCCAGAGGAGCGTCACCGCCGGTGGGCGGAGGTGCGCCGGCAGTCTACCGTCGCTCGGATATCCGGCACACCCACCAGCAGCTGGCCCACCGGTGGGTAGACATTCTGGACAGGGAGCAGGACCTGTTGGAGCTGCTAAGTGTCGAAGTCGTGGGGCTTGGTGAGTAGCTAGTAATAATAATAATTTAATATATATTATAGTAGTATAAGTATTGTGTATAATTCTTGGACGAATAAGTAACACGATTACTGGTGCGCTTAGTTACATTGCAGATCAATTCCGTCTCAAAATCTTCTGTTATTGTATGACACAGGTGCTGCTCACCACTTCTCTTACTGGTTTGTAACATAGCGCTAGCTTGGGCTGCTGATTATTGATGTTAGAGTTTTTAGAGAACTGAAGTTAGTTAAAGCTATTGCTAAAGTCTAGTCCTTACATTGTCCTTTAGTGAAATAGTGGTGGATAGATAGTATTAGTTCATATTTTTTTAACGGTCTGCATGACGCCTCCTCTGTCACTGAATGCTTAGTGATTTCTTATTTACCCCACCCCTCCATAGAACCGGTTTGAAGTTTGTTTACTGAGTGGTAGGCTTAGCAGCAATAGCATGGTCAGATGAGTCAGTAGCAGTTCATATGACGCAAGCAAGCAACAATTCCGTGTATGCACAAATTTATGCATGTGTCCTCCATCTCATCATCTATGCATGTTTGCGGGAAAAATAAAATTGAAATGCCGACTTACTGAACAATTGGCCCGTCTGGATTCTTGAATAAGTGGTGTAGGTCAGGTGGTACTGGCTTTGATAGTATATTCTGCAATCAGACTGTTTATGGAACATTTGATTAGTGTTCTATAAGTAGACGGTCTGTGGATCCTGCAAGCCAGTAGTCATTTATACTTCGAAGTCAATTTTATTGGAATTGCTGTTCCCTACAATGTTTGAGAGGATTTTTGAATGAGGTCTTTGTTTCACAGCACTTAATGTTTCTCTTTCTTTATTATTTCTTACATGATCAGTACCACCCAAGGGCAAGAAGACGGGGTCCGAGTTGGTGGGACAACCACAAGAGGAGCGCTCCTCTACCAAGGATCCTGCTGCTGGCCCCAGTAAGTCCTACAGTGCTTATATTATTAACAATTATATTTCCCTAACTTTTTAACGCACCTTATTTTTTCCAACCTATTAAGCCTCCTTCCTAATTCAATTTTAGCAAAACCTTCTTTGGTCTTAAATTTGTTTTCCAAATTTTGGGGATCCAATGCCATCCCTGACTTTCAGTTCCTTCAAACTGCCTCTGCCCTAAGACTCTCTGTGCTACTACTATTAGACTGTGTGTAGCTAAGCTTGCCCTGTTGGCCACTCTTTAGTTAAGGTATTCTTTTGAATAAAGCTGTGATAGAATAGCTGTAGCCACCGGGTCCACTCCTGTCTTTTGCGTTGTCCTCTGTAATCTCCAGTCTTTGTCAATTCCCACCAACAAAATGCACAACCAGATGTTTGCCTACTAATTTTTGTTCAGTTAGTATACTACTACTACTGTTGTGGTTATTATTCTCTGCACATACACATACAGAACTATGCACAAGAAAATAGGATGTTGATTGTTGTGATTGGGAGGTTGGACCTTACACCTTTCACCCTAGTCACAGAACTCAGTCAGAAGAACCCACAATCCAATGACCGTCTACCTACCTAGGTGCCTCGGTCATAGTCATTTGTCCCACTCCCGACCCCCACACGAAGATAGTTGGATATATATATACCCAATGATTTTATTACACAACCCAGGCCAAAACAGAAGAAGACCCTTTCGCTCACTCACTCGTTTCAGTCCACAACGCTCCAGACACTCAAATTATACCACAGAGTCTATGTGCAATTTCAAAAACTTTATTTTTTTTAATAATAAGCTTTGTATTGTTGTAACTTGTAAGTATTTCCATGAAAAACATCCTGCTCCACCATGCAAAATTAAGAAGATTAAATACTCTACATTTTGTACATCTAGAGCACGATAGAGAAATGTGTGAATTGTGCGAGACCCTCACCGTTGAACGTATACTGGTTGCACATGCATCTTTCGAAAGCTCTGCAAATCCCTTGTTTCGTAGAAGGCAATCTTCTCTTCTCATCTTCCTATGAGAAAAATGTTGCACGTTAGACAGTGAATACAACTATGCCAGTTTTTAGCAGTAATGGCAAAAAGTGCAACATTATGGATAAGGAAAAGGGACTAACAATACTGGTTTGTCAACCTATTTAGTTGTATGCAACACTCATGTGGCCTCAAAGGTGTCTTTCTTACTGTGCAACAAGCTGCGAGGTGACATGGGCAAAGCAGTAGACCCGGATCTAAAATGGTTATATGGCTCAGGCTAACTTTCCAAAGAATAGAGTAGGAGTAGAGATTAGATGACCATAGGGACCATCTAATAAATTAAAACTAAACTCTGTCTAATGTGACTGCTGTACATTAGGACGCAATTTGGACTAGTTGCACAACGATTCATGTTGTACGTAACTGTTTTTTCAATCTTCCTTCCTGGTGAAAAAAGTACAACTAGTAAAATAGGGGGAGGTGTGCAGGCATCTTAAAAGGTGTACTTGCTTTTATAGGTGCACAATCACTATTAAGCACCAGTGCCGACGGGGCCAGCGGCGATGCGATTGCCATCCAGGAGGGGACAGAGGCTGCAGCACCTGCAGGAGCATCAGTGGGGGAGGAACCTTCAGCGGTGGGCGGTGGTAAGTTATATTCATTACTTATTTGCATTACTAGGTGGAAGGGGGAAATTTTTTCCCTCACTGTGCTATGAGACTTATTAAGAAAGTATGAATTTGAAGTTGTACTGGACAATATACAATGGTTGAAGAAGACGCCCTTTGTAGCATTACCAGTGTGAGTTGAGTAAACAAGGCCTCTTCCATCAGACTCCAACTCAGCTGTGAAAGTTATGGAGAAGACTAAAAGTCAGATCAGATGACCTTGAGGGATGTGTTGAACAAAAAGGGAAAGAAGCGAGCTAGGGTGGAAGGAGGAAGGACTAAAGAGATGTAATAATAAGACTAACTACCATAGAAGGATACTTTGGAAGGTTCATTCACGTGGCTGATATGAATCTGATGCATGGGTTGTTGAGGGATGGGTAGAACTGGAAGGTCAAAGAAAATGCAGGCCTGGTTGGGCAACACAATATGGGTGCATGGATACAGTGGATAGCAAGAATCATGAGCGGAGTTTGTGTCAATGAAACCCAAGGCAAGGAAGGAATGGACGCATGGGTGGTTGCTGGTGAAAGTAAAACCAGCTAAACCGATAATAAAGAATGATAGACATTTACTTTTAATGGGTGGATGCCCCCTAAATGTTTTGTATTCATCATAGGTGAAGACTGTCACTGGAAGCAGAGTCTTACTTTGAAAAAATAAAAGGAGATACAAAAAACACTTTTGTTCTTATGTGTCCTCAAGGCCACCCAGTACTAGGGCAAGTATAATGCCGGAAAAACTTCAACAAACGCTACAGGCAGGAGAAGCAGGAGGATAGATTAGATAGATACAAAAAGTTGACACCAATTGTATGTACTGTGCTTGGTAGTGCTACTATGCCACAATGTACTGTTGAATTAATGTTGAAGAGTTTCAGTTACAATTCTGTTTCTTTTTTTATAGATACTCATACTCCTTCCCCAAAACTATCACGGAAGGAGTTGGCAGCAAGGGCCCGGCAAAGGAAACTGCAGGCCATTGTGGAGGAGTACCGCAAGCTGGTGGCTGAGGCTGAGGAGGAGGAGGAAGAGGATGTGGCAGCAGCTGCTGCCTCTTCCAATGCGTCTGGCCCCAGCAAGGCCCCACCTGCAGGAGTACGGCGCTGCGGCCAGGCAGCCGCTCACCCCTGGCAATTAACATCTGCCACCCCCACACAGCATGGATGCAAATGCAAATGTAGGTGCTGTGCATTTCG
Organism: Lissotriton vulgaris; assembly: GCF_964263255.1. Classification (NCBI taxonomy): domain Eukaryota; kingdom Metazoa; phylum Chordata; class Amphibia; order Caudata; family Salamandridae; genus Lissotriton; species Lissotriton vulgaris. The sequence continues at coordinate 1,178,595,734 of NC_141694.1, read as the reverse complement.
GCAACAACTTCTCCTCCGGGTGGCCAAGCTGGAGGACCAATTAGAGGAGCGCGTCAAGATTATAGTGGACAAATACCTCAAAGCCCGCTAATTGTAATGGACCCTGTTGATTTGCCCCTTTTTTAACACTTTTTTTGATGGGTGGGAATTGGGTGTTGGGGTTATTTTTGTGGGACATTCTTTGGACTTGTACATTGGTTGGGGTTAGGGTGGGGATAGGGGTGGGATAGGAGGACTTGGAGGATATTTTTTGTACATGAATAAATGTTATTTATTTTCAACTTACACATATGATATGATGTTTTTTTGTGGTGGGGTTACGGTTGTACGTCAAAAGGTTTACTCTAGATGCAGGGCAGCGGCCAGTGTTTAATTGAAATACTTTATTAATTGACCACATGTGTAACATGCAAACAGATAGATGCTGTACCCCTCACTCAGTTATATTTGTCCTATTAGTACTACCAGCCTCTCCTCCATTATACCTCCCAGCAAACTTCTCTTCTTACCTGTGATTGATGATGATTACGTTTGGCACCGCAAGGGCTGCATTGTTTCCCAAGACAACGGAGAATATGCTGTGGTTGTGTGATAGTAGTAGTAGACTAGACACTGGCACTAGCACTTGCAAATAAAAACAAAGAGACAGTCATTTGCCTGAGAGAGAATGTGAGAGAAGTAGAAAATGACAGTACATAATACGGACAAAAAAATACAAACAATATTGCAACTGCTAAACGAACTCAAAGAAATCAATGGTGTTGGGGACTGTGCCAAGTAGAAGAAGATAACTGTAGTTGCGTTGGAGTCATTAAAACACAATACAAATCGTAAACTTAAATGCTCTAAAATTAAATTCAAACAATGCCAGCAATGATTTACATTTATTCGTTGGGTCACTTTGGGAAATTAATTGCCTTGTACACTAGTACATAAAGTGAGCTTGGGTGGGCAAGCAGAAGAAGATCCTCGCCCTGCCTCGTTGACATTTGAGTTCATTAATGTTGGTTTCACCACATCTGCCCCAGCAAGCGTGTGATCAATTGTTGGTGTACATTTAATGTAGTAACATCACACCTCAATATAAAACCACACAGCCCGGGGTAAGAGGGTTAGGGTTTTATGAATGGATGGGAAAGGGGGTTTGGGGAAAGGTTTGACAAAGAAAAACTGTACGCATGGAGACAACAAAAGCAAAACAATAAAGACGATGATTGCTGATCCACAACTACCCAATAAATGTAAAGTCAAGTAAGAACAACAAAATGGATGCATGATGAAGGTTTATTATTAACTTGATGGTTAATAATAAGTGGTAATTACTTAACTACTGCTACACAATTCAAAGGAAGTATTTCTTATATATGATATGAATATGACTTTTGCCTAGGCTTTATGCCCTCTGAGAAACCGTAATACCTGATGTAGTGGGCTGAAAGCTAGCAAAGAAAATTAAGAGATAGTTTAAGTGAACAGGCAATTACCAAACACAAGCGTAAAATAAATGAAGAGGAAAAAGGAATCAAAGAAAAATATCAAAATGATACTAAAGTTAATGTATTATCCAGGGCCAAATGTGTAGTTGTATCTCGTCATTCATTTTTTTTCTCCCTTCCATGGACACTGTGACTGATTGATTATATCATTCTTGAGCGCCTCTGGCTGGATGATGATGAGGAGGATTCGTAAGGTAAGTGTGAGTTGTTGCTCCACGTATAATAGCGCTGGGTGAAAGGCCGGCCTGTAAGTGTTGATGAAAGAAGAAATGGGGTATTACAAAATAAGTTAACAAAATGAAAACATAAAAATCAATTACGGTGTAGTGCAAAAAAGACAAGACTCGTGAGAGAGAAGATTTTCAGACTGAGACTGCTTGGATACATTGATTAACTCTACTCTTCTAGTTGCACAGCAGTCATCGAAAAGAACAACTAGATAGGAGCCAGCACAGAACAGTTACAGAGCCACACCACAACACCGGGCCGTGAGTCTGTGGCCCAAACTCCATTTACCTACATTTTTCACAGTTTCAGACAAAAGGCATATACATCAAACTAGCATTTTCCAAAACAAGTGATTAATTTAAATCAATGCGCCAATGTCAGTCAATCATACCACTATTCTATTCCACTACTGCACACACATGTAGCCTAGGTCTGCTGTGGTTCTTGTTGATTGGTTGTGTGTTTACCTTGTTTTCCACTTCCTGAATATATTCCATCAATCATCTCTGATCAAACTGACTGACAGCGTGCAAAGATGGTATAGTGGTCATCATCAACATCATCCGGTGTGGCAAAGGTACGTGTTCTCCAACAGACCACCAACAGCAACTCAGTCTGTAGTGAGTGACTACAATTAAGTCCAGACTGCACCTACAGTAGTAGGAGTACAATTGGATACATATTATTAAACAACATGGAAACATTGACCATCACTTGAGACACAAGTACTTTGTTATTATATTAAACTACTAGTATCTTTCTACTTCATGCACATTTGCTTTGAGTCAGCAAGCAGCCAATGCAATGTATGGCATCATTCATTTCATATACCTGTCTTTCTCTTCTTTGTGGCTGTCAGATCACAAATGCAGCAGACTCTTCTGAAAGTGATGACAAGTTTACTTTAATTTTGGAGCCCTGCTCAAGTTCTGACATTGAAGAGTTGTGTATGCCTGCAGACAGAGGTGTAGCCTTAAGACAGTGATGCATTTCAGATTGGAAACAAACAGAAGATGGCTATAGTCACGTATGTTTCACTTGTTATGGAGGGACTGTTAGAGGCTACATTATTGCACTATTATCCATCTCCATCCAAAGTATGGCAAGATAGAAATGTATTTAGGGTGAGTCAGGAAGATGGAGCAGGACTCTGATGAGTGGAGTGCACAGTAAATGCTCAGATGTGAAACTCCAATAGGTAATTAAAAGAGAAAGGAAGATGGTGTTGGTTTTGAAGTTTAAGTCAGAAAGACAGATACACACAAATAAGGAAGGGAGAAATAAAGGAAGGGAGAATGTAACAATTTCAAAGCCTAGTTGTCAGGGAAGAGGAGCTCGTCCTCAAACCCTGGTGGTTCTTCTGACAGAAGTAGGTCCTGTAACCCACTACTTATTTCTTCCGACTCGCTCTCCTCTTCCAGGTCTGATTCACGTACTTTGTAGTCTGGTGGTATCAAGGGCTGATTCATTTGATCATGGTTAACGTCTCCACGCTTTTGGGCGAGAGACTGGTCCCTCTCACAGTCACAATGGCACCAGCAGCACTGAAAACACGCTCAGAAGAGACACTTGCAACAGGGCAAGCTAGATACTTTATCGCCAGCCTGCTGAGCACTGGCCATTGGCTTCTTGTCCTATACCAATACACCAATGGGATTTGCTCCATGAACACCTCTGTTGTGTCATCTAGATAGGCCTGGACCATCCGCTCAATGTTCATTGGTGCTCGGGTTTGCTCGTCATCTTTTTGCTTTGCGACACCAACGGACTTACCCATCCCTTTCTGTAGAAACCAAGCAGCTATTTTTTTGCTTGTGTCTGATGAATCAGATCCTCCTGTTGGTGCAGTTGTTGTTATTTTTTGTGTTAGTGACTGCTGGGAAGCAAACGCACTGCTTGCATGCTGTGAAGAAGAACTTGACTCTGTAGGATGCTCAGTAGTACTTGCACTGTCCTGGGCTGGCACTGGCCGGCCTCTAATTGAGAGCCGTTCATTTTCTAAATCAGTGGCTTCCACGGCTATTACAATTTTGCACTTTTTCTGAAAAAGGAATTACTGTATTACTGTTCGCAATTAATTTGTACGGTGGATCCAAAATTGTGGCAGTAATGTAATGTTGATGTGACACAATCTTATTTTGAATCCTTGTATTCTCAGATAAGTGTCCGGCTAAGGACTTCGCCAAATTACATGCTTCAAGTTTTCCCTCAACACCTTTGTATGTTTCAGACACCTCCTTCAGCTCTTGCTCTAGCATGTAAGACAATGGGATAGCTTGGCTCATAGTACAGTCCTCCCTGCTGACTGCACATGTGAAGACCTCAAAAGGAAGTAGCGTCTCTGTCAGGCATTTAATGAGGTCCCATTGCCACATCTCAACTGTCATGGCTTTAATAACAGTTGGATCCCCTGATCTTCTTGACATTGTCATGACATAAGCATTAAGTGGTATGTACTGCTCAAACAGCCGATCAAGCATGTAATAAGTAGAGTTCCAACGTGTTTGTACCTCCTGGATGAGTGCATTGACTGGCATTTTATACTCACATTGAATGACCCGTAGCTGCTTCCGGGCTTTAAAAGAATGATTGAAATGCGTGCAGATTCTTCTGCAAATGGTCAGTAAGTTGCTGACTTTGCTTTCATTTTTCAGAAAGTCTTGAACCACAATGTTAATGCAGTGTGCCAAACACGGGACCGTAATATAGCGACCATCTTCCATGGCCTTAACTACATTACTGCCATTTCGGTAGCAACAAAACCAATATTGAGGCCTCTTGGTCTCAGCCATTCAAAGACCTTGCTGTTGAACTCATCCAAAATGTTTGCAGCAGTATGCGATTTCTCCATAGCAAACATGGCTACAGTAGCATGTCTGCGAGTATCATTAAAAATCTCAGTAGTGTCAATGCCTGCAGATATCTTGTCTCTAACACCTGAAAAAGAGATCCAGTATGCAGTGATGCACATGTAATCAGTGGCTTGGCAACTGGTCCACATGTCTGTTGTCAGGTGGATACTATGTACTGCACTCTGCTGCAAGGCTTTTTCAAGCAATTCCAGCACGTCGTGGTGTAGTGCTGGAACAGCAACTCTGGCAAAATAGTAGCGGCTGGGAACATTCCATTTTGGGCAGAGGGTTGTCACAAATTCCAGGAAACCCACCCCTTCAACAAAAGAAAAAGGGAGAAGGTCCAGAGCTAACATTTTAGCAAGCTTAGCATTGTACAAACGTGCTATTGGGTGGTTGCGCTCGTACTTTCCCTCCTGCCGAAATATGCAAACAATGGTACGCTGCTTGGTATTTCTTTCAGTTATGCCCGATGCTGTCATTCGCGGCGCAGACTTCGCACCCGTACTCCTTGGTGTCTCCGGGTTACTACTCTTACTCTGGTGCCACAGAGATGTTGCTGATGCGGAGGATGTGGGATCTACCACTGCAGTGCTGGGGAGTGGGACAGGGGTACTTAGTGTACCACTACCAGATAGAATGTCTCCCGCTTCTTCCTGTTCGACCCGTGGACCTTCTACTGCTTCCCCACCAACATTAATGGTTCCTGCTTTTATGATACGTAGGTGGTCCTCCCACTTGATTGCGAGTTTTTTTTTATATGGGTCATTTGGCCTTCGGTTCCATAGTTTGTACCAAGCTTACCACGACTAACAGAGGAATGACAAATGGAGCATGTAGCAATGCTCTCCTCATTTGCGCTAACTGTAAAGAAGTCCCACACTGGGGAGCTTAACTTTTGTCTCCTGCTAGAGGTGCCACTTCCAATGCCGGATGAACTGGAGGTTGTGTGGTGAATTTCACTATGTGGCTGCGCAGTAGTACCACTAACTACTTCTGCTGAGGTGGAACTTGTGCTGGATGTAGGATGATGCCGGCTGTGTGCAAATGTAAAAATGGAAGCTGGAGGTAGTTTTGGTGTGGCCTGTGTTGGTGGTATGCGTGCTACATCCCTAGTCGCAGCCAATCTTGATAGAGGTAAAATGTTGGTCTCCATGTCCTCAGGGCCAGGAGTAATGCTTGTGATGACTGGGTCTGACTCATCATCACCATCATTATCCAGCTGCTCAACATCGCACTCCATAAGTGGTAGGCTTCCTGGAACCTTCCTTTTCCCTAGCCTGGTCTTCTTGGGATTTCTCTCCCTCTCATGCTCAGATTGTTGTGGCTCCCAATTGAGGTCAAGATCATCAGAAGGGATGCTTGGCGAAGAACTCGATGGACTAACCCTCCTTTTCCTTGATGGGGATTTGGAAAGCGATAGATCTCCTGCATGAGGTGCTGCCTCTTCTTGCTCTGCATCAGGCTCAATTTCCTGAACTGCCCCGACTTCGGGAGGAACAACAACTACTATTGCCGGTGGTGGTTCTTGATTAACAACTATTGCAGGTGGTGGTTGTGGTTGTTGTTTTCGTTGAACATCTACTATTGCGGACGGTGGTTGTGGAACAACTACTATTGCAGGGGGTGGTTGAGGTTGTTCTTTTCGTTGAGCATCTACTATTGCGGGCAGTGGTTGTTGAACAACTACTATTGCGGGCGGTGGCTCAGGTTGAACATCTACTATTGCGGGCGCTGGTTGTTGTTAATCACTTTTCTGCTGTGTTCCCTCTTGCGTGGAATGTGTACTACTTTGAGATAGAGATAAGATCAGGTCAGGCTCAGTATCACTGCTTTCCACCATTAGGCTGGCTACCTCTTCCCCACTCATCTGCTTGGGCCTGGGTTGGTGGCTTGGGCCCACTGATGCGGAGGTGCTGGCCCCAGCATAGACCCCGGTCACTGCTGCTGCAGGCGTACTAGTTTTTTTTCCCAAAAAAGGATTTCGGGTCAACACCAGACTTAAGTGTCACTTCCTTCTTCTGTTCTTTTTTCTTCTAAGCTTTCTTTGGGCCAATCTTTTTCAGATATCAGCAGCAGCACTCAGTTGCACAAGTTGCTGAGAATGATGTCTGGTCAGGTTAGTCACACCACACGTGACGTAGTACAGAAGGACCTCTGTCTGGCAGTAGAACATGCGATGAATGATGACAGACACCTCCTGTTCAGACTTTTGTCAGTTTGGGACAGTTAACTACACCCCAAATACCACATTTGAAAATTCAATGCATTGCCACCCATGCCCTAAATGATGTTAAATTCAACAGACAAAATGGAAACCGCTACATCAAGCATCCCCGCTGACTATCTCTGGGACTCTAGGCCTACTGGCAGAAAAAATCACACAAGTTTGTAGGCCTGAGGCAAAAAAAACGAAACAAGGATGGAAGGTCACACAAAATTGCCGCCCCCACATGGCCTGGCCACCCACAAAAACATGAAAAGAAAGAGAAGACAGACAATACTTTCCTATGGCAAAAAGGACAATGCTTGGCTTGACAAAATGGCCGCCAAGCCGCCCACATGGTCAGGCCACCCTCAAACAATAAAGTACATAGAAGACAGAAACAGTAAGTGGTCCATGCTCCAAAAAGTACAAGCAAATCAACCTGAGGAGTTTCTTTTAGCAAAATGAACAGCAGCTACATTTTCAGGAACTCGAGAAATATTGCTCGCGAGAATGCAAATTCGGCTTTTTCGGCAGCGCAAACAGTACAAAACATCGTGATCGCGTGCCCGAGCACGCACATTGAGCGCGCGAAGAAGACAAAAACTGTAAGGTCGCGTTGTAGCACTGTGCAAAGTTACCAAAACTACGCAAACTGAATTCTAGGGTTACCTAGTGCGCAGAAAAATCCATATTATTCAATACACACGCAAAACCTGCAATTCAACACCAAACACACATTTTGCTAATTAATCCAAAGCCATCCATGACCTACATGATGTTACACTTAGAACTTAAACACCCCTATAACAGTTGAAAAACTTTAATGAACTCATGATGAGGACTCTAGTAGTACCCTTGGGCCTACCTACTGGCAGAGTAGGCCACAAGCTTGGAGGCCTATGGCAAAAACACAGTGGCTACAAACACAAAATGGCCACCACCACCTGGCCAAGCCACCCACAGAAAGTAAATGAACTCAAGCAGGCCTACAGTAACTACATGAACTACTAGGGTTACCTAATTTTACTAAAAAAAATAATAATTCCACTACAACAGAATATGCAATTAAATCCAATGCCATCCATGATGTTTTACAGACACAACAGAAACATGGGTGGACCCTTGGGTACCTCTAGGCCTACTGGATGAAATTTCAAACACATACAACTTGGCCCCTCAAGAAAGTACAGGCCTCCCTCAATAATAATTTTTAAGAAAGATTGAGAAGCACAGAAAACTGTAGTTAAAAAAAAACCAAACCAAAAAAACATTTACAGTACACCAATTCTCAATTCTCAAACTTATTTGTAAAAGAAAAATTCAAATCCAAAATTCCTCAATAAATCCAATCACATGCTATGATGCAGCAGACATACACAAAGAGTGATCCTTCCAGCTCCAATTCCAAATGAAAGTGAACACCACATGAACAAAGCACTGGAAGGAGCCTGGTGGACAGGAACAGGAAGTTGAAGACTCAGGGGCACTTCCTTTCTCTTGAAAAAGAGTAGAAACAAAAAGAGGACTTCTACCCCAAAAAAATACAGCCAAATCACAATCTGAGAGGTTAAATGAACATTTTTGAGAAGATTTTAACATGCTCGAGAGATATTCTGTGCCAGATTGCAGTTTCTGTGTGTTCGGAAACGCGATCTTACCAACATGGCGCTGCAAGGAGGATCGCGTGTCCCATGACATGTTCGTGCGTCCGAATGACGTAATCGCGTTCTCATTCCAAACATCATAGCGTACGCGACCGGGAGAGAAAAGCGAGAAAGCAACTGCAGAACCACGGTAAGTCATTACCGCGCATGCGAGAATGCTATTGAGCGCGCGAGGAAGAAAAACTACTACGCTACGCTGTAGATTGCGAAGTAGTCGACAGCTTCGCGCTCGCCACGAAGTGCAAAGTTGCCGAAAATTCGCAAAACTCCGCGAATGGAGCGTAGTTCTCCGCTCAGCGTTATTAATGGTCCATAAATTGAGAAATCCATCCACTCTAACAACTCCCATTTTGACATTTCCCAAATCTACAGAACAGATGGAGAACATTTTACAGCAGAATGGAACAGGGATTTCCTCAACAATTAAAGGAAGGTATCCGGTTCTACCTCATACACCACACTATAAACAGAAAGGATCTTTTTAGAGCCACCTTGTATTCAGTATTGCAAGCGTTCTTGACTCTGTAAAACCTTTTTAATTTTTTTACCACAGACCGAGACAAATACTTTTTATGATTTCTGAGGTAGGTCCCTTAATGGGATGGAAGTCTGAGGTGGGCTTTCTAGACTCTCAAACTCATAAAGAACACAACAGTTATTAGCAGCAACAAGTTCAATCATTAAAGAATCTTGCCAGCTTTTGCATGGTAGCTGATGCTGCAGAAGACCATTGAGTCAGGTACACAGACCGGAAATTAGGTTTGTGGGTGATTTTTAACTCATCACCTGAGTTGTTTGATTTTATTGAAGTCAATGACACCTAAAATATTTTGAATTTTGGCAATGGAAAAATACTAGGCGTGTGTGACTGTCCGTGGGGAATGAGATGTGACATTCCACCTGCCTCGTAGAACCATGCAGGACCTGCTGCATACATGATTAAATTGTGACGGTGAAACACCTTTATTTCAGGACAACAATGTGCTAATAGAATCCTTTGATACTGTAATACAGGAATCCTGGGAGGTTATTAAGCGGTAGTGGGGTTTTCCTTGTGCCCTTGTCAGGTTGTAGGATTGTATCCCTCAGGTTACTGTCCAATCTGTGTGCTTTGGGGGGGTGTTCGCAACACCTTTCCATGTGAGTTGATTCCTCTCTCTCTATTGATGTGCATCAGTTTCTGCTACCCTTACTGTTTGCATATGCCATTAGTATGTATAGCTCCTGCAGGCTAACATGAGTTCCAGCAGCAGCTCCCATGATGAAGTCACAAATGCTCAGATTTCAGTCACTTTTATAGAGCATGAAGGCAATTCAGAACTGTTCTAGGCGGCCTCAACAAGTTTACTACGTGCTTTCGGACATTTTTTCAATGTTAATTTCAGTGCTAAAACGTATGTAAATTAGATCTTCATATCTTATGCGCAAGGCTTGCAGCACACCTTTTTCACCTTAAATGATTACTGCAAACTTGTTTTGTGTTTATTTACGCGATTTGCTACATAAATGGTGCTAGTGTTGTTTCACTGTGGCATGGCGTCCCATTTAATGCTCCTAAATCATAAATTTACTTTACTGTTATATTTTTGTATTTTAAATCATTTCTAAATTAGGGCCCGTGTGAGTAACAGTTTTCTAATTTTTATATCCCGTCCAGCAGGGCACTGAGCACCTGTCATTATACCATTCAGCTCCTGTCCCAGTAAGAGAAGTGTAATAAAATGTATGATCAATTTAGAATTGCCGACCCTCAATCTGAAAAGAAGATGCCTCCTTCCAGGCCACTGGTTCTAACAACTTGAACAGATTCTCATTTTCTCAGATAACACTAATTTCTCCAGGGACTGTTCATTGCTTAGATTTCGCAGCACATATTCCGAGGACCTGCTCCGAAGGATTTTCAGAAAAATATTAAACACATTACATTTAGTGTCAAACTTTTCTGCATCACCATTTTCTAGTTTGCCTTTTTAATGCTACAACACAATCCATTTTTTGAAACTCTTTTTATTGAGGTTTATTTCTTTCTCGCAACTTTTCACAGTTACATTTATACAGGCATAATAATAGTTACAGATGTAATATTCAGTAAATCCAGCCACACAATCCAAGCGTCAATACAGTACAGCAAAGGTAGTGGGTCAGGGTGATGAGGTGTTGCAGTGGCCCCCTTTAGGGCTCAGAATGTAAAGTGCTGACTGTGTGGGGTTGGACTGTGGGCTGTGAAGAATGGGACTCTAGCTGTGGGTAGGGAAGTGTGTGTACCTCTGTAATAACAAAACTGGGGGGAGGAACTAGCTAAACAATAGCACAGGTGTGATTGGTGACTGTGTCGGCAGGACGTAGGTGGGCCATGGGTGCCATGGTGACCAGCGGGGCTGTGCGGCTGCAATTGTCAACAGCGTCCGTCACTCACCCATGTAGGGCACCATCAGTGTATGTGTTAGCAGGCCGGGAGGGTCATTGATGTACCTGAGACCCTGAGCTGGGTCTGGCAGGTGAAGGGAATGTGAGTGATTCTATGTCTGACCATAATGAGGGGGTTCACCTTCTCGCAGTAGTTCCCTGAATTGTTGAAGCATAGTGTCCTAGGATGCAGCTATACGCTTTTGGTAAAGACATTTTGCCTCGTCACAATGAAAGTTAGTGATTTCGTGTTCTCCCCATCTCAGCAGTGCTTTGTATTGTTGGGTAAGTGTAAGAGCTGGGGAGCTCTCCAGTGTAGCATAAGGGTGCGCTTGTCCAGTGAGAGGGACAAATTTGCGAATCGATCTTGAACTGACTGATTCTTCCCTCACTTGGATATCTCCAGGGCGGTTGCTGCCCATACGTTCAAGTGAGGGAATTCAGTGACCGTAGTGAGGGTATCATGGACGACATGCCAATAGTTCACCAGGGTGGGACAGTATCATAGCATGTGTTGGAAATCCGCCCTATTGGAACAACATCTTGGTCAAGTTATATAGAGAATATGCGGTTAAGTTTTGATCCAGCGCCCCTAATGAAAAACTGTCTCAATTTCACTGGTCATCTTCTCAATACTCACCATTAATCATGAATCTGTATTAAGGCCCATAAACTGAAGAGACAATTTTGAGCAACTTAATCATGTGACCTAATTAAACACACTAATCATAAACTATTTACAAGGATATATATATCTGCAGTTTATTAAACATCACCATAGTTTTAATTCTGACATCATTTAATTAAGTCACTAAGGCAAATGGATCTAATAATGATAACTAGACCAATAATAAACAAGACCAGCTTGTAATTTCAAAAATCAAATTTTATTTACTTTATTATATTCAAGGAAAGAGCAATCTTTATTCAGAAATCATTATTTTAAAAGCAAAATGAAAGCATTATTCAAGGAAGGCACATTAGTCTGTCGTTTTAAAGGGTAAATCATTCAGCATGAATTAAAGCAAAAAAGAGTTTCCATTCCCTAAGTTCTATTTCCCTAACTAACTCACTTCACCTAAAGAAATATTCAATAAGTCACCTGTCCTTTCGTGCAAATGCAGTCCAACAGCACATCACTCTGGAATCGGGAAGCAAGAGCCCCCTCCTGCCTAAAGGGTCAGTTTTTATACCTTTCTAACTGTGTAATCTACTAGGAAAAATGTCACTTTTCGTTGACAACTGCGTTCTCATTGGCTGACAAATGTTGGACCATTCATGTCATCATTACTTTCGAAGCAGAAACTGGCTCTTCTTTAGCCCTATTGTTCATAAAACTTAACTTCCTAGGAAATGTTGCAATATCAATGTTCATCCGAGTAACAGCCTCATGGCTTCCTCACATTGGCAATCCTGCCCTTTCCTGTCCTTGACTTAGAACACCATGAGCTCAATATGCACGTCTTCATTTCATAGTTATTTCTTTTTCAATGTGGTAAAACTTTCCACATCCTATGCGTGCAAGGCTCCTCTCTGGACAGGTTTCATAAACGTCATCTTTGCGAAGGCCCTAAAGGCCTCTCAGGGAACTAGTATTTAAACAAACACAAGACAGTAATTAATTAGAGAATTGAGACCCATTCTGTTACCCACCCCTCTTCTAAATATTTACCAAGTTAATTATGTTAACTAGCTGAAGCACAAAAAGCAGCAATATAAAAACCTTCTTCTTTGAAGCCATCAGGAATCACCACGAGCCTTTGCCACAAAAAAGACACGACAAAACACTTTTGCACATATAAACAAAGCACATGCCATTAATTTAACAGCCGCATTTAATACTGACAAAACATAAGACAAGGTTAGTTTATTATTTTCCACGTACTTGCAAGTGCAACATAAAAGCATATTAATCCTGCGTGTTATGTGTGCAACTTTAAAACTAAGTTGATTAGTTTCTCAACCCATGCCATTGGTACTGTAATTAAATTATGGAAGTTTAACTTTGCGAGTTTAAATCTTGATCCATCATCTCCCTCATCTGGTGATTTTACAATCACCAAACCACACCCAATAAATGTTAAGTAAAATTTTTTCTATATCGACCATGCTTTGAACATCACTGTGTTATTTTTTCTAAACCTTTGATTCAGCAGTCTGTCTGAAACTTTCATATTGTGCTCTACACATCTCTTCTAGTTCTATCTCCTTCTCTTGCTCCTCTCTGAGCTTGTAAATTCTCCTCATTTCCTTCACATATTCCCTTCTCTTATGTATCATGCAACTAATTTTTAGCAAAAGTGTCACTACAACTATAACTATTACAGGATAAAGTATTTTACCAATGATTGAGCTACCAATCTCATGAAACCAGTTTCTGATTGCTGCAAATCTTTTACTCAAACGTTCTGAAAAGTCATCTTCTTCTTGGGGTTCTATTTCTGAGTGTAATTCTGTAATATTTCTAATCATCATCTCTATGTTTTGACTCTTATCTGGGATATATGTGCTGCAATGCTGAACATGCAAAATCCCACAAACTCCTCCCTCTTTTGCTAGAAGAATGTCAAGGGCAAGATGGTTTTGCATAACCATCGAGCGCATGGCAATAATTTCAGTATCAACTAACTGGAAACCACTTGCAGTATCTGTTGACAGTCTGTCCACAATTGTAGACACTTTTCGAATTTTATTTACATTCAGGGTTATTCCTACCATAGGTATGATTGCACCAAATATATCTCCCAAAATTTCTGTAAAACTTTCCCTCTTGTATCTATCCAGGTGTTTGCCAATCTCAAATGAGCCTTCTAAATTTCTGTCTATGTGAAAAATCTTTGGAAAAACTAAACCAATATAACAAGTCCTGTACCAGTGGTCGGGAAGACTGAAGTAAGCTTTATTCCCACAAGCAAAATAAATTCCAGGAAAAATTGAATCCTTCCCACCTTTAAATCCCCACCCTCCAAGGATGCGATAGGTATCTTCACATTGACTAGCTCCTACAAAATAATTGTCAAACTGAGTCTTGTCTCTCCTTATGCACAATTTTCCACTAACAGGGTTATCTACATGTATAGCCACATCTTCATTTCTGCCATTCAGTTTTTCATCCTCACTCTGCCAAAACTTAGACTTAGTTTGTTTCAGCATTTCATTCCTTTTGTAAATCGCTCTTCTCTCCTCAACCATGTTTAAGAGAGACTTCTCCTCTGATTTACATGTTAAATTGTTTCTAAATGCATATTCATATGTCAGTTCATTAGTTACTATGAAAAATTCCCTCATCTGCTTAGCATGTTTTAGTTTATTTAAGCTATTATCAATTTTTAAATTTGCTAAAATGTTGTCATAGTCTGAGTGATAATACTCCAGACGTCCAGTTTTATAAAACAAACTAGCTATTACACTACAGGTAACACCATAAGTGAGGGGCAGCATATTGTATGTGACCCCTTCTGAAACAGAAGCAGGAAGTTTTACACAGATATAACAATCCTTTACATTCATCACCTTAACATATTCTGTCAAAAGTCTAGAAAAAGTATTACTAGAAAAATCACCAACAGATCTATCTTGGTGGATCTCTGGTTTGTGCTCAATGACTCTATTAGTCTTACCCACTACATTATGAATAACTTGTTTAGATTCAACTTTACTAGTCATGTTAACTTTGTACTTTTCTTTGTCAACCCCTAATGGGAAAATGACAGCTAAAATTAGCCAAACAAAAATTATTAAAATCACACAAATAGAAGACATTTTACAACATCTCCTTATAATAGAAAATCTTGAATTATTATTAGGCCTAGGCATCTTTACTTGAGGCAAGATCCTTACAGAAAAAACAAAATCAAAAATTTTAAATTCAAAATTCACTAAATATACCCCCCTATTATCCTTTTTTTTTTTTTAGAAACCACTAACAGCTTTTCATCGACCTTTCATCTTACCTCAACGAGTTTTTCCAGATAACATATTTTCTTCGACCTTATGTCATTTAACAACCTAAACCAATAAGAAAAAAATTCAATCTTAGTCACTTGTGTCATCTACCTCTTCTTGGCTACTACTGCTAATTTCCACTACTGGTGGGATTATTATATAAGTCCATTCAGGGGACTTGTACTTCTGGTTAGGTTTTAACAGAGGAGAAGTGTGGCTCAATGATTAGAGCGGCAGACCCTGATGCAGATGTCTAGCCCGGGACCAGGGTTCAATTCCCCACCTTGGCCGGTCTTGGGCTCCAAATTCCACGGACCTGATAATTCTCGCCTTGTGCCTATTCCAATCATGGAGTCCCACTCTGCAACTCTGGGCAATAGCTTGCTTAATCTCCACAACGGCCCCCACAACGCTAAGGATGCCTGGCCTCCACCTTGGGGGTGCCCAGGACTGGACGCCTCACAGGGAAAGCCAGGATGGGTTCCACAGCGGTATTTGTACAAGCGCCTTGAGACCCTTGCGGGTGAGTAGTGTGCTATACAAGTATCAATTTACACTCTCTTTGCTCTACTGCTAATCACTTCTATTTTCTTTCCTGCTTGGCTTTTCTTTTCTGAATCACTTTTCTGACTCGAAATTTCGTCAACCTGTTCTTTTGATTTATTCACAAATTTGAATTTCAGGCCTTCATTCTCATTTGGCCAATTATCTCCTTTTCTAAAGAGTTTCCTCTTAGGCTCACATTGATTGCACTCAGCTTTCCACGCTCTTTTTCTGAATTCTTTTATTTGAGATTCTTCGTCACTCTCATCAGTTTCACTGTCAGAGATCTGAATTCTAGATCTAGTTACTTCTTTACTCGGCAGCTTCACTCTGTTAGGAACATCATCCCTGTAGCTGGTACTTGGTAATTCGTCTTCTTCTTCTTCTTGAATTACTTCCAAACCACCAGTTTCAGAATGTTTGTCCCTTCTTCCAGAGCTATCAATCTGCTTTTCAATACTTCCCTGGTCTCGATTCACTTCAGACTCTTTTTCTACTTCCTTTTCTAGTACATCTTCCTCTTTGTCAGAATCTACCACCACAATTTCTAGATCATTTCCATTCAAAGCTTCATTCGCATTTGAATCTTCCAGATGTCGACTTTCTTTTCGATCTTCAGGATCTGGATTTCTTTCAGGTTCTTCTTCAGAATCTGAATCAGTTGTTGTGTCACTTTCTTCGTCAGGATTCTCAGGCGGTGGCACTCGAATGGTGTGGCCCGCATTGATCCACCTTTTCAGACCTTTACACTTTACTGCATTTGTTGTGACAAGAATTACCTGTCTTGCTTTCTGCCACCTGGGTACTAGACAATTTCTCCTCAGATGAACCTTTGTCCTACCCAGTCTCCTGGCACAAGATCATGAGCCTGTTCCTTTTCTCTTGTAAGTACTTCAGTTCCTACTTGATGGAACCCAGAAGTCACTACATCAGACAGGTTGTTACAGTAGTCCATAATTGCACTGTCATTATTGCTAAACACTTTACCTACTGGAATAAATGCTTGTCTCATTACTCTACCCATCAATATTTCATGAGTGCTTAAACCAGTTTTTCTATCTGGGGTACTTCTCAGAGACATTAAGACAAGTGGAAGTGCATCAGTCCACTTCAATTCTGTAGCCAAACACATCTTAGCAAGCCTATTCTTGATTGTACCATTGACTTGCTCAACAACACCTGATGCTTCTGGTCTGTAAGCACAATACAGCTTTTGTTTTATACCAAGTGCTTCACAAATCATTTGCAACAATCTGTTTTCAAAATGTGTGCCGCGATCTGTCTCGACCGTCACTGGAAATCCATACCTAGGTATGATCTCCCTCAAAAGCAATTTTGCCACAGTAACTGAATCATTATGGCGAGTCGGAAATGCTTCCACCCATCTCGAAAAAAGACAGATAATCACAAGGACATATCTTAGTCTATTGTGTGGAGGCATATCAATGAAATCCATTTGCAACCTGGTGAAAGGACCACCCTCCCGTCCTATGGTTCCCAAGCTTACAACTGTCTTCCTGTTTGGATTGATCTGTTGACAGATCAAACACCTCTGACAAAAAGATTCTGCAAAAATTCTAAATTTTGGATTGAACCATGTCTGCCTAAAGAGCCTAATCATTGAATCTCTGCCTAAATGTCCTGGACCATGATACATTTTGGCCATGTCAGCAATCATACAGTTTGGCATTAGTGGTCTGTCATCTTTGTAAACCCAAATGCCATCTTCCTCTCGCTGTCTGCAACCTGCTTTTAACCATGTGTCTTTTTCCTCATCGTCTGCCTCATCTTGTAAATCCTTTACTCCTTGCCATGTATCAACTACAGATATTAGCATAAATGAGTTCAAAGCATGTTCATCATTTTTCTCCCGATTAATGGACATGTTATTTTTCGCGCAAAACTTCACAATTTCGTCTGCATATGCATTACCCTTGGTCATATAATCATTACCTTTTTGGTGCGCTGTACATTTTATTACAGCAATTTTCTCTGGCAGCTGAATGCCATCAATCAATCTTATTATTAATTTTGCATTCCTGATAGGTTTTCCTGCAGAGGTTAAATAACCCCTTTGAGACCAGAGCTGGCCATAGTCATGGACTACGCCATACCCATACTGACTATCAGTCACTATGATAATTTTTAATCCGGTTGCTTTTTCACATGCACAAATTAAAGCAATCAATTCCGCTATTTGAGCTGAACGAATTCCTTAAAGACAAGAGGCTTCCACCACATCTGCAACTGTACAGACAGAATATGCTGCACTCACAAACCCTGTTCCGACCTCAAGCATGAGCCATCAACAAAGTAAACAAAATCAGACTCTGACAAAGGAACGTCTTTTATGTCCTGTCTAGATTTGGTGCAATATTCTAAAACATCCAGACACACATCCAGACACTCATGATCGACATCATTCTCATTTCTGATTTCTGACACAGTACCATCAGGCAACAATGTGGAAAGATTTAAATTCACACATCTTGCGATTGACACATTATCTGATCCCAGAATAATTTTTTCATATTTAGTTAATCTGTTGCTCGTCAAATGTTGAGTCTTGCTTCTGGTAAGAAGAATCTCAACTGAATGGGGAACATACACTTTAACAGGAAACCCCATTATTATTCCTTCGCTTTGCTCCAGACTCACACTGGTTGCAGCCACTGCTTTTAAGCAACCTGGCAATGCTTTTGCAACAGGGTCAAGAACTGCTGGATCTGCCTCTGAATCAAAACTGATAATGCACAACCTTCCCTTTCACTGCAATACAGCTCAAATTCTTTTTCATAGTCCGGCAATCCCAATGCTGGAGCTTCACACAAACTTCTTTTTAAAAGCTCAAAAGCCTCTAACTCTTTTTCTGTTAAGGTAATCGGATATTTTATGTCTGCTTTTGTCAGTCTCAGTAATGGTTTTGCAATTACCGAAAAACCACTAATCCATTGACGACAATAACCTACCATTCCTAGAAACATTCTGACTTGTCTCTGTGTTTTTGGAGGTTGCATTGCTTGAATCATTTATATTCTTTCAATTGCCACTTGTGTGATTCCTTTTGCAATCCTGTGACCCAGATATTTTACTTCTTGTTTACAAAACTATAATTTTGCAGGTGACACTTTATGTCCCTCATCTGCCAAATGATTTAAAAGAGTAATGGCATCTGTCACACAATTGTGTCTTGTTTTTGCAGCAACAAGGAGGTCATCAATATACTGCACTAATGTCGATTTACCAGGCAAATCTAAATTTTCCAGGGATTTCTTTAACAACTGATTAAATATAGATGGACTTTCTGTATACCCTAAAGGATACGACACCATTCTAATATACGCTCCTAGAATCTGAACGCAAACATTTGTTGGCTCTCTAGATGCAATGGAACAGTAAAGAATGCATTACAGAGATCAATAACTGTATACCATTCTGTATCAAGCGGAATCTGGTAAAGAATTACCGCTGGGTTTGGTACAACTGGGCAACATGGAACAACTATTTGATTAACTTTTCAAAGGTCCTGAACAATTCTGTAAGTTCCGGTTGGCTTTTTGATCCCCATAGTCAGTGAATTACATGGGCTGCTCTCGATTTCTTTTAAAACACCTTGCTTTATAAATTTCTTAATTACTGGTATGACACCCTCAATTGTCTCTGCCTTCATTTTATACTGAGGAATGTTTGGATAATCTGCACCTTGTTTTACTGTAATTTGTACTGGGTCTACATGTTTCATCAAACCCATCTCGTCTCCAGTTAAATCCCAAATTTTAGCATTGACTGTTTCTTTTAACTCTTCAGGTAAATCTTTTTTGTCAAAAGCAGGAAATAATTTACTTTCTTCCGCTTTAACCATTAACATTGTTAATTTATAAAGGCCATCCTCCTCTTCCGGAGTTTGCAGCTCAATGCCATCAGGTGAACAATATATTTTGCAATGCATCTTACAAAGGATGTCCCTCCCTAACAAGTTTACAGGACTGCTGTCACAAACTACAAATCTGTGTTTATCTTTAAATTTACTAATTTCAACTTTAACTGGTTCTGTTACATCTGTTTTAATCTGTTGATTAGCTACGCCAACTACTTGGATAGTGTCACCAGAGAGAGGCAGGTTTTCTATTTCCACTGATCTAACAGTAGAACGGGTAGCACCAGTGTCCACAAGAAAAGTGATTTCTACATCATTCACTTTACCATTAACAAATAGACCGGACTGATCTACCTCAAGAGTGGCTTCAAGCACACACTCTTCCTCCTCTCTCAGGCACCGTCATAAGTAATCATCAGACTCATTCCCATCATTTTCTTTCAACTAATATTGTTGGGAAACATTCAACACATTCACTCTTGGTGATCTGTTTACCTGTTCACCTCCGCAGAATCCTGTTTCAGAATTGTATGTCTGCGTATTAACACAATTTGGGAGAGGGGGTTGTGGAATCTGACTCTGCTGATTCACTAACTGTCGCTGTAGCTGTTGCTGCTGATTTATTTTGTTTAACTGTCGCTGTAGCTGTTCCTGCTGATTTATCTAATTCTGCATCAGTGGATTTAATGATGTATTTTTAAAATTTCTGGGCGGATGTTTACAATCACGCTTCCAGTGTCCAATTTCGCTGCAATTAAAGCATGGGGGTTTCTGCTTAAGCTCTTCAATATTACCTGTCAACTTTGGTTTGTTAAAATTACCCTTAAATTTACCTTGATTCTGATTAACATTTTTATTTTCAAAAGTTGCAATTTGCTGTTCTGCCACTTTCACCTTTGCCCACATTGCTTTTTCCTTCAGCTTTTTCTGCTTGGCATCTATCTCATCACTGCAGTATTTTGCTTTTCTCAGAATGTCATCAACTGAGAGTGATTGCCAACCAACTATTCCTGATCTGATCATTTCACCAATTTCAGATTTCAGGCCATATACAAATCTGTATATAAAATGGCTCATATCTTTCTCACTCAACTTTTCATAACCATTGTATTGTTTAAATACCAGCAGTAATCTTTCATAGAAGGAATGTACTGATTCTTTTGGCTCCTGATTTGTTCTGTCAATTTTACCGCAATCTACTTCTTTTGGGGGAATCTTGTTTTTCAACCACACAATCACTTTATCATACAGGTTTGTAACATCAGGTGAAGGTGCACCTGTTACTTTATCTCGAGCAGGTTCTTCTTTGGGCCAATCTATAGAAATTTTACATTCTGTCCAACGATCTGAAGGCACGTCAATGTCAAAGAACCCATCAAGATCAATCCACAGAACTTTTGAGACCTTAACAAATCTCTCTACCTGTCGATACCATTCCACAGGTTTTTCTCTCAATCTGGGAAAATCATTTGTAAACAGCAAAATATCCTGCCTTGTCCATGGAACATGAACATACCCTCCGCCAGCTATTTCTCTCATGGGAAACTCAGTTGCGACTTCCCCTCTTTCTCTTTTTTCTTCCTCTCTTTTCTTTTTCCATTTCACTATCCATTTGCTTAATTCACCTAATCATTTTAGAAACACTATTAATTCTTTTACATGAGTCATCCTTCCTGTGGTGTTCATGTTCTCAATATCTTTTTCAGAGAAATCCACCCTGTAATGTTTCTGCAAAATTTTCTGTCTACTTAAATCTATTTCTAATTCAGAAGCCATTTCTACAAAAAGATCGTATTTGTTTTTCGTTTTCCATTGTATGCTTTTGCAAATGATCAACAATTCATCATCCTGTTATAATTTTAAACTGTCAGGTCCAATTGTGCCAATAATTAATTCCTCTAAATCTGCTTTCAGTTTTGCAACATCAAGTAATTTAAATTCTGGTGGCTGTGGGGTTCGAGATGAATCTATTTTACTTATGCTCTTTTCTGGTGAACCAGAATCAGAACCTGCAACAGTTTGGGTTTGATCATTTGAAAAGTTTTGATTAAAACTTAAATCTGGCATTCTTTTCTCTCAATTAATTTCTGATAAATCAGAATAAAATTTTTCAGCTACTTTCTGAATTTCTGCGTTTAAAGGGACAGTTATACCTGAATTTCTAATTTATTTTTGATTGAAGACTGGAACAGCAGGTCCAATGGTTACTGGTACCGTTACTGCTTCCATGCCTTTTGTTAACTGTTGTATTAACTCTTCTTTAGATCGGAGGTATTCTGCAATATCTTGAATATCCTCAAGTCTTCCTGTTCTTTTAATCTCTCTTGGGATTTCCGTTCCCTGAACTGGAGTTTCAGCATAATTTCTACTTTCTCCAGATGTAGTAGAATTAGTTCTTGTTCCTACTCTTTCAGAAAATTTTACATTATTCGGATTTACTCTATATGGGGACTCATCATCAATTTTTCCAGGAGGAGGAGCACTTGGAGAAGTTCCTTGAGGAATTCTCGGGGTAGACCATGAACAAACTGGTTGATAGGGTGGCGGGGGTTTTGACGTTGTAATATAAATCTCTTCTAACACTGGATCTTCCACTTCACTATCTTCAGCAATATTATTTTTCTTAGCAGCATTCTTTTGACTTGTTTCCTCACTAAATCTTGCTGGGTACAATCCATTACACATATCTGCTTTTCTCCAATGACGCATTCTATCTTCATGAGTTTCTCGATTAATGTTCATTCTAGTGCCTCTTGATACACCTCTGTTCTCCCGTTCTAAATCAAACATTTCATCCTCCCATTCAGCTAAAGCCTCAAATTGTGTAGGTCGAGGTTTTGGTACGAGAGACATCATTTTTTCTCTCAAGTTTTTCATTACTTTCTTATTAAATGACCCGTCTTCCGGCCAAGCCAGAACACCATCATCTTTAATGTATTCCATCCAATTATCTATCCAAAGGCAAGTATGATAACCAAATTCGCCTTCCATATAAGCTGCGGGTGTTTTATACTTATGAAGTAATTTTCCACCTCGCGTTTCGATTTTCTTGTCACTTTTGAAAATATTCTTTAATTTCTGAAGCCATGAAGGCTTCTTTTCATCATACATATAATAATAATAACTCATTTTAAACAAATCTGCTTAATTCAAAAAGATCATAAATATTTTCTTGTTATTCCGCTATTTCAGCCAATCCGTGCGCGAAACTCACCAACAAGCCAATCAGGTTAAGCCACGTCACTACTCTGTTTGACCAATAGAATTACTGAATTTCAGAATGAGCCAATCAGGTACGAGCATACCAAGTCACATGAGCCAATCATTGCGCAAATACTGTGACGTATGCTAGCCAATCACAGCGCGAACCCTGTGACGTATGCTGCCGCTGCAGCTTCACTGTCTCCGTTCCACTCCTTGAACTGACCCCTCTTTCACAAAATATTTTCACAGCGCCATATTTTTTACAAATATTTCAATGAAATACAGTTAGTAACTTCACATAAAACAAACCATTTTCCTGTTTCACTAGAATAAAGAGATAGCTTTTCAAACAAACAAGTATCCTTTCGCATGAAATAGACAACGCTGTTTTCACAGAAGATTTAAATTCGTTTATAGAAACAAGTAGCCTTGTTCTACCCTTCTTGCACACACGATCAAACGGAAAGAATCCCTAACCATTAATACATGAAATTCTTGGTAGGACTTTAACCCACCAAGAAAAATCCTCTTTTGTCAATAAGAATAGACAACGCTACCTTACCCTTCATACAAGCTTAGATAGATTCTACTACTCTTTTTCGCAGTGAGTTTTAAAGCAGGACATTTGTCCCTATACTCAAAAGCTAGAATTTCATAGACAATCCTCACTATACATTCAACCTACCATGCCTAAGATCCCTAAACTTGTGCTGTACGTCCACAACACTTGTGATATATGTTACAATACCACTTTTGAAACAGAACAAATGCACAGTGCAACCTTACTTGTCTCACTTAACTCTTTGCCGGCAAACCAGGAATGTTCACATTACTAGAAAAAACCTTTCGACTACATGTAACAAGTGGACAAAACTTAACATGTTTTAGACATGTATCCTATGTATCTACCATGTAGCATGTCTGTTACCATAGTAACCGTAACTCTGCTACCAAGTAATTGATCCAGCGCCCCTAATGAAAAACTGTCTCAATTTCACTGGTCATCTTTACAATACTCACCATTAATCATGAATCTCTACTAAGGCCCATAAACTGAAGAGACAATTTTGAGCGACTGAATCATGTGACCTAATTAACACCTTGGCTGCTAGGCGTTTTCCCCCTCCTGTGCTGGAAATCACTATTTTACTATATTCATGACGAGCTCAGCTCATCATCAGCACAGCTCAACTGTGCATCATGACGAGCTGAGCTCGTCATGAGCATCGAAAGGGTTAAACACACTAATCATAAACTATTTACAAGGATATATACATCTGCAGTTTATTAAACATCACCATGGTTTTAATTCTGACATCATTTAATTAAGTCACTAAGGCGACTGGATCTAATAATGATAACTAGACCATGAATAAACAAGACCAGCTTGTCATTTCAAAAATCAATTTACTTTATTATATTCAAGGAAAGAGCAATCTTTATTCAGAAATCATTATTTTATTAGCAAAATGAAAGCATTATTCAAGGAAGGCACATTAGTCTGTCATTTTAAAGGGTAAATCATTCAGCATGAATTAAAGCAAAATAAAGTTTTCATTGCCTAAGTTCTATTTCCCTAACTAACTCACTTCACCTAAAGAAATAATCAATAAGTCACCTGTCCTTACGGGCAAATGCAGTCCAACAGCACGTCACTCTGGAATCAGGAAGCAAGAGCCCCATCCTGCCTAAAGGTTCAGTTTTTTTACCTTTCTAACTGTCTAATCTACTAGGAAAAATGTCACTTTTCGTTGACAACTGCGTTCCCATTGGTGGACAAATGTCGGACCATTCATGTCATCATTACTTTCGAAGCAGAAACGGGCTCTTCTTTAGCCCTATTGTTCATAAAACTTAACTTCCTCGGAAATGTTGCAATATCAATGTTCATCCGAGTAACAGCCTCATGGCTTCCTCACAATGGCAATCCTGCCGTTTCCTGTCCTTGACTTAGAACACCATGAGCTCAATATGCACATCTTCATTTCATAGTTATTTCTTTTTCAATGTGGTAAAACTTTCCACATCATATGAGTGCAAGGCTCCTCTTTGGACAAGTTTCATAAACGCCATCTTTGTGAAGGCCCAAAAGGCCTCTCAGGAAACTAGTATTTAAACAAACACAAAACAGTAATTAATTAGAGAATTGAGACCCATTCTGTTACCCACCCCTCTTCTAAATATTTACCAAGTTAATTATGTTAACTAGCTGAAGCACAAAAAGCAGCAATATAAAAACTTTCTTCTTTGAAGCCATCAGGAATCACCACGAGCCTTTGCCACAAAAAAAGACACGACAAAACACTTTTGCACATATAAACAAAGCACATGCCATTAATTTAACCGCCGCATTTAATACTGACAAAACATAAGACAAGGTTAGTTTATTATTTTCCACGTACTTGCAAGTCCAACATAAAAGCATATTAATCCCGCGTGTTATGTGTGCAACTTTAAAACTAAGTTGATTAGTTTTTCAACCCATGCCATTAGTACTGTAATTAAATTATGGAAGTTTAACTTTGCGAGTTGAAATCTCGCTCCATCAGTTTCAACAGGATTAGATAGGCCTTACGGAGCATCATGTAATGTTTGTTTATGAATCATGCTTTACGATATATGTCCTGCTGGGGTTCAAGTGCCAATGTTGACTCAGGGTCTTGCAGAGCGAGCCCAATGTTTTGCTCCCATTTCATCTTGAAGGGCATAAGGGAATTCCTGCATGTTCCCCGATGGCCTTATTTAGACACCTTACCAAATGTCTTTCGGCGCCCATGATATAGAGAGTGTGTTTGGCTGCATGGAGGGGGGCAGGGGGGGCCTCATCTATCATGTGCCACAGGTGTTGATATGTGGCCAGTAGTTGGACATTGATGAGGTATTGATGAGGGGGCTGTTGTAGTCTTGCTGCAGTTAGTTCAATATTAGTAATTGTCGGTTTTGAATCAGGTCACTTACTGTGCCGATTGACTTGTCATGCCACGCGGTTAAGTCCCCTGTTGTGAAAAACAGTTAATTACTGCGGAGTGGAATATCAGGTGCATATAGTAGGATGTGACGCGTCAACAGGAAAATGTTGGTGAGACATCTTTAGCCAACCAGACATCTAGGGACAATGATTGCTGTAACATAACAGTTGGTTTGAGGAACTCATGGAGGACATCAGGTGGTAAGGGCCTGTCTCTGCCACTGGTTTCCTACAGGTTAATATGAGCCAACCAGGGAGACTCCCACTGAAGCTGGGTCGCAAGATAATATAATACAAAAGATGGAGCGCCTAATCTGTCATGTCTCACTGGTAGTTGGAGTTTGCTAAGAGCAATACAGCATTGATTGCCGCCCCTGTACAGTTTCCGCAGTAAGGAGCCCAGCTTGTGCAAAAATAGCCTTGGGGGTACATCGGTACATAAACAAAGAAGTACAATCATTTGGGGCAGGATTACCTTTTTGGAGTGGGCAATTATTCCTTTGAGAGTTATTGTGGATATTTCCAGACCGTAGTCTGGTATTTAAGGGCTGTGAATGCCCGTTTTAGGATCCCCTGAAATAAGTTGCTCTGGGAATGATATAGTTAGATTCCGAGATAGTGAACTGTTTCCCCTGCCCAGGTCAGCTGAGTAACACTCAGCTGAAGTGCCCATGGAGTGGTAAGACACATGATTTGTCCAGTTCATCTTTGTTAATATTGAAAAAGTCAATGTCAATATGTATAAAGATACATTCATTTACAAAAATTAAATCTCATGTTTATTGACAATTTTACCCGTTGTGAACACCAAATCAACTCCCACTCAGAAATAAGTAGTTAGGCAGGCCAAGAGACCCAGACCTGAGGTCACTAATTGACAGGTCACAAGTGGGGTGGTACGTAGCTAGTAGACAAATACACAAACAGAAAATCCCAGATCATTCACACAGATAGGTGCAACACCACAATGGTGCAGGGAAATAGGCCCCAATAAAGCACACATGGCCAGAGGGGTGCTTGCATTCTCAAAACCACATAAAGTCAGATGCCACATAAAGTTAGGAACACTTAGTCAGTCAAGACACAGCACACACAGTACCTGCAGTGATTATGCGTGCCCATGCAGGACATCTGAGCACATTACCCACTGTTCACATTGTTTTAATGCCAAGTCAAGGCCCACCTGGATCCTCATCCAATACCATAATTTATGGCTCCAAAGACAGAGGTAAACGTTCCTTACCAAAAAAGGATCACCAGAACCATTTTATTACATTCAGTGACCTATATAAAAGTCTATAATAAAAGGATTGTAAATTAAAACAGCCCTCAGACCCTATACCTGTGACTGCGCTCCCTGCAGAATTTTTTTAATAAACTTTAATTAAACAAACTGTTCCTGTTTTGCCGAACTCCAATTGTCTCTTGTTCTTCAAGGTATTTCATACTCAAGCAACACTCATAGGCCAGCCACTGCCTTGCAAGCCAGTGGAGTTGGGTCTATTGCCTCAGTGCCTGAGTTGATGTTGCAAAGGTATACCAGTTAATTCAGATGTATACAGTGACGCTACATGTGTTGTCCCATCCAGTGGGATCCCCCATTGCTTCTCCTTCCACAAAGCGGAATCCTAAGGAGCTCCATGGCTATGGTGAAGAGGATAGGAGAAAGTGGGTACCCCGGCAAGTTTCCCTGCCTATTAGGAAAGGGACTGAGATTAGGGCGCCGATATGTACCCTAAAGGACTGATTAGTGAAGGGCAATTTTGTATACGTTAAGAGATGCCTTCCCATGCCAATTCTGGTCAGCACTTTATACAGGTAGTCCCAAGACAGCATATCAAACGCCTTCTCCAGATCAAGGTACAAGCTCACTGCAAGTGGTTATCACAGCTACACCTGGTCAATCACATGAAAGAATAGCCTAAGATTATGGAAGGAGCTTCTGCCGGGAACAAACCCGTTTCGGTCTGGCTAAATGACATTGAGTAGTATCTGGAGGTACCAATCTGCCAGTATTTTACCCAGTATTTTGTAATCAGCATCTAGCATGGTAATGGGCAGATAAGAGGACAGGGGGCCGGAATCCCTGTGGGGCTTGAGGAGGGAGAGGAGAAGGGACTCCTGCAGGGAAGACCGAGTGTCCCAGTATCGGGTGCCTCGCTGTAGATGCCTGCCAATTTTGGGGATAAATGGAGAGAGAAACATTCATAATAGTAGACTGGCAGGCCATCCATGCACAGTGGTTTATTCCTAGTTAAGTAGTTTATGGCGTTTTCACCTCTGACCCTGTGATGGGGTTGTCATGTTCCTCACACTTGCGTCAAGCTCCTTACACTCAATAGTAGAGATGCTGGGGAGTGGAAGGTCCATTAGGAAGGACTCTAATGTATCTGGTTGTAGGGAAGGGGAAGTCGGGTAGAGGTTGGAATTGTAACTGTAAAATGTGCTTGGTATGGTGTGCTGTGAGTGCAAGTGGGGCCATGGTCTGAGTTTAACTGCTATAGGAGGTATGCTTGTGTCACTTTCGGGACACATAAGCCATGCCAGGAGATGGGAAGGTGTATCCCCATAGAGTGTATGCAAGCTGTGTAGGCTGTGAGATTATAGCGGCCTAGAGGCTTTAAGAGAGAAGCATGTCCATCTTTAGTAGCCGTCACATCTTTATGTGTATCGACAGCATGGAAGGGCCTGCCGTTCAAGATCAGCCAAAGCTGTCTCTGTCTCACCAAGTTCCCTGTCTAGTTCTTGGCACACCCCTAATATCTGCTGAATGCATATGCCTCTAGTGACCACCTTCAAGGTGTCCCACTCAATGGGACGAGTGGTGACTGTTTCATGGTTTTCAGTGAAATAAGAGTCTATATGTGTGAGTTGGGTTTCATAAAATGATGGGTCATCTATGACATTGTTTGGCAGACACAATCTAGGGACAGGGGACAGTGTGTGCTCCAGTCCATGTCAGTTATGTGTGCCACATGGTCTGATATGATACACCGTAGGTAGTCTGAGTGTTTGATTTACTGTAGGATGGCTGTGGAGAAGAGCAATTGATCAAGACAAACATATAAGTCATGGGAGGTGAATAGCATGAGCATTGCTTAAGATGAGTGTTGTGGGATCTCCAGACATCTGACAAGGTGCAGTGCCATGCTCAGTAAAGAAACTGCGAGGAATGGGGATGAGCAGGTGCTTGGAGGAGAAGGATGCTACCTGTGTAGATGCACGTATAGTATATGTTTGTAATCCTCACCGAGTATCCAATGGATATCCTACCACTGGGCTTGGATTCCATAAAGGGTCATCCAGAACCCAGCTTGGTCCGAGTCCAGAGGATAACTATATCCTAGGAGTTCTTGGGTGCTGTCTAATTGGCCCTCCGCAAAGATGTGGCTCTCCTCACCATCTAATGGAGTGGTAGGTGGCTGAAAAGGTGTGTCTGGTTGTAACCAGATCAATGCGCCTCACACAAGTATGAGGTGCCATATATGGTGCCCCTCCAGTGCTTTCGTAGTCAAAATTTTTGTTCACTGCCTAGATGAGTTTCCTGAAGGAAGCATATGTATGTGCTTTGTAGCATAAGGTAGGTGTAAATCGAGTGTTGGCAGCCTGCTGTATGCATGCCTCTTATGTTGAGGGTGAGAAAGCACACCTGTAGGAGGTGTGTCATGTGTCAGTGGAATGGCCTATGGGTCCCAACTCTACTGTCCATCCAGGGCTGTCCCCCCACCCCATCCACCATGAGCGGTTGGGTTAATATCTTGAAAGCTCCTCTACTGCAAGGGAAAATAACTGCAGTAACAGAGAGCATTATTAACTGTAATTTTGTTCAGGGATTGTAGCAACCAGCTACATGCCCAAACTATTATCAGACAAACACATTATAGGTGGTGAAGTACAGGAGGGCAATGGTGTTGAGGACAGATGGCAGGCTATCTTTGTTCATAAATGTCCTGGCTCTGGGCTGGCTGCTGGTGAGTCACATATTTGGGCATTGTTAGGCAAGCAGGGTCACGCACAAGGGAAGGAATGTTCATGAGGCCATGTGATTTCCCTCTCCATCTAAAGAGATGGAACTCCCCCTACCTGCATACTGCCTCAGCAGTCATGGCGGCATCCAGGCAACAGCAGTGAGGGGTATATTAGAGCAGATCATCAGTCATTTGTGGGTTGACTCGAGGATTCGAGGCTTGATCCAAGCATTGGGAAGAGCTTGAGGCATTGCCATCCTCTCTGGTGCTAATATCTGAGTCTGGTGGGGACATGGCCCGGCAGAAAGTCAGGGCTGAGGCGATGGCTATTTGTTGTTCGCTCTTTCGTTCCTGCTGTGTGGGCATTCTGGGATGTTCCGGTGGCTTGATGGCTTGGTTTGTGGATGGTCACACATGCAGTCTCCCCTAGAGGGTGGGTGTAGCCACCTGCATGCTGTTCGATCTGGTCCCAGGCTGAAGTAGGGTTGGTAAAGAAGGTAGTTTGGTTATCCCAGATGACTTTGATTTGGCTAGGTATTGCAGTAGGGACAGGAGGTCTCGGTCTTGAAGTTGGCTATTGACTCCATGGAATGAAGAGTGCTGTCGCTTCAGCATCATGGTATAGTCTGGGAACACCCAGATCTTGTTCTCCAGTGTGAGTGGGCTTGCCTGTTGGGTCACCCCCCGGTAGCACATCCCTGTCTTGATACTGGAGGTGCCTGGTCACGACGGAATGGAGTTTTAGAGCCCAGTGTTGGGCGGGGACCTGGTACATGCACTTAAGGGAGAAATACAGCAAAAGGCCTTGTGCAGGGTAAAATAGAACAGCCAGTCTTCCTGGAAGGCGCTTATTGTGCTAGATTATTCTGTACCCTCTGGGAGCCTCACCACTCGAATATTGTTCTGCCCTGCTTTTTTTCTGCAACCTCCTCTCGGTTTTCAAGTCGCTTTACCAAATTGGCACAGTCTCAAGTGCGCTTCCCCGCTTGTTCATTTGAAGTATATTGCCCTTTAGGGTGCACTCTGTTTCTGACACACTGGAGGTTAGCTTCCATTGATCATCAGGAAGGAGGCCAAACTCCTTTTGAAGTTCCTCATTCTTTTTTTCCACAGAGCATAGCGATGTCTCACTTGTAAAATGGCATTCCGCTTTTCCCAAGAATCCAGGGGGCACATATGCTGTGTGCAGTTTGACTCGGTATGCCCCTGGGGCTAGGATGGAGGTGAAGGCAGCCTGGAGAACCCTGGTGCTGGTTTCTGGAGGCCCATTCAGGAAAATTAGGCAGAGTCATGGGAGCCCTGCAGTGGCACGTTCATCCCACTCCGTTTATGCAACAGGGCTGTTTAGCTCAGTGTAGCCTTCTGGGGGCTAGGGTCCTTGGGTGTGAACGGAGGGCGGTATCTTAATCAACTGATTGAGGTCTGGTTCATCACTGGCACACACTGCCGTCTGCATTTTTTTCTCGGTGGGCCTCACCCCCGCATCCCTCCCATGCAGCAGCCCCTCAAGTCTTAAGTCCTTCTGCAGCACTGGAGGTTGAGGGTGGGGAAGGTGCCCACAGGTTGCATCCCAGTGGTGGCCACTTCCTCTCACCTCCTTCTCTGGTCCTGACTTCCCAGTGATCGCTTGGGATGGTGGACAGAGACCCTGGTATTTGGGGATTAGATGGCTCCCACTTCAGTTCCTGTAGTTGTGGGATGGTCACCCCCTGTTGTCGCCAGCATCTTGGGTGCGAGTGCGGCAGGGTTCAGCACCTTGACAAGGCCTTTTCACCAGGGCATGTGGTAGGGCAGCCGCAGGCCTCTCGGAAGCGGAGCCCAATCCTGTGTTGCAAGACTTGTCAGTCTCTGGCGCCCTGCTCCACCGGAGTTCCTATGGGTCTCAAATCTGGGCTTGTGCTCAAAATCATAGGCATTTTGGGTCCACAGCTCTGGGCATCCAGGCAATCAGTTCTCCTCAGGGCCCCCCTCTGGGTGTAGAGAGGTGCCTCAGCCCCTCCTTCAGTATGGACCCGCTTCTGGCCTCCATAGCCCATCCTCTGCTCAGTGGGAGGTCCAGCAATAAAATATCTTCTTGGCCGGTCGTCGCGCCCAGGGTCTAACTGCCACTCCTTCCCTCCTCATCATCCTCTTCCATCTGCGAGGGGATACACCATTGAGTAGTGGGGGTGCTGGGCCCCAAGCCCCTGACAGTTCTGTATAGCCTCGCCAATCTCAGGCCCTCAGCTACGGTCAGGTGCCATATCACTGGCTGGGCAAACCCTGCCCCAGGGCCCACCCACACACTTCAGGCATTGGCTGTGCGGGTCAGAGTGTCCATTGTAGTGGCTGCGTTAAAGCAGTACTTCAATGTCCAAGCCGCTGCCGGAATCTCCCATCTTGGGTCCCCCCGACCCACAGTCACCAGTTTAATGTGAGTCACAATTAATGGTGCAGGCCAGGTTGGCCAGGGTCATACAGATGCTGTTTTTGATGCCTTGTGGTGTGTCTCAGCTCCAGCGAGAGTCCGAGCCTGCTGTGTCCCCTTTCCTCTGCCCCAAACAGGGGGATTGCTGCATAAAAGAAAGGATAAATGCTGATTTTCCAGTTCTGTATTGCATAACTCTCTTCGCTTCGGCCCAGCTACGCCCCACTGCAACATAATCCATATCGTATTTAGCAGATAATATGTGGACAAAAAAACTACTGGTGCTGTAAGTTGAATTATTGGTTTGGCGAATGGTTGAATAGTATCAAAATGAGGTTCCCAATTTTTCATAAGCTTTTTAGAAAATGTGCTTTTTTCATTGCTTGATCCTGGTCGAATATTGGGTTGTCTTGGTGGTGTACCAATGCATTTGCCTGACCTTGGTAACAACTAGGCATTGCTTATGAAGAAGGCTTTCTGTGATTCCTCAATGCCAAATGTAAATGTAATTACATGAGGTTTGTTGTAGGCAAAGAAGAATACAGACCTCGAGAAAACAAAAACATAAAATAGGTTTTAAAACGGGTCCACTATATTATCTGAATAGTCTAAGGAGTTGCAAGATAAGATATCAAATGGTGCTAAATGACATAAAGACGCTTAAAGTGCGTACTGCAAGTACCATTGTGATACATAATGGTTATTTCAGGGTCTAATTCTATGTGCCATGTATACATCTTAAAAGTTCAATATAATACCTATTAAATCAATATCCAAATGTTATGCAAAGTATTGGGCTAAAAAGAAAACATTATAAGAAGCAATTCACAATATCAGAAAGTCATACTATGAAATCATTGTTTTTCTATACTGTAAAACTTTACACATACAAAGCACCACGGAGTAACAGATAGATAAGGATACTAACATTTGCAGGTAAAAAAAGGCAGGGCCGCATTGTTTAAGGCTCAAATTGCGTAAAATACGTACAATATATTGACTCCTCAATTGCTGGGAAAAAATACAGAAAAAAGAGTATGTATATTGCTCTGAGTGGATATATTATCACATGGACATTTAGATAAATGTTTGTACCAGTAATTCTTGGTTGGAAATGTCACTAAACGGTGAAACATGTCCAATCTAAATCGGGTCAAGACAAACTTATGCTGGGTGCTATAAACAAACATTAAATACGTTGTAAGGATAAAGGAACCAAAGACATTTGGCGTTAAATAATGCAATAGTCAACTGAGCCTCCTCAAACAACATAAAACACATCTTATTTAATTCTTTCCTTGATATGGAATGCAAAGTTTCCAGGGATTCAAAGAATTCTGGGTTCCCCAAATCCGGGCAGATGTGTTTCACATTTTTGAGCCTGGGTAGATGATGGTATGCTGGCAAATTAAGGCAATCCATCACTACCTTACAATTTAAAAGAGTGTCAGGACTAGTCCACACTTTATGCCGCAAACGAATGGTGCCCAATAGTGCTCTAACGACTAAGGCAGCCATCCCCAGTTCCAAATGGCAAACTTGAGACGAACAACTCTGAGGCACTGACAGAAGAGATCTAAAAATAAAAAAATCCACAATTTGTAAGGAGGTCACATCGCAGAATCCCCATAGCTCTGCCCCATATAATGCAGTTGATATACACTTGCAGCCTGATTCATGAACGGGCCGTTTTGCGAGGCTCAAATAGCGAATCATAAGGAATCGGTATTTGAGACTCGCAAAACGGTATTCATGTAGGAATCGCAATATTAATTGCGATTCCCACTGATTCCTTATTTGCGATTAGCTAATTGCTAATCGCAAATAAGGAATAACTCCCCATGCATTCCTTTGGGGCAAAAGGCCCATAGGAATGCATGGGGAGTCATTCCTCATTTGCGATTAGCAATTAGCTAATCGCAAATGAGATTGCGAGTACAAGGGTGCCAGGGGTGTCCAAAGGACACCCTGTAGCACCCCTGGAATGGAAATTAACACAGGTGTTGCACACACACATGTCCAAAGGACATGTGTGTGTGTAACATGCAACTCAGAAAAATGCATTTAAATGCATTTTTCTGAGTTTTCGCAATTTACCACGAGGTTTGACCTTGCGGTAAATTGCGGGCCGAAATTGCGATTTCGCAATTGGAAAATGGATGATGAATTACATTTAAGGAATCTCAAATTGAGATTCCTTAAATGTAATTCCTCGCAAATATGCGAATTAGCAAATAGCGATTTTTGCATTTGGGATGTTGAATCCCAAATGCAAAAATCGCACTCGCAAAGGGCCAGATTCTCAGAATCTGGCCCTCTGCGAGCCGATTTAGGCTTCATGATTTAGGCTGCATGACTTATAAATAGTCAGAATTTCATTAACTGGCTAATTGCGAACTTGTGTGCAAACTTAGATAAGGCAGCAATTGATTTTACAAAGTTAAGTTTCCTTGCATTAATAGCAACCACCCATTACACACTCTGTGAGAACATGATTCCAAGGTATAAAATGAAGGGGTAAAACTAAATTTTGTGTTTTTAACAGAAAGGTCCGGACATCTTACGGAGCCCTTCCCAGATTTCATTACAAATGTCTCGCTCAGATTTGTGGTTAAACCCAAGTCCTGCATAAACTCCGAAAAGGAAATCAAAACACGTTCCAAGTCCATGGGGGTGTGAGCCACAAGTTGTTAACATAAAGGTTAAACAAGAAGGGGGCAAGGACACACCTCTGCCAAACCCCCGCTCCACGACTAAAGATGGAGAGCATTCACCCCTTAAGCCATTTTGAACTCTGGTTCTACTACCTATATACAGACCCCGGAAAAATGATTATAGATGAAGCTACTCTTAGGCCCACATGCATCAAGGTTTTTGGAGTCGCAAACGGTGCGATTCCTTAAAATCGGCCGTTTGCGATTCCAAAATCCATTTTTGGAATGCATCATACATTTTCAGAAATTGCAACATTTTTGCGATTTCTAAAAATGCGATTGCTTTTAAGAAATCGCAAATTTGCGATTTCTTAAAAGCAATGCATGATTAGTTTTAAAATTGCGAATTCGCAATTAGGGTGTCAAATTTACCGAGTGGTTGAACCACTCGGTAAATTTGCAAAAAGTGTTAAAAACGCAGCAAATGCATTTTTTAAACATTCATGTTACGGACACACATGTCCTTAGGACATGTGTGTGTGCAACATGATGCGAAAACATTTCATGGGTGCAGGGGGGGTTCATTTGAACCCCCCTCACCACCCTTGAAATGCAATCAGGATTTGCGATTTTCAAAGTGCGAATTCGCAATTCCCATTGATCCCTATGGGCCTTTTGGCCCATAGGATCAATGTGAATTGCGAATTTGCACTTTGAAAATCGCATAATATTTGCGATTTGGTAGAAATTGCAATTTCTACCGAATCACAAATAATTTGCGAAAATATACATGCATCCCGTTTTGCGAATTCTAAAATGCAAATCGCTATTTTTCGCACTTTAGAACTCGCAAAATCCCGGGATGATGCATGTGGGCCCAAGTTCTCCTAAAATAAACCATTGTTTTTCACAAATAGCACAGTAAAACGCACTTGATAAGTCCACAAAGGCCAAAAGTAAATGATCTTACCTACCAAGTTTGTATTTTCAAATTAACAGCTTTAGGTTCAGGCACTGATCTATTGTCCCTAAGCCTTTATGAAAGCCATAGTGAGGGGCTTATTTACAAGCCCCTTGCGCCACCCGTACATCACTTTTCCCATGTTAAAAATGACACAAAAGTGGCGCAAGGGACTTGTAAATAAGCCCCCTGAGTGGCTCATAGTATCTTATTGCTTTTTGCCCAATCCTCCAGTCTTTCCAATATAATTCTGCCTACAACCTTAATCAGGGAGTCAAGTAGGGATATCAGGTGGTAGCAAGATAGGCTTAAACGATCACCTTTTTTATGTAGACTGGGACCATTAAGGATGCAGACCAAGTGCTCAAAATACCTACACTGCCACATACTTCTAGTACCATAGTTCACATAAATCCCCAAAATGCGATATTTTCTTTGAAGAGATCAAAGGGAATTGCATCTGGAGTGGGAGCCTTGCCACCCTTGCTAAGCAAAATAGCCCTACTCACTTCGTCAAGGGTAAACCTAAGATTGATTGCAGGAATCTCCCGAAAAGTAGATGAATTAGATAACTGGTGTGCTGATAGCTGAGGAGGATTAGAATTTGTTCTAGCAAAATGTACAACAGTTCTTTCTCTTTTTACTGGGTTCAGACTTTTTGTCTCCTGAGTGGAGATTCCTTAATCTTTATTATAACTTATCTCTTCTTGATCTTGCATCTACCACCGCTCTGAATTCTAGGAACCACATAGCACAATACAACTCATACACTGAGTAAACTTCCCATTTGTATCATTTACCTAAATTGCTGTCAAAGTAGAAACCGATGAGGGATTCTCAAATCTTAACCTACTCAAGGATAAGTCAACATAATCACTGTCCCTGTGGTTTATATAAGTATATGTAAAGCCACATTGAACAGGATTAAGAGTATTTTGAAATTGAATGTGTTTAGTATCGCCACTCTAGCAAGTTACATGTAGAATCTAAAAGAGATAATATGTGGAAACATTACCCAAACTTAAAACAGACATATATGGTAATTTATAGGAAAATACTGTGCAAACTACATAGTTGGCCTATATATTCTCTAAATCACTTTAATTAAGTACAGCTTAATCATATAGTCAGCAGTTAACGGTGTTAAACTCTATTGAACATACGCTATGCATTAATAAGTGACCTACTCTCATAGCTCTCCCTAAAGATATGTATTAATGTTTCAGAGAAGTTAATGCTGGCTCACGTATGCTGAGAAGACTGAATATGCTAATTTGTTTACTTTACAGACCAGTGTCACCTCCTTACCAGAAATCGTATATAGATATATAGCTACTCTGCCAGTAAAGATGATTTAGACAAAGCAGGCCTCGTTCCATCAGATCCTTGCTAGATTTAAAACAGTCTACACACTTTATAAGTTTACGTCTTTCCATTGCAAATGGCTAATATATACCTGGTAGCAGTTTAATCATGGCAACGAAATGACTGTTTCAACAATGTTATTCGATACTTAAGTACAACTCCTAAGCTATAGGGCTATAAACTCAATTTCTCGCTGAGGCAGACATTATTCGGTCGTTTTATTAGATAGTTAGCTACATGCTTCCACTTACTTAAACCTCACTTTTCCCTTAGGGTAGAATTTTCTGATAATAATCAAGGTTTTTAACTGTTCATACTTATGATACTTGCAGGCACATGCATCAATTTTAACTTTTGCGATTTCTTAATTGCGATCATTAAGGCCTATGCATGTAAAAAATTGCTTAAAAAATTGCGATTTCTAAACATTCCTTAATTGCGACTCGTAAATTGCAAATTGCAATTAAGTAATAACTCTCCATTGATTGCTATGGGCCTAGAGGCCAATAGGAATGAATGGTAAGACATTCTTAATTTGCGATTCTCAATTAGAGAATCGCAAATTGAGAATGCAATTTCAAGGGTGCCAGGGTGTCAAAAGGACACCCTGTTGCACCCCTGACATTGATCTGTGCACATATGTTGGACACACACATGCCCTAAGGGCATGTGTGTGCGCAACATGAAACTTTGAAAAATGCACAAAAGTGCATTTTTCATAGTATTTGCAAATTGCCAGCTTCTTGGTAATTTGTGCCTCCTATTAGCGAAATCTCAGAATTTTTTCTTTGATGAATTGCATTTATGGAATTTCAATTTGCGATTCCTTAAATGCAATCACAATTTAAGTAATCGCAGTTTAGAGATTACTTAGAGATTACTTAAATTGCGATTTTTGCATTTGGGATGATGCATCCCAAATGCAAAAATACTGGTCGCAAAGGGGCAGATTTTGAGAATCTGCACGTTTGTGACCTGTTTTTCTTTTGATGCCTGTGGCTGTTAGTGATAATATACTTCTAAAGATAAGCACATACATCAGTCATGCACTGTATACCTTCAGTATTATCGGTTATCTCATCAGCTGGCATGCTGGCTAGTGCTCTGAGTGGGCCAGGGTTGCCAGGGAGAGGCCCTGCCAAAGCTCACACCCTGGATACTGTCATTTACCACTGGTATACTGGGGGCTTAGATGCTGTAAAATTGCAACTGAATAACCAACTTACTTGCCAAGTTGTTTTATTGCTTATGGGCCACAATAATATTGTTGTATACTGTAAACAGTTAAATACCTTGATGCATGTTGGTTTTGGCTAATCTTTGTCTGGTAAAACAGTATTTATAAATTCATGTTTGAATTACAGGATTCACATGCATTAGACTGCACCCTTATATACATAGGTTATGAATCATAAGGAAGTTTCTTAGATGTACTTCTTAACCCCGCCTCCCGCACCTCCCTCCGTAATTATAGACCCTCACGCCCCTTTTTATTCCACTTTAAAGCTCTAGGAAAGCTTTTTAATAACGCTGCTTAGCTTGAGTTCCTCATGGTTCAGTTCTCATCAGAGGATTCATCTCTCACCCTGTGGTACCATATTAACATGAGGGTTGGGTCTACTTAACTTGGCTCAAAATCTAAGTAGCCGTTACCTTTTGATAACTAAAGTGAGAGTATTTTAGCCATGTGTCTGAAAGCAAACCTCTGTTCTGGGATGGCCTTCAAAGGAGGCTATTCAAGAGACTAGACAACCAGCTCCCTCCTTTCCTAGTTAGCTAAATCCCAACTGTGGCTAACTGCCTAACAAGTTTCAGACAGCACTAACTTCAATATTTTGTAATGTCATCACAGAATGCTTGAGCTCAATGTGGATCTGTAATGTTCACCTGGATGAAAGCACACAAAGTAGTAATACAGACACACCCTGGTCAAAGTGTAGGCAACAAAGCAGAACAACCAGTGCTCTGTTTCAAAAACATACCTAGGCTAAAGCTACATTAAGTCACAATCCAGTTGGAGCCTGATGGCTTTCGACCAATAAGCTCCCAAACACATACATCCTCACTGGCCACCTTATCTGGATTACATACTTGGCACCAGACTGTGATCGTGCCACTTTCAAACAACCTCATGTAGAGTCCCAGAGTATAGTGCATCAAAAGGATAAAAACAGCTAAACACATTCCTCCACTCACACCTAGATATCTGTACTTCTCTGTAGTCTACTGCCAGATCATCCATACTCCCGGGGTAAAAGCTGCAAGAAAGAAGAAATGACTTCAATGTCAACAACAGGGCAAAACAACTTGATCCCAGATAATGTTGAGTAGGACCATGGTCCTCCAGAATCTTTAATCTTTAGGTGGCTATATGAGCGTGTTTTCTTGATTTCATGCATTGCTCAGCGAGGCAAATTTTGCAACTGATTTTGTGAGGTCATATCAATGAGTACAGACAGGATAAGCACATGTACCAAATCACAGTGAATAAATATTTTGGCTCCTTGTGTTCCCACATTCATCAGACCCCCCAGAATATTTCATCTAGCGGTGTCGGTATTTACCGGTGTGTAATTACCACTCTGATAGCGCTGGATTCACAAAGAGACGTCTGCGCCCGTCCATTCTGGACTGCTGCGAGATATCAAAGAAGTCGGGCAGATCAGTACGAGGTGCCAGCCTCATTTCTTGTATACAAACTAGACAATGTATTTGAAGAACTTTCATAGGCTCTGCAGCTGGAAGACGCCTCCATGTTTCTGTGGGTTTTTGGGGACACAAGGAAAGTATTTGCCCCGCAGAGTAATCCCCGAAGAACATATTTCAACACACCAGAACCTATTGCACGCCTCAACATTTAATTTACGGTTGCTGTTTTTTACTTTCCTCCCATCCTCCTTCTTCTTAAAACAACAACGTAGGTCAGAGCAGCAATATCAATTTCAAAGACAACCAGCTTACCTGAAGGCGATATTTTTGAGAGCAATATTTGTGCACCCCAAGTGCATGCTGGGAACGTTTCTTTGGAGTATTTATTTATTTACGTTGGAGCTGGGCCGGAGCCACGAAGTATGTATTTTGACATGCTGAGGTCCCTGGCACGCCGCCATGCTCGTGCCTCTGGGTTAAGCACTTTACTAATGAGTTATCAATATCGAATGATTGATTTCTGAGGTAGGCTCCGCATTTTTTCTCTGTCGGCAGGGCAATGCGAACCAGCACTGCTCCATCCGAGAGTGTACTGCATGCTCCCATTCAATAATTGGTCTCTCAAGGGTTGGTTAATCCTAGCTAATAAGAGGAAAGTCTAGTCCCTATTTTCTTTCAGTCCTTGCTCGCTCTGAAGTTAACTCTTCATAGAAATGTAAAAACCTTTTCCCTGCATTCCTTCATTTTCACAGGCACTTATGTAAAAATCGCGGCATTTTTACAAAAGTGACAATTTTGCAGGCACTTTTATCAAAATCGGAGCATTTTTACAAAAGTGCTGATTTCGTGGCAAACCCGTAAATCGCAAAATCCCGGAGGGTCTGATTCATCATTACGATATACACGATTCAAAGCATCAATACACATAGTACTACCAAAATAGTGATAGTCAGCTTCTTTGCATTGAGGGGGGCTGTTACTAGTGTGAGAGACAGGTCCCTATTGTTGTTTCTCTGACCTAGACTCCTCTAAATCAGAGAGTGCCCCTGTACATAGATCCAGACAGTGATGTTTGAGAGCTGCTGTCTAGTTATCCTTTTCTTCACATGCAGCTAGGCATCCCTTATTCAATGTACAGCCTCTGTGCTGTCCTTCTGCCAAGATGACCCTGCCTTGTTGCAATAGGAACATCACCTATCCTCTCCTGGAGTAGGCCGTGCCAGTTTTGCAGCACTCCTGAATACTGTGGGCCTATGTAGAGTGGCTGCTCCACTTGCCAAGCCTCTAAGCACCTATCTCGGTGTCACCTCCTTGAATTAGGTGGCTAGCCTACTGGATGCTGGGCGGCTGGACACAGCAGTACAAAAGGGGCAAAGAAAAGTAGGCAAAACTAAGAAACGTTGCTACAGCTAGATATTGTCAGGCTGAGTCACCACTATCTCAACAGTACTTGAAGGAATTGTTTTTTTTGGAAAGGCACTGGTGCTGAGTATATACGGCTCAGGCCAATATTCCTACATGTGTGTTCAATGAGGTTGATTTTCCAGTTGGTTACCTCACTCCCATAGTGAAAGCAATGGTGACATTCGACTCTCTTCAGGGTCTCAGGACTACTTGTACAAGCTGTAGTGTATCCATGCAGCTTACTTTAGTATTAATGGGATTGATGCTTCAGTAAGGCCCCAACCACCCCTTGTTGTAAATATTTTTGTCCACCCTAAGCGTGGAAGGGTATTCTCAGATGTGAGACCCTTGCTCATTGCACCATCAGGATTCAAGCAAACCGGGCCGAAGACGGCTGTAATGCCAGAAACCGGTCCCCGGGAGCTTGTTTCCTTCCCAGTGTAAGAATTGGCTTTTGTAGTTTGGTTTGCCCTGTTCCCATCATGCACTGGGACAGGAACAGACTAATTTGCATATAGCCAGGTTCTGAAACTGGGATGGTGCAGTGAGCTAAAAAACGGTGTTGGATCTAGCCCTGATCTCTTGACTGGGTGAGAGCTTTCTGCTTAATTCAGAGACTCTGTCCCTCACCACCCCTTGTTGTAAATATTTTTGTCCACCCTAAGCGTGGAAGGGTATTCTCAGATGTGAGACCCTTGCTCATTGCACCATCAGGATTCAAGCAAACCGGGCCGAAGACGGCTGTAATGCCAGAAACCGGTCCCCGGGAGCTTGTTTCCTTCCCAGTGTAAGAATTGGCTTTTGTAGTTTGGTTTGCCCTGTTCCCATCATGCACTGGGACAGGAACAGACTAATTTGCATACAGCCATGTTCTGAAACTGGGATGGTGCAGTGAGCTAAAAAACGGTGTTGTATCTAGCCCTGATCTCTTGACTGGGTGAGAGCTTTCTGCTTAATTCAGAGACTCTGTCCCTCACCACCCCTTGTTGTAAATATTTTTGTCCACCCTAAGCGTGGAAGGGTATTCTCAGATGTGAGACCCTTGCTCATTGCACCATCAGGATTCAAGCAAACCGGGCCGAAGACGGCTGTAATGCCAGAAACCGGTCCCCGTGAGCTTGTTTCCTTCCCAGTGTAAGAATTGGCTTTTGTAGTTTGGTTTGCCCTGTTCCCATCATGCACTGGGACAGGAACAGACTAATTTGCATACAGCCAGGTTCTGAAACTGGGATGGTGCAGTGAGCTAAAAAACGGTGTTGGATCTAGCCCTGATCTCTTGACTGGGTGAGAGCTTTCTGCTTAATTCAGAGACTCTGTCCCTCACCACCCCTTGTTGTAAATATTTTTGTCCACCCTAAGCGTGGAAGGGTATTCTCAGATGTGAGACCCTTGCTCATTGCACCATCAGGATTCAAGCAAACCGGGCCGAAGACGGCTGTAATGCCAGAAACCGGTCCCCGGGAGCTTGTTTCCTTCCCAGTGTAAGAATTGGCTTTTGTAGTTTGGTTTGCCCTGTTCCCATCATGCACTGGGACAGGAACAGACTAATTTGCATACAGCCAGGTTCTGAAACTGGGATGGTGTAGTGAGCTAAAAAACGGTGTTGGATCTAGCCCTGATGTCTTGACTGGGTGAGAGCTTTTTGCTTAATTCAGAGACTCTGTCCCTCACCACCCCTTGTTGTAAATATTTTTGTCCACCCTAAGCGTGGAAGGGTATTCTCAGATGTGAGACCCTTGCTCATTGCACCATCAGGATTCAAGCAAACCGGGCCGAAGACGGCTGTAATGCCAGAAACCGGTCCCCGGGAGCTTGTTTCCTTCCCAGTGTAAGAATTGGCTTTTGTAGTTTGGTTTGCCCTGTTCCCATCATGCACTGAGACAGGAACAGACTAATTTGCATACAGCCAGGTTCTGAAACTGGGATGGTGCAGTGAGCTAAAAAACGGTGTTGGATCTAGCCCTGATCTCTTGACTGGGTGAGAGCTTTCTGCTTAATTCAGAGACTCTGTCCCTCACCACCCCTTGTTGTAAATATTTTTGTCCACCCTAAGCGTGGAAGGGTATTCTCAGATGTGAGACCCTTGCTCATTGCACCATCAGGATTCAAGCAAACCGGGCCGAAGACGGCTGTAATGCCAGAAACCGGTCCCCGGGAGCTTGTTTCCTTCCCAGTGTAAGAATTGGCTTTTGTAGTTTGGTTTGCCCTGTTCCCATCATGCACTGGGACAGGAACAGACTAATTTGCATACAGCCAGGTTCTGAAACTGGGATGGTGCAGTGAGCTAAAAAACGGTGTTGGATCTAGCCCTGATCTCTTGACTGGGTGAGAGCTTTCTGCTTAATTCAGAGACTCTGTCCCGCACCACCCCTTGTTGTAAATATTTTTGTTCACCCTAAGCGTGGAAGGGTATTCTCAGATGTGAGACCCTTGCTCATTGCACCATCAGGATTCAAGCAAACCGGGCCGAAGACGGCTGTAATGCCAGAAACCGGTCCCCGGGAGCTTGTTTCCTTCCCAGTGTAAGAATTGGCTTTTGTAGTTTGGTTTGCCCTGTTCCCATCATGCACTGGGACAGGAACAGACTAATTTGCATACAGCCAGGTTCTGAAACTGGGATGGTGCAGTGAGCTAAAAAACGGTGTTGGATCTAGCCCTGATCTCTTGACTGGGTGAGAGCTTTCTGCTTAATTCAGAGACTCTGTCCCTCACCACCCCTTGTTGTAAATATCAGTAAGGCCACAGGCATAGTCCTAGGCAGGAAAACAGTGTCCTGGCTGCACACCGGCACACACTAAGAATAATTTTGCACAGATCCAAGTCTAGAAAACTATTGCTCCAGTTTATATACACACAGTTGGGCAGTGGTCTGAAGCTACATTGTCCATAAACCTCTATTGTATCTAAAAATTCAAAGTGTCATCCAATCAAGCTGGGTCAAGTTTATATCATCGAAGAGTAGTCTGGTTCTACCTCTTTCCAGGGGCTTCAGGCAAATCCTTCAATGGCTTCTCTGGGAAAAAACCATGCAAATTAATTCCAGAGTACCTCAAACAAAGGAAGTGCATGAAAAAGACATGAGGACTGTGTTGTACTATGTGGGTAGCAATGATCCTCCATCTTAGATATGCCACTTATATATGATAATAATAGTTTGTGAAAATTTACAGGTAACCAAATCAGACATGTCACTAACATTAGCGACCCCTTATACTAAGTCATACTAACTGAACGCTCAGCATGAGATATTATTCCAACTTTGCACCAATTTGGGACTCCCATGGTACCCCAGAATGTATGAAGGATGGCCTGAGTCTTCAACTAAG
Source organism: Lissotriton vulgaris (assembly GCF_964263255.1). NCBI lineage: Eukaryota > Metazoa > Chordata > Amphibia > Caudata > Salamandridae > Lissotriton > Lissotriton vulgaris. Next base: position 1,178,551,608 of record NC_141694.1, on the reverse strand, counting down.
GCGGGCTGGGATTGTCAGATGGAGAGACTTGATGACAATGCAAGAGAAATTACCCTGGGAAGGTCTGAAAGCAAAAGTTGGAGACACTCTATCCAGGTTAAAATATATACAACTGTCTTCCTGATTTGCTGCCTCGAAACTCGAGATGGGAGGGGAGTGGGAATTCGAGTTATCCCTCCAGGGTATAAGATCTAAAAGAGAGGAGGTCGCTGTATAATTTTGGGAATTTCTGGAAGCCGGAGATAAGAAAAATAAAAAATATTCACAGATAGTGTGGGAGGTATCTTCCAAGGGTTACAACCAATTTGGTGGGACTCCTTAAATTTACCAGATTCGGTTGTTAAGCTGGCAAATTTAAAGCAAAATAATTTTTTTACTATTAACAGGCTATACTGGACACCTCTGAAAATTGCCAAGTTTGCCCCGTCACCCACCCCAAGGTGTAGGAGGTGTGATTTTTTTTAAGCTACCGGTGAACACATTTTCTTTTCGTGCACCGGGATAAAAGCGTTCTGGTGTGGCATTGAGTCTATCCTATAAGACATTTTTGGGGCAACAATAGCCATAAACTCATTGTTAGTTTTGTTGGGAGTAGATAAGGACTCACACAGTGTATTGCGCAGGGAGAAGAGTGGTCTCTTGTTCTATCTGATACTTATAGCACGGAGGGAGATCTGTACACAGTGAATCTATCCATTAACCCCCCAGACTGGATCGAAGCAGCCATCTGGGTTTGCCGCTTGGACTTGGAATGTAAGAAGACGGGAAGCAAATCTGCGATATGGGCAGACTTCTCCAGATGGACTCAAACTTATGGAATCCCCCTAGATAGAACAATGAGTTCCCATGATTACAGGCACCGCCCTGAGTGAAGGACCTGCTTGGGTGGTTTAGAGCGTAGGGGCCAAGAGCAAATGCAACTGACCGTGAGGCGCACAGATAGAGCAGGTGGAGATTTGCAGAGGTTAGGACCATCGTGTGGAATAAATAATCTTTGATAACAGAGTCGGAGTCTGTGCTTGGTACTTGCAATGACATAAAAAGAGACGGTGTGCTGAGAATAAATAAATATATATATATATATATATATATATATATATATATATATATATATATATATATATATATATATATATATATATATATATATATATATATATATATATATATCCTACTGGCAGTCGCCAGTAGGTAGTTATAGTTAGGATTTTTTTCAATGCAAAATCTCAAAACTCTATTTGGAATAACTTTGGCGCCGGCTGACGAATCTGCCTGAAAATTTTCTCAAATTTGCCTCGCGGAGTTCCGGTCCTTCCTTGAAAGTTTGGGGGAGATTCGCCAAGATAAAAGGGGGTCTCAAAACATGTTTTCCCTATGTTAATTTCCGTAGGGCGGTCAAACTCACTTTTAGCCTGAACGGCTGAATAGATTTACACCAAACTTGGCAAAACTGTAGGGACTGGTAGCCCGATGTGCCTTTGCTATGTCTCAAGATATGTGCTCCAGTGGATTTTGAGTAAATTAGGTTCAAAAAAATATATATCTATGGCCGCGCACCGGGGAGCGCAGTGGGCGCGACACGCGAGGTGCGCACGGAAAGCTGATTGGCTCTCGGGTGTCTGTAAACATTCGAAACAGTCCGGACCGGCCCCCATCTTGTGTCTCGTTAGGATAGAGACACAAGAGGTGGAAAAAAAAGGGGGAAATGACCATAAGGGGGCAGGGTAGACCCCCCTGACCCCCTAGGTTTGATGTGGGGGCTATAAAAGGGCCCACGGTGCAAAATATATATATATATATATATTGATTTGCGCGGGGGGAGCGCCCGGTACATGCTTCGGGGAGTGGACCAGGGAGCGGCCCATGGGGAAAGAAGAATGACAGAGTTATTAAAAATTTAGCCTTTTTAATAAATTGGAGGTAGTTCCAAAAAGAACTGTTTTTTTTCTTCTTTTTGTTGTTTTATATTTTTTTTGTGTTTTTGGAACATTTTGTACTTTTTTTGGCTTTTATGAACTTTATTATATATTTTTTGGTATTTTTATGGGGATAAACGAAAAAACAGGGAATTGAAAATGGCTCAACTGGAGCAGAAAAAAAAATAAGAAAAAATTAGGGTTTTTTGGGGCTGGTTGTCCCCAGCAGGGACGATGAGCTTTATGCTCAGTTCACCATAGGAGATGGTCTTACCACAATGTATACATGTTATACGGAAATCCGCAAACCGTGGCTGAAAGCAAGGGATCGTCGCCCCTGCCTCTGGTCCCGTTGGAGTGGGTTGATTTCTATGGGAGGTGGAGCTTGAAGATTGGGGAAGGTTACTGGCCAGTTCCCTCATCTCTGCAGCAGAATAGTTGATTGGATGCCTGCGCTGCATGTGGCGAATCATGTTGTTGTTTCCGAAAGAGTATTTCTTAGTAGGGTTTCCCCTGGAAAATTCCACGCCACAGATTAGGCAAGTCACCTTGGCCGCATTTACTTTTTTCTTTCCCTCTGGGATCGAAAAAAACTCCCATACAATGTGTGGTTTTGGCTGGTATGGGGTATTGTGTTCTTGCAGCCATCTTCTACTCCCCTCCTCCTCCTCCTCCTCCTCCTCCTCTTGTTGACCACCAATGTAATCTTGTGGTGGTCCTCTTGGTGGTTGTGGTGGTGGTGGTGGTGCAGATGCTCCAGCTGCTGCTGCTATTGAAGCCTTTCAAAGTACAAAATATACCTGAAAGATTGCCAAACAGGTCTTCCTAAGTCAAAGGACAAAGTCAGAATAAGGAAAAAAGGTGGGGTCTTTCATCATTTGGAAAAAAAATAGGCCTGAACCAATGAGAAGTGTTATTTTCAGGTCACAAGACCAGGGATTTCATCATTATGAAATCAAAACTGTTCTGCACCAATAAAAAGTGTTATTTTCAGGTCACATGACCGACGCGCTTACGCAGCGCACCCCCGGGCGCGTCGCGTAAGCGCGTCACATGTTTACGTTGCGCGATCGTATTCGCTCGAGTGCTTCCGGGTGCGCTTACGCCGTGCGTATCACGTGGACGCGGCTACGCAATACATCACGATGATGTTTTTCATTCGCGGCAATAGCGCTAACGGGACGCTCTCCGGAGCGCGCCCTGGGGCGCTTAAAAAGACTACACTTTCCGGGTCGCTCACCGGAGCGCCGCTCCAGGGTAAAAAAAATATATATATACATTAAAAAAATTGTTTTAAATACAAATAAAATATAGGATTCATTCTTTTTCAAAAATATTACATTTTATAGCTATAGACATTTGCTATTAACAAAATTTTGAAATTCAAAGAAAAAAATATAGGTTTGGGGCCTTATATATAGTTAGGAATTAGCATTTAAAAAACCTATGAAATTCACTGAAAAAACCATAGGTTTCACATCCGTTATAGTTAGGAATTAGCATTTAAAAAAACCTATGAAATTCACTGAAAAAAACATAGGTTTCACACCAGTTATAGTTAGGAATTAGCATTTAAAAAACCTATTAAATTCACTGAAAACACCATAGGTTTCACACCAGTTATAGTTAGCTGGAAATTTTACTGACATAAAACCATTGAAATTCCACGTTATAGTTAGTTGGACTCACTATAACTTGCGCGTGTAATGCACTGCTGATGATGTCACATATTACATCACTCATGACATGGTCAGTGACATCACACATGACATCACTGATGACACCATCCAGTGAATGTGTGCCTTTCTGAAAAATAAATATGTTGCGCTATATTTAAAAAGTGACGCATCTAGGTAGATGGGTCACTTTTTAAAACCCTGCGCCACATTATACCTGCATCAGGTATAATGTATGCAGAGGGGGCGTTCCCCCCCAAAAAGCTTGGTAATAGCGACGCAGTGCGTCACTTTTAGGATGCTGTTGCGTCAAAATCTTGCGCCTGCCTCACAGCAGGTTTAAGACTGACGCAAGACCTTTCACATGGTGCTTTCCCCATGTGAAAGTACGCATTACTGGAGTTGCGTCACTTTTGTGACGCACTCCAGTAATGCGTCACCTATGTGTTTATAGATACGCCAGAAATACTGACGTAACTGTAACTCCTTGCGACATGATTCGTCATACATTAAATATGACACATCTGGAATGTCGTAAGGAGTGCGCACAGAAAAGTGACGCATCGCACCAGTGGTGTAAAAAAATGCGCCTCGTTGCACTATATTTAAAAAGTGACGCATCTAGGTAGATGGGTCACATTTTAAAACCCTGCGCCACATTATACCTGCGTCAGGTATAATGTATGCAGAGGGGGCGTTCCCACGCAAAAAGCTTGGTAATAGCGACGCAGTCAAATCTATGAGATTTCACTGCGTAATTTTTAGAATGCTGTTGCGTCAAAATCTTGCACCTGCCTCACAGCAGGTGTAAGACTGATGCAAGACCTTTCACATGGTGCTTTCCCCATGTGAAAGGACGCATTACTGGAGTTGCGTCACTTTTGTGACGCACTCCAGCAATGCGTCACTTTTGTGTTTACAGATACGTCAGAAATACTGACGTATCTGTAACTCCTTGCGACATGATTCGTCATACATTAAATATGACACATCTGGAATGTCGTAAGGCGTGCGCACAGAAAAGTGCCGCTTCGCACCAGCGGTGTAAAAAAATGTGCCTTGTTACGCTATATTTAAAAAGTGACGCATCTAGGTAGATGGGTCACTTTTTAAAACCCTGCGCCACATTATACCTGCGTCAGGTATAATGTATGCAGAGGGGGCGTTCCCCCGCAAAAAGCTTGGTAATAGCGACGCAGGGAAATCTATGATATTTCACTGCGTCACTTTTAGGATGCTGTTGCATCAAAATCTTGCGCCTGCCTCACAGCAGGTGTAAGACTGACGCAAGACCTTTCACATGGTGCTTTCCCCATGTGAAAGGACGCATTACTGGAGTTGCGTCACTTTTGTGACGCACTCCAGCAATGCGTCACTTTTGTGTTTACAGATACGTTAGAAATACTAACGTATCTGTAACTCCTTGCGACATGATTTGTCATACATTAAATATGACACATCTGGAATGTCGTAAGGAGTGCGCACAGAAAAGTGACGCATCGCTGTTTTCACGCAGCGATGCGTCACTTTTCAGAAATGAGGCCTCCAGTTTATTCACTGTGTCACCTCTACGACCCTTTCTTGCGTCAATACGTCCCTTTTGCATACATTACACCTGACGTAGGAATAATGTGGCGCAGGGGTTTACAAAGTGACGCATTTACCTAGATGCGCCACTTTGTAAATATGAATAAATAAGGTGCATTTTTTATTGGACTGATGCGTCACAAAAAGTGATGCTTTGGTGGCGTTAAAGTGACGCATGGCTTCATAAATGAGGCCTTCTGCCTTCAACTCCAGCAATGCATCTTTTCTTATCCTTCCACACCCCTGTTCCTTTCAACATTTTCTTTGAATATCAACATTCCCCATATTCACTCTTCTTCTCCTTACTTTCTTTCCTAACACTCACCTTCTTTCAGTCCTCCTACTTCACTTCCTTTCTCCTCTCATAGCTTTCTGTTCTTTCTTACTCATTTTCCTTTCCATTATCAATGCACTCTATTTCACTTACTCTTTTTCATTTTTTTAAGAATATAGCGCTTTGATGAGAATTGGAGGTAGTTCCGAAAAGAACTTTTGGTTTTCTTCTTTTTTCTAAACAGGAACAAAAACAGGGAATGGAAACTGCTCAACAGGAGCAAAAAAACCAAAAAAAATTAGGGGTGGGAAGGGCAGCAATGGTTTTCTAATGCTCGAACCATGAGCTGTACACTTTGTTCTCCAAAGGTAAGCAGTTGATTGCAGTATCTGCATCTGAGGGCACCATGGTTAAAAGCAGGTTGAATGTTCGGAACCATCTCTTGTGATCTTCCCCTCCCAGAAGAAGTTGCTCCTCCGGTGGATGTAGAGGCCCCATCACTGGGAACCTCTTGTGCCAGAGCCCTGACACTTTCCCGGGCAAAACTCTGGGGGTGCTTCCTCTCCACATGTCAGATCATCGTGAAGTTTCCAAATGAGTATTTTTTTAAAGGGTTACCCCGTGACAGCAGATCCTGCACTCCTCTTTTGGAGCATTCACATTTTTTTGGTTAGGTGGGATTTAAAAAAAATTCCAAATAAAATGTTCCTTAACCTTTCGTTGAGGAGGCTCTTCATTGATGAATTCAGGTTCTTCATCACTGCTGGATTCTCTGGCAGCCATGGTAAAACCAAGAAATATCCAGGAGCAAAAAGGCAGGTCTTGCAGTCGCAAAAGTGAAAGAAGAAGTGAAGGAAATGGGTGGGGATTTCATTCTTTGTAAAAAAAACTGTTAGCAACCAATGAAAAGTGTTATTTTAAGGTCACATGACTTGACGCGCTGACGCGAACGTAGGCGCTTCCGGGGCGCATACGCGGCGCGAACATAGGCGCTTCCGGGGGGGACACACACGGTGCGAACGTAGACGCTTCCGGGGCGCACACTCGGCGCGAACTTAGGCGCTTCCGGGGGCGCTTACGTTGCGCGCCGAAGTGACGTCAACATAGTTTTACGGAAATGCATATTCATTTTCATTTCCTTATTAAAAAAAAACTGCTTTTATTTGTATGGTACGGAATGTTTTGCATTATTATTAACTTTTCATTCATATTTTTTTCACAAACGAAAGTAGCGCTCTGGGTGCGCTTTCCGGAGAGCTTACCGGTGAGCTTACCAGAGAGCTTACCGGAGAGCTTACCGGAGCGCGCACCCAGAGCGCCCCAGGAAAAAATGATATAAAAAAACTACAAAATTAATACTTACACAAAACAGCAGATTGTAAAAAAAAACATAAGTTAGAAACTCGATATAGAAAGGAATTAGCATTTAAAAAACCTATGAAATTCACTGAAAAAAACATAGTTTTCCCACCAGTTATAGTTAGGAATTAGCATTTAAAAAACCTATTAAATTCACTGAAAAAAACATAGGTTTCACACCAGTTATAGTTTGCTGGAAATTTTATTGACATAAAACCATTGAAATTCCCACGTTACAGTTAGTTGGACTCACTATAACTTGCGCGCCTGCAATGCACTGCTGATGACGTCACATATTACATCACTCATGACATGGTCAGTGACATCACTCATGACATCACTCATGACACCATCCTTGTGACAGAATGAGAGACCTCCTTTCAGTGTAATGTAAGCCTTGAAACACATATTCAAGAATAGTATTTAACATTTTCAAAAAAATGGAGATACCCATACCAGTTACAACAAACAATTCAGTAATTCCACCATCTATATACACATCCACTCATTCACAAACAGTTCTATATAGTCACTCATACATATACTCACTCATTATATGTAGTGATACACCTATACATCCTGTTACACTTCGACAGTCATCCAAAAGTTACTCACACACATATTCACACATGCAAAAAAACTAATGAACATTCATTTATTTGCATATACAGCAAAACACACACTACCACTTTACTTCTAAGAATACTTACACATACTTACTCTCTTAAACAATCACTTATATAAACACATACTAATTTAAACAGGAACTCTTATAATCTCTCACTCTCACATATACTCACTTTTATAAATCAATACTCACATATACTAGATTAAAACATATGTCGTTACTGAAAAAGACAATAGTGAGACAGTCGTTTACTCACTAACATACACATATACACACTCATACATCCATACAGTCCTGTACATATGCTGTCTTCAAAACACATACAAACAGTGAGTCAGTCACCAACCCATACAGCCACTTATACACATAGTGAAACACTGATACATACATTTCAATACATAAAAGTTACTTGCTAATATATGTATTCACTAAGATACACTTAATAAGGCAGTTAACCAATCAATTCTTTTAAAAACAAACATCCATTTACCCACTTATTTAACCATTTATTCTTCCATCGTACTTGACAAATACATATAAAAAAAAAATATTTTTCAGAAAGACACACATTCACTGGAAGGTGTCATCAGTGATGTCATGAGTGATGTCACTGACCATGTCATGAGTGATGTAATATGTGACGTCATCAGCAGTGCATTGCAGGCGCGCAAGTTATAGTGAGTCCAACTAACTATAACGTGGGAATTTCAATGGTTTTATGTCAATAAAATTTCCAGCTAATTATAACTGGTGTGAAACCTATGGTTTTTTCAGTGAATATATATATATATATATACGTATATATATATATATATATATATATATATATATATATATATATATATATATATATATATATATATATATATATATATTCACAAAAAAAACCATAGGTTTTACACACGTTATAGTTAGGAAGTAGCATTTAAAAAACCTATGAAATTCACTGAAAAAACCATAGGTTTGACACATGTTATAGTTAACTGGAAATTTTACTGATATAAAACCAATGAAATTCCACGTTATAGTTAGTTGGACTCACTATAACTTGCACTGCTGATGACGTCACATATTACATCACTCATGACATGGTCAGTGACATCACTCATGACATCACTGATGACACCATCCTTGTGACATAGTGACAGACCTCCTTTCACTGTAATGTAACCCTTGAAACACATATTCAAAAATAGAAACTGAAATTTAAAAAAAAATGGAGATACCCATATCAGTTACAATAAGTAATTCAGTAATTCCACCATCTATATACACATCCACTCATTCACCAACAGTTCTATATAGTCACTCATACATATACTCACTCATCATATGAAGTGATACACCTATACATCCTGTTACACACCGACAGTCATCCAAAAGTTACTCACACACATACTCACACGTGCAAATAAACTATTGAACATCCATTTATTTGAATATAGAGTTATACACACACTTCCACCTTACTTCTATTGAAAATTACACATATTTATTCTCTTAAACAATCACTTATAGAAACACATACTTATTTAAACAGGAACTCTTACAATCTCTTACTCTCACATATACTCACTTATATACATCAATATTCGCATATACTAGATTAAAACATATGTCGTTACTGATAAAGACACTAGTGAGACAGTCATTCACTCACTAACAAGCACATATACACACTCATCCACCCATACAGTCCTGCACATATGCTGTCTTCAAAACACATACAAACAGAGAGTCAGTCACTCATGCATCTATGTGCTAAGTAATACCCCCACCAAACCATATAGACACTCATACTGATACTAAGAGAAACATCTAATAACCCATATACATACGCATGTAGCTACTTACCAACACATGTAGCCACTTATACACAAAGTGAAACACTAATATATATATTTAAATATTTAAACATTACTCACTAATATTTATTTTTCAGAAAGACACATATGCTTATTTCTCTGCACTCTTGCCCAAAGAGAACCAAGACATACAACCGCTAAGTAAAGATATCAATCTCAACATAACTGATATCGCTGGGGAGACTGAAAATCCTTTATCAAAATCTACTCCTACAAAACTTAGCTCACAACTCAAAGAGGAATGTGCGGAATTAGACCTAAGCAATAAATTATCAAGCACCCCGAAAGACTTCCTTCTTTCATATCATGAAGCGATCAATCTGAAAACTGTGACACCTATAAAAAGCAGAGGGAGCGTAACTTTATTCGATGATACAAATAACATCAAACAGAATATTGCGATCGAGAAAAAGAATCTAGGAACAAACAACAGTATTGAGTCAAAAACCACTTCACCTATCGCTTTGTTTGATCCCTCCATGGATTCCTACAACCTTAAAAATAACAATAATACTGCTGATAATGCTCCTCCAATGTCTAAAGCTCTATTCACTCTACAAGAGATATTGGAATCTGTTCTTTCTTTTCTTGGAAATATTCTTGAAAACTCTGACCAATTATTGGATGTCCAAATAGGCATCTTAAAGCATTTGGTAGAAGAAAAAAAGAAAAAAGATTCCCACGAAGTAGATAAAATCAATATGTTATATAAAACTAATCTTGAGCAACATAGTACATCAAAAGATTACAAAAAAATCCAGGAGGAAAAAACGCGTGACTTTGGTACTCAAACTGTAGACATTCAAATACAAGAAAACCACAAAATTGATAATTCGAATGATTCAGTGATATATTCTTTGAAAAAATTATTTAAAGAAAAACATCAACAGAAAATAAAACACTTTCCAATATTTACAAAAACTCATGGAACGAGCAAGTTTGCTAATACAAACGTTCCCGAATCACAGGAAACAAGAATAAATATCAGTAACGTATCGAGTGAAGGAAATGAAGAAACGCTCACTATCAAGACTCAGGAAAAGAACATTGTAGTTGGGAAAAAAAGGAGGAGAAAGCCGGAGAGAAGGATACAAAAACGGAAAAATCGTAAACTAAAATTCCAAAAACCTGTCATTTCTCATAAATCTGAAGAAAAACAAGGCGACACCAAAATAGAGTCTCAAAACGTTGAAAATTGTGTAATCAGTAAAAACTATGAAAATAAGGTGCCCCAACTGGATCCGACAGTAAAAGAGTATATACCTACCAGATACCCCAAGCAATCAGACCAAAGCAATAACAACTTTATAGAAGAAAATAATAGCTACTATAATAAGGGGGAAGGGTCTTCTTCCAAAACTCTTCAAATTGAGGAACTCTTTCCTATCGATTCGGCACCACTTAATAGAGGAAGGATTATAAACTTATTACGACATATAAGGCCCTTACATACAATGACTAGTAACGAAATTGATCTTGTGGCCTTTCCTAAAAAAGAGAATAATAAATTGTCAAAGGTAACTTTTTGGTCAACTGTCCTTCCAGGCATAATATTAAATGAGAAAGAGACACTACACAAGCACGGATATGATGTAATGGAAACTGTAGAATTAAAGGATTATAATACCCCCAATGTGTATAATGCCCAAATACTGGCTATTACTAACTCTCAAGTTAATAAATACCAGCGAAATAACGGCATGACTGAAGATCGAGACATCACAAATCCAGTAACCCATTCTAGAGGGCATGAAAATCTAAAAATTCTGGTGAATAAAGGTCAAAGGGCAGTTTGGTACAAAGCTGACGAGGAACTTGAAGACCATACTACCACCGAGTCCTGGGCTTGGGTCTCTGAGACTTTGAATAGCAACAAAATCTCTAACATCAGACAACATTCTGTTTAGCACAGGACTGAGGATCACATCGTGGAACATCGCTGGCAGAACTAAAAACAAACTGTCCATGGTTATGAGAAATCTCCCAGATATATTGCTTCTACAAGAAACATGGGACACTGTATCTTTTACTCTTAAAGGGTACTATGTATACGAAAATTTAGCACTATCCACTAATCGTGGTCATGCCAAAGGAGGGTTAGCCATTTTGCTAAGGGAGGATCACCTGTGGGAACAGGAAATAATAGATATAAAATCTAATAATTTGCAGTGCATTCAAATCCTCGCAAAAAAATGCAGCACTGCTATACCACAGGCAATCTTACTTTTTAATGTCTACGCTCCCCCTGGGAAAGAAAATGACATTACATTCTTGGATATAATAGAAAAGATTGCGCACATAACAGAAAACTATGCATATTCATCCTTCTTAATTGCGGGCGATTTTAATAGTAAAATCTCCAACTCTGAAATTAATAGGTGGGAAAATCTATTTTCAGAAGAAGGTCAGGAAATTATAACCCCACAATTCCCTGAGGGTATACTAACTGACAAAAGAGGCAGACTGTTATTATCAGCAATAACTAATCTTAATGGATTAACATTGAATGGGGCTGTTGAGGGTGATATTCCAGCAAAGTACACCAGGAGAAGCAATGGGACTCTATCCATTATAGATTACTTCATAAGCAGTATGGATTTGTTTGATACTGCTTTGTTTTTATCTAACCATTTTTGTCAAGAGAGTGATCATGCGATTATGCAACTAACAGCAGATTGGATACCTAAATCTTGCCAACCTAGCCACATCATTTACATTGAAAGTACTGTGCTGATAAAAAGTGAACGGAGTCGCATCTTCTGGAATTCCTCGATCCTTGATAAAATCATGACAAAGATTGATCATTCTAAGCTCTTGGAGCAGAGATTCTCCAAAAATCTTATAGAAAACTTTGAATTCATAATTAAGGGTTTCAAAAACCTTATCCTAAGTATGATATCATCGGGTGCAAAAGGCAACAATAAAAAGAAGGAGGGAAAAAATGTATGTACCTACAAGAATTCAGAAGTAAAGAAAAAATTAAATAAACGTATACGCGCCCAATACATGATCTTTTCAGCAAGTATAAAGAAGGAAATAAACAGATTGAAAAATCAACTAAGGCGCGAGAATCAAAAGGAAAAAAGAGCTATAGAAGATCGAAACTGGGTCGATATTCAGATTGCTGCAAGTAAATATAATCAACGTAAATATTGGTCCTTAATCGCAAAAATAACTGGCACAAAGAAAAAACTACAAACTATTCCGGTCCCCCCGAATGAATGGGAATTATACCTCTCAGATCTCTATAAAGTAAATCCTATAATACCAAAAGTAAGCAGCGAAGAAATGAAACATGAAAAAGATAAGAATTCTCTAATACAAACTACAGCCATTTCGGTCGAACTCAACATTCGCAAAGCAAGAACTACAGGAGCCTCTGGACCAGATCAAATTCCTATTAAGGTGTTACAAGTCGCACCGAAAGAATGGAGCAAGTTGTTATGCCCTCTCTTTAATCACATCTTCGAGAGTGGACAAGTGCCAAAATCTTGGCAGGGGAGCATTATTATCCCTATCCATAAGAAGGGAAGCAGAATCCAAGCTGGAAATTACCGACAGATCGCACTCATGGATGCAGTAGGCAAAGTGTTCGCGGCAGAGGTACTAGATCGCCTGAAAGAATGGGCCTTTTCGTCAGGTCTGATACCCATGTGTCAAGCAGGCTTTAGGCCTAAGCACTCGGTAACAGATAACATAGCAGTTATTCAGGTTATCTTCGACAAATACATTACTCAAAAAGCCCAGGTAGTTTATGCCGCATTCATCGATTATTCAACGGCATTCGATCGGGTAGATCGACCAACCTTATGGAAAAAACTAAGGAGGCTTGGAATACAAGAACAACTATTACAAGTAATAATAAGCCTCCACACTAATACCTGGTGCCAAGTTCAGATGGGGGGTGAAAAAGGACTCACAAAAAAAATCCAAACAGAGAATGGACTAAAACAAGGGTGCCTTTTAGCCCCGCTCCTTTTTTCCCTCTACCTAAGTGACTTGCCTCACCAATTGCAAGTTGGCTCTAATTTACCGCCGAAGATAGCCCAACAAAACATAATTTCATTACTCTACGCTGACGACATAGTACTATTAGATCTAACCCCCTTTGGACTGCAGGCATCATTGGATATTCTGTATCAATATTCGAAGGAAAATTATCTAGTACCAAATATACAGAAAACTAAAGTGATAGCTTTTTCGGGAAGAAAACAAAGCGCCAAGTATACCTGGAAGATTGGTGATGAAAAAATAGAAGAGGTAGACAATTATCCTTATCTCGGAAGGATTCTCTCCAAAAATTTGACAAACTTAACACAGGTATCTAATTTACAAAGGAAAGCTGATATACATGCCTCTGCTCTCTTGAAACTTTACAGTGCAACAGGGAATAGACACTTCTCTGCACTGTTGGGCACATACAGAGTAAAAATACCACCTGTATTATCTTATGCGATGGAATATATCCCCATTAAGCAATGGGTTTTCATGGATCAAAAAGAGGGGAAAATTTTAAGAAGGATCATGAAAGTTTCTGATGCTGTACCTGTTCAGGCACTGAGACTAAAACTATCAATAATAAGCTCTTATGCCATAGCTATTGCAAATGTAATAAGGTGGGCCTACAACCTGATACACGCGAAGGAGAACACTCTAAGGTCAGCGTTGAATAAAGAGTCTTTTGGGGTAGAGTCTAAAAAGCAAATCTTTTTGGAAAATTTGGCTGTAGCATTGCAGATGGCACAAATTAATATAGAAATGTTGAGTACTTGGTCTCCAGCACAATTAAAATTGTTCTTAAAAACTTTTACCCCTAAATTGAGCTACGAATTGGACTGTTTACACTGCAACAAATTAACCATCTACAAGCCGCTTGTGGAAATACTTGAATACAAGCAAGCTCGGCCTTATATTGGGTTTACCCTGACACATGGTGTAAGGAGAGCGATTACTATGTTTCGGTTGGGCATCTTACCACTATTAGCATATACCTCCAGATGGCTTCCAGGAGGATCTCCTCTGTGTACATTGTGCGCAGGGGGTGACCAAACTATAGAACATTTATTACTTGTGTGCCCTAATCACAAAGTAACCTTAGCTCGTACAAGATATCTCAATCCTATATTCCGCTCCTGCAGAATTACTAAGGGGAGAGAACTTTTAGTTATGTGTAGTCAACCTTTGAATGAATTCGTTTGCTACAATTTGTACAAATTCTTAAAACAATTTTTATCCTTGTATTAATACTGTTGCATTTTTTATACATGTAAAATGTAAATAATTTCTTTTGTGGTCCTCTGTTGAGTACCAATACAAATAAAATTTTTGACTTGACTTGACTTGATTTTTGACTTGACTATTCCAAATAGAATGTTGAGGATTTCCTATGGAAACTAGGTCCTAACTATAACTACCTACTGGCGACCGCCAGTAGGTAATATATATATATATATATCTATATATATATATATTACCTACTGGGGGTCGCCAGTAGGTATATATAGTTAGGATTTTTTCCCTATGGGATTTCTGAAAATTCTATGTCTAATAACTTTGGCGTTTGTGGACGGAATCGGCTGAAATTTTCAGGAAAATGGCACATTTTGTTTCTGAGCAGCTCCTGGAAATTTGGGGGGGTTTCGTCAAGGGGGGGCTGAGAAAAAAGGGGGGTCCCAAAACGCGTTTTTAACATTGAGTTTTCCATAGGGCGGTTGGACTCACTTTTAGCTCGAACGGCTGAATGGATTTGCACGAAACTTGGCAAAATTGTAGGGACTGTTAGCCCTATGTGCCTTTGCTAGGTCTCAATATATGTGCTTCAGTGGATTTTGAGAAATTAACGTTTAAATCAAGATATATATCTGTAACAGCGCTCCGGGCAGCGATCCGGTTCGCGTACTTTTCGCTTATCGGAACTTTGCGAAGCGAAGCTGATTGGCTCTCCGGTGTCTGTCAACATTCTAAACAGTCCGGTGCGGCCGCCATCTTGTCTCTCGGTAGGATCGAGAGACAAGAGGAGGCCAAAACAAAGGAGGAAATGAAGGAAAGGGGGCAAGGTAGACCCCTTCTGACCCCCTAGGATTGATGAGGGGATATTATAGAGCCACGCTGGGCCCAAAAAAAAAAAAAAAATTCCGTTTTTTTCGCCGTAGAGACGCGTCTTGGTACGCGAACCGGGCAGCTAACCGGGAAGCTAACCGGCAGTGTAACGGGAGTCTGACAAGTAGCTGATTGGCTGTCAACATTGTAAACAGTTCGGAGCGGCCGCCATCTTGTCTCTCGGTAGGATCGAGAGACAAGAGGAGGCCAAAACAAAGGGGGAAATGAAGGAAAAGGGGCAAGGTAGACCCCTTCTGACCCCCTAGGATTGATGAGGGGATATTATAGAGCCACGCTGGGCCCCA
Source organism: Lissotriton vulgaris (assembly GCF_964263255.1). NCBI lineage: Eukaryota > Metazoa > Chordata > Amphibia > Caudata > Salamandridae > Lissotriton > Lissotriton vulgaris. The sequence goes on along the minus strand of NC_141694.1, from coordinate 1,178,535,899 downwards.
AAAAAAAAAATTCCGATTTTTTCGCCGTAGAGACGCGTCTTGGTACGCGAACCGGGCAGCTAACCGGCAGTGTAACGGGAGTCTGAGGAGAAGCTGATTGGCTGTTATCATTGTAAACAGTCTGGAGCGGCCGCCATCTTGTCTCTCTGTGGGATCGAGAGACAAGAGGTGGAAAAAAAAAGGTGTAAATGAATGAAAGGGGTAAGGCAGACCCCTCCTGAACCCCTAGGATTGATGAGGGGGCTATTAAAGTTCCCTGGGGGGTGAAAAAAAAAATGCGATTTTTCGCGGTAAAGGTGCTTCCTGGTACGTTAACCGGGCAGCTAACCGGCAGCGTAACGGGAGTCCGACATATTGTGTTTTTTGAACGTTTGTGATATGTGCACGTGTGGATTTTGTCTAATTAAGGGTAAAAAAAAATATATATATCTTTAAGCGTGTTTTGGCGCGCTTACGTTTTGGGTTTGGTTTGCGCTGCAGAGACGATACGTCACGGTTATGCGATGCATCATGAGGCGTCTCACGGGCTACGTGATACGTCACTTAATAAAGAATATATTTTACAGCTATAGATATTAGCTTTTAAAAAACCAATGAAATTCACAGAAAAAACCATAGGTTATAGACCATATATAGTTAGGAATTTGCATTTACAAAACCTTGAACATTCACTGAAAAAACCATAGGTTATAGACCATATATAGTTAGGGATTAGCATTTAAAAAACCTTATTTTATTTGCACAAAACCATTGAAATTCCATATATAGTTAGTTGCACTAACTATATATCGCGGACCCGCAATCCACTGCTAATGATGTCACATATTACATCATTCATGACATGGTCAGTGACATCACTGATGACATCACTGATGACATTTCAAATGACATCACTGATGACATCACTGATGACATCTCAAATGACATCACTGATGACATCACTGACATCTCATTTGACATTACTGATTACATCACTGATGATATCATTTATGTGATAATACATCTTCAGACTCTAATATAACCTTAGATACACTCACTGTAAACAGGTACTCACAGACTGTCACACATCCATGGAGTTACTCACACACCTAGTCAGTCATGCAAAGAATCAATCACACCTCCATTTCCTCAACTATACAGTTATACACATCTTACTTATTCAAACATATACTAACACATATTTACTCTCTTATACAATCCTTGATACAAGTTCACAATTATTCATACAGCCACTCTCACATTCACAGGCTCTTATGTTCAGTTATTTATATATGTCAACTCTCACATGGAGTGTGTTTTACATATGTACTTACTTTGACATGTAGAACTGAGATATCCATTCACTCACCAATATACTCATGCACACAGTCAACTGTCCATACAGCTGTTTCTACATCCACTTTTGAAGCCATACACATAGGGAATCAACTGCTCACACATCTATGCACAGAGTTATACACCTCCCAGCCACCCACACACATACTCAGTCTCCCATACAAATACTTGGGCAACCATTCAATAACCCATATAGTTACTGATATAGCTACTGATTTAAACATGCAGCAGTTTACAGAAGAACATAAATAATGATTGCCAAATTAAGACACTTTAATCACTAACCCATGCACTCAGTGAGACACATTTAATCATTCTCTCATACAGTCAGTCATGCACCTACTAAATCCTTCATCCAGACACTTATACATCCACTCATTCTTCAATATGTAAGACATATTTTAACTTTACAGAAACATACAGTCACTGGGTGTTGTCATCAGTGATGTCATCAGTGATGTCATTTGAGATGTCATCAGTGATGTCATCAGTGATGTCATTTGAAATGTCATCAGTGATGTCATCAGTGATGTCACTGACCATGTCATGAATGATGTAATATGTGACATCATTAGCAGTGGATTGCGGGTCCGCGATATATAGTTAGTGCAACTAACTATATATGGAATTTCAATGGTTTTGTGCAAATAAAATAAGGTTTTTTAAATGCTAATCCCTAACTATATATGGTCTATAACCTATGGTTTTTTCAGTGAATGTTCACGGTTTTGTAAATGCAAATTCCTAACTATATATGGTCTATAACCTATGGTTTTTTCTGTGAATTTTATATATATATATATATATATATATATATATATATATATATATATATATATATATATATATATATATATATATATATATATATATATATATATATATATATATATATATATATATATATATATCCATCGTAACAAGGTTGCCCTCAGAGGAGATGCCACACGACTGGAGGTTGACACCATTTATTTGAGGTAGACACAGTTCAGCAAACCTGCATACACCCACTCAGCAAATACAGAGCCCTATGCGTTTCGAACACTCCTGTGTTCTTGGTCACGGGCAAGAAAAGGAGAAACACACTGCAGTTCATAGGAGCCTTGATAAGAGTTCTGAGCCGCGCCCCAGTGGGCGTGTGCCAGACTACTTGTGGTTCCTGTCAAATTAATATCCCAAGTGGGTGCCGCATTAGTCCCAAAAATTTTCTTTAAAAATTGTTCCCCATTTGGGAAGTGCTTTTCGTCAGAGAGAGCAGCATGTCAGCTGCTCTCTCTGATAAAAAGCAAAGCCATCTCCCTAAGGACGTGGGGAGCTGGCTGTGACCGTAGGGCTTTGGGGCTCCCCCCACGGTCCCCAACGTTTTTTTAGCCCCGAGGGATGGGGTCCCGGGGATTATAATTTTTTTTTTAATGATAGTTTTACTGTACGTGGACGGTACGATTTATGTAAGTCATCCGATAGGCGTACCTAAGCAAGAAAAAGTAAAATATTTTTAGATATTTATGAAGTGTATGTGTTTAGATGTTTGGTGGCTCTAAAAAGAGCCATTGTGTTTATTGGGAGATTTTAGTACCTACAAGTAAGTACTGATGCAGAGTCTTAAGTTTATAAGGAAGACTGTTTCCCTCATCTGTAAAATGTACACAATCTCTCCTATAGATGCCTTGCATATTGAAAAGCAGATTGTTGTTGTAAATGGAACCCATTCTATAGTCTCGGAGAAAGGCAGAAACCGATTTATTCACATGTTTCCTAGCTTTCTCAATCTGTGGATAATATTGGTTGGACCAGTTCCATTTTTGCCTTTGGCATACATTAGAATAGACAAAGGGAGTTTGGGGGAAAAGTGTCATCAGTTGTCAAAAGGTGTCCTTCATAAACATTTCCAGACCTACCCATGTCAAAGTGCCTAGGTGATTGCCACCACAGTGCACAATTATGAGGAAAGGGTGTTGGAGATGCATAAAGGATTTCAGCAATGGCATCAATTGCTGCCACTTTAACACTCTATGTCCGATCCATTTAATGTCTACATTTGATAAACCTAGGTCTTTGTGATGTCCTTTCTGTTTTGCATACCTTTCACTCCAGAAAATATAGTTGTGTCCCACAATCCACACTTTAAACATCTCGAAGAGAGGTCTGGATGCACTCAGATGGTCTCTGTAAATGAAGGGGCAGTTTGAAGGTTTTTTTTTCTAAAATGGTGGATAAGTGGACTTTTGAAAAAATCAATGAAGTGATTGGTTGTTTGAAATGGTACTAGCTACAAAACTAGTGTGCATGTTTCTGTTTTTTTAAAACCTGATTTTTATTGGTTAAGAAAAACTGATAGAAAAGAATGTTACATAAGATAAGCTGGTATATTCTCAAGTCAAGCACACTTGCTGTTTTAATTTGCAACAATGTATGATGAACTTTTCACCTGTGTGCTCAGTTAGGTGTTCCCTGAAGTGTTTCTATGGTAACTGTTAGAATGTGGTTGGGGGAAGGGTTGAAGGTTTTGTCAGTTGGAAAGGGTTGAAAAGTTCAAGCAATATAAAAGTGTGTGTTCATTTTGTTTTAACGTGGGAATAAATGTGATTTGTTATTTATTTGTGTATGTGTGTAGATTGAGTGTGTAGATTTATAGGAAAAGTTTGCTGTTTGGTATAGTACTTTTTTTACCTCGTAGGGTTGATTAGGGAGTTTTCTCCAATTATTCTCAATGTTCAATTTTTTTTTCTTGCTTAGGTAACCTTACGGGACAAATTCCGAAATTCGCACCGTCTGCATACGGTAAATCTATTGTAAAAAAAAAAATTGCCTCTTTTACTAATTTTTAATAATCCCCGGGGACCCCATCCCCCGGGGCTTTAACTATATGTTAGCGGGGGAGCTCATGGCGCCCCCGCAGCCCCGGGCACCACCACCCCCGGGGCTTTTCTATGTTGGGTAGTAGGCCGCGCGGCCCCCTCCTGAAGCCATTGATGGCCCTGGGGATCAACACCTCCCCAGGGCCAGCCCCTGCAGTGTCCTGGGGACCTACCCCTGGGACACTGCTGTGTGTATGTGTTTGTGTGCTTTTCCGTACGACTCGCCCTTACCTGAGGTGGACCATACGAATTGCGTCCTCATACCCCGGTCCGGATCGTACTCGTCGGGTCGTACGGCATGTGCACGAGTCGTACGGTATGTGTACAAGTCGTAAGGTTCACGGTTTCAGCCTTGCAATATGTACGGATTGCGACGATTCGGACAGATTCACGGAATACGGATCGTACTTCGCGACTCGGACGGACGGGTACGATTCGTACGGAGAGTGCTCCGGATACAAATCGTACGGACGTTTTTTTTCCTGAATCGGAATCGACCCCTGAGTGTCTGTAAATGAAAGAATTATATTTGCACCTTTTTTTATAATGTCACCTGTCTCTCCTCACAGTCTACCTCACTTTTATTATAGTGTTCTCTTTCTTCTGATATTGTGTCTCATGTTTGGAAGTAATGCTGGCAAAAAAGTAATGCTGGAAATTGGAAATGTATTTTGAAAATGACTCAGGTTTCTGCACTGTAATGCAGTGCTCGTATACATGGGCTGTGTTCTCTCTGTTAAACATTTTAGTATGGTAAATGTGTTTTGTTAAAATGTATGGTTTTACATTTTTTGACCAGGATCACACTGAGTGTCTGTGTAAATTAAAGAATTATATTTGCACTTTTTTTATAATGTCACCTGTCTCTCCTCACAGTCTACCTCACTTTTATTATAGTGTTCTCTTTCTTCTGATATTGTGTCTCATGTTTGGAAGTAATGCTGGCAAAAAAGTAATGCTGGATATTGGAAATGTATTTTGAAATTGACTCTGGTTTCTGCACTGTAATGTAGTGCTCATATACATGGGCTGTGTTCTCTCTCTTAAAAATTTTAGTGTGGGGAATGTGTTTTGGTGAAATGTATGGTTTTAACATTTTTGACCAGGATCACACTAAGGGGTCGATTCCGATTTGGGAAAAACCGCTCCAAATAGCTGTTCGGAGCGTTTTTCCAGTACGAATCGTACCCTGCAACGTCCCTCATACGTACGACGAAATATGATTCGTACCAGGAGCCGTACTCCGTACGAGTCGTACAAGACACCGTATGACTCTAATCTCCGTACCCCCATTGTACGATTGTACGATCGGTGTACGAGCTGTACCCCCATTGTACGATCGGTGTATGAGCCATACCCCATGCACGATCGGTGTACGAGCCGTACCCCTATTGTACGATCGGTGTACGAGCCATACCCCATGTACGATGAGGGTACGGGTCGTACACCAATCGTACAATGGGGGTACGGCTCGTACACCGATCGTACACTGATCGTACAATGGGGGTACGGCTCGTACACCGATCATACACCGATCGTACAATGGGGGCACGGTGCGTACCCTTGCTATCATGGGGTATACTGATCGTACGGTGTGTATGTGTTTGTGTGCTTTTCCGTACGACTCGCCCTTACCTGAGGTGGACCATACGAATTCCGTCCTCATACCCCGGTCCGGATCGCACTCGTCGGGTCGTACGGCATGTGCCCAAGTCGTATGGTATGTGTACAAGTCGTAAGGTTCACGGTTTCAGCCTTGCAATACGTACGGATTGCGACGATTCGGACAGATCCACGGAATACGGATCGTACTTCGCGACTCGGACGGACGGGTACGATTCGTACGGAGAGGGCTCCGGATACAAATCGTACGGACGTTTTTTTTCCTGAATCGGAATCGACCCCTGAGTGTCTGTAAATGAAAGAATTATATTTGCACCTTTTTTTATAATGTCACCTGTCTCTCCTCACAGTCTACCTCACTTTTATTATAGTGTTCTCTTTCTTCTGATATTGTGTCTCATGTTTGGAAGTAATGCTGGCAAAAAAGTAATGCTGGAAATTGGAAATGTATTTTGAAAATGACTCAGGTTTCTGCACTGTAATGCAGTGCTCATATACATGGGCTGTGTTCTCTCTGTTAAACATTTTAGTATGGTAAATGTGTTTTGTTAAAATGTATGGTTTTACATTTTTTGACCAGGATCACACTGAGTGTCTGTGTAAATTAAAGAATTATATTTGCACTTTTTTCTATACTGTCACCTGTCTCTCCTCACAGTCTACCTCTGTCTGCTTATAGTGTTCTGTTTTTTCTGATATTGTGTCTCATGTTTGGATGTAATACTGGCAAAAAAGTAATGCTGCAAATTGGAAATGTCTCTGCCTGAACGATCTCACCCTCTCTCTGCACCATCTCTTCTCTGCCTGCACCATCTCTCTCTCTGCCTGCAGCCCTGCACTATCTATCCTCTGCCTGCACCAGCTTACTCTCTGCCTTCACCATCTCCTTTTCTGTCTGCACCATTCCTCTCCCTCTGCCTGCTTCCTCTCCTTTGCATCTGCAGAGGCCTATTATGATATGGCTGTTGTTGTGTATTAGACAGCGCTACCATGTTAAATCTTTTCCCTCTCTGCCTGTAGCCTCTCACCCTCTGCCTGCACTATTTTCTCTTCGTCTGTATTACCTCCCCCTCTGTGTGCTCCATCTCCCCTCTGCATGTAACATTTCTCCCTCTGTTTGCAGCATTTCCTATCTGCTGTACCATGTACGATCGGTGTACGAGCCGTACCCCCATTGTACGATCGATGTACGACCCTGTGTGCATCATCTCTGTCTCTGCCTGCACCATATGTCTCTCTGCTTGAACCATGTCACCCTGTCTGTGCTTCTTATCCCCTCTGCCTGCACAAACTCTCCTTGTGCCTGCAACCCCTCCCCATCTATCCTCTGCCTGAACCATCTCGCTCTCTGCGTGCATCATCTTCCTTTCTGTCTGCACCATCTGTCCCTTTCCGCCTACATGAGCTCTTCCGCCTGCTGCTATTTTACCTGTTTTCCCATTACGTTTTCCCCCCTCCTACCCCATAGTTTTTCCCTCACAGTTCTCTCCTTTTCTTAAAATCTCTGAAATAAACATATGAAATGTGCTTTGAATTTGTGTGTGCGCTGTTGAAATAAGTTTAAATAGACACAGAGCAGAGGCAAGGCTAAAGAGCTGTGTTATATACATAGCGTAAGCAGATGGTGTCACTCTATGTGAGGGTATTACTAGGAGCGGTCTGCACCCTCTGCACCCCTCTAGTGACGCCACTGAGAAGCCTCTTGGGCCTGTTTCTTGTACTATTGTATCTCACTTTTGGGTGTAATGCTGGCAAAAAAATAATGCAGTAAATTTGAAATATATTTGAAAAGTGACTCAGGATTGTCCACTGAAATATAGTGGTCATATACATAGAATGTTCTGTTTTCAGTCAGTTAAAGGTTTTAGTGTGGGGAATATGTTTTGATAAAATGTATGGTTTTAAATAATGTGTCTAGAATCACACTGAGCATCTGTGTAAATTAAGGATTTATAGCTGCACCTTTTCCCATAATCTTTCCAGTTTTTGCATGCACCATGTCCCCTCTGCCTGCATCATCTCATTTTTTGTCCACACTATCTCCACTCTGGATACACCATCTCTCCCTCTGTGTGCACCATCTTTCTCTCTGACTGTAATATGTCTCTGTACGGATCCCCACCGAAACCAGGAAGATGGTTACCCAGGCACTTGTCACCAGCCGACTGGACTACGGAAACACCCTCTACGCCGGAACCACAGCCAAACTTCAGAAAAACTCCAGCGCATCCAGAATGCCTCCGCACGACTCGTCCTGGACGTCCCCCGACACAGCCACATCTCCGGCCACCTGAGAGACCTGCACTGGCTCCCCGTCAACAAGCGAATCACGTTCAGGCTCCTCACCCACGCACACAAGGCCCTCCACGACCTGGGCCCCAAGTACCTCAACAACCGTCTGACCTTCTACGCACCCACCCGCCAGCTACGATCGACCAGCCTCGCCCTCGCCACCGTACCACGCATCCGCAGAGTCACCGCCGGGGGAAGATCCTTCTCCTACCTGGCGGCCAAGACATGGAACTCCCTCCCCATCCACCTTCGACTGACCCAGGATCACCTTTCATTCAGGAAGCTCCTCAAGACCTGGCTCTTCGAGTAGTAGCGGACCCCTCCCCCCAGCGCCTTGAGACCCTACCGGGTGAGTAGCGCGCTATACAAATGTCCATGATTGATTGATTTATTGCACTATCTGTCTATCCGTGTGCCTTATCTCATTCTCTGCCTGTAGCCTCTCAGTCTTTCTCTGTACCATCTTCCTGTCTGACGGTACCATCTCTCTCTCTATGTGCTCCATCTCCTCTCTGCATGTAACATTTCTCCCTCTTTTTGCTCCATATCCTTTCTGCTGCACCATTTCACCCTCTGCGTGTATCATCTCTCTCTCTGCCTGCACCATCTGTGTCTCTGCCTGAACCATCTCACCCTCTCTCTGCACCATCTCCCCTCTGCCTGCACCATCTCTCTTTCTGCCTGTAACCCTGCACCATCTATCCTCTGCCTGTACCAGCTTACTCTCTGCCTACACCATCTCTTTTCTGTCTGCACCATCCCTCTCCCACTGCCTGCTTCCTCTCCTTTGCATCTGCAGAGGCCTATTATGATATGGCTGGTGGTGTGTATTAGACAGTGATACCATGTTAATTATTTTCCCTCTCTGCCTGTAGCCTCTCACCCTCTGCCTGTACTATTTTCTCTTTGTCTGTATTACCTTCCCCTCTGTGTGCTCCATCTCCCCTCTGCATGTAACCTTTATCCCTCTGTTTGCAGCATTTCCACTCTGCTGCACCATGTCACCCCCTGTGTGCATCATCTATGTCTCTGCCTGTACCATCTGTCTCTCTGCTTGAACCATGTCACCCTGTCTCTGCTTCTTCTCCCCTCTGCCTGCACCAACTCTCCTTCTGCCTGCAGCCCTTCCCCATCTATAAATATATATATATATATATATATCCACATCATTTTAGTGTGGGGAATATGTTTTGGTAAAATGTATGGTTTTGAATATTGTGTCTAGAATCACTTTGAGCATCTGTGTAAATTAAGGATTTATAGTTGCTCCTTTTTCCATAATTTTCACAGTTTTTGCTGACAGTCTACCTCTCTCTGGTTATACTGTCTCCTCTCTTGTGATATTTTTCCTCTTTTTTTATTTTCATTTGTCTTTCGTTATAGTGCTGCTTGTTCTCACAGTCTATTCTGTACTCTTAGTGTGTTTCTGTGCTCATTGTCTCCCATATTTTTATAATCCGTTGTCTGATCTTTTGATCGTCTCTCTCTCTCATTATACGTCTCTCTGCCTGTTGGTTCTCTCCTCCGTCTGCTCTATCTCTCTCTTTGTCCATACCATCTCTCTTCTGTCTGCATTATCTCTCCCTCTGCCTGCACCATCTTTCCCTCTGCCTGTACCATCTCCCCTTTAACCTGCACTATTTCACCCTCTGCCTGTACCATGTCCCTCTGTGCCTGCACTATCTCACCCTCTGCCTGCATCATCTCTCTTCTACCCGCATCATCTCCCCCTCTGTCTGCATCATCTCCCCTCCTCCTGTAACATCACTACCTCTGTCTGCATCATCTTCATTTTGTGTATGTGAATGTTGGGAGATACCACAGGTTTCTCTCATGTGCACTGTCAATTACACTTTTACTCTGGGGGCGTACAAGAGGCCCACACAGTAAAGACCGCATGCATTTCTCTGACAGTATTGCTGCTACGGAAAGGCATCTGCAGAGGCCCATTATGGTATGGCTGGCGGTGTGTATTAGATATCACTACCATGTTAAACCCTTTCTGCCCCGGGTGTAAGGTGACCGGGGCAGAAAAGCGGTGGACGATGTTTCCCACTGTGGAGCTGTTAGTCATGGCGGGAGGTCATTCTAGGTGGTGGGTTTTGGAAGCCTGGTGGGGGCAACCTGCCTGCCATTGTAATGGGCCCTTTAATGTCTCTCAGTCCTTATTGTCTTCTTATAAGTAATGTAATAGTGTATTTGATATAATTTATTTTTCTAAAGTGATATATATTTTTTATAATAGATTGTTTTGGTCACCACTAAAAAAAATCATGCCTACTAAAATTGAGAAGAAGAAAGGATAAAAGAAAGCAGTTTATTTAAAGAGGACTCATCTACAACATTTACCTGAAGATCAATATAGTAACAAAAAGAAAAAAGTCCTGGTGAGAAAAGTAAGACTTTTCTGTGAAGATTGACAACCACTAATAGTAGTGTGCACAAAGTAAACAATACTGTGAGTGTTTCTGCAACTAAGAGAAAAAAGAAGACTCATAGAACAACTCCAGAAAAAAATGTATATAGTAAAGGAAGGATCAATCAATTTATCGATTTATAATAGAATTTTGTTTAATTTGACTAAGTTAATAAAGAATTGTAAGAAGAAAACCACATTTTATAAGAAGAGAAAATGTATTAAAATTGTAGTTGAGAAAGCATTTGAATTGAAAAAAAACTTGTCATTTTAGTAATCAATAGAATTCGATCACTAGATAAGGCAATACATTCAATGAAGAGCAAAAGTAAGTGGAGAAGAGTAATTAACAGAACACATTTTTCTGAGGTTTTTCTGGGTGAATGGAAACATAATTCAAGTTCTGAGCCTTTTTTTAATGAAGAAAGTTATCTGCAGAGTAATGATTTGTTGCATGCAGTTGACACTACTGGTCGTGCTTATAAAGGTAAAAAAGGTTGTCCTATTGAGAAAGAGCAAATTGTTCCTAGAAATGAGGAAGAGTTGTTAGCTGATGAAGTTTTAGGGAGACGTCCTAAAGCTCCAATGTACACTTGGAATTGTAGCAGTAATTGTAGTGTACGGCAGGAGCCTATTGTTTTTTACGTCATTTCTTACGTAACTATACTAAGAAAAGTGTTAAACAAAAGATTAAGATGTTGCAAGGATTAGATCCTTGCAGAGTGAGACAAATTACTGGATTGCAAGGACATTCTTTAGCTTGTCTTTCTAAAAAAGTGTGTCGAAGCGTTTTTCACCATTTCAGGATGTTAGCAGTTCATCATACTCAAATGAGGAAATTAGTGAGAAGGTTGTATTATGCAAAAATCCAGCACTAATGTTAAAAAAGTTGAACAGTGCTCTTTTGCATGGATATGTATCAGATGTAATAAAGGTTTGTGATGAAATTTAGGTTAGTTATTTTGGTCCTCAAGAACACTGTGCAGAAATTGATCCGTTAATTGAAGGAAATGTAGAAGAGAATGTGCAGCTTCGTAGTACAGAAAATTTGACCAAGAAATAATTACGTTTGAGGTGATTTCTGGTGAAAGGCCAAATTATTCTTGTATCATCATCATCATCATCAGTAATCTTTATTTCGGCTTAGTTGCCATAAAAGATGAAACAAACAACAATACAGATAAAAACATTTGCTCACCGGACAGATGAAGAAGGAAGATTTTGTTATACAGCCAATGACCTAAATCCTTGATACAAATCAACGTGCAGGGGGTTGTAGTGAGTCCGTTGGGGCAATATGAATATAGAGAATAAATACATGTTGATGATGTTTAAAATTATACAGATGGTCTGCAGCCCTGGGTGCAAGAGCTATAGAGAATTCATTAAAACATTATAATGGGTAGGGGATAATTACATTTAAAAAGAGAAAATGGTTAAAAAGGTAAGATTAATCTGGAACCCTGGAAAGCAAACGTCTTCTCATCTGCCAGATGGTTTCTAAGTATTTGGCTACCGCAAACACTATCATGCTAGAAAGATCCAATTTGAAAACCCTGTACGCCTGCAGGCAATGAGTGAAGCCTAGGTTTTTGCAGGCAGGAACTATCCACTTCCTTCTTACGTGCCCATATGTTTGACAGAAAAACAGTATATGCAGCTCGGTTTCCTGATCATAGTTGCGCCCAGGGCAATGACTCAGGGGGGGGGGGTCAGACCATTTACTAGTGAAGGCTCCGATTGGCAAACTTCCGTACCTCCACTGTAGGTAAAGTTTCCTAGTGTTGGGCGGATAAATTATATCTAGGATACCCTCCAGCTTATATGTGTCCTTGATCTTTAGGAAGGAGTCGGTCAGGGTGCCTGACTTTATGCCCTGTCTCTGTGCCACAATTTTGCTTTCTCGGTAGAGTAAAAGTAGCTGTTTCCTTGAGACCGTGGAGCAGGCAGTCGCAGGGTAAAGCCACAAATCAGATAATCCCATGAGCATAAACTCGCTTTTTATGTACCGGAACCAGGGGATGTTACCTGCGCTCGAATAATTCACAATTTCCAGGAGCTCAGACCTATAGCTTGCCAACTCCGGAGTGGTCCAAACTCTACGCCAGAAAATTAGAGGCCTCACTCCCAGATCTTCATCTAATGGCCTTAGACCCAAATCTAGCCTCATTAGCAAAAGGGGGTACTAGGGGGGAGAGTTAGAAGCTGTCTAATAAATGTATTCTCCATTACCGCCAGCTTACGATTACACGTGTGACCCCAGAGTTCACTGCCATACATGATCGCTCCCCTGACTTGCACTCTATAAATCTCTAACGGGGGAGCAATTGCCTTGATGGTAGATTTATTTTTGTTTACAAGGGCAATAACGCCTCCCGCCATTTGGGCCAATTTAAGATGTAATTTTGTTTGGTGGTGACGCAAGGACATATGCTTGTTTAAAGTCACCCCTAAATATTCAAAGGTTCGGACCCTCTCTAGCCTATTTCCGCCAATGCAAGGGTTAGGGCATGTTTTTGGTGGGGGATTAAAAATCATATACTTGGTCTTGAGAGCATTAATCTCAAGACCATGGATTCCACAGAATTCCTCAAAGCCGTTAAGGATTCGTTGGATCCCCATGGGTGTCTTAGAAAGGAACAGGGTGTTGTCAGCAAACATGATCGCCGGCACCCTGCTTCCAGTAAGTTTGGGGGCATCACCATCCACTACCCCATTTAGATGGGAGATTACCCCGTTGACATAGAGGCAGAACAGGGTCGGTGCCAGCACACAACCCTGTCTTACCCCCCTGTCAACGGGGAATCTATGAGATAGAGCACCATCTCGGCCACATCTAACCTGCCCGTAGTTGTTTGTGTGCAGGCGGATGATCATGTTTAGTAGATGTTGTGGTACCCCCATATTGGAGAGGACAGACCAGAGTTTTCTACGGGGAACAAGATCAAATGCCGCCCGTGAATCTATGAAAACGGTATAGAGGCTGCCACCCTCCATTTTTACCGTTTTCCAATATAGAAGAGCCAATCGAAAAATTTGGTCTAGAGTGGAGACTTTCTTTCTGAAGCCAGCTTGGTAAGGGCTCAGAACGGAGTGTTCAAGCATCCACTCCAGTAAACGGTCCAAAAGTAACCTTGCAAAGACCTTTTGGGGGACATCTATTAGGCTAATCGGCCTGTAATTGGCTGGGAGCAGAGGAGAGTAGCGGGGGCTGCGAGGCCGTAGGGGCAGGGCGGGAAGAGAACCCAGGTGCGGCTGATTAAGGTGTTGCTTGGCCCCCTGGTCCTCGCAGTCCCGCTGCACGCCCGTTGGAAGGTCCTGCTTTCGTGGTCCTATCTCAGCGTGCTAAAGCGGCAATTTCCCTGTGCTTCAAAAGTGCTCCTTCAATCAGCCCGGTAAGGAGACGAAATCAACCACCAGTGTCTGCAGCCTCGAGCAGCACATATTCTTGTATCTGTTGTCGACGTACTCATTATATAAATTAGACCAGGACTGGTGTGCCGTATTTAATAAGTGAAAAGGAAAATAATAATGAGAGGAAGGATTTTGCAACGTATTTCTTGGTAGAGAATTGTTTTGACTTGGGTTCTGATCAGCAAATTTGTAAATATTGTTATAATAAATTAGATGAAAATAAAATGCCTGCTAGAGCTGTGTATAATAATCTTGAGTTGGTAAATATTCCTTCTGAATTGATGGATTTAAATACTTATGAGTCTATTCTTATCCAATGTGTTCATCCATTTCAAGATATTGTTTGTAGGGAGCCTAAGACAGGGAAATTGCATCCTTCAGATTTACAGAGAGGGTTAAAGGGAAGAGTTGCATATTTGCCTCTAGATTTAAAGAAACATGTTGAAACAATTGGTCTAGAAAATGTAGAAGATGAACCTTTAGTTATTTTAGTTAATGGTGTTCCTACTAAGAGTAAGAAAATCTGGCAGGAATTAGTGGATGTTAGGAAAGTGAAAAAAGCAACGTTGTATCTGATAAGAAACAATCAATATTATTAAAATGTGTTTCAGAGAGAAGAAGAAATAAATGTAGAAGAAGACAGTGACTTGCCATCTGGACAAATTGAAAAAGTGGATGTGTCCAGGACAGAAGAAATCTACGAACATTATAGTGTTCATCCACTTCATTCTAAAGAAGTGATGGGGGATACCATAGAGTTGTTCCAAATTAGAGAAGCAAAGGGAAAACTCATTAGTGTATAGGAAAAAAGCTTGGAAGCTCGCTGCTTTCCACAGTTGTTTCCAACAGGGAAAGGTGGACGATATGATGAGTGACCTGTGCAGATTCCTGCATCTGAATAGCGAACATCAAGATTGTATGCTGAAGATCCAAGATTTTGACAATGTATTCCATATTTGTTTCCTCTGTTATTTGAGAGTGACTTGTCTGGACTTTCTTATGCATTAAATCATATATTGAAAACAGGTGTACATCTGCAAAATGTTTCAGCAAAGGAATTTATGGATAAAGTACACCTGAAAGATAATGTTTTGGAATCTCAGCTGATTAATCTCATGGCATGTCAGCGTGGTACTAATGAGTATTGGTACCGTCGTCATGGAGAACTTAAATGTATGCTAAGGAACTTAGGAACTCTTACATGGTTCCTTACTCTAAGCTGTGCTGAATATGCTTGGGATGATTTACTTCAATTTCTTCGAGAGATGAATGCAAATACAGTAAATATTGAATACAAGACACCTGGAGAATTGTGTTCTTTGGATCCAGTTAATGTATGCGGGTATTTCAATCATATATTTGAAGTCTTACGATTTCAAAGCCATCGTTGTGGCAAATACTGTCGACAAAAGTACAAATCAAAGGAAAAATTCTATAGTAAATGTCATTTTGGATTCCCACGTCCAATAATTTCGAAAGGAAGAGAGAACAATTTTACGTCATCTCTGTGACATAGTATCAGAAGAAAGTCTCCAAAAAATACCTACAACTTAAGAAGAAATGAAGAGTCAAAATATATAAATGATTACAACCCAGTAATTTTGTTCGTGCGGAATGCTAACATGGATATTCAATACGTAGCGGACAATTCCATAGCTGTTGCTCGATATGTAACATCTTACATTACCAAATCAGAAAAGACAGAATTGAAGGTTTTGTGGGAAGAGATTTCTCACAAGAAGAGTCTAAGTAAGAAATTATATACTTACAGTTTGAAGATGTTATCTCATCGAGAAATTGGAGCATATGAATGTTCGGATCGCTTATCATCTGCAAGTCTTTACTCCAAATCTAGAATAATCATTTGGGTGAGTCTTGGTCTTGCTGCAACACGAAACCGAGTACTTAAATCTGTACAAGTAATTGAATATTTAGCTGAAAAAGAGCCAGAAAGTACAGATATTGTGAAAACATATACGTTGGATACACATTATCCAAATAGAAGTCATCATCTTGAGAGCATTTGTCTGTATGAAGTGTTACAAAACTATGGGCCCCATTATGATATCGGGTGGATTGCCTCCGCCTGGGTGGCGGTGGCCACCGCCACCCAGGTGGAGGCAATCCGCCCGACAACCACTCTCGTGTTCCCCTCCGCCTGATTAGGATGGCGGAGGGGACAGCGGCGGACGGAAAGACCGTCCGCCACTTTACCCCGCGGTCGACTTGTGACCGCGGCGGTAATAGATTAATATGGTGGCGGTGTCCAATGGACACCGCCAGCTATATTACAATGGCAAAAAGCAGAGGCCTTTCCGCGGCGGCAATGACGCCACGGAAAGGCATGCGGTGATTGCTTCGGGGGCCCCCTGCAGGGCCCCCAGGTTGGCGCCACTGTCTGGGGGGCACATGAGGGGTACCTATGGTACCCCCCCACATTTGCATATGCGCGGTGCCTGCCGCTTTGCATATGCAAATGCAAAACTGCATTTTTTACATTGTGGCGGGCTGTGCAGAGTGCACTGCCCGCCACAATGCAAAAACTACAGGATGTTCCCCCCACGGGACCCCCGCCCTTATGGCGGGTGGTCCCGTTCTACGATAGGGTGGCCATCCTAATGGGGCCCTATATTTTTAAACGGAATATTACAGAAAACATCAATAATGGTATATATGCCGTGATTGGTTTTGAAGGATGTCTGGTGAAACAAAGAAAAGGACATTTGATTAATCACCGTAAACTGAGTTGTGGAACACCTGACAAAAGGGAATTTTACTCTTTTGCAACTTTTCAAGCCATGGCGTTCAGAATTGGAATTACTTGGAGATTTTGAGAGCTATGAAGATTCCTTCAATGCTACTAAAGGGATATATGACGTTACCACGCATACTTTTACAACGCATACTTTTACAACGCATTTTTTACAACGCAAATACTATTACAACGCATTATTTTACAACGAATACTATTACCACGCAATATTGTGTTTTTAATGAAAAAGTACCATTACAACGACTTCCTTTAAAAAGCATACCATTACAACGCAAATATATATATATTTTTTTCATGATAAATAAAACCTGGCACGGGATGCAGGGAAAATAGGGGTTTTGGGTGGGTAAGTGTATTAAAATGTTGTAAAAAAACAGAACGTAATATTTCGAAAAGCAAAGGATTTTTTATAATTAATACTTGAGAATTAAAATTAATACTCGAGTATTAAAATGAATACCCGCGTATTCAAATTAATACTACTATTATTTAAAAATGACATAATTTAGCAAGTCGCTGATTTACTCAAATTAATATTTTTGAAAAATATTTAACAAAGATAACAATATATATTTGTAAACTCAAACATTTAACATACACAGAGTCGCCATTTTAAACTATATACTTTCAATATTTGTCCTTCTACTCTTTCCATGAAATCATACCACAACAATACTATCAAAATGGATGCCAAAACGGAACGAGAAATACTATACAACACTTTTTGAAACGAAAAATTAAATTAATACTTTCCACATGAAAAAAAGGATTATTTAAACACATTACCAACGGTGTATTTTTTACTAAAAACAATGACCCTGACTAAAACTTATAAATACAAGCAAGACACCATTTTTTATTCAGTTGATTATCAACTCCCAGAGTGACCAGACGTCAAAAGCTGACCCTCTGACCCTTTCGGCGTGATAACAGCCGTAGCCTACTTTGAAGCATTTTTCACAGAAATACAAGTTTGTGAAACGAACAAAATAAATGTTAGCTAAAAGCTTTTTAAACGCTGATAATAATAATTATAACTTACTTGTTTTTTTAAAAATAAAACAGTATTAAGCTTTCAGATACGAAATACTTACATATATCACTAAAAATGCCAACAACAATTCAACCCGACTAATATGTAAACGAAATAGTTTGAACATTTAAATTAAAATCGAAACAAAAGTTAAATGTAATTTTCGTTTAAAGTTTTTCTAAAAAGAGCCACACTTCTCTACAACATTTATTTACAGGTACTTTTAAACTAATTTTTAAAAATCATGTATTAATATTTTACACATCAAACATTTAATAATGCATACCTTTGAATTCCTATTTTTCCACAGAAAAAAAGGACGATTAAAGAAAAAATTTACTATATTGAAAAACAAACGTCTCGTTAAAAACAGGGTAAATATTTTTTAATTAAATAAATGTATAAAAAATAAGTTAAAGTGAGGGATAGTAAAGGTAATAAATTACTGTTCTAACTCCATCATAATGCAGCAGTAGGAAAAGTGTGAGATGATGTACAGAAATAAAATATTATTTCAACACCAAGAAGGTGCAGCTGAAGGAAAAGGGTGGGATGGTGTAGAGATAACAATTACTAGATCAACTCCAGGAAGGAACAGTATAAGAAAAAGTGATGGATATTATAGGTGTTGCAATTAGTATTCTTAATCCAGTAAGGTGAGGCAGTAGCGAAAGGTTGAGATATTTTCAGAACACTAAATTAAATGTAACTAAAACAGAATAATGTTGTCCCTTTTGACTGCATCGCAAACATTGAAATCAATAATGACATTACATATTTGTATACATTTTTTAGATACTCAAAGTGATCTTCAACAGCCCTCTGACCAAAAGAAAAACCCGAAAGAGCAAACAACAAAGAAAGCCATCAAAAAACCACAAGCACGTCCAAAATCCGGAAAAAGAAATATACATCAACATTAAAAGGTAATTGAAAGTAAAGTTGACCCCAAATAGCATACCTAAGTAGTCTGCAAGACAAATAGCAATTTTGTATCACTCAAATTGTCGCAAAAAAAAAAAAAATTGTAGGACACAGTAAAAGTAAAAATTACTATTCTTACTCAATAAATGTGCAATACATGTATGGATGTTAATTACTAATCTAACCCCATTAGATGCATTAGTAGTGTAAATGCTGAAAACTTCAGGGATGTCACTTACTATTCTAACTGCAGGAAGGTGCATCAGTATGATAAGTGCTGGATAGTGTAGGGGTTTCATTTGCTATTGTAACTCCAAGAAAAAGCATCAGTAAAGGAAATTCTGGATAGTGTAGGGGTACAACTTACTATCCTCACTCCATGAAGGTACAACACTTTGGTAAGTGCAGGATAGTGTAGAGGTATTGTAACTCCAGGAAGGTGTAGCAGTAGGATAAGAGCAAGATATTGAAGGAGTATCAATTTCTATTCTAACTCCAGGAAAGTGCTGCAGTAAGGAAAGTGCAGGATAATGAAGGGGTATCAATTACTATTCTAACTCCAGGAAAGTGCTGCAGTAGAGAAAGTGCTGGATAGTGTAGGGGTATCAATTACTATTCTTAGTCCAAGTAGATACTGCATTGAGGAAAGTCTGAAAGAGTTTAAGGGGTTTTCAATTACCATTCTAACTCATGAATGGAACTGCAGTATTGAAATTATAGGTTATTTGATGAGTGTCAATTTTTAAACTAACTCTAAGTAAAAGGCTGCAGTGTGTAAAGTGTGAGTGACTGTATAAATTTCAAATAAAAATACACAATATGATTTTTCTTTCCATTTCAAAATGTCGAAAAAAGAATGCTCATTTTCCTTAGTTTTTTTATCTAGAATTTCTGATTTATCCAGTTCTAAATACAAGAGAAAAACAAGAAGATCAGCAAACGAAAACAAGCAAGATAAAATAATTTCTGAGAACAGCAATCCAAGAGAACAAAAGAACAGCAAGAACAAAAGGTATTGGAAAAACAGACCATATTTTTAAACATAGCAACAAGCATGTATTCTGAAATACCCATTGGTACATCTAAACATACTTAACACGACAAATTAAAATACAGTGCTGCAGTAGAGAAAGTGCAGGATAGTGTAGGAGTATCAATCACTATTCTAACTCCAGGTAAGTGCTGCAGTAGGGAAAGTGCTAGATAGTGTGGGGGTATCAATTACTATTCTAACTCCAGGAAAGTGCTGCAGTAGAGAAAATGCTGGATAGTGTAGAGGTATCAATCACTATTCTAACTCCAAGAAAGTGCTGCAGTAGGGAAAGTGCTGGATAATGAAGGGGTATCACTTACTATTCTAACTCCATAAAGGTGCTGCAGTAGGGAAAGTGCTGGATAGTGTAAGAGTATCAATTACTATTCTAACTCCAGGAAAGTGCTGCAGTAGGGAACGTGCTGGATAGTGTGGGGGTATCAATTACTATTCTAACTCCAGATAAGTGCTGCAGTAGGGAAAGTGCAGGATAGTGTAGGGGTATCAATCACTATTCTAACTCCAGGTAAGTGCTGCAGTAGGGAAAGTGCTGGATAGTGTAGGGGTATCAATCACTATTCTAACTCCAGGAAAATGCTGCAATAGGGAAAGTGCTGGATAGTGTAGGGGTATCAATTACTATTCTAACTCCAGGTAAGTGCTGCAGTAGGGAAAGTGCTGGATAGTGTTGAGGTATCAATTACTATTCTCACTCCAGGTAAGTGTTGCAGTAGGGAAAGTGCTGGATAGTGTAGGCGTATCAATCACTATTCTAACTCCAGGTAGGTGCTGCAGTAGGGAAAGTGCAGGATAATGAAGGGGTATCAATTATTATTCTAACTCCATGAAGATGCTGCAGTAGCGAAAGTGCTGGATAGTGTAAGGGTATCAATTACTATTCTAACTCCAGGTAAGTGCTGCAGTAGGGAAAGTGCTGGATAGTGTAGGGGTATCAATTACTATTCTAACTCCAGGAAAATGATGCAATAGGGAAAGTGTGAGTGACTGTATAAATTGCAATAAAAGAAGCACTATATGATTTTTCTTTCCATTTCAAAATGTCGTTGAAAAAAGAATGATCATTTTCCTTTGTTTTTTTATCTAGAATTTCAAAATTATCCAGTTCTGAACGCAAACTAAACAGAAAAACAAGAAGATCAGCAAACGAAAATAAACAAGATAAAGTAATTTCCAAAGACAGCAATCGAAGACAACCAAAGAACAGCACGAACAAAAGGTATTTGAAAAAATCACACCTTATTTTTAAACATAGCAGCAAGAAAGTATTCTGAAATACCTATTGATACATCTAAACATACTTAACACGAAAAATAAAATACAGTGCTGCAGTAGGGAAAGTGCAGGATAGTGTAGGGGTATCAATCACTATTCTAACTCCAGGAAAGTGCTGCAGTAGGGAAAGTGCTGGATAGTGTGGGGTATCAATTAATATTCTAACTCCAGATAAGTGCTGCAGTAGGGAAAGTGCTGGATAGTGTAGGGGTATCAATTACTATTCTAACTCCAGGTAAGTGCTGCAGTAGGGAAAGTGCTGGATAGTGTAGGGGTATCAATTATTATTCTAATTCCAGGAAAGTGCTGCAGTAGGGAAAATACTGGATAGTGTAAGGGTATCAATTACTATTCTAACTCTAGGAAAGTGCTGCAGTAGGGAAAGTGCTGGATAGTGTGGGGGTATCAATCACTATTTTAACTCCAGATAAGTGCTGCAGTAGGGAAAGTGCTGGATAGTGTAGGGGTATCAATCACTATTCTAAATACAGGAAAGGGCTGCAATAGGGAAAGTGCTGGATAGAGTAGGGGTATCAATTACTATTCTAACTCCAGGTAAGTGCTGCAGTAGGGAAAGTGCTGGATAGTGTGGGGGTATCAAATACTATTCTAACTCCAGGAAAGTGCTGCAGTAGAGAAAGTGCTGGATAGTGTAGAGGTATCAATCACTATTCTAACTCCAAGAAAGTGCTGCAGTAGGAAAAGTGCTGGATAATGAAGGGGTATCACTTACTATTCTAACTCCATAAAGGTGCTGCAGTAGGGAAAGTGCTGGATAGTGTAAGAGTATCAATTACTATTCTAACTCCAGGAAAATGCTGCAGTAGGGAAAGTGCAGGATAGTGTGGGGGTATCAATTACTATTCTAACTCCAGATAAGTGCTGCAGTAGGGAAAGTGCTGGATAGTGTAGGGGTATCAATCACTATTCTAACTCCAGGAAAGTGCTGCAATAGGGAAAGTGCTGGATAGTGTAGGGGTATCAATTACTATTCTAACTCCAGGTAAGTGCTGCAGTAGGGAAAGTGCTGGATAGTGTAGGGGTATCAATTACTATTCCAATTCCAGGAAAGTGCTGCAATAGTGAAAGTGCTGGATAGTGTAGGGGTATCAATTACTATTCTAACTCCAGGTAAGTGCTGCAGTAGGGAAAGTGCTGGATAGTGTAAGAGTATCAATTACTATTCTAACTCCAGGAAAGTGCTGCAGTAGGGAAAGTGCTGGATAGTGTAGGGGTATCAATTACTATTCTAACTCCAGGAAAGTGCTGGATAGTGTAGGGGTATCAATTACTATTCTAACTCCAGGTAAGTGCTGCAGTAGGGAAAGTGCTGGATAGTGTAGGGGTATCAATTACTATTCTAACTCCAGGAAAGTTCTGCAGTAGGGAAAATGCTGGATAGTGTAGGGGTATCAATTACTATTCTAACTCCATGAAGGTAATGCAGTAGGGAAAGTGCTGGATAGTGAGGGGGTATCAATTACTATTCTAACTCCAGGAAAGTGCTGCAGTAGGGAAAGTGTTAGTTTATTTTTATAAAATTAAAGTAAACATATGCACAGACTTAATAAAATAATGTTTTTCCTTGCAGATAATGTCTACTCAACCCACTGCAATGTACATCAAATCCCGAAAAGGAAACAGACTTTTAAATCATGCAGGTTACATTTATTGTAAGGAAAGGATAGGTTTCCCTAGAAATCATTGGAGGTGCATGCAATACTTTTCAACCCGTTGCAGCGGCAGAGCGGTTACATCTGATGATATCATTATAAAAACTACTGACCATAACCACTCTGCCTCTGCAATGGAGGTTGATGTCAGAGAAACCGTAAATGAAATGAAGGTACTTGCAAGCACCTCCAATGATTCTACAGGATCCATTTTACGAGAGGTTGCTCAGCATGTCCCTAGTCATGTATCTAGTAATATGCCTACCATCCATAATTTGAGAAGAATTATTCAACGTCAAAAGCAGGCAAGTAATAAACAAACAAATACACCTCATACCTTTTCTGACATAGTTATTCCTCACGAACTCACTGTTTCTTTTGCTGATGAACCTTTCCTTCTGCATGATAATGAAAACCCTCAAAAACGTATATACATTTTTAGTACACCCCGCAACCTTGTAAAACTTGAAACTAGTGAAATTTGGATGATAGATGGGATGTTTAAAAGTACGCCCCATCCATTCACGCTAATTTATACTATACATGCAAAAATTAACAATAGTGTGATCCCCCTAGTATATAGTTTGCTGCCTGATAAGACATCTGCAACCTACACTGAACTTTTATCAGTTATAAAATCAAAAACAAACCAAAGCCCTAGGAAAATTAATATTGATTTTGAATTGAGCATGATCAATGTGATCACCAAAACGTACACGGATACCCAAATTCAGGGGTGTTTTTTCCATTTTTCCCAGGCATTCTGGTGTGTTACAAAAAACACCCCTAGTTACAGAATACTCCTCAGACAGCAAACTACAGGTAGAATTAAAAAAACTGACTGCTCTTTGTTTTGTCCCTCCCGAAAGTGTAGACGAGTACTACACTGCCATTACAGAGTTTGATTATTACATTGCAAATAAGGAAAAATTGGCACCCATTCTAAATTATATGGAAGACACATGGATTGGACACCTAAGCAGATCGGGTCGCAGGAGGAAGCCACGTTTCCATGTGGAGTGGTGGAACTGTTATTTGAGTTGCTTACAGGGAGAGGCAAAAACAAATAATGCCATTGAGGGATGTCATAACTCCTTCAACCATCTAATTGGTAAACCCCACCCTAATTTCTACTCTTTTTTGGAAACTTTGAAGAAGGAGCAAAGTTTTCAGGAAATGAGAATTTCCCAAACTCTTACAGGTAGTCTAAACTCACGAATGACTCAAAAAACAAAGGAAATGTCCGAGAGACTATTGGCACTTTTACAACAGTTTACGTTGTGTGTGGCTCTAGATTACCTGGAAAATCTAGCTAACATTCTTTCCTGCTTTGCTCAAAATTTATATCCTCTCTAAATTTAATTGGCTATTACATTTTTCTAAATTTTTTACAATAAAAAAATAAAGTTGGGTCTCCTTACCTTTAGTTGTCTTCTATTTTCTTTTTTCTTCTTTTTGCAACTTTAAAAAACCCTTAGTTGCTAATCAATCCAAAAATCCAAATATTCCAAGTTATTTCTTCTTTCCCTTTTGTTTTAAAAATAATCCACTCTTCTTCTTTAAATTTTTCAGATTTTTGATTTATAAAGAAATGCATTTTTGAAAAATAGTAAAAATCTTCTGTTCTTCTCTTTTCAGTTCAGTTCAAAACCTTTATTTCGGTAAAAATTTACCATAAAAGACAATCATATAAAACAATTCATTTAAATAATTTGTACAGTGAATTTGTAAAATTCATAAAAACTATACTGGGAGGAATCTTTATATAATAAAAACAGGTCCATACTCAGTCTATATTTTTGAGGTATTTCCTTCTGATGGACCAGAAGGCGCCCAAATATTTGGCCATAGCGAACACAATGAGATCTGACAAGTCAGTTTTTAGGACTCTAAAGGCAGGTAGGCACTTCTTGAATCCCAGATTCCTACATAGGGGAACAATCCAGTGCCTACGAATCCCACAGTAGACTGGACAGAAAAAAAGGATGTGGAGCTCACTTTCCTCCGAATTTCTACATGCTGGACAGGAACTACTCGGATCATGGCTCCATTTTGCTGTGAAAGTTCTAATGGGGAAAGTTCTAATGGGGAGAGTGCCATGTCTCCACTGGAGATATAATTTTCTCAATACAGTAGGATAAATTTTATCTAGAGTAGGTTCCATGTTGTAATTAACCTTGTGAGAGAAAAAGAAAGCTGTCAAGGACCCGGGATGTTGATGGTTGAGTATCAGTGATAGTTTGAGTTCTCGGTATGACCTGGCTAGATCTTTTTTAGAGAGGGTGTGGCACATGTTCTGAGGGTCAGACCACATAGTTGAGAGACCTAAAGCCTCCAGTTCTAATTTGATAGATTTAAGCCATTTGATTTTTCCGGCACCTGGAGTGGCAAGAATCTCCCTTAGTCCTTCCCTGTAGCTGGCCAACTCGGGAGTTGTCCATATTCTACGCCAGAAGGCCAGTGGGCGTCTTCTCTTTTCACTAAAATTGTTCAAAAAAAGCTTCTTCAAATGAGTAAGCATGACTTTCAAAAATATTTTCTTTACAGAAAATATGTTTTACCAAAATTAATTTAATTACAAAAGCAAAAAGTAATCCATCATTTTTCAGATTGGATTTTTTTAAATTCACCCATCTCCTTTAGCATATTCTAAAAGGCCACAACATAATTTTAAATCCAAAAAATGTTGTAAAAAAGAGAGATCCTTTTTTTCTTAACTTTTCTTTTATCAATAAATCACATTCCATTAGCATTTTCATGCAATTTTTTTCCAAAACATCCACATTTGTTCAAAAAGTGAAAAAAAATCCTTCTCAGTTTTGAAGCAATATTTATTTTAAAACACAATACCTTATGCATCTTCCTTCACTCCACGACATTACTATTTTTTCAAAAATATCTTTCTAAAATGCAAAGAACCATATATTTTTGGTTTAAATTATGCCAAAAATTATAATTTAAACAATCTTTATAATCCTACTCTGTACATTACGTAAAATTATTAACATTTCACTCTGAACTCTGCTTATACATTTAAACTATTGTCATCAAAAGACAAAAAGGATAACTCTACTAAATATTTCCAACAAAATACCAACACATTTTTTTGGTAAACCTTAAGTCGAATAAACCGACAAATCCCTTTCAAACCATGTGATCTCTCTGAACTTTGTTAAACAACACAACAATTCCCCAAAAAATCATCCTTAACCAAGAAACTTAATAATACAACTGTTTACTTTCAAAGAAGCTTTTTTCAACAATTATCTAACCTCTTTTTTCTCTTTCTTAAGTGAAACAAAAACAATCCATAAATTCAAAAATGCATTTTTTTACATTTCTTCCGTAGCGATAACAAAAGTTAAAAACATAAACATCTTTGGTCATTTTTTGAAATAAAGACAACTTTTTCAAAACAGGATAAACATTTCTAACTTTTTTCTTCCAGACCCGACATAGGCATACTCTAGCTATACGATTAGCGACATGCTTTTTTACGTACATTACATCATTTACGTATATAGCAACCTCACCTTATCCTTCCCTTACAATATATGTATACCTTTTTAAATTAACTACTTAAAATAAAGTTTAAAATGTTTCCTACCTGGACGCAGATCAGCTTCCAGCTGCTTCCACCTTGGATACTCTTCAAAATGGCCGCTTACGCTCACGTTTATGTTGTTACGTAATTGGATGCTGCTACGATAAAAAAGGGACTACTTTATTTATTAATATTTATTAAATTGTTTTTGATTTTTTTCATAATGTTTCCCTTATATTAAAAATATGGAAAAATATGTAATGAAATCATAATAATACAAACACATTTTCTATGTGTATAAAATAAAAATAAAAAATTTGAAACAATGTTATCGTCTTTTTATTGTATTCAATTAAACATGCATTACTTCTTTTTCTTATTATATATTTTGTACATTTATATATTTGTCTCTTTACCTGTTTTCTGTTTCCTTTTCCCTTCTTTATATCTTCTTTCTTCTTTTTTCCAACATTCTTTTTCTGTTCTGCTGGACTCATAGCCTCTAACATGAAAATAAAAGAAGTACAATGTTTGCCATTGGATTCAATGTTAAAACGTGGGAACCACATCTTTCATTAATTAAATCTATAAACATTTTTTGTAAAAAAGGAATTATATATTTTTTAAACTTATATGATCCATTTACATAAATATGTATAAATGTAAAAAATGTTAATCGTACCATTTTTTTAATGTTAAATAAACCAAAATAATCTTTTAAATAAATTGTTATCTTTATTAATAATAATAATATTAATAATTAATGTCTTAAAAAATATTGTCTAAAAAAAATTGTTTTAAATAACTCTTAAATTATTTTGCACATTGCCTTTTTTAAATAATAACGTTTTTTTTAATTAATATATTTTTTAGAAAAAATAAATAAAAGAAAATATATATATTTTTTTCAAAAATAATACTAGTTATACATAATTTACATAATTATATAAATCTATTGATCTTCAATACATTTATACTATTATTTAAAAATACTTTAAAAAATACTCTAGTATAAATATTTAAGCAAAATAAAAATAATAATAAGAAATAATACACTAGTATTACATGATCTGCAAATACTAAAATTTATTAAATGCCTTTATTTTTTTTAAAAATTACAAAAGTAATATTTTGTAATCTTTAGTATCATTAAAATGTATTATTATTTTAGATTTCATATATTTAAAATAATAATACTTCAAAAATACTCTAGTATTAATATTTAAGCTAACAAAAAGATTAATTACACATAATACTCTAGTATTAATTTTTCACCAAATACTAAAGTTTAATAAATGCCTTTGTATATTTTAAAAATTATCAATTTTTTTATTCAATTCTTTAGTATCATTAAAATAATAATACTTCAAAAAATACTCTAGTATTAATATTTAAGCATAAACAAATATTATTTACAAATAATACTCTAGTATTAGTTTTTACATATAATGCGTTGTAAAGGTACATGCGTTGTAAAGGTACTTGCGTTGTAATAGTATGCGTTGTAAACGTATGCGTGGTAAAAGTCTTTACGTTGTAAAAGATGCGTGGTAATGGTATTGCGTGGTAAAAGATGCGTTGTAACAGTTGTATACCTACTAAAGACACTATAGGATATCCTGTTTTTGCTAATTATGTGAAGATGTTGAATGATGAAATCGAGCAGGAAGCTGCAATTGCAGCTGAGATTGCTAGAGACAGTTCTCAGGATAGTCAAACTTCGGCTTCATTAGGTCAGGATCCATTAGGAGAACCAATTATTCAAAATGAAGCAGCAACTGCTATGGAAGAGGTGGAAACAGCAATGTATCAAGCTCTAGAAGATGTAAGAAACTTAGGAAACTTGGAAGAAGAACTAAATGTTGAGCAGAAAGAAATATATGAGCAAGTGAGGGAACAGATTGACCATGGATTACTTCATGAAAAGAAACAGTGCTCTTGCAAATCATTTGAACCTATCCGATTGCACGTGAGTGGATAAGCTGGAACAGGAAAATGTTTTTTAATAAAAGTAATTTCAACTTATCTACACAAAATAACTGACTCATATTTGTCTTGTGTTGTCACTGCTCCAACTGGGTTGGCGGTAAACAATATTTAAGGAATTACTTTACATTGTTTATCAATGCTACCAGTAGAGCATGAAAACAAATTGGAATACTACCAGCTATCTGGAGAAGCTTCTTGTGAAGTTTCAAGAGTGTTGAGGAAAATGAAGCTTATCATTATTGATGAGGTAAGCATGGTGTAAAACTTAATGCTTGCTTTTGTGCATTTAAGAATGCAGCAAGTTCTTAAAACAGAGTATGACGTATTATTCGGAGGAAACACGTCATAGTTTTTGGAGATCTTCTACAACTTATTCCAGTAAAAGGACAACCAGTGTTTAAAACACTGACACATGAAGATACCAAAAAGTCTTTGTGGGGTATTAGAAATGTTAACATTTAGTCATATTTTCAATATAAGGACTTTATTACAAATATGCGTCAGGCAAATGATGCATATTATGGAAAAATTCTTCAAGATATAAGGATTGGAAAACTGACTGAACAAGGAAAACAAGCATTACAGAAACAATTACTTCCCAATTTGTTTCCGAATGAAAATATTGTTCCTGAGAAAATGTATATGAAAATTGCAGAAAACAACTCTGTAATCTGTTTAATGCCAACACTACGTGAATGCTCTGTATTCAATGAAGAAATGTTAAAGTTGGAAAATGAAGAAATTATAAAATTGGAAGCTATTGACAAAATTGAACATAAAGGAATCACTAATATTTTGACTGTAAAGTTGAAGAAGAAATTGGATTCTTTAGAGAAGTCGATAAGTAAAACTGCTGGTTTAGAAAAGAATGTGTATGCATGTGTAAACTGTAGGGTAATTTTACGCCATAATTTGAATGTGGAAAAAGGTTTAGTAAATGGAGCAATGGGTAAAATTGTTGGTTTTGTTAATTATGTAAATAGAGATGGGATTATATTTTTGAAAATCAAATTTGTCCAGCTCGATTTTTGCTTGTAAAAGATTTGTATGTCTGCAGAAAACAGTTTCCTGTTTCTTTGGCGTATGCAGTGACCATTCATAATTCTCAAGGTTTAAGTGTAGATAGTGCTTTAGTGAATATTGGAAGTACTGTGTTTAAAGAGGGTATGGCATATGCTGCTTTGTCCTGAGTGTGAACTTTATCTGGATTGTATTTGATTGATTTTGATGAGACAAAGGTTACTGCAGATGTAAATTGTGTGAAAGAGTATAATAGATTAAGAAGAGAATATGCACCCAATATAGGTCAATATCCAGTGTTTGAAAAGCGTGTGGTAGGTAGAAAAAGAAGATTAGAGAATATCTGTACTGAAACTGTAGAGAAAGGCAAAAAACAAGATGAAGTTGCACCTGCAAGCAAAAAGAAAAAGGATAGTGTTGAAGAAACTGTTGGATATTGGTTTGAAAATAGTTGTGGTGTCAACTGTTATGCTAATATAGTTTTTTTTTTCTTGAAAGTTTGCAACAGCAAATTGCTGAAAATCGGGAGAAAAGATTCTCTTCAATGTTGTTTTCTATTTTTGAGAAATGTGGTAATGATAGAACTAAAATACAAAGTGTTTCTGATATTAGAAATCTTTTGGACATATGTTCTAGTTCTACTCAATTTACGCAAAATATACAGCAAGATTGTCAAGAATTTTTAATGTTTATGCTTGGTGTTTTGGAAGAAGAAGGTATAGATATTGAAACCCTTTTTGGCGTTTCTTATAAATGGGAACATGAGTGTCAAAATTGTTTGTTTACATGTACCACTAACATAGACACTAACAGATTTATATATTTGACTTTACTAGAGTGTGAATCAGTGTCCTTTAATAATCCAGTTAGAGGAACAACTCAAAACATGGAGTGTAGGAAATGTAAATCAGAAATTTAATCATCATTATTTATACATAGCTATGGACAGTATGTTTTTTTTCAATGCTGCAACGTTGTAGAGCTGACCGAAGAAAATTGGAAACTTTAATAAAAAAAATTGTAGCTACTCAAGTATCAATATCAGGAAGACCTTTTGTAGCAGTTGCAATTATTTTTCATAATGGACCTTCTACAACATCTGGACACTACACTGTTTATTTAAGATGTCTGAATGAATGAATGAATGAATGAAATTATTCATAGAGCGCACGATGGCCAAACAGCTTCCTGGCGCTGAGAGCTCTAGGGAACAGAACAGACAGGGCCAGGAGGATTAGCGGGGGTAGGCCAGGGCATACAGGAAAGTTTTGAGCGCTTTACGAAAGTGTGAAAAGATAGGGATAGAACGCATAGAGAGAGGAAGGGAATTCCAAAACCGGGGTGCAAGAACAGAGAATCTAGTTCCACCAGTGCGAGTTTTGTGGAAACGGGGAACAGTGAGAAGGGCAGAGGAAGATGAACGGAGAGTTCGGACAGGGGTGTGGAAGGAAATCAGAGAGTTGATGAACGCCGGTGCAGAGTGATCAAGGGCCCGATAAACAAGGCAACCTAGTTTGAACAAGGATCTCTGCAGGATGGGTAACCAGTGAAGGGATTTGAGGACAGGAGTGATGTGGTGGGTTTTGGGCAAGTGAAAGATGAGACGGGCAGCCTGATTTTGGATTGCTTGAAGGCGGCGGGTTTCGTAGGCAGGGATACCCACGAACAAGCTATTACCATAATCAAGGCGGGAAGTGATAAGGGCAGAAATTATGATTTTAAGAGAGTCAAGAGAAAAGAAACGAGAAATTTTTCAGATCAGCAGAAGGGAGAGGAAGCAGGAGGACACTACGGCGCTGACCTGGCCATGCATGGACAGGTCCTGGCTGATCTTAATGCCCAATGTTTTAACGGAGGAAACCGGGGTGGGAGGGGGGCCAAGAATAGGGGGCCAAAAAGCAGAGGACCAGGGGCTGGATGAGCCGCCAGTCAGGACAAGCTCAGTCTTATCTGGATTGAGCTTGAGGTGATTGGCGCTCATCCACCCAAAAATAAAGACCATGGTGGAACGAAAAAAAGATAGGGAGTGAGAAGAAGAAGAAAGATCAAAGACGAGCTGGAGGTCATCTGCGTAGTTATACACAGAGACCCCAGCTCAAGAAGAGAAGAAATAAGTGGATGAATGTAAAGATTGAAAAGAAGAGGAGAGAGGGAGGAACCTTGGGGAAACCCACAGGGCACCGGGAGGGGAAGAGCAGAGAAGCCGGGGAGGTGGACAGCTTGTGAACGTCCTGTTAGAAAGGACGTGATCCAGGAAAAGGCAGGGCCTCGTATGCCCGCTGCGCTGACACGGTCCAAAAGAATGTTATGGTCGACCGTGTCAAACGCAGCGGACAGGTCGAGGAGAACCAAAGCTTGGGGAGAGTTAGTGTCAGCCTTGGCTTCAGCTCATTGAGAACGGCGAGCACCACAGATTCGGTCGAATGACCCGATCGGAAACCTGCTTGGTGAGAAGCAAGAAGTTGGTTCTGTTCGACAAAAGTAGAAAGACAGGAGGTGACGTAGGATTCCAGAATTTTGGCAAGATAGGGAAGAAGAGAGATGGGCCCGAAGTTAGAAGGGAGAGAAGAATCAAGACCAGGTTTTTTAAGAATAGGGGAAACAATGGCAGATTTAAATGAAGAAGGAACCAGTCCAGTAGAAAGAGAAGCATTAAGGAGGGAAAGGGGGGTAGCAGGGCAAGAAGAGAAGAGAGTTTTAAGAATGCGAGCGGGGGCACAATCAGTGGGAGAGCCAGACTTGATTTTTGTGAGCAGAGCTAAGAAGGAATCCAGGGAGAGGGGCCGGAAAGAGGAAAAGGAAGATTTAGACACAGAAGGGCAGAATGAAGTGGAGTAAAAGGAGTGATAGAAACGTTGGATTTAATTTTAACGATCTTCTCGATGAAGAAGTCGTTCAGAGAAGAGCAGAGGGCCTGGGAGGGAATAAAGTTAGGGCAAGCACGATCAGAGGTGGCCAAATTGTTGACCAAGGAGAAGATCTCTTTAGATTTGTTAGCCGAAAGGATTACTTGTTCGGAGAAGTACTTGGTCTTTGTCACCAGAATGGCATTCTTGTACTCTTTAAGAAGAGATTTGTGTTTGGCCTTGAGGTCGGGGCAGTAGCTATGGCGCCAAAGGCGCTCAGAGCGTCTAAGTTCTAATTTGAGGACCTTAAGCTCAGAATTAAACCAACGGTGAGCCATCGTGAGGACGAATGGACTTAACTAACTTGAGAGGGGCTACTAGATGGCAAGCGGAAGATAACCAGTTGGCAACTGCAGCGGCCTGTGAGTCAAGGGAAATGCTATTAAGATCGGGAGGGGAAGAAGCAAGGGAATGAGAAAGGGAAGGCAAGTTAGCGCGATTCCAGCTACGTGAAAAAACATTCTTGGGACGAGGGGGTTTGTGAGGGGAACCAGTGTTGATAGTGAAGGAAATGAGGGAATGGTCGGACCAAGTACAAGGGAGAATGCTGGGGAGGGAAACTATGTCCTGGGATGACCAGACTTGGTCCAGAACATGTCCAAGATTGTGAGTAGGGGTCGATACATGGGACTTGAGGTTGAGACATAAGAGAGTGGCCGTGAAGTCCTTGGACGCTAAGTCCTCCCTGGGGTCACCAGGCCAGTAATTAAAGTCACCTAGCAGGAGAACAGAAGAGTTGTTAACTACGAGCGTAGCGAGGAGTTCCTGCAGAGAGGCCACAAACAGAGGCATGCTCAGGGGAGGGCGATAGACAAGGACGACAGTAAGAGGCGCAGAGAGATTAGTGGAGCGGGCGACCAGAAAGTCCACCCCAGCTATAGACGGTTGGGAGAGAAGCTGGAATTGAAGAGTGGATCGAGCAATCATAGCAACACCCCCCCCGGTCTTGCCGTCGGGGCGGTCAGCCCGGAGGGCATAATAAGAATCGGGGAGGATGGCTAGGATGTCGGGGAGAGAAGCCTCAGAGAGCCATGTTTCCGTTAAGAACAGAATATCAGGGGAGTCTGTGGTTAGAAGGTTGAACAGTTCTAGTTGATGCTTGCCTGCCGAGCGAGTGTTGAGGAGATAGGCAGAGGCAGTGTGAGGTGATGGTGAGGATATAATGGGGGGAAGTCTGGTGTCCTGAGTGGGCAAGGGAAGCGTGGCGCGTGGAGAAATGACACAGTCTAAGTGGGGGACATAGATATCTAGTGCAACGAGGTGCTGCATGAGAGAATGGGAAAGGGGCACATCAGCAGTGCAGGCGAGGAGTTGTGCAGGTGTGTATGCCAATGAAGAGGCAGGGGGTATGGCCCCTGGTCCCGGCCCATCGCGGACGGGCGCAGACGGGCTTACCTTAGGCGCAACTTCGGCGCGCCTTCGTCACGCCCGCTGCGCTCGTCCGCTGCGCGGCCGAGATAGAAGTGCCATAAGTAGGGGACCGGTAGTAGCAGAGGCGTGGCAGGGGTGGAGGGACAGAGGAGCTGCCCCGCCAACCAGAGAGCAGCCCGAGGTGGTAGCCACGCCCGTCCCCGCCCTTGTGACCTGCCCGTCAGAGAGGGAGGGAACGCTCAGCGTGGGGCACTCTGGCGGCGGCAGGCAAGGGGATCCGAAGATGACAAGGGGTGCGCGATGTCCACAGCGCAGCCTCTGAACCAGTGAGGCAAGGTGAGTAAAAAGTGTCTAAGCACTATTAAAACCAAAGTTGCGCCGCGCCTCGGCAGCGTTGTTGCTCCCGGCGAAGCCTCGGGAGGTCTGAGCAGTTCCAAAGAGCTAGGGCGGGACTCGCCCGACAGAAGGAAATTGCCAGTGGGGGAGGGACAGAGGAGCTGCCCCGCCAACCAGAGAGCAGCCCGAGGTGGTAGCCATGCCCGTCCCCGCCCTCTTGACCTGCCCGTCAGAGGGGGAGGGAACGCTCAGCGTGGGGCGCTCTGGCGGCGGCAGGCAAGGGGATCCGAAGATGACAAGGGGTGCGCGATGTCCACAGCGCAGCCCCTGAACCAGTGAGGCAAGGTGAGTAAAAAGTGTCTAAGCACTATTAAAAACAAAGTTGCGCCGCGCCTCGGCAGAGTTGTTGCTCCCGGCGAAGCCTCGGGAGGTCTGAGCAGTTCCAAAGAGCTAGGGCGGGACTCGCCCGACAGAAGGAAATTGCCAGGGGGGGAGGGACAGAGGAGCTGCCTCGCCAACCAGAGAGCAGCCCGAGGTGGTAGCCACGCCCGTCCCCGCCCTCGTGACCTGCCCGTCAGAGGGGGAGGGAGCGTTCAGCGTGGGGCGCTCTGGCGGTGGCAGGCAAGGGGATCCGAAGATGACAAGGGGTGCGCGATGTCCACAGCGCAGCCCCTGAACCAGTGAGGGAAGGTGAGTAAAAAGTGTCTAAGCACTATTAAAAACAAAGTTGCGCCGCGCCTCGGCAGCGTTGTTGCTCCCGGCGAAGCCTCAGGAGGTCTGAGCAGTTCCAAAGAGCTGGTTGGAATGGTTGGACAGTTTGTAATGATACTCAATTAGTTTTTAAGCAACGTTTGCCTAAAGAATTAACAAATTCTTACCTAATATTTTTAAAGTCAAAATTTTAAGAGCTAAAATGTATCCTTTCATGATTACTGCTGTTAAGGTAGATTAGTTTGGTGTTATAGAGTACTTTGTAAGGGAGGGTGAGGAGTTTGAAGGATAATGCTCATGTTGATGTTGAGGCAGTGTAGGTGTATGAGGTCGTGAGTTATGTGGCTGTAGCAGAGGATATTGAAGATCAGTCAGGTAGAGGTGTTTTGGATTTGTTGTAGTCGTTGTAGGTGTTTGCTTGATATTCCTGGGTAGAGTGTGTTGCCACTGTGTAGTGTGTTGTTAATGACGACCTGTGTCACTGTTCTTCTTCTTTTAGTTAGGCTGCACTTGTAAATGTTGCATATCATGTGGTGGGTGTTATAGCAATATGAGGAGATGCTGTAGAGTTGGTTACACATGCAGAGGGAGGAGTTAAGGATGAATCATAGGTTGTGTACATGCTCAGTAGGTGTTTGTACTGTTTATAGTGTAGTTGGCCAGCAGAAGTCATCTGAAGCTGAGTAGGTGGGTTTGAGGATGAGGATGTTCATGTTGTGAAAGTTCAGATTTAGAGAGCTACTCCTTATCTACTTGGTGACATCTTTAATTACGTTGTGGAGGTTGTTTTTTATGGTATGTGGTTACTTGGTGAGGAAGAGGATGAGCTGGATATTGTCGATGTAAGAGATAATGTTGTGGTTGAGATGGCGGGTCAATTATGTGAGGGTGGCTATGTGAGGGTGGCTATGAAGATGTTGAATAGCGTTAGGCTGACGGATCAGCAATGGGGGACATTGCAAATGATATCAATGGTTTTGGATCAAAACACTGGAAGGCAAATGTTCAGAGTTACTATTGAACAACTTTCAAAGTAAGAATTTCACACATACTATTTGGCCATGGGGAAAAGTTTGTGAAACCTTTAATAATTTTTTTTAAGTTTTGTCATTGAATAAAATTCATGACGGTTTTGTTATTTCAGGATTGTTTGACATACCTCATAGTTACGTAAGAAATTGGTCTTAGAAAAAAACATTTAAGATATGTTTTATTTCTATTTTTTAGATTCTTAATGAGATTGTTTTTTTTTTAAGATAATCTTTTTGATTGTCTTTTTTTCCCGCTGTTATGTGATGAGTTCTATTGAACTCACTGTTTCTAGTGAAATTCAATATATTCTGAGAACAGCAAAAAAGGAAAATGAAATGCTTTAGAAATGATTTTGTGTTGTAAAAGATACATTGTAACTGTATTTTTATTGTCTTCTACAGATGCCTAATTTGCAATAATTCTTATTTTTTTAATTAATTATTTTTAAGGTAAGTATAACTAAGTTTCAAAAATAATTAATAGGATGTAGTTCTACAAAAGTGAAGTAACACAACGACCATGGTGTACAAAAATTTTGTAAAGAAGGTTTGTATCTTTGAAACACATTTGAAGAATTAAAAAAATATATATAGTGAGTGTACCTGTGTTCTTTGTATTCTACTACAACACATCAACGGCTTTGGAATTGGTAAGCAGAATAGATTTTTTTAACTTTTTTTAGTAGTGCACTTTATTAAAATAGCCTTAGTTTATTTGTATAATGGTAAACAGCGACTGGTTTGATAATGCAAGGAAATTTCACAACCAAAAAATCATATAAGCAAATTTAATTAATATAATCATATAGAGTACTTTAGAAGGGTTTTTGCATAATATTTTTTCAAGGACAAAATAGTTGATAAAGCTAGTTTTGTATTATGTATTAGGGAAAATGATAAAATGAAGTGTTTATGTTTTTGTGCAAGGACCTACAACGTAAGAAATTCAGTATGGAAAATCACCAAAACAATTTGGAAGACGGTTTTGAAAATAGTAACAGTGTCATAGAAGAGCTGAACATATCTTTTACAAGTATTGACAATGAAGAGGAAGAGATAAATGCTGCAGATATCAGCTGTGTCTTTTCAGATCAAAGTTTGGACAATGAGTTTGGTGAAGCACTAGATGACATTGAGTTAAATGTGATGAGTGTTGAAATTGATGAAGAAGAAAATGAAATTTCTGATGAAATCATGCTAGATGTTCTATTAAATTATGAAATGTTACAAGAATACATTTATGATCAAAAATTAAAAATGGTTTGAGAGAGTCTTCTTGTACAATTGTAATCATTGAGCTAGTAGCCAGGTTAATACGGTATAAACTGAGTCTTAGAGCATGGAGTGCTTCAAACCTTTATAGATTAAGTATGCAATGTTCTATGCACTTCCAAACTTGTGTTTTATAGTTTTTATTTCCAGGTGTATATCCTTTTACTACCAGCAAAGTCTCTGTGATTGCTGATCCAGTATTAAACATAGCTATTCAACAGAATGTCCTTCTGTATGCAGTGGGTAAAAAATGAGGCTACTTAAAATACAGTAGGCAGTCTGCTTGCAGAACTGTAATCATGTAGTCAGTATCCAAATATTCATGGAGGACAGTACGTCTTAGGCCGAGGACTGCTTTAAACCTGCGTAGATTATCCTTGCAGTCTTCTATGTAACTACAAACTACTCTTTTATATATTGAATTCTTCAGTGTGTATTATTACACTTTCAGCAATCATTCTCACTCTACTGTTTCAGTATTGTATTGAGCCATACAGCAGTATCTGCTTATCTAAAAACTATTAGAACATTGGAATGTTGGGAGCTCCACTGATAAAAATGGAGTGCTCCGGGCTTATAATGACTGGCATAAACCTAGACCTCCAACATTCCAATCTTTATTTGCTCTCAACTCTGGCTGTGAACAAAGGCTTCAGAGAGCCTGAGGGGATTACAATCCACTTGCACTCCCTGAAGGCTTTGTTCTTTTTTGTTACAACATTTCGACTTCTAATAGTAGAATGTTCTAATTGCCTTATAGCCGTTTGTAGCTGGGCCCTACTGGCTATTAAAGTCCTTCTACCTTGTTAAAGGCCCTTGCCTTTGACTCAAACCTTTAACGCTGGAGAGGGCCTTTAATTCCTGGTACAGTCCTCTACAGCAGGCTATAAGGCTATTTTACAACATTGGAATGTTGGGACCTCCACTCATAACAATGTACTGCTGTGAGCTTATAATGGATGGTATAACGCTGGAGCTTCAACATTGCAATGTTACTTTGTTCACTGCTCTGACTATGAACAAAGGCTTTAGAGAGCTGTGATATTTAACACTGCAGCTTTAATAGAATCTTTAGGACATCACATTTCCATGACACATACAGTGACATGGCTAGTGATGTCCTAAGCATAAAAATGCTGAGAGTTAGTTTCAAGCTTAGTAAAAGAAAACAGTTTTTACTCACGAAGTTCACAGACAAGATTGTTGATGTTGAAATTTTGATCAATGCTGGTTGCCAGTTAAGAAAGGATTGACTTGTTCATCTCCTCACAAAAACTCTTGTTGAGATCTTTTCATAAAATATCCATATATTCCTTACAAAAGTTTCCAATGCCGACTACGCCAGCGAAGTATCTTCATTCATGAATCCAAGATACAGAAAGGTATATTTGATGAAGTTTAATCCAGGAATATAAGATCCCATCCACATACAATGCCAGCAGACATCAACTGACATCAATTAGAACATTTCCATGACACATACAGTGACATGGCTAGTGATGTCCTAAAGATTCTATTAAAGCTGCAGTGTTAAATATCACAAGAGCCTAAGGGGATTCCAATCCCCTCACACTCCCTGAATGTCCTAATAGCTTTATAGCAATTCGTAGCTGGCCTATACTGGCTATTAAAGTCCCTCTACCTTGCTAAAGGCTCTCACCTTCAACTTGGGCCTTTAATGTTGGAGAGGGTCTTTAATAGCCAGTATAGTTCTCTACGGCGAGCTATAAGCATATATTCTAAAAGTGAAGCTGCTATACATTCAACCAGAAACCTTGCAGGTTTCTAATCATTCAGGCAGGACCAAAGTACTTAGGAGGTAAAGAAGGCTTAGGGCATGCACTGTTTCAAACCCCTTTAGACAGTCTCCTCGCAGAATTGTAATCATTCACGGCCTCATTTATGAGACTTCTTGCGGCATTGGAACGTCACTTTTTGTGATGTTCTGTGGCACAGCTGTCAGCGTAATATTTTCAAAATAGCTTTAAGGCACTTTTTTTGGTATACTGTTGCCTGATAAATATCAGCTCCTTTAATACAATGTTATGTGTTAAAGGGGTGTCAATGGTTGTTGGTGGGGGTGTTTCTAGAAACTACCATGGCCTTTTGACGCTATACTACATTTACAGTACAGATATTTTTGGGCCCTATGCTCATAATGCTGTATCAATCCTTACACCTGTTTTAAACAGGTGCAGGGTTTTGAAGCAGTATAAGCCCAAAAGTGACTGAATGAAATTTTATAAATTTCACGTAGTCACTTTTAGTAGGTGTTCCTGCAGTAGAACATCCCTCATCTACGCAGGAAAGCTTCTTTTTGGCGCATGGGTTTACAATGTGACGCACCTTCCAATTACGTCAGATTGTAAATAGCATGCATCATGGTACATCTTTTGCACCACTGCTGCATCACAAATGTGATGCAACGGTTGTGTAAAAGAGGCACAAGGGGGTTGTAAAACTGCCCTTAATAAATACAAATTCATTCAGGCAGTTTAACCAATAGTGCAAAGTGAAGCATAGACTTGCAACATATTTATATGCATGTTACATTCAAGTGCTTCGAAGGTACTACAGTATACTATAGGTAAACACTCTATAGATTTATGCTGTAGTACATCCTTCTAGTTTTGCACTTTCATATTCATTCATTCATTTACGAACTACACATTCTTTCTGACAAACTTTTACAGACAAACATGGAAATATAGTTCTTTTTTTGACCAGTAGAGGTAGTTCTAAAAATAACTGTTTTTTTTCTTTTTTCTTTTGTATTTTGTATGGAACAGATTAGTGTTTTTTTTAATTTTATTTTTTTGTAGCAATAAAAACTAGAAAAATAGAACTTTTCTAAAAAAAAAACCTTGGACCTGCAACACAAAATAAAAAAAAAAAATCATTTTTTGGGGCATTTGTGCTGTTCCTCCCTCCTTACAATAAGGTCCACTGACTGCTCCCCATAACATAAAAGTTCATTGCAAAACTTGCAGTGGAACTTGAAGTTAACCTAGTCTTTTTTAGTATGCATAAACATCTATCTCGATAATGTACAATTGCGTCCATTTCGCAAAAATAGAAAATTTCGCAATTGTAAATGATCGAGATAGATGTTTAAGCATACTAAAAGAGACCAGGTTAAGATGGCGACCATGCCTTTGTCAACTAGTCCTCTCTCTATGTCATACATTGTAATGTGACGATGTAAATAAAAATGGCTGCCATCGAAGAAGGCAAAACGCCGAAACGCGTCTGGTCGCTGTGGGTCTTGAAATAAACTTTGAACCCGCTCCTGAGAGTGCTTTTTCTTTTCTTTTAAATACGCAAGTCTGAGCTTTAATATATATATTACCTACTGGCGGTCGCCAGTAGGTATATATAGTTAGGATTTTTTCTCTATGGGACTTTTGAAAATTCTAGGTCTAATAACTTTGGCGTTTGTGGACAGAATTAGCTGACATTTTCAGGTAAATGGCACATTTTGTTTCTGAGCAGCCCCTGAAAATTTGGGGGGTTTCGTCAAGGGGGGGCCGAGAAAAAAGGGGGGTCCCAAAACGCGTTTTTCCCATTCATTTTTCCATAGGGCGGTTGGCCTCACTTTTAGCTCGAACGGCTGAATGGATTTGCACGAAACTTGGCAAAATTGTAGGGACTGTTAGCCCGATGTGCCTTTGCTAGGTCTCAATATATGTGCTCCAGTGGATTTTGAGAAATTACCGTTTTAAAAAACAGATATATCTGTGACAGCGTCCCGGGTAGCGCTCCGGTTCGCGTACTTTTCGCGTAACGGAACTTTGCGAAGCAAACCTGATTGGCTCTCCAGTGTCTGTCAACATTCTAAACAGTCCGGAACGGCCGCCATCTTGTCTCTCGGTAGGATCGAGAGACAAGAGGAGGAGAAAAACAAAGGGGGAATTTAATGAAAGGGGGCAAGGTAGACCCCTCTTGACCCCCTAGGAATGATGTTGGGGTTATTAAAGGGTCCCGTGGGGCAAATATAAAAAAAATAAGATTTTTCGCGGTAGAAGCGCTTCCCGGTTCGCGAACCGAGTCGCGAACCGGTAGCGAAACGGGAATTCGCCATTTTGTGTTTCGTTTTAATTAAATTACAAGATGGAGGAAAAACAATGTGGGAAATGGGGATAAGGGGGTACGGGAGACGTATCCTGACCCCCTATATTTTCTGAGGGTGGCTGAGGATGCTCATATATGTTGATACATGTCTTCCAGCGGCTGCGCGTGAGCGGATTTTTTTTTGTTGCTGCGTTTTGAAGGAAATCAGGAAGTGTTGACCGCCATTTTGTCACTGCGAGTAAATATATTGTTAAAAATAATTGTTATAAATTAATCCGTATTGATAAACATTGTCTGCGCCATCTTGCCTTTTTTCCAATGCCACACTTTTGTCGTGCACGGCAGCAATTTTAGATGCCTTGACCAGACCCACTCTCTGCATGCCGCCGATCCTCAGCATGGCTCCCCACCCTCGCAAGCATCTCCCCCACGCACTGGTCACCCCCTCTCTCTCTCTCATGCATGGGCCAAAAACCTCCCCCCATCTGCGCTGCTCTTCCCTGAGAATCACACCCTGTGCCCGCCCGACACCTCCCTTTCACCCTATTCACTACCGCACCCTCTGACACTCCTCTTCCTATGTGTCTGATTGTCCAGGCCGGTCCCAGGCTATCACCTAGCCCTGCGGATGTAGTTTATGGCCCCAACTGTAAAGAATCACCCCTCTTCAAAGGAGTTACAGTAGATCAAGGCCCCCACCCCATGAGATCCGTCAAACCACACGCGTTCCTACTATCTGATAACGATCCTGTATTGTGATTGGGGAGGGGATTCTCACTGTAAGGGTGTGTGGGACCGAGCCTGAAGCGGAAGATTCCAGGGATGCCTTTTTGTACATCAAAGTCTTCACAATTATGTGTCACATTAAAAATATATAGCACTCCAACAAAGTAGTAGGATTATAACACTTTAATAACTTATAAATATATACAACGCTCCAACAAAGTAAACACGTTAAAAAAAAAACATTTTAAACAACTATTTACATGGCAGCCTGCTGCAACATCCATCTCAAAGCATTCACCGTCCGCTTGATACTGTCCTTGCCCCTCCTTCCCCGGAGTAGCAACAATGGGCTGCTTTAGTCTGTCTTTTAGTCGGCTTTGGGTTATAAAAAGCCTACAAAATCCGTCGGCCTGTGAGGTGGCGTCAGTAGCGGACCGTTGTGCGAATAGGCCGAAGGCAGCACAACGCGCCGAGATCCGGATGGCACCCAGGTGGTGTCCAGCAAGTTGCCGCACTGGTCTGGCCATCCTACAATGCTGCGCCGAAAAATGGCGTGGGTCGCCCCGGGGGGGGGGGAGGCAGCGCGAACGGGCCTCCCCCGCCTCCCCAGGTGGAGGCTCCTCAGCTGCAGTGGGGCGCCCCTTGGCGTTCCAGTCGGCATCCAGCTGAATTGCGCCCGCTCTTGCGGCTACAGCGTCTCGCCCACCATCCAGTTGAATTGCGTCCACTCATGCGGTGCAGCGATAGGCGGCTGCCACAGGACTCTCAAAATGGCGGCCGGCTCTTCGGATTTGGGCCTGGTCCACTAAAATGGC
Organism: Lissotriton vulgaris; assembly: GCF_964263255.1. NCBI lineage: Eukaryota > Metazoa > Chordata > Amphibia > Caudata > Salamandridae > Lissotriton > Lissotriton vulgaris. The sequence goes on along the minus strand of NC_141694.1, from coordinate 1,178,493,440 downwards.
CCTGGGACACATTTGAACTCGGACATTTGCCTGCTTGGGCATGGGCCCCATTCCCGAAAGCGTCCCCTCAGCCTTAAAGATTCAACAAAAGTCATCGGGGCCCCCGACTCCCGCAGGCTTCCGGTGGGGAGCGGCTGCCATGATTGCTTGCGGAATGGCAACGACGGAGCCACGAGATGGTGGTGCTCTCATGCTGACACCAGCTTCAGTCTGAAACATCCAGAAACACTGTAGACTACCAATTTGATGACTTCCGGTGGAGCCCCAACGTGACCCGGTAGGGAAGAACTTGCCCTCCCTTCTTTTGACTGATGGTTCTTGTTGCCTGTCCCCTCTGTTGTCATCTAACGGAACCTTTTTGGACTGCAGAGTGAGAAAAAAAAGGTGGGGCTTTCATCATTTGGGAAAAAAAAATGTTCCAATCCAATGAAAAGTGTTATTTTTAGGTCATATGATCAAGCCTTCCATCATTAGGAAACCAAAAGTAAAATGAACCAATGAAAAGTTTTCTAAACAAGTCACATGACCTGTTATGCGGCTTTGGGCTATAAAAAGCCTACAAAATCCGTTGGCCTGTGAGGCGGCGTCAGTAGCGGACCGATGTGCAAATAGGCCGAAGGCAGCACAACGCGCCAAGATCCGGATGGCACCGAGGTGGTGTCCAGCAAGTTGCCGCACTGGTGTGGCCATCCTACAATGCTGCGTCAAAAGACGGCGTGGGGTGCCCGGGGGGGAGGGGGAGGCGGCGCGAACGGGCCTCTCCCGCCTCCCCAGGTGGAGGTACCTCAGCTGCAGTGGGGCACCCCTTGGCGTTTTCTCGCTATCCAGCTGAGTTGCGCCCGCACTTGCGGCTACAGTAGGCTGAAGGCAGCACAACGCGCCGAGATCCGGATGGCACCGAAGTGGTGTCCAGCAAGTTTCTGCACTGGTCTGGCCATCCTACAATGCTGCGCCGAAAGACGGCGTGGGTTGCGCCCACACTTGCGGCTACAGTGCCTCACCCGCCATCCAGCTGAGTTTCGCCCGCTCTTGCGGCACAGTGCCTCATCCGCCATCCAGCTGAGTTCCGCCCGCTCTTGCGGCACAGTGCCTCACCCTCCATCCAGCTGAGTTTCGCCTGCTCTTGCGGCACAGTGCCTCACCCGCCATCCAGCTGAATTGCGCCCGCTCTTGCGGCACAGTGCCTCACCCGCCATCCAGCTGAGTTGCGCCCGCTCTTGCGGCTACAGCGTCTCGCCCACCATCCAGCTGAATTGCGCTTACTCTTGCGGTGCAGCGATAGGCGGCTGCAACAGGACTCTCAAAATGGCGGCCGGCTCTTTGGATTTGGGCCTGGTCCACTAAAATGGCCCTGGGACACCTTGGAACTCGGACGCTTGCCTGCTAGGGCATAGGCCCCATTCCCGAAAGCGTCCCCTCTTTTGACTGATGGTTCTTGTTGCCTATCTCTTCTGTTGTCATTTAACGGAACCCTTTTTGACTGCCGAAAGGGGTTCTGGTCCGACCGCTGGTTGGTGGAGACATTTTGACTATATCCTGGACCTGCCCGGCCTCGCCCAAAATGGCGCCGGTATAAATGGGACTCGTAACTCCTTGTTGTGTACTGGTTGCCCAGCCTTGATATCACGAGATACGTATGCAGTTTTGAAGCACATGGCGGGCGGGGACGAGTACTGATTGAACATTTGGATATCCCTATTGATATTAAGTTCTGATGTGTTATTGATTACTGTACTATTGAAAGTTCGAATTAACGTCACCCATGGTACTTGCCCGCAAATGTATATCTAGATAATTTTATTGTAACTGGCTCTGTCGTACTTTAATTATAAAATGTACGTCCACCAATTCCGCAACTGTTAGACACCTTAGTTCTTGCAACCTAATGGCCCGCCCGTTACGTTCTTTTACAGTGTAAATGTCCCCTCATCATATACGATTACAGATTGCTCCGTGGCCGGCCCACGTGGTTATAGGCCGGTATTTGTATACTGACATTTTCACAATAAAGGTTTTTAAAACAAAACATGGTAGTAGTACCTAGATTGGTAAAGTTTTGAATAATAGCCACTGTTTTCGAATCAGTAAAAGGCAAGTGAAATAAAGCAGCCCGATTACATGACGGTTAAAAGGTATAATACGCATGAAAGCAGTAAAGATAAATGGTCAAGGGCTGTTGTGTTTTCCACTCCTGCAACATAAAGTAATCGATAAGAATCCGATATTCATGCCTATCAGCGACTAAGACAGCAGGTCGAGCCTCTTTTGTTCAACGGCTCCCTCATGGGACGAAGAAACGCCCTTTTTTACTTGCAGGACAGTTGTAAATTTCCCGGGAAAATACATTAGCCTGGAACATTGTTAGTGATAAACTGTAAATGCATCTGGGTCCTTTGCTTTACAAGTCAGAGTGAGAAAAAAAAAGGTGGGGCTTTCATCATTTGGGAAAAAAAAATGTTCTAAACCAATGAAAAGTGTTATTTTTAGGTCATATGACCAAGCCTTCCATCATTAAAAAAGCAAAAGTAAAATTAACCAATGAAAAGTTTTATTACCAAGTCACATGATCTGTTATGCTTACGTTACGCGCTGCGCGCCGCGCCCTGGATCGCTTCCGGGAAGCTGCGCCTCGCGCACCGGAGCACTTCCGGGTGCGCTAATGCGACGCGTCATATGACGCATTACGCGACAACGCAGGTCCAGAATATAGTCAAAATGTCTCCATCAACCAGCGGTCGGAACAGAACCCCTTTCAGCAGTCCAAATAGTTCTGTTAAATGACAACAGAAGGGACAGGCAACAAGAACCTTCAGTCAAAGAGGGGAGGGCAAGTTCTTCTCTACCGGGTCACGTTGGGGCTCCACCGGAACTGATTGAATTGGTAATCTACAGTGTTTCTGGATGTTTCAGATTGAAGCTGGCGTCAGCATGAGAGCACCCCGTGGCTACGTCGTGGCCATTCCGCGAGCAATCATGGCAGTCGCTCCCCACCGGAAGTCTGCGGGAGTCGGGGGTCCCGGTGACTGTTGTAGAATCTTCAAGGCTGAGGGGACTCTTTTGGAAATGGGGCCCATGCCCTAGCAGTCAAGCGTCCGAGTTCCACGGTTGCCCAGAGCCATCCTTGCAGGCCAGGCCCAAGTCTGTGGAGCCGACCGCCATTTCGTGAGCTCCGTAGCAGCCGCCTGTCGCTGTACCGCAAGATTGGGTGCAATTCCGTTGGATGGCGGGTGAGACGTTGTAATAGCAAGAGCAGGCGCAATTCAGCTGGCCGAGCGAGGCACTGTGTCGCAAGAGCGGGCGCAAGTCAGCTGGTCGAGTGAAGCGCTGGGGTGTAGCTGAGAAACCTCCACCTGGGGAGGTGGGGGAGGCTCGTTCGCGCCGCCTCTCCCTTCTAGTGCACCCCATGCCGTCTCCTGGCGCAGGTATATGTGATGGTCGGACCAGGGCACCGCAGGACGTGTCTTCAGGTCAAACGGATTGTGGGACAAGGTGTGGAGCAGGCGCAATTCAGCTGGCCGAGGGAGGCACTGTTCCGGAAGAGCGGGCGCAAGTCAGCTGGTTGCGTGAAGCGCTGGGGTGTAGCTGAGAAACCTCCACCTGGGGAGGTGGGGGAGGCTCATTCGCGCCGCCTCTCCCTTCTAGTGCACCCCACGCCGTCTCCTGGCGCAGGAATATGTGATGGTCGGACTAGGGCACCACAGGACGTGTCTTCAGGTCAAACGGATTGTGGGACAAGGTCCAGAATGGAAGAGTAACTAAAAGGCAAAAAGTTCCGCCTGACCCCGGGAGCCGGCCGCCTATGTCGGGGGCGATCTTAGGCCACATCAGGGCAACAAGACTTGAGGAGGGGGTAGGAGAAATCCCGGGAATGGCGGCATGCATTTGGATCGATGTTGCAGCAGGCTGCCATGTAAATAGTTATTTAATAAAACGTTTTACCCTGTTACTTTGCTGGTGTGTTGTATATATTTATAATATTTGCATAGGGTTTGTCGTTATTTTGGGCGGGGTGGGCGGCGGAGCCGAGCTGTCTTGCAGCCATCATGGTGTCGAGCTCAGTTCCTCTCACTAGTTTCGTATTTCTTATGAGGGGTTGTTCTTAATGTTTCTATTTTAGCGAGGTCAAAAAGAGATCCCATTAGTGGCCTACTGATTTTGCTTGATTCCTTTTGTTTTTTTAACGATTTTTCACTATCTGCAAAGACTAAACAGAGTATTGCGACTCTGTGCTTGTTTGTAAATAGAGAATGAACCAAAGAGAACCAATTCCAAAACAATAAATGCTAGGATAACAATCAATCAAATGGAGAGGGAAGCAGGCATGGCGGATTACAACGGGGGCAAAGGCCTGCGTTACCTACCCTTCACTATCTGCAAAGAGAGAATACTCCTAAAAGAAAAGAGGAGGGGGGGGAGCATTCAAAGCACATCAGCGTGCATAAACAGGAGAATGTTTTTACCTACCACGTACTTGACATTTTAAAGCTTTTGATATTTGCTATTAAAAAACCATTGAAATTCACTGAAAAACCATAGGTTATAGACCATATATAGTTAGGAATTATTATTTACAAAACCTTGAAAATTCACTGAAAAAAACATGGGTTATAGACCATATATAGTTAGGAATTAGCATTTACAAAACCTTATTTTATTCACACAAAACCATTAAAATTTCATATATAGTTAGTTGCACTAACTATATATCGCGCACCCGCAATCCATTGCTGATCATGTCACATATTACATCATTCATGACATGATCAGTGACATCACTGATGACATCACTGATGACATCTCAAATGACATCACTGATGACATCACTGATGACATCTCAAATGACATCACTGATGACATCTCAAATGACATCACTGATGACATCACTGATGACATCTCATTTGACATTACTGATCACATCACTGATGACATCATTCATGTGATAATACGGTGAACCTCTTCAGACTCTAATATAATCTTAGATACACTCAAAGTAAACAGACACTCACAGACTGTCACTCATCCATGGAGTTACTCACACACCTAGTCAGTCATGCAAAGAATCAATCACACTTCCATTTCCTCAACTATACAGTTATACACACCTTACTTATTCAAACATATACTAACACATATTTACTCTGTTATACAATCCCTGATACAAGTTCACAATGATCCATACAGCCACTCACACATTCACTGGCTCTTATGCACAGTTATTTATATATGTCAACTCTCACATGTACTGTGTTTTACATATGTACTTACTTTGACATGTAGCACTGAGATATCCATTCACTCACTAATACACTAATGCACACAGTCAACCGCCCATACAGCTGTTTCCACATTCACTTTTGAACCCATACATCTAGTGAATCAACTGCTCACACATCTATGCACATAGTCACACACCTCACAGCCACCCACACACACACTCACTCTCCCATACAAATACTTGGGCAACCAATCAATAACCCATATACTTAATCATAAAGCTACTGATCAACACATGCAGCAGTTTACAGAACAACAGATATAATGATGCACAAATTAAGACAGTTTAGTCACTAACCCATGCACTCAGTGAGACACATTTAATCACTCACTCATACAGTCAGTCATGCACCTACTAAATCCTTCATCCAGACACTTATACATCCACTCATTCTTCAATATGTAAGACATATTTTGACTTTTCAGAAACATACAGTCACTGGATGTTGTCATCAGTGATGTCATCAGTGATGTCATTTGAGATGTCATCCGTGATGTCATCAGTGATGTCATCAGTGATGTCACTGATCATGTCATGAATGATGTAATATGTGACATGATCAGCAGTGGATTGCGGGTGCGCGATATATAGTTAGTGCAACTAATTATATATGAAATTTCAATGGTTTTGTGTGAGTAAAATAAGGTTTTTTAAATGCTAATTCCTAACTATATATGGTCTTGGTTTTTTCAGTGAATATATATATATATATATATATATATCCACACACGAAAAGGTTACCCTTTAGGAAACGCCAACACAGTTTGGTAAGTACCTCCAAGTTTTATTTCAGGCAGCAGGTACAGCGTAAGGTCTCTCACTCACAAAGGTTTGCCAAATGCATTTCGGGCTCCTGCCCTTGTTCACTGGCGTTCACAAAATTATCGGCAGCTGTGTGGACTTTGAAAACCATTACACCCCGCCCAAGTGGGTTTCTTGCCTCAATGCTTGCTGGGTGTGGTAGTCCGTACAAAAACCATTGTTGGTGCTGCTACAATATTCATGCAAAGTTCAAGTATTCCCCAAGTGGGTTCTGTGGGGGAGACGCACCGCCGTGCCTGCCAGTCACCATGCCCCAAAATACTGGAATTACCAACTCCTCATAGCACCCGACTATTCAAGTGCTGCAGGTCCGCTTTTCAGGCAGCAGGGCGTTTCCGCGACGAGGCGCGCCGCTTTTATATCAGGGGGGAGACCGGCTCGAAGGCTCAGAGAGGCGGCCGCAAAGCAGGGCAGGACCCGTCCAGGACTTTTGAGCAACTTATTAATGGGCCATCAAAGACTGAGAGCGAGGCACCCACTTGGTATTCATTACATTGCACTACATCACCCAGAAGGCTATGAGATGGCCACGCCCACTGGGGTCAGGTGGTGAAATTTGAATTGTGCACGTTATGCAGCGCTCCTGGTCACTTTGCCCCAACGCCACTGAAGAAAGGTCAATCCTGAAACGCGTCTGGCGTTTAGTGAAGACTGCTGTTCCTTGATGCTTCCTGCTGGCAGGCTGTCCTTTCAATAAAGCAAGTCTAAACTTACCTCCGTGTGGCGTCTCTCCAAAGGGTTTCCTGTGTGTGTTGGATATATATATATATATATATATATATATATATATATATATATATATATATATATACTAGCGGCCCATCCTGACGTTGCCAGGGTATGAAAAAGAATGTCTGCAATGGTTCGAATAGGTAAGAATATTTCATTTCACAACCTCATGGTATACCTGATGATGGCTCCAACGTTCAGCGCATGTGTGGCTGCTGTCAAGTCCCTTAGCCTCACAGTGTCCAAAAGTGGCACCGCGATGCTGTGCGTGTGCCCAAAAGTGTCTGTGAAATGTGTAATCGCGCCCCACCGATGCTCAAGTGCCTCTGCATCTGCTGATTAATGCGCCGAAGTTCCGCTTGTGGGCCCGCTCTGAAGTCCTCGTTAGTTGGTGCTGAACAGGTGTCAACGCCTCAGAGGATTTTTACACGTGCCTGTAAGTTGTTACATACTATCATTTATATCATGTTGACTTGAATCTATGTAAATAACACGTTGTAGCCTTCTTGTTAGGTGGTCAAGTTAATTGTGATATATATTTTCATGAACATTTTTCTGCATATGCACTACTGTTTTTTGATGTAAACAGTCAGGGTACTCTCCATTGTTTGCCAAAATGCCGTAGTTATTAGTTCTAGTTAACCCAAAAAAAGATTTTTTTTTTTCATTTGTTATTTCTTTCACAGTCACATATTCCACTAGCTGCACTATCATGGTTTTCGTATAGGTTTATTACAAACAACACACCAATTCAAACAGAACGTCCACTTGGGCAGTTCTTGGTTCCAGACGCTACGACAGGGGCTAACACTGTATAACAGCGGATCGCAACATCTATCGATATGGGCTAGTAGCCGTAGACATACGACTTGTTGATGCTAGTTTTTCTGCATTATGCAGTTAACTACCCCATTAGACTCTTGAATTAAGGTTCTAACATTTGATAATGCACATTTGCACATTTGTAAATAACCTGAGTCTTTTTTATCGATGGCATGCTCATGTTTGTTTTAATGTATAACCCTTAAAATTATTGTTTGCACGTATAACATTGAAATGATTTTTACCTTTAAATCATGATACATGTGAAATTGATTCTATGAAAAAATCTTTTTACCATATGTTTGCGATCTTTATATGCCTGCTCATAGTCTGTTGTCAGTGGTATTTAAAACCCTGTGTTCATCATCCAATCGTAAACCATGTTACACTTGCACTTGCACTTTAAAAGTAGCCCCTCCCAGGCTGGCGTCATGTGATCAAGACCTCTGGGCAGGCCAAAACGTTATGCTGGCAGGGTGAGCTTCACGAAGAATAAAATTCGAATTGCTCACTTGCAACTTGGGTTGGCTCTTCTTTCTTGCATTACCGGTAGACTCCGAGCAACTGGGAGTTCGTTGGTGTGGATGGTGTGATTTGGCATATATATATATATATATATATATATATATATATATATATATATATATATATAAACAAAGTCCTGCAATGCGACTCCTCACATCACCAACAGGAACAGATCTCCAGAACACCAAGAGTTGGATTAAAAAAAGTGGCTTTATTTTTCCCTCGCCATCGGCATGACGCGTTTCGGCCGTCACAAAACGGCCTTGATCACATGGCCTCAAATTACCAATGGGGGTGTTTATATACTGTGTAAAATAGAAGTAGAAACAGTAACATCAAATCAAAGGGGAAATGGACATGGAAAAAATACTACATTGCACACACGTGAAAAGGACATATATATATATACAGTCTCAATAAACCTTACTAAATATGCTAGTACACGTATGAGCTCACTATATACAATATAGAAACATATGCTTATAATTGATATTTTAAATAAACATAGTAAATCCGGAAAGATAGACATATCCGAAAAATTAAGTGCAAGTGCATAATCGAGCCCAATAATGACCCATAATATTTTAGCAATATGTAAAAGGTTGCCCAATGAGCTAATTCATATTGACTCATCACTCTATTCAAATCAAATCACATGTGCAAATACTGGTAACATGTCCATAAATAGTGAAACAAACCCCATAAGATGTTACGAAAAAAACGGTGCTAAAGTGCAAAAAAGTGCATAAAATACTCGCAGTTTGTACATATATGCAATGATTTAGAAAAAAATCACAACAACAGATGTCATGTAACACAATGTACCTGCGCTAGTGCTATTTACCCATCACAGTTTAAAAACATTATAGGCATTGTTGCTGATGCTATGTGTTCACTATAGCCATAGTGACTAAATGACAATTCATAATTTCAAATTTGAAGACCATTTCTTCAAAGCAGATTTAGAACATAGTTTCTAGTAGACATAGGCTAAATCTATATAGAACTGTACATTTTCAAAATGGGAAGAAATACTATGGGAGACAGAGTTACATAGGTTAGCGGAAAAAGCTGTATGAACAGGATGTTACTCTCGAGATTGCACCATGGGGTGAGAATGATACGTTTACAAAGAAACTTGTAAATCTTCCCCCCTGTTGAGCCCATTGGGTATTCTAGTGTTTAAGAGAACAATATATTTGCTCTCAAGTTGTCTCAGAGTTTTTTCACGGTCCCCCCCTCGGATGTTCTTGGGGACGGAATCAATGACAAAGTAGGTGAGGTGGTTCAGGTTCTTGGCATGTACAAGTTCGAAATGACGGGCAACAGGGTAATTTGCATCGGAGTTAACTATTGCCCTGAGATGTTGTAATATGCAGTTAAATACCTGTAACTTGGTACTGCCCACATATTTAAGTTTGCACGTACACTCTAATACATATACAGCATGATCTGTACGACATGTATACAGTTCTCTGATGGGTGTAGGCGTAGGGTTGAATGGAGATTGAAATTCTACCGTGTTTACCCCGAACTTACACGCCCTGCATGAAATGCATTTGTGAAAAACTTTTTTGTTGGAAATCCTCACCTTACTCTCACTCACCTCTGGGCTAGTTCTCACTAAGCAATCTCTCATCGAGGGTCCTCTCCTAAATATAATGGAGGGTTCAGTGGGCAGTAAGGGTGACAAATTGATATCTGTATGGAGTATGGGCCAATGTTTTTTGAGGATGCCCCTTATTTTTTTCTCCTCAGTGTTGAAGGTGGTAATTAAACTAACAGTGTTGATGTCATACTTGGGGGGATTTTCTGCCTCAACGTTTACATTCACGATAGATTCTCCCAAAAGATCATCAGTGCTGATACTGTTGGCTTTGTCTTTAGCTGACAAAAGGTAATCCATAGAGTAACCTCGCTTTAAAAATCTATGAATAGCCTCTTCCTGGCAGACATTCAGATCAGACTCCGAGCTGCAAATTCTGCGCATCCGTATAAATTCCCCATAAGGGATACTTTTTATAGGATGTTTGGGGTGCGCACTAGAGGCGTGCAGAATCGAATTGCCAGCCGTATTTTTTCTGTGGAGTCTGGTAGCTAAGGTATTATTATGGACATAAATATCAACATCCAAAAATTGGATATTAGTTTTACTGATCTGACTAGTGAACGAAAGGTTAAGATTATTGTTGTTTATAGTCCTAACAAAGTCTGTGGCAGAATTTTCATCCCCCTTCGATATCATACAGATGTCATCAATAAATCTCCAATAGTGGACGATATTATTGATGAAATCCGGGATATGCCTGAGGACATGCCTGAGGACATGCTCCTCCCACCACCCTACATGTAGACACGCATAGGTGGGAGAGAAGCATGCCCCCATAGCAACTCCTCTCAACTGCTGGTAGATTTCCTTATTAAATAAGAAGTAATTATTCATCAAACACAACCTGATCATAGAAATGAGCATATCATTATGGTTCTTATACATAAGGTTACGTTGATTTAAATAATACTTAATAGCGTTGAGACCATCTGAATGTTCAATGCTAGTATATAGGGAGCAAATGTCAAGGGCCACCAAAATATACCCCTCTCTCCATTCCACCTCTTTTAGTTTAGACAAAAAATGCCCAGTATCCTTGATATAGGAAGGTAAACTAACAACAAAATTCTGCAAAAAGAAATCCACGTATTTAGATATTGGCTCCATAAGACTTCCTTGGGCCGAGATAATCGGTCGGCCTGGAACCGGGGACACTTGTTTGTGGATTTTGGGTATTAAATACAAGGTGGGGGTTAGGGGATGGTCAATTTTCAAATACCCCAATTCTTGCTTAGTTAAAAGGCCTTCCCTTTTCCATTGATTTAATTCTTTGTGAATCCTGTCTTTGAGGTTACGTATTTCACAAAAATTACCTTTTCGGTAACACATGGTGTCTGAAAGGTGGCAATTAGCTTCAGCCATGTAGAGGTCTTTTGGCCAGATGACGATATTGCCTCCTTTGTCGGCCTTGTTGATGATCAGGTTTGAATTGCTCCTTAGTTTTTTCATTAGATTGAAGTATTGTTTTTCTAAATCCTTAAGTCTTTTATTTTTTCTAGAAGTGTTGATTTGCAAAGCCTTAAGGTCCTCTGTGATCATGTCATTAAAAGTGTCAATAGCATCCTTTGGCATCATTGGCATAAACGTGGATTTGGGTTTGAATGGGGTTTGACTTTAAAAGTAACCCCTCCCAGGCTGGCGTCATGTGATCAAGGCCTCTGGGCAGGCCAAAACGTTATGCTGGCAGGGTGAGCTTCACGAAGAATAAAATTCGAATTGCTCACTTGCAACTTGGGTTGGCTCTTCTTTCTTGCATTACCTGTAGACTCCGAGCAACTGGGAGTTTGTTGGTGTGGATGGTGTGATTTGGCATATATATATATATATATATATATATAGAAACAAAGTCCTGCAATGCGACTCCTCACATCACCAACAGGAACAGATCTCCAGAACACCAAGAGTTGGATTTAAAAAAGTGGCTTTATTTTTCCCTCGCCATCGGCATGACGCGTTTCGGCCGTCACAAAACGGCCTTGATCACATGGCCTCAAGTTATCTTAAAGATACAGGGGACTTTTTAAACAAATTGAACTCCATTCAGTGGCAAGAAAATTGGTGTGTATTAACCCTAGACATCGAGTCATTGTACACTTCAATAGATCACTCTAAGGGTTTGGATGCTATCAAACACTATCTTGGTCTACGATCCTGTGAATACTATGCGCACAACAAAATGTTATGTGAATTAGTGCATTGGTGCCTTCATAATAACTACTTCATGTTTGCTAAAAATGTATGGAGACAAGTCCGGGGTGTGGCGATGGGATCGTGCTTCTCCCCCAGTTATGCGTGTTTACACGTAGGCTGGTGGGAGGAGCGCGGTCTCATCAACACACCGGGATTTCAACATGTTCAATACTGGAAACGGTTTATTGATGACGTGTTCTGCATATGGGAGGGGGATGAGGAAAGTGCTCGTTCCTTTGTTGATGCACTTAATACGAATAATGAAAATCTTTTCTTCACGGCCAATATTAGCAAAGTGCAGGCAGATTTTTTAGACGTCCATGTAACCAATGACAATAATACTGTTATTACATCATTATACCGTAAACCTACGGCGGGTAACAGTATACTCCACGCCAGTAGCAAACACCCTCAGCATGTTATTGCAAACATTCCATACGGTGAGTTGCTGCGTGTTAAAAGGATCAGCAGCACTCCCGAGATATTTGAGCAAGAGGCCCAAAATACCATCAGCAGACTCAGAGCGAGAGGCTACAAGGACAATACTTTAAACAGTGCCCTTAGACGTAGCCAAGATAAACCTAGGGAAGCTCTACTGAGATCCGATACATCTGAGCCAGAATCTGACAACACTGCCCCTCGCCTGATTCTGACCTACAGCAAACAGGAGACACAAATCAGGTCTATTGTTAGGAAGCACTGGTCTATCCTCAAGACGGATAGTTTCTTGAGTGACATACAACCCAGTGCCCCTACCATAACCTATAAAAGGGCCCCCAGTATGCACAACTGTCTAGTTAGAAGTAGCCCTGAGCTGGGCAGTGGCAGTGCCTGGCTCAAACAGAAAGGTTTCTTTAAATGTTCCTCTTGCAGGGCGTGCAAATTCGATGTTAACACCTCTCATTATCATACACCGTTTAGTCCCATCAGGAAAACCATCCGGGGATATTACAACTGTCACAATGAGTATGCGATATATGTCCTGACGTGCACCTGTGGCCTTCGTTATGTGGGCAGTACCAAACTACAGGTGCACGTCAGGATCTTGCAGCACTTACGTGCGATAGTAAACAATGATATTACTTACCCGGTAGCACGCCACTTCAAGTCCACCCACAACAATGACTTGTCCAATTTAACGTACTATGTCATTGATGTGGTAGCACCCCTCACTCGAGGAGGTGATAGAGAAAGATTGTTAAGGAAAAAAGAAACTGAGTACATAATGGAGCTGGACAGCAAGTACCCTAATGGGTTAAATACAACGGAAGATTTACATCATTTGTTGTGATACTGCATATTATTACCATCATTTGCATGGTTATCTGATTATATTTCTCTTATTTGATCTAGATAGTATTCACTTGTGGTCTTTCATATTTACTCTTTTCAAGGTCCTGCCGAACTTAAAGAACTGGTTCTTGTAAAGAAAATTCTAACTGCGCTGAAGTTGCACCAAGTCGAAATCATATTAAGACTCTTTATCTTATAAGATCTTGATCTGAATGTAATTGTTCCCTGTAAATACATGTTTCTTGTACAAACGTTATGTATATACTGTTGATAAGTGAGTTATTGATATCAACACGGATTTTCTTTGCTTTCACTAAATCACATTATTACTTATTTGTAGGAATCACTTAGGGTCTTGGTATATGAGTGGAGGCACTTACAATGTACATTCTTTAAGCCTAGTCATGAGGATATAGCACACAAATGAACTGTGAGACTAGGAGAGGTACCTAACATGATGGTACAGGTCTATTGAGTCATGATTTGTGAATATGTATATAGTATTGTAAATAGATAGATGGTATGCATGTATATATTTTTGTACATAGGAAATGAGTATATATAGATATTATATTTTTCTATACGTTTATACTTTATTTCGTATTTAAGTTGGATCTTTCTTTCCAACATAATCAATATGAACATGACTTTATACCATTTATGTACAGGATGTTACAGTCAAAGTTTTTGCATTCATGCAGCTATTTTGTTTCAGTGCCCTTCTCACTGTTTTATATTTGTTCAACGGTGTGCACTTATATAAAACTACTATATAGTGTGTTTTTTATGTCTATACACCATGTGACTCACTGAATAGGTGGAGCATCACGTAAAAAAATGTGTATAAATTTGTTTGCTGACCAGGTGCACGGTGTGTGACCAAGAGCACAAGTTGCTCGAAACGCGTAACCTGAGAGGTTTGGATAAAAATCTCCCTTACTGCAGCCTACGTGGTCCGTGTCTTCATTTTTGGCAGGAGTGTGCTGTTTGAAGAATTTGTTTGTACGTTACACGGGGAGCAGCTGTCCTCGTTCACGGTACCCGCTCGTCAGCAAGAGGTCTGGCTTTCAACAGCTGAATGCATTTTTCGTTTCCGTGGAGGAAAATTTGCCTGACCCCCTGAGCCGAAGCAGTAGCCTCTGGAGGCGGCGGACGAAGACGCACTAACGGCTGGTCTGGTAGGCGAGCTGAAAGTGAGTGGCGTCCAACCGCAGCGGGGTTGTTATTCCGGGATTCTCAGGTGACGAGAGCCAGGCATGCAGTAAGGAGACCGGCAGCGGCGTTTGCCATCGGTGCTACATCAAAAAAAATATAAACCCTCTCGAAACAGCACCATGTCAGCAAGTTTGGAGAGAGAAAGGGAGGACGCCGCGGAGACGCTTTTCAGTAACATACGGAAAAGCGCAGCAACCACCAACGCGGCAAGCATTCAATCGAGTGGAGCACAACAGGACGCTAAACAATTATTGAAAGTTCTTGAAAAGAAGACCAAGTCAGAAATCACCAAATGGTGGGAGCACAAGTCGCTCACCAAATATGTCGAAGCAGGTCGGGTTCCGCGTGGTCTGCGGATCATGTTGGCACCCAGCTTTGAAGACCCCAATCCGGCGATGTTAAAGGAATGGGGAGAGTTAAACCTGGACGCATCAATGAACCTAGTAAAAGTCCTCATAAAATATGCGGTCATAGATCGTGAAAAGCTGTTGGAGGATATCAAGGGCTTGAATGAGCAGCTGGATGCCATTATCGATCCTGAAACCAAACTGCTGATAACAACTACTCGCAAGGAGATTAGCGAGAGATTGCACAAACATGAAGAACGTATCAAAATTAGAAAAGTGTACAAGTTCGCGAGGGATTTAAAGGATTATGAAACCGGGCAGATTCACACATTTGCCCGCAAATATGACAGAGCCAAGCAAGTTAAACTAACCAAAAAAGCAGTGAGTGGAGATGGCGGCATGGTTAGAATTAATCAGCAGGAGGAGTTGAATGAAAACTCTGATAATGAAACAATTTCGCTGGCCAGCACATCCAGTACATCCCTCTCGGAAATCAGCAATGTAGACGGTCAAGCAGGAAGAATTCTAGATCTCGGTGAAGAGATTGATTTTTTAGTGGAGGACCGGCTGCAAACACTGCGTCCCAGACTGAAAAAGAATCAAAACGCAAAAGGCGCAATGCAAGACGCCACGCAAGACGCAAAAAAAGAAAAGCAACAGCAGCCGCAACAGCAAAAAAAGAAGAAGCAATGGTTCAACAAAAAGAAACAATGAAGGATTGCACCATTACTAATCTTTCCGATATAACTTTAACCACAGCGGAGGAACAATCACTAGCTTTAGGACTACATTTTTGTCCTGAAAGTTCATTTAATTATACCAGCACCAGAGCGGATGTTTTCAAATTTATTCGCAAATTAAAACTTAAAATGTTTTTTTCTTCGAAGACTTTATCCAAACAAAAGGAAAGTAATGCCAAACGGAATACAAAGACCTGCGGTACAGCCCCAACAGCACGTGATACCAGGCTGCTACTTGCCCTATGTGATCTGGGGGAGGCTGTTGATTCAACATCAAGCGATGGAGTTGTTCCGAACACTCAGAGAGAACTGTTGAATGTGGATATATGCCAAAAAGGAGCCGGAGAAAGTCCTTTTAAACCGGTAAGCACGTTTATGCCTGTTATGCCAAAAGATGCGGTAGACATATACCAAGAATGTGTTACGGAAGATCTTAAAAAGTTAAACCGTATTGTGCAGGCACAAACATATAAAGACAATACCAGGGTCAATCAATACAATACACTAATGAAAAAATTGAGTCAAAATCAGGAAGTGGTAATAAATAAATCTGACAAAGGTGGGAACATTGTCTTGTGGAAGAAGGATGAATACACGGCTGAAGCCATGAGACAACTAAATGACCCCAGGTGTTATGAAAGATCGAATGGGATGGCATACAAGAGAGCTAAAGATGAATTGAAAAAAATGCTTATCTCGTTTAAAAGAAACAATTCGATCTCACAAACTGAATTTGACTATCTGCATATTGAACATCCAGTGATACCTATTTTGTATTTGATTCCTAAAATACACAAACAGAAAATTCCTACACCTGGCCGACCCATTATAGCGGCTATCAATAGTGTTGGAGAAAACATTTCTCGATATATTGATTATTTTCTGCAGGACATTTTGAAAGACTTACCTAGTTATCTTAAAGATACAGGGGACTTTTTAAACAAATTGAACTCCATTCAGTGGCAAGAAAATTGGTGTGTATTAACCCTAGACATCGAGTCATTGTACACTTCAACAGATCACTCTAAGGGTTTGGATGCTATCAAACACTATCTTGGTCTACGATCCTGTGAATACTATGCGCACAACAAAATGTTATGTGAATTAGTGCATTGGTGCCTTCATAATAACTACTTCATGTTTGCTAAAAATGTATGGAGACAAGTCCGGGGTGTGGCGATGGGATCGTGCTTCTCCCCCAGTTATGCGTGTTTACACGTAGGCTGGTGGGAGGAGCGCGGTCTCATCAACACACCGGGATTTCAACATGTTCAATACTGGAAACGGTTTATTGATGACGTGTTCTGCATATGGGAGGGGGATGAGGAAAGTGCTTGTTCCTTTGTTGATGCACTTAATACGAATAATGAAAATCTTTTCTTCACGGCCAATATTAGCAAAGTGCAGGCAGATTTTTTAGACGTCCATGTAACCATTGACAATAATACTGTTATTACATCATTATACCGTAAACCTACGGTGGGTAACAGTATACTCCACGCCAGTAGCAAACACCCTTAGCATGTTATTGCGAACATTCCATACGGTGAGTTGCTGCGTGTTAAAAGGATCAGCAGCACTCCCGAGATATTTGAGCAAGAGACCCAAAATACCATCAGCAGACTCAGAGCGAGAGGCTACAAGGACAATACTTTAAACAGTGCCCTTAGACGTAGCCGAGATAAACCTAGGGAAGCTCTACTGAGATCCGATACATCTGAGCCAGAATATGACAACACTGCCCCTCGCCTGATTCTGACCTACAGCAAACAGGAGAGACAAATCAGGTCTATTGTTAGGAAGCACTGGTCTATCCTCAAGACGGATAGTTTCTTGAGTGACATACTACCCAGTGCCCCTACCATAACCTATAAAAGGGCCCCCAGTATGCACAACTGTCTAGTTAGAAGTAGCCCTGAGCTGGGCAGTGGCAGTGCCTGGCTCAAACAGAAAGGTTTCTTTAAATGTTCCTCTTGCAGGGCGTGCAAATTCGGTGTTAACACCTCTCATTATCATACACCGTTTAGTCCCATCAGGAAAACCATCCGGGGATATTACAACTGTCACAGTGAGTATGCGATATATGTCCTGACGTGCACCTGTGGCCTTCATTATGTGGGCAGTACCAAACTACAGGTGCACGTCAGGATCTTGCAGCACTTACGTGCGATAGTAAACAATGATAATACTTACCCGGTAGCACGCCACTTCAAGTCCACCCACAACAATGACTTGTCCAATTTAACGTACTATGTCATTGATGTGGTAGCACCCCTCACTCGAGGAGGTGATAGAGAAAGATTGTTAAGGAAAAAAGAAACTGAGTACATAATGGAGCTGGACAGCAAGTACCCTAATGGGTTAAATACAATGGAAGATTTACATCATTTGTTGTGATACTGCATATTATTACCATCATTTGCATGGTTATCTGATTATATTTCTCTTATTTGATCTAGAGAGTATTCACTTGTGGTCTTTCATATTTACTCTTTTCAAGGTCCTGCTGAACTTAAAGAACTGGTTCTTGTAAAGAAAATTCTAACTGCGCTGAAGTTGCACCAAGTCGAAATCATATTAAGACTCTTTATCTTATAAGATCTTGATCTGAATGTAATTGTTCCCTGTAAATACATGTCTCTTGTACAAACTTTATGTATATACTGTTGATAAGTGAGTTATTGATATCAACACGGATTTTCTTTGCTTTCACTAAATCACATTATTACTAATTTGTAGGAATCACTTAGGGTCTTGGTATATGAGTTGAGGCACTTACAATGCATGGGGCATATTATCAAGGGGGTTTATCTCCGCTTTTTTGGCTTTAAAAGCCAAGAAAGCGGAGATAAAATTATCTCCCTATTACCAAGCTGTCGCTAACACCAGTTAGCGACAGCTAGTAGGAGATAGCGACCATCTTGGGCCCCACTTTGCATGTCAGTGATATTTATCACTAATGAGATGCAAAGTGGGCGTGCCAAGATGTTAGAGACTGAAAACAGTCGCTAACATCGCTATCTCCTATTACCAACTTTTGGAGATATTCGCGCTAAGCGGGAATATCTCCAAAAGCTATCACCTGCCCTGAGCAGTTCTTAGCCATGTTATCCAATGGGAGGTGGATAACATGGCTAAGAGCATTTGCTCGATAATGCATGAATATCGCTGACTTTTCAGCAATATTCATGCATTTCGGCCATTTTTTATCGCATTTGCGATAAACCTTGTTAATAGCAAGGTTTATCTGCGATAAAAATCGCCGATGTGCGACGATAATTTTTGTCTCTAAACAAGTTAGAGACAAAAATTATCGCTAGTTGTTGGTAATATGCCCCTACATTCTTTAAGCCTAGTCATGAGGATATAGCACACAAATGAACTGTGAGACTAGGAGAGGTACCTAATATGATGGTACAGGTCTATTGAGTCATGATTTGTGAATATGTATATAGTATTGTAAATAGATAGATGGTATGCATGTATATATTTTTGTACATAGGAAATGAGTATATATAGATATTATATTTTTCTATACGTTTATACTTTATTTCGTATTTAAGTTGGATCTTTCTTTCCAACATAATCAATATGAAAATGACTTTATACCATTTATGTACAGGATGTTACAGTCAAAGTTTTTGCATTCATGCAGCTATTTTGTTTCAGTGCCCTTCTCACTGTTTTATATTTGTTCAACGGTGTGCACTTATAAAAAACTACTATATAGTGTGTTTTTTATGTCTATACACCATGTGACTCACTGAATAGGTGGAGCATCACGTAAAAAAATGTGTATAAATTTGTTTGCTGACCAGGTGCGCGGTGTGTGACCAAGAGCACAAGTTGTTCGAAACGCGTAACCTGAGAGGTTTGGATTAAAATCTCCCTTACTGCAGCCTACGTGGTCCGTGTCTTCATTTTTGGCAGGAGTGTGCTGTTTGAAGAATTTGTATATCTATTTTGCACGCGGGTAGTGCGCACCCAGGTCACCTCGTGAAAAGCATCCCGTATGGGGAATTCCTGCGTATTTGCAGGATATGTAGCTCAGAGGATGACTTGAGAAAGTGCCAAGCGGAAGCATTTAACAGATTTGTGGCTAGGGGCTATCAGACCACGGCCCTCAGGGAGGCAATGAATAAAGCTAATGAGCTCAACCGAGCAGAATATCTACAATCAACCACAGCTATCAGAACTAGACAGGAAGTAGCATCTGAGGTCCCTGAGAGGATGGGTTTGATCACCACTTATAATAGTGAGGAGAAAAAGTTGAGAGGCATCCTCAGAAAACATTGGCCCCTGTTGAAGACTGACATCACTATAGCACCCTTATTACCTGATGAGCCACTATTAACTTTCAGAAGGGCACCCTCGATGCGGGATGCCTTGGTAAGATCTAGCCCAGAGGTCATCCCTAAAAAGGAGGGTCTATTTGAAAAGTCAGGTTTCTATAGGTGCATATCTTGCAGGGCCTGTAAATTTGGAGTTTCCATTAAGGAGTACTACACTGCATTTGATTTGGCTCCCACCACCATCAGGGGGCATTTCACTTGCCGGTCCGAGTTTGTAGTTTATGTGCTCCAATGTACTTGTGGGCTCAAGTACGTTGGTAGCACTAAACTACAGGCCTTTAATCGAATACTCCAGCATCTCAGGGCCATAGTCAATGCAGATGATAAATATCCTGTGGCTCGTCATTTCGGCCTAGTCCATCAGAAAAATGTTAATCACCTTAGCTACTTCATTATTGATGGAGTTCCCAAAAGCATCAGAGGGGGAAATAGGTAGAAATCCCTCAGACAGTTGGAAAGTAAGTATATCTTACTGTTAGATACAAGGATTCCAAATGGACTGAACACGGGAGAGGACCTTCACTGCTTTTTATAATATCTGGGTAAAACAATTGGCTTGCCGACCATATTCCAAGCAGCATTTAGTCCCCCCTATTTTTCAAATCGCCAGCTAGTTTAATATCCGGGGAGTAACACGTATTTATACTGTGTATTTCGAAGCTGAGGTGATTTCTCTGTCCATTTCATTCACTGAATATAACATCATCATCTGCGTATGTTATCGCTGTCTGAGAGACTTGTCCCCTACCATAAGATAATTTCCTTTTTTTGTGCACATCATCATTATTTTTCTGCACATCATTGATTGAAATTTGGATGTTAATATACGATTCAAATTCGAAATTTGTGTGTACCATCTAAATAGGAAATTCCAGTTTAATATGTTACGGTATCCCTGTGGATGATATAATTATGGCACTATGTCCTAATGTGATCCCTTATGATTGAGATTGATCATATAATATGTTGTATATATTTGTGGGGTACCAATTTGCTGAGCACTTAAGTCACATTTAATATTGAGGATCTGGGTGATCTTCTATTTTAACCCCCGTACATGTAAACCTCCTAATAGGGTATAACATGGTGGGGCATGAGCATTCCTTTTTATATTTTCTGACCAGTTTGTTATTTGTATAAATAATCAAGTCACATATAAATCACATTCGTGATCTATTATCTGAATCTCAGGTTGGTTCAGATTGCACCTTGATTTTGTCTTCCTTTTTTTATTACACTAGGTGGTCTCGTTAGGGGTCTTTCTTGCCAATCGGCATTGTTATGAGAGCGGGTTTAGTAATAAATTAACACGATTGTGCATTATCATCGGACATTTATACAGTCGGAATGTTGAATCTGTTCTGTGTTTGTAAATATTAGGAAACAGTAATAATGAAGGATTTACCTGTATATAATGTACATTAATGAGTTTATAATCATACTGTAAATTGACACATTGTACATAGATTGTACAGATGAATATTGAGATCAATTTCTAGACTGTAAATAATCAGTTGTATTCATTGTCATTATTGGTCTGTTTTCACTCTCGGATAATGTGCATCTAGTGTTTTCTTAGTTTCTATCATTTTCCCGCCCTACATGTTGATTGGTAACCCTTTATAAGCATTATTATTGGTTTTGTTCGTCATGTGATCAAGGTCACCGTGTAGTGTCCGAAACGCGTCATGCTGGCGAATTCGTGTGAATAAACCATTTGAATCTCACCCTTGCGCTGTGGAGTGGTCTGTACCTGGTGTATCCGTTGTGGCAGATTGGATCTTGGTCCTGGTTTGAGGCAGCGGAACGGGACTGTGAAGTGTATATATATATATATATATATATATATATATATATATATATATATATATATATATATATATATATACTAGTGGCCCATCCTGACGTTGTCCGGGTATGAAAAAGAATGTCTGCAATGGTTCGAATAGGTAAGAAAATTTTATTTCAAAAGCTCAAGGTATACCTGATGACGGCGCCAATATTCAGCGCGTGTGTGGCTGCTGTCAAGTCCCTTGGCCTCACAGTGTCCAAAAGCGGCACCGCGATGCTGTGGGTGTGCCCAAGAGTGTCCGTGAAATGTGTAATCGCGCCCCAGCGATGCTCCAGTGCCTCTGCATCTGCTGATTAATGCGGCGAAGTTCCGCTTGTGGGCCCGCTCTGAAGTCCTCGTTAGTTGGCGCTGAAGGTGAGCGTGTGCTCTGAGGTTCTGTGTCCTTGCCGCAGAAGGTGAGCGTTGCCACAGAAGGTGAGCGTGTGTGTCCGCTCCCAAATAGACAGTGTGCAAACGCCCCTGAGCCGTCCTGGCCTGCACAATGAGGCTGTGTGCCTTCGTAGGTTCACGCACTCCACAAACACGGGGTGGTGCACTGAGACACCAGACACCGCGTCAACGTCAGACGCCACACCTTACAGAACGCTATTCCCCCGCTTTACAATGCTGCAGGCGTCTCAGAAGGCACACCCTTTACAATGCTGCAGGCGTCTCAGAACGCACACGCTCACAGCAATGCTGAACGACACGGCCAACTCACGACGTGATAGAACGCTATTCTCACGCTGTACAATGCTGCAGGCATCTCAGAACGCACACGCCCACAACAATGCTAAATGACACGCCCACCTCACGTCGTGAAAAAATGCTATTCTCAACCTGTACAATGCTGCAGGCGTCTCACGCGTTACAATGCTGAATGCTGAACGCACTCGCCCACCCTCGCTTTACAGCAGAACGCACACGCCCACCTCGGAGCTGGTGCTACTTCTAATGAACTACTTTGTCCCACAACGTGCTTTGTCCCTTCTAAAGTATATGTTGCGCTGGTGTATAGCCTATGTCCATCTGCTTAGCCTCCCCTTTCCAATGCTGTTTCTGGTGTTCCGGTTGGCGCTGTGGTTCTGGAGCATACCCGCCGCAACGGTTTGGGCTTACTTTTTATATATACTTTGAACCCGCTCCTGAGAGTGCTTTTTCTTTTCTTTTAAATACGCAAGTCAGAGCTTTAATATGTATATTACCTACTGGCGGTCACCAGTAGGTATATATAGTTAGGATTTTTTCTCTATGGGACTTTTGAAAATTCTATGTCTAATAACTTTGGCGTTTGTGGACAGCATCGGATGAAATTTTCAGGAAAATGGCACAATTTGTTTCTGAGAAGCCCCTGAAAATTTGGGGGGGTTTCGTCAAGGGGGGGCCGAGAAAAAAGGGGGGTCCCAAAACGCGTTTTTCCCATTCATTTTTCCATAGGGCGTTTGGCCTCACTTTTAGCTCGAACGGCTGAATGGATTTGCACGAAACTTGGCAAAATTGTAGGGACTGTTAGCCCGATGTGCCTTTGCTGGGTCTCAATATATGTGCTCCAGTGGATTTTGAGAAATTAACGTTTTAAAAAACAGATATATCTGTGACAGCGTCCCGGGTAGCGCTCCGGTTCGCGTACTTTTCGCGTTACGGAACTTTGCGAGGCAAAGCTGATTGACTCTCCGGTCTCTGTCAACATTCTAAACAGTCCGGAACGGCCGCCATCTTGTCTCTCGGTAGGATCGAGAGACAAGAGGAGGAGAAAAACGAAGGGGGGATTTAATGAAAGGGGGCAAGGTAGACCTCTCTTGACCCCCTAGGAATGATGTTAGGGTTATTAAAGGGTCCCGTGGGGCAAATAAAAAAAATTAGATTTTTCGCGGTAGAAGCGCTTCCCGGTTCGCTTCCCGGTTCGCGAAACGGGAATTCGCCATTTTGTGTTTCGTTTTAATTAAATTACAAGATGGAGGAAAAACAATGTGAGAAATGGGTATAAGGGGGTACGGGAGACGTATCCTGAACCCCTATGTTTTTTGAGGGTGGCTGAGGATGCTCATATATGTTGATACATGTCTTCCAGCGGCTGCGCGTGAGCGGATTTTTTTTTTGTTGCTGCGTTTCAAAGGAAATCAGGAAGTGTTGACCACCATTTTGTCACTGCGAGTAAATATATTGTTAAAAATAATTGTTATAAATTAATCCGTATTGATAAACATTGTCTGCGCCATCTTGCCTTTTTTCCAATGCCACACTTTTGTCGTGCACGGCAGCTATTTTAGATGCCTTGACCAGACCCACTCTCTGCACGCCGCCGATCCTCAGCATGGCTCCCCACCCTCGCAAGCATCTCCCCCACGCACTGGTCACCCCGCTCTCTCTCTCATGCATGGGCCATAAACCACCCCCCATCTGCGCTGCTCTTCCCTGAGAATCACACCCTGTGCCCGCCCGACACCTCCCTTTCACCCTATTCACTACCGCACCCTCTGACACTCCTCTTCCTCTGTGTCTGATTGTCCAGGCTGGTCCCAGGCTATCACCTAGCCCTGCGGATGTAGTTTATGGCCCCAACTGTAAAGAATCACCCCTCTTCAAAGGAGTTACAGTAGATCAAGGCCCCCACCCCATGAGATCCGTCACACCTCACGCGTTCCTACTATCTGATAACGATCCTGTATTGTGATTGGGGAGGGGATTCTCACTGTAAGGGTGTGTGGGACCGAGCCTGAAGCGGAAGATTCCAGGGATGCCTTTTTGTACATCAAAGTCTTCACAATTATGTGTCACATTAAAAATATATAGCACTCCAACAAAGTAGTAGGATTATAACACTTTAATAACTTATAAATATATACAACGCTCCAACAAAGTAAACACATTAAAAAAAACATTTTAAACAACTATTTACATGGCAGCCTGCTGCAACATCCATCTCAAAGCAACAATGGGCTGCTTTGGTCTGTCTTTTAGTCGGCCAAATCCGTCAGCCTGTGAGGTGGCGTCAGTAGCGGTCCGTTGTGCGAATAGGCCGAAGGCAGCACAACGCGCCGAGATCCGGACGGCACCGAGGTGGTGTCCAGTAAGTTGCCGCACTGGTCTGGCCATCCTACAATGCTGCGCCGAAAAACGCCGTGGGGCGCCCCGGGGGGGGAGGAGGCGCGAACGGGCCTCCCCCGCCTACCCAGGTGGAGGCTCCTCTGCTGCAGTGGGGCGCCCTTTAGCGTTTCACTCGCCGTCAAGCTGAGTTCCGCCTGCTTTTGCGGCACTGTGCCTCATCCGCCATTCAGCTGAGTTGCGCCCACTCTTGCGGTGCAGCGATAGGCGGCTGCCACAGGACTCTCAAAATGGCGGCCGGCTCTTCGCATTTGGGCCTGGTCCACTAAAATGGCCCTGGGACACATTTGAACTCAGACATTTGCCTGCTAGGGCTTGGGCCCCATTCTCGAAAGCGTCCCCTCAGCCTTGAAGAATCTACAAAAGTCATGGGGGCCCCCGACTCTCGCAGGCTTCCGGTGGGGAGCGGCTGCTATGATTGCTTGCGGAATGGCCACGACGGAGCTACGAGATGGTGGTGCTCTCATGCTGACGCCAGCTTCAGTCTGAAACATCCAGAAACACTGTAGACTATCAATTCGATGACTTCCGGTGGAGCCCCAACGTGACCCAGTAGGGAAGAACTTGCCCTCCCTTCTTTTGACTGATGGTTCTTGTTGCCTGTCCCCTCTGTTGTCATCTAACGGAAGCTTTTTGGACTGCCGAGTGAGAAAAAAAAAGGTGGGGCTTTCATCATTTGGGAAAAAAAATGTTTCAATCCAATGAAAAGTGTTATTTTTAGGTCATATGACCAAGCCTTCCATCATTAGGAAACCAAAAGTAAAATGAACCAATGAAAAGTTTTACAAACATGTCACATGACCTGTTATGCGGCTGTGGGCTATAAAAAGCCTACAAAATCCGTTGGCCTGTGAGGCGGCGTCAGTAGCGGACCGATGTGCGAATAGGCCGAAGGCAGCACAACGCGCCGAGATCCGGATGGCACCGAGGTGGTGTCCAGCAAGTTGCACTGGTGTGGCCATCCTACAATGCTGCGCCGAAAGGCGGCGTGGGGTGCCCGGGGGAGGGGGGGGGGGGTAGGGGAGGCGGCGCGAACGGGCCTCTCCCGCCTCCCCAGGTGGAGGCACCTCATCTGCAGTGGGGCGCCTCTTAGCGTTTTACTCGCCGTCCAGCTGAGTTCCGCCCACTCTTGCGGCACAGTGCCTCACCCGCCATCCAGCTGAGTTCCGCCCGCTCTTGCGGCACAGTGCCTCACCCGCCATCCAGCTGAGTTGCGCCCGCTCTTGCGGCTACAGCGTCTCGCCCACCATCCAGCTGAATTGCGCCCACTCTTGCAGTGCAGCGATAGGCGGTTGCAACAGGACTCTCAAAATGGTGGCCGGCTCTTTGGATTTGGGCCTGGTCCACTAAAATGGCCATGGGACACCTTGGAACTCGGACGCTTGCCTGCTAGGGCATGGGCCCCATTCCCGAAAGCGTCCCCTCTTTTGACTGATTGTTTTTGTTGCCTATCTCTTCTGTTGTCATTTAACGGAACCTTTTTGGACTGCTGAAAGGGGTTCTGGTCCGACCGCTGGTTGGTGGAGACATTTTGACTATATCCTGGACCTGCCCGGCCTCGCCCAAAATGACGCCGGTATAAATGAGACTCGTAACTCCTTGTTGTGTACTGGTTGCCCAGCCTTGATATCACGAGATACGTATGCAGTTTTGAAGCACATGGCGGGCCGGGATGAGTACTGATTGAACATTTGGATATCCCTATTGATATTAAGTTCTGATGTGTTATTGATTACTGTACTATTGAAAGTTCGAATTAACGTCACCCATGGTACTTGCCCACAAATGTATATCTAGATAATTTTATTGTAACTGGCTCTGTCGTACTTTAATTATAAAATGTACGTCCACCGATTCTGCAACTGTTAGACACCTTAGTTCTTGCAACCTAATGGCCCGCCCGTTACGTTCTTCTACAGTGTAAATGTCCCCTCATCATATACGATTCCAGTTTGCTCCGTGGCCGGCCCACGTGGTTATAGGCCCGTATTTGTATACTGACATTTTCACAATAAAGGTTTTTAAAACAAAACATGGTAGTAGTACCTAGATTGGTAAAGTTTTGAATAATAGCCACTGTTTTCGAATCAGTAAAAGGCAAGTGAAATAAAGCAGCCCGATTACATGACGGTTAAAAGGTATAATACGCAGGAAAGCAGTAAAGATAAATGGTCAAGGGCTGTTGTGTTTTCCACTCCTGCAACATAAAGTAATCGATAAGAATCCGATATTCATGCCTATCAGCGACTAAGACAGCAGGTCGAGCCTCTTTTGTTCAACGGCTCCCTCATGGGACGAAGAAACGCCCTTTTTCTCGAAATAGGAATATTTTACTTGCAGGACAGTTGTAAATTTCCCGGGAAAATACATTAGCCTGGAACATTGTTAGTGATAAACTGTAAATGCATCTGGGTCCTTTGCTTTACAAGTCAGAGTGAGAAAAAAAAAGGTGGGGCTTTCATCATTTGGGAAAAAAAAATGTTCTCGCCCAAAATGGCGCCAGTATAAATGGGACTTGTAACTCCTTGTTGTGTACTGGTTGCCCAACCTTGATATCATGAGATACGTATGCAGTTTTGAAGCACATGGCGGGCGGGGACGAGTACTGATTGAACATTTGGACATCCCTATTGATATTAAGTTCTGATGTGTTATTGATTACTGTACTATTGAAAGTTCGAATTAACGTCACCCATGGTACTTGCCCGCAAATGTATATCTAGATAATTTTATTGTAACTGACTCTGTCCTACTTTAATTATAAAATGTACGTCCACCGATTCCGCAACTGTTAGACACCTTAGTTCTTGCAACCTAATGGCCCGCCCGTTACGTTCTTCTACAGTGTAAATGTCCCCTCATCATATACGATTCCAGTTTGCTCCGTGGCCGGCCCACGTGGTTATAGGCCCGTATTTGTACACTGACATTTTCACAATAAAGGTTTTTAAAACAAAACATGGTAGTGGTACCTAGATTGGTATAGTTTTGAATAATAGCCACTGTTTTCGAATCAGTAAAAGGCAATTGAAATAAAGCAGCCCGATTACATGACAGTTAAAAGGTATAATACGCAGGAACGCAGTAAAGATAAATGGTCAAGGGCTGTGTGTTTTCCACTTCTGCAACATAAAGTGATCGATAAGAATCCGATATTAAGACAGCAGGCCGAGCTTGTTCAACGGCTCCCTCATGGGACGAAGAAACGCCCTTTTTCTCGAAATAGGAATATTTTACTTGCAGGACAGTTGTAAATTTCCCGGGAAAATACATTAGCCTGGAACATTGTTAGTGATAAACTGTAAATGCATTTGGGTCCTTTTCTTTACAAGTCAGAGTGAGAAAAAAAAAGGTGGGGCTTTCATCATTTGGGGAAAAAAAATGTTCTAAACCAATGAAAAGTGTTATTTTTAGGTCATATGACCAAGCCTTCCATCATTAGAAAAACAAAAGTAAAATGAACCAATGAAAAGTTTTATTAACAAGTCACATGACCTGTTATGCTTACGTTACGCGCTGCGCGCCGCGCCCTTGATCGCTTCCGGGAAGCTGTGCCTCGCGTACCGGAGCACTTCCGGGTGCGCTAACGCGGCGCGTCATATGGCGCATTACGCAACAACGCAGGTCCAGAATATAGTCAAAATGTCTCCACCAACCAGCGGTCGGAACACAACCCCTTTCAGCAGTCCAAAAAGTTCTGTTAAATGACAACAGAAGGGACAGGCAACAAGAACCATCAGTCATAGAGGGGAGGGCAAGTTCTTCTCTACCGGGTCACGTTGGGGCTCCACCGGAACTGATCGAATTGGTAGTCTACAGTGTTTCTGGATGTTTCAGACTGAAGCTGGCGTCAGCATGAGAGCACCCCGTGGCTACGTCGTGGCCATTCTGCGAGCAATCATGGCAGTCGCTCCCCACCGGAAGTCTGCGGGAGTCGGGGGTCCTGGTGACTGTTGTAG
Organism: Lissotriton vulgaris; assembly: GCF_964263255.1. Taxonomy (NCBI): domain Eukaryota; kingdom Metazoa; phylum Chordata; class Amphibia; order Caudata; family Salamandridae; genus Lissotriton; species Lissotriton vulgaris. Next base: position 1,178,464,626 of record NC_141694.1, on the reverse strand, counting down.
AATCTTCAAGGCTGAGCGGACTCTTTTGGGAATGGGGCCCATGCCCTAGCAGTGAAGCGTCCGAGTTCCACGGTTGCCCAGAGCCATCCTTGCAGGCCAGGCCCAAGTCTGTGGAGCCCACCGCCATTTCGTGAGCTCCGTAGCAGCCGTCTGTCGCTGTACTGCAAGATTGGGTGCAATTCCGTTGGATGGCGGGTGAGACGTTGTAATAGCAAGAGCAGGCGCAATTCAGCTGGCCGAGCGAGGCACTGTGTCGCAAGAGCGGGCGCAAGTCAGCTGGTCGAGTGAAGCGCTGGCGTGTAGCTGAGAAACCTCCACCTGGGGAGGTGGGGGAGGCTCGTTCGCGCCGCCTCTCCCTTCTAGTGCACCCCACGCCGTCTCCTGGCGCAGGTATATGTGATGGCCGGACCAGAGCACCGCAGGACGTGTCTTCAGGTCAAACGGATTGTGGGACAAGGTCCAGAATGGAAGAGTCACTAAAAGGCAAAAAGTTCCGCCTGACCCCGGGAGCCGGCCGCCTATGTCGGGGGCGATCTTAGGCCACACCAGGGCAACAAGACTTGGGGATGGGGCAGGAGCAAGGCGTCCCCTCCGAGTCCGCGCCATCACACCGCTCCTCGGGGGCCTCCGTCAAGCGGTTCAGGGAGGCACCGCATCACATTGTTTTCCAATGCAGTCAGGTCCACAAACAGCCCCCACTTACTTTGAGAATAGTGAAGCTGCAGCCGGTGCAAATAAGCTTCAGACAGTGTTACAAGCGCTGCTCGGAACCCTCAACTATGGCACCCAACATCCAGGACTTATGCCATTGGTGCAAGGCAGTGACATCGAAGCATCTCAGGGACCAAGCAACATACCATATCCAGAGTCCTTCCCACAGCCTCTGCCTTCCTTCTTACCTAGTTATTGTTCTTTCACTCTCACTCCAGGCTTTTAGTCTGTGGATGGAAAACTAGGAACCTACACTCACCTATGAAAATCTTACTGTTGATGGTTGATTTTGAGCCCCAAATACAAAGGCTTGTTTGGATCGATGTTGCAGCAGGCTGCCATGTAAATAGTTATTTAATAAAACAATTTACCCTGTTACTTGATGATTTTGAGCCCCAAATACAAAGGCTTGTTTAGATCGATGTTGCAGCAGGCTGCCATGTAAATAGTTATTTAATAAAACGTTTTACCCTGTTACTTTGCTGGTGTGTTGTATATATTTATAATATTTGCATAGGGTTTATCGTTGTTTTGGGCGGGGTGGACGGCGGAGCCGAGCTGTCTTGCAGCCATCATGGCGTCGAGCTCAGTTCCTCTCACTAGTTTCATATTTCTCATGAGGGGTTGTTCCTAATGTTTCTATTTTAGCGAGGTCAAAAAGAGATCCCATTAGTGGCCTACTGATTTTGCTTGATTCCTTTTGTTGTTTATAACGATTTTTCACTATCTGCAAAGACTAAACAGAGTATTGCGACTCTGTGCTTGTTTGTAAATACAGAATGAACCAAAGAGAACCAATTCTAAAACAGTACATGCTTGGATAACAATCAATCAAATGGAGAGGGAAGCAGGCATGACGGATTACAACGGGGGCAAAGGCCTGCGTTACCTACCCTTCACTATCTGCAAAGAGAGAATACTCCCTAAAAGAAAAGAGGGGGGGAGGGGGCAGCGTTCAAAGCACATCAGCGTGCATAGACACGAAAATGTTTTTACGTACCACGTACTTGACATTTTAAAGCTTTTGATATTTGCTATTAAAAAACCATTGAAATTCACTGAAAAAACCATAGGTTATAGACCATATATAGTTAGGAATTAGCATTTACAAAACCTTGAAAATTCACTGAAAAAACCAGGGGTTATAGACCATATATAGTTAGGAATTAGCATTTACAAAACCTTATTTTACTCACACAAAACCATTGAAATTCGCATATATAGTTAGTTGCACTAACTATATATCGCGCACCCGCAATCCACTGCTGATGATGTCACATATTACATCATTCATGACATGGTCAGTGACATCACTGATGACATCACTGATGACAACTCAAATGACATCACTGACAACATCACTGATAATATCATTCATGTGATAATACGATGAACCTCTTCAGACTCTAATATAACCTTAGATACAATCAGTGTAAACAGACACTAACAGATTGTCACTCATCCATGGAGTTACTCATACATCTAGTCAGTCATACAAAGAATCAATCACACCTCCATTTCCCCAACTATACAGTTATACACACCTTACTAATTCAAACATATTCTAACACATATTTACTCTCCTATACGATCCCTGATACACGTTCACAATGGTCCATACAGCCACTCACACATTCATTGGCTCTTATGCACGGTTATATATGTCAACTCTCACATGTACTGTGTTTTACATATGTACTTACTTTGACATGTTGCACTGAGATATCCATTCACTCACCAATACACTCATGCACATAGTCAACCGCCCATGCAGCTGTTTCCACATGCACTTTTGAACCCATACATCTAGTGAATCAACTGCTCACACATCTATGCACAGAGTCATACACCTCCCAGCCACTCACACACATACTCAGTCTCCCATACAAATACTTGGGCAACCAATAAATATCCCATATAGTTACTCATATAGCTACTGATTAACACATTCAGCAGGTTACAGAACAACAGACATAATGATGCACAAATTAAGACAGTTTAGACACTAACCCATGCACTCAGTGAGACACATTTAATCACTCTCTCATACAGTCAGTCATGCACCTACTAAATTCTTCATCCAGACACTTATACATCCACTCATTCTTCAATATGTAAGACATATTTTAACTTTACAGAAACATACAGTCATTGGATAATGTCATCAGTGATGTCATTTGAGTTGTCATCAGTGATGTCATCAGTGATGTCACTGATCATGTCATGAATGATGTAATATGTGACATCATCAGCAGTGGATTGCGGGTGCGCGATATATAGTTAGTGCAACTAACTATATATGCGAATTTCAATGGTTTTGTGTGAGTAAAATAAGGTTTTGTAAATGCTAATTCCTAACTTATATGGTCTATAACCCATGTTTTTTTCAGTGAATATATATATATATATCTATACTACTATAATAAAGGAAGAACTTTCAGCCTTTGAGGCGGGTTAACTCAGAAACCACAGCGCCAATCCACACACCTGGTGCACCGTTGGAATCGTCAGGGTGTGTAGATGGTTATAGGCTATATAAATTTAAAAAAAAACATTATTTCAAAAATTTACAGTAAAAAAAAAGTAGTCCCTTCGAACTAGCGCCGGCCGCGACGTGCGTGCTCACGCCAGGAGCGCAGGGAGGAGAGTAGCCAGACGAGGAGCGGCGGACATGGCGCGGGGGAGGAGCAGTGACGTGAGGAGCAGCGGACAGGCCAGCGGCAGTGAGGTGAAGTGGCGAGGAGCGGTAAACTGAGGAGTGGGGGCTGAGGTAAGGGGACCCATGTCAGAGCAGGCGGGGGTCGGGGCAGGCGGGGGACGGCCCGGGCGGGGGCCGGGCGGGGGCCGGGCTGCTGCAGGGGCAGGAGGGGTCAGGGCAGGCGGGGGACGGCCGGGTAAAGTCCGGGCTAATAGCTGTGGGCCAGGACTCTCCAGGGCGTAGGAGACAGGTGTTAAAAGAACATCTATCTGGTTTAAATCCCCTCGACCACCGTATGTTTATGCCTCCTGGAAGTGAAAGGGAAGCCTACGAATACTGACGCCTACGCGTTTTTCTATACCCCTGACTGCTGCTCTCATGGAAGGTGTGGAGACGCACAGAAATCCTGTTTCTGCGAATATGTTTAAATGCATGTTTGTACTTCTCCAAACTTTGTGGTAGTGGAATTTTGCACATGAACATTCTGTTGTAAACTATATTTTCAACGGGGCGGGTGGTCGGGGGTCGGGGAAGCCTGATTGCTCCCAGACAAGGTCGGGACGGGCTGCTAGTATATATATATATATATATATATTCATCCAAGTGGCCTCTGATTCCAAAGACGCCACTCCGCACAAGGTAGGTATCAGCCCTTTATTTCAAGAAAGCTGTGTATTACGACTGCTGATCAATTTCCCAACGCGTTTCAGAGCCGCAAGCTCCTTCATCATGGGGCAAAAGTTTGTCAGCGTCAGATTAACCACACCTATTTATTTACCCATGATTGCCTGCACTCACCAGTGAGTAGCATGCTGGGAGATGTGGTCCGATTCTATCCCTTTGATGGGGACCGTTTCACTCACCAACAGTTCACATTGCTTTTAACTTTATTTATTTAACAGCCCTCCAGTGGGCTCCAGGCATGATGCACAGCTTCCACTTTTGTTGACTCTTATGCGTTGCTTTCCATCAGTTTGTTTACGTCCAGGCAGTCCTGCTACCACATTTCCAGCAGGCGGGGCATCTTCCGCGGCTGATGCCGCTGCGCATATATTCATTCAAGTTGCCTCTGATTCCTAAGACGCCACTCCACACAAGGTAGGTATCAGCCCTTTATTTCAAGAAAGCTGTGTATTACGAATGCTGATCAATTTACCAACACGTTTCGGAGCTGCAAGCTCCTTCATCATGGGGCAAAATGTTGTGAACGTCAGAATAACGACACCTATTTATTTACCCATGATTGCCTGCACTCACCAGTGAGTAGCATGCTGGGAGATGTAGTCCAATTCTATCCCTTTAATGGGGTCTGTTTCACTCACCAACAGTTCACATTGCTTTTAACTTTATTTATTTAACAGCCCTCCAGTGGGCTCCAGGCGTGATGCACAGCTTCCACTTTTGATGACTCCTATGCGCTGCTTTCCACCAGTTTGTTTACGTCCGGGCAGTCCTGCTACCACATTTCCAACAGGCGGGGCATCTTCCGCGGCTGAGGCCGCCGCGCATATATTCATCCAAGTTGCCTCTGATTCCAAAGACGCCACTCCGCACAAGGTAGGTATCAGCCCTTTATTTCCAGAAAGCTGTGTAATACGACTGCTGATCAATTTCCCAACGTGTTTCGGAGCCGCAAGCTCCTTCATCAAGGGGCAAAAGTTTGTGAGCGTCAGATTAACCAAACCTATTTATTTACCCATGATTGCCTGCACTCACCAGTGTGTAGCATGCTGGGAGATGTGGTCTGATTCTATCCCTTTAATGGGGTCCATTTCACTCACCAACAGTTCACATTGCTTTTAACTTTATTTATTTAACAGCCCTCCATATATATATATATATATATATATACTGCCTACTGTCGGTCAGGACCAAAAATAATTTGTTTTCTCAATTTTGCACGGTCTCCCGCCCTTGTTTTTACTTAAGCTCATGGGTGGTTCAGGTGCTGGGGCAAAAAAAAATTAATGTATTGGGGACGGGGTGTACCTAGCCCCCTTCCCCATGGCTGATTTTCGCCCCAGGGACTGCCACCTCCCGGGGAAGGCCAATGTAAAAAGGGGAGGGGGATGAACAGCCCCCCTCCCAGGCCATTTTCGGGCATGGACGTAATATTAATGGGGAGGGGGCCATGCGAGCTCCCTCCCTGGCCATTTACCTCCTGGGGACAATATCCTCCCCAAAGAAGGCCCTGCAGTAGGAAAGGTGGGGGGCAGCCTGGCTCTCCTTCTAGAACTTTGACAGCTTCTGCCTAATGAGAGTAAACAGTAACTCCACTCCCAGAGGGCAGGAAAACTGCTCCCACTCGCTGGGAGCAGACTTCTCATTGGTTTGGACAGCAGGCAGGAAAACAAATGACAAAAAAGCTCCCACAAGCAGGAAGCAGCCTTTATCGCTGCTACCTGCATGCAGGAGCAATACTAGCTCCCGATTGAGGCGGGAAGCTAGCAGGGTCTGCGAGGGACTTGAGGATACCCCCGGTCGACAATAAATGCACACTAGGGGGCAGGATAGGAATACTCTGACCCTAAAACCTTGGCCTTGGGGTTCCCCTGGAATCCCCCTAATTGGCTTGAAAGCATTTAAAAAACAAATTGCTGTGAAATAATTGTATTCATAAATTTGCTGGAAAAAAACGCAAGCTCCAGTGCTTACTTTTAAATGTCACCCAGGTGGGCCAGGTCCTGGGGGAATACAATAAAAATAGGAGGAGGTGCACCAAGCCCCCCTCCTAGGGCTCATGAAAGCCCAGGGAACGCAACTATCCAAGGTCATTGCTTTTTATGTGTGCAGGGGTTGTCCACAAAGCACCCCCGTGCTGCGTGGACCGTCACCTCCCTAGGGCAAATGTTTCTGAAATTATGTTGGGGCCCACATGGCTCCCTGCAGCCCCATGCACCACACCTCCCCTGGGCTGAACATGAAATTAATGCGGGGGCCCATTGAGCATCCCCGCAGCCCGGGTGCTGCCACCTCCCCAGTGAAATTCATTCAAATTAAGATGGGGTCATGCAGCCCCACTTCAGCCCTGGGGACCACCACCTCCTGGAGGTAGGTACTGCAATAGAGGTGCAAAAGAGATGCGGCCTCCTTCTGGAGACATAGATGGGCTTTGGGACCGCCACCTCCCAGGACCAGCTCCAGCTATGTCCCAAGGTGCCCACCCCCAGGACATAGCTGTTTGCTGTGGCTTGGTGGGAGCTTTAACCACTCCCACCATATCACATCAAAACTCTACTTTCAGCAAGCGAGAGCTGTGAAGATGCTCTCTCTTGCTGTAAGCAAACCTAGTGTCTGGCCCCTGCCAGCAGGGAAACAGATGAATTGCTTTTACACACAAAGAGCTATATGTTTAGAAGATCCCTGTGTGGGAAAGCAATCGCAGCTCCTGCAGGAGCTGGGGAGCTGGCAGGGACCGTGGGGGCCTTCAAGCTTCCCCTGAGGACCCATTGCACATTAAGTGCCCTAGAGGCATCCAAAGAACCATGGCCGGGCCCTGAGGGATGAGGTCTTCGGTCCAAAATTGGCCCAGGGACAGGGCTACATGGCCCCTCACCTCTTGATAATCTATTTTTAAAGGCCGGGCCCTGGGGGATGTGGATCCCAGGCCAAATTAAGCCCAGGGAGGGGGGCTGTGTGACCCCTATATGAAAAAGACCAGGGACCCAAGGGATGGGGTCCTCAGGATGAATTCAGCTCAGGAAGGGGGGGCGCCCCATTGGAACTAGATTGGGCCCCAGGGGCTGGGGTCTTGGTCCAAGAACCCCTATTGTTTCCAGCAGTAAATTCCACACAGTCGAATTGCTGAGATGTCATCAGAGGCCCCTCCTTTTTCAACAACTCTGCAAATGAGACTCCTGGTGCACTTCTGGTTGGGGTATGAAGTCCCCTTGGCTGCTGAGGGTCGTTAGGTGCCAAGAACCCCTATTGTTGCCACAAGTAAGTTCCCCATAGCGGGACTGCTGAGATGTCATTAGAGGCCTGCCACCCTTTCCCAACCACTCTGCAAAGGGGCCTCTTGGCACACTACTGGGTAGGGGATGAAGTCACCTTGGCTGCTAAGGGTTGTTGGGGGCCAAGATCGCCTGTTGTTGCCACAAGTAAGTCCCCCACAGCTGGATTGCTGAGACGTCGTTGGAGGCCCCAGACCTTTCTCAACCACTCTGCAAATGGGTCTCCTGATGGATAACAGTTTGCAGCCATGCTCATCTACGGCACAAAAAGAATCCAGCTCATGGCAGAGTGCAGAGTTTATTGGTAACTGCATTTGTGAAGTTGGTGAATTCCGCAAACTCCTCAAACGCAGCGGGATTTTACAACCGGGCTGTCATAGACCCACTGAGACACTCATGCACTTGCTCACAGATCTCCTTGACATTCACTCATCCACTCACAGACCCACTCAGAGACTCATGCACCCACTCACAGACCCATTCAGAGACACATGCACCTACTCAGACACTCACGCACTCACTCACAGACTCAGTCAGACACTCACTTACCCACTAACACCCAATGCGACTCTTAGTCAGGTACACCCAGACCTACTCAGGCATTCACACACCCATTGAGACACTCACACACCCACTGAGACACTCATGTACTCACTCACATGCTCACTCTCAAAGGTTAAAAGTGTCAATTAGAACATATATTTTAAAAATCTCAGAAATTCACCTAAAACAAAGGTTACAGGGATGTTATAGTTAGGAAATAAAATAGAAAAAACCTTAGAAAGTAATTGATAAAAGCACATGCTAAAGGGACATTATAGTTAGGCTCACAATTAACTCATACATAACCAGAGAAATTCAGCATTTATAGTTACTTGAGCTAACCATAACTTAAGCTGCCGCAATGCACTCATTATGATTTCACATAATACATCACTTATGACATGGTCATTGACCACAATGATGGTGAGTGCATGCAGTCCTTCGTCATAGAGATAGGGGCGCTGCAGGGCTGTGTGCTAGCTCTTTTCTTGTTATCCTTATATATCAATAGTCTAGGGTGTGAATTGGACAGCAAATGTAAGGACCTACCACAAATTGGCCATTGGCCCATTTATCCTTTCTCTATACGAACAATGCTGTCCTTATGGCACGAACACCTTTGGGCTTACAAAGACGGCTCTCTAATTCTGTTACCTATATGCAGGACCTGGTTCTTGTAGTTAATCAAAGTGAAACATAAAATGAAATGTAGAAATAGGACAAGGAAAATGTGTGATACTGAAATATCTGACATAAAGATTAGTACTACAGTGACCTTTTCTTATTTGGGTATATTATTTGACAAGGAGGCCACGTGGACGCAAGCTATTAAGAAATCTTCCGTTTGGGAAATCAGTTATGGCCCTGTTAAATTTTGCAAGAAAGCTAGGTACAAACCTGCCTAATGAATTGTTAAAAATATATAAAGCACAATGCCTATCCATTGCTACTTATGGGTCTGCAAGGTGCATCAAACTGTAGAAAATGAGTTTATGACATGCCTCCTTGCTGTACAGAAAAGTTCTTCCTCTTTAGTTTGCCACACAGAATTGAGGCTATCATTTCTTGCTGATATAATTAAGATAGAGTCCATCCTGTTATGGAACAAATTTTGGTCTGCGGAAGTTACTGGTTTTAACCGAGCCATTATTAAAGATTGTCTTCACTAAAGTTTTGCACATTGTTTCCCATGGCTACTTTATATAAAGCATTTGTTCTCTGATATGGGTTACCCAATATTTTTGAGCAGCCTGATACCTTAATAAATATAAGCAGAAAAGACTTGAAAGCTAAGGGCCTGGGGCACTTGGAAGAATTTAGGTTGTCTACAGAACCATTAAAACCTATTGTGTTAAAAAATCTATCCATTCTGACTGCCTTTGATATGCAACCTTATCTTAAGTACAGTCTGAACCCCAGGCATAGGTTCATACTTAGGCGTTTCAGAATGAATATCTTTCATCGCTTAATCAGCTTTCCTGAATTGAATGATTGGTCCCAAAAGTTAGATAACTGTCCTTGTGAGCAAGTGTCAAAGCAGAGTACTATGAACATGGTGTTTTTGCAGGCTATATACTGAACAGAGGAAACATTATATTGTCCTACTGTTAAAGCCTTACAATTTTAAGCAATGCTGTCCTGCATACTTGTTTTTCCAATCATGACCTTTTTTGGACATATGCTGCTTTATGTCAAGTTTTTTGTGGGCAGTGACTTTTGTGAGAAAAAAATGTTAGCTATGTGCAATGATCTACACAAGACAACATTTTTAGACTGTATAGTTTTAACTTGTTTATGTATGTGTGCTATGGTTTTATCTTTGTATAATGTATCTGATGCATTGCTATGATTAATACATGGTCAAAACTTGCATAGCTCCTTTTGTTTAAAAAAATGTACATATTATCATGTTGTAATGCCTTTTTGCTATTATCATTTAAATTTAAATTGAATAAGCTGACTTTTGTTCGGATTTGACATCACTGATGACATCTCAAATTACATCACTGATGAAATCACTGATGACATCATTCACACATCCACTCATACACATTCACACCCCATACAACCTTTGATACACCTACTCACATACCCACACAACCACTCAGATACTCATTTAGAGGCCCATGAAATTACACACACAACCGCTCATTCTTCCATAGAGCCACACAGCACTCACTCACTCATGCAGGCACTCAGTTAAGTACTCACTCACCCATACAGCTAATCATACAGCATGTCACTTACCTATACAGCAACTCACACAGCCACACACTCACTCATACATCTACCCACACATTCACTTATTTACCTAAACAGCCACTCACACACCCACTCACTCAACCATACAGCTTCTCAACAGAGCCACTCACTCACCCATACACACACTCACACACTCACTCACACACCAACAAAACCACTTACATACCAATTCATACATCCATGCAAACACTCATACATCCCCTCACCCATAAAGTCATTAACATAACCACTCACCTACCTATACGTCCACTCACTCACCTACCCATACATCCACTGACATACCCACTCACCCACCAATACAGTCAATTACACAGACACTAAGTCACCCACACAGCTTCTCATACACCCTCTTATACACGCATACAGCCACTCACACACCTGTACAGTCACTCAGACACCCACTCAAACATGGATACACAGAGTCACACAGCAACTCATAAAAACTATGTTAAAAGAAGGAATCACTCCTTAGTAGTACTGAAAGTATGCTAATTTAACTTTTGTGGTACCTTTGTATATAGGTTTACCACAAACAACTTTTAGAAAGCACTCAAAATTACTGGATGATGTCATCAGTGATGTCATTTTAGACGTCATCAGTGATCTCTCTGACCATGTCATGAGTGATGTAATATGTGAGATCATAAGCAGTACATTGCAGGGGTAACCATTACTGATGAATTTGTCTGATTTTGTACAAGTGAAATGCAAGCCTTAGTAAAATGTGACAATATGCGTATGTGTATATATATCCAAGCAAACTCCTCCAAAAAAAAGCAGAGGCCACAACGGGGGACATCATGGAAGCACTTTATTTCCACAAATTCGGCAAATGCATTTCAGCTTGTTGCCTTCCTCAGTGCCCAAGTATCCAGGAGGCTTCCATCAAAGCAATGATTGAGTCCTGCTGCCTTCTATAGCCATGTGACCAATGCTCCGCCCCTGATGTTGTAGTCCCACCTATTGCAGTTCTTGGCGTGGTCACGAACTGCAACTCCAAGAATGCATCACTCTGCTCCCAGGTAGGTGATGAATGGAATATCAAACTCTGTGGTCAGGGAATCCTGGATTGCAAATGATGATGAAAGCCAAGTAATCCTGCTTGCTGTAAAAACAATGCCCCTCCATGAGTCCCCACATCGCTTCAGCCCCGAAGCTTAGGTCCAATTTTCAGCAGGGGCAGCAGTGTCAATGCACACCGCCCAGCACAAGGATAAATATCCTTGCAACCACCTCGTTTATCCCCAAACATCGCGGCGGGTGCAGGCCATTCCAATCCCTTGGAGTACCAAACAAAGCCGAAGCAAAGTCAGACTGGTCCAGGCCAACTTGATAAAGCGGGGGCCTCCGTACTGCGTCTCTGGCAAAACGCAGAAAATATCCAAGGAAACTCCTCCAAAAAAGAGCAGAGGCCACAACGGGGGATAGCATGGAAGCACTTTATTTCCACAAATTCGGCGAGTGCATTTCTGCTTGTTGCCTTCCTCAGCGCCCAAGTGTCCAGGAGGCTTCCATCAAAGCAATGATTGAGTCCTGCTGCCTTCTATAGCCATGTGACCAAGACTCCGCCCCTGATGTTGTAGTCCCACCTATTGCAGTTCTTGGCGTGGTCACGAACTGCAACTCCCAGAATGCAGCACTCTTCTCCCAGGTAGGTGATGAACGGAATATCCAACCCCGTGGTCGGGCGGAATGCTGGATTGCAAATGATGATGAAAGCCCAGTAATCCTGCTTGCTGTAAAAACAATGGGCCTCCTTGAGTCCCCACACCGCTTCAGCCCGAAGCTCAGGTCCAATTTTCGTCGGGGCGGCAGTGTCAATGGACGCCGCCAAGCACAAGGATAAATATCCTGGCAACCGCCTCATTTATCTTCAAACATCGCGGCGGGCCCAAGCCATTCCAATCCCTTGGAGTACCAAACAAAGCCGAAGCAAAGCCAGAGGGGTCCGGGCCAACTTGATAAAGTGGTGGCCTCCATACTGCGTCTCTGGCAAAACGCAGAAAATATCCAAGCAAACTCCTCCGAAAACGAGCAGAGGCCACAACCTGGGACAGCATGGAAGCACTTTATTTCCACAAATTCGGCGAATGCATTTCAGCTTGTTGCCTTCCTCAGCGCACAAGTGTTCAGGAGGCTTCCATCAAAGCAATGATTTAGTCCTGCTGCCTTCTATAGCCATGTGACCAAGGCTCCGCCCCTGATGTTGTAGTCCCACCTATTGCAGTGCTTGGCGCAGTCACGAACTGCAACTCCCAGAATGCATCACTCTGCTCCCAGGTAGGTGATGAATGGAATATCAAACTCTGTGTTCGGGCGGAATGCAGGATTTCAAATAATGATGAAAGCCCAGTAATCCTGCTTACTGTAAAAACAATGCGCCTCATTGAGCCCCCACACCGCATCAGCCCCGAAGCTTAGGTCCAATTTTCAGCGGGGGCAGCAGTGTCAATGCACACTGCCCAGCACAAGGATAAATATCCTTGCAACCGCCTCGTTTATCCCCAAACATCGCGGCGGGTCCAGGCCATTCCAATCCCTTGGAGTACCAAACAAAACCGAAGCAAAGTCAGACGGGTCCGGGCCAACTTGATAAAGCGGGGGCCTCTGTACTGCGTCTCTGGCAAAACGCAGAAAATATTCAAGGAAACTTCTCCAAAAAAGAGCAGAGGCCACAACGGGGGACAGCATGGAAGCACTTTATTTCCACAAATTCGGCGATTGCATTTCGGCTTGTTGCCTTCCTCAGCGCCCAAGTGTCCAGGAGGCTTCCATCAAAGCAGTGATTGAGTCCTGCTGCCTTCTATAGCCATGTGACCAAGGCTCCGCCCCTGATGTTGTAGTCCCACCTATTGCAGTTCTTGGCGTGGTCACGAACTGCAACTCCCAGAATGCAGCACTCTGCTCCCAGGTAGGTGATGAACGGAATATCAAACCCCGTGGTCGGGCGGAATGCTGGATTGCAAATGATGATGAAAGCCCAGTAATCCTGCTTGCTGTAAAAACAATGGGCCTCCTTGAGTCCCCACACCGCTTCAGCCCGAAGCTCAGGTCCAATTTTCGTCGGGGCAGCAGTGTCAATGGACGCCGCCAAGCACAAGGATAAATATCCTGGCAACCGCCTCATTTATCTTCAAACATCGCGGCGGGCCCAAGCCATTCCAATCCCTTGGAGTACCAAACAAAGCCGAAGCAAAGCCTGAGGGGTCCGGGCCAACTTGATAAAGCGGTGGCCTCCATACTGCGTCTCTGGCAAAACGCAGAAAATATCCAAGCAAACTCCTCCAAAAACGAGCAGACGCCACAATCTGGGACAGCATGGAAGCACTTTATTTCCACAAATTCGGCGATTGCATTTCGGCTTGTTGCCTTCCTCAGCGCCCAAGTGTCCAGGAGGCTTCCATCAAAGCAATGATTGAGTCCTGCTGCCTTCTATAGCCATGTGACCAAGGCTCCGCCCCTGATGTTGTAGTCCCACCTATTGCAGTTCTTGGCGTGGTCATGAACTGCAACTCCCAGAATGCAGCACTCTGCTCCCAGGTAGGTGATGAATGGAATATCAAACTCTGTGGTCGGGCAGAATGCAGGATTGCAAATAATGATGAAAGCCCAGTAATCCTGCTTACTGTAAAAACAATGCGCCTCATTGAGTCCCCACACCACATCAGCCCTGAAGCTTAGGTCCAATTTTCAGCGGGGGCAGCAGTGTCAATGCACACCACCCAGCACAAGGATAAATATCCTTGCAACTGCCTCGTTTATCCCCAAACATCGCGGCGGGTCCAGGCCATTCCAATCCCTTGGAGTACCAAACAAAACCGAAGCAAAGTCAGACGGGTCCGGGCAAACTTGATAAAGCGGGGCCTCCATACTGCGTCTCTGGCAAAACGCAGAAAATATCCAAGGAAACTTCCCCCCAAAAAAGCAGAGGCCACAACGGGGGACAGCATGGAAGCACTTTATTTCCACAAATTCGGCGATTGCATTTCGGCTTGTTGCCTTCCTCAGCGCCCAAGTGTCCAGGAGGCTTCCATCAAAGCAATAATTGAGTCCTGCTGCCTTTTATAGCCCAATCCCCCCCTCAATGCCCTGAGGACCACCACCCCCCGGGGCAAAGTAATTATACTAGCGGGGGGCACACGGCCCCCCGCAGCCCTGGGGATTGCCACCCCCTGGGGTAAAGACATTAATGATGGGGGCCTCTAAGGCCCCCCAAGCCCGGGGGACCGCCACCCCCTGGGACTTTGTTACTAAGTATGCAGGGGCTCATGGCCCCCCGCAGCCCCGGGGACCGCCACCCACGGGGCTTTGTTTTTTAAATAAAAAAATAAATAAACCTGTGTGGGGGGGCTCAAGATAGATATAAAACAGGGAGGTTCATGATGGACCCCCCAGCCCCGGGGACCACCACCCCTGGGGCTTTTAAGAGGTGGCAGGGGGCCGCGCAGCCCCCCTCCTGGAGCCCTCGATGGCCCTGGGGACCGCCACCCCCCCCCGAGCCGGCTCCAGCAGTGTCCCGGGGTGCCCACCCCCGGGACACTGCTGTTTGCTATGGTAGGGCGGTTCCCTCGCGGCTCCCACCCTACCACAACAAACTGCTTTGATTTTTGAAAGAGAGAGCAGGAAACCTGCTCTCTCTTTCAAAAATCCAAAATCAAAGCTGATTGCTTTTCTGCAGGGGGGAGCAGCATTTTAGCTGCTCCCCATGCAGAAAAGTAAAGCAATGAAAAAAATAAAGAAAGAAAACTCGGCCATGCCTTGGGGGATGGGGTCCCCAGGGTCGGAATTGGCACGGGAGGGGGGCCACCTTCCCGTAAAAAAAATTAAAAAAGAAAGAATTGGGGGCAGGCCCTGGGGGATGGGGTCCCCAGGGCCAAAAAAAAAGACAAAGAAGGGGGGCTACACAGCCCTCTTCTTAAAAGTATATATATATTTTTTTTAATGGGATTGGGAGGAGGCCACGCCCCCTCCCTGCACCTCTCTGCAAACGCACCCCCTGGCGTGTTTGCAGAGGTTGAACTTTTTCCACTTGCATACTGGGGGTCACTGGAGGTGAATTAACCCACCAGGAGCCTCCAGTATGGGCCAGGGGGATCCCTTGCAGAGAGGTGTAATGAGGTCACACACCTTTTTACACCTCTCTGCAACGCAGCCCCCTGGCGCATACTGGATGTTGCTGGTGGGCTAGTTGGCCCCCAGGGACCCCCAGTATGCAAGGGGAATTAGTTCCCCCTCTGAAAAAGCGCAAGGGGGCTGCATTGCAGAGAGGTGTAAAAAAGGGCGTGGCCTCATTACACCTCTCTGCAATGCAGCCCCCTTGCACATGCTGGAGGTTCCTGATGGGCTAGTTGGCCCCCAGGGACCGCCAGTATGCTAGGGGAATTAGTTCCCCCTCTACAAACGCTAAAATCAGCCAAAGTATGAATTCTGATTTACTCACCTGTTATCATGAGAGACGTCAGTGCTGCATCTTTGAGCCCAGGACGGACCCTGAAAAGTAAATGTAACCATACTTACAGTAACTTGAATTTCCTTCCATAGGGTAACATTCACTGGTTTCATTTGGAAAATTTTCTAAGTGTTGAGTTTTGGAAGTTTAAAAAATTCCTCAAAAATCAGCCGAACTACGAATTACGATTTACTCACCTGTTATCAGGAGAGATCTCAGTGCTGCATCTTTCAGCCCACTACTGAACCTAAAAATAACTCTAATCGTAGTTACAGTAACTTGAATTCCCTTCCATAGGCTAATATTGACTGGTTTCACTTGGAAATTTTTCTGAGTGTGGAGTTTTGGAACTTAAAAAAATTCCTCAAAAATCAGCCGAACTACGAATTGCGATTTACTCACCTGTTTTCTGGATAGACCTCAGTGCTGCATCTTTCAGCTTACTACTATTCCTGAAAAGTAAATTTAACTGAACTTACCAGTAACTTGAATTTCTTTCCTTAGGATACCATTGCCTGCTATATAAAATATATATAAATAAAAAAAATATAAAATAAAAAAAATATTACAATTTCAATATTTATAAAAACATTTTTTTATCCAATTTATATTAAAAATATGTAATGTAATTTGAAAAATAAAATATCTAAAAATAAATACTTTAAAACAATGTTGTAAATTAGTATAAAAAAATATAACAATTAATACATTTAAAAATTATCATTTACAAAACCTTTGAAATTCACTGAAAAAAGCAAAGGTTTCAGCCACGTCATAGTTAGGAATTAGCATTTAAAAAACCTTAGAAATGTACAGAAAAAACCATAGGTTTCAGACACGCTATAGTTAGGAATTAGCATTTAAAAAACCTTAGAAATTCACTGAAAAAACCATAGGTTTCACTCATGTTATAGTTAGCTGGACATTTCACTCATACAAAACCATGTATTCCTTACGGAGAGGAGGTAATGCGTCACTTTTTTACTGCGTTCCGGTTATGATGCAACAAGATAGCACCGCGATGCGACGATCCAGTGCGATGCACCAAAATGGCGTCTTAGATGCAATGCGACAATTTTGATGCGATGCAAGCATGTCCAACGGCCGTGTGGCAAACTTGGCGGACTCTTGAGCTGCGACTGGCTCTGCGATATGCTTCTCAGATGATGCGACAGCAACCTCTGTGGCAGCGACACTCTTCTCCGGCGATGCAACACACTTTTTCGGCGATGCAGTGGTGAACAAGAGCGGCGGAGACATGCTTCTTCCTCTGTGAGTCGCGCTTCCTACTCCCAGCAACACGCAGTCTCTAGATGTCCCAAAAACAGCAGCAGGCACCTCTCTGCAGGCAGAATTCCCAGCAAGGAAATTCAGGGGAGCTGGTGGTGAAGTCTTTATATCTCTGAGACTTCAGAACAAGAGGCAAGCTCAGCTTCAAGCCCTTGGAGATTATCCTCAAGATCATAAAGTACACACAACATTTCTCTTCTTCTTTCCTTGGCAATAAGTAACCACTGCAGGCCAACCCCAAACAGCAAACAGCACAGGGGCAGTCTCCTCCTTCAGCCTCCTTGGTTTCTCTCCTTGGCAAAGGTTCATCTTGATTCCCAGAAGTGATCTAAAGTTCTGGGTTCTGAGCCCAAATATTTATACTACTAAATCCTTTCTTCTCTGAAGGCAGAGAGTCTCTGTATCTAGTCAAAACCAGTTCTGTCCTCCCTAGGGCAGCTTCCTGGCTGGAGGTGGAGACAGCATTGTTCAAAGCAGATCTGGCCCAGGTAGCTGAAAAGAAATCTCCTCCCTCTACTCTATTCTATGTAGGCTCAAGCAAGTGAAAGGAAATATCCGTCTCCTACTCTCTATTTAACCCAGGTCCTATTCAGCCCAGCCCTGACTGATCAGACAGCTGTCGCCAAAGCCCTCTCCAGCCCCCTGTCACTCACAAACCAGACATGGGATACACAAACCTAGCAGAGGCATACTGGATGGTTAGACAAGAAAATACCTACCTTCTAAAAGTGTTATTTTCAAACACAGAATGTAAAAATCACCCACCCTTAAAGATGTATTTTTACATTCTGAGTTCAGGCATACAAAACCTGTTTTTCTACCTTGTCCTCTGGGTCAGTTAGGATTATAAGATGTTATAATCAAACTGCCCATTCTTTTCACTTTTGATCAGGTAGCACTCCGTTAATTGTACTCGGGTGAATGACTGTATCCCGGTTGAAAACACAGCGTTCTGAGTTGTTTCAACCGGGATAGAGTCATTCACCCGAGTACCATTAACAGAGCGCTACCTGATCATAAGTGACAGAGACTTGGAGATTCATTCACAATACGATTATCGCATGAACAAGGTAGAATGTTTACAAGTGAACTACTTAGTGGTTGAGGCCAGCTTCCTTTTCGGAACTACATGCCACCAGATTCCCACCATTGTTACGGTGTGAACAATTAATATTGGGGATACATAGTGAACACACACGACTGGGTCCCTCCCTTAGGGGTAAACTACAACCCTTGGTTGTCCCGTTTTTAGTCCTGATGAAGACTCGCATGGCCCAGGTCTAACTAACCCACAGGCCCTAAGACGAGTCAAAACGCAGACGCCTTTATTATCTATTAACCTGGATCATTCTTTCGCCATACAACGTGCAAATAAGAAAATTAACACTGTGTGTATCTTTGAGAGTTTTTTGAAAAATGTGTACATCATTAATTTTTGTGGCCAGGTTTATGGGAACGGTGAAGTGGCCAACCGTTCCTCTGTATAGGATCATTGGAAATAATTTTTATGTCACTACTGTCCTGAATTTCTCTCTATTCCAATCACATGTCACTGTCCTGATTCACTCCCCTTTTTCCTTGCATGCCTTCTTGGGGCAACCTACATATTTCTAGAAAATTTGTATTAATTGTGATTCATCTCATTTAATCTAGATACAATGAATTAAAATTGTTTCTGGTTTTGCATTTGTTCTGTTGCAATCCTTTCTTCTGATTTGTGCATCTTTTAGCCTGAGCTGCTCTGGTGGACATACTCAAAAATGTTTTTTGAATAATGACTATGTACTGATTGATTCTTGTGTATTTGAAGGAATAGGTCAAGGACCATTGTTTGCAAAATCGACCACAGGAATAGGCTGGAGAGGAGCCTTTTGCTTCCTCCCACTCTTACCACTTGCCTGGCAAGTCTGACAGGTCCTGCAATGAGTATCTGAACTCTTGCACATTTGGGGCCAATAAAAATGGGAGACATGCCGTTCAAAGGTCTTGCCTTGCCCCTAAATGTCCTGCTAAAGGCACATCATGAGTCAGACCCAGTAGGAAGGCTCTGAAGAGCTGGGGTACTACCAGCCAGCACATGGGCTGATCCAGGCTCAGCAACCTTAGGGTCACTATACAGGAGACCATTCTCCCAGTAGATCCTATGTGATCCAGACTGATCACCTGCTGCCTTTTCTGTGGCTTGTTGCCGCAAACCCACAAGAGAAGGGCACTTCTTCTGCTCCTCACTGAACTCTTCCCTGGAGGGTCCTCCTTCCTGCTGCCAATGAGTCAGGTCAGGCAGGTCCCCCAGTTCAGCTACTTGTTCCACTGTAGGTTCCAGGGAATCCCCCTCAGCATCTGCCTTCACCTGTACCGTGGGAACTTTGGGGGCCGGTTTTCTACACCCCCTGCCTCTTCTCTTTAAGGCAGGCCCCTGGGCCACTATCTCAGGCTCCAGGTCCTCTATAATACCCCTACTGGCTCCCTTTGACTGAGTGGTCACACACGCCCACTCAGGCAGACCCAACATCTTCAAATGAGACCTTCTCGCCACCTTGGCCCAAGGGGTTCTCTCCAAATCCTTCCCTAGCAGACAGTCAACATGCATGGCTGGCCTCACAGCTACTTGAAAGGTATCTGAGACCCCCCAAACTTAAAGAGAACCTGGGCCACCTTGCAGTGGCTCTCTGCGTTGTCATAGTCAACTACAGGGTAAAATGCATGGGCGAATAACCTGCTCTTCAGACACCAGCAGACAACTGACAGCTGTCACACTGGCTCCGGTGTCTCTCAGTGCCTCCACCCTATGGCCATTGACGGTCACCCACTGCCTGTATTCTTAGTGTTATCAGGCAGCTAGGTCCTAGGGACCATCTCACAGTCTCCTAAAGAGACTAGGTACATCTCTGCAGGACCCTACCTACCTTGGGCACCCAAATCCTCCCCAGGGCCTCACTAGCCATCTGCTGGGGCAGTGCACCAGTGGGTGCTGCATTATCTTTCATGGGACACTTAAGATTCCAGAAGCAGTTACCCACCTGACCACAATTATAACATTTCCTGGGCCCCTTCTGAACAGGCTTATCTGTCGGGCCCCTGGCTTCTTCTGAGGGGGAGGCTGGGATCCCTTCCCTTGGTTCCCTTGAAGAATACTTTTGGGTCCTTTCTGGAACTCCCTCTGTTTACGCTTGTACCCCCCAGTCTTCTGCTGGGGACCCTGCCCACCTTTGGCAAAGTCTCCCACATGACCCTTGTTGACCCGGGTACTAACCCAGTAGTCTGCCTCTTCAGCAAGCATCCTAGGGTTAGTCAGCTTACTTTCAATCAGGTGCTGGCGTAGCTCTGGAAAACAATTACCGGACAAGCGCTCCCATGCTATCAAATCATAGAGTGCCTCAAAATCATTCACTTTGCTACGCTTCACCCAACCATCCAATGTTCTTAAAAAAAGATACATATTCCACCCAAGTACTTGACTCCAGTTTCTTACAATTTCTAAACCTTTGTCTATAAAGCTCTGGGGTCAACCCATGCCTGGTCATTAAAGCTTCCTTCATGTGGACATAGGAATTCTGGTTCTCAGAGGGCAAGTCTAACAAGGTGTCCTGCCCATCACTGAGAAACCGCCCCTCCAACCCGCTCCCCAATCCTTCTCAGGGACCCGGTGGGAGGTCATGGCCACTTCATAGGACTTAAACCATTGCCCACTATCTTCATGCTTGTGGAATTCCTTGATTACATCTTTGGGATAAATACTCTTGCTTCTACTGGCACAGATGGTGTGCTGCCACCAGAGGGAGTAATTTCTAAGCTCTTGGCTTTCAACTCCAATTTTCTCAACATTCTCTCATGCTCTTAATGCATTCTCTTTTCATCCAAGGCTAACTTCTTATTTTCTAATTCCATCTGACCACCTAGTTTGAGCTTGGCTAGCTCCATCTTCTGCATTATATCCTTCTCCCTGCCCTCCAGCTCTCCTGGGGAGAGGCCCTTTGAATAAACACTGCTACCTGTCCTGGAAGGTACTTTCTCCCCTGTCAGGCCCAATGTCCCATCGAGCTTCCCATCTGTATTCTCTGACACCTCCTCAGACATTTCAGGATGCTCAGGAGCATTTCTAGCTTCCAATCAGGATCTCAGCTCCTTTTGGAACTCCTTATTCTTGATGAGCCTTTCACAGAGATTTTAAATCTTTTACAGAGGTTTTTAAGCTGTGGCATAGTGTAGGTATAAATCCTCTCTTCTTCAAATAGTAGATCCATAGATGCGTTGGATGCTGCTTTGCTCATGGTAATAAGGACTGGCAGCTTGTAGCAAAAATAGAAGTCCCAAGGAAAGAATTCTACCAGAAATGTATGTGGTCGTGTTATGGTCTGCACTCACTAGTAGTGTGCACCAATCCCTGCATATGACTCACAAATTCAAATCCAAATCCTCACCACTGACCACCGATGTTAGAAATGGGGGTCTCTAGTTGGCAATGGTTTGCACCTTTGTCCAAATAGGGACCCTTGCTTCTAGTCAGGAAAAGGGGGATACACTCCTAAACTAACAACTGCTCACTCCCTTGTTAGCTTGGCACGAGCAGGCAGGCTTATAGCAGAGGCACTATGTAAAGAATTTGTGAACACATACAGTAACGCAATGAAAAAACTACAAATGGACACCACACCAGTTTAGAAAAATAAGTCATCTTTAAAAGACTTAACACAAGACCAAACAACAAAAATCCACAATAGAATATCAAGAATATGACTTTAAAATGGTAGACATTGTAGTATAGTTCCTATATTCCCAATAGGCTTTGCGCATTGGAATAATATATCCTATAGATATGACGTAGGACTTAGGTCAGTAGGTCTCTATCGAACATACTAAACTTAATTGTGAGTGCCAGCTAGCTCAGAGGTCACTAGAAACGTTCTCGAATTCACAAGAAGGGATTTGTTTCTGACAACCGCATAAACATGACAACTTTGTTCCCTAGGACTGGAATAACTATCTTCAGAGTCGTGGAAACAATAGATAGATATTTCACTCAGTCAATCGTGCATGCTATGTTTCTACAGAGTTTTGCATGGAAATAGTGAGTCAGGCGTTTTCAATAAAAGGTTTATTGAACAGTCTTCTTTCTCATGCAAGAGAGGTGAACTGCTACAATCGGTAGACAGAATGCAAAGTATAATGCGTACAGCGAGAATAGTATTATAAAATACTACTGTAATAGCATTGATTGGTTTTTAAGCCATATAAAAATACATACATAAATAACACAGGGTAAAATACTCAACTGGTGCTTCTAAAATACCCCTACCCCAATATACCTAACCTAAGTCTAGTACAAGGGAAGAAGTAAGTATGGTCTTTTGCATAGGTTTCGTTTTTGCCAAGAACCTACCAAAGGTTTCTCTAGGTTCTAATCAGCTCCATACCCTAGAATGAAGGAGGCCTGGTATCTCTATCTCGGGACTCGATTTCCCAACACCCCGCAAGGGGAGTCAGAAACACTGGAGCTGGGATTCTCAGCAGAGGAGGGCAGCTTCCTGATCAGTGCATCAGCTGGAGAGTCGGCTTCCTTCGGCACTTGCTGTAGCGAGCTGCGTCAGGCAAGTAGGTCGGCGAACTGCTACAAACCACTGTGCTTTGCCATAACAAGGGAAGGTATATTTATACCTTGAAGGTTTTTAGGAATGTCATGTTTGACCTTAAGTCGGGTATATGAACGTCATGAATGAATCCCTAAGGAATAGATGTTCACTGTAAAACTAACTGAGTTCTTGGAGAAATCAATATTCAAGCAAAGGGAAGTCCCTAATGGCTTAAGCTGGTTTTCCAAGAAATCGTTTTGACGTTTGGTGAACGAATGGGAGTAACCATGCCTGTATTTGGGCTAGATGGGCTATGTCTAAAAGTGGGCTTGATTTCTATGCCTCTATAAGGGTAACGTGAATTGTACCTATATAAGGGCATGAATCGGGAAAATCCAATCGGAATCTAAAACGCCATACAACAACATAGCTTAGTTCAACGTAGATGGCAAATGCAACACTTTACTCTCAAAGTACCTTGGATGCGTAAAGCAATACAAACAAAAGGGTTGCAGGGAAGGTGATGAGTCGGTTCCTTGCTTCGGGGGAGGTGATTCATAGGTTCCTTACTGCTGCGTAGGGGAAGTGATGCGTTGGTTCCTTACCGGAGAGGAGGTGATGCAGCGGTTTCTTACTGAGTCCGGTTACGATGCGACAAGATGGCGCCTTTGATGCAATGCAACAACTTGAATACAATGCACGCACGCCCGATGGCCGTGCGGCAAACTCAGTGGACTCTTGAGCTGCGACAGTCCCTAGACACGCTTCTCCGGTGATGCGACAGTAACCTCTACGGCGGCGACGAGCTTCTCCAACGATGCGACACGCTTCTTTGGCGATGTATCGGCAAACAACTGTAGCGCGCTTCTTTGACAATACGACGGCAACAGCTGCGGTGGTGACATGCTTCTTCCTTGTTGCATCGCACTTCTAGCTCCCAGCGACACACAGTTTCTAGAGTCCCCAAAACAGCAGATGCTTGTTTCCAGTCCAGGGAGGACCTGGCTTGGCAGTTCGGGCTGGACTTTTCCCATGGGGCACAGGGTCAAGACTGATTTGCATATGGCTGGGTTCAAATTGGAATGGTATGTTGAGCAAAAAAACGATGGATTTAGGCCCATATCTCTATATTGGGGTAATTGTATGACATTGTTCTGCATTCTGTCCATCAACAGTTGTTTTTCCAAAAACAGCTGCAGGCACCCCTCGGAAGGCAGAATTCCCAGCATTGAAATTCAGGGGAGCTGGTGGTGAAGTCTTTGTATCCCTGAGACTTCAGAACAGGAGGTAAGCTCAGCTTGAAGCCCTTGAAGATCTTCCTCAAGATGATAAAGTACGCACAAAGTTCCTCTTCTCTTTTCCTTGGCAATAAGTAACCACTGCAGGCCAACCCCAAACAGAAAACAGCACATGGGCAGTCTCCATCTTCAGCTTCCTTGGGTTAGTTTTTCTTATTGGCAAAGGCTCATTTTGATAACCAGAAGTGATCTAAAGTTCTGGGGCCTGGGCCCCAATCTGTATAATATTAAATCCTTTGTTCTCTGAAAGCAGAGAGTATCTGTACCTAGTCAAAACCAGCTCTGTCCTCCCTGGTGCAGCTTCCTGGCAGGAGGTGGAGACAGCATTGTTGAAAGCAGACCTGGCATAGGTAACTGAAAAGAAATCCCCCCTACTCTCTATTCTATGTAGGCTCAGGCAAGTGAAAGGAAATCTCCTCCCCCTACTCTATTCTATGTAGGCTGAGACAAGTGAAAGGAAATCTCCTTCCCCTACTCTCTAGTCAACCCAGTTCCTATTCAGTCCAGCCCTGACTCATCAGACTGCTGGAGCCAGAGCCCTCTCCAGTCCCCTGTCACTCACAAACCAGACATGGAATACGCAAACCTAGCAGAGGCACACTGGATGGTTAGGCAAGAAAATACCTACGTTCTAAAAGTGGTATTTTCAAACACAGAATGTAAAAATCATCCACACTAAAAGATGTATTTTAACATTCCTGCTTTTGGGTGCTGTTCCAGTGTGTGTTGGGCTCTGCTGGGGGGCTCATTTACATTTACATTGCTCAACTGAGAATGTAATCCTTGGTGGGACCATAGCCGCCTCCAACCACGCCGCATCTCCCCTTGCTCAACTTCATCTGGGGGGAACATCAAGTCCCAGGGTTCAACGTGGGAGTAGCCAGGTGTCGCTAACGAGGGGGAGACACTTCGCCATCTCTGCGTATAAAATGCTGCCTCTCCCCCGCAGCACAGTACGCTCATGCTTCTGGGTGCTGTGCCGGTATGTGTTGGGCTCTGCTGGGGGGCTCATTTACATTGCTCAATAGAGACTTTTTCCCTGGTGAGACCATAGCCCCCCTCAAGCCACGGCGCATCTTCCCTTGCTCAACTTCACGCTGGTGGGAACATCAAGTCCCAGGGTGCAACGCGGAAGCAGCCAGGTGTCGCTAACGAGGGGGGGGCACGTCACCATCTCTGTGTATAAGGTGCTGCCTCTCCCCCGCAGCACAGTACGCTCATGCTTCTGGGTGCTGTGCCGGTATGTGTTGGGCTCTGTTGGGGGGCTCATTTACATTGATCAAAGGAGGCTTTCATCCCAGATGAGACCATAGCCCCCTCAAGCCACACTGCATCTTCCCTTGCTCAACTTCACCCTGGTGGGAACATCAAGTTCTGGGGTGCAACGTGGGAGCAGCCAGGTGTTGCTAACTAGGGGGAGGCACTTCACCATCTCTGCGCATAAAGCGCCGCCTGTCCCCCCACGGCACAGGACACTCCAGCTTCTGGGTGCTGTGCCGGTACATGTTGGACTCTGATGAAGGGATCATTTACATTGCTCAATAGAGACTTTTTCCCTGGTGAGACCATAGCCCCCCTCAAGCCACGGCGCATCTTCCCTTGCTCAACTTCACGCTGGTGGGAACATCAAGTCCCAGGGTGCAACGCGGAAGCAGCCAGGTGTCGCTAACGAGGGGGGGGCACGTCACCATCTCTGTGTATAAGGTGCTGCCTCTCCCCCGCAGCACAGTACGCTCATGCTTCTGGGTGCTGTGCCGGTATGTGTTGGGCTCTGTTGGGGGGCTCATTTACATTGATCAAAGGAGGCTTTCATCCCAGATGAGACCATAGCCCCCTCAAGCCACACTGCATCTTCCCTTGCTCAACTTCACCCTGGTGGGAACATCAAGTTCTGGGGTGCAACGTGGGAGCAGCCAGGTGTTGCTAACTAGGGGGAGGCACTTCACCATCTCTGCGCATAAAGCGCCGCCTGTCCCCCCACGGCACAGGACACTCCAGCTTCTGGGTGCTGTGCCGGTACATGTTGGACTCTGATGAAGGGATCATTTACATTGCTCAATAGAGACTTTTTCCCTGGTGAGACCATAGCCCCCCTCAAGCCACGGCGCATCTTCCCTTGCTCAACTTCACGCTGGTGGGAACATCAAGTCCCAGGGTGCAACGCGGAAGCAGCCAGGTGTCGCTAACGAGGGGGGGGGCACGTCACCATCTCTGTGTATAAGGTGCTGCCTCTCCCCCGCAGCACAGTACGCTCATGCTTCTGGGTGCTGTGCCGGTATGTGTTGGGCTCTGTTGGGGGGCTCATTAACATTGATCAAAGGAGGCTTTCATCCCAGATGAGACCATAGCCCCCTCAAGCCACACTGCATCTTCCCTTGCTCAACTTCACCCTGGTGGGAACATCAAGTCCTGGGGTGCAACGTGGGAGCAGCCAGGTGTTGCTAACGAGGGGGAGGCACTTCACCATCTCTGTGCATAAAGCGGCGCCTGTCCCCCCACGGCACAGGACACTCCAGCTTCTGGGTGCTGTGCCGGTGCATGTTGGACTCTGATGAAGGGATCATTTACATTGCTCAACAGAGACTTTTTCCCTGGCGAGACCATAGCCCCCCTCAAGCCACGGCGCATGTTCCCTTGCTCAACTTCACCATGGTGGGAACATCAAGTCCCAGGGTGCAACGCGGAAGCAGCCAGGTGTCGCTAACGAGGGGGTGGCACGTCACCATCTCTGTGTATAAGGTGCTGCCTCTCCCCCCACGGCGGGGGCGCTCCTGCTTCTGGGTGCTGTGCAGGTATGTGTTGGGCTCTGCTGGGGGGCTCATATAAATTGCTCAACTGAGGCTTTCATCCCTGATGGGACCATAGCCCCTCAAGCTAAACCGCATCTTCCCTTGCTCAACTTCACCCTGGTGGGACCATCAAGTTCCAGGGTGCAACACGGGAGCAGCCAGGTGTCGCTAATGAGGGGGAGGCACTTCACTATCTCTGCGCATAAAACGCCTCCTCTCTCCCCAAGGCGTTGTACACGCGCAGGTCGTGCCCGAGCAAGCCCGGGCCAAGGGCAGGCCCGTCCTTGCCCGTCATCGCCAGGAAGAGGCAAAGTAGGGCTACCCCCCTTTTGTCTGTTTTTTGTCCAAAAAGAAGAGCCGCTTACTGCTGAACAAGGTACTGTGTTGATTTGGGATAATCCTCTTTTCACCTGGAGAAATCCTTGCAGACTAAAGACGTCTAACACTTGCTATTTTGGGAAAAGCTTGTGTTTGTACCTTTGCCCCTGGCTTTTGCTTTAGTTGATCAGAAGAAATACGGTGCCTAAGTAAACGTCTTCGGTGTAACAATGGGTAAAAGAAGAGCCATGGAAGGAATAGGGGGCAAATGGTACTTCTTGCAGGGCGGGTAAGGGGAAAAAGGCGAGGAAAGCTCTTAAGAACGCTGCCAACAATTGTGTGATTGATAGAATTGAGTGTCTAATGACAGAATGCGAAGGGATATTAGAAGCTGAGTTGCCTACGTCTGCTGGTGTTATCAACCCCTAGCTTGAGATGCGCAGTAGCCCACTCCACCCAGCTACAATACCTTCAATGTTCCAGAAACCCCCTGTAAACACGCCTCACGAAGTAGTGAGGTTACTCATGCTAAGGCAGGGCAGTAGGAAGATACTTCCCCCCAGCATTTCAATTCAGCAGCCCACGATGCTGCAGGTCATTTCGAGCCTCCCGTTATCATCTGCTCTAATCAATTTGCAGCATTGGCTGATGCGACTGATTGTTTTGGGGAAGTAGCACCCCAATGTCTAACCCCAAACCTTATTGAGAGTACCACCGAGATAGCTGAAATTTGTGTCTCCTTACCTCAAGATCCTATGCAGAATGTCAACTCACTTAAGATGGAAATAGGCACGATGAAGGTGATGATTGAAGAGCCAGTGGCCATTGTTAAACTAATGGCCAAGGTTAATATATTGCATAAATCAGCAGCTAGTCTGTCGCCTAACTACCACTCACAAAGGACACTCATAAATACACATATAGAAGGAGTTATAACATACAAAGGTCTCTTTTCCCCTTCCACAGCACCCATTCATCAGGCCTATAAGGCCCCCACTTTTATACAGGTGGGTCCCTCCCAAGCTATTACACCACACATCCAGCCAAAACAATCTCTTTTTCAAGTCAACACAAAACACATTAGATTCAATAACATATCAGTAATTTCCCGCCAGTGCCCTAAAGATTCTTACCAATTAAGTAATCCATCTACTTTACCCCTTGTACAAACGCGAACAGTCTTCATGGTCAACGTCCCCAAGCTTGATTCGCTTGGTGGCAACAAAAATGAAGACTCTCTAAAAAACAAGGCAATACATTGGATTCGCCATGTCAGGGGTTGCCAATCATTGATACGGGAAGATATAGTCAGAGCATGGAGATGCACGTCCTATAACCAGTCTTTGGACTCCATCGAACTTACCCTGGCTATGCCCAACCTGGCTGAAAATCTTTTGGCATTAGAATACCAGACCTGCCCTCCGGGCTCCTCGGCTACTCACTTTAGATGCGTCCCAACAACTGCTGCTGCTAGGGCACAGGATAGCACATTAGATCTGCATTCAGAAGGGGGACCTCACTAGAAGCTATTGATATACTGGGAACCGATCCTATTCCACATCATGAATACCAGTCTATTCTTTTTACTAGTAACTCAGGTACCCCTCTGAGTAGAAATCCATATGGTCGCACACTGCTCCTCCTACCAGCGGTTATACCCCTGAGCATTATGGTTAATGCAGTTTGTTCAGCGTGTGCGCTTCTAGGAAAATGTTGAGTATATCCACCGTTGTACTGGCCATCCCTGGACACGTGTTTCTAGGTCGTTACCTTTCATCAGCAGGAATAGGCGTATGTATGGGTCTGCTGCGTAGGCTGCCAAAAATGTTCTCAGGTCTTGATACCTCTTGCGGCGCGCAGGTGCGTAACCATGAGCTCGTCAGCTCGACCGGCTCAAGGGTCCCCCTTAATAAACAGAAATCCATATGGCCGCACACTGCTCCTCCTACCAGCTGGTTTACCCCTGAGCATTATGGTTAATGCAGTTTGTTCAGCGTGTCCCCTCCGAGTACACAGCGATCAAATGTTCTTGACCAATCATTTATTAGCTCGAGTTCCACTGATCATACTACCTACCATGCCAACAATTTGAGGGGTCATGGGGCACTTACATATATGGAGATTTCTGGTTCTCTCCCTGTTTTATTGTCCCAAACCCAAGAAACTCTCTTATGCGAGCCAGCCTTCATCCCGGCCCCTTACTCTCAGCTTAAGCTCATTTCCTGGAATTTAGCCAGGCTTTGTAATAAACTGTTATTGCCCGACTGGAACAAACTAATAGAAGGTGAAGGCATTTGTCTTTTCCAGGAAACATGGATTTTAGTTCCTCTCTATAAGTCAGGTTATACTTGTTTTTTCACATCAGCTGTAACCATGGGAAGAGGGCATCCCCTGGGAGGCCTTATTATTTGGATCAGTATTGCTCTGGGCTTCAGAATCAAGGAACGTCATGTTATGTTATGTTATGTTATGTTAACATTTGGTAAAGCGCGACAGCTGCCCCAGCAAAGAGGCGTCCTGGCGCTAATGCGAGCCCAGACATAATGAGGCTTACTATTAGTGGAAACAGAAGTGGTCTAACTCTTGAGCTGTTAAATGTATATGTGAGAGGGACAAGAGGGAGAGTGTCCTCATCTATTGTTTCATCTCTGGATCCAGTTGCTCACCCAATTCACATCTCGTGATCGCGGGAGATTAATTATATGTTTGAGCCTCTTATCCTGGAGGACATGCTGGGGTTAGAGGAATATGATGCAAGGTGAGGTGTCCCACCTTTAAGTATATCCCCTATCAAAAGATGGCCTTGGGTTGCAATTCAGCTGAACGCACTTACTTTGGAATGGCAGAACATTGTCAGATGCTGTAGGGGCCTGCTCATATAATAGAGTTAGTTACCCTTCCCGCATTGACTACATCTTAATAGACCTAAGACTTTGGAGAAGCATGATCGACATGGAAATAGTCCCTAATATTGATAGCTACCACAAACCACTTTCTCTGACCATGAAGGTTCCCTGGTCTTCCTCTTGTCCTGTCTCTGGTGTAAGCACTGCTATGTCGACCAAGGAACTGGCCCCATCTAACTGTAAAAGATATCTCAAATGGACAAATGTTGTTGTTAATGAATCTAAAATGATTGGTATCAAACAACTTCTGAGAGAGAATATTGTTGATTTACAGGAATCATCTAGCAAATTTGATGCTCCAGAGAAGGTCTTCGAAATTTATATGAGAACTGTAGAACAGATGGGGTCTTTTTTTCAAATATCAACTAGCCACAACTTCCATAATGTGCGACCAAAAAGTAGGCAGACATGGTTCTCTAAGGACTGTACACAAAAAAGGAAAGCTATCAAAAGTAAAAATTTTCATTGTGTCCAAATTGCTAGGAAGGAGTACAAAGCAGCTTTGCTTTGTGCCAAGCTGAAGAGGGAAGAATCCCACTGGCAGGATCTGAAGGGCGCTAGCAAAGCAATGGATGCCAATTCATGTTGGAACCTTGTCAGGGGGGCAGAAAGAAAAGACCCTGACCTAATTCCTAATCATATTTCGAGTCAGGACAGGTTTGATCATTTTAGAAAACTCTATTCGGGGTCAGATACAACCCACCAAGGACTATACGATCAGGTTAACTACCTGCCTCACCCCAAATACTTACGCTTTTTAAGCAAAATGAAGTAGAAGCTGCTATCAAAAGATTTGTGCCAGCAAAAGCTTCTGGACCAGATGGTCTCCCTGGGGACCTATTTCTTGCGGATCCTCGTAATTGGGCAAGATATATTACGCTTTTAATTAACTTTATATCTAATGGATGCCCTATACCTGAATCGTGGAAGGGTGCCAAGGCGGTGCCAATTTTCAAAAAGGGAGCTAGGGAGGACCCTGCCAACTACCGACCTATCAGTTTAATTGATGCTATCCAAAAAGTATTTGGCAGGGTGTTGCTGCAGAGAATCAAACTGTGGGCTGAGGACGAGAACGTCCTCTCCCATTATCCTGCGGATGCAGGGCCAATACCGGGACGGTGGACCAGGCGTTCAGGCAGCTTCTCCTTTATTGGAAGGTAGTCGTGATAGGTAGAGGCAGTCTTTACCTCGATTTTATTGACCGGAGGACCACTTTTGACCTTGTCTCTCTGGATCGGTTGTGGCAAGTCCTGGGCAAGATGGGCATCCCTCCGTTAATACGTAACTTGCTGATTCGATTGCAGAAGGGTAATTATGCACAAGTGAGATCGGGGTCACAAGAACAAAAAACAGACAGGATTCCTGTGAACAGGGGAGTACGCCAGGGCTGTGTTATGGCACCCACCCTGTCCTTCTTATATGTGAATGGGTGGTTAGCTTCCTTCAGGAAATTCCAGCTGATGCCCCGACCCTGGCAGGAGATAGGGTACCTACTCTCCTCTTTGCACACGATTCACTGCTGATTTCTAAGACCCCTGGAGGGTTACAAAGACTCTTGGATAGGTTACAGCTCTTCTATAACTCCAAGGGGGTTACTATTAACACCACTATGACCAAACTGATGACATTTAACCCCTACAAACCTTTTAGGCATAACTTTACCCAGGGAGGAATACACCTGGGGAGAGTAAGCACGTTTTATTACCTTGGCATTCGACTCTCCGACAGAATCCATTGGAGATCTCACATCAACAAGATGCTGCTGGAAAAATACCTTAGCTGTGTTTGGCTTGTTTTTGCTATATCTTACAATTGTCTTCAAATAGCTCGAATGAGATGAAATGCACTGTCCCTTTATCTAATTATTTTTTTTATATATCGATCAAATTTTACAATTTTTGGAAGCATGAATTTATTTTCCATTCTGAATCCGGGATTAGCCCGTTACTGTTTATAACCATTAACAAAATGAATAAGTGCTAATATACTATGCCCTGATGGATTTTATATACTTTGTTATTAATAATGCTTTTATGATAACTTGTATTTTTTGATGTTGGACTGTAGGATTGATAATGCGTTTATGATACTTGTTATCGAAATAAAGCTATTTGAATATAAGACTATAAGACATTCTGAGTTCAGGCATACTAAACTCGTTTTTCTACCTTGTTCCCTGGGTCAGTTAGGATTATAAGATGTTATAATCAAACTGCCCAGTCTGGACTATAGGAACAGGTAGCCTTGCAATAGTGAAAAATTAAATTGGCTGTATTTCACTATCGGGACATGCCACACACACCAGGGCATGTCCTACCTTTCACATACAAGGCACCCTTCCCATAGGAGTGACCAATATGTAGGAAAGGATAGGTTTAGGGACTGGAAAGTGGGTGCACTTGCCAAGTCGACATCGCAGTCCCCGGCTGCACACAGGCTCTGCAATGGCAGGCCTGAGCCACACTTTACAAGCAGCTTCTGTGGGTGGACCAACCAGTGCTGCAACCCACTAGCAGCATTTGACTTACAGGCCCTGGGCACACATGGCACAATGTACTACGGTCTGACAAGTAAATCAAATTAGCCAATCAAGCAGTCACTAATCCATTACAACAATATACAAAGGGAGCACTTGCACTTGTGCAAAAGCGATTCTGCTTTGCATGATTGAAGCAAGAGCAGGTTTACCTGCTCTCGCTTCAATCAAGCAAAGCAGAGTTTGCTATGGCAGGGTGGAGGCCGTGCTCCCGCCCTGCCGTAGCAATCGGCGGTGTTCTAGGGTTTGCACCCCGGGACTTTGCAGGAGCCAGACCTGGGACTGGGGTCCCCAAGGCCATCAAGGGGTCCAGGATTGGGGCCCCATTCCCTTCATTTCTAAAGTCCCGGGGAGGTGGGGGTCCCCGGGGGCCTGGGGTCCATAACAGACCCCCGATTTTGAATATTTAGTGCCCCAGGGAGGTGGTGGTCCACAGGGCCTGTGGGGAAGCTCGAGCTCCCCAACACACGTTTAAAAAAAAATAGAGCCCTGGGGAGGTGGCGGTCCCCAGGACTGCGGGGGTGTGTGGTCCCTGCGTTTAATTGAAAAAGCCCCAGGGAGGTGGTGGTCCACGGGGTGTGTGGGGGGGCTCAAGCCCCCCACACATTTTGAATTTAAAAAATGAGAGCCCCAGGGAGGTGGTGGTCCCCGGGGCTGAGGGGGGCTGTGTGCCCCCCACAAATCATCAATGAAGCCGCTGGGAGGTGGCGGTCCCTACTGGCTCCCGCTATATAATTTGGGAATGCCCTCGGGACCTGGCCCACCTGGGGCTTAACAATAATGAATAACGTTTGTTTTTATTTTCTCTCCTGGATTCGCGCACCCAGTGCAAATTCTGCCATTAACATTTTTATCTCAGCAGACCTAGGGGGGTCAGGGTGTTTCTACCCGGCCCCCTTTTCTTGTTTTTAAATGTTTTTTCACTGTTTTTTCACTGTTTTCTTTCACAAGATGGCTGCCAACCCTTCTTGGTTTAGAGTGTTTGCAGCCAATCAGAAGTCAGCTCGTGCTCAATAGGAGTCGCAACTCCTCCTCGGTGCTCAGATATCAAAACTTTTCTTTTTCTAATTTCTCAGGAACGAATTTACACAATTAAAAAAAAGGTGGCTTTCTGAACCAGGAGCTACTTTTTTGCCAAACTTGGTGTAATTCCGTTCAGCCGATTTTTCCTATGTAAATTAACATGGGGAAAATGCGTTTGGGACCCCCCTATTTCCTCATCCCCCACTTGACGAATCACCCCGAAACTTCCAAGACAGGAGCTGACCGGAGCGCCCCATGAATTTTGAATTTTTTTTGAAGATTTGTCAAACTGCACCAAATTTATTGACCGCCAGTAGGTTATATTTATATATGTTTGTGTGTGTGTGTATATATACATACATACATATATATATATATACACACACACACACACACACCTGTGCATGCATACACGCATCTCACGCACATGTGACAGGACCACTTTCAGTTTAAGCCTCTAGGCCAGAAGGCGGCTTCTCTGGGTACACATAGGCAACCAAAAGATGTAAATCAGGTCCGGTCCTGCACTGAAGTGTTCAGGGGACGGGTGATGGGGGTTACTTCTCCTATGACAATATGAGTGACAAGTCCAGTGAGACCCCTAAGAGTTGATCCCAAGGACATCAATCCTCAGTATGGGTGTATCCCAGTGGTTAGGAGGCCTTAAAACCGTTGCCAACTTTAAAAAAAGACAAGTTGAACGTGGGGAACAAAGAGGAAAAATGCAGAGACTCCCTGCAGCACAGGTTGATGGGGAAGTTTGTCATTGCATTGAGCAGCTCTAGCACCACAGGCTTGAGATTGGCAGGAATTGACTGCACCTGAGATGGCCCTATGAGATATCTCAGATTTGTTTGAACATACTATGAAGTGACAACTTCTTAATTATGTAATGCTAGAATCTTGACAGTAGAAATTCAGCAAATGAAAATTCAAAGCTACAGAGCCAGCGAAAACATGCACAAAAAAGACAAACTGTCAGACTACTGTCAGGTAGGCTCTTACTTCACAATTATCTTATCTGAAACAACAATAGGAAGCCTGAGCTTTTCTAGGGCTTTCCGACAGTGAATTCACGTCTATGGGCTTCAGTGCCTCTTAGGTTAAAAATAATTTAGGATTTTACGGATGTGCATAAAGTGGAGAGCAAGTTGGTTTTTGGAGAATATCTGCTGTCACTTAAGATGTGTTGACAATTCCAAGCGTCAAATTTATGTGAGACTGCAGAATATTAAGAGTGACACTGGAAAATGCCACGAAAACAACTTTGAAAATGCATCGTTCCTCAAATGTCTTGAAAATCGGTCAACGACTGAGGAAGATTAGTTCTTTGTTCATCGGTATGATAATAGTTACTCAAAAGGACAGTTTTAATTTGCTATGATATAAGCAAAATTCAGTGCATCTCTTTTAGCAATTATTCACGATTAACGCAACTGTCTAATGAATTGTTAAAAAAAATATAACTTCAGATGTATGGTAGGTCGTTCCTTTATCTTCCAGTCAGTGCTGGTCGAACCAGTGAACCTGGCTGTTTCTACATCAAAGTTACGCATTCTGCACTATAAAGTAGGGGTGGGCGTCAAATTTTGTTCCGCTAGTGGAAATTGCGATAATTTGACATTTCTACATTCCGCAGAAAGCGCGAAAATGTCAAAATTTCCACAATCCGCATCTTACTGGAAATTTTTGACTTTCTCACGCTGTAAAAAAATTAATTCTTGCACGCGTGCGATCACCTTACCTGAATCCCCGCATTTGTCGACAAGTTTTCCCGATCGGGTCGCGTTCTCCACGAGATGTTGGATTGTGGTAGCAATTTGAGCTATCTCGCGAGAGTTTGCGCCCGCATTAATGTCATTTGTCAGGTGATCATGTCATTCGTCACGTGATCACGTCTTTCTTCTCGCGATCATGCACCGCGAGAGCATAAGATGATTGAGTTCTCGAACACATCATTCTCCACCACGAGCGAGAGCGTGAGGACGGGGACACGTCTTATCGAACGCGACAAGGAGCGAGAGAACCCAAACACGTCCTATCCAACGCGACAGGGAGCGAGAGAATGCAATCACATCATTTTGGATGCGCCGGCAGACGTAATATGATGCTCTAGAACT
This sequence comes from Lissotriton vulgaris, assembly GCF_964263255.1. Lineage (NCBI taxonomy): Eukaryota > Metazoa > Chordata > Amphibia > Caudata > Salamandridae > Lissotriton > Lissotriton vulgaris. The sequence goes on along the minus strand of NC_141694.1, from coordinate 1,178,429,160 downwards.
TGAACATGTGAAATTTTTAATTTGGAGAAGAATATCAGCTCTAGCAGCATGAAACCTTCTGCAAATGATGATTTGGATTAAAAAAAGCTCCTCAGATTGACATTTGGCTGTCCTTTTTTGTGCAAGAAGTCCTTTCTTAAAAGGTGGGGAGAGGGAGGAAATGCCACAGAATCTCCAACTTACTGTTCCTGTCCAGCAGGCCTCTCCCAGTGCTTTGTCCATCTCCTGGTCATTCTGCCTTTGGATTTTGAGCTGGAAAGATCACTCTTGTTGTCTGCTGCATCATTGCAATTGTATTAGAGGATTTCTTTATTGGATATTTTACAAGTAAGTGGTTGTTGTGTCTGTTTGATTGGGGGCATTGCAGTTGTTGCAAGTACAATTTAATTTTGGTAACTATCATTCCTTTTTTTAAATAATGTTGTGAGAAGTAGTAGTTAGTAGTAGGCCTGAGCTAGTCATGGCCTCATGGGTGTGTGCATGATGAAGCAACTGTTCCTTTGGTGTTTTTTGAATGTATTTCATTTTCAAGCATCATTTAGGATGGCATTGGATTGAGTTGGGGAGTCTGTTGTTGGGTCTGGCCTTGTGGCTTTTGGCCATTTAGATGCCTAGGCCTGCAAGCTTGTCTGGCCTTGTCTGCCAACAGGCATGCTTTCATTCAGTAGGCTCAGAGCAGGTAGCCACAGCTTTATTAATCAAGTGTTTCTGTTTGGTCTGTTGAATTTAGACATCATTTAGGGCATGGATGGCATTGGATTGAGTTGGGAAGTGTGTTTCCTGGTGGTGGGCTTTCTGATGTTGTTGGGCCTGGCCATGTGGCTAGTGGCCATTTTGAGGCCTAGGCCAGCAAGCTTTTCTGGCCTTGTCTCTGCCAACAGGCCTGCTTTCATCCAGTAGGCTTAGAGCAGGTAGCCACAGCTTTATTAATCAAGTGTTTTTGTGTGGTCTGTTGACTTTAGACATCATTTAGGGCATGGATGGCATTCAATTGAGTTGGGATGTGTGTTTTTTGGTGGTGGGTTTTCTGATGTTGTTGGGCCTGGCCATGTGGCAGGTGGCCGTTTTGAAGCCTAGGCCTGCAAGTTTGTCTGGCCTTATCTCTGCCAACAGGCCTGCTTTCATCCAGTAGGCTCAGAGCAGGTAGCCACAGCTTTAATAATCAAGTGTTTCTGTGTGGTCTGTTGAATTTAGTCATCATTTAGGGCATGGATGGCATTGGATTGAGTTGGGAAGTGTGCTTTTGGTGGTGGACTTTCTGATGTTGTTGGGCCTGGCAATGTGGCTGGTGGCCATTTTGAAGCCTAGGCCTGCAAGCTTGTCTGGCCTTGTCTCTGCCAACAGGCCTGCTTTCATCCAGTAGGCCCAGAGCGGGTAGCCACAGCTTTATTAATCAAGTGTTTCTGTTTGATCTGTTGAATTTAGACATCATTTAGGGCATGGATGGCATTGGATTGAGTTGGGAAGTGTGTTTTTTGGTGGTGGGATTTCTGATGTTGTTGGGCCTTGCCATGTGGCTGGTGGCCATTTTGAAGCCTAGGCCTGCAAGCTTGCCTGGCCTTGTCTCTGCCAACAGGACTGCTTTCATACAGTAGGCTCAAAGCAGGTAGCCACAGCCTTATTAATCAAGTGTTTCTGTGTGGTCTGTTGAATTTAGACATCATGTAGGGCATGGATGGCATTGTATTGAGTTGGGAAGTGTGTTTTTTTGGGTTGAGCTTTCTGATGTTGGGTGTCTTAAAGACATGCCTTTGTTGTGTGTGTCTGGTGTGTGTTGGTATGCAATGCACCCTCCAGACCTTTTTGGGGCCTGTGAATTTTTGTATTTGCATTTTGTTGCATTAAAAAGGCAATGCAGTGTGCTTTAGCATTCATCCTTTGCCTGGCTTTTATCGGTCTTTTGTCAGCTCCTGGTGTTTTCCAGGCCCCCTGCTGGTTGCTTGTGATTTTTTGAGTGTCCATGTGGCTGGTGGCCTTTCTTTTTGATGAGAGTTATTAGTGCCCTGTGTTTGCCATTTAGGCCTGCATGGTTTTCCTATTGGCTTACTGCTTCCACCCATCCACCCCCTTTGCCAGCAGCAGCTCCATGAATGATGTGATAAACTTACATAATCACGCTAAGCGAGCGCAAACGCAAAGTTACAAAAAAGTAAGATTATTAGTAGCGCAGAGGAGCACCTGTGCCATAACAATCACAGAAGACTTTTAAACCTAATTAACCTGGAATGTAAGCAGCAAAATTCTAGCTGGTTGGAAGAAAAAAAGATATCCGCAATATATAACACAGAGCAGAAGAACAGACACAAAGTAGTAATAATTAAATAATTACTCACCAAGACCCGGGACCTCCAATCTTAGCAGGTCCAGCAGGTCCTGCTCATGGTCCAGGATGTCGGACCACCGGTGCGTCAACAGCGCATGGGTGCGCCGGACCCCAGAGCAGTGGAACACTGCCTGGCGCACCTTCCAACTGCGCTGTCGACGCTCCGGAGCCCGTACCCGGACCCAGGCCTGCCACCTGCTGCGAGGGTTGAGGGGAGGTGGCGCTGCACAAAGGAGATGAGTGCAGCCAGCTCCACCTCCCCAAATAAGGCCCGTGCCTGCACCCCTTGTGGGCAGCGCCTTCCGCAAGGAAGGCAATCGCGGCTCTGGCTGCGTTGAGCCCTACCCTTCCGTATGGTTCTGGGGAGAGAGAGACGGGCTTGAAAGAAAAGGTAGTAAAATTAAACACCATCGCTGCTGGTCTTATTCCTCTCCTGTGCTGGGCCATAATAAAAATGGGTGTGGTCATGACGAGCTCAGCTCGTCTTGAGCACAGGAGCACTGTACTGCATGACGAGCTGAGCTCGTCATGAGCACCGAAGGGGTTGAAAATAAGTAAAGGAAATAGCAGGCAATGGAAAAAGAGTGAAAACGTAGCTAAAAAACACAAAAAAGTAGACAAAAACCAAAAATATAGAAGCAGAAAAATAGTTAGAGAGATAATAAACAAAAAAGAAAAAAAAGTGGCTTGAAACAAAGGATTGTAAAGATACAGGAAAATCAGGAGCCCAGAACCAAGCAAAACAGTGAAAAACAAGATGGCCGCGCCCATTGCGAACACGTGCGCAAGTTCGCGCCATATTTTCTCCCCGAGCAGGCAAAAAGTGTCGCGAACAAGTAAAAGCATTCCCAAACAGGAAATATGTATGGCGAACGGACGCGAGCTTGCATCGTGCGACCTGGAACAGGAAGTAAGCATCGCGGGCGGGCGGGACAAGTGAAAACAAGATGGCCACGCCCATGAGGAACCGCATAGGTAAGTTGGTGAGCCGCGATCATGCAGAAAATACTGTGAAAAGGTGGGAAAAAAACTTCTGCGTCTTCGCGATATTTCCATGTGTTTGCGGAGATTTTTAGAATTTTCGCGATCGTTTGCGAAAGTGAATTTCGCAAATTACGCCCAACCCTACTATAAAGCAAGCAACGTGCGTTCCAGTATGGACACGTTGTTGGACTTTTAGGACTGAATTACTGTTTCTAGTGGTATACAAACACTGCTCCGGAGCCCAGAGGCAATCAAATCTCACCTATTGCACAGCAGAGTTGAGAGGCGTGCTTCACTGACATGGTAAATTGTCAACTGTGTTCCACCAAAACATTCAGAACAGAAGACTATGTACCATTGCAAAATGGCGTCTAGTTTTCAATACTGTGTCACTCATTATATTTGCAGGCACTGCCATCTAACTGAACATGTGCAATGCCTGTTCAAGCAAGCAGAAAACCACCCTGAATTAGATCATCATTTCCCAAGTTTTGTTTTGGGTCCTTGCCATGGGTGACATTAGCAAGTCTCTCTGGATGAAATATGGGTAAGAGACGGTGGCTGTGCACCCTTAGACCCAGATGACACCTAAATGGGGTCACCGTGCAGCTCCTACCTGCAGAGAGACCAATGTCGTCCTTGTGATCCACTCAAATGCCAGGTATTAATGAACCAGACTAATGCTATAAAGCCCATTTACTTGCTATGGGAATCAGAGTAGGTTATACTACTACAATCCCAAATCCACCCATGTTTACCACCCAGTTAGAAGCTGATGGCCTAGTGGCGGATCAGTCACCACGTCAGCAGCTTCTGTGAATGGACCTGGCTAAGTCTCCATTGATAAAAACCTGACAGTTCCCCATCTCTAAGTGGGGCAGGAGAACAAGTTTAGCAGGGCAGAGCAGCCACCTATGGTGGTGCACCTCCTCTGCTAAACTCTTAATGAGGACCAAAGTCATTAAGGTACAAAGCAACAACGGCACTACTGGTGTCTCTTGCCCTACCACTACTTCGTCACTTACCCCTCTGGTTTTGTCAATGTCCCATTTATCAGCTGTCTATTCAGCATTTATACCATGAGCTATAGTACCAGTTTAAATAGCCTTTCTCCTCTTATAGTTAACTACTCCTGCTAGAGTTGATTACTTTGTACACAGTGCACTACGATTCACTGACAAAATGTTTAAACCACAAATATCGTGGGACATAAATATTGTCTCAAAAATATTGGGCAGAAAAATATTGTTATCCTATACTTACTTAAACAACAATAATACAAAACGTGATTGGTATACGCTACTATCAAACAAAAGAAATAGCATTTTAATATAAACATAGTTAAACATAGTAAATATTAAATTGATTAACATTAAAAAGCAATACAATGTAATTTAAATATACTTAAATATTTTAAAATGATATATACATTTATATCATTTGTGCCTGTTTGACTGCATTTTCTTCCCGTGTTAGCTGTTTTTGTCTGACATTTGTGCCTGTATTTTTTTCTAGTCAGTTTCAGCCCTTTGCGTTCTCCTGCCTGTCTGCCCGCCTACCTCGCCGCCCTCCGCCTTCCCTCCCCGCTCCCCGCTTCCCGCCACCAGCGCTGACCACGCCCCTTTTTCCTTTCTGTTCCCTCCCCGCTCCCGCCTCCCAGCTGCCCCGCCCACCCGCGCACTTCGCCTTATATGGCGACCGTGCGACGCAGGTGAGTGTGACCCACTTGTGGGACACCCCCGCGCCGCACGGCCACCAGCTGCTGTGTGTGCCCCCTCGCCTTGCCCTCTGCCTCGCTGCCTGCCTCGCTGCCGGCTGACGCCGCTGGCGTCTGTTTTGCTTTGTTTTGTCTATCATTTGTGCCTGTTTGACTGCATTTTCTTCCCGTGTTAGCTGTTTTTGTCTGACATTTGTGCCTGTATTTTTTTCTAGTCAGTTTCAGCCCTTTGCGTTCTCCTGCCTGTCTGCCCGCCTACCTCGCCGCCCTCCGCCTTCCCTCCCCGCTCCCCGCTTCCCGCCACCAGCGCTGACCACGCCCCTTTTTCCTTTCTGTTCCCTCCCCGCTCCCGCCTCCCAGCTGCCCCGCCCACCCGCGCACTTGGCCTTATATGGCGACCGTGCGACGCAGGTGAGTGTGACCCACTTGTGGGACACCCCCGCGCCGCACGGCCACCAGCTGCTGTGTGTGCCCCCTCGCCTTGCCCTCTGCCTCGCTGCCTGCCTCGCTGCCGGCTGACACCGCTGGCGTCTGTTTTGCTTTGTTTTGTCTATCATTTGTGCCTGTTTGACTGCATTTTCTTCCCGTGTTAGCTGTTTTTGTCTGACATTTGTGCCTGTATTTTTTTCTAGTCAGTTTCAGCCCTTTGCGTTCTCCTGCCTGTCTGCCCGCCTACCTCGCCGCCCTCCGCCTTCCCTCCCCGCTCCCCGCTTCCCGCCACCAGCGCTGACCACGCCCCTTTTTCCTTTCTGTTCCCCCCCGCTCCCGCCTCCCAGCTGCCCCGCCCACCCGCGCACTTGGCCTTATATGGCGACCGTGCGACGCAGGTGAGTGTGACCCACTTGTGGGACACCCCCGCGCCGCACGGCCACCAGCTGCTGTGTGTGCCCCCTCGCCTTGCCCTCTGCCTCGCTGCCTGCCTCGCTGCCGGCTGACGCCGCTGGCGTCTGTTTTGCTTTGTTTTGTCTATCATTTGTGCCTGTTTGACTGCATTTTCTTCCCGTGTTAGCTGTTTTTGTCTGACATTTGTGCCTGTATTTTTTTCTAGTCAGTTTCAGCCCTTTGCGTTCTCCTGCCTGTCTGCCCGCCTACCTCGCCGCCCTCCGCCTTCCCTCCCCGCTCCCCGCTTCCCGCCACCAGCGCTGACCACGCCCCTTTTTCCTTTCTGTTCCCTCCCCGCTCCCGCCTCCCAGCTGCCCCGCCCACCCGCGCACTTGGCCTTATATGGCGACCGTGCGACGCAGGCGAGTGTGACCCACTTGTGGGACACCCCCGCGCCGCACGGCCACCAGCTGCTGTGTGTGCCCCCTCGCCTTGCCCTCTGCCTCGCTGCCTGCCTCGCTGCCGGCTGACGCCGCTGGCGTCTGTTTTGCTTTGTTTTGTCTGTCATTTGTGCCTGTTTGACTGCATTTTCTTCCCGTGTTAGCTGTTTTTGTCTGACATTTGTGCCTGTATTTTTTTCTAGTCAGTTTCAGCCCTTTGCGTTCTCCTGCCTGTCTGCCCGCCTACCTCGCCGCCCTCCGCCTTCCCTCCCCGCTCCCCGCTTCCCGCCACCAGCGCTGACCACGCCCCTTTTTCCTTTCTGTTCCCTCCCCGCTCCCGCCTCCCAGCTGCCCCGCCCACCCGCGCACTTCGCCTTATATGGCGACCGTGCGAACGCGCAGCGGTCACGCGCAGCGGGCGCGCCGATTGTGCGCCGAAGGCGCGCCAAAGGTAAGCCCGTCTGCGCCCGTCCGCGACCGGACCGCGCCCAGCGCCTGGACCCCTGGCCTCCGAAGACCCCGACCGACCCGCCTGACGTACTCCGCCGCCACCCTCACCGCTCTCAACACCGGCCGACTCCCAGAATGCCATCAAGCCACTCCACGACGTACCCATGGACCTTTCAGCTGCCACGCCTGCAAGTTCACCTGCATCCGGACCAGCCTCGCGCCAGCACCCACCAAGTCGAACACCAGCAGCACCCACCTCAAGTGCATCCTGCTCAACACCCGCTCCGTCCACAGACACGCCATCGAACTCTGGAACCTTCTAGACGCCACAGCCCCTGACGTCGCCTTCCTCACGGAGACCTGGATGAACGCCTCTTCAGCTCCCGACATCGCCATCGCCATCCCAGAGGGCTACAAGATCGTCCGGAGGGACCGAAACGCCAACCAGATGGGAGGAGGCATCGCCATCATCCACAGGAACACCATCCGTCTCACGACCAGCACCGACAACACCCTGACCAGCGCCAAACACCTGCATTTCCAGATCCACACCAACCCGAACACCACCCTCAGAGGCACCCTGATCTACCGACCCCCTGGACCACGCACACAATTCAGCGAGGACATCGCCGACTTCGTCAGCCCGCATGCCCTCCCCTCCACCGACTACATCCTCCTGGGAGACCTCAACTTCCATCTGGAGAACAACAACGACCGCAACACCAGCACCCTGCTCGACAACCTCGCCAACCTTGGACTCAAGCAACTGGTGTCCACCCCCACCCACCTCGCCGGACACACACTCGACGCAGTCTTCTCATCCAGCACAGACATAGACTTCAGCCACGCCACAGAGCTTCAATGGACGGACCACAGCTGCGTCCCCTTCACCTTCAAGAGAACGACGACCCACCAACACCAGCAACAGGCAGCCCGCAGAAGCTGGAACAAGATCACAGCAGACCAGCTCGCCACCTCCCTGAACCAGCACCCTCCTGCCAGCTCAGCGAACCCCAGCCAAGCCACCGACAACCTCACGAAGTGGATCAGCAACTGCGCGGACGAACTCGCCCCACTGAGGACCCCGCCTAGCAGACCCGGCAGCAAGAAGGCCCCATGGTTCACCGACGAACTCAAGAGCTCCAAGAAGAACTGCCGAGCCCTCGAGAAAGTCTGGAGAAGGGAACCGACACCGGACAACAGGACCTCCTTCAAACTTGCCACCCGGAAACACCACCAGCTGATCCGCGCCACCAAGAAAACAGCATTCAAGGACCGGTTGGACAACAACGCACACAACTGCAAGGAACTCTTCAACATCGTAAAAGAGCTTTCCAACCCCAGCGCAGGAAACAACGACATCACCCCATCGCAAGACCTCTGCGACTCCCTCGCTTCATACTTCCACAACAAGATCGCGGACATACATAACAGCTTCAACAACCAACCAACGCACACCATGACCGAACAACCACCCCCCACCACCACCCTCCACGCCTGGACCCCGATCAGCACCGAAGACACCATCCGCACGATGAACTCCATCCACTCCGGATCACCGACCGACCCCTGCCCTCACCACGTCTTCAACAAGGCCGACGCTGTCATCGCACCCCACCTGCGAGACATCATCAACACATCCTTCGACACCACCATCTTCCCTGAGAGCTGGAAACACGCCGAACTCAGCGCTCTACTCAAGAAACCAACAGCGGACCCCACCGACCTCAAGAATTACCGCCCCATCTCGCTCCTCCCGTTTCCAGCCAAAGTCATCGAGAAGACCGTCAACAAGCAGATGGCCGCCTTCCTCGAGACGAACGGATCCCTCGACCCCTCACAGTCCGGCTTCCGAGCCAATCACAGCACCGAGACCGCCCTCATCGCCGCCACCGATGACATCCGAGCCCTGATGGACAATGGAGAAACAGCGGCCCTCATCCTCCTAGACCTCTCTGCGGCATTCGACACGGTCTGCCACCGCACCCTAGTACGGCGCCTCAGCAACATCGGAATCCAGGACAAGGCGCTGGATTGGATCATCTCCTTCCTCGACGGAAGAACACAGAGAGTCCGCCTACCACCGTACAAGTCAGAGGTCTCCGAAGTCACCTGCGGCGTCCCTCAAGGATCATCTCTGAGCCCCACCCTCTTCAACGTCTACATGAGCCCCCTCGCGGCCATCGTACGCAAACACAACCTCAGCATAATCTCCTACGCCGACGACACCCAACTGATCCTCTCCCTGACCAACGACCCCGCCGCCGCCAGATCCAACCTGCACGAAGGGATGAAAGAGGTAGCCGAGTGGATGACGACCAGCCGCCTGAAACTGAACTTGGACAAGACGGAGGTCCTCATCCTGGGCTCCTCACCCTCCGCCTGGGACGACTCCTGGTGGCCTCCCGCCCTGGGCACCGCACCCAAACCGACAGATCATGCGCGCAACCTGGGCTTCCTCCTGGACTCCTCCCTCTCCATGACCAGGCAAGTCAACAACGTCTCCTCGGCGTGCTTCAACATCCTACGCATGCTACGGAAGATCTTCTGGTGGATCCCCACCGAGACCAGGAAGACCGTCACCCAGGCCCTCGTCACCAGCCGACTGGACTACGGCAACGCCCTCTACGCCGGTACCACCGCCAAGCTCCAGAAGAGACTCCAGCGGATCCAGAACGCCTCAGCCAGACTCATCCTCAACATCCCACGAACCAGCCACATCTCCGGACATCTGAGAGACCTTCACTGGCTCCCCGTCAACAAAAGAATCACCTTCCGCCTCCTCACCCACGCACACAAAGCCCTACACGACCAAGGCCCGAGCTACCTCAACAGCCGAGTCAACTTCTACGCTCCCAAACGCCACCTCCGATCAGCCAACCACGCCCTCGCCGCCGTCCCCCGCATCCGAAGAGCGACTACAGGAGGAAGGTCCTTCTCCTACCTGGCCGCCAAGACCTGAAACTCCCTCCCTCCCGACCTGCGCCTGACCCAAGACCACCTCTCCTTCAGGAAGAAGCTGAAGACCTGGCTGTTCGAGCAGTAGCGGCACCCCCCCCCCTGCCCCCCCCCCCCCCCCAGCGCCTTGAGACCCTACGGGTATGTAGCGCGCTTTATAAGTGTCACTGATTGATTGATTGATTCTTATTTACAAAACTCCAATATATATTTATGTATGTTTAATTAACCATATATAATGTAAAACCATTATTACAATAATAATTATAATTTATGTTACAATGTACAACTTTTTTTAAAATATTAAAAAATAACAAATATGTATATATACAACAAAACAATGCCCAAATGTGAAGGATGTCGCAGACACTCTCGAAATTGCAATTTGTTTAATTCACAAACTAATGGGTATATTTTCAAAGAAATTGCGCAATGCAGCGCAGCCACCGCGAGGCTGCGCCATGTTGTGTGACAGGGAAGGAGCAGGAGAGTGCCATATCTTCAGAAATATTGCTCTCTCTTCCCCTTTCCCTTGCGCCACCATTGATTTCAGCTGCCGTGCGCCATGCACACACCTTAGCGCTGCATCGCTATGGTGTGTGCATAATTGTTGCATAGGTTTTGTACAGGAAGGGTACCCTTCCTTTACAAAACACTATGCAAGGCACGATGCAAAGCTTTTACCACTTTGTGTATGTGCTGCAGAGGGCAGCAGGCATGGAAAATCGGAAAAGCACAGAAAAATGAAAACATTTCTCATGCTAGCGCCTCCTTTGAAGGGGTGTTAACTTTTGGCGCAAAACCATGTTTACAAATCTTTGTAAATATGGTTCTGCGTCAAAAGGCATGGGTGGTTGCATGGGAATGACCATGTACTACCCACGTCACGCCCCCTCTGCGCAAAGTAATGCAAAGCAGTGCTTGGCGATGCTTTGCGCTACTTACAGGGTACTTTCCAGCGCAAAGCAAGTTTTCCTCTGGTAACAAATTAGCAAAACAAAAATTTGTGCTGTTTAGCAGCACTTTTGTGACGCTAAACCAGGGCAAACGTTTTGAAAATCTGTTCTTAAGTCTTCACTAACGCATTTCAGCTACAGCCTTGATCACGGGAAGGGAAGAGGAACAGACTTGGTCAGTACATAAGGTTTATCAGTGACACAAAAGACAGACACAAATAAGTGATGAATGCAAACATTGTCAAAAAGTAGCTGCCATGGTTGCACATGTATTACAAAAACATGACTATAAGTAAATGAGAATGTGAATACAGTATTCCCTCAAACACCATAATTGAAGTATGTAATAAAATACTCAACATAGTAAAAACAAAAATTGGGGTGAAGATAAGCTGCTGTAGTATCCTGTAACATAGCACACCTATTGTGGTGCCACGATAACAAGATTTTCAGCATTCACCATATTGCCACGACTTGTGCAGGAAAATATGGAAGTCATAACATGTATAACTGGGTGCCACAAAGTCAGTGGTTATACTGAGCATGAGCTGTTAGAGTAAGGTGTCAAGGGATTATCCCATCCAGGGGGTAATCTTAAGGGAGGGTAGTGCCATCGGATACTGTAAGCCGTTATGACAAATAGCACATCTGTTCTTATGTGTTTATTTCCTTGCTTAGTGAGTTTTACACCTATGTATAGTTTGTTACATGGGCGAATTAGGCAATACACACAGTAATCTGTGTTGCAATCAAAATGACCTTTGATATTGTGCACTCTGGTTCTGTTGGATATTTCCAGGCTTTGACAGTTGCAACTATTGCTGCATGCTCTACATCTCATGTAGCAAAAAAGCCACTGGCACCTCCTCTATATTTATTGGTGGTAAAAGTGTGACCAAATTATGACTCAGTCTGTCCCTGAGTGAGATGCTCTTACTGAACATGGTCTGTGGAATATCATGTAGATATTTGTCTAATACATGATCAGTAATGAGAATATGCAAGTTCCTATTGAAGACCTTTCTAAGCTTGTAGGCCTGTTTGGAGAATGTGGTGATGAATCTTTCTTGATCAGGTTTGTATTTTTACAAAGTTTTATATAGCGAAAACTAGACTCGGTATCGGATATCAGAGCGCTTTACATAGCACCAGTTGCATTACATGAGGACACATTCATTTTAGACACAGGTCTATTACGTGATTTGCCCAGAATCACAGGATGTTTGTCATTGTAGAGACTCAAACCCGGTTCCCCAGATTTGCGGTTGACCGCCCTAGCCATTAGGCTAACTCCTCTCCCCGTTTGTCTGAAGGAGTTACATTACTAAGGTATATTAGACCTTGTCTGGACTCTTTGTCTACCTTAGTACCTGCTTGCTCAATGGCTTTCATGCTGTAACTTCTTTCCTTGACTCTTTTGTTGATGGTGGCTCTCCCACCCTCAAAAGCCTCATCGGTGCTGCAGTTATGCTTTGCAAATAGGAGCTCACCATAACGGTTGCTGCAACTCAGTCTGGAAGAGTGGGGACTGCTGGCACTGAGTAAACAGTTACCTCCTGAAGGTTTGTAATGCAACTGGGTTTGTAGTTTTTCATTATTGATGTCCACCTCATTATCCAAGAATACAATGCTAGGGGAAGATTTACAAGCCCCTTGCACCTCCTCGCACCGCCATTGCATCAGTTTTTTGGATGCAACTGCGGCGCTGCTACTGCTCAATAATTACATGGATGCAGATGTGTCACTTTTCTATAGCCTGCATCAGTTTTCACCTGCATGAAAATCGCCTGCACCGCCTTAGATTTTAATTTATGCAAGGTAGGCATTCTGACGGAAACGCCTACCTTGAAATTGACGCATTGTATTTATAACTTTTTCTGTTTATGGCACAGCCTTTAGGTGCGCTGCCAATGCGTCACAAACCCTATGCCTGCTAAACCCAGGTGTAGGGAGGATGCATTGGCTGTACCCAACGAACCACACCAGCTGCAGTGACTTGATTGCAATCTGCTATCAAGTCACGAGGTAAATGGGCCACAGAAGGTAAGTATGTGCAAGTAATGTCACAATGTGTGATATTACGTGCTGATGTCACACATACAAGTGTGCACTAGGCCCACTTGTCTGCGTCACGTCTAGTCTAATATGTTTGAGTGCAAAGTGACTTTGTCATCTTTTTACGCTCAGACACATTGGTCCCCATTCAGTAGTCGATGCATCCGTTAAAACAGGTGTATCACCTCTAATTTTGATGCATTGATGGAGTTGCATCGATTTTCATGCCAACTCCAGCAATGTACCAAAAAACCCTGCGACATGGTGCGTAGAATTGTAAATACAATGCATCCATAGTGGTGCTAGAGTTTCTCCCACAGGCGCAAAAAATTGACACATTGCTGCTTTAACGCAGCGATGTGTCACTTCTTGTAAATCTGCCCCCTAGTCTTGCTGATTAGCGCTGTGTGTTGGATATTATGTGTATTAGTGTTGAGGGTCGAGCCAAAGTCAGAAGCAGACTTCTCGTCTCCTTTTCAGATGACAAAAATGTTGTCAATAAACCTGATCCACTTGGTCACCTGATTTTTTAGTATTTCCAGTTGCATGGACACCTGTTCCTCCCACCAGCTCATGAAGAGATTGGCATAGCTGGGGGCTAAACAGGAGCCATTGCTGTCCCCTGCAGCTGTTTATACATCTGGGTGCCAAAGATAACAAAATTGTTTTATATAGGCTGCTTACATCAAGGGTAAGTAGCAGGTAGCCACTTTCCCAGCGTATGTTTTCAATCAGAGTAAAAGTGTGTGATGTCTTTTATATATGCAGGTAACACTGTGACAAACGGTATCAAGTAGTGTTCTATGTATTTTGAAGTGCTTCCATAGCGGGACCCAATAGCTAACACAATGGGTCTCCCTGGGGGCTTGAATGCATCTTTGTGAAGTTTCGGTAGTAAGTGTAACACCGGAATTCTATGGGTGCTTACATTTGAGGAAGAGGTATTCTTACCACTCCAAAAGGCCCTTATCTTTCCACTCCCCCACTCAATCAATGTATTCATATACACATAAATTACCAACCGTAACAAACTGGAATTTTTTTTTAAAATCAGAACAATTTAATTACACAAAAAGAAGTAAACTAAATAAAAAAATACTTTTTACTAACAATATGTTACATATTACAAACAGTAATTAATAAAAAATAATATAATGTTAAATACACAGAAATATCATAATAAAGTTGAGAAGCAACAGGAATGAGGGGAAACATGGTGTCTGCACACTGAGCGATTGCAAGCTACCTGGGAAAAGTATGCTCTGTGCCACATGGTAGTGTTCTTGTCACCCCAGAACTGAAGCGCATTTCTAGAGGATAGCTGCTCAATGCAGCCCCTTTTTTAATGGCATTATACTGGCGGCCCCCCGGGAGGTGACTGCACAGGAATCCCAGCGTGGCAGGGTGGCTGGTGCACTGGCTCATGGCAGCATCAGCACAAGTCAGCATTCAGGCAGGGAACACTTGCAGCCCCCTACAATGACCTGCTCAGAGAAGTACAATCATCCCCAGGTCTTGGAGAACAGTAGGTGAAGGAGTGGGGGAGGGAGGCAGTGGAGAAAGACCAGTGGGCTAGGAACCCTTTGCATATCGATAAGTGCTGTCAACCTACTGGTATGGCTGGAGGTGAGGCATTAAAGTATACTTTGCGCTTCCAGAATGTAGTGACTGCAAAGGTGTGCCCTGTGCCAGAATTAACCTCTACTGTTATGACCACTGTCCCGAAGGACACAGAGGAGGGACAGTGATTTGTGTCTGGTGGGGTTGCTTGGGCCTTGGTCTTTGCCTCTAAAGGTGGGAAGCCTGTAAATTCTCCTGGCAAGAGGTCTGCTGTAGGGGTAGAAGGGTCTCAGCCCACCAGATTAAGATAACTCCCTCACTTAAATATGTTTTCAAAGTCATACCAGCCCTACAAAGTATAGTGGGTTCTGAAGAGGATAAGTGCTGGCAGAGCCTGAAAATGGAGAATCCTGCTTCTTGTTCTGCTGCCATTCCTGATGTTTCAGTAGGCACAATCAGGTCCCCTGAAGAGGAGAGAAGTTCAGATAAAGACTTTCGTAATGTAGCCCAGGTAGCCACCGGCAATATGTTTTAAGCTCTTGATTTACAAGAGTCTGGTCTGGCCAAGGACCAGACCCGGAGAGGCAAGCAAGTGGAAAATGGAGATGTAACAGCTCCAGGCAGGTCGCTCACCCACTCGGCGACAGCACCATCTGTTGCGCCGTAAGTCTGATTGATCTGTATTGCTTGTTAATTGCTTAATTGTTTTTTTTCTCCCCTTCAGGTATACTTGCTTACATCTGTGCCCTGTGCCCTCCTTTGCCCTCTGTCCCCTTGCCGCTCCTGCCCCCGTCTTTCCCGCCGCTGTGAGCCCTGCTGCCCCGCCCCCCACCTGTACTGCATTGCCACTGTTACTCTTAATTGCTCGTTTCTCCTCCTTCACCCTAGGTCTATGCCCTGTGTATTGCCTCTGTTTTTAAACTTGTAATTGCTTGTTTTTTCTGCTTCACCCTTGGTCCCTGTGTCTGTGCCCTCCTTGCCTTCTGCCCAGCTTTCCCACCACTGAGTTCCCTTCTGCCCTGCCCCCTGCTCGCCCCTTTCGTCCACTCCCCCCTCCCAACTGCTCCTCCCTCCCACATCCCTTCTTATGGAGGCCGCTGCACGGTGCGGAGAGTGACCCTTGACCCTGCTCCAGGCAGGTAGCTCCCCCAAGCCACAACAGCTCCACCTGTTGCGCCATAAGTCTGCTTGCTCTGTATTGCTTGTTATTGCTTAATTGTTTGTTTTTTCTCCCCTTCAGTTATCCTTGGTTACATCTGTGCCCTGTGCCCTCCATTGCCCTCTGTCCCCTCGCCACTCCTGCCCCGTCTTTCCCCCCGCCTGTATTGTATCGCCTCTGTTACTCTTAATTGCTTGTTTCTCCTCCTTCACCCTGGTTCTGTGCCCTGTGTATTGCCTCTGTTTTTAAACTTGTAGTTGCTTGTTTTTTCTCCTTCAATCTTGATCCCTGTGTCCTCCTTGCCTTCTGCCCCTGCTTTCCTGTCGCTGTGTTTCCAGCTGCCCCGCCCCCTGCATCACCTGTTGCACCGGAAGTCTGCTTGCTCTGTATTGTTTGTTATTGCTTAATTGTTCGTTTTTTCTCCCCTTCAGTTATCCTTGCTTACATCTGTGCCCTGTGCCCTCCTTTGCCCTCTGTCTCCTCACTGTTCCTGCTATGATTCCAGCACCCTCCTCGCACTCAACACCAGACGATCACACACCTGCTACCTGGCCACCCCAAAGTGCACCTTAGGACCCTGCACCTGCCAGAACTGCAGCTTCACCAGCATCCGCCCCTCCAAGCCGCCCACCGTGAAAGAACGCAACTACCTCAGATGCATCCTTCTAAAGCTGTGCCTGCAAACACGCCGTTGAACTCTGGGACCTATTCGACTCAACTTCTCCAGATGTCACCTTCCTGATGGAGACCTGGTTGAACCCCTCCTTGGCACGCGATATCTACATTGCCATCCTGGACGGCTACAAGATCACCCACAGGGACCCACTGACCTTCCACCTCGAGAACAACAACGACCGCAACTCCACCACCCTGAATGACAACCTCGCGAACCTCGGACTCAGACAACTCGTCACCACACCCACACACTTCACCACACGCTTGACCCCATCTTCTCCGCAAGCTCCCACATAGCTTTCAACCACACCACCAAACTCCACTGGACAGACAATCGCTGCATCCACTTCACCTTCCGGAAATCCACCACGCATCACCACACCCAACAGATTTCCCGCTGCTGCTCAAGCAAAGGCCACCTAACCACCACCACCGACCGGAGCCCACCCGCTGACCCCACCGACCCTGACACCCCCGCCTGCAACCTCAGACAATGGATCCACAACTGCGCCAACACCCTCGCCCCGATCAAGAAACCCACCAACTGACACACCAGCAAGAAAGCCATCTGGTTCAAGGAAGACCTCCAGGCCTCCAAGCAAACCTGCCGTTATCTAGAGAAGAAATGGCACCACGGACAGACACCGGACAGCCACACAACCCACAAGAACGCCACACGCAGATGCCATCAACTCATCAGATCCGCCAAAAGAACTGCATTCAAAGACTGCCTAGAAAACAACGCACACAACAGCAAAGAGCTCTTCAACATTGTGAAAGAACTCTACAACCCCAGCTCCAACACCAATGACATCTCACCTTCGCAAGACCTGTGCGACTCCCTTGCTCCCTTCTTCCATCACAAGATTGCAGATACCAACATCACAACCGCCCGACAACCACTGAGACCTCCGCCCCCAAGGCCACCATCAGCACCAACACCCTGCGCTCCTGGACCAACATAAATGACAACAACACCATCAAAATCATGAAAACCATCCACTCCAGATCTCCGTCAGACCCATGCCCACACCACATCTTCAACAAAGCCAGCACCACCATCGCACCCTATCTCCGGAAAGCCATCAATATCTCCTTTGATATAGCTACCTTCCCGGAGAACTGGAAGTCCCATCTCTCTGCTCCATTTCCCGACGAAGGTCATCGAGAAGACCATCAACAGACAACTGACCCACTACCTCGAGGAGAACAGCATCCTGGACCCATCCCAGTCCGGATTCCGCAGCAACCACAGCAACCACTGCACCAAAACTGCCCTCATCGCCGCCACTGATGACATTAGGGCCCTGCTGGACAGCAGAGAAACTGTGGCCCTCATCCTCCTGGACCTGTAAGCCACCTTCGACACCGTCTGCCACCCCACCCTATGCACACGCCTACATGACGTTTGGATCGGAGACAAAGCTCCGGGCTGGGCCACCTCCTTCCTCTCAGGCAGAACTCAGAGCATCCGCCTCCCCCCTTCCGCTCCGAATCTACCGAGGTCATCGGCGGCGTACCCCAGGGCTCATCCCTAGGTCCGATGTTGTTCAACATCTACATGGCACCGCTCACCCACGTCGCCCGAATGCATGACCTCAACATCATCTCATACACCGCCGACACCCAGCAAATCCTCCCCCTCACCAAGGATCCTCTCACCGCCAAAACCAACCTCCACGAGGGAATGAAAGACGATGCAGAGTGGATAAAGAACAGCCGACTGAAGCTAAACTCGGACAAGACAGAAGTCCTCATCCTCGGCTCCACCCCTTTCGCCTGAAACGACTCCTAGTGGCCGAACGCATTGGGAACAGCTCCAACACCCACCGACCATGCACACAACCTAGAGTTCATCCACTCTCTCCATGACAAAGCATGTCAACGCTGTCTCATTCTCCTGCTTCAACACCCTCCGCATGCACCGCAAGATCTACAGGTGGAACCCCACCGAAACAAGAAGAACGGTCACCAAGGCCCTCGTCAGCAGCAGGCTGGACTATGGAAACGCCCTCTATGCAGGAGTCTCGGCCCAACTCCTGAAACGACACCAACGCATACAAAACGCCTCTGCACGCCTGATCCTCGACATCCCCCGCTGCAGCCACATAACATCCCACCTGAGAGACCTGCACTGGCTACCCGTCAACAAAAGGATTACTTTCAAGCTCCTAACCCACGCACAAAATGCACTCCACAACACCGGTCCAACATACCTCAACAGATGACTCAGCTTCTACATCCCTAAACGCCAGCTCCGCTCCACCAACCTTGCCCTCGCCACAGTCCCCTGCATCCAAAGAGCAACCTCCAGCGGCAGATTGTTCTCCCACCTCACCACCAAGAGCTGGAACACCCTCCCCATCCTCCTACGGCAGTTCCAGGACCTGCTAACCTTTAGAAAACTCCTCAAGAGCTGGCTATTAGAGCAGTACCAGCACCCCTGCCCCCCAACCCATTGAGACCCTCATGGGTAAGTAGTGCCCTTTACTAATGTCTGATTGATTGATTGATTATGCAGCAAGTCGAGGAATCACTGGTGGACATTCCTCTGGGCATAAAGGAAGAGATGAAAAACAGATTTGAGGTCTCCGAGGCTAGCCGGGTGGGCTTACAAGCCTCTTGCTCCATTTTGGCTCAAGAACTATATGAAGTGGCCACGCGTACCAGAGCATTGGAGTAGGATGTAAGCTCAATGAGACAAGATGTCATAAAAAATTCCAAAGGGATAAGCATGCTGACTAAGCAAAACCATGATTTGATAGAAGATCTAGAGAGGGAGCAGAACCACTCACAGAGGAACAATCTTAGATGTCTGAATGTGCCAGAGACTGAGAAAGTAACTGATATAAAAATCATTATAATATCTTGTTGCGTGATACAGTCTTTAAAGACAAACCAGGAATCAATCTAGATCAGGAGATATGGGGAGCACACAGGGATCCTTTTATGAGGCATCTCAATGAATACAACAGAGAAAGATCTTGGCTAATTTTTTTTCAAACGCAGTAAAGGAGGCAATCTTAAGAGTGGGCTTAAGAGGTGACTCCTGCATGATCAGAGAAATTTCCTTTACAAATAGGTCCGATGTGTGCAAAGCAACAAACCAGCGGCAATGAGAACTAGATAGGAGAATTGAGGAATTGCACAAATTGGGGGCAAAAGTACAACTAAAATTTTGAGCAATGCTTTAGATATTGTGAAACAATCAGATATTTAATTATCATGCTGTGGAAGATGTAGACTCATTGATTAAAACCATATAAAAAAAGGAGCTGACTTTATTAGAAGTCAGTGAATACCAGGTACGTGGAGTTGGGGGTGACTAGTAAGGCCCATTGTGGCTAAGTAGTTATGAGTGTTGTTTGATAGCAGCTCCCGGGGAAGTCCATAAGGCATTTGTATGCCTACAAGCATTTGGAGGGTTACGCTGGTTGGAAAGCTGGGGTGGGTGTGGGAATGGGCACAGGGTAGGGAGCAGTGGGAATAAAACTAAAAAAAATGTCCTCTATATTATCAAGGAGCTATTTTTATCTTCTGGGGCCCAAGATAGTCAAATGCAATAACTTGAACCTGGTTGATGATGATGATGGGCGTTGGCTAGAATGTATGTCTTTTAACTTGGAATGTTAATGGTTTTAGGAATCGAGGTAATGAGAGACTGGTGATGCGTATCTTGAAGTCTCGCACACATCATTATTTTGCAGGAGACCCCTTTGACTGCAAGTGAGAGTAGAGATCTCCTTTCCAGGTGCAGATGGGTGGAGAGTTATGTGGTTTCGGATGAAGAAGAGGGTTGTAAGGGGGTGGTTCTTTAGGTAAGGAAAGGGACTGGGGTTGAGGTTACATTTTCAAAAACTGATAGCTCTGGCAGGTGGGCCCTGGCTGGTATGAGATGTGCTGGGTTTGAGTTTGTGTGTGTAGGATGTATTTGTCCAAACTTGGATAATCTCCAACATATATCAAATTTGGAATGGAATTTAGTACATGGCCCCGTTGCTTTAGGGAGGTGATTGTAATACGCTATTAGACCCCATTCTGGATAGTTCAACCTAGAGAGGCTGTGTTCAAGCACCCCGGGCAACACAGGCCCTTAGGAATATGCTCCAGGATTTAGGGTTGGTGGATGTAGGACAACATCTAAAGGGCCAGATGAGAGGATATACATTTTACTAAATGAAAAGGGAAACTAGGCTAACATGTGCACAGTAAATCAAGAGGTATACTGTTCCTAAAGGTGAAACAAAGGAAGAGAAGGAAGAATAGCTCCTATAATGAGCAAGGGCTCGCAAATACCCCAAGGAGTGTCATGCTTCATCATAGGGCAGCTCCTCGATGAGCTAGCGCTGCAATGCCCAATGGGCCCCTCAGGGGGCTCTTTGCCAAGGTTATTTATAGACCGTAGTCTTGGCCATTGATCAAGTGGGTGTGCGTGGTGTATTAAGGTGGTGAGTGGAGTGTGAAAAAGGGTGGGTTAAAAATCACTTTGGTGACCCCACTGAACTAACTTTAATTAGCGGGTTCCATGTCTTGTTTAAAAGATAGTTTATACTTGGGGAAGAAGATAATAACAGTCCCGTCAAGTATTTAAGTGTAAGTGGTGGTGGACAGGTTTCATGCCTAAAGTTGTCAAGATTGATCATGGCTATTCTTCAGGGCCTAAAACAACTATCAACTACTCCAAAAACAAGGAGCAAGCAAATGAATATCTAAATATTAGAGTGCATTCACCCTTCCTTTTTAATTACACCATCAGTAGTCAATGCATCCTTGATAAGTAGGAACCTCATCAAAGGGTACCCACGCAGGCAATCAGGACGGCAGACTGCTCCAGTGTGTTGACACAGCTCCGGACTCTCGGACGAAAGGTCGGCCACAGGAGTCGGTCGTGACACCACTGTGCATCCTGGGAAGTATTAAGAGAGCCAAAGAATCTGTCTGACTAAGGAGCAGAAGCAAAGAAATGGGGCAACGCCAGCACAGGGGTAAGTGAGCAGTATCTACTCACGCCAAACCTCTTCATCATCTATATGCACAACATCTCTGGGAGTTCTGAGATTTAGAGGTTCATTAGACTGGATACCTCTTCGACAGTGTGCTGCAGTACAGCTTCTCCTTACTTCTGAATTAATGGGGCACTGCTAAACTGCAGTCGTCAGCCTGTCCTTGGGTTAATAGTTAAACTAGCTGAGGCCACTGACAGATCTAAGAAAAGGTCCAGCTACAAGTTGTTAAGTTGACAGAACTTCCTGAAGTCCTGTTTATGAGGGAGGGAGTTTGTTATTTTGTGCATGCTGGCCAGTGTGAACAATGATGTTATGCCTAATCTTTCTATGTTTTCCCTGTTCAACTGTGCTTTATTACATTTGTGAAGTGATAATGGTTGATAGCAAATGTCTTTCTGCTGTGTATGGAGAGCTTTCAGAGGAATATAGGGCAATGGTGTAAAAAATGTGCTCTCTTTAACACCAACGGAGAAAAAGAGTCTAAGCTAGGCCTACACGTCTGCCTCTAGTACAACATCAAAACACAAATATGACGTGGTACCCTCAACTGGAGTATTTAAAGACTTTTAAATGCCTATCTGAAGATTACATCTGCCTGCTACTACTACTTTCCTACCGTGAATCCTGGCAATTCCAAGAATTGGATGGGGTGGACTCAGTCACGTAATGTGACATGTTTCATCTAGGCCAATTCATCCCACCTAGGTAGGACAGCCCAACCTGGGGTTGATTCCTCCCTGATAGTACCATCTTACTGGAGTGGGAAGAGGTGGCATATGTTGAAGAATGTCACAATATGTCAGTGAGCCCACCTCACCCACATTTTGGAATTTCCAGGATGTCTTGTCCTTCTAGAGGGTGATATATTGAAGTGGTAGTTGTGTGGGACATTTAGGGATTTGGAGGTTCTGGGGCGGAGCTGGGTAGTTGTCAAAGATGCATTTCAAATGCATAGAAAAATATTTAGGAAGGTGTAACTGCAAGGTATTAAGTGTCATCAAAGTATAAAATGTGAAAATGTCAAACATGAGCGCATCTCTGATGTGGAAATTTCACAAACATGCAAACTGAAAACTTGGTAGCCCTGGTACAAGCAAGGTACATTATCAAATATAAGATTGTGGAAGGACCCAACATGTTGCTACCAATGTGAAAGGGGCCAAGGGGTGAATCTTTAGTATTTAACACCTTCTATGCTCATGACGAGCTCAGCTCGTCATGAGGCACTGTGCTCGTGTGTTGTGGAACGCTCACACGCAGGGATAATTCCCCTGCTGTGCTGAACGTTCCACGGAAACGGGTATGGTCATGATGAGCTCAGCTCGTCATGAGCACACGAGCACTGTGCCTCACATGGGGGTGCTGTGCGCCCCCGCCCCCTAGCACAGCGGGGGAATTACCCCCGCTGCAAAGGGTTTAACATGTTACCCAAATGAAAGAAGAGCTGCCACTACAGGTGACTTGACAGATACAGTCAGACAGAGGTGACGGTGAACAGGAGTAAGGGGGATATCAAGAAATAAGGAGCATCTGTACTAAAAATGAATTGCTTGGATGAGGGGAAACATGTAAAGAACACCATAACGTTTTAACTGATATGACAACAAATAGCATGCATGGACATCCAGGAGATTGGGAGCGTAGGGATACTACAAAGAGGTAGTGAATTGTCCACCAAGCAAGGAATAGATGAGTGGCAGGAGGCTTGAAAATGTTACATGACAATGGTTGTATGACAGAATATATCCAAACAACAATATTGTAACACTTCAATATTGTGCCAAAAGTTGACTACGAAAATATCAAGTTTACATAATTTGTATGTGAATTACCAAAATATTAAATGAAAAATATTGTGAAACAGAATATCATCAATAAAAATGATGCGTATCAAAATATTCGTACATATACCATTCCATGTAATCTATTTGAAAGAGTAAATATAAAATAATAATGTAAAATAAATAATTTGTTTTAATTAATAATGCATATTATAGACAAAAATACATGTATCACAAGTAGTAAATGTTATTGTTCAATTAATAAAAAAAACTTATAATGCATATTCAAGAACATAATGATGAAAAGGACGCATAAATACAGTTTCATAAAGGTTAAAAAGCACTAAAATCCCACATTCACATTTATTCTAGCAAAAATAAGCTTTATGAACTTCAGGAAAGTAGATAAATCAATGATGTCCTCCATGTTCAAACCGTAGCTCAGAGCATCCTCGCATGTTTAACGCACACTCGTTTAAAAAAATGTTTTACTAGCGATGGTTTCTCTGGGGTAACATCTGGCCAGCAACACAGGAGATGGACAATTGTTTCCTGAGGATAAAAATACAACTCATTTTCACCTATATTTTTTAACTGGGTTCAGCTGGAATCCAAGCATGTGAAGTTGTGCAAATTGTTCCTGTTCATTGCTCTCTTTATGTAATTTTGGTTTGTAATTTATAATAGTTATAGTTAGGACCATGTTGCCATAGCAAATTGATTATTTGATCTGCTAATAACTTTGACACAGATTGACGAATCTTCACAAAACTTTACACAAAAAAAATCTTATCCACCTCTGCTTTGTCCTGGAATGTTTGGAATGATCAGCCAAGCAGGAGCCGAAATGTTTTTTCCACATGCAATTTTCCATAGGAAAATTGAACAGCGATACTGCAAAAGCAACTAAATGTAATCATATCAAATTTGGTAGAAAGTTAGATCTTGATCGAGAAAACATGCTTTTTGTGACTGGGTGTAAATCCATTCAGTAGTGTTTTGTGAAATAAGGTACACAATTTATGAAAAATTTATAGCACAGAGATCTGAAGACCTGCCATATTAAAAGATAAGATCTGATTGGCTGTCACAACATCAACAAAGATGTTGCCCCATCCATTTTATAACTGAGGGACCCTGACCCCCTAGATCCAATACTAGATTTATTTTGTGGACGGGACAGCAAATCCTCGGAGAATCCTTGCATTACCTGCAAAGTTGACAAATACATCGCTTATACCTTCACATAATACATCACTCACAAAATGTTCAATGAGTGCATCAATAACATCTGAAATGAGAACTGAAATGACATCATTGATAGCAACACAGTGCATGGCAGAAGCGCGAGCTAAAGATTCTTAAGGGCATGAGTTATAATCATTTTAACGGGAATTTCAGTGGTTTTTGAGTTTAAAATGTTACCTTGTCACTGACATATTTACTTAAATATAACAACAGTAGGTAGTTATAGTTAGGAACAAAGTTTCCATAGGAAAAGCTTTTTTTTCTTTGCCAATAACTTTGTCACCGCTTGATGAATCTTCACAGAATTTTTAATAAAACTTCCAATTTTTGGTTTAGCTGCTGTGTTGAAAGTTTTGGGGTGATAAGCCAAGCAGGAGCCAATAAAAAGGGGGTCCCAAAATGCATTTTCTTCATGTTATATCTATGGGGATTTTTCATTTTCTGAACATGACTACAGCCCAAACCGCTGAACGTATTCACACCAAATTTGGCAGAAAGCTAGATGTTGATCCAGAAAGCGTAAGTTTTGTGATTTGGTGCAAATCCGTTCAGCAGTTTTTGAGATATTTAAGTTTAAAAAAAATCAATATCTGGGGATGCGAGTCCTTGCAGTAGACTGGTGGATCCTACTAGAATTTGATTTTCTGCCAATACTTCAGTCAGGAAGTGTTGGCTGCTAACCTTGGACTCAGCTTGCAGATGAGTCCCACAAAAATCTTTTGGAAAAAAAGAAAAGACGGCAGGGTAGACATACCCTGACCCTGCCAGATATGGGACCCCGATGGGTTTTAAAAGTATTTTTTTATCTTGCCACAAATTTGTGGGTAGATCCGTAAATCCACAGCAAAACTTAAAAAAAGTCAAGCGGGCTGCCGCACATTTCTATATAAAGCCCACATGTGGGCCAAATCCTGGGGGGCTGTTAAAAATAAAGAGGGAGCACAAGGGGCCCCCCTCCTAGGTGTTAATTAAACTCCAGGGACTACCACCTCACTGGGGTTATTGTTCTGATTTATGCAGGCAAGCCTACATGGAATCCCTGTGCACCAGGAACTACCACTTCTCCGGGTCCTGTTTATTTTATTACTGGGGGGGCCGTTGGACCCCCTCCCATCCCCAGGGACTGCCACCACCCTGGGGTTTTACAGGCAATAATGTGGGTGAGCTGTGCGGACCCCCCGCAGCCACTGGGGCCACCACCTCCCCATGGCTTTAACTTTATCAATGGGGGGGCCATGTGGACCTGCACTGAATAGATGACACGGTGCACACCTTCTTTTCTTCCAATTTTGTTATGTTAATCTCTTTGTTCTCTTCTATCGCGTGCAACTCCCCGGGAAACGCGGACAGCCCTGCCACGTTGCTTGAATGAAATGCACTGAAAAAAGGAGTGGTTCCACTCCTCGCCGGGTGCACAGCTGTAATGTTCAAGGCATCACAAAATATGCCACCACATGAGTCATTTATTTTCTTCTTCTTTATTTTTCATCACAATCCTCAAAACTTTTTTTCATTCTTCTTATTTTTTCTTATTTTTGCACATGTCACAAGGGGGAACACTTACATTTTTGCTGAACTCTAAATGAGGCAGAAATGCTAATCCAAGCCTTCTTCTGCGCCACGAAAGCATATGTAAGTTTTGTTCGTGTCCATAAAACACATATACCTAATGCATTTCGGGCCTTTTATTTGGCCCTTCGTCAGGGGTTATCTACAATGCAAAATACATGATTTAGTCTATGTTTTACTCAATCCCATAAAACCTCAAATACAAATAACAAAACATGGCTGTCTCATAAACCAACGTTTTCCCGCTAATAAACGTAGTGTAATGCTACACATTTCCATGAATACCTCTACTCTCCTCCATGCCTTTCCATCTTCGTGTCCTTCCCCATGTGCTCTGAAGCCTTCCCCTCCAACATTCATTCTCCCCTCATCACCCCTTTAAAACACTCTTTCCCCTTCGCGCCTCCTTCCATATGACGGTGTTCTATTGTAAAATACACACTGCCCCACTCGTTCACCATTATGACTTGTGCGTACCTGTTCACAAATGCCTACGTTCTCATTCTTTCGTCTGCTTCCACATCGAACCGGTGTTAAACTCCTATGTTTCATACTGTGAACCCACCTACTTAAACCTAAAGTTGTTTCCGCCCTTCTAATACACCTGTGTGCAATTGGTCTGTCTTTTTCTTCCCACGCTGCTGTTACACCCTCCCCACTTAATCACCGCCTACAAAACCCATGGTGCACCTCATGTGAAAACCTCTCCTAAATATCCGGCATCCTTAATCCTGAACAAACATTCCGATCTTCACCATCTCACTCTGTATTCATTGTTAATACACCGCCCTCCCGCAGATGTTAAACTCACGTTGGTCATTTGCCTCGATATACGAGGTATTGTTATATGCCCCCAAGATTTGCGTTTTCTCATTGTATTACCAATATTAAAACATATGTCGCCCTCTATGTATCATGCATAATTCATAAGTCTTATGCAAGCTGTTATGAACAAATGATTAAACCATTGTCCCACTTGTGACGTTTTTAGTCCTTTATCAAATTTGATCCAGTTTCTACGATGGGTGCTCCTAGGTCGTTGGGCTGAAAAATGTCGAACTGCACTGAATAGATGACACGGTGCACACCTTCTTTTCTTCCAATTTTGTTATGTTAATCTCTTTGTTCTCTTCTATCGCGTGCAACTCCCCGGGAAACGCGGACAGCCCTGCCACGTTGCTTGAATGACATGCACTGAAAAAAGGAGTGGTTCCACTCCTCGCCGGGTGCACAGCTGTAATGTTCAAGGCATCACAAAATATGCCACCACATGAGTCATTTATTTTCTTCTTCTTTATTTTTCATCACAATCATCAAAACTTTTTTTCATTCTTCTTATTTTTTCTTATTTTTGCGCATGTCACAAGGGGGAATGCTTACATTTTTGCTGAACTCTAAATGAGGCAGAAATGCTAATCAAAGCCTTCTTCTGCGCCACGAAAGCATGTGTAAGTTTTGTTTGTGTCCATAAAACTCATATACCCAATGCATTTTGGGCCTTTTATTTGGCCCTTCGTCAGGGGTTATCTACAATGCAAAATACATGATTTAGTCTATGTTTTACTCAATCCCATAAAACCTCAAATACAAATAACAAAACATGGCTGTCTCATAAACCAACGTTTTTCCCGCTGATAAACGTAGCATAATGCTACACATTTCCATGAATACCTCTACTCTCCTCCATGCCTTTCCATCTTCGTGTCCTTCCCCATGTGCTCTGAAGCCTTACCCTCCAACATTCATTCTCCCCTCATCACCCCTTTAAAACACTCTTTCCCCTTCGCGCCTCCTTCCATATGACGGTGTTCTATTGTAAAATACACACTCCCCCACTCGTTCACCATTATGACTTGTGCGTACCTGTTCACAAATGCCTACATTCTCATTCTTTCGTCTGCTTCCACATCAAACCGGTGTTAAACTCCTATGTTTCATACTGTGAACCCACCTACTTAAACCTAAAGTTGTTTCGCCCTTCTAATACAACGTGAGTTTAACATCTGCGGGAGGGCGGTGTATTAACAATGAATACATAGTGAGATGGTGAAGATCGGAATGTTTGTTTCAGGATTAAGGATGCCGGATATTTAGGAGAGGTTTTCACATGAGGTGCACCATGGGTTTTGTAGGCGGTGATTAAGTGGGGAGGGTGTAACAGCAGCGTGGGAAGAAAAAGACGGACTAATTGCACACAGGTGTGTTAGAAGGGCGGAAACTACTTTAGGTTTAAGTAGGTGGGTTCACAGTATGAAACATAGGAGTTTAACACCTGATATCCTAGAGGCCCTCCTTCAGGGATATGCTACCTGTAGGTTGGACAGACTCACAATGAGGGGCAGAGGGATGCTATAATCTGCAAATACGAGATCCAATGCACATTAGAATCTGCTAAGATTGCGGACTGCGAAGCGGGGTTCTTCTCTATCTCAGCTTTTGACAATCATATTTTAAAGGACCTCCTGGTTTATAGACCACCAGGACCAGGGACGCGGTTTGCCTCTAGCTTAATTGAGAATCTCATCCTGCCATCCCTCAAATATGAGAGGTTCTTATTGTTAGTAGACTTGAACCTTCATTTTGATGAGGCCAACAATACCCAAGCGCAAGAACTACGACAGGAATTAGAAGTCCTCCAACTTAAATTGAAGGCAGAACGGCCTACCCACTGCCATGGCCATCTTCTTGACCCGATTTTCGCTATTTCGGAGAAGCTGTCTATTAATCCCCCTACTCCAGTGGTATGGTCGGACCACTTTCTTATCACACTTATGGTGGCAGCAATAGATACCTATACACTGGGCAAGGTGGGAACAAGAGATAGAGAAAGGCGCAGGAAATGGGCTAACTTCTCCACTGAGATATTTAATAAAACCCTCACACAAGGCGGGAACCCAGAGGAACTGGAAATAGATTCTGCATGTGAGGCCCTGGACAAACGCATTATGGAGGCTTAGGACATAACTGCGCCCTGGTCGAACACTGCACCTAGGAGGCAATCCAAATCTGCTCCATGGTTCAATGATGAACTGCGGAAAAAAAAGCAGCGTGCAAACGCCTGGAAAGACAATGGAGAATAGATTTCTCTGTGAACGAAATGAACAAGTATAAAGCCAGTCTTAAGGAATCCCACACCTTAATGAGGAAAACCAGGAGGGCCCACTATAGCAGTAGGATAGAGGGCGCGGAAAACTCAATGAAAGAACTGTTCTCCGTTTACAAGGAAATCTCGGATCTCGCTAGCACTGACGCCCCCACAACAGGGTCAGAGGAATCCTGCAACTGGGTGGCGGAGTTCTTTGCATACAAGGTGGAGAGGATTTACTCCTCATTTCCGATCGCAGCCAGAGAAGGCAGCGGGGGAGAGGAGATATCCACTGAGGCTAAAAACACGGAATACCTCACGAATTTCACTGTCCCCCCGAGGGAGGCCCTATGCGCAATAGCGGGCAAAATCAAATCTGGCTCCCCTAAAGATCCTGCGCCACCGAAAGTACTGAGGGAAAGCATGGAGGTGCTAGAGCCCTATATTAGACATCTATTAGAGCTTTCCTTCATTACAGGAAGGTGCCGAAAACCTGGAAGGAGGCGGTAGTACTCCCCCTAAAAAAAAAGCCCAACATGAGTATGGAGCAACTAGAGAACCTGCGACCCATCTCTCTCCTGCCATACTTTGCCAAGATTGCGGAGAAGGACGTCAACAATCAGTTGACTGCCCATATTGAGACTAACAAACTGCTCCACCCCTCTAAATCGGGCTTTCGCGCTCTCCACTCGACCGAATCAGCGCTACTGCTTTCTACTGAGACCCTAAGGAAATACGCGGATGAAGGACAAACAGCGGCACTGATCCTGCTGGATCTCAGTGCCGCATTCGACACTGTAGCCCATCATACGATGTTATAGGGCCTAAAAAGGGGAGGCGTGGTGGGTAAAGCATGGGCATGGCTGGAATCCTTCCTGAGGGACCGCTGTTTCCAAGTGGCACAGGGGCCATTTCGATCCAAAAACATCTGTCTGAAACAGGGAGTGCCTCAGGAGTCCAGTCTCAGCCCAACCCTCTTCAACCTGTGTGTTGCACCGGTAGCAGAAATCACAGACAAGTTCGGGATGGAAGTCGTGTCCTACGCAGATGACACGCAACTGGTTGTGACTTTAACACCGCCAGAAGGACAGGCTGCCACCAACTTCGGCTCCTGTTTGAAGGAACTAGCAGCGTGGATGGCAAACAACTGCCTCAAATTAAATGGTAACAAGACCGAGGTACTGATTGTGGGGAAGGTCCCATCGGTCTGGACCTCAGCATGGTGGCCATCAGTGCTGGGTCCTCTTCCCACCCCAAGCCAACAGGTGAAGAATTTGGGGGTATGGCTAGACACCAAAATCTCATTGGAACACCATACCAAACGGGTGACAGGCACCTGCGTTGGGATAATGGGGGTTCTTAGGAAAACACTGGACCTATTGCCACTCTCAGCTAGGAAAACCATGGTCCAGGCTTTTATTACATCAAGGCTGGATTATGAGAACGTTCTCTACTTGGGAGCCAGCGCCAAGTGCACTCAGAGGCTGCAACGCATTAAGAATGCAGCAGCACACTTGGTCTTGACGCTGCCCAAGAGAGCACCTCGAAGAAAGCACTGAGAACAATGCACTGGCTTCCAATCAAGGAAGGGGTAATGTTCAAAGCCCTGTGTGCTGGCCATCGGATTCTACAAGGGAAAGGGCCTTCATATCTACACAAACTGATTACCCCGTACCATCCATCCCGACAGCTCAGGTCCAGTGGGACAGGACAGGTCCTAGTTCCTAATTTTAAAAGAGTGCGAATGGGGGGGCACTCCTTTCGCGTTCTAGCAGCCCAACAATGGAATAGACTGCCGGTGAATCTCTGGTTGGAGAAGGCAGAGGCAGTTTTCCACAAAGGGCTGAAAACTCATTTATTTCCCAAGGAGTAAGCAAGGAGCTGGTAGGGTAAGGTAGGATTATGAGGAAGGTGAAGCGCTCGGGTTTTACAATGGCTTCTACAGCACGGGGACACACCAGTATGGTGTAACCAGGCGCTTTACAAATTCGGTTATTAATAAACTGGGTGTCCTGGCTGGGAACAGGGCACCCAGTACCGTGGCCTGGCCCTGGGGGAAAGGGTCCTGAGCGCTAAAATTGGGCGAACAGCGGGGCCACATGGTCACCCTCCCGATTTTAAATGAAAAAAATAAACAAAGGGCAAGCTCTAGGGATGGGGTTTCTGGGGCCAGAAGAAGGGCCATGCAGCCCACTTCCCTTAATTTGAAAAACAATAAAAGAAAAAAAAAAGCCCCGACCCCGCGGAATGCAGTACCCGGGGCCAAAATCTGCCCAGGGAAGAATGGCTGCATAGCCCCCCTTCGCTTAAAAAAGAAATGAAAATATAAAAACAGCCTGGCAACTCATCAGAGGCCCCGTCCCCTTTCTCCACTTCTCTGTAAATGCACCTCCTAGCGTGCTGCTGATTGAGGATTAAGTCCCCTTGGCTGCTGAGAGTCAATAGGGGCCAACAAGGCCTCCTGCTACCTCCAGTAAGCCCCACACAGCTGTATTTCTGAGAGGTGGTCGGAGGCCACCCCTTGTTCTCCACCACTCTGTAAATTCAACTCTTGGCACACCCGCTGGTGGGGGGATGATGTCGCCTTGCTTCCTGAAGGACTACTAGTTGGGCAGAGAAGTCCACTTTAGACCTGAGGCCCTCAGGATTAAATTGGAATTTATTCCCCAACCACCACTACGCCAGGCGGCGCGTTTGCAGAGTGGTTGCGAAAGGTGGCATGGCCACCAGCAAATTACTGTAGGGTTGTTTTCTCCATATTTTTAAGGGAGTGGGCTGCGTGGCCCCTTTCACAGGGCCACTTTCAGCCACAGGGACTTCCCCGGGGCACAGGCCTTTTCTTTTTATTAACAAATATAATTTATAGGAAGGTGGTCCCTGGAGCCAGAGTTCCGCAATTTACCCCATGCTTTTATATGATTTGAGCCCTGGGGAGATGGTGGCACCTGGGCCTACGTGGGGGGGCCTAGAGGGCCACCCTGAATTTCTATTTATTAATTATTGTCCTGGAGAGGTGGTTACTACAATAATTGCCCCGGAGTGTGGCGGTCCCCAAATCACAGGGTTGCTGCATTACCACTCCTGCGTTATTATAAAAACTGCCCCAGGACCTGACCCTCCCGGGGCTAATTCCTAATGAAACCAGGGAGCTTGTGCTTAATTTTTTAAAGAATTTGGGCAGGATTCAGGAATCCAGCCAATTCCTGCCAAAAGGTTTTTTAAAAGGAGCCTAGGGGGTCAGATTGTTTCTACCCTGCCTCGTTTTCTTTTTTTATGCATTTTTCCTGTGACTCGGTTCAACTTGTCTCGGGACTCGATTTCCCAACACCCCGCAAGGGGAGCCGGAAACACTGGAGCTCGATTCTCGGCAGGAGAAGGGCAGCTTCCTGATCAGTGCATCAGCTGGAGAGTCGGCTTCCTTCGGCACTTGCTGTAGTGAGCTGCGTTGGGCAAGTAGGTCTTCGAACAGCTCCGAACCACCGTATCTTGCTAGAGCAAGTGAAGGTATATTTATACCTTGAAGGTGTTTAGGAATGCCATAGTTTGACGTAAAATCGGGCATATGAACGTCAGGAAAGAACCCCTAGGGAATGTTCTTTGTAAAGTAACTGAGATCTTGAACAAATCAATATTCAAGCAAGGGGAAGTTCCCTAACTGCTTTAGCTGGTTTTCCAAGAAAACGTTGTGACGTTTAGAACGGGTGGATGTAGCCATGCCTGTCTTTGGGTAGCATTGGCTATGCCTAAATAAGGGCTAGATTTATATTCCTATATAAGGGCAATGTGAATTGTAGCTATATATGGGCATGAATTGGGAAAATTCACTCGGAGCTTAAAATACCACACAACACCCACTCCACTTTCTTATGTATGACATTACTAAGTTCTAAACACAAATAAATATATCTAAACATAATGTGTTAAAAACCCACCCAAAATACATAAAGATGCATTGGTACTGGTTGAACACGAAAAGCATTTGTGCTGTACGCATTTAAAGCAATGTTTCATTCAAAGCATATAGATTATATTTGAAAATGCTATCCAAATGAATTACGAAAAATATATTTATGAAATGGCTCTTAATTACAGAAGAAAAAGTCGAGACCATTTCATGGCAAATTATAGAAACTGTTTGAATGTGGACAAGGTCAAATATTGTCTCTTGGAAGTTTTAAAAGAATTCTCAATCAATCAATCAATCATCGTATTTATATAGCGCACTACTCACCCAGAGGGTCTCAGGGCGCTGGGGGGGGGGGGGGTCCGCTACTGCTCGAACAACCAGGTCTTGAGTTGCTTCCTGAAGGCGAGGTGGTCCTGGGTCAGGCGGAGGTGGGTGGGGAGGGAGTTCAATGTCTTGGCGGCGAGGTAGGAGAAGGACCGTCCCCCTGTGGTGGCTCTGCGGATGCGGGAGACGGCGGCGAGGGCGTGGCTGGTCGAACGAAGCTGGCGTTTGGGAGCGTAGAAGTTGAGGCGGCTGTTGAGGTATCCTGGGCCTTGGCTGTGTAGGGCTTTGTGTGCGTGGGTGAGGAGACGGAAGGTGATTCTCTTGTTGACCGGGAGTCAATGCAGATCTCTCAGGTGTCCGGAGATGTGGCTGCGACGGGGGATGTCCAGGATGAGCCGTGCTGAGGCATTCTGGATCCGCTGGAGTCTCTTCTGGAGTTTGGCAGTGGTTCCGGCGTAGAGGGTGTTGCCGTAGTCCAGACGGCTGGTGACGAGGGCCTGGGTGATCGTCTTCCTTGTCTCGGTGGGGATCCCCCGGAAGATCTTACGTAGCATGCGCAGGATATTGAAGCACGACGAGGAGACGGCGTTGACTTGTCTGGTCATGGAGAGGGAGGAGTCCAGGATGAAGCCCAGGTTGCGTGCGTGGTCTGTTGGTTTGGGTGCGCTGCCTAGGGCTGGGGGCCACCAGGAGTCGTCCCAGGCGGAGGGCGAGGGTCCCAGGATGAGGACTTCCGTCTTGTCCGAGTTCTTAGTAATGTCATACATAAGAAAGTGGAGATCTCTATGAATAGTTCTACTTTAAGCATATTACTTTGTGCCAAAAAATGAAAAAATACAAATTTGGAAAAACAAAAGATTGATCATAAAAAAATAGAGTTCCAAAGTTAGAAACTTTGTTTTGAAAAAATGAAGGTCGAATTCAGAGTCTCTCAGAACACTGCGTGCTAAACCAAAAGTCAGTGTTATTGTTTGGAGAAAACATAAAATCTTCTAAGTCTGTACAGAATTTGTCTAGCATTGTAGGTGAAAGTTGGATTACCTTGTTAAGAAGATTAATCGCACATAGATGTGAAGCATCGTCGTCAGCATTGGTCGCATTAGCAATGTTCGAATTGGAAGGTACCTGTTTACCCCTTTCCTCTGGTAATCACCGTAAGCATTTTGCATCTGTGAGATTTCTTTGAATGCCATCATGGAATTGGTAGCCGATGATGACAACACAGTGCATGAGCCTTCACTGGTCCAAGCAAAGTATCAACATCCGTTGGCATGACTGATGGGAGTGTCAGACAGATGTCTAGCACGCATTCTTCTCCACATAGCAGGCATCGTAGAACAGGTAAGATGCAATCTTGCCAGATTGGTCTGAATGACATAAACCATGTGGTATTCAATTCTCTTAAACAAGTTAATCCTAAAATTTGGACTATGCGCTCACAACACTTCATCATCAGTAGAGGGATGTATGACGATACATGGCGCACTTTTTCGTCGCATGCGCTTACCACGCATATTTTACCCCGCATAGTACATTACCTCGTCAACTGTTGCATCGAGATCAATACGTTGATTGCTATTAGGCAGAACATTTCTTCACAGACCCTGAAATCGCACGCCGTAACAATGCGTTTTGTATGTGTCCTTCCACACTGTTTGCTATCTTTTGCCAGAATGCGTGAACTCGCCTCTAACACCTGGCCCCCACTGTCCCCCCATCCCCCCGACACTAATTATTTTATTTTTATTTTTCCTAATTCAGTCACGAAATATAGTCATACAAATATCTGCATTATTTAAATGCTTACCTTGACAATTTTGAAACACGTATTGGGGGAGGGGTACAAAAGGTGTTGCCCACCCTGCCTCCATCCATTTCGGAGTCTATTGTCCAGCTGCCCAGACGTGAGTCCAACGTTCCTGCGCACAGACCTCCACCATTTCCAGTAAGTTAAATCAAGTAATGGCTGCGCCTCAAACCTGCTATTTGCAGTTGTTACCCTTAAACTAATTTTGTTTATCTCTCCCCAGGACGTGGCATTCAGAGGCATAGTGCTTAGAATTTGTAAACTTGGTCGCTTTTGGAATTCCAGTGTAAGCAATGTTTTTTTCTCCGAATAGGTAAGTGATTTTATGGTGTACGTTTCTTTTGCTGCCAATTACATTTTTGAGGCAGTGTCTGTTACTGCAAACTGGCACTGGCACTGGCACTGTACATGATTTATTTGGATTCTTGCTCCTTTCAGCAAATTTGTTTTACATTATTTGGGTGTTTCCGTGCGGCACTTTTAGGGGCAGATTTATGTTAACTGGCGCATTCCCAGGGATGCGCCAGTTAATGTGCGCCACAGTGCGCCACAGCTACGCCACTCGAGGTGCAAAAACGGCACAGATGCGTCACGCATCTGCGCCGGAAATTTGGCCCATTGCTAGAGTTGCGTCGCAAGCGCGACGCAGCTCCAGCAAGGCTCGGGGTGCCCCATCCTCACAATGCTGCGTCAAGACCTACGCCTGCTTCAAGCAGGCGCAGGGTTTTGACGCAGCATTGGCCTGAAAGTGCCTGAGTGAAATCTCATAGATTTCACTCAGCCACTTTCAGGAGGCATTCCTGCGCAGGAACGCCCCCCCCCTGTGCAGGAACGCCTCCTTATGGCGCAGGGCTTTACAACTTAACGCATCTCCTAGATGCGTCACGTTGTAAATAGGGCGCATTGTTTGCGCCGCCGTTGCGTTAAATAAAGTGACGCAATTGCGGCGCAAAGAGGCGGAAGGGCATCATAAATCTGCCCCTTAGGGGCAGATTTATGTTAACTGGCGCATCCCCAGGGATGCGCCAGTTAACCTGAGCCACAGTGCGCCACAGCTCCGCCACCCATGGTGCGCCGCATTTATAATGCGCCGCACCATGGTGCAAAAACGGCACAGATGCGTGACGCATCTGTGCCTGAAATGTAGCACATTGCTGGAGTTGCATCGCAAGCGCGACGCAGCTCCAGCAAGGCTCGGGGGTGCCCAATCTACACAATGCTGCTTCAAGACCTACGCCTGCTTCAAGCAGGCACAGGGTTTTGATGCAGCATTGGCCTGAAAGTGACTGAGTGAAATCTCATAGATTTCACTCAGCCACTTTCAGGAGGCGTTCTTGCACAGGAACGACCCCCCTGCGCAGGAACGCCTCCGTATGGCACAGGGCTTTACAACGTGACGCATCTCCTAGATGCGTCACGTTGTAAATAGGGCGCATTGTTTGCGCCGCAGTTGCGTCAAATAAAGTGATGCAATTGCGGCGCAATGGCATCATAAATCTGCCCCTCCGTTTTTAATGTAGAGGCTCTCCACCCCAGCCCTGCCACCCCATCGCTGTGCAGGCACAGGGTCCAGTGCTCCATTGTGCTGCCTCCAGATGGCTTTGGAGCAAGCAGTCCCAGGTCTCCAGGTCGTTTGCCGCCTCCAGAGTCGTCATTAAAATATTACACAATAAGCGCACTATTGGCTGAAACACTTAAAGTCTATTTCAAAATGCACCTACTACAATTACATTGTGTGCTCTTTTCTCTCTGATGTATGTTGCCCAAAAAGACCGACACCTCATTCGTGAACAGATTGTGTTGGCAACAAAAACAATCGCTAATTCTCTTACCCTGCACTTTCTCCTTCCTAATAAATGAACTCAGATTGTGCCTTCATAATCTTTTTAATCAATATGGCATCAGAACGAGTCACTAAGCAATTCGTTTCTTTATGAGGGGAGAATTGGCCGATGTAACTGTAAGATGTGTTACATTTATGAACATTTCGGATAGGTTATTAATAGCAAAGAGTTGTATTATAACGGGGATACTTTACTTATATAAGGTAGGAGAAGGCCCAGAGACCCAAGTGATTATGTTTCAGGGTTTTACTGGCAACTATATAATCCTTTGATGCTCTTACAGCAAGAACTGCATTTTGGAGCACGGCACAACAGCACGTGACCTCTATGCTGTCCTCCCCTTGTGCTTGTTTTTAGACGTAACTCGCCCGTAGTTTTAAGATCTGCAGTTGTTTTTAATCTCTGACAAAGAGACACACAAAAGGACAGATGACATAACATACGTTTTTGTATCTTGCGCTGAGTAAAAGATGCTTATTGTTACCCATTTATTCGACCTCAGAAGGATGAAAGACTGAGGGGACCTACCGGGATTTGAACTAGTGACCATGAGGTTGACCACAGGCCCCCTACAGTGGATGCATTAGTCCACTAAGCCACCTGATCAGGATACATATAGGGAAACTGTGAAGCCCAGGGCAGACTACGAGTCCCAGAATGCAATGGTTTATTAAATGAATCCTCGTAATAGGAAGATGGTCTCCCAATCACATGGAGAGAGCATAGTCTAGGGCCGGATGGAGGTATCTCATGAGAGTTGTCATCTTCATGGTTTCTCTGTAGCAATCGCTTGAGCTTCACTGGGCCGACTCGACGCGTCATCCTTCCCAGGACAATAACATGTAAGAGGGGCATTGAGTGGGGGAATAAGGCCACCAACATGAAACTGCAATAAGAGGGTCAGTCTGTAATGCGGGTGGTCAGTGTTGGCAGTGGCTATTGAAAGCAAGGACTTTGAATGCTTGGAGCAGGCAGGCTGAGTATTATATGTGTGATAGGAGTCTCCCTCTCTACTTCTCACTACTAATCCCACTCTACTACTCACTACTACTCACTACTACTCCCTCTCTACTACTCACTATTCACTACTACGCTCTACTACTCACTCTCTACTACTCACTACTATTCACTCTACTACTCTCTACTACTCCCTCTCTACTACTCACTACTACTCCCTCTCTACTACTCACAACTCACTACTCCTCTCTACTACTCCCTCTCTACTACTCACTACTACTCTCTACTACTCCCTCTCTACTACTCACTACTCACTACTACTCTCTACTACTCCCTCTCTACTACTCACTACTACTCACTCTACTACTCTGTACTACTCCCTCTCTACTACTCACTACTACTCCCTCCTTACTACTCCCTCTCTACTACTCACTACTACTCCTTCTCTACTACTCACTACTACTCCCTCTCTACTACTCACTACTACTCACCACTGCTCACTCTACTACTCTCTACTACTGGATGGCTGAACGTGTGGATGGATGCATCATATATGGGTGGATGGATATATGGGTGGATGGAAGGCTGAACGTGTGGATGGATGCATGATGGATGGATATATGGGTGGATGGATATATGGGTAGATAGATGGATGGGTAGATGGCTGAACGTGTTGCAGGATACATGGTGGATGGATGGGTGGATGGATATATGGGTGGGTGGATGGATGGATGGCTGAATGTGTGGATGGATGCATGGTGGATGGATGCATGGTGGATGGATGGGTGGATGGATATATGGGTGGATGGATGGATGGATGGCTGAACGTGTGGATGGATGCATGGTGGATGGATGCATGGTGGATGGATGAGTGGATCGATGCGTGGATGGATGGATGGATGGATGGATGGATGGGTGGATGAGTGGATAGATGGGTGGATGGATGGATGGATGGATGGATGGATGGATGGATGGATGGACGGATGGATGGATGGAGGGATGGATGGATGGGTGGATGGATATATGGGTGGATGGATGGATGGCTGGCTGAACGTGTGGATGGAGGCATGGTGGATGGATGCATGGATGGATGGCTGAACGAGTGGATGGATGCATGGTGGATGGATGGATGGATGCCATGGAATACATTGTACACTGGTTTTACCAAAAGGCAGGGGGTCACTCTGACATTTTCATAGTGGGCTTCAAGTTAAGGGGGCTGCCATGGTTAACTCAGAAGCCCCCACAGCCCGCTCTTGTCATGGCCTCCTGCAGTGGTCGGGCTGCTTTGTTATTTTGCCACTGCTGAATCAGCTTTTCAAAAATGTATCTTGTGCTAACAGCAAACTGATGGGCAGGCTTTCTTTGGCCCCGAAGCAGAAGGGAGGAGCATACCTCCCCTTCTTAGCCCAAACCCACTGCGCTGAAATAATTTTCTCATCATGCAAGATACTTTATTCAACATTTTAATAGCAACTTTTCATTATTATTACTTGCTTTTTTATGGTATCCACAACAGATCTTAATTCTACCATTTCTCTGTTGTTCTGTGTTGATTATTTCCATTTGAATATTGCTCACTA
Organism: Lissotriton vulgaris; assembly: GCF_964263255.1. Classification (NCBI taxonomy): domain Eukaryota; kingdom Metazoa; phylum Chordata; class Amphibia; order Caudata; family Salamandridae; genus Lissotriton; species Lissotriton vulgaris. The sequence continues at coordinate 1,178,389,950 of NC_141694.1, read as the reverse complement.
TGCTACACACAAGCTCCAGAGGAAAATAATATGGTTAAATACATACGCGTTCTTTGTGTCCTACCACAGGGAATACCAAACACTGATGACATCGCGACAACGATATATCCTACGTTGTAACGTGCTCGCGAAGTGATCACTTCATTGCGATCGGTGTTCGCCATTTAAACATTCAACTAATAATCTCACCGCAAACCCATTTTCTTTTTTTTTTGCTGTTACAGAGTCTCAAAGGTAACGGAGTTGCAAGACAAGCAACATTTTTGGGTATCATCGCAAAGTGCCAGAGCACAGTGTCATGTTTGTGAGTAAACCAATTATTTTTGTAGGCAAATTTTAAAGGTGCTGAAGTACGTAATATTTACACCATTTGTATTGTATACAAAAATGTGGAGGGTTATTGGCGCTATCCCAATCATTGTTTTTTCCTTTTTTTTGAAGTCAAGTACCTATAATCTTCTACACCTTTTATTTCTTGCAACAACAAATTATGTTCCTGTTTGTGTATTGGAAATGATTCCCTTTTTTTTCTTTTAGAGCAAATGTCTGATCCGAAGATGGCCAAATACATCACTTCCAGCAGAGGAAACTGTCTACTAAAACACAGTGGTTATATATATTATAAGGAGAGACATTCGGACCCCCGGGGTCATTGGAGGTGTGTGCAATACTACTTCAGCCATTGCAGAGGTCGAGCGGTTACTCTGGGTGACTCTGTTTTAAGAAGCATCGACCATAACCACTCTGCCTCTGAAACTGCAATTGAAGTGAGATAATCTATAAATGAAATGAAAGTGATTGCAGGCAACTCCAATGACCTGTGCGGTGCTATTTTAAGGGAGGTATCCCAAAACATTCCTGAACATGTTGCTAGCAGTATGCCCACTATTCCAAACTTGTAGAATAATCCAACGTAAGAAACAGGCAACTAACCCTAAACGCGTTACACCACAAACCTTTTCTGATTTAACAAGTCCTCGTGAACTTTCTCTTACTGTTGCAAACAAACCATTCATATTGTATGACAAGGAAAATGGTCTAAAGCGTATTTTAATATTTGGTACCCCCCGTAATGTAACTAGGTTGGAGAACAGTGATGTTTTGGATGATGGATGGTACCTTTAAAAGCACGCTCCCCCCTTTCACCCAAATATACACTATTCACGGCTACGTCAACAGCACAGTAGTTCCTTTAGTGTACAGTTTACTACCAGACGAACAATCCCCAACATATACAGAATTTCCGTCATTCCTAAAATTAAAAATTCCAAACAAATGTCCGAGAAAAGTAATCATGGACTTTGAATTACCCATGATGAATACTATAACCAAATTGTACATGGATACCCAAATCCAAGGATGTTTTTTCCACTTTTCTCGGGCGTTTTGGCGTAAAATCCCCAAAACATCCCTAATGAGGATTATGCGTCTGACAGCAAACTACAGTTTGAGCTTAAAAAACTAACCGCACTTTGCTTTGTTCCTCCTGACAGTGTAGACGAGTACTACACATCGAATACCGAGTCTGAGTACTTTATGGCAAACGAAGACAAATTGGCACCAATTTTAAATTATTTTGAAGACACATGGATTGGCCATCTAAGCAGGTCAGGTTGGCGGAGGAAACCACGTTTTCTTGTGGACTGATGGAACTGCTACTCAACCTGCTTAGAGGGAGGAGCAAAGACAAACAATGCCATAGAGGGTTGGCACAACTCTTTAAACAACAGTACTGGCAAACCGCACCCTAATTTCTGCAATTTTTTAAAGATTTTGCGAAAGGAGCAAAGCTACCAGGAAACAATCGTTAGCAGGTACTTTAAATCCACGTCTTTCCCATCGCTCAAAGGAAATGTCGGCTCGACTATTGGCAGCACTAAAGCTTTTTTCCTTGTCTGTGTTTAATGACTACCTAGCTTCTATTGCACATATACTGAATTCCCTTGCCAAAGAATGTTTGTACGTTACTCTTTATTACAGCAAATTTGTATAATAAACAATACTGTAAATGTTATATGCAAATGTACCACCAACAAGTTCGGTTTAACATCAAACACGAATGCAAAATGTGAAATCATGGCGTCATTGTTTCCAGTGTAAAAAAAATATAAATAATCTCAGTAATTACAAAAATCAGACGTATCTATTTATGTGATATCAATCAAATATAATGCGAATAAAAATGGACGGAATTTCCCATTGTGTTTTGTGCCTGTTATATTGCTTATTCTCTTGTGTTGTTATTAGTTTGAACAAAACTACAATAGTTAGTGAAATTAAAGTTTGCTACGTGATGAGTGCATTAAGTTTTCTTTCTTCAACAATTGCCCTAGCAATGCGAACATAAACAGGCATTTGACTTTTGCTGAGGTCTGCATGCGCAGTAACAGTGGAGCGCTTCAAAGGGGCACAAGGCACCCACGCGTTGTACTGAAGGTGAAATTCTTTCTAAAAATTCTTTACAAAATTTTGCCATCTATCCACACTTTTAGCCATCCATGCATTCATCCATCCATCCATCCACCCATCCATCATCCATTGGTCATCCCCACATCCATCCACTCACCCATCCTTCATGCATCCATCTTCAATTGTCACCATCCAACCACCCATCCATCCATCCATCCATCCACCCATCCATCCATCCACCCATCCATCCATCCACCCATCATGCATCCAGGGGAGTGCTTCAAAGGGGCACAAGGTACCCACGCATTGTACTGAAGGTGAAACTCTTTCCAAAATTCTTTACAAAATGTCAGGGTTACTGTCGGTGTTTCAGGAGATGTGAGTAGGGGAGCAGACTGAGTTGCGTCTACAAGAAGGTGAGATTGAGGGGGTTACTGTAGGTGTTTCAGGAGAGGCGAGTTAGCTTGAAAGAGGAGGGAGACTTATCTCATGTCCTGAGGGACACCGTTCCAGAACTAGACACATGGTCTGAAGTCCACAAGATACATCCATCCATCCGCCCATCTACCCACACTTTTAGCCATCCATTCATAAATCCATCCATCATGCATCCAGCCATCATGCATCCATCCACAATTTTGGTCAACCATGCATCCATCCACCCATCCATCCACCCATCGATCCATCCACCCATCATGCATCCATTCACACTTTTTTGCCACCCACCCACCCACACCCACCCATTCATCCATCCATCCATCCCCCCAACCAATCACCCATCATGCACCCATCCACACTTTTAGCTATTCATCCCTCCATCCATCCATCCATCTACCCATCATGCATCCATTCACATTTTTCACCACCCACCCACACCCACCCATTCATCCATCCTTCCCCCAACCAACCACCCATTATGCACCCATCCCCATTTTTATCCATCCATCCATCCACGCATCATGGATCCAACCACGGCTTTCCTGGGTTCTTGAACATATTGCAACGCGCCAAGTACAGTTGTTGTGTTGAATGTATTATTGAACCTATACCCAAAAACTGGACTTTAGGGCAACATTGCCAGAAATGGAATCTACTACTTTTGTTAACTCCTAATAATTCATATCTAACAATTAAACAAGGACCTTAAGGGACATGTACTTGAGTCCTGGCACTGGATCATAATCCGTTTATTATTTGTTCATCGCTGATCCATCCTGTTAACTCCCAATAATTTGTGTAGGAAGAAATCATACCCCAGACCTCTGCATATGACTGTATAAACTTTGCGTTGTAAAGCCGGCCGCGATGTGAAAGTCGCGTTGCGATTGCACACATCCACCCAACCTTTTGCAATTTTTTTTCATCCATGCATCCATCAAGCATCCATCACCAATTGTCACCACCCAGCCACCCATTCATCCATCCATCCACCCAACCACCCATAATGCACCCATCCACTCTTTTCCCACCCATTCATCCATCCATCCATCCCCCAACCAACCATCATTCACCCATCCATCATGCATCAACCCACCCAGCCAACCACCCATCATGCACTCATCCACACTTTTTGCCATCCACCCATCCATCATGCATCCACCATCAATTGTCACCACTCACCCACCCATTCATCCATCCATCCACCCAACCACCCATCATGCACCCATCCACACTTTGAGCCATCCATCCACCCATCCATCATGCATCCATCATGCAGCCACCCATCCACACTTTTAGCCATCCACCATTCCATCATGCATCTATCACCAATTGTCACCACCCACCCACCCACTCATCCATCCATCCACCCAACCACCCATCATGCACCCATCCACGCTTTTAGCGATCCACCCATCCATCATGCATCCACCACCAATTGCCTCCACCCATTCATCCATCCATCCACCCAACCACCCATCTTGCACCCATCCACAATTTGAGCCATCCATCCACCCATCCATCATGCATCCATCATGCTGCCACCCATTCACACTTTTAGCCATCCACCATTCCATCATGCATCCATCACCAATTGTCACCAACCAGCCACCCATTCATCCATCAATCCACTCAACCACCCATCATGCACCCATCCACACTTTTATCCATCCATCCACCCATCCATCATGCATCCATCATGCAGCCACCGAACCACACTTTTAGCGATCCAACCATCCATCATGCATCCACCACCAATTGTTGCCAACCCATCCATTCATCCATCCATCCACCCAACAACCCATTCATCCATCCATCCACCCAACCACCAATCATGCACCCATCCACACTTTTAGCAAACCGCCAATCCATCATGCATCATCCACCAATTGTCGCCACCCACACACCCACTCATCCATCCACCCAACCACCCATCATGCACCCATCCACACTTTTAGCCATCCACCCACCCATCATGCATCCACCACCAATTGTCGCCACCCACCCACCCATTTATCCATCCATCCACCCAACCAAACTTCATGCACCCATCCACTCTTTTAGCAATCCACCCATCCATCATGCATCCATCACCAATTGTCACCACCCACCCACCCATTCATCCATCCATCCACCCAACCACCCATCATGCACCCATCTACCCATCCATCATGCATCCTCCATCAATTGTTGCCACCCACCCCATTCATCCATCCACCCAATCACCCATCTTGCACCCATCCACCCATTCATCATGCATCCATCACCAATTGTCGCCACCCATTCATCCGTCCATCAACCCAACCACCCATCAGACACCCATCCACACTTTTAGCCATCCATTCATCCACCCATCACACATCATCATGCATCCATCCATCCATATTTTTTGTCATGCATGCATCCATCCGCCAATCCATCCACCCATTCATAATGCATCCACCACCAATTGTCGCCACCCATTCAGCCATCCATCCACCCAACCATCATGCATCCATCATGCAGCCACCCATCCACAATTGTACTGGAGTTCTGCCAGTGGAACATTTATTATATATATATATTCTTGTTTTATATCATTGTATCATATACAATCATCTTGATTAACTTGTCCGACGTTTGCCTGAAAGCATGCGTTTCATATTAGAGGTATATACAATCATCTTTATTTAACTTGGCCGTTCTGCCGTCCTGCCGAAAGGTGCTTTTTTCCTGCGTTGCTTTTTTCCCGCATTGTCATCACTTGTCCGACGTTCGCCTGAAAGCATGCGTTTTATATTAGAGATATATACAATCATCTTTATTTAACTAGGCCGTCCTGCCGATAGGTGCTTTTTTCCTGCGCTGTCTTCGCTAGCAATGTAATCGCTAGCGATGTATATGTGACTGCGCTGTTGTAGCATGCGTCCTGAAAGCATGCGTTGTAAAGGTGGGCGCATGTAAAAGTCACGTTGCGATTGCACCGCGTGGAAACGCATTCGCTGTAACGGGTGTTTCCCCCAGTAGAGTATTCTCCATGGTGAACTGGGTGTCTGCTGTGGATTGGCTTGCCATTTCGAACCAGTAGGAGCAAAAATAATATCCCTGCAGCAAGTCCCAAAATGAAAGGCAATCCGCTAAACACAGAGTGCATGAAGTTTGGAAATATGCCTAGGACTGCTTTAAAAGGTGCTAACAGTCCCGAAAAAACTATCTTAAATACATGTTCATACCACTCTTATCAGACATGTTTAAGTAATGAGGGCAATTTGTAGTTAATGGAGTTTGTATCTCTGCAGAAGTCCTTGCAACTTGCAGATTATAGGTCTCTTTGGCCGAGGACAATGTCACAGTTTTTTGTAAAAGAATGGCTTTCATTATGCTTAAAGTATCAATTCGTATAGAAGAGATGTTCAGTGAAGGCAATAAAGGTAACTCCCGGTCTGTCTTGGTTTTTGGAAACAATACCTGCATTCAGCAAGTGACCCTGGCTGACACAGTTACGAGATAGGCTAAACCTGGCAACATGCCAAAGCAGCTGTGATCATTCAACATAATGTAACTTCCATTAGAAAGTTGCCTAAAAATTGGATCAATCACTGCAGCTGGTGATTCTTGCATTTGGAAGGATACATTGTTAGAGAAACCATCACAGGCCCTGTGTAAATTAATACCCTGACAAAAGAGAGAACCGCTTAGTGCGTTTTCACAATTTTTACCACTAAGAAACACTTCTTTTCCCCCACTCCAACATCTGTGTGTGTACGGTAATTCCCAGGATGTCCTGATGTATTCTTTACCCAACCTTTGATATATGCCTGCTGGTATATGTTTTAAGCAAAACTGAAAATGGAAAATTGTAACAAGCAGAGTGATTGTACCATGTATTATCCATTAAATGGCTGGTTTTTCAGCAACAGTAAATGGCAATCTTTCTAGTTTTCCAATGCTCAGTTCCATATAGTCTGCTCCCCTCCATGCCAGTTTGATCTGTTTATCAGTGAGATTGAATTCTGAAAACAGTGACATAGTGTTGATTAAATGCCAAGGCACATAGCCTGAATGAAGGTTTTGTAATGTCCAGCCTAATAGCATTATAGAACGTAATTGCGACTGACCATGTTGCAACATGACCAAGTCCTGTTCCATTATGTCTATGGCAGAAGATACTATGATGTCCAAAGAAATATCCTGGACGATAGAGTTGTTAACCCATTGTCAACTACAGAGAGAGATTTCTCTAAATTAATACGATCAATTTCTCGCATACGTTTGCCAGTCTCTGCTTGTGTGATCTTCCATGCTTCATTATAAGCAGCATAGATACCGGCGTATATAAAAAGTTTATGAAGCGGTTTAGTGGGTCCTTGTAAGAAGTCCCTCAGATCAGCACCATCTTTAAGTAAAGATAAGAGTTGTTTTACTTCCTTTAGCGTAGACTTGTGTAGCCATTCAAGGCACAGTCTCCCAACACTGTATGTTGTTACTATTCCTGGATTCTGTCTCTGAACATATCTTGGATCTGGCCTATTGAATGTGTCCCTTGTGTCTTATTCAGGAATATATCATGATAGTTGTTTGTGTCTGTGGGCCAGATTAACAAATTCCTTCTTGTCTGCGATCTTTTCTCTGTCTAGATCCCCAATCTTTGGAATCCAGACAGGTCTTGTAGAGGCGGATGGTTTTTCTTCAGTGGCTGTTGGCTTCAGGAACACGTTACTTTGGCTTTTTCTTATTTCAATTAAGTCCTGCAAACAGCCACACGGTCTTTGATATCAAAGGGGTTTTTCTTCTACTACTGAAGTCTAACAATCGAGATCCGAAATAATCATTTTTGTTCCAAAAAGGATTTTATATGGAGTGATTCCCCCATGAGAACTTCTTGGCAGATTATTTAGACTACATTGGACACTTATTAGATGTTTCACCCACCCATCACCCGAGCCTAATACCCTAGCTGTTATAGATTGCTTTATGTCCTGGTTTTTTCTCTCCAATACCGAATTTACCTCAGGATGGAATGGACTAGAGTACTGCAATGCAACGCCATATATGGCCATGGCCTCCTTTTAAGCTCGAGAGCTAAACGCAGGAACCTGGTCAGAATGTAGCGTGCCGACTGCGTATGTGCTGATAAAGGCTCGCAAATCTTTTATAACAGTTCGAGCGTCAGCCGAGCGCTGAGGCCACATCCAAAGAAACCTTGAACATATATCCACTGCGACCATGATATATTTATAGTTATCACCCCTCTGTAAGGGACTGCAGTGATCCAGGTAAACGCAAGGTAATGGTTTGCCTGAAATTAATAGGGGCGTCTACGCAGGACGTTTCACTGTAGACACTTTCATCTTTTGGCAGATTTCACATTCCAAAACATAGTTTCTGGTCCTTTTACTCATGCGCGGCCACCAGTATTTCTGTTTTAATAACGACACTGTAGTGGAAACACCTGCGTGAGCAAAGGCAAGCCCTTCATGTGCTGCTAAGATTAGTCCTAATCTACGTTCCATATTTGGAATTACTCTATCCCCCACTCCAGGAATTCAAGCAAAAGGAACATTATGCGCATCAGTTATGTATGAGTATTTGAATGGAAAGCCTTTTGGTAAAATTTTACCACTGTCCTTGCTTGAAGTATTGACAGCTAGCATTATTTCGCCGTCTATTTTTGTTTTTGAACGAGTGATTGCAGCTATGGAAGCCGTTTGCACAGCTGCCTTTGCGGCTTCATCAGCCAATGAATTCCCTGCAACGTGAACGCCATCACGTTGATGACTCAGTGTATGTATCATGTGAGCCTTTTGTATTTCTTGTCGTAACTGAACTACTTGTTCCCAAAGCAACTTATGCTTGATTGTCCCACCTTTTGCATCTTTGTAACCATTTTGAATCCAGTTTTGCAGTATTTATTGTAAGATTGAACACAACAATACAAATCGCACACTATGAGTGTGGGGAATTCCCGATCAGTATTATCAAGCGCCATCTTGAATGCTTTTAGTTCAGCTCGCTGAGCTGTACAATCTCCTAGAGATTGTTTTTTAGTGACCATAGGTCGGAATTTGCCATCTCGCTAGCGACCTTTAACGATCGCGTACGCAGCACTATAAGCTTTTTTACCCCCCCCATAGTGGGATAGGCTGATCCGTCAGTATAAATTATACATTCATACTGCTCTTGAGGCAGAATCTCAGTAGACAGAGGACATTCTTTTTCATATTGTAGAAATGCTTGTGTTTTCAAATAAGGGACAAAAATGTATTCAACGTCTGTTGCAGCAAGAGAATTAACCCACTGTATCCATCTCAAATGTAAAGCTTTTGCATTTGGAATGCTCACTTTTGTCACTGCCTCTAAGGGAGGTACAGGAGTAACGACCATTATGCGCTTACCCTGGGCGAGGGCTCTCTCCTTTGCTACTGCAGTTTGAACCTCTGTCAGAAGTTTTTCTGTTGAAGTGAATTTCATTTCTGCTTGTGTGTACAAATGTGATTTGTAAGCTATTGGTACTTTTTTCTCCTTCATTAAAGGTTAAGTATGTGAATCTGCATTGTCCTGGAATGATTCGGATCACTAAGTTGCGTACGTTTAAGGGGTTTTTGTAAATGTTTTGTGGCTAACATGTCTGTTTACAATGAACGCAAAATTTCAGTGTGTTTTTGAGTCCAATTAACTATTTTGAAATCGGATTTGATTAATTTGTAGAGAGGTTTAGCCCTTTCTCCATAGCTTAGAATGTAAGTTCTTTAGAAATCCAGGAAACCTAGAATCAACTGTAAGTTTTTCAGCGCAGCGCACATTTCTCTATAAAGTTTGCTACAAGGCTTTTGCCTTCACTTGATGACTCGTATTCTAGAAAAAGGACGTTGAGGTGGGCAATCCTCGATTTCTTGAAATTCAATTTATACCCTTCAGAGGCGAAGGCAATATTATGGTGTTCACCCTGTTCAAGTGCCATCGTCTGTTAGATAGATGTCATCGACATATGATTATGCCTCATCATCATAGGCTTGTAGTAACTCTGTTACTCTGGGTGAAAATAACCCTGGACTGTTCTTGAATCCCTGAGGGAGACGACAGAAGTGACTCTGTGTCCCCATAATTGAGAAAGTGGACAAGTATCTACTTTCTGGTGCAATGTTTTGACAGAAGAAACCGTTAGAAATATCTAATGTTGTTTTATAATTTTTACGCACAATGTTATTCATTAATGCTGCACTGTGTGCATTTTGTACTGCAAAAGTTTTGCAACAAGAGTTTAGATGTCTGTAATCCAATACTAGACGATATGTATTGTCTGGTTTGAAGACAGGAAACAAAGGACTGTTCATGGACGAAGTGCATGCTTCAATCACCCTCTTGGCATTCAAGTTGATCTAATATCTCCTTGACCTGTTTTTTACCTTCTTGCTTAACTGGGTACTGCCTTTGTGCAGTTGGATTATTTTCTCACTGGATTTTATGGTGAGGAGAATCCTCATCCCATCCCACATGATTTTTATATAACGCAGGAGCCTGGGCTACTGCCCTTTTGCTGGCATAGGTATATTTTAAATGAATTGGAATGTGGTTGGAGAAAGCTGGCATAATGATTTATTCGCCACGTGGGCACTCCCTGACAAATTCAGGTGGCCAGTCTTGTTCAGCTAGAAAAATGTCATAACCCTGACAGAGCCGCTCCCAAAAGAATGCTCCTATATTTCTAGTTATGTCCCCCTCCATTCGGAGTGTTACTTCATATAACTTATGTGGGACACTAACCCTGTTATCTGCAGTTTGAACTTGGATGTACTCATTCAAGTCCACTGTCTCCAGATGATCCTTCAAGTTCTTGCGAGCTATGGTGACTTCTGCTGCGCTGTCCAACATCGTTTGAGCCCATTCCACGTTCGTTACTTGTGTCCTCAAGATCCTAGGAATGTCTGATTTTTAGACCTGCTACCTTCTTATTGGTGAATTGAGTTTTCTTCTTTTTCTGATGTGTTGATCGTCTTTGGACTTCACACGTTCTTCCTTTTGTTCTGACCGTCCTCTTCTTTCGGATTTCTGTGACAAAGCCTGAAAGGTACAAGAGAAACCTGTATCAGTATCTTGCTATCTATCAAGTTGTCTCAAATTATCCCTATTCCTGAGGTTATACCTCCTTTCAGAGGGCTCCTTTTGAGGATACCTACCTCTGGATTGAGAACACTTCTCTTTAGAAGTTTGTTTAGTGTTCTCCCACTTCTTTTTAGGAGGAGCAGGAGTATTTTTAATAAAGACCTTTTACTATATAATTCAATTAAATTTTGAATATCACTATGTTATTCATCGTCTGACATTGCGTCAATGTCAGGGTCAGGTCTGTAGTTGGCTAAAGCTAGCCATGTTGCTCCTGTTCTACCTAGTGGACCGAGCCTGGTAAAGTGATGTATATGTTTTAGGGCGCCTTTAAACCAGAGCGCATGCTCTTGGTATATTAGTGGAATTTCAATATCCTCTAAAGGAATGTATTCCTCTGATGGTTCATCTTATTTGTAGAAGTTAAACACTTTTGTTCCTGGATTTGCTTCAGGGAAGACTATCAATGAATAGAATACCTCTGTCTGGTGACATTCATGTGCCTCTATCACAAAAACGACCCTACTACCTCTTGCTGATAGGAAATTACGTATGAGTTTTATAGTGATAGCTTTCCTCAATGTTTCTGGAATGCTTATAGCATCATCGTCGGTGTCTTGGAAACCTGCAACGTTTAAAACTTGTACGGCTGCATCTGCTGCAGCTCCACCAGTTGCTGTGTTGCCGATGTTATTCAACATTGTTTAATGAAAGTTGCAGAGCAAGTTTCAAGGAAACAAAGATAAGGTACACAATATTTTGGAACACTGAATTCTACAACGTTGAATAAACCAAAAAACTAATAAATAGGATTTTTTCGTCCTACTCAGCTATGGCGGATATTATCCTTTTACCCACTCCAGTTTGTACTCTATTGGAGTATTACGGAGAAAAGGGGTCTCTGAGAAATGCACGGCTGAGTTACTTTAGTATCTAGCTTTAAATAAGTGCCTTACCAAACGTTGGGCGCCATGTAGTCTAGTTCCTATATTCCCAATAGGCTCTGCACATTGGAATAATATATCCTATAGATTAGACGTAGGACTGAGGTCAACTAGGTCTCTATCGAATATACTAAACTTAATAGTGAGTGTGCCAGCTAACTCAGAGGTCACTAGGAACTTTCTCGAATACACACGAAGGGATTAGTTTCTGACAACAGCATAAACATGACAACTTTGCTTCCCAAGAATAAGAATATATCTCTCAGAGTCGAGGAAATGATAGATAAGTATTTCACTCAGTCAATCGTGCTTGCTTTTTTTATACATAGTTGCAGAGACATAGTGAGACGGGATTTTTCAATAAAAAGGGTTTATTGAAAAGTCTTCTTTCTCATGCAAAAGAAGTGAACTGCTACAATCGTTATGCAGACTGCAAAGTATAAGGCGTACAGCAATAATAGTATTATGAAATAATACTGTAAGAGCATTGTATGGTTTCTAAGCCATATAAAAATACATATTAACATTGACTAAAATACTCAACTTGGTCTTCTAAAATACGCCTACCCCAATGTACCTAATCTAAGTCTAGTACGAGGGAAGAAGTAAATATTGTGTAGCATAGGTTTTAGTTTTTGCCAAGATTCTACCAAAGGTTTCTCTAGGTTCTGATCAGTTCCATACCTTGATTAGAATGAAGGAGGTCTGGTATCTCTGTCTCAGGACACGATTTCCCAACACCCCGCAAGGAGAGGCGGAAACACTGGAGCTGGATTCTCGGCAGGAGAAGGGCAGCTTCCTGATCAGTGCATCAGCTGGAGTGTCAGCTTCATTCGGCACTTGCTGCAGCGAGCTGCGTCAGGCAAGTAGGTCTTCGAACTGCTCCGAAGCAAGTGAAGGTATATTAATACCTTGAAAGTGTTTAGGAATGCCATAGTTTGACGTAAAGTCGGGCATATGAATGTCAGTAAAGAACCCCTAGGAATAGTTGTTCTTTGTAAAGTAACTGTGTTCTTGGACAAATTAATATTCAAGCAAGGAGAAGTTCCCTAACTACTTAAGCTGGTTTTCCAAGAAATCGTTGTGACGTTTGGTCGAGGGGGAGGTAGCCATGCCTGTATTTGGGTAGCATGGGCGATGCCTAAATAAGGGCTTGATTTATATGCCTATATAAAGGCAATGTGAATTGTACCTATAAAAGGGCATGAATTGCGAAAATTCACTCGGAGCTTAAAACCCCACACAACAAAGGCATGTAGCTGCTGTTTTATTGATATGAGTTTCCAAGGATACTTTTGCATCCACAGAAACTCCCAGATTTTACAATACCAAAGATGTCTTATGGATCTCTGTGAGGGACCTAGGGCAGAAGTTAACTGGGAGTAAGTAGGGATATTGAGACGGAGAACAGTATATAAATTCAGAAACTTCTTCTTCAATGAACTTAAAGCAGTTTTTTAAGCCAACTAGTGATTTCATGTAGGCAGGTATGGAGTTCTACGGGGTTGTGGCTATTTTTGTACGGAGACAGAATTAGCTGTGTATCATCAACATAATTCACAAAGAAGATTCCACAGGATCTAATAAGGGTCAGCAGTGGACATAAATATATATTTTTAAAAATAGTGTTTTGAGCTGAACCTGGGGTACCCAGTGTTCTATTTTCTTAAACTCTGAATAAAAAGGAGGGAGTGAGATTGCCTGGTATCTTTCCAATTGGTATCCAATCCATTCCAGAAAGATTCCCTGCACTCCTATCTCTTTAAGTCTGAGTAGCAGTATTTGGTGATTGACAGTGTCAAACACAACTGACAGATCTAATAATATCAGAACTACTGTATGGCCTCTGTCAACCACCATCTTCAATTCGTCCATGCTCAGAATTAAAGCTGACTCTGTACCATGCACTGGTCTAAGACCATACTATTCAATCTCCAAAATGTTGTGATTTTCTAGATAATTTGCTAATTGTTTGCTGATATGCTTCTCTATTATTTTAGCTGGACAGAGAAGTTAAGAAATCGGGTGATAGTTGCTAGGATAATTTACATCAGCAGTTCACTTCTGCAATAACGGACTGACCTGTGCTTTCTTCCAGGTATCCGGTACAATGCGTGCCCTTAGAGATTAATTTCAAACTTTTAATAGGATTGGAAATAGTTCATCCTCCCTTTCTTTCCACATATAGGATGTTAATAGGTCCAGCAAATATCTTTCCATCTTTCAGCTTTCTTAGTTTGTACCAGCTTCTACCTTGGATTACCTTTTTAGCAATTACCAATTCCTCCAATACTAGCAATTTAAAAGGTCACTAGAACATGATCTGACCAACCTAAAGAGATTAGGTCTTTCACTATAATCAAGTTGGCAGTGGCAAAGATCAAATCAAGGGTGTACCCCCCTTGAAGAGTTTGGCCTGTTACCAATTATTCTAATCCTAAAATCCTAAATGAGCTTAGGACTTCTCAACCCTGGGTGAGTGTAGCGTTTTCTGCCCAGATATTAAAGTCCCTCATTACAATGAAGTTGGTGTAACATTTGAAGTCAGTTTCATAAAGGGTTGTATAAAATTATTTATGAGGCTTGGCGGCATGTAGCATAGAATTCCTGTGACACTTGTTCCCTTTCTCGTATTAATTACAAAGCCTAGTGATTCCACTCCCTGTATTTTATATGTTTGTTGGATAGCTGATTCCCATTTCTCTTTGAAAACAATTGTCACTTCACCTCCTCTTTCCTCCACTCTATGTTTTTGAAGTGCTTTAAATCCTGTACAGCAAGTAGCCCCCAGATCCACCTCTGAATCTGAGAGAATCCAGGACTCTGTAATGAAGAGAACATGCCAATCATTTGATTCTAGGAAGAACTTATACTCCACTGCATGTTTTACCAATGAGCGTGCATTAGGTAGGCAACACTTAATCTTCTCCCCCCCACTTTTATATTTGGTGAGGTTGTACTACCTTACAGTCCACAGTCTCTACCCCAAAATCTATCCTGTTGACTATTTCCACTGGGACCAGAATCAACAGCATGACGGTGCTGTGCGTGGTCGGTGGGAAAACTTTGGCCCACCATTAGCCCTTCGGCTGTGCATGCCAGCTGTGTGGTCACGCCAGCTTGTTTCCTTTATGACCCTCCTTCATGTCCTCAACAACTAGACCGCTCACTACTGTGATGATCATGGTGGCCAGCAAGCGGTTATAGTTCCAAATAAAATAGCAAAATGGCATACTTTTTTAAAAAACAGGTATTTTCCAAATTTTACTTCAAAAGAGCAGTATTTAAAATTGAAGAACAGATTCATATCAAAAAGGTAATTTCCATCATTCTCTGTGCAAAGCAGTGTTGTGAATGCGTTACCGGCTAGAAAAGTGCGGTGCTGTCAGCTTGCTTCCTTTATACCATATATATGGAATACATATAAGAAACTACATGTAAAAATTAAAAGTATAAAAAATTATTTTAGTAGTAATGTGACCCAAATATGTAAATCATATATATATATTACCTACTGGCAGACGCCAGTAGGTAGTTATAGTTAGGACCTATTATCCATAGGAAACCCGCAACATTCTATTGCCAATAACTTTGGCATCGATTGATGAACCGTCTTGAAATTTTCCAAACTTTTGACCAGCTCAGTTCTGCTCCTTCCCTTAAAGTTTGGGGGTGTTTGGTGAAGCGGGGGCTGAGAAAAAAGGGGATCCCAAAACACATTTTCCCTATGCAATTTCTCATAGGACCTTTAGCCACAGCTACAGCTCGAACGGCTGAACAGAATTACACCAAATTTGGCAGTCCTCAGTTCCGACTTGTGCCTTTGGCATATCTGGGGTCAATCTGTTCAGTAGTTTCTTTGAAAATTACGTTTAAAGTCAATTATATATCTATGGGCGTGAAGGATCCGCTGATTGTGCGAGGATTGGTCTCGTAGGATAAGCGCACTGTTCCGATCAAGCGCTAAATTCTAATTGGCTGTCAAGCGGTTGGAAACATTCAAAACCAGGAACTGTTGGCAGCCATTTTGGGCCTCGGTAGAAGTCTGTGAAATATGTTGGCAAAATATGAACTGGGGCAGGTTAGACACACCCTGACCCCCTAGGCCTGCTCAGGGGGTGACATAGGGACCAGTAGGGCAAACAAAAGTAAAACATTTTTTTACGAAAAAAAGTCGCAAGATGTGCATAGGATCCGTGCATTTGGTCGCTGAAAAAAATGAAGCATGTATTTTTGAGATATATCAAGCTTATGTGTATAGATGTTGGGTGGTTGTAGAATGAGCCCTTGTGTTTATTGAGAGATTTTAGTAATTACAAGTAAGTACTGATGCAGAGTCTAAAGTTCATGAGGAAGACTCAGTTTCCTTCTTCTGTAAAATGTACACTATCTTTTTAATAGATGCCATGCATATTGAAAAGCAGATTGTTGTGGTTTATGGACAATATTCTATAGTCTCGTAGAAAAGTAGAAAGATTTATTCACATGTTTATTCACTTATCTGCGCAGATCAGGTATTCTAGTCTTCCCCTGTCTCGAGGACTGGTTGTTGAAGGCAGGCTCCTCCCAGACAGTCGTCTCCCACCTCCAAGTTATGGTCGACCGCTTGCACCTGCTGGGGTTGTCCATCAACGTGCCGAAGTCGCACATGTGCCCCTCTCAGAAGCTCCTCTTCATCGGAGCGGTTCTGGACTCTGCGCAGTTTCGGGTTTTTTACTCCGAACAGCGGGTTCAGGATATATTGGCTCTGATTCTGATCTTTCAGCTTTTATCCCGGGTCTCGGTCAGGTTGATGCTTCGGCTCCTGGGGCTGATGGCCTCCTGTATCCTAGTGGTGCATCACGCATGGTGGCATGTGAATAAATATAAACATAGGCCACGCAGTTTGCATCCTGTAATATACAAATTTCAGGGGGTGGTGGTTCCCGGGCTTGAGGGGGGTCGTTGAAGCCCACATACTTGTAATATTGATGTGGGTAGTTGGACGCGAAAGTGGTGCAAGTGGGTTGTAAATCTGGTACACAGTGTTTTGTTTTACTTTGCTTTCATTTCTGTGATGTAGAAGATCCTGGGTAAATATAATGGTTTATTTACAGCCAGTAACTTTTAACCCTACCCCAAACAGCTTTCTGCCTGTTACCTTAGTAACAGTTCATGGAACACTTACGTGATCACAGAGGTTAAAAGTTTACCACACTATGTTGCTACTGAGTTAGCCTCAGAATTATACTTTAAATTATAAATATAATTTCTATTGATCACTGCTACCCCCACAAAAAAAACAGAAGTATGTACTTTTTTTATTACCTTTTATTAAAACAATAACTGGAACTATAACTAAAAGATAACAATACAATAAATAACTAGAACTGTAACTAACAAAACAATATAATAAACAACATATAATATGGAGTCCAAAAGAAGTATTGTAGTTAATCTGCAAAACAAAAATGAAAATTAGTGTTTAAAATTAGATTGATGTGACTAAATGAAGTCAAACATTACAAGTCAAAGTAAAACTTGACGATATTTATATTTTTTAAAATCTTTACAGTGTGTCTGAAACGCTTCCTCTTGCATTGTACATGCAGACTTTGGTCCACCCTTTTTATCAATTTTTGCAGTTTGAGAGATAACATCCTACCTCTGTTATTCATCTCCTACTTTCTCCTTTCAAATTCTTTTGCAAAGACGTTACCAACAATTAAAGGGAACATTTTCTGCATATTTTTAATAAAGCATTTGACACAATGCATAGTGACACCATATTCATTGAATGTTTTGAAATTAATTTTCACAAGTCTTAAAAAAGGTGAATGCAAGAAAAGTTACTTGCCGCATATGCAAGACTGTTTTTAAGAGGTGACCCCAATAAGGAGGACTGGTGTGGAACTGCATGTATGCAGAAGCACTTGCAGACTAAGAATCCGGTCAACTTTGCAAGGGAAAAGTTAAGGAGATTGAGAGAGGCTCCTCCTGCTTCATGAGGAGGGCACAGTACCAGTGGAGCAACACCTTCAACCTCTACTGCACAGCCTAATATTCGTCCGTAATTTGGAACCCTTAAAGAAAGGAGTAAGAAGGTTTGGTAGCTCTGTATGCCACCCTAATACCTAATCATCTTTTATTTATACTGAGATCTACCCTGTATCAGACCTATCTGAACAAGTGTGAATTTGAGATTATCTGCCACCGAAAACCCCTCAAGTACTAATATCTGTTACTTTTTAACTTCGTCGAGTAGTGCTATTGTGAGTATTTAGCTTAAAGTTGTCTGTTAAAAATTTGTGAATCTCTCTGGGTTCATACAACTAGCTCATGCCATTTTTGAGACCTCGGTGAAATGAACTGGAACAGGAAGATATACTTTCTTCAATGTTGGTAAGTTGCTGCTGACTTATGTAACATTGTGGTAACTGAAAAAAAGAGTTAAACATGTATATGTTGTACATTTGTCCAAGATTAATTTTCATGTTCATAAAAACAATTGTTCTCAACAGGATTGGGAATGAAAAGTAATCATCAGTGGTTATATTTGGACGGCAAAATAGGAAATAGTATTGCATAATACAAATGTTAGGCCGAGATTGGTCACTCACTTCATTCACAAACTCCTGGGCTTGATCTGATACAACCCTTTTTGGACTCTAATGATCTAGAAATTCAGAAATAAATAGCAAGGAAAATTAAAAGACAAGTTTACAAAAAAAAAAATATTTTATTTTGTATCTGAAGTACAGGCTGAAATCATGTAACGAGCATTAAAATGAGAAATGGGTTTCAGAAAGAAACGTCTATAAGACTATCACAATGCAGATTTATATTTTATAAAAATATTTATAGAAGCAAGAAAAATGATAACGCATACATTGCTCAGTTTTAAATCACATATTTGGGCAATAAAATCAGGAGGACATGCTTTTTTTTACGTTTGGTTGATTTCAGAATGCCTATGAATTCTAGTAAACCAGGACAATAACGCAGTTATCCGTCTGCAAACACATGAAATACACAAGTGCTCATCTCAGAATGGTTTTCGATCATGAAATGTTGAAGACAAACCTTATACCTCCATTAGGTCCATTGCAATTTTCGGCTGATAACATATGGAGAGCAGTCAGTGGATCTGGTGTGTCGAGTTGTTTACCACCACGTGGTATAGTGTATGGGCAGGACAGCTTGTGGCGACCAGTACGTCTCATGGTTGAGATATCTGTATATTGAGATAGAACAGGGGGCAAATGAAGTTTAAGGTAATTAAAAAACATGCAGAGCGTGCTAAAATACAACATTGGGGAGGAAGCTGCATGTGACGCACTACTTAAAAAATAATATGCAGCAGGATTAAGTGATTTGCTCAGAAACATTGCCTATCAAGGCAAAATATTTAAGTTATAAGAGCTGGAAACTGTGCTAAACTATACTTTTGCCAAAAACATTACTTTTGCAATGCATGGGGCGTGTGACACACTACTTACACGAGAAATACTATATCGTATTCACTTAAACAGCACGTAGCACACTGCTGTAGGAGAGGCCACGTGGCGCTTGGCAAATTAAACAAACGCACCAGGAGGAAAGCGTGTTCAAAAATAGCATTGCCAAATCGGACATTAATTTGCATTTACACTGTATTTAAAGATTGTTCAGATTAATTAATTTAATTACTCTTAAAAAAAGTGCTCACCTACGAAGAAGTGGATACGAACGCTCTCAATGGCTGTGACTGCGGAATAGGAAAGGTTCAAGAAGGTTGGCAGCTTATAAATGCTTTGCAGAAGGATGATTGGTTGAGCATGATGTCACTGGGTGTGAGAGCTGTGATTGGGCATGTTGTAATTGAGCATGCACAAATTAAATGAAATACATTAGGGGTACATATTCAGATGGTGGGAAATATTGTGCGCATGCGTAACATTAACACGCATGCGCTACCACAAACATGCATGCGCAAAGTGAAAGCAACTCCTATGGGGTACATACATAGATGGAGTTCGGATGTCCCCGTGGTCTTGAAGTGGCTTCAGGAGGGGGGCTTTGCAGCCCTCCTCCATAAAATAATAGTATATAATTAGCCATGCCCCGGGGGCTTGGGACCCCGGTGCCTGGAATTGGGCACAGGAGGGGGGTCATGCGGCCCACTTCCCAAAAAAAAATTGAATACGTATACTCTGCTTATTGTCATCGTACCCTAAGCGCACCCTTCGGATCACACGCTGAAGGCTAATTGCCTGTCAAGTGGCTGTCAACTTTAGAAACTAGAAACTGTTGGCAGCCACTTTATGTATCGGTACAAGGGAGGCTGAAGAAGCGTGTGAAATGTGTGTTTAAAACGTGAAAAGTGGGAGGGTAGACACACCCTGATCCTCAGGTCTCCTCAGAGGTCCCACAAGGTCTCCCAGGGCCCCTATTATTTTTCTTTTTGGGGGGAAAAATCACGAATTGCGCGTATGAGCCTCGCATTCTAGCGAGATTTTAAAAAAAAGATGTGCGCTTCCGCGCATCTTTGGTAATTTGCATTCTTTCAACTGTTTAGAGGAGATGCAGCAGTGCTATATCCAGGATCCACCAGTGAGTAAGAAAAGGGAACGATAACACTATTTACCTGCTAAGTGAATTTCTACCCATAGGATAACAGTGAAGTACTTTTAAAGAAAGTTAAAGAAAATTATTAAAATAATAACCTCAGATAATCTCTTATCTTAATATTTATATTAAATATATATAAAAAGTGTTTTTCAACATTGAAAAAATTGCGGAAGGCGCGCACACACAGCATCTGATATGCATATGTCGTCACGTTCTACTGCGTGTCTATCACGTCGCGCTATACGTACATCTCGCGTATGCATGAGGCGTCGCGCACAAGTCACATAGCAACTGCGTGGGAAAAGTTGTACCCGTCGCACACCCTGCGCGGATCGTAGACAGCGACCCTAAAATGGTGGACACGTTTCGCGCAGTAAATGAGTAGGATGTTCGTAGGGTGTGCACCTGCAAAAAAAAGAAAAACATTATAAAAATAATTTAAGTATATTATAAACAATATAAAATATAAAAAGAAAATATTTTTATGTAAATTAATTTACAAAAATGTGTCATGTAATTTAAAAAATAACATAAAAAAAGAAAGATTAAAAAAATGTAGTTAGAAACCTTAGAAATTCACTGAAAAAACATAGGTTTCAGGGGTGTTAAAGTTAGCTGGACATTTCACTCGTATAAAACCATTGAAATTCCCCCGTTATAGTTAGTACAACTAACTATAACGGGGGAATTTCACATTACATCATACATCATATTACATCATTCATGACATGGCCAGTGACATCACTGATGACATCTCAAATGACATCACTGATGACATCACTGATGACATCATCCAGTGAATGTGAATTGGTTTGTTATTTAAATATGTATTATATATATATATATATATATATATATATATATATATATATATATATATAGCAATCTGCATTGAAGAATGAATGGATATATACATTTTTGGATGGAGAATTTAGTAGCAGTGTGATTGAATTTTTACTTGACTAATTAATACTGTTTCACTAAATATATAGGATAGTGACTAAACTGTGTGAATATCTGTATTACTTTGTCTGTTGTTGTGTAAACTGCTGCACCAGTTGGTTACCAGCTACGTGAAAGTCTATATTAGTTATTGATAAGTTAACTGATTATTTGTATGGTAGTGTGAATGTGTGTGTGGTTCAGTGGGGGGTCTGTGACTGCCCAAAGATATGTGAATAGTTAATTCAGTACATATATGAGGTTAAGACTACGTGTTATAATAGTTGTTTGGGTGAGTGAATATCTTAATGGGTGTGGTGATGACCAAAAACATTTCTCAATGGTACATGTCCAACAAAGCAGAAAAAAAATGACAGTGTATGTGACAGTTGCTGTATATAAATAAGTGTACATAAAACTCATTGATTGCATGAGTGACTGTATAGATAAATATACTTGTAATAGTGATTTCATAACACTCTAAGTATGAGTTACTATCTATATGAATAAATGAAGTGCTATTTGTATAAGTGTGTAGCTGAGTAAATGTAAATAGAATACATTGTTTGCAAAAGTTAGTAGGATGACTGCATAACTGAATAGGATATGTGCTGGTGTATAATGTCAATATAGGTGTATAAGTATATTTGATAGTGTTCTATTGATCATTGATAACATGTACGAGTGAATCTATAGGTAATTTATTACATGTGTGTGTAGATCTAGGAATCACTGAGTGGGTTTTAGATACTTGTATTGCTGTGTCAATGGATTCAAACATGGTACTCTGTATTTTACAGTGAGTGATGAAAGGTTATACTAGTGTATGATGAGGTGTATCTGATTGTTAGGTGGATGATGTCATCAGTGATGTCATCAGTGATGTCATTTGAGATGTCATCAGTGATGTCACTGACCATGTCATGAAGGATGTAATATGTGACATCATCACCAGTGGATTGCGGGTACGAGAGTTACAGTTAGTGCAACTAACTATAACGGAGGAATTTCAATGGTTTTGTATGAGTGAACTGTCCAGCTAACTATAACACCCCTGAAACCTATGGTTTTTTCAATGAATTTCAAAGGTTTTTTTAAATGATAATTCCTAATTATAATGTTCATGAAGCATATCTGTTTTTTTCTGTCTTTTTTAATTATCATCCCATTCTCAACGTCGTAAAAACTGCAAATATTACCATTCTTCAATTTGTTCCTTCCTCCAAGAAAATTGCCTCAAACAAGAACCACAACTAACATTAATGATATACAAACTAGGCGTTCCCTTTGTAAAAAAAACAAAAAAACACCACTTCCCCCATATTTTCAACAAGTCAAATCTGCAATGCTACCTAAAAAAAGGCGATAGTTTCACTACCACTAACAAATTAATATCAACATTTAACTAGTGTAAGGACGTGGACTATGTACTGAGTGAATTGCATCCAACTCACACCTATATATAAAGACAAATATGTAATAGAAGTACTAATTACGCACTTCCAACAAAATCATAACACCTAGCACCACCACCACCACTACAACCCTCCTCCTGACCCCTCATCCTCTGCTACCTCAGAGGCAGCGCAAAACAGGACATCGGACCTTCCCATAGTAATGTATCCCCTCAACAGCACACTAGCTCAATGTTCAGAGATGTGGCAATCAACTATGTATTAGGGAAGGAACTTGTACATCAACAATAATGTACACAATACTAATACTACCGATTATATGCTATACACAACTCACTTTTCCGTGCGTAGATATACTATTCATACGTGTTGTGTACTGCATAGTGGACAAAACCATATTATCTCAGACACTGGAGAATATCTTGGTCATGTAGCTGTGTTATCTCCCTTCTTGAAGCAGAAGTGGAGTGGGCTAGTCCAAGCTACGCAACTCCAGTGTAAGACTTTAAATAATTAGCCTACGCCTTGGGCGTGGTTCACTTCTGCAAAGAGAAAAGACTGTGCCACAGTGAAGGTCCTCACCCAGCCATGTGTTTGCCGCCATGACCACGTGCTTCCTCGATACAGACCCATTGCGAACTCAGCGCCACAGCACCGCAGACTTATATCTGTATCGTCTACTGTCTTCAATCTACACTGCGGACAGCAGGGTTCACAACTTGAATTGAGCTTTGGATCTACACTACACACAGGATTGAAGTTAGCCTTGATTTATGTAAGACAGAGACTATTGTACTCTATGTCCTCAGACTTTCTTAAAATAAGTGACAAAAATGATTTGTCGATATCTGTTCTGAGTAGTGCCTTCGATCTACAGTGCGGTCAGTAGAGTTTACAACTTGATACCAGTTTGGCATCAGCATTACAGACAACATTGAATTCAGTCTCGATTTATTTAAGGCAGAGACAATTGTACTTAGTCCTCAGAGTTTCTCTTAAAGTATGTGACAAAAATCATTCCTCGATGTTTGTGTTGACTACTGCTTACATCTACACTGCAGACAGCAAGGTTCACAACTTGAATTCAGCTTAGCATCTACACTACAGACAGCATTGAAGTTAGCCTTGATTTATGAAAGGCAGAGACAATTTTGTTAAAGGATGCGACAAAAAACATTTCTCAGTGTCTGCACTGACTACTGCCTTCCAATATGCACTGCGATCAACAGAGCTTACTACTTGATACCAGTTGCGCATCAGCACTACAGACAACATTGAATTCAGTCTCGATTTATTTAAAGCAGAGGCAATTGTACTGTGTCCTCAGATTTTGTTAAAGTATGTGACAAAAAAGCATTACTCGGTGTCTGTGTCAAATACTGCCTTCGATCTACACTGCGGGCAGCAGGGCTCACAACTTGAATTCAGCTTTGCATCTACACTACGGACAGTAGGAAATTCAGCCTTGATTGATGTAAGACAATTGTACTGTATGTATTTAGATTTTGTTAAAATAAGTGACAAAAATTATTTGTGGATATCTGTGTTGACTACTGCTTTCCATCTACAGTGCGGACAGCAGGGTTCACAACTTAAATTCAGCATTGGATGTACACTACGGATAGCATGAAATTCAGCCTTGTTTTAGTTGAGGCAGAGAAAATTGTACTCTATGCCAGATTTTGTAAAAGGATACGAAAAAAATAATTTTTGGATGTCTGTGCTGACTACTGCTTTCGATAAACAGTGATAACAGCAGGGTTCACAACTTGAATTCAGCTTTCGGTCTACACTATGGACAGCATTGAATTTATCCTTGATTAATTTAAGGCAGAGACAATTGTACTCTTTGTTCTCAGATTTTGTTAAACGATGCGACAAAAAACATTCCTCAAAGTCTGTGCTGACTACTGGCTTCGATCTACTATGTGAGGGCTCACGATTCAGGTGGAATGGTGATTCCACATGACGCACAACAGTAGGCAAGAGACATTGTACCAGTATGACCTGCCCGAACCACGAATCATCGCAGGGTGCGCACACGGTGAGTTCTTCAGGTACCACAAACTCACTGTACCACAGTCATCTCCCTATGGCCTTATTAAGGCAGAATTCACAAGGCAAAAAACATTGCTCCCAGTGAGGCCCCCCTGGACCACGCATAATCGCAGGCTGCGTACAAGCTCAGCGCCAAATATACTACTAACTCAGTGCACCATAAATCATCGCAAAGAAGAGTGAACAGTTTTATGTCACAGTCAGGCATACTATCACTTTCAAATAGAATTCATGTACAATTCAATCAACAAAAGACTTTACTCCAATTACTGTGCCTCCCCCCTCCCCCGACCACGCATCATCCCAGGGTACGTACATGCTAAGTGCCAAAGATACTACTAACTCAATGCACCAAAAATCATCGCCATGAGGCCTTACTAAGGCAGAATTCACAAGACAATAAACATGACTATCAGTACAGCCTGCCCGGACCATGCATCATCGCAGGCTCCACAGACCTTGTTGTTTCAGGTGTCACTAACTCCAGTCCAGTCCAGTGGCAAAGTGAGCAAGGGACTCATGTCTGAGCATACCCTGCCACACTTATGGTGGCCAAAAGCGGTACAAAAGGGGGTGGTGATGGACGGAGCATCTGAATCAATCAAACACTCACACCCAGTCAAAAGATCTGGGTTTAATCAATCGCCGTTCTTTAGCCCACTCTGCCACCCCAGTTCAGACATGGCTATATGCAAATCAGTCTGACCCTGTGCCTCATGGGATTAGTCCAGCCCAAACTGCTAAGCCATGTCTTCCCTGGACCGGAAACAAGCTTCCGAGGACCGGTTTCTGGCATTCCAGCCGTCTTCAGCCCAGCTTGCTTGAATCCAGTGGCAAAGTGAGCAAGGGACTCACGTCTGAGCATACCCTGCCACACTTATGGTGGCCAAAAGCGGTACAAAAGAAGGTGGTGATGGACGGAGCATCTGAATCAATCAAACGCTCGGACGTGAGTCCCTTGCTCACTTTGCCACTGGATTGCAGCAAGCCGGGCTGAAGACGGCTGGAATGCCAGAAACCGGTCCTCGGAAGCTTGTTTCCGGTCCAGGGAAGACATGGCTTGGCAGTTCGGGCTGGACTGTTCCCATGAGGCACAGGGTCAGACTGATTTACATATAGCCATGTCTGAACTGGGGTGGCAGAGTGGGCTAAAGAACGGTGATGGATTAAACCCAGATCTTTTGACTGGGTGTGAGTGTTTGATTGTTTCAGATGCTCCGTCCATCACCACCCTCTTTTGTACCGCTTTTGGCCGCCATAAGTGTGGCAGGGTATGCTCAGGCGTGAGTCCCTTGCTCACTTTGCCACTGGATTCAAGGAAGCCGGGCTGAAGACGGCTGGAATGCCAGAAACCGGTCCTCGGAAGCTTGTTTCCGGTCCAGGGAAGACATGGCTTGGCAGTTCGGGCTGGACTGTTCCCATGAGGCACAGACTGATTTGCATATAGCCATGTCTGAACTGGGGTGGTAGAGTGGGCTAAAGAACGGTGATGGATTAAACCCAGATCTTTTGACTGGGTGTGAGTGATTGATTGTTTCAGATGCTCCGCCCATCCCCACCCTCTTTTGTACCGCTTTTGGCCACCATAAGTGTGGCAGGGTATGCTCAGACGTGAGTCCCTTGCTCACTTTGCCACTGGATTCAAGGAAGCCGGGCTGAAGACGGCTGGAATACCAGAAACCGGTCCTCGGAAGCTTGTTTCCGGTCCAGGGAAGTCTTGGCTTGGCAGTTCGGGCTGGACTGTTCCCATGAGGCACAGGGTCAGACTGATTTGCATATAGCCATGTCTGAACTGGGTTGGCAGAGTGGGCTAAAGACCGGTGATGGATTAAACCCAGATCTTTTGGCTGGGTGTGAGTGTTTGATTGTTTCAGATGCTCCGTCCATCACCACCCTCTTTTGTACCCAAAGGTACTACTAACTCAGTGCATCATCATTCATCACCACATGGCCGTATTCAGACAGAACTCAACTGACTCTACATTAATTATTAATAGAGTGCAGTATCACACAAAGTATAACGTCCTTCAAACCTACACAATATCCCTTCAGTAGCCTTCCTTTCAAAACTTCTTTAATATCAGTTCTAGGTTTAGTTGAAAATCAAAATTCACGCTGCAAGTGCAACGGCACACTCAATGGTAGTCTACACTGCGGACAGCACAGGTCACAACTTGAACTATAATGTCCCTGAAAAATACATATTTCGACAATGAATTCCATACATGTTTCATCTTTTATTTAAATCGTGATTACAGATGATGCAGTCCAGTAGGCAACACGCTGAGCACCATACGTACCACTAACTCAGTGCATCATAAATAATCACCACGTGGCCTCATTAAGGCAAAACTCAGTATCCAAAAGACATTCTTACCAGTGCGGTCTGCCTGAACAACGCATCATCGGAGGTTCCATACGAACCGACCCTACCTTATTGCACCACAACTCATGAACCCTTTACGATAGAATCTTCTGTGTATTATTTCACATATAGTCTGCCTACGTTTGTACAGCAGAAGTCATACACCGTTTATGATTGAATATCTGTGTATGATATCATGATTACTATTCTACTTGTTACCAACAGCAACCTAATAAAATGGAGTCGAGCACACGTGCCCGTACCCACTTCAACTATCTATCTGTGTCTGAGTATTTATTATGTTTGTAAAATGCTGCTCCTGCGCCCTACCACATTATATTGTACTGTAAACAGCGTATGCAACCATCTTACCTCTGCCAGTAACAAAAACTTTGAATATACAACTTTCTCTTGCTCATTCTACAAATATGAACCTCCAAACTGGATCATTACAATACTGCAAAGAAAGTGTATAGTAAATTTGTAAGTGTGTGCTATTTCTCGTTTTTTTTAGCATATTTATGTATGTTTAAGACCCGGGTAACGGCAGCACTACAACACTGACACCGGAATCAGTTGATTTCTCATATAGCTCACGACAGAACCATGCCCATAGCTCCGAGTCATCGTTCACAGCCTCGCGCATCACTGGCATACGTCAGTCCAGCGCACACCGCTTACGCTACCAGGAAAACACAAAAACGCTAAATGGCCCAGATTTCCATTGTAGTGATTTCTTACTTCCAGGTCTAGTTGTCAGAACGGCACACACACACACTCCCTCATGGCTGGTGTTCTCCCACACCACACCCATCCAGCACATGTGTCACTACACACGTGACCCTACCAATAAAAAAGACAGGGCGCATGTGCACTACGCCATTTTAGAGTTGCTCCCATGGCAATCCCTGTGATGACCCGTCCTAGTGGTTCGAACGCCTCATATAGGCCTGAACTACCGACCAGGGGGGCCCACTACCATGAGCATGGCCTCTTTGGTCACTGAGTTAATGGTACCGCAAGGACTGAGCGGGTGAGGAACATGCAATGAAGATAGGTGCACAAGTATGTCCTTTGCCATAGTGATATCAAGACTCAGCACCAAATCTGAGACTTCATGGTGGGAGAGCAGGACTGCATGATTTAGAACATATCCTGTCCGCAGAAAGGTGAGCAGTGAGGCCTGGGGCGCAGCGAACGGAGTAGATGGGGTGCAGCAGACTGGATACAAAAAGGTGACGCAGCGATTTAGGCATACGCAGTCCTATATAACGTATCTTATTGCATTTGTATTTTTTTCCTATAGCAGGAACGTTTTTAAAGTTGGTCAAAAGTCTGTCGCTCGTGATGAATAAAACCACATATATCACTACGCACCACTTGTTTTCACAACCAGATGGAAAACATTACTACTCTACTAATTCTTTATAAATCGAAGCCCATTAAAAAAGTTGGAACTGTACAAATAGTTGAATTTTTAATACGGGAGGGAAGGTGTGTGAAATGGCGATGAAGAAGTATGGCTCAATGGTTAGAGCGGCAGACCCTGATGCAGAGGTCTAGCCCGGGACCAGGGTTCAATTCCCTGCCTCGACGGGTCTTGGGCTCAAAATTCCACGGACCTGATAATTCTCGCCTCGGTGCCTATTCCAATCATGGAGTCCCACTTTGCAACTCTGGGCAATAGCTTGCTTAGCCTCCAAAACGGCCGCCACAATGCTAAGGATGCCTGGCCTCCACCTTGGGGGTGCCCAGGAGTGCACGCCTCACAGGGAAAGCCAGGATGGGTTCCACAGCGGTATTCATACAAGCGCCTTGAGACCCTTGCGGGTGAGTAGTGTGCTATACAAGTATCTATTTACATTTTTTATTCTACTCTTAAGATAGTGGCATTTACCAATCATAACATCTTTCTTTTACTATCTTTTAGATATAGAGCTTCAGGGTGCACTATGTCCCGGCACGTGGTGGAAGACACACTGGTGACAGAAATGTGAGCTGTGAATATTCTTTTCAGTCACTCTCCAATTCCTCTCTCCTTTGATAAACAAATGACGCACAATCTTATCTTCCTTTCTATCTAACAGGTTGTGTTTCACAAATTGGCATCCCCCTCCCCAACACCTCCAAAGCTCAACGTTTGAGAATTTTACGATGATGCGGGGCCATCGTAACAACTCCTGAGAAGGTTGCTTCGACACGTGGTGGACTCTCTTTGAATCACGCCAGTGGCACAAGGTGAGCAAAGAAGCTTGTATCCGAAGCAACAAGAAGTCACCTGTGGGCGGAGAGAGTGGGTAGTATGCAGCAGCTTGACTGCGTAGAAATGTACAATTACCTCCGGGCAGTGAGAATGGATAGGTTGGAACAGTCTGGGTGTGCAAGAAAAGGCGCTCACCTCCGGACTCTGGGTGGGTACGCAGGCTGGGTACGCAGTAATAAGAACTCACTGCTATACAGTGGGAGTGCATGGGGTATAGTAGTCTGAGAGAAAAAGAGCGCACACACACCACCATGCAGTGGAAGTTGATGTAATACAGTATACTGAGTGTCCAACGGCATAAAGCAGAAATATACTTGTGCAGTTGTATGTACTCTGCTATTACTACCTCTATACTATCTTTCAGATCACTAAACTTGAGGGTGCACTATGAACCGGCACATGCTTGGACACACAACATAGGCAAAAATTTGTGCAACAAATATTTTCTCCAGTATTAACACTACCTCTCCTGCTCCATCTATTACTTTCTCTCTCTCACACTTTCAATGTTGTTTTTTCTCTCTTTCTCTCTCTCCCTCTCTCTCACATTGCTTCTCTTTCTCTTTTCAAGTTATGGACGCTGCTGTCTACTCTGCAGATAAATAAATCAAGGCTGAATTTAATACAGTCTGCAGTGTAGAAACAAGGCAGAACTCAAGTGAGCTCTGTTTAATACAGTGTTTACAAAAGGTAAGTAGAGCCGCCTAGATACACAATGCCTCCAATTTAATACTTTGCAAATAGACGATATTGTCCTGCATAATGACGTGATCTCTAGCCTAATCATTTAAAGACCTGCTGGGCCATACTGTAGATCTGATGCAGTAGGCACTTCCCTACAGACGCCTCTTCAATGCAAATCTATGGGACGGGTGGGATGTATCAGGCACACTGCACATGTGCAAATAACCAATATTGCCAAGTGTTATGTTAATTTGTGATCTTGACCTCATTCAGTCACATCAATCTAATTTTAAACACATATTTTCATTTTTGTTTTGCAGGTTACCTACACTCCTACCATTGGAGTCCATCTCACATTTTGTTTATTACATTTTTATGTGAAAGTTAAGTTTCTAGTTATTTATCTATTATATTGTTATGTTAAAGTTATGTTTCTAGTTATTTATTTTTGTTGTAATAAAAGTTAATTAAAAAAGTGTATGCGTCTTCATTTTCTGACAACATTTCACTATTATTTAGTGTTATAATCATATGCTTAGACAACATTAAACAATAAACAATAAAAAGTACAAATGATGTTAAAAACTAGAAGTATAATACTGAGGCTAACTCTTTACCAGCTCTTTACCAGAGTCTGTAGCTGCGATTAACCTCTTAGCTGCGTCGAACGTTCAGCACCCAGTGCTGAACGTTCGAATAACGAGCGTTGGCCCATCGGCCAACGGTCGTGCGCAGCACTGGCAAGGTAATGCTCGCGACGACCGTTGGCCCACGGCAGCGCTTAAGGGGTTAACGGTTCCTATTGAAACTTTTAAAAACTCCAGCACAGTTACTGTTTGGATTAGCAACATTGTGTGGTGAACTTGTGACCTTTGTGCTCACTTAAGTGTTCCATGAAGTGTTACTTTGGTAACAGGCAGTAAGCCGTTTGGGGGTAGGGTTGAAAGGTATTGGCTGTACAGAAACCGTTATATTTACCCAGGATCCTCTACATGACAGAGGGGTAAGCAAACTGAGACAACAGAACACGGTTGAGCAGATTTACAAGCCCCATGCCAACTTTCGCGTCACTTTTCCCATATTAAAAGTGACGCAATAGTGGCACAAGGGACTTGTAAATGTGCCCCTATGTACATTACGAGCAAAAGAAGTACACAGCAATTTGAATTCTTTATCGATCACAATTAGACAGTGTTGCTTCACAATTCACAGTGTGCATTTCACTAAATACTTTGTGCCTTTTTAAATAGGAGACGGGATTGTCAACATTACAAAACTTAGGGGCATATTTAAAAGGATGGCGTTAAAATTATCGCCGCTTTAACAGCAGCAAACTACAGCTAAAACGGAGATAATGGACTTCAAAATCATTTGTTGTCTACCAAAAGATTTTTTCAACACTGCTGTTTGCTATGGCAGGGTGAGAACCGAAACTCCCGCCCTGCCATAGCAAACTTGGTTTGCATTTTCAAAGAAAGAACACAAAAACCTATTCTCTCTTTATGGGGGTCTCTTCCATGGTATATTGTCATAGGAACACCTACCTTGTCACTGGGAATGCCTACATTGCAACTCATTGGAGATACGAGGCGAGCCTTTAGCAAACCGGCTGCTAACATGCGTTAATGCATCTTAGCGTCGCCAATAGGGTGATATAATTTTCACGGCATTTTTGGCTCTTTAAAAAAAATTGCGGTGAAATGGCACTTGTTAATATGCCCTCAAGTTTGCTATGACACAGCGGGAACATCAACTCCCGCCCTGCCATAGCAAACAGAAGTGTCCTGGGGGTAGACACCCCGAGACATAGCAGGAGCTGCTCCGGGGGGGTGGTGTTCCCCAAAGCTTTTGACTGCTCCAGAATGGAGACCACACGCCCCCCCCTCCCAAAATATAAAAAGAACCGGAGAGTGGTAATCCCCGAGGCTTAGACGGACCTTTGAGCTCCCTCACCCATTTATTTTGTAGCACAGAGGAATGGCGATCTCTGAGCTACAGGACCCCTCGGAACCCCTATCAAATGTAATATTTTAGACCCTGGGATTTGGCCCTCCCATGTAGCTAATTTTTTAAACAAGCACAGGAGCCCGTGCTTCGCTTTTATTTTGATTACGGCGGATCCATGCACCCAGCGCACATTTCTCCGTTTTTTCACATAAACAAATTGGGGGGGCTAGGGGTCCTTGTGGGACCCCCTAAGCAGGTCTAAAGGGTCAAAATATTTCTTTCCTGCCCCCTATATACGTTTTGAACACTTGTTTCACTAATTTCTAGATCCTCTCTTCTACAGAAGCACAAAATGGCTGCCAACACTTCCTGGTTTCAAATGTTGGCAACCACTTGACAGCCAATTAGCATTCAGGGCGTGATAGGACGGTACACTTAGGCTGTGCTCAGGATGCGCCGATCCACCGCGGCCATAGATATATATGTACTTATAGTTGTGATTTTCTCAGGAACTACTGAACGGATTTACACCATTTAAGCAAAAGGCACAAGTCTGAACCAAGGACTATCACTTTGCCAAATTTGGTGTAATTCCGTTCAGCAGTTTGAGCTGTAGCCGCTAGGCAGTAACTTATTTGTTTTGTAATCAGACGGACAGTTCTTATGCTGATACACTCTGAGAACTCTTGTAGTTGTATAATTACTCAGGACTTATGTGCCTAAGAGTTACTTACATTATTTTTTGTAGGTGCACTATAATGTTAAATAGTTTTGATTTCAAAATCTTCTCTAAGCACACTAAATAAATAATACTCCAATGTTGTCAGAAAAAGAAGACTTATACACTCAGTTATATTTTAAATTATTCTTTATTATAACAGAAATAAATAAATAGAAACCTAACTTTAATATAACAGTATAATAAACTAAACGCGAGATGGTTGCAGCGTAGGTAACCTGCAAAACAAAAATGAAACATAAGTTCTTAAAATTAGATCGATGTGATTGAATAAGGTGAGAGATTACATCATTATGGAAGGCAAGATCATTTTTTCTCACATGCACACTCAGGGTAGTGCACCCCACCCCTTCCGCAGAATCACCCTCAACAGGAGTCTATAGGGCAGCGCTGGTCGTAGGCCAATCTTATGGTATAGATGGTATTTAAAATGAGACCGAGATGTGAATGACTGAGGTCAAAGATCATAAATTAACATAACACTTGGCAATATTGCTTATTCGCAATTGTGCAGTGTGCCTGATGCATCCTAACCCTCTTGTAGGCCCACGCTGAAGAGGTGTCTGTAGGGAAGTGCCTGCTGACTCAGATCTACAGTATGGTCCAGCAGGTCTTTAAAATGATTCATATATGAGACAGAATGAGGTGAGAGATCACGTCATTATGCAGGACAATATCGTTCATTCGCACCACCTTTAATTGGAGGCCTTGTGCACCTAGGCTGCTCTGCTTACTTTTTGCAAACACTGCATCTAGCAGAGGTTACAACTTGAATTCTGGT
Source organism: Lissotriton vulgaris (assembly GCF_964263255.1). Lineage (NCBI taxonomy): Eukaryota > Metazoa > Chordata > Amphibia > Caudata > Salamandridae > Lissotriton > Lissotriton vulgaris. The sequence continues at coordinate 1,178,356,294 of NC_141694.1, read as the reverse complement.
TTGTATCTATACTGCAGACAGTGTTAAATTCAGCCTTGAATTGGGGCGGTGTGGAGTGCAAAAAAACAATGGATTTAGGCCCAGATATCTGTACTGAAACCAGTCAGAAACTGGTCCTAGGATGCTTGATTCTGGTCCCGGAAAGACATGGCTTGGCAGTTCGGGCTGGACTGTTCCCATGAGGCACAGGGTCAAGGCTGATTTGCATATGGCCATGTCTAGACTGGGGTGGTGTGGAGTGCAAAACATTGATGGATTTAGGCCCAGGTCTCTGTACTGAGGTGAATGTATGACATTATTCTGCATTTTGGCCATCAACTGTTGTTTTTTCATTTGTCACCCCGAGTGGGATGGGTATGCTCAGACGTGAGTCACATGCGCTCCACACCACTGGAGTCAAGCTATCCTGGCTGATGATGGCTGATAGCCAGAAACCGGTCCTAGGATGCTTGATTCCGGTCCAGGAACGACATGGCTGGGCAGTTCGGGCAGGACTGTTCACATGAGGCACAGAGTCAAGATTGATTTGCATAAGGCCATGTCTGAACTGGGGTGGTGTGGAGTGCAAAGAAACAATGCATTTAGGCCCAGATCTCTGTACTGGGGTGAATGCATGACATTGTTCTGCATTTTTTCCTTCAACTGTTGTTTTTGCATTTGTCACCCCGAGTGGGATGGGTATGCTCAGACGTGAGTCCCATGCTCTCCACACCACTGGAGTCAAGCTATCCTGGCTGATGACGGCTGATAGCCAGAAACCGGTCCTAGGATGCTTGATTCCGGTCCTGGAAAGACATGGCTTGGTAGTTCGGGCTGGACTGTTCCCATGAGGCAAAGGGTCAAGGCTGATTTGCATATGACCATGTCTGAACTGGGGTGGTGTGGAGTGCAAAAAAACGATGGATTTAGGCCCGATCTCTGTACTGGGGTGAATGTATGACATTGTTCTGCATTTTGTCCATCAACTGTTGTTTTTGCATTTGAATTATTTATCTGCAGTGTGGACAGCAGGGTTCATAACTTGAGAAGAGAAAGAGAAACAGTGTAAGAGAGAGGAAGAGAGAGAGAAAAAGAGAGAAAGACATTGAAAGTGTGAGAGAGAGAAAGTAGTAGATGGAGCAGGAGAGGTAATGTTGATACTGGAGAAAATCTTCGCAGCTCACCTTTTTGCCACTGGTGAGTGTACAACCGCGTGCCCGGTTATAGTGCACCCTCAAGTTTAGTGATCTGAAAGATAGTATACAATTAGTAATTGCAGAGTACATACAACTGCACACTTATATTCCTGTGTTAGGCCTTTGCTCACCCAGGCTACTGTATTACATCAACTCCCACCGCAAGGAGGTGTCTGAGTGCCCTTTTCCTCCTAGGGTGCTATACCCCATGCATTCCCACTGCATAGCGGTGAGTTCTCATTACTGCGCACCCAGACAGCTGCACCCCATTCACTCCCAGTGTACGGAGGTGAGTGCTCTTTCCTGCGCACCCAGACTGTTGAAACCTCTCCACTCCCACTGCCAGGAGGTGATTTTACATTCCTAGGCACTCAAGATGCTGCACACTATCCAGTCTCTCTGCTCACAGGTGACTTCTCGTTGCTTCTGACACAAGCTTCCCTGCTCACCTTGTGCCATTGGCGTGTTTCAAAGAGGGTCCACCACACGTCGAATCAACCTTCTAGATAAAAAGGATGATAAGATTGTGCATCATTTGTTCATCAAAGGAGAGAGGAAGTGAGAGAGTGACTCTGAAAAGAATATTCACAGCTCACCTTTCAGTCACCGGTGTGTCTTCTACCACGTGCCGAGACATAGTGCACCCTGAAGCTCCACATCTAAAAGATAGTAAAAGAAAGATGTTATGATTGGTAATTGCCACTATCTTAATGTGGAGTAGAATAACATCGCCCTTTCACACACCTTCCCTCCCCCATTAAAAATACAACCATTTGTACGGTTCCAACTTGTTTTATGGGCTTCGATTAATGAACAATTAGTAGAGTAGCAATGTTTTCCATCCGGTTATAGAAAACAAGTGGTGTGCAGTCATACATGTCGTTTCAACATCACGCCCGTGTCTGGGCATGATATTTGAAAACTCATGTGCTATTGGAGTCTATTGCGTGCAGCAACACGTAATAGATAGCAATAGGCCATAGACGGAGCAATGCGCCCGTCTCTGGCCAATAGCGTGCAGTCTTTTAGAATAAGTCGCATGCAAAGGTCAATGGTTTAGCACGGAAGGAAACAGACACACACGAGCGTGTGCGTTTCGTAGGTTTGGTTCAAATCCCCATTTTTTCAGATAGAATATGTCTTGCGCTGCATGAGCAGTGCTGTGCACTCCAGCAAAGGCATGAACTGTACTGCCCACAGCAAGTGAGTGCTAAATGAATTGAGAAAGGAAACGTTGTCAAAATAAGACGGTGAATTTCACTGTACATAGTATAAAAAAATAAATGCTCATCTACTTCGCTACGCATGTGGGAGCAACGGACATTTGACCGAACCATAAAAACTTTCCAGCTATTGGAAAACAAAATATAAATGCAATAAGATATGGTATGTAGGACTGCGTACGCCTAAATCGCTGTGTTGCTTTTTTGTATCCAGTCGGCTGTATCGCATCTACTCACTCCGGTGCGCACCCAGGCCTCACTGCTCACCTTTTTGTAGACAGAGCACCTTCTACATCATGCAGTCCCAATCTGCCACAAAGAAGTCTCACATTTGTTGCTAAGTCTTGATATCGCTATGGCAAATGACATACTTGTGCACCCATCATCATCTCAGGTTCCTCACCCACTCAGTCCTTGCGGTACCCTTAACTCAGTGACCAAAGAGGTCACGCATGTGGTGGTGGGTCGCCCTGTTCAGTAGTTCAGGCCTACATGAGGCATCCGAACCACTAGGACGGGCCATGACATCGCTTGTGATGGGAGCAACTCTAAAATGGCGCAGAGCAAGTGCGCCCAGTCTTTTTCATTGGTAGGGACACGTGTGTTGTGATGCCTGTGCTGGATGAGTGTGGTGTGGCTGTATTCCAGCCATGAGGGTGTGTGTGTGTGCCATTCTGACAACTAGACCTGGAACTAGCGAATCACTACAATGAAATTATGGGCCCTGTAGCTTTGTTGTGTTTACCTGTAAGCGTAAGCGGAGTGGGCTGGCCTGACGTATGCCAGTGCTGCGCGAGGCTGTGAACAATGACTCCGGAGCTATGGGTGTGACTCCGTCATGAGCTATACCAGAAATCAGTATGATTTGGGTGTCCGTGTTGTAGTGCTGTCGTCACCCGGGTCTTAAACGCAAATGTGTCCTTATGTCTGTGAAGTCCCACAACATGGCCAACATGGAAGGGACAGGGAATCACTGAGCCTACATTCATCCATAGTTCCATACATAAAAGATGGTGGACATGAAGTATTTCTGCGAATATGAATGTTTGTTGTACATTCAGTGGAGTGTTGTAGCTATAGTTATACAGGGCTATGAAAGCTTTAGGTAGCAGTTTTTGGCACATGAAGTGCAGCTAATATTTATACGTATGTGGTCATTCGGTTACACTGTTGAACTTGGTGCTGGAAATGAGTGTTAGAGCCTCGGAGTCGTGTCCACATCCTGTTATTGTAGACAAATCACGTAATCTACGCATCGAGAAAATGTAGTGTAAATAAGGTGCTTATGTAAATCGCTGACATAGTTTTGGGTCGACTTCACGCTATTTAAATATGCTACAAAAAAAATAACTTGAGCAATAGCGCACACCTATACATTTACTACACTTTGCTTGCAGTATTGTAATGATACGTTTTCTACGTTCATATTTGTAGAATAAGCAAGACAAAATTATATAACCGAAGTTTTTGTTACTGCCAGAGGTAAGATGGTTGCATACGCTAGTTACAGCACAATATAATGTGGTAGTTTCCAGGGGCAGCATTTAACTAACATAATGAATACACAGATACAGATAGATAGTTGAAGTGGGTACAGGCACATGCGCTCGACTCCATTTTATAACGTTGCTGTTAGTAACAAGTACAATAGTAATCATCATATCATTCACAGATATTCCATCATAAACAGTTTATGACTTCTGCTGTACAAAGGTAGGACCACTACATGTGAAATAATACACAGAAGATTCTATCGCAAAGGGTTCATTATTATTATTATTATTATTATTATGTTTCTTATATAGCGCCAGAATCAACCCCCGAAGGGGTATCTCCGCGCTTGCCTTGGGAACCCGTCCTTGCTTTTCCTTGTGAGATAGCCCCTACAGGGTATCCCCAAGGTGAAAGCCAGGCATCCCGCCGCGGGGGGGCGTTGTGGATATTAAGCAAGCTTAATGCCCAGAGTTGCAGAGTGTGAACCCATGATTAGGTCAGGCACCGAAGCGAGAATTATCAAGTCCATGGACATTTGAGCTCAAGACCCTGCCGCGTTGGGAATTGAACCCTGGTCCCGGGTTTGACCTCTGCTTCAGGGTCTGCCTGCTCTAACCGGTGAGCCACACTTCTCTTCATGAGTTGTGGTGCACTGAGGTAGGGGCGGTTTGTGTGGAGCCTGCGATGATGCATGGTCCAGGCAGACCGAACTGGTAAGAATGTCTTTTGACTACTGAATTTTGCCTTAATAAGGCCACGTGGCAATCATTTATGGTGTACTAAGTTAGTGGTACTTCTGGTGCTCAGCGTGTGCTCACCCTGTGATGATGCATGGCTCAAACGGGCTGCACTGGAAGCATTGTCTGTTGCCTACTGGACTGCATCATCTGTAATCATGATTCAAATAAAAGAGGAAACATATATGGAATACGTTGTCGAAATATGTAGGTTTCAGGGACATTATAGTTCAAATTATGACCTGTATTGTCCCCAGTGTAGACTGACATTCAGTGTTCCTTTGCACTTGGAGGGTTAATTTAGTTATTCAACTAAACCTAGAACTGATATAAAAGAAGTTCTTGAAGGAAGGCTACTAAAGGGATATTGTGTAGATTTGAGGGATGTTATACTTAGTTTGGTACTGAACTCTGCAAATAATGAATCAAGAGTCTATTTAATTGTGAGCTCTGATGACCTCAGTGTAGGCAGGAGGCAGCGGTTAGCAAGAGCCCACGGCCAAGGTGTGTTGAGTAAAGCTGCACAGTATTGGTAAATTAGCGTGTCTGCAACAAGCGATGATAAGTGGTAAAATGGGTTAGTGGTACCTGAAGCATCAATGTTCTGTGGAGCCTGTGATAATGTGTGCTCCGGCCAAGCTGCACTGGTAGGAATGTCTTTTGCCTACTGAATTCTGCCTTAATAAGGCTATGTGGCGATGATTTATGATGTTATTAGTACCTTTGGCACTTAGCGTGTACATACCCTGCGATGATGGGTGGTCGGGGGGGTCAGCCTTCTGACCAATGTCTTTTGTCTGTTGAATTTTGCCTGAATACGATCACGTGGCGATGACTTATGGTGCATTGAGTTAGTAGAACCTTTGGCACTGAGTGTGTACGTAACCTGCGATGATGGTCCAGGGGAGGCCACACTAGTAGCAATGTTTTTTGTCTAGTGAATTTTGCCTTAATAAGGCCACGTGAAGATGACTTGTGGTGCAGTAAGTTAGTGGTACCTGAGGAACTCAGTTTGTGCATACTCTGCAATGATTTGTGGTTCGGGCGGGTTGCACTGGCACAATGTCTCTTGCTTACTGGAAGGCGTCATGTGCAATCGCCATTCCACCTGAATTGTGAGCCTTCACAATGTAGATAGAAGGCTGTAGTCAGCACAGACATTCAGTAAATACAGTACAATTGTCTCTGCATTAAATAAATAAAGGCTGAATTCCCTACTGTCCGTAGTGTAGATGCAAAGCTGAATTCAAGTTGTGAACCAGGCTGTCCACAGTGTAGATTGAAGGCAGTAGTCGACACCGACATCGAGAAATGCCTTTTGTAATATCCTTTAACAAAATCTGAAGACATATAGTACAATTGTCTCTGCATTAAATAAATCAAGGCTGATTTCAATGCTGTCCGTAGTGTAGATCCAAAGCTGAATTCAAGTTGTGAACCTTGCTGTCCGCAGTGTAGATTGAAGGCAGTAGTCAGCACATACATTGAGGAATGCTTTTTGTAAGATCCTTTAACAAAATCTGAAGACATATAGTACAATTGTCTCTGCATTAAATAAACCAAGGCTGAATTTCATACTGTCCGTAGTCTCAAATGGCCAGTTTACCTAGTGCTATAGGGCTCAGAAATAAGTCGGGGCAGCCCAGGATTTCCATCTGATCCTTAATGCATTTCATCCACGGGATGACTAACACCTTTTCTAAGGTGAGACCGTCTCGGATGATCAATTGGTTTAGTTTTGGGGTCGTGGATGGCTGCCCAAAATGAAATCAAGTCAGCATCTAGCCCTATATCTTGCAGGATCAACCAAAGGTTTGATCTATTAACAAGGTCAAAAGCAGAGGTTAAATCCATAAAGGCCAGATGGAGATCCCAACGCTTTGCAACTGTATACTTCCCTATCACCAAATGGAGATTAGGGCATTGGTCCAGCGTACCTTTCCCTTGCCTAAAACCCTATTGGAGATTGGAAACTATACTTGCTTGATCGAGCCACTCTGTTAGACATGCCAAAACAACTTTCCCCATAATTGTGGCTGCGGAATCAAGGACCGAAATGGGCCTGTAACAAGCAGGGTCACCCCTTGCTCCCTTTTTAACAATTGGTATAAGGACAGGACAAAGCCAGACACACAGGCTGCATTAACAACATGAGTTAAAATCTTAGCCCATAGCTTGGGATCAGCCTTATAAAGATCAGCCGATACTCCATCGGGACCTGGAGCTTTCCCCCCTAGGGTTAATGTAATCGCTTTATTAACTTAATTAATTGTAAAAACAAGAGGGTGGCATACAAGACCAGAAAATGATTTCCCAACGGAAATCCCGGGAGTCTTGTCACTATACACCTTCCTGAAGTGTTGCACCCACATCTCAGCAGAGACTAATGAATCTTTATTGAAGTTTGGTGTATCAACAAACAGTGGACTATTTACAACAGACCAGAATCTATAGCTATTAGCCAGCACACTGGCTTGGGAAAGATCCTCCCAAGCCATCTCCCTTAATTGCCTTTCCGACTCTCCACTGCAAGTTTATAAGCCCTCCTTACATTTTTGACCCGTGATGCCACTCTTGGTTTTTGCTTAAGTTCCTGCATGAGTTCCTTATGGGTAGTCATACAGGTTTCGTCAAACCATTTTTAAAATTTTAGGGGCCTTGGTCTACTGGCTGTAGAAAACTGCTTTACAATTCGGTCAAAGGCATTAAGAACGGATAATGGCGGAGAATCCTGGTCTGAGCAAATCCCAAAATCCTGCCCGCAGTTAGTGAGCAAACTGTCGATAAAACTGTCAATAAAACTATCAGGGATGATCCTTTCCCACCTCACTCAACGAGCTTGATCTTTGGGTGCAATATTAACATTAGTGAGTTGAGTCATGATTCTTCCCTTATTGACAGCATGTATCTTAAGATCCAATATTAGTGGATTATGATCACTGAAACTATTTTTTGTTGCCCTTAATGTCCCTATTATCGACAACAACGGAGTTGAAACCAAAATATATTCAATTATACTGTGACAACCATGTCCAACATATGCAGGTATGGGAACTATCCTATCTGACTGCTCAAGGCAAATCAAGTTATGAATTGATAAAAAAACTTTCTAAAAAAGTACCAGACGAGGTGTGTTAAAAATGGGTTAGCCCCTGAGGGCCATATTCCTCTTCCAGCCTGGCTGAACAGTTATTAGGGATACAAAAGGGGATGATGGACGGAGCGTTTGAGCAAATCAAACACTCACCCCCAGTCAACTGATCTGGGTTTAATCCATCATCCCCTTTTGTTTCGCTTTGTTCGCCCTAAATTGGCAGGGTATGCTCAGATATGAGTCCCTTGCTCACTTGGCCACTGGATTCAAGATAGCCTGGCTGATGAGGATGATGAATCCCAAACTGGTCCCAGGATGCTTGTTTCTGGTCCAGGGAAGACATGGCTTGGCAGTTCGGCTGGACTGTTCCCATGAGGCACAGGGTCAGACTGATTTGCATATGGCCTTGTCTGAACTGGGGTGGCTGAGTGAGCTCAAGAATGGTGATGGATTAAACCCAGATCAGTTGACTGGGGGTGAGTGTTTGATTTGCTCAAACGCTCCGTCCATCATCCTCTTTTGTATCGCTTTGTTCGCCCTAAGTTTGCTGGGTTTGCTCAGACATGAGTCCCTTGCTCACTTGGCCACTGGATTCAAGATAGCCTGGCTGATGAGGATTATGAATCCGAAACCGGTCCCAGGATGCTTGTTTCCGGTCCAGGGAAGACATGGCTTGGCAGTTCGGGCTGGACTGTTCCCATGAGGCACAGGGTCAGACTGATTTGCATATGGCCATGTCTGAACTGGGGTGGCTGAGTGAGCTCAAGAATGGTGATGGATTAAGCCCAGATCAGTTGACTGGGGGTGAGTGTTTGATTTGCTCAAACGCTCCGTCCATCATCCCCTTTTGTATCGCTTTGAACAGTTATTAGGGCAAGTGTGAATATTACAATCTCCCGGCACTAATATGTCATAGTATGTTTCTGAGCTGTCTCCCAAAAAAGGCAGTGAGAACCCTAAGATGCTCTATCTCATCAATTCTAGTAAAAGAATTGTAGAAATTGACCTCTAGAAGGGTTGGTAAATTCTTCCCTGTCAATTCCACTGCTAGCATATGAGGAGAACTGGAATCGATCAGGTTTGCATTGTAGGACAACTTAAGGTTTATCATCAATAATAGTCCCCCCCCCTACCCCCCCTGCTCTGCCCATACTGGATGGTGTGGCAAATTTACAAAAGGATATAAACCCATCCAGGTAAAAATGTTCGTTAGACTCCCATGTTTCCTGTAGGGCTATGATGTGGTGTGTAGCAAGAAAAACTTCCCAAGATGCATCACCCTTTTTTGCCCTTACACCGGCCATATTCCATGTTAAACTTTCATTATACCAGCATCAGTAATAGTTGAGGTAGAACTGGGTTTTCCTGTAGCAACTGGAAATATCTGTTGATTCAAGGAAAAAGGAGAAGTACAATTCGGATGACTAACCGTGGGACCAGGTATTTCTTTATCTGGTGTTTCCACAGATTTATCTAGAAAAACAGGTACTACACCACAAATAGGTAGTCAATCTTGGGCATCCATACAAAGCCTGTTGCTGAATGCTCAGTCTAGCTTTATTTGTCTTAAAAATGTATTGGGGAAGTGCTCAGAGAGAAGGAACCTTCATGCGAACACCCCAACCCCACGTCACCCCCACCCCTCACCAGACGAAAAAGGTATAGCTCACTTTGCCTGCTTGATGAAGATATTTGTGTCTCACTCCTGTCAAATGATACCAAACACCCCTGCCTTTACATAACATTACTGCTGTTTTGCACATTTATTTGGTAAACAAGACAGGCACTATATTTCTTTTGTCTTTCATATTTTGAGTGTTATTCCAAACAACCTGCTATTCGGTTTAGCAGCCTAGGATAAAAAAGCCAACGCAAAAACTATTTTAGTTCTGCGGATTCTGTACACGCTCTGAGACCAGAGGCCTCGGCTAGATTCTGATGCATGGTTGATAAATCCAAGCACTGTCTGACATTTATTTGCTTCCTGCTGTTTCTGTGCGACACCAGTGCCTGGCTTTACAAAGCATGAAATACTTTTCAGAAAACAGGACCTAGAGTGTGTCTGTTTCAGATTAATTTTCTTTTTTTTTATAGACCTCGATCTATATTGCTACTAGCCCTAGAATATCGGTGCCGGAGCTCTGGATGAAATGAAATGAAAATGACTATCCCAGTTGGGGGAAAAGGTTGAGAACTAATTTGCTGATGACAGAGCAAAACGTCTGTTTTCATCGACGAATTGCTGCATAATTCAGAATACCATTGCCTTATTTTACTGAAAAATGCAAGGCAAGCGAAACTATGTTTCACTAAATAGAAAATGTGTTCCCTTGCGTTAGAAAAGCCCGTTTCTTCTAGTGGTTGCTGTCATCATGGCTGCCAATGGAGTGCCTGTTGGTAAACGTCACCGGCAATGACGTGCTGCGTCAGACATTGCAGGTTTCTTACGGGTTGTAAACGTCACCGTCAATGACGTGCTGCGTCAGACATTGCAGGGTTTTTATCCGCTTCCGCGCCGTCCTTTTTCGTCGTCTTCTTTCGCGCCCGGACGTTCAGGAAGAACCGTCTGAAAATATAATTCACTTACACGACTGCAGTGAGAAGTGGAGGGCCTTTTCTAGGGCATTAAGTACAGGGTGTCATTTAATATTAAGTGCCCTTGGATTGTTCCATTACTCGTCAAGCCATGGCTTCGCTCTTCTGCCAGATTATCCCAGCTATATTTAGACATGCCCTTCAGGACACAAGGTCATACTCCAAACGGTGTTGAGAGTTTTAGACTCCCTGTAATGCACGAAAGAAACTAAGGGGACTTTCACCCCCTCTCTAGCTACAGCAGCTACTAAAAGCTAGTCTGTTGTGTCTGCTGCTCCAGTGGTTTTTGAAAGAAGTGGGAAGCAGATGTGGGACCCTGCGGCTTTGTAACTTAGATTGTTTTAGTGATTTATAAATATCCGTAAGCGTTCAGGATGTTTTATAAGCTGTGCACTATAAATCTTAACTATTAAGAGGTGGCCAATTGCAGGGCCACTGGAAGTATGTGGCAGGGAGGGACCAAATTATGTGGCAGGGTCTAGTAAATTATGTGGCAAGAAAAGCAAATTATGCAGCAAAATGTTCCACAATTTGTGCAGTATTATTGCATAATGTTGTCGATTCGATTTGATTCAAAAACTTTATTCGGCTAGTAAAAACTGCCATTAAAGTGCATACAGTTGTGAAACAGGGTAAAAAGCAATTTGAGCAATACAATCAATAAAATCTTTCAAAATATAACCAAATAACATAGATATGCAATCATAAGCCCTAGAAGAGATGTAACACAATACATTACCCTAAATAAATAGCTTTTAAAATAAAAGGGCAACATTAAAACACACAAATTAATCATTTAGTGCAAGCAAAAATGTCAGTGCAATTTTATAGCTTTTTATATTCTGTGTAATAAAAAAGGGTTTCAGATATTGACAACACAACTCCTGGTAAAACTTACAGAATAGAAAAAAGCGCTGTGTGCTTTGCTTACTCTCGCCATCACAAGGACAACAAGTTCTGTCACAGGGATAAAATGTCATCTTCGGAAATGCAACCAAATGATGAACCATACCACTTCTAAATCTAGTTAAGACATACCAATATTGATTTTTGACACGCATCAAATTCTCCTGACACCCCTCCCTTTCCTCCACGGGCATAGACATAGCAACAGTCATTTTCTTCAACTCTACACATAATCTAGATTCTGATCTATGCTGTAAAAAAGTGTCTTTATGCACAATCAAGGACAGGGCTGGAAAGGCAAACAAAGCAACCATTAAAAAAAAATATTTTCGTCAACTTACAGTGATTTGCTAGGAGTATAACCCAACAGTCCCTCCCCAAATATAGCAGCAGATAATACTTGAGCCTTAAAGATCTCAATCATTTCCTTAGTGGGGCGCTGAACCAGTTAAGTTGAAAAGTTAAAAATCCCCTCACAATTTCTGCTCATCTTAAGTTTAGCATTTGCAATCTGTTGCACCCATAAGCCATTACTTGTAAACTGGACCCCAAATGACAGAATATGTTCACTCTATTGATTAAGGAACCTTCAATATGGAAGGGCCTACAGTTATTTGATTGGTTTGCAAACACCGCTGTGAAAGTCTTTGATTTGTTAATTAGCATATTTTTAGATGCAATAAACTCCCCGAAGGTTTCCATCAATTTCTGCAAACCGTTGGGGGCCCTAGATATCAATACGGAATCATCGGTGTATAACAACACTGGAATACGATGACCAGAAATGATACGCACGTCTGCCTGTAATGCCTGCCATACTTCATCCACCCCATTGATAAAAAGAGAAAACAATAAAGGGGCTAGTACATACCCCTGTCTAATACCCTTTCCTACACTAAAATCTGGTGAACATGCATCCCGGGGACCATAACAGACTTTGCTCAAAATATTTGTACAAAGACGAGCCAAGAGAAAAATAATTGCCAAGGGAGCAACTAGGCTAGTCAGGGTTGACCAAAGAATAAAATGATTAACCAGTACGAACACACTACTAAGATCTATAAAACAGAGATACATTGATCTCTGCTTTGCCCTGGTATATCTCCCTCTTAACAGGTCTAGATTGACGCATTGCTTCGTTATCCCTAACCCCCTCCTAAACCCATATTGGGCCTGGGAAAGAATATCATTTCATTTCAACAACTTTATTACGATCACACAGATCCTAAAAAGTATACAGCACAATTTTCTAAAAAATATACACTGAAATGTATGGATAAAAGAATGTAGAATAAAATGCATAAAATCATTAGTACAAATTCAAATTGACAAGGCCTCCAGGATAGTTATAAAGTGCATATGTGCAAAACAGCAAATTGTATGGCACAAACTGAAGTGCTTAGAGTTCCTACAATTGCAAGTTAAAACAAATGTTTTAAAAAGTTAGATAACATTCTGATCTGACAAGGCTTTCCAAAACGCAGTATAGTGTCTCAGCTACATTATTTTCTACACCTAATCCAAAGGGCATGCCAGAATATAGCAAGACCAAATACAATAGGTTGTCTAGTATCAGTACACAAAAGTCTTAAGACCTCTAGGCAATGCCCCCGTCCCACTTAGGAGCATAAAGGAAAAATAAATTTTTTCCTCATCGACTGATAGGTCGGGCAAAAAAAGCGTAAATGGACTATGGATTCAGAACTATCTTTGCAAGTGGGACACAAGTCGACCAAATCATTGTTACTGGACCATTTTGAACAAAACAAATTGTGGGAAGTGTTCGGTAGCGAAACTGCAGAAAAAGTTTCTGTGTTATGGGAGGAACAATTTTGTCAATAGTTGTTTCAAAGAACAGAGAACAGATAGATTTGAGGAAGACTTCAGTCAGGCTGGATATTGGGGCTGAAAGAACTTCTTTTGAAACAGAATCCCAGAACACTTCTTATCATTCTTCCTGGCCAATTCCTCCAGCCTCTGCTACAAAATCCTGCTCTTCAATTTTACAGAAGAAACCAGGAGGATTTTGTAATTTCTTCACAGGTTAATACTGTCTCCACAAAGGTTTCACCTCATCAGTACCAGTTTAACATCCAAATGCAGTCATAAACTTTTAAAAGATGACCTGTCAACTTTTGCATAGACACCGCAACTTTTGTAACTTTGAATCATTTGAGCTAGAAATGTTTTTTTCTGTAAAATCGGCAGATTATGCAGAAGATCATGAATGATGTGGCAAATACGGCAAATCCATATTTAAGTGAAAAATGCAGCAGCTGTAAAATCACATAACTCCAATTTCTGTACCGAATAATACCAGAATATTGTGGACAAAATAACACCCTATAAAATAAACATCAACAAAAAACATATCATATCATGAAGGTATGGATATATAGCTAAGCATAAGTTAATATACTTTACTTCTAAGCAGTGGTGGTAAGTATTTTAGGATTTAATGATCTAAATATACATTCAAGGTTCCAAACCATCACAGCATCGCGCCATGTATAACGATGCATTAAGCAACACAACGTTTACTACTAGAAATCTCTCACAACTCGAAATTCTTCGTGCTCATTTAGCATCTATTCAGTAATGAAGTTCTTGCAAAATGGAAAGCAATGGCACTCACACTTCTGAGACACAGCAAAGTACCAGAGATTACAACACATAAATAAATACATTATTGAACTGTTAGATGTCTGCCTGCAGCACCTACTACCATATGGCCCCAGGATAAACTGTAATATGCACCTCATAGGACGAGACAAATCATCATGCAACTGTTACTATTTACAATCAACTCATGTAGGACATTGTAGGAGAGTAGGTTCTGCTTCCTGTGGTTACCCCCACTTTTTACTGTGATTCTATGGTTTTTCGACTTTAATGTGGCTGTGGGCCTGACAATCAGACCCACAGCCCAGCTGTTCTCTCTCTAAATTGATACCATGTACTTTAGGTACATACCAGATTGGTTACTGGGTCACCCTTGTGAGCCCCTGTATAGTGTACCATTGGTACCCAGGGCATAAGTGCACCTTAGTCCTCCCATGGGCTGCAGCATGTATTGTGCCACTCCTGGTTTGCTTTCCAAACTGACACCACAGGTCTGTTCACACAGCCTGGGTAAGGAGGTGTAATCACCCCTTACTTAGATATAGTATACCTATATCTATATATACATATAGACACATATACAATTATAAGTCACTCCTATAAAAGGCCTTAACAATTCTGGAGCCAGAGTGCTTGGTTTTATGTGAGAGGGTGCCCTAGCATGAGCTGAGCCCCTCTGCAGCTTTCAGAACCATCTCCTTATAGCTGTTCAATGATATAGCCATACCATATACTCTTAAGTGCATTATAATCCTCGCGGTTAATGCTAACTTAGGTTTGGCTTTATCAAAACATGTTGTGTAATGTGTCAAACACTTTGGAATACCACCCCCTGCCAGTCCTGGCGGCATGGGGTAGCATTCCACCCTTCTAGAGGGAGTAGACATGTAGTTACTATTAAACCCGGTTAAAGTTAAACAGAGCCCCAGCATCACAAAATGGATGCTGCTGCCACAGACACGAGTCTGACCTCCTGCTGCTGGACGAAACTCCGGCAGGGGAGGCTTGGACGGTAGGTTTTCTGTAAAGAATCAATCAATCAATCAATCAAAGACATTTATAGAGCGCACTACCTACCCGTAGGGTCTCAAGGCGCTTGGGGGGGGGGAGGGTGCCGCTACTGCTCGAACAGCCAGGTCTTGAGCTTCTTCCTGAAGGAGAGGTGGTCTTGGGTCAGGCGCAGGTCGGCCGGGAGGGAGTTCCAGGTCTTGGCGGCCATGTAGGAGAAGGACCTTCCTCCTGTAGTGGCTCTGCGGATGCGTGGGAGGGCGGCGAGGGCGTGGCTGGCAGATCGGAGGTGGCGTTTGGGAGCGTAGAAGTTGATGCGGTTGTTGAGGTAGCTCGGGCCTTGATCGTGGAGAGCTTTGTGTGCGTGGGTAAGGAGGCGGAAGGTGATTCTCTTGTTGACCGGGAGCCAGTGCAGGTCTCTTAGGTGTCCGGAGATGTGGCTGTGTCGTGGGATGTCGAGGATGAGTCTGGCTGAGGCGTTCTGGATGCGCTGGAGTCTCTTCTGGATCTTGGCGGTGGTTCCGGCGTAGAGTGCGTTGCCGTAGTCCAGTCGGCTGGTGACGAGGGCCTGGGTGACGGTCTTCCTGGTCTCTGTGGGGATCCACCAGAAGATCTTCCGAAGCATGTGCAGGATGTTGAAGCACGACGAGGAGACGGCGTTGACTTGCCTGGTCATGGAGAGGGAGGAGTCCAGGATGAAACACAGGTTGCGTGCGTGGTCCGTCTGTTTGGGTGCGGTGCCCAGGGCGGGGGGCCACCAGGAGTCGTCCCAGGCGGAGGGCGAGGAGCCCAGGATGAGGACCTCCGTCTTCTCTGAGTTCAGTTTCAGGCGGCTCGTCGTCATCCACTCGGCAACCTCTTTCATCCCTTCGTGCAGGTTGGCTCTGGCGGCGGCGGGGTCGTTGGTCAGGGAGAGGATCAGCTGGGTGTCGTCGGCGTAGGAGATTATGTTGAGGTTGTGTTGGCGTGCGATGGCCGCGAGGGGGCTCATGTAGACGTTGAAGAGAGTAGGGCTTAGCGAGGATCCTTGAGGGACGCCGCAGATGACTTCGGTGGCCTCTGACTTGTACGGTGGTAGGCGGACTCTTTGTGTTCTTCCGTCGAGGAAGGAGACGATCCATTCCAGTGCCTTCTCCTGGATTCCTACGTTGCTGAGGCGCTGCACTAGGGTGCGGTGGCAGACCGTGTCGAAAGCCGCGGAGAGGTCTAGGAGGATGAGGGCCGCTGTTTCTCCGTTGTCCATCAGGGCTCGGATGTCATCAGTGGCGGCAATGAGGGCGGTCTCGGTGCTGTGAGGTGCCAGCACCTCCCCAGACAGGCTATAGTGTATTGGGGCAGGGAAGGCTGCATTCAGTGAATGCTTTCCAGACACTGCCTGGAGCACACAAGGTGCTCCATGCATAGCCTGGTTCAAACCAGTTGCTGGGGCACTCAGCCCCAGCTCTGGCATGAAACTGGACACAGGGAAGACGGTGTAACCACCCCCTGCCCCAGGTCCACCCATAGGAGGGACTTTCCAGGTAGTCCAGCCCACAACCTTAGTATAAGTATGGGAGCTGTGTCCCTAGGACTTTATATTACCCTGGACGAAACTTTGATACAGAAATCCTGGACCTTCGACATTCCATTTTGACTGAAAGATGGAAGACATCTCCCGTGTGGTCAAGGAGTGACCACCCTGTTCAAACAGGCACCAACAGCAACTTTGTCGGTCTGCATTCTCAAGGCTCCCGCCGGATCCCAAAGAACCTGCGACACAGGACAAAGACTTCCAGACATCTCTGACCCCGACCCACACCCACAGTAAAGCTGAGACACGTGGCGGACACGACAGACGTGGGACCTGAACTCCTGGACATCCTGCATTTTGCAAGCTACACTCCTTCTACGTGGTAACTTGAAGTTGTGCATTGGGGTGCTTGAAGCCCCATCCCGAGGCACCATTTGCACTGAAGCCCAGGCCCCCACACTCTACGAGTGTCCCGTGGGCCCCACTTTTGCATTGGAGCTCAAAGCATCTTCCTGGTTCCTTGTCTGTTAGCTAGTGAGCCCCCTGAAGACTTTTATTTGAACTTAACTTGCTTTCCCTATTGCTCCGGGCTTGCTCCAGCTTTCCTCCGATGGAGAAGTGCCACAGACCTTGCTGGTCTGCAACAGAGCCAATCTTGACATCCTGCGTGGGTTGCTGTTGCCAAGGCTTGTTGGGTCCAATCCGGATTCCGGCACTGTGACTGCAGTCAACTAGATCCTTCATGAGACAGCTAGAATCCAGTGCCTGGTCATCGTCGATGCCTCCTGGCCCTCGTGGCTGAAGAGACAAAATCGACTTCTTCACCTGAAATCACCCGACATCACCTGGTTCCTTCCTGGTTCCTTCCTGGTCACTGGCTAGTGACCCAGACTCTGTCCCTTCTGCTTTCAGGTTCTCAGATCTTTGATCCACCCAGACACTTTTCCTCTGGTCGCCTGCAGCACTTCTTTGCAGCTCTCTATTGAAAACGACCACGAAACCGGACACGAAAAGACACCTATGCACCCGGCTTCCCTGGGTGAGGTAACACGAGTACTCCGGGGCTCCCATGGGTCTTGACTCTTGAAGTGTCCTAGTTTAAAAGGGTTCTTTCCTAGTCCATCCAGAAGTGTCCTTAAATTGTATATTTGTAACTTTTATGTTTCCCATAGAAAGTCAATGGTAACTCGCGTCTGTGTTTAGACACTGCAAGCGTCTCCCGTGGGCCTCCTCCTTCCTAACCTTTGGTTGTTTAGAGTAGCCCCAGTGATTCCATCGGCCCCAGAACTGCTTTCTAATTCTCTCATGGTTCTTATACCACTATTTTAGTATATGGTTTGTGAGGCACGTAAGGGAAAAAGCAGGCAAGGGGAGATATTCAGGAGAGGAGGGGGTAAGAGCAGGGGAAGTAGAGAGAATGGAGAAGGGGAAGAGGAGGGGAGGGGAGGGTGATAAAACACAGCATGGAAAGAGTGGTGGGGAGGGTGACGGGGACACAAACTGGTAGATGAGTCAGAGCTGCGTCCAAAGTCCAGTAAACTGTGATCCCAGGGGAAGTGGTATCATTTCCCCATCTCTCTTGCAAGAGGCTCCTCCCTAAACGCAGTGGACTCTCTCAGAGGGGTCTCTGAGACACCAAGGCCTACATACGGGATCCTTCCCCAAAAAGGGGAGAGGGAGTGCTTTGGCCAGGGGTGCCATACCATACCTCAGCTGTGAGTGGCTCCCTTGGCGCAGGTGACTCTCTCAGTGGGTTTGCTGAGACTCCAGAGTATAAATATTGGATCTTTCCCCAACAAGGGGAGAAGCAGTGCTTAGTTAAAGGGTACAAAAGGACAGGGGGGCTAGGCGGTGTAGCGGGCAAGGGGAAAGATTCAGGTGAGAGGGGATAGGAGCAAAGGAAGTAGACAATGAGAGAAAGAGTGCTAAATGGGAACAGATATATAGATGGGAGACAAAGAAAAAGAATAGTTACAGAAATATGATGGGGGAGGGCGAGAAAGGGAGACGGGGAAAAAAACTGTGCCCAAAGTCCGGCTGGGTGAGTGATGGTCAGGGGAGGAACCAAGGCCGATCTCCTCAATAGCTGAACTGAGCAGCTCCACCGGGCGTCGGACATAGTGCTCGGACTCCGCTGTCAGTGTGGAGATCAGGAGTACTCAGAGATTGTCAGATTTGGGGGGGAGAAACCATGGCCCCTACATATTGCAAGGCTGAAACCGTGAACCGTACGACTCATACACATGCCGTACGACCCGACGAGTACGATCCCGAATGGGGTACGGCCCACGTCAGGTAAGGGCGATTCGTACGGAAAAGCACACAATCACATACACACTGTACGGTCCATATCCCCCATGATCCTGGGGTACGGTGTTTACCCCTGCGATCATGGGGGGTATGCATCATACCCCTGCGATAGCAGGGTGTACGCACTGTACACCCTGCGAATATGGGGTACGGTCCGTACAACCCATGTTCGCTGGGTACCCCCCCATGATCGCAGGGGTATGCACCCTACCCCTGCGATCATGGGGGGTATGCACCATACCCGGGGGGGGGCTGTTCCGAACCTGTTTCGAGGCAAACTCTGCTTTTACGGCTGTTTTCGGCTCTCATAGGAAAAGGGTCGTACGGTGCGTACCCGACACAAATCATACTTGCTCGGTTGGAAAAACCAGCCGCGAACCATACGGATGTCACGTACAACGGGTTCCGAGGGAGAATCGTACAAGGATTTCATTCGTACGGTGTCTGTATGATTCGTACGGAGTACAGCTCCTAGTACAAATCGTACTCGTCGTACGTACGGGGGACATTTCAGGGTATGATTCATACAGGAAAAATGCTCCGAATGGCTGTTAGGAGCGGTTTTTCCTGAATCGGAATCGACCCCCTAGTGTCTGCAAAGACAGAAAACTAACAGAATAACACACAGTTAATATAATTGTGCATTGCATCAATGTAGAGACTCTAGTGGCATGCAGGATGAAATTGTCATGTCAAAATCTTGAAAAGCATTTGAAACAGACAAGGAAGCATGTGTGGGTCTACCAACTAGATTTTGAGTCTTATGGTTATAGTCATGAAAGAGCATCTGAAAGGAGTCTTGATGGTGATGTTTGTGTTTTAAGGCCGTAAGGAAAGGAGGCAGAACTTCCCTCATTGATGTCCCCATGGCCTTACACCATTTCTTGTTCTGTTCCAGGAATTGTGGCATACCATTTCATGTAGAGAATAAGTGAATGTTTGACTTTGCTCTGTTCTTTGCAGAAAGATGAATATGAGTGTGTCCCTGAGGTCTTTATGGAGTTTAGTTATGGCCCTGTATTTTATTGTGCTTAGCTGTGATGTTTTCGATTAGCTATGGATAGCCTTAATGACTAGAAGTGAATACATTCTTTTATTGTTTGCATTCCTTTCAATGTGAGCAATCACTGTTGAGAGGTCACTGTACTTATTTCACAGAAAGGGTTGTAGTGTTTTGTTCTTTTTATTACTTTTTGATTATGGTGAGTGTGTGGTTGGTTAGAATGTTTTAAGGATTCCTGTGTGGTGGGGACAGTTGGAATTGTGACAGTTGAAACTGGAATCTGAGTGTAGAGGTGCTATACCTCTCTTTTGTTGGCTGTTTATCTAATTACATTTTTTACTATACTTGGTGTGATAATTGTCATTACAATTTTGCGACAATCTTATAAATCACCAATCACTTTGGACCCTCTACTCATGTACAAGGGAGAACTGGGCTTATACTAAGCATGGGCGAATTTTGCGGATCTCGCGTTCGCGAATTTTGCGGATTTGCGGATTCGCAATCCGCAAAATCCGCGAATTCCCGCGAATTTGCGGATTTTTTTTTTTTTTTGTGTTCGCCCGTGTTTCTGCCAGTTCGCGAGGGTTTTTACAATTTCGCAATTTGCGAACTTACCTGTCGGGTCGCAAGTTTTGCGAACTTGTTGTTTCTACATGTCCAGCCTGTTTGAGACACTCTTCTTCATCACTGCCACTCTCTGTCACCACTGCCACTCTCTGACTACTCATGCCACCCTCTGGCCCACCCATGCCACCCTCTGTTTCATCACCACACCCTCTGGTTGTCCAGTGTACATTATTTTCGGCAAAGCAAAGCACACCTTCCCTGCCTCAAGTGACCTGAATTAATTTGGGGCTGATTAATGTGTCACAGAATATTTTTTTAGCTGGCACCTGCTTCCTTAGTGCGCCCTGATTAGTGATCTTTTGCACTTGCTAAGTGCTTTCATTGTTGCAAAATTAGTTACAACACCTGCCCTGCCCCAACTGACAATAATGAATTAGGGGCTAATTAATGTGTCACTGAAAGAATTTAAAGTTCCAGCCTGGCACCTGCTTGTCTGCTCCTTTAGCTGTAAATCAGGACCTTTGTGGCATACAGTTAAGGTCAGAGCAGGGTCACACAATAGTTGCAAGCAGGCAACCGAATTCTGGAGGGCCCCCTCAGGAAGCAATACAAAGAATCGTTACAAATCATGAGGTTGACCTTTTGCACCTGCTCATTGCTTTTGCTTTTGCTGAAATCGTTTTGCGGTTTTTTTCGCGCTATTCGCGGGGCGCGGCGTCGTGCGAAACCGACCGCGGAAGCCGCCAATTCGTGCGAATGAGCATTTTATTTTTTTGCGGCTTGTTGTTTTGCGAGTTTTTTTGCAGTATTCGCGAGCCGCTTGCAGCGCAACACGCGAATTTACCCCAAGGTCGAGTACGGGCGCGGCCATTTTGTTTGCGTGACGTATTTCCGTTTCCGCCCGCTATGTATAATCTCGCGCAGTAAGCGCATTGCGAGTAGAGGTTCGCACGAGATCGCGCGGGAAATCTAGAGGTTCGCACGAGATCGCGAGGAAAATCTCGCGCGAACTGACTTTCGCGCTCGGAAACGGGCGCCGGCCATCTTGTTTTTCATTCATTTCCTGTGTCTGGGCATGGTGTTTAATCCTCTTGATATCTTTCCCATCCTTTGCTTGTTTTCAGTTTTTTTTTTACGATTTTGCTTCTTATCTATCCCTCTCTTTTCCTAGCTGTATATTTTTGTCTTTTCTGCTATTTTTCTTTACTTTTAAACTACTTTTGTAAACTCTTTTCTTTTCTTCTTCCCTATCCTATTCTTTCTTAATTTTCTACTTCTTCCTACCTTACCTGCCCAGACCATGGTCAAGCCAGGCGCCGTGAAGCTGCCCAGGCACTTGAGGGCCGCAGCGGCGGCGGGGAGTAGTGCTGGACCCAGTGGCAGGACAGCAGGCGTGAGATCGAGGGGGGAGCAGGTGACGCGCCGGGAGATATTCAGCCCGGAGGAAGTGGGCGCGCTGGTCTACTTCGTCCAGCGCCGCCTGCCCAGGACCATCGCGGGAGGCGGCAGGATCGCGGCCGGCGGCTACAACATGCGGGAGCGCCGGAAGCGGTGGGAGAAGGTGTGCTGGGCCATATCCCACCTCTACGGGGTCCAGCGCACCTACAGCCAGGTCACCCATCGCTGGACGGACCTCCTGGACCGCGAGCGCGACCTGCTGGACCAGCTCGGCTTGGAGATCCCCGGGCTTGGTGAGTAGTAGTAGCCATTGGCATTTAATCACTCACTACTATGATGTTTTCTCCTGCTCTGTGTTGTTGTATTGCAAATATTTGTTTTTTACATGGAGCAAGCCAATAATGCCGCTGATGACGATTACATTGTAGTTAAATTATATTTCAAAATCTTCTGTGCATTTCAGGTGCACTGCTCTCCTTCTCAGTGGGGTTGCTACTATGCTTATTTGTTTTCTATTTCGTGGTCTCATTGGCCTGAGTAACTATTATGTATGATTGTACTTAACAGAACTGCGTAATGCTAGACACTAGGGGGCAGATTACATTTACAAGCCCCTTGCGCCACGTTTACGTTGCCTTGCGTGACGCAACAGCGGCGTAAACGTGCCGCATCCCTGCAAGTCATTTACAGCATGACGCATCTAGGGAGATGCGTCACGTTATAAAGCCATGGGCCTGCACCACAATGGGTGCGTTCCTAGTACGCAGGGTGGGCGGTCCAGCGGCTGTGCGCCTCGCAAAATTGCCTGCGTGAAATCTACAAGATTTAACGCAGGCACTTCTGCGACGCTGCTACGTCAATTCAATTCCTTATGTCTGCTCGAAGCAGGCGAAAGGACTGACACAGCATGTAAAGTATTGGGTGGCCCTGAGCATTACTGGAGTTGCATTGCGTTGGCGACGTGACTCCAGCGATGCGCCGCTCTTACGTGACGAGATGCGTCACGCAAGTGCCTACCCTTGCGCCAGGGCGCGCCGCATTGTAAATGAGGCACATCTGCCGTGTCGCAAGGGTAGTTTTGCGTGACGCATTTGATCTGGCGCATCTCTGGAGATGCGCCAGAACGCGTAAGTAAGTATGCCCCTAAGGGGCAGAATTGCAATTACCGTCGCATCCCTGCAAAGTAGCAGGGATGCGCCATTAATTGTGCGGCCCGCTACCACCACCAAACATGGTGCGCCGTATTTGCAATGCGGCGCCCCATGGGCCCAAAACGTCACCGAAGCTTTACTGCTGGAGTTGCGTCGCAACGATGGCGCAGCTCCATCAATGCTCTGGGGTACCCTATCTCCCCAATGCTGGGTCAAGCCGTACGTCTGCTTCAAGCAGGTGCAGGGTTTGTGTGACGCATCATTGTCCTAAAGGTGACTGATTGATATTTTGTAGATTTCCCTCAGCCACTATTAGGATGTGTTCCAGCGCAGGAATGCCCTCCCTTGCGCCGGAACGCCCCCTGATGGCGCAGGGCTTTATAACGGGATGCATCTCCCAAATGCGTCACGTTGTTATAATATTATACGCCGCACCATGGCGCCCTTTTTTGTTTAGCTGCTGCGTCACAAAAGTCACGCAAGAACGGCGCAAAAGAGCCGCAAGGGCTTAAATCTGCCCCTTCCTTTGTAACCCTGACAATAAGAAAAATAGTGGCGGTGGATTGATAGTTTGACTATTTAAATGACTGGTAATGTAGCAGGCAACTGTTAGTGTTGTCACTGATCTGACTGAAATCACAATGGAGTTTGTCTGTCACTTTGCGTCTTGCCTGCGGACTGCTGCCTGCCAGTCCTAGGTGAACGTTTCAGTACTTTGTTTAGTGAGTTACGTGACTTTCGAAGTCACAGGTCCGCAAATAAATAAAAAGTAACCATAATCAATATAATTTCGCGGAAATATTTTGTTATTGTTCTTTTGAAATGTTTGATTTGGTTGACATTGACAAGCAACAATCATCCATGTTTTCTGTTCTTTCTTTCATGTTGTACGTCAGCTCCCCCCAGGGGCGAGAGGAGGACACAGGAGCAGCAGGCGGCGGATGCTGTTCAACAGGGCCAGGATCGGGCAGGCGAGGGCTCCTCTGCTGGCCCCAGTAAGTTTTCATTTTAGACTAGTACCTATTTTTCCTAGCGTTCCTCATTTGAATTTTTTCAAAATTGTCTTTGCTCTTCTTGTAGACTGTATCTAAATTCTTATCCTGCCTCTACTATGACTCCCTGTGGTATTACTAGATTATTCTTATTAGTCTGTCTGTGTAGCTAACTAAGATTGCACGGTTGGCGAAACTCCCATGATTCTAGTCAGCAATAGCTCTATCAACTTAGTGCAGTCCTCTGGGATTGTCCATAATGTCTTTTGAAGTGTTCTATCTGGACTCATGCTTGCAAAAATTGCAAAACCTTTCGCTCAGTCACTCTAGTCTGGAGGACCAAAAAACACAGATTGTATTTAAATTTAAAAGCTTTATTAAAAGTAAACACATTTATTAAAATGAAGTCATAATAAAACTAAACGTTTAACTGATAATGGAAAAGTGGTTAGTGCTGACGATTAATTGAAGACATTTCTTGTGGTCGAGCCGAGCTCTCACCTGGTTTCAACTTGATCTTGTTGTTAGAAGTCCATCTTCTGTCTGTGTGGAGAAAAATGGTGCGTGTTAAAAAATCAGCCTTCATCAGTTGTGCCAAAAAGTGCAGCAAGACAACCTTCCCTGGAAAAAGGGACATTTTTTTTAACTTTAACGTAGACAGTCACAAATTACATTGTTTTCACATGTCTTCATTCCTAGACCAAATACTAGTGACTAGTGAGTGCTTTATTCTAAGATTCTTAAATGTACTTTGTAGGTGGAACATCTGGTGGCGGGGCCAGTGTGGTGGTGGTGCTCGACACGGAGGCGGAGGGCAATTCATCAGGGGAGGAGGCGGCGGCGGCGGCTGTGAGAGTTGAGACGGTGGTGGCGGCCAGAGGTAAGCTCTTATATATTCCTTACTTATTGAGATTGAAGACTAGCTGGGAAGGCAAGAATATGAGATGCATGGCTGGGTGAATGATGAAGCAATGATGGGTGGAAGGACAACAGCCTGGGTGGGTGACACAGAAACTGTATGTGTCCATATACCTGGATCATGCTACTATCTGACTCTTAGATAGCATATGTGTATCTAGAGCAGGGGTACTCCTAGTACGGCCCGCGGGCCGGTGGTGGCCCGGCAAGCCTTCCTTGGCAGTGCGCAGACCTTGCAGACAATCACTGCTCCCCCGGCCCCCACAGAGCAGAGGCTTTTTTGTATTTCACCTGTTAGCGCCCCTGCATCTCCACTCTGACAATCACTGCTCCCCCGGCCCCCACAGAGCAGAGTGGAGATGCAAGGCCACAAAGAGGTGAAATAGAACAAAGCCTCTGCTCTGTGGGGCCGGGCAAGCAGTGATTGTCAGGGTGGAGAAGCAGGGGCGCTAAAACAAACAAAGCCTCAATAATATGTTAATGGTCTTTTAAAGACCTGTTAAGTACTTTGGTGTTGTTGTCTGTGTGTGCGCGTTGAGGAAGCGGTCTCAACCCGGGCTGAAGGCTGACACAGATAGACACACACACAGTGAGATGACAGAGGGAGAGGGAGGGCAGGAGGGAGAGAGAGATGGAGGGAGGGCAGGAGGGACAGCAGGAGGGAGAGAGATGTATGTAAATGCTGGGTCTGGTGGCTCAGTGGATGAGGGCATCTGCTGCAGGGACCTGTGTGCAACCTCATGGTCACAAGTTATCGTTTTGCTTTAGCCCCGCCCCCTCTGACTCCGCCCCCACCAGTGCGGCCCTCGGCCCCAAACTACACTGTAAATGTAGCCCCTGAGAGAAAGTTTGTGAGTACCCATGATCTAGAGAGAGTAGATGGTCAGTGGATGAACTAAGTGTAACTTTGAAGAGCATGTAACACTGCACCCGCACGTCCGTTCCAGTGTAGGAAAGGCAAGGAAAAGAACTTTTAATTTTGTCCAAATACTACCATAAATAGTAGCAGTAGTTTGTATTGCAAGCACTGCATAGATCCGGTTATTATGGTGGCCACTCCCTACCTCTCTTAATAAGTTTAGTAGTACTCAGTCATTCATGTGTGGATGTATCACTGCCTGTCACTCAATAAAAAGCAAAGCACCTAAAGTCATCCCATATATAAGCAAAAACATCCCATGTGAAGTGATAGATAATCAGATTATTTATCTTCTTCAATTTTCCATTTCTAGTACTCATTTCCACTGTAGGGTGAAAGTTAAATTAATTAAGCAGTAGCCCTTGAGTTGTAACAGAGTATTCTCAGTGCCACCCGTAATAGAAAAGTAAGAGATTCACCACCTGCATGTACTGGACGGGTACAGTAACGCAACGGCAACGCAAGTCTAGGTCACTCCTCATGGCGTGCGTCTCTTTTTCTCGGGTGCAAGTTTACCGCGCTGGCATTATGCCGGCTTGCAGAAAATAACGTACCAATTTTCCAAAACAAGAGACAAGAAGAAGAATAAGACTGGTGTACTTTCATAGTCGACTCCAATGGAAGTCCACAGTGCTCATAGAATTTGTTCCTTAAACTCCCACTAATGTTAGAGCAAGGATGAAGAAGTGTGAGGTTAGATAGATACTGGCCTCAATAGTTATGTAATGCGCTTGCAAGTTGCTAGTTGTACTGCAGCACACATTTCTGCTGAATGATTGAGTTAATCTTAAAGAGCATTGGTTACAGACTATGTCTTTCTTTCTTCATATAGGTTCTCCTTCCAAACGAACAAGGAGGAAGGAGCTGGCTAGAGCGGCCCGGCAACGGAGAATCGAGGCCACTGTTGCGGAATATCGGCGGCTGGTGGCCCTGGAGGACGAGGAAAGTGTGCGGTCGACAACAACGACAACGTCGTCTGCATCGGCCTCCGTGGCCCCACCGGCTGCCACCCAGCACAGTGGTCCACCGAGACTGAGCCGGGCTGCCAAAGGCAAACGCCACCGCCGAGCAGCAAGGCCAACAGCTGCTTCTCACAGGCCTTGCACCTGCAAGGCAGTGAAGGCACGCCTGCGCCGCACTACCCTGATGGTGTCCCGCCTTCAGCAGGAGCTCGCCTTGCTCCGCGAGGAGCATGATGCCCTGGCCCAAAAAGTTAACAGCATCCACCCATAGTGTCCCTTGCCCCTTTTTTAGAGACTTTTGGGGGGTGGGAATTGGGAGTTGGGTTTTTGGGGACTTTTGAAGGACAATCGTTGGGGTTAGGGAGGGTCTTGCGGGAGATTATTTTGTTAGGGATATAAATATACTTTTTCAAACTTTATCTGAGCATACCTGTTTTTTACTGCTTGCCTGGTGGGTGGGGGTTTAACGTTGACTGTTTTCCTGAAAGTTTAGTTCCATTTTCTTCCTTTAAGTGTAAATGCCCAAATGTTTTCAACACTAAGTGCCTCTCACAGACTAAGTGAAGTGAATCCAAGAGTCCTAGGACTTTAGTAGTACTACCTTCAGTCTCTCGTCTCTCGTACTAATACTCCATTATACCCCCAAACCACCAAACGCTTATCTTACCTGTAATTTGTGTTTGAAAGTAGGGCTAGGCCCAGGGCTGGCTCCACGGGAAACACCGAATAACGTTGGCAATCTTGGTCGGATAAAATTTCCTCATAGCGGTGGTACTAGTGGTGTGACACAGTGGCAGTTGCATGCCTATGAAAAAAAAGAAAATGAAATCTGGTTTGTCCTCCTGAGCAATTCAACGGTACAACTGAGAATATAGCAGGTGACAGAAGTACAGTAGAGCAGTGCCACATTGTAGCCTAACAAATGGTAAAGTATAACTACTAATTCGGTTGAAGTTCTTTCACATTAGCAATGGTTCTTTGTCAAGCAGAGTAAGAATATATCATCGACAACTGTGGAAAGAAAGAATGCGACAGTACAGGGCCTGTGTGGAATTATTGATAACTATATTCAACATAAGGTCTCTGTAGCCAGATACCCGAGAGCCTTGCTGGTCACTATAAATCCATTCACAACAACACTCAATGGGGTTGGTCTGGAAGGTGTCACGTTTACTCCCCGTGATCCAGTCGATGCAAATATGGTTCCACCTCCAAATGTCACCAACACCCAGAAGTGTAAACACAGGGTGTTCGAGGCATTAGGCGAGGGAGAAAAATAACAAACTAAAATAAAAAATGTGGGATGGGTAAAGGTAGGGTCAGCAGGGAAAGGATACCTGTAAGAGAAGACAAGACAGGCATCAGTGAAGTGATGTCCTAACATACAAGGGTACTCTCATATAGTCTCACTAAATAGTCTGCAAGTCTCCCGCCTACTCATGGGAAATGTAGTTTCATAGTACGGTAGGCGCTTAGGGGCTGCGTAACCTGACAGAAGGTATAGTAGATAGAAAAGGAGAAATTGCTTTTTTTCTAGGTGTCCCCTCACTCACCAGGGTTGCCCCTTGGTGACATGCTTCATCATTGGGGCCATCCCAGTCCTCTACGGCCTGGGGCGTGCTGCGACTTGCGAATTACGTAGGAGCACTTACAAATGACTATGTGTGGTGCAGATAGTGGAGTGGACTAAGTGATGTGTTAAGGGATCAATGTAGAAGCCGAGAGAGAGCAAAGAAATGCAGTCACAGTCAGAGAAAAAGGCAAGGGATACTGTATCTATGTGGTTGTAGTGGTCCTGTTGGAAGTGGTAAGTAAGTTGCCCGCAGAAAAAAAATCCTCCTATTAGCGGCACTCCTCCATTGCAGCCGACGCTTCGTCCACCGATGTTGGTCACCAGAAGACACCCTGTCCACTGCCTGCCTGATGCTGAATTGTGGCTCGCTACTGTGAAGCCTGACTCCATCCTTTTTTCCCCATTGCAGAGACTGAAACCCGGCCTGTAATTATTCAACGAAAAACAGGAAGTGATATAATATTACAAACCCACTGATAAATAAATATAAGGTATGTAGGCTGTGGAGTGCAAAAAGTCACAATTTGTTTTTCCTAGTAGACAGACAGTACAATGTTTTTGAAAGTGCGTACTCTGAGTCACCTTTTGAAGGATAAATAAGTATGGGCAAATTAATGTAGCGGATCTTGCCCCTCAAGCTAGGTGTACTGTAAACTGTGTTTTAGAACAAAAATAGATCTTCCTAGCAGTGCTCCCACCCAAAAAACGAGGCCTAGCAGAAAACTGGAGACAAAACTTACTTTGAAAGTAAAAGTAGGCCGAAGTACCCTAATTACCCATTACCCCCCGTGGATTGCATTCAAACCACTTGCAAGCAACCAAGCAAAAGTAGCCATAGCCAGCATCGCTCCAAGACTCGAAATCCCCCCACTCAAACACATGCAATAGAAATACTGCTAACCCTAACGAACCCTAAGTTAAGAATAGTGGCAAAGGCTTTCTTTAACTATGCCAAATCCCCCCTTTCCCACCATGGATTTTCTTCAAATGACTTGCAACCAAAATTACACATTCTCACGAGTGCTCTAAGACCCCAGAACTCAGTTTGAAAAATCTAGAACACCCCGATACACATGCAATCCTGCTGCTAGGGCTAACCCTAACGAACCCTAAGTTACAAAAAGTGCCAAAACTAAAGGCTTTTCCGCGCGGATTTTGTCCCAACCACTTCTACCCGGTATTAGACCTTCCCAGGAATGCCCCAAGACCCGGCAACCCACCCGCCAAGAAGCATAACACCCCCAAACAGGCCAAAAGCAAAATCTCATACTTGCAATATTTCTGGGCCTTCGGTCCAAACGCGCTGCGTAGCTAGGCCATAAGTCGGGGTTGGCACGACGGATTTCCTGAAAAGCAAATGCAATCAAGATTAGAGTGTCCCAGCAGTGCTCCCAGACCACGAAACTCACCCAGAAACACCAGGAAGCCCCCCAAACAGGCCCCCGAAAACGCTACATAGAGCAAAATGTCAGAAATAGCCCAAAAAAAAATCGGCCTGGATTTAGTCCCAACCACTTCTACCCGGTATTAGACCTTCCCAGGAATGCCCCAAGACCCGGCAACCCACCCGCCAAGAAGTATAACACCCCCAAACAGGCCAAAAGCAAACTCTCATACTTGCAATATTTCTGGGCCTTCGGTCCAAACGCGTTGCGTAGCTGGGCCATAAGTCGGGGTTGGCACGACGGATTTCCTGAAAAGCAAATGCAATCAAGATTAGAGTGTCCCAGCAATGCTCCCAGACCACGAAACTCACCCACAAACAGACGGAACCCCCCCTAAGAGCACCTCAAAGGCAAGCAAGTCATCAAAAACACAAAAAATTTTCCGCCTGGGATTTGGTCCAAAACACTTTTATCCGGTATTAGAGCTTCCCAGCAATGGCCCCAGAGCCGTCAACCCAGGAGAAAACGAGTAGAAGACCCCCAAACAGCCAAAGAGCAAAAGTACAAAAATGGGGACTTAGTCAATTTTTCACAAATTTCCCAAATCACTCCGCGCGCGCTCTGCAGCTAGGCCCTAAGTCCCCTCTGCCACCATGGATTTGCTTCAAACCTCTTGCAAAGTAAAGTAGATATAGCCAGCAGTGCTCCCAGACCACGAAACTCACCCAGAAACACCAGGAAGCCCCCCAAACAGGCCCCCGAAAACGCTACATAGAGCAAAATGTCAGAAATAGCCCAAAAAAAAATCGGCCTGGATTTAGTCCCAACCACTTCTACCCGGTATTAGACCTTCCCAGGAATGCCCCAAGACCCAGCAACCCACCCGCCAAGAAGTATAACACCCCCAAACAGGCCAAAAGCAAACTCTCATACTTGCAATATTTCTGGGCCTTCGGTCCAAACGCGCTGCGTAGCTAGGCCATAAGTCGGGGTTGGCACGACGGATTTCCTGAAAAGCAAATGCAATCAAGATTAGAGTGTCCCAGCAGTGCTCCCAGACCACGAAACTCACCCGCAAACACCAGGAAGCCCCCCAAACAGGCCCCCGAAAACGCTACATAGAGCAAAATGTCTGAAATAGCCCAAAAAAAATCGGCCTGGATTTTGTCCCAACCACTTCTACCCGGTATTAGACCTTCCCAGGAATGCCCCAAGACCCGGCAACCCACCCGCCAAGAAGCATAACACCCCCAAACAGGACAAAAGCAAAATCTCATACTTGCAATATTTCTGGGCCTTCGGTCCAAACGCGCTGCGTAGCTAGGCCATAAGTCGGGGTTGGCACGACGGATTTCCTGAAAAGCAAATGCAATCAAGATTAGAGTGTCCCAGCAATGCTCTCAGACCACGAAACTCACCCACAAACAGACGGAACCCCCCCTAAGAGCACCTCAAAGGCAAGCAAGTCATCAAAAACACAAAAAAATTTCCGCCTCGGATTTGGCACAAACCACTTTTAGTGCTTCCCAGCAATGGCCCCAGACCCGTCAACTCACCTGCAAAGAGGTAGAACAACACCCCCACAAGTGCTGAGTCTTTCTTCATTGGGCGTAAACCAGCCCTCTGCTTTGATGGAAATAGGAGTCTGGAGGAGGAGGATAGAGGAGCATGTTCTTCTGAACTTGTGAACCTGAGGAATGCAGACTGCGGCACCTTCAAATAAATTAGCAAACAAGTGAAGACAGTTCTGCTGATGGGCTTGTCTTTGTGATTATCTGATTAAAGTTTGAATTATATTAACTGTGCACAACAAAGAAAGACAGACACACAGGAATAAAAGTGAATAAGGATGAAAAAGAAAGTTATTGATTCGTTGTCTCATTTTCAGGGCTCGAAGTCGGAATCACGGTCCAGGAATAAGAATAAGGCTTCGTCATCATACTCTGCGAATTCAGCCCGGGTGAGGTCAGTGCCACCTGACAGAGTAGAAATTCCCTCATCTATGGTGCTGGCCACCTCCTCTTCATCCGGCACGCTCTCTCGTACTCTTATATCTGGTGGTATGAGGTGCTGATTCATCTTGATCATTGTTAACCTCTCCACATTTTTGGGCGAGAGGCGGCTCCGTTTGGGAGTTACAATCCCACCAGCCGCACTGAAAACCCGTTCAGAAGACACACTTGCGAGTGGGCAAGACAAGTAGTTTAAAGCCAGGTTGGTGAGCTGTGGCCACAATTCTTTTTTCCCATGCCAATACGCCAATGGGTCAGAATTAACATAGACCTCTGTGGAGTCATTCAGATAGTCCTTCACCATCGACTCAAGGTCCTCCTCCAAGGTTCCTCCACTTTGCGTAGCTCTTGCTGTGCCTCTGACCTTTTGAGAACCAAACCCACGCAGAGCTAGCCAATCCTCTTCAGCCTCCAATGTTTCTGCTGTCTTTCGTGCAGATGATGCGGTTGCCGGTGTCTTTAACGGCTGAGAGGTCACTTGTGCCACAGCCACAGGTGCAGAAGTGGATTGTTTTGACTGGGGATGGCCTGCTGATGTACTGCCATTTCCTTCAATTTCCAGCCGTTCTGTTTCAAACTTCTTGGCTGACAAGGCTAGCCAACGTTTGTACTTTGTAACATCTTCATCAGCAAAAGGAAAGAATGCTCTGCCTGCCAGCGCCTTTTTGTAGCGTGGATCCAGAATAGTAGCACAAATGTAATGCTGTTCTGAGTGGATCTTTTGAAGACGTTCATCACCTTGTAGGAGCTCTAATAATTTCTCAGCCAGAAGCAAAGAGTCTTTCTTTTTGTCATCTTTTCGAAACACAGAACACACCTCCTTCAGTTGGTCCTCCAGCATGTACAACAATGGGATAGCTTTTCCCAAATTAGAGTCCTCCTTGCTGACTGCACGTGTGAAGACCTCAAAAGGACGAAGCATGCGTGTTAGGCTTTCAACTATGTTCCATTGCGGCCCACCCATCCTCAGCTCCTCTATACCCTCTTTCAAGAAATATTGATCGAGTTGCGTATACTGCTCATACAGACGCTCAAGCATGTAGAAGGTTGAGTTCCAACGTGTTACCACCTCCTGGATGAGTGCTTTCACTGGCATTTGACTTTGATATAGCATGCTCCTCAGCTGCTTGCGGGCCTTAAAAGAATGCCTGAAATGCTTGCATATTTTTCGGCAGTTCTCCAATACACTGTACGCTGCACTGCGTTTATTACCCAAGAATTTTTGGACAACCAGGTTTATACAGTGCGCCAAACACGGCACTCTGAAATAGTAACCGTCCCTCATGGCCTTAACTATATTGGAGCCATTGTCTGTGGAAACATAACCAACCTTGCGTTTTAGTGGGGACAGACAGTTAAGGACCTTTGTGTTAAAGACATCCAAAATGTTTTCTGCTGTGTGACGTTTCTCCAAACCAAACATGGCTAGTGTTGCATGTTTCCGAGCACCTTTAAAAACAATGTTAGTGTCAACACCTGAGTTTAGCTTTGCTTTAGCCCCTGAAAAAGAGACCCAGTGTGCAGTGATGCACATGTAATCAGCGCCTGCGCCACTGGTCCACATGTCTGTTGTCAGATGTATAGTGTGAACAGCACTCTTCTGCAAAGCTGCCCCAATCACCTTCAGAACATCTTCATGTAGTGCTGGAACCGCAACTCGGGCAAAATAGAACCGGCTAGGAACCTTCCATTTAGGGCAGAGCGCTGTCACTAATTCTAGAAAACCAACCCCTTCTACAAAAGAAAAAGGGAGAAGGTCCAGAGCTAGCATTTTAGCCAGCTTAGTGTTATACAGACGGGTCATTGGGTGGTTGCGTTCATATTGCGCTTCTGTAAACAACATCTTTTTAATGTTGCCCTGGACCAATGATTTACGGGATGATGATGATCTCTTCGACCCAGTTACGCTCGCTGATGAACTTTTCCGCATTGATGTCTCACTCTCTCCCACACTCTTAGTGTGGCTCCCATGGGGTGTGCTGCTGACATGGGAACTGGGTGTAAGTGAAGTGTTTGAATCGTCTTCTACCTCGTCATCAGCAGATGACAAATCAACGTTTTCATTACGTGCAATTCCGGCTTTCTTGACCGCCTCTAGGTGCGGAAACCATTCGACAGGGTGCCTTCTCTCAAGATGACCTCTCTGGCCTCCGGTACCATAGTTAGAACCAAGCTTACCACGACTAAATCGAAGCTTACAAAGGCTACAAATGGCTACGTTTTCCTTTTTTGGGCAAACACTAAAGAAGTCCCAAACTGGAGACTTGAAATGTCTTCGGGGGCCGGAGGAGGCGGCGATACTGGTGGTGGTGGTCCTGCTGCTAATGACAGATGAAGTGGAGGATGTGGATTGCCGAACTTCAGTACGTTTTGCACTTTCACCACCACGAATTGAGGTCGAGGACGAGGTGGGTACCTTCTTGCGAAGAAATATGGAAGCGGTAGGTTTTGGTGTACTACTTAACTCCAAATCTAATGATTCCATTTCCATTGCCTCCTCGCCGACATCGTCATCACGCTCAGCAGCTTCTCGGGATAGGGTCAAAATGTCTCTTTGCTGCATGCCCGGTGGGGCTGCAGTGAACTTTGTGATGACTAGCTCGTCGTCATCGTGAGAGGCTTCATCACCAGCAGTATCTGTCACTTCTTGTTGAGCCTCATCACACTCCATAGGTTTGAGTTTTT
This sequence comes from Lissotriton vulgaris, assembly GCF_964263255.1. Classification (NCBI taxonomy): domain Eukaryota; kingdom Metazoa; phylum Chordata; class Amphibia; order Caudata; family Salamandridae; genus Lissotriton; species Lissotriton vulgaris. The sequence goes on along the minus strand of NC_141694.1, from coordinate 1,178,322,052 downwards.
GGACGACCTTCCTTTTACGCTTAGGTAACGGTGTCAGATCATGGTGTGCCTCTGCCTCACTGTCAGACCGCAGTTGTGGTTCCCAAGACAGATCACTTGCACCAGAACGAGGTGGGCTTGAAGAAGATGTAGACACCCCCCTTGATCTTTTCCTTGCTAGGGATGTGGAAGACAATGAATGATCATCAGGAGGAGTGGCTTCCAATGATACCTCAGCTTCATTGTCGATTTCCAAATGTGCCCCTACTTCGGGAGGAACAACTATTGTGGGCACTTGTGAACGTCCATGCACCTTTGCTTGCGCATCTCCTTTTGCTGCCTCTCCTTCCACATGTACTTGGGCGTGTACTTGCACATGGTGTTGTTGTTGCGGCTGTGGTTGTTCAACACTTGTCAGATGAGTTACAACAACCTGTGTTGATTCAGGGACATTGCTGCTACTTTCTTGCGATGAGCCAACATCACTGGTCGATGGTGATTGGAGAAGTACACTGACTGCCTCTGAAGCACTCAAGGGCTTTGACTTAAGTTGGCGTGGTGGTGGAGGCACTGAACCCAATGGAGCAGGGGTGCTGCTCTCAGGTTGGTCCCCAGCAGATCCTGCTGCTGCAGGCGTACTTTTTTTTTTGCTCCCAAAAAAAGTGGCGGGTGGCACACCAGCCTCCTTGGTAACTTGCTTCTTCTGCTCCTTACTAGCAACTTTCTTGCTAGAGGAGCTACGGAGAACTTTCTTTGGGGCCATCTTCTTCAGAGCAGGTCAGACAGCAGGCCGCAGTTGCACGAATTGTAGAGTTGTCTGAGGCCAGACGTGACGTCGCGTGACGTTATGCTGCACACACACACCGCTGCAGGACTTCTTCCTGGCACTGGTGGTTCTCTTGAGTCTTGTGCACCTAAAAAAAATGGAAGACAGAGGAACATCAGTTCAGTTATAGAGCACAAAAAAATCGAAAAACACTGCAAAATCAGCACAATCCCAATCCATCCATGCCCTCCATAATGTTTAAATTCAAGACAACCCACAGAAAGACTAGGCCCATGCAAGACTCACTACCCCTGGCATAAATAAAGGTTGAAAAGTAGGCAAAATGGTTGGAGGCCTAACAACAAAGCCTGCATTCAAAATGGCCACTTGCCTGCCAGCACATGGCCAGTGCCTGTAGCTGCACTCAAAATGGCCACCAGCCACATGGCATGTCCCTCCCCATGAACACCCCCAAAAATCGAAAAACACTGCAAAATCAGCACAATCCCATTCCATCCATGGCCTCCATGATGTTTAAATTCAAGACAGCCCACAGAAAGACTAGGCCCATGCTAGACTCAAATACCCCTGGTGAAAAGGCCACAAGTACAGGCCCAAAAATCGAAAAACACTGCAAAATCATCACAATCCCATTCCATCCATGGCCTCTCCATGATGTTTAAATTCAAGACAGCCCACAGAAAGACTAGGCCCATGCTAGACTCAAATACCCCTGGTGAAAAGGCCACAAGTACAGGCCCAAAAATCGAAAAACACTGCAAAATCAGCACAATCCCATTCCATCCATGGCCTCTCCATGATGTTTAAATTCAAGACAGCCCACAGAAAGACTAGGCCCATGCTAGACTCAAATACCCCTGGTGAAAAGGCCACAAGTACAGGCCCAAAAATCGAAAAACACTGCAAAATCAGCACAATCCCATTCCATCCATGGCCTCCATGATGTTTAAATTCAAGACAACCCACAGAAATACTAGGCCCATGCAAGACTCACTACCCCTGGCATAAATAAAGGTTGAAAAGTAGGCAAAATGGTTGGAGGCCTAACAACAAAGCCTGCATTCAAAATGGCCACTTGCCTGCCAGCACATGGCCAGTGCCTGTAGCTGCACTCAAAATGGCCACCAGCCACATGGCATGTCCCTCCCCATGAACACCCCCAAAAATCGAAAAACACTGCAAAATCAGCACAATCCCATTCCATCCATGGCCTCCATGATGTTTAAATTCAAGACAGCCCACAGAAAGACTAGGCCCATGCTAGACTCAAATACCCCTGGTGAAAAGGCCACAAGTACAGGCCCAAAAATCGAAAAACACTGCAAAATCAGCACAATCCCATTCCATCCATGGCCTCTCCATGATGTTTAAATTCAAGACAGCCCACAGAAAGACTAGGCCCATGCTAGACTCAAATACCCCTGGTGAAAAGGCCACAAGTACAGGCCCAAAAATCGAAAAACACTGCAAAATCAGCACAATCCCATTCCATCCATGGCCTCTCCATGATGTTTAAATTCAAGACAGCCCACAGAAAGACTAGGCCCATGCTAGACTCAAATACCCCTGGTGAAAAGGCCACAAGTACAGGCCCAAAAATCGAAAAACACTGCTAAATCAGCACAATCCCATTCCATCCATGGCCTCCATGATGTTTAAATTCAAGACAACCCACAGAAATACTAGGCCCATGCAAGACTCACTACCCCTGGCATAAATAAAGGTTGAAAAGTAGGCAAAATGGTTGGAGGCCTAACAACAAAGCCTGCATTCAAAATGGCCACTTGCCTGCCAGCACATGGCCAGTGCCTGTAGCTGCACTCAAAATGGCCACCAGCCACATGGCATGTCCCTCCCCATGAACACCCCCAAAAATCGAAAAACACTGCAAAATCAGCACAATCCCATTCCATCCATGGCCTCCATGATGTTTAAATTCAAGACAGCCCACAGAAAGACTAGGCCCATGCTAGACTCAAATACCCCTGGTGAAAAGGCCACAAGTACAGGCCCAAAAATCGAAAAACACTGCAAAATCAGCACAATCCCATTCCATCCATGGCCTCCATGATGTTTAAATTCAAGACAGCCCACAGAAAGACTAGGCCCATGCTAGACTCAAATACCCCTGGTGAAAAGGCCACAAGTACAGGCCCAAAAATCGAAAAACACTGCAAAATCAGCACAATCCCATTCCATCCATGGCCTCTCCATGATGTTTAAATTCAAGACAGCCCACAGAAAGACTAGGCCCATGCTAGACTCAAATACCCCTGGTGAAAAGGCCACAAGTACAGGCCCAAAAATCGAAAAACACTGCAAAATCAGCACAATCCTATTCCATCCATGGCCTCCATGATGTTTAAATTCAAGACAGCCCACAGAAAGACTAGGCCCATGCTAGACTCAAATACCCCTGGTGAAAAGGCCACAAGTACAGGCCCAAAAATCGAAAAACACTGCAAAATCAGCACAATCCCATTCCATCCATGGCCTCTCCATGATGTTTAAATTCAAGACAACCCACAGAAAGACTAGGCCCATGCTAGACTCAAATACCCCTGGTGAAAAGGCCACAAGTACAGGCCCAAAAATCGAAAAACACTGCAAAATCAGCACAATCCCATTCCATCCGTGGCCTCTCCATGATGTTTAAATTCAAGACAGCCCACAGAAAGACTAGGCCCATGCTAGACTCAAATACCCCTGGTGAAAAGGCCACAAGTACAGGCCCAAAAATCGAAAAACACTGCAAAATCATCACAATCCCATTCAATCCATGGCCTCCATGATGTTTAAATTCAAGACAACCCACAGAAATACTAGGCCCATGCAAGACTCACTACCCCTGGCATAAATAAAGGTTGAAAAGTAGGCAAAATGGTTGGAGGCCTAACAACAAAGCCTGCATTCAAAATGGCCACTTGCCTGCCAGCACATGGCCAGTGCCTGTAGCTGCACTCAAAATGGCCACCAGCCACATGGCATGTCCCTCCCCATGAACACCCCCAAAAATCGAAAAACACTGCAAAATCAGCACAATCCCATTCCATCCATGGCCTCCATGATGTTTAAATTCAAGACAGCCCACAGAAAGACTAGGCCCATGCACCACTCACTACCCCTGGTCAAGGCCCCAACAACAGGTCAAAAATCGAAAAACACAAAATTTTACAAAAAAAAAAAATCGAAAAACACAGAAAAATCAGCACAATCCCAATTCATCTATGGCCTCCATGATGTTTAAGTTCAAGACAACCCACAGAAAGAATCAGTCCACCCACCACTGAGTACCCCTGGGAAAAGGCCCCAAAACAGCCCAAAAATCGAAAATCCCAAAATTTTAGTTGCAGCAACTGTAATGCCCCAAACAAACTTACTTGTAAAATTTCTAATCCAACAGTGATCCAAAGAAAGTCAAAAAGGCCTCAAATCCAAAGATCCAGCAGCATCCACAAAAGGTAATCCTTCCAGGTCCACATCCGAATGAAAAGTGACCAGGAGATGGACAAAGCACTGGGAGGAGCCTGCTGAACAGGAACAGGAAGTTGAAGACTATGGGGCACTTCCTTCCTCCCACCCCCCTGCCCCCCTCCCCAAAATGGACTCCTCGCTAAAAAAGTGCAGGCAAATGTCAAACTAAGGAGTTATTCACATAAAAATCATCATTTCTAGAAGGTTTATGCTGCTTGCTGGTGGATTTCTTGTGCAGAATTGCAAATTTATATTTTCGCGCGCCGCATCTCAAATCTCGCAATTGCGAAGTACCGCGAGACGTGATCTCGTCGTACTCGCGTTGACAAACTATCGCTGGCAAGCCGCGATGACGTAATCGCGCTCGCCAATTCCCGCGGGATCACACAGCAAGATCCAAAATGGCGCAGCACTCGCAAACTATCGAAAAAAACAACTCGGCAAACGATGATAAACGCCGTGCGCCGCAAAAATTGTATCACCAACGCCGCGCGCCGCCAAAAAAATCCGCTGCGTGCGAATTTGCGGATTTTGCGGGAAATCCGCAAATCTCGCGGATTGCGGATTTCCCGAAAATCCGCAAAATCCGCGAGCGGAACGGATTTTCCGCCCACGCTTAGCTTATACCTGGCTGCTGCATCATCCTCTTGCACGAAGACCTCACTGAGGAGAAAAGCGATTCACTGCTGTTCCAGGTGGCAACTGAAACTCCCCCAATTACCATATGAGCCAGGACATTTGAGACAATTGGGCTGGGTCACCCAAATCCAATGGAAGTGTTTGTATGAGTTCCTTCAAGACCTGCTGGCTGCTGCTCTAATTAGGAAAACAAAACATATATTGTGTATCCAATTGATTCAGGTTAGTGCACTCTTAGCAGTTTCTCCAAGCCCTAATGCCCAGCAATTTTTATGTGAGCTGTCACAAAGGCTAATATAGTGCAACAATATCTTCACAAGTACAGCCTTTTATTTCCAGAAATAGGTGTGTTCTAACTGAGCATACTGAGCATCACAATGTCAACACTGTGTTGATGTAGGAACGACCTCCATTTTAGTTTTGGCTCATTCAATGGAGATGCACCACTATTTTGGATTACGTCATTGACATTTAAATGCAGTGCCATTTAGTTTGGATTCAGTCATTAGTAATACACCACCATTTTGTATCAGGTTGGATAACTAGTTCATTTCTGTCAATTTCTTAATTGGCTCATTTTTCATCTAGCATTAATACATTTGTACTTGTGCTCGGAGGTTGTCTGGTATGTCCCATGTATTTGGTGTTGTTTGGTCATCACTTTATGGTAGATTGTAGGACTCGTCATTTCACAATAAATCCTCCTAAAGAATTCCTATCTATTCCGGGTCCATCGCTTTTATCATGATCTGATTAGAAGGATTATCTAATGAATTACTTAGGCACCATTGAAGATGAAGGGTCACATTGTCCCCTGGAAGGAAAAAAAGACCATTATTGCACAATTTGGGTGTCGAAGGGCAGAAAGTTTACAATAGACTTCAGACAACTGGCGGTAATGGAGGTGATGATGATATTTTTGCTAATGCCTTGAAAGATCTAGATCAACACTATTCAACAACCGCTTCAATTGCTGTTACTATATTTACTTTTTTTCAACACAAACAACTTTTTCCGAAAGTGTGGAAGAGTATGTGGCACTCTTAAATTACTTGAGAGGAATTGTACATTTGCTCAATTGCAAGATGAACTGATCCGAGACCAGGCGATATTGCATGTAAAGACTTAGAGTATACAAGACAACTATGGATTAAAGGAGATGCAGATCTAAAAGAAATTGTTGCTATGGCTCTTAAGACTGCACTTTCTGAAAGCTGTGCCAAAGCTGTGCTTTATCATTTGAGTAAAATGCAACAAGATACTGTGAATAAGATTTCTGGTCAAAAGTCCGACCAAAAAATGTTAAGGATAAACTTAGAAAACTATTTTTGACAGCAACAAAAATCAAATCTGCCAATGCTAGATGTAGTAACACATTAAACTCCACAAATTTGAAATGTTTTGAGAGTGATACGTTGGGACACGTTGCTAAGGTGTGCAGAGCAAAAATAAGAAACATGTTGTAAAATGCATCAGAATTGCAAAATAATACAATTCTTCAGATAAAGAATCTGACAGTCTCAGTTAGAGCACTAAAGTGGTTTTAAATATTGTTTGCAAACCCTTGTGTTGGGTGCATTTTGGAGTTGCTTCTTTGTAGTGACAGAGGATTCAGGCTCACAGTATACCATAATTTCAAAATGTGTTTGAGAAGGTGATTTTATTGAAAAACTTGACTCACAGCTTAATTCCCTTGATGTTAAGCCTGAAACTTTTGTGGGAGATATCATTGGCATGATTGGGTATAGATCATTAATGTTTAAGTTTAAAGGCAGAAAAGCTTTCTGTAAATTGTATGTAGCTCAGGATGAGCCATATGTTCTAGAATGAAGGGATCAATGTTCTCTTCATATTATCCTGGACCCTAACAGTCCTGCCCAACTATTAGTGGCATGTGAAAGTAAGGACACCAAGTTTCATATTATGAAGTGTGTTCCTACAGTTTTTGAGAAAATAATTGGGCAACTGAAGAGTTTTTCACACAGAATTGTTTTTAAGTTTAATGGAAAACCAAAGATTCTCAAAGTATGTAATATTCCTTTTTTTGTTAGGGATGAGGTTGAATCTGAAATTAAGAAATTACTTGATTCTAATATAATTGAGCCAATTGAATACTCTGAATGTGGATTTGCCAAGGTTAGTTGTAGGTCAATGGCAAAATCCATTTATTTGTCAATTTGAGGAACTTTAATAGCAATATTGTGGTTGATCAGTTCCCTCTTTCAAGAATAGAAGAAATGTTATCATTAACAGGTAACGCTAAAAGGTTTTCTGCTATCGACCTTTCGTCTGCATATCACCAGATGTCTTGAAATCCTGATAGCAAGTTGCCTACGGCTTTTATCACACCTTTCAGGTATTTTTCCATATGCCATTTAGGCTAGCATCAGCTGCTGAAGTCTTTCAAAGGATTGTGGGTGGATTGTTTGGTGATTTTCAAGAGGTTGTATGTTTTCAGGATGATATCCTTGTTTTTGGTACATCCAAGTATGATTATGATGCTAGGTTACATAGTGTCATGAAAATCCTAAAACAAAAAATGTCTTACAGTAGACATCATCAAAAGCATGTTTGCTGAGCGAGAACTAGATCACCTTGACCATGCCATTAGCAAGCATGGCATTAGTCTCAAAATTAAACTTGTTGAAGCCATTAGAAATGCACCTACTCTGCAAATTAAGGAGGATGTAAGATCGTTTTTGGCTATGACTGAAGTTATGCCAACTTTGTTAAGGATGTTTCAAACCAAACTTTTTAATTATGGTCCCTCCTTGGAAACAAAGGCAAGTTTGAATGGTCAACTGAGCACCAACATGAATTCCAGGAAGAGAAGGATGCCAATGGTTCAGCACCTGGTCTTAAGAGTTATGATTCTTTAGCTCCTATTACAACTGATGCCAGTAGGTATGGTCTTGGTGCTATTCTATTTCAGACTGATAAACATGGCAAGGAGTATGTAACTGCATATGCTTCACGCTCTTTGTCTCCTTGTGGGGCGCAGTACTCAATTATTGAAAGAGAAACCTTTGTGGGTTTGTGTGCACCATGGAATATTTTCACAAGTATGTTTGAGGACAGAAACTCGCCCTTTGTTGTGATCACAAACCACTTACCAAGTTACTTATAACTGATGGTCCTGTGTCTGCATGTCCCAGAGTTGCTAGAATGTCAAAACATCTGCAGGATTTTATTTAAGAAGCACAGTATGTGCCTGGAAAGAAAAATATTACTGGCGATTTTTTTAAGCAGAATGTCTTTACCCTTGGGAGAGTTGGTTATGAACAATTTGAATATTACTGCTGATTTATTCGGGCAGAATGTCTTTACCCTTGGGAGAGTTGGAAAGGAACAATTGGATTGATTTTTCCTGGAGCTTATGTTATGAGAATGTTTGTCAAGCTATTTCTGAGAAAGGATGGTGTTCAGCATACGCTTCTGATGAAGTTTTCAGTAAAGAGAAAACGTGTTAATAATGGCAGGAATGGAGAACAAAAATGTGATTCTGATCTCAAATGTTTTTTTTAGAAAATACATAATGAATTGAGTAACATCACTCCTTTCTTAATGAGAGGTAATAAAGATATTCCTTCAACACAGTAACAGGGGAAGGTTATTCCACCTTTGCATGAAGTACATTTAGGCATTGTGAAAACCAAACGGAGGATCAACAAATTGCATTAGTGGTAGACATTGCCATTGAGAGATTGGTTAAGGAATATGTTTTGGTGTGAAAATGCAGACAAATCACATAAAACGTGTAATCCTCTTTTGTGCCCAATTTAGTGTCCTTCTGGAGTTTGTATAGTCTTGCCATAGATATCATGGGACCAATTACATTGGATGATGGAACTTTTTTTTATCTGTAGATTTGATTTTATGAGCATATGGCAGCACTCAGTATGAACTACAAATCACTTCACCGTATTTGAATATTTTGAAATAAAGAAGCACATATTTCAAAAGATTTCAACATATTAAACCATTAACACTGGTTAGTTGACATGCTGGTGTTGTAAACTTTAAAAAAATTGTATTGGAAATTGTATTGTTTTTCAAAAAGAGCGAACAATAAGTGGAAGAACACCACCTTAACACATCAGCAAATCATAAACTAAGCTGTACCTTTCTGGTATAGCAGATCCTCCCTCCCCCTCCTTGTGCATGACGAAGCTCCCCATCCTATGCGATTTATTTGTAAAGTCTTGACATGAGCTAGACCCTGTGTGTGCCTATCCATCCTCTGATCTCCACCTTCTATCCCTGTGCCTCTTCTAGCATGCTATCTGGTGGCCACCTTCCTATTCATCTGTTTCCCCCTTATCCCAGGTCCCCCATTTCTTCTCATACTTTGTCTCATAGCCTTTGCCCTTATAGACCCCTTTTTAATAATTTTGCAGCATGCCATGCATTCTTCACAGTTCCTGAACAATGGTGACTTGTCATATCCCCACTTCTGAGCGACATCTCTTTTAACCACCATGTACCCCACGTCCACCAGAATCTTCTGGTACCTCATGAGCTCTGAGGGTTCCCATATGCCCAGCAAGTCCCTATGGGCTATTAGATTAATAGTGGCCCCAGCCGCCTCCTCCCAGGATTTGGTCACTTATTCCTAGAATGGCCGTACAGTGGGGCAATGCCACCATGTATGAATAAAAGTCCCTTCAGCACCACACTTTTGGAGACATAAAAGGTTCTAAACCCTCTCAATATTGTGAAGTAAAGTTCTAGTATAATATGTCGTACTTTAAGTCGAATAAATCTGAAGCTGGTGTTAATCGCCCCATCTCAGGAGAAGCCCAGTGCCTCTTGTGAGACTTCATCATCAATGTCCCCAATATCTTGCTTCCATCTATCCTTAAGGTTTGAAAGAGGCGCCTGAGTATTCCGTATTAGCGTTTCATACGTCAGTGATATCAATGGGATGATGGAACTTTTAAATACATATTTGTACTAATTGACCTTTTTTCTAAATGGTTTTCTAAATGGTTGGAAGCAGAAGTTGTCAACAAGGTGGATACACAGTCGGCGGATGGGATACTCCATAACACATGTAACGGCTATCCTGTTCAGCATATTACAATTCCATTATATCCTATGGAACTTGTAATACAGCAGACGGGATATGCGTCACATTTGTGATTGAGTATACCATCCACCAAGTTTGTAATCAGGTCCTATATTCCTTTGTAAGATTTTTGTCAAAGAAGTTTTTTCTGCATCCATTCTTACTCATAATGGCATACAATTCAAGGCTAATGGCATGATAGAATGTATGCAACACTCAGGTTTTAAACATACGTTTATGTCATTGTATCATTCTAGTGAGAATGGTGTTGTACAGAGAATGAACCATAATAACAAAGTCACTTCAAAGCTTGCCAGGGAGTTTCGAAATAATTTTGTGTGTGAATTGGAAAGAATGCTATGTGCATACAGAACTACTACTTTGGATGCCACTGGGTGAATTCATTTTGTTGATTATGAGGGGATGCATTCCTTTTTCTAAAGCTAATCCAAGATTAGTAAAAAGAAGTGGATTGATGTTTTTGGACCTGAATGATTTCAAACGTACCAATCGTTTGCCTCAGAGTAAATATAAAAATCTGTTTGACAGTCGTCATGGTATCAGAAATGTGAATGTATATGGTGGCAGCTACTCTGCAATGTCATAGGAGTGTTTCCCCAATGCCTGGCGCAGCACCAGCAATCCAAAAATGAAACAATGCTCTAGCATTGTTTTATTGTTTGTTTGTCAGCCTGTGCATGGAGGGGCCGACATGGGTGTGTGGAGGAGGAGTGGTTGTGCCCTCCCTAAGAGCTCATGTGTGTTTGACCGGATGTTTCAGGACGACCAAAACACACAAGTGTACTTGAGTTTCTTCAGCCCGGCTGCATTCAGTAGCTAGGCTAGAGAACCCCCCACAGACTCCCTGGTCGGAGCAGGGCATCTTTACTGCCCACTCAGACCAATCCCTGTGCTGCTCTGCAGAACAACAGTTGGCTGGCAGTCTGTCCCAGGGGTTGCTGGGTCCCAGAAGGAGGCCAGCGGGAGCGAAGCAGGAGGTGGCCGGTGGCGTCAGGTACAATTTTTTAATTATTATTTACCCGTCCTGTGAAACCACCCCCTCCCCCAGTGCTTGCTCTACCGCCCCTGTGCTACCCCCTCCCACCTCACCACCCTTTGTTAGTGGCGGCCACCACTGAATGTATACGCTAGACAAAGGGTAAGTTTGCAAAGGTGAGAGCAAGCTCAGTGAACCAAAGCAGATTATTAAACTCTTCACTAATGCAGTTATACTTGATGATGGCATATGAGTGATATTTCTGTTGTCCAAATGGGTCTTTTGCAGTTCCTAGTCATTATTCCGATTCTTATGAAAAGAAGTTTTGGTGTTGAGCATAACGATTCTTGCAATAGGGTTGGTGTAAGTGATGTCAATGAGGATGATGGTTTGACTCCTACTACTTCTGGAAGGGGCTTCGAAGATACTCTAAGAATCCCTGTTTTTCAAGGGGATACTAATCCATGTGCCACTGCGGTGCAAGATGTGTACTGATGTTAACATGCAGGGTACATTTGAACAGCTGCCTTCGGTGGAACATGGAAGTTTATCTCCTGATGCCAAAGTAAATCGTACCTTACCAGAAAGCGCTCTTAAGCCACCAAACTATGATTAGAAATATTTTACAAAAATCCAAAGAAATTTTTTAAAAAAAGATGAAAATAAGCATTTACATTTGCTGTCCTACAAAATCTGCTAATACCAGAAATAAGAATGGTCGATAGGTCATATCGGATTTGATAACATCGAATCCAGTACAGGGGCTGCTCTAGGCTCATGGCGGCCCTGGGCAGGGAGCGTAGGTTGGGGGCCCCGGAAGAGGGGGTCCGGGCGGGGTGGAACGCGGAGGCCAGCAACGAGGGGGGGTGGGAGGGGGGGTCAGGGTGTTTGGAAGTGGAACAGGCCACCAAATCCCTGCCAGGGGCCGCCACGCAAATATTTATCCATCCTCAGAGGATTATTATATTAAGGATATATATTGGTTTGGTGGCCCCTGGGGGTTGGTGGCCCTGTGCAGGTGCACAGCTTGCACATGCCTAAGGCCGACCCTGTCCAGTATTCCAGCAATCAGTAATATACTTTCTGCAATAACATTTCTGCATAGCAGCTAATATAAGATTAATAGGGCATGTTTTAGCAATAAATCAGGATGTAAAATTATCATTACTGGCCTGTGTTTTCCGAGTCATCGCAGCCAATAATTTAGGTTTGCAGTTTAGACAGCTGTAAACTGCAGTCCCTGAGACCCGGAAGCGATTTCGCTTAATATTATTAGTTTTGCGTCTGAGAATGCACTGGCAGCCAGCATGATCCATGCACCAACACATTATTGCAGGCTTTTGCTGACATCCTAGACATGTGACCCTTTCACAACCCTTTTTTTATCACACGTTATTTTCCTCCCCGGCTCCCTGATGAGGCCACATTCACTCCTGCCTTCTTAAACCATATGCACAGTGATGACCCGAGACCCGGAAGCTTCAAATGACTCCTCTCCTGCCTGATCAGACCCCAACCACGGCGCCTGAGGACCACAGTCGGTCACCTGATTACATACATGACAACGGGCTTCCAAGAAATGTCTCTATCCCAGCTTCTCTTTAATATACATTTTTCGCATAATTAATCACTGATTTCTTCTTGTTATGAAGGTTAACCATCATTCGATTTCTATATCCAGTAACAACCTTTTTTTTCTCTGAGCTGCGACTGATAATATTACAAGCCCGACTCCCAAAGATTCGAAAAAACAATCGAAAGCTATCATAAGTGTTATTCAGCTTCTGTTAGACAGATATTCAAACAAAAATACCTTAAAAGGAATTGGATCGTACTGGTATAAGCCACCTTCTTATAATGCGGGCTTATTAATATGAAGATGATTTCCTGCCACCACCGCCCCAAACTCTGGAGGTCAATAATGACGTGAACAGAGGTTATTATAATAACAATGAACAGAGGTTAAAATATCAATAGGAAAGGCATCTCAGAGCATTTTTATTATACATCTGTCGAGTTTTGTCTGTAAATCGTGGTGACTAAGAGCAGAATAATTGCAGGGTACGATTTGATAATTGAAGAATGTCTACCATTTGATAGACTGGTGGCTGACTCATGCCAAGCATCATTGAGCAGTAATGCACAGATCCATTACAAGTCAAAAATAATGTACTCTGGGGGAACTGAATGCAAAGCTTACACAGTAATGATGTGGATTATAACCTTGCTATTATTATAATTTGCAGTTATTTTCACTCCTGCGCATTTTTCATTAATTTGAAGGTTAACAACCTGTTTGATGCTGATTGATTTTTGACAGTGAAGCAATTTATTTTCTTGATTGAGAATAGGTGGTTGATTTGCAATATTTAAATGAATTTTCGTCCTCTGTCAGGATTCGAGTTGAACTCTGTCTCCTTGAAGAGGCTCAGTAATGATTGAAGTGTAGGTGGGATTTATATGTTCTCTTAGACATTTTTATTGAGCTTTTGTGATGTGAATCCAGTGGTCTTATTATATTAAGCATTAAGGAGCAGATATACAAAGTATTTTTAAAGTCACAAATGCTCATATTCACAGTTTGCAACCAGTGCTTAATTTGTAAAATATGAAGTGCAGGTGCTCTAAATTTTTGGGGAGGCCACACCCACGTTCGCCTGGCTCCACCCACTTCCTCCACTGGCTCCACCCACTCTCTATTGGCTCCGCCCACACCCTCAACTGGCACTGATGAAAGGCTTCTGTAATACCCGATCTGAATTTCAGCAAGGGAGTCTTGCTCCAAATAAGGTTTTGATAGAAGGTTCCCCTGCCCTGTGAACATTTTGAAAAAGATTACATTAAAAGTGCATTTAAAGCACAATTTTGGAATAAATTACCTAAAATGACAAGTGCATTGAAAAGGGACAAGTAAAACATTCCAGTGCTTTATGTGCCAATTTAGGGAAAGGACAATACTCACATGCATTATAATGCCTAGCCCTGGCATAATGGTGGCATGACACAGTGGTGGCCAGTGTTCGGATATTAGCATCATTGTCAAACTGAGGTAGCCACATGTTGTATAATGGTGGCCACCATTGACAAACTGAGTGCATCCTTGAATTTATGGTGCCACCCTGATTACCGTTTTTAATATATTTTGGGCATCCATAGTATTAATGGTGTCTAGACCTGACACAAAGGTGACATTCACGCAATGGTACCCATTATTGACCTATTGTGTTGTCCTTGGCATTATGGTGGGCATCTCTGGCATAGCACTTTACATGCAGCTGAAGTCTTTGATAACAGTTTTAAGGTTACTGTATATTAGGATTGAAATTTATGAATTGCAAGTAACAAAACAATCTATATAACAAAAGCAGTAACCCTCTGAGCTACCCACATAAAAATACTTTTCTGTGATATGCAGAATAGACGTTCTTTGCAGCAGGCATGTTAACTCTCTCTCTCTGTGCTACTGCAGAGTCAAAAGGTGCACCAGACAACTCTGATCTCTGCAACAGGAACATGATAAATCATCACTTTATCTTTCAGTTACCTACAGACTCACTGGGTGTTGGGTAAATAATTCCTGCTGCTCAGCCTGGTAGCCGTAGCTGGAATCTGTGGGGTCACTCACTACAAATCGGTGATCTGACTGATAGTGTTCTGATGTGCTGGAGATAAGGAAAGCCTAGCCCATCTGCAGCTTACGTTGAGGGGGAGAGGTCATGGTGTGGCACGCTTTCAGAGCTTTGCCCTGTGTTTAGACACACAGCGCCCACTCTCAGTCTTACCATGACTGGCATAGCCACCAAAGAATCCCCACGACAAGGCGGGAGGAGCACTGTTCAGAAAGTCATGGAGGTTGTTGAATTATGAAACCATGATGTCCGGGGACTGGTGCTACGATTAACGTTACAAAGTTAAAATCTGCTCAGCACGCATTGGTCCCAGGCTGCACTCTGCAAACTTGAAGCACTTGAAAATGTGTGCACACGCACCAGCGCAACGAGGTCTGAGGCCTTAACAAAACTGAAAGCACGCCGCAAGTGAAGCATGTTTGAAGTGCACCGTGGTACATGCTACACACCATGAGCCTGATCTTAAGGGCAGTGGGGTGCTCAGTGTGTGGCACCAAAAAAATGAGGGAGCAATCAGACAAGGCCTAGTAATCCAACCATATGGCACCATGAGCCAAGCAGAGGTGGCGTGAATATGCAAATTACTTTTCATACCGCCACTTTAATTCAAGTGGTATTTCTTGCTCTAAACCAGTTTGTTGTAATGCAAGAGTATGATTATTCTGGCATCGGTCATCTGCATTCTGCTAGTTAGAAGACTATTAGAAACAATCTTACACTTAGTGTGACAAATCAGCCTGAAAGATGCCATTTGTAGAAAATTATGTCACCATTTTCTTATGTTTTTGCATGAAGGACAATTTGCATCAGTAAGGCGAAATATTTTGTACTCACCAAGTCGGTTCCTGGGTATAGGAGGCATTACATTTAACATAAGGTGCAAATCAGATGCATAGATGCTCCTGTACCCAAATTACTCTTGCTTTCCTATGATTGGCTGTTTACTATAGTCAATAAAACAGACAGTTTGAAAAAGCATCTTTTCTATAAACAATGCATTTAGCAACCATTTGCTTACACGGTACCTGGTACGCTTTTAAGAGCAATGTGTCACACAATGTAGATTTTCGCTATTTGTTTTAATAAGCAGAAAATTAAACACTAACCCGTAGGAATTATTTCACATGCACATTCATTAATTAAGCATTCTGTTACAGAATTGTATTATTTTTAAACCGCATACAACCGCTGAAAGATGTTGAGTCACGTATTAGGATTTAAAAAAAATCTCCTTTCTGAACTCTTTTCCTTAACTAGAGTTGGGTTCTACTTTATGATGTTATTCCCCATTCGTAGTGGTGCCAGCCGACAGGAGAAACCACTACAATGTAGCTCAGAGCTATCCCCAATTGCACGACTTTTAAGTCATGTCATTCATAAAACATGGACTGTGACTGCTTGCATTTTTGAAAGAGGTAAATAGCCATTACCTGGGGCTGGGCGAGATGTTAACACAGGCTTGTTTTAACTCCTTGAGAACTTAATTTGCTGGTGGCAGCAAACACAGGGCTCTGGGGTCATGATCATCTACCTTCTCAAAACTCTTACATCTTTCCAGAGGACGCGCGTGAGTGTGTCTCTCTAGTAATATGCACCATTCTTTAAATATTCTTCATTTCCCTCTCTCCTTTCCTCGCTCACCAGGGCATGACAGGCATCCCCTTCAGGTGGAAACTGCACGCTGCCTTCGCGGGCCCCGTTGACAACCTTAATTAATGCAAACTTCACTTTAAATGTGCAGGGAGGTCAGGAGCATTGTTAGACCATCTTTGGATGGCATCTTCATACCAAACTTTAAAATGGCAACACGCTGTTTACACTTTACAACATTAATGCTGAAAAGTGTTAGCTGCTATTTTAACATACCTAATCAGTCCTGCTCTCCCAGTGAATCCGGTCAATGGCGACGTGGGGGCTGGGGCTGCAGCCTGGCTCCAATCCACAAAGACGCACTGCAGCTCCAAAGGAATGGGATTTGGCAGCAGTGATAGGAGTGTGAGTTCGAGTTGCAAACAAAATGATCTGGCCCGCGCCCGCTGCACCCGTTACTTCTCTCACGTGCAAGGCGCCAACTGCCAAATACACTGTGGGCGGCGGGCCCCTCCTCCAGCCCCTGCTCTTTGAAGTAAAAAGCATTCCAGGTCAGCATGGGGTGGGGGAGGGATTCATGTGTTTACTCAAAATCAACCCTGCCTCTTGTCTCTGGTGCTGTGTGCACCCCACCCCGCCCCAGGCTAGAGGACTTAACAGACTGTCACGTCACCTAATGAAGCATATATAAATGGCATTGTAAAATGCCGTGCCTCCGGGCGATTAAATCTCGACGGGTTCACACATGGGGAGCTGCATTGTGCATTCACTTTCATTCACAGTGCTTAAAAACACGAACTTCAGGAGGATACTACAGCCTGTAACAGCTTGTGGGTTTTCCTTTTGTTAGGCTAATCTCTTAACAGCAGTCACCCTTTGTAGACCCGGCCCTGAGACATAAGTGCCGGTGCTTAGCACCGGAAAGCCCCGGCACAAATTAAGCACTGTTTGCAACCATTGAAAGCTATTTATCAATCCCATATTTGGAATTCCGAGGAGAAAGCGACGAGTTATCTTGAAGGGGCGTCTTGTTTGTGCCATATGAATCAATGTTTTGAAACGAAAGTTAATTGAAGTCATAAAACATGGAACCTTTGCAGACCTCCACGCGGGTGGTAACCCTTTTGCATAATCCCCCCTCACTTTTACGACTTAAACAAGTGTAAGAGTGTTGGCAATGGTTGCCACTGCCAATTCTCAAGCAAAAGTACACTTTTATTTTTCAACGCAGTCCAGTTTCCTCTAAAGAAACTGGGCTGCATTAGGGGACCCAAGATGCCTTGAAAAAAAAAGTTTACTTTATTGAAAGGCAATCACAGTCATGGGGGATCTGCTGACCCCACCAGTACACCATCCCTGTGATGGTCTCCAATTGCAGTTAGTTGCTATTTGTGACATACCTCATGAATAATAACGAGGTAGGCTGAATTGCAACCCACCCTAAATCTGACTTTTCTGAACCGCCTTATTTGTGCAGAGGTCGATTTGAAACGTATTTAATGGTCACACAATTACTGGTCGCAAATTGGGATCAGTATTTTGCAACCAGTAGAGTAAATCTGCCCCTAGCTGTTCAAACTGTGTTTTATATCTATCAGCATTTTCTTGTTGCTTATTCCTCCTGAATCCTAAAGAAAAATATGTTTTTGTAGAAGACACTCTCTGAATTTCGAAAGATCCATGCTTTTCAGAAGTGATATGGGGACTTCTTGTAGTTATGAAAGCAAACTCACTGTATTTCTAGATGGTAAGACTAAGTTTGACCTTCATGCAGTTTATTTCCTAGAATCTTTATTTCAGGCCACACAGCACAGCTCTGAAAAGATCTTTGGGTATATGTGCATTCATGGTGGTCGATAACACAAAGTAAAGCAGAGTAAAACATATAGGGGCATATTATCAAGGCAGGAGAAATTAAATTATCGCCGCTTTTGCGGCCGTTTTCGGCCGCAAAGCGGCGATAATTTCATCACCCTGTTAGCAAGCGGTAGCTAACATCAGTTAACGACAGCTTTTAGGTGATAGCGAGCGGTTTGTAGCCCGCTTTGCATGTCAGCGATATTTATCGCTAATGACATGCAAAGTCGGCATACCCAACCAGTTAGCGACTGAAAGCAGTCGCTAACGTCACTATCGCCTATTAGCAAGACAGGCGTAGCGATAAAAAAATTCACGCTATGCGCGAATATCGCTGAAAACTAACGCCTGCTCAGACCAGTTCTTAACCTGTATATCCAATGGGAGATGGATATTCAGGTTAAGACCCTATTGGCGATGATATGTGAATATCGCTATTCACGCATTTCGCCGCTATCGCCGAATATTTGATCTCATTGGTGATAAACATTGCTAATAGCACGTTATCTCTGTGATAAAATCCGGCGATGCTTGGCGATAAAAAAAATTTTGCTAAGCTTCTTTAAGGATAAATATCGCTAGTTGTTGATAATATGCCCCGTAGTTTTTGGTGCTGTGTTAAGTACTAAAGGATGAGCTGAACTAAGATTTTACAGTATTGAGAAATTTCAAAGGAAGGGACTGCTTGTGAAAAGGTTTTAGGCAGTGAATTCTACTAGTTAGCTCATTTTGGAACTATTTCATTAATACGTCACTTAGGGCCAGACAGGCTTTTTATTACTCTAGGTATTTCCCCTTTGAGCTGGGACCTTCGGAGGCCAGTTTTTAGGACAGGGGTGCTCATGGTGCCACTATCGCTTACCCCGGCTTCTTGTGGTTAATTGCAGCAGACATGGTAAGGCCGATAGAGAGTGATGGAGGGAGGAGGAAGAGGCAAAGTAATCAGAGAGGGGGAAGAGAGAGAGAGGATTTTGGCCACTCCTGTTTTTGGTTCCCTAATATAGTCCTTACACCACTGGTGTGTGTAGTTCTTTCTGCTAAGTAAGTACACGTGAGAATTGTAAATAGAACGACAGACAAGCCTGATTTTTAAAGAGGTGCAATCAATGCCAAACTCAAATATTCCAAGTCAATAAAATAATTATACCGCTTGCTTTAAGTATAGGCATGAAACGTCTTAACCCAAGAGATTTCACATGGGGTTATACATTCGTACTTCAGAGTTCCAATGAAAATTATGAAGGATACCTTACAATATATGGTCTACTGTTAGACACAGGAGCAAAATAAATTATAATTCGTTTTTTATTGTAAGACGATCCTTCAGAAACCTGGATTAGGTGAGGTTGAGTGTACAGAGAAGGTGGTGCCACCAAGCAACCTTGGGTAATGTCCTTTGAGTTTTTTTCAAACAGTAAGGGGAAAAAATAGGTAGAGAGAGAGCACAATTTTAGGTTGAGGTATTGGAAAGGAGTGAATCTCCTAAAGACTGTGAATACCAGACTATTTGTCAATCTATATCATATTTGGATGCCCTTACAAGACCCAATGGATGGTGCAATTACACAAACACAGAACACGACTGCTGTAACTGGGCAGAAGTGATGCTAAGAGAAGGGTGCACAGAGAAAAACTTCAAGAAAGTGAGGGTGACACTATTTGGCAAACTGAGAAGGGGATCAACCAAATGTATAGGATAATCAGCTGCGTGATAGCCAGACTCCCAGTACAAAATCAAAAACCTTCCATCAACCAGGTCAGTCACATGCAATATCAGGTCATCAGCATCACTTTCTTTATTTGATTTATTTACAATAAAGATCATAAAAGTACAGAAATACAATTAAAAGAATAAATATGTAAATACATTGCGCAGAATCCATTTTTATATACAGAAAGCCCCTCAAGTAGGCTTAATTTTGTCCCGATCTGCTGGGCAATGCAGAAATATTTCATGCCAAAATGGCTTGTAAACACAAAGGCCTCCTAGTCCCAATTTATAAATAACTATGTTGCAATGTTTTTCTTCTTCTAAACCAAGCTATTGAACAACATATAAATGGATCGAAAAGTCTCTTAAAAATAAAGTGCTACACCGCATTGCTTAAAATTGAAGCATCTTAAAATTGTGAGGATACATCTTGAACGTTCTTCCTTGTAAAAACCACAAAATAAGAATAAATGAAGGTCAGACATTATCACAAGGGCCTGATGACAAATCAGAATGGCTGAACTTCTTTGCAGGATAGCCCAGCATCAGATGGATTACATTAATTTGGAATCTCATCAGGATGTATCTATGCTTTGGTATTCAGGGTGATTCCTAAATAGGCATACTCCCCCACTGGATTGAAGGTGCTTGTTGGTATGGTATCACTGATTTCTTTACGTGGTTACCTTTACGAAGATAAAAGGCAGCCTTATTAAAGTAGATGGCCTTTAGTTCATGCTTTGTGATCTTCCGGCACTAGGGTCATCAAACAATTCAATAAGCCCAAGTGAGGTCAAAGTTAACTTCAAATACTGGAGCCAAATGATATTGAGAGTGTTGTCTAGTTTTAGGCATTTTTTTTTACAATGGACTGTGTTAGATTTACGATGTCCCGGCGCCATATGGAATGCCATAACATGAACAGTGCTAACTTAATGCAATCTGACACTTAGGACAGTCCCAGCTCTAGATGGCAAGTGTTGTTTGAGGAAGATCTGGAAAGTGAAGCTATACTCTTAAAAAATCTATTGTCCAGTTTTTGAAATTGTACTGCAGGAGCCATGCCGCACACACCTGCCCCATAAGAAACAGCAGATACTGTCTTTGCTTGATATATATTGATTCAAAAGGTTTTGATCCCAGCTTCTTTATGAAGCACAAGATTGCTCCCATACCCTTCTCAATCACCAGGGCCCTGTTCCCGACCATGATTCACCAAGACTATTTTTTTTCAAACATAATCCCAAGGTACAGAAAGCCGATAATTTACAATAAATTATATGCAGTTATTTGCTAGTATCATTTTCATGTCTTAAATGCATAGACATATAGAATAAACCTGAAAAATAATCAACAAAAAACACACAAAAAATTAACAAAATAAAACTGACTAACCATTTCCTAGTTAGTCAAAGGTTTGTCACACTTTATTACAGGTGGCCCAATCCTGCTGATGACCTAACAGCACATTCCATTACACCCTAGCCTCCCCAAATATATGGGGAGGTCGGACCTGGTAGAGGCTCATCGTCGAGTACTAGGTCTCGTACCTAAGCTTAGGTGATGCACTGAATTGAGTCTGCAAATGTACTCTATATCTGTTTTAACTGCTTCATTCTACTTTACAACTTAATAAAACATCTGTTTAAAAAACCAAAACAAAACTGAATAATGCAGTTGAAAGATAACAAGAGACAACAAATAGTGCATATCAAAAAATAAAAGCATAGGGGTACGACAAAGACAGTTTGCTTAAAGAGTTTTTTGAGAAAGCAAAAAACACAAATAATGACTCAGTCGCAGTGGGGTATATGACTGGTGCAATGTTAAAATATAAATTGCAAAAATATAATTGAGAAAATATTGATGTAAAAATCTCGATTACAAAAATATCGAATTCCTATACTTAAACAGGTAAGTACAATAATATAGATGTAAAAAATATGGACTTTAAAAAATAACATACATGTAAATAAATTAATAAAAAAATATGAATATTAACACACGAAAAATAAATGTAATGTATTTAAAAAAATAATATATACATTTAATAACAAAATAAAAACATTAGTAGTTAAAACGTTGGATAGCGAAGGGGTAAAAATTACTATTCCCACTCCAGTGAGTGCAACAGTAGAAAAAGAAATGGATAGCGTAGGGGTAAAAATTACTATTCCCACTCCAATGAGTGCAACAGTAGGGAAACCGCTGGATAGCGGAGGGGTAAAATTTACTATTCCCACTCCATTGAGTGCAACAGTAGGGAAAGCGCTGGATAGCTTGGGGGTAAAAATTACTTTTCCCACTCCAGTGAGTGCAACAGTAGGGAACGCGCAGGATAGCGTAGGGGTAAAAATTACTATTTTCACTCCAGTGAGTGCAACATTAGGGAAAGTGCTGGATAGCGGAGGGGTAAAAAATACTATTCCCACTCCAGTGAGTGCAACAGTAGGGAAAGTGCTGGATAGCGTAGGGGTAAAAAATACTATTCTGACTCCATTGAGTGCAACAGTAGGGAAAGCGCTGCATAGCGCAGGGGTAAAAATGACTATTCCCACTCTAGTGAATACAACAGTAGGCAAAACGCTGGATAGCGGAAGGGTAAAAATGACTATTCCCACTCTAGTGAGTGCAACAGTAGGGAAAGCGCTGGATAGCGTAGGGGAAAAATCAGTATTCCCCCTTCAGAGAGTGCAACAGTAGGGGAAGTATTGGTGAGAGGAGTGGTATAAATTACTTTTCCCATTCCAGACTGTGCAACAGTAGGGAAATTGTTGGATAGCGGTGGGGTAGAAATTACTATTTCTACTTCAGAGAGTGCAACAGTAGGGAAAGTGTTGGATAGCAGAGGGTTAAAATTAATATTTCCAAAATATTAAAAGAAAAAGAAAAAGACCAACTACAATGCAAAATTTGTTAATAACACAAAAATAAAAAAACATATAAAAATATAATAAATTAAAAAACATTGAAAAATATTTTAATGTTAAAAAGTACTAAAAATTAACTACAAACTTTATTTGATAGTAGTTTGAAAAAACATTTTACAAACAAATAACTTTATTTAAAATAAATGTAATTAAAAAAGTAATTAATATTGATTTTTTTAAAATTACTTCACACCATATTCACCTATAAATGCCTAAAAGACTCCGACATAATTGACACAATTAACATATTTAACATTTAATTAATTATAATTAACAAACAATTAATAATTACTAATATATTTTTTTACCACAAACCAAACTATAAAATAAGAATATAAAAAAATACTAATAAATATAAATGATTAATTACTTTGGTCAAAATAAATTACTTCCCACCCTATTAACCCCTTGGCCGCGGCAGTAATTCCACCACGGCGCTGGGGGGGAAGGGGGGTCGCGCTGCGCCCCCGTGCTCATGACGGAAACACTCCGTCACGAGCCACGGACGAGCTGCACACATGATAGAGTGGTTCCGTCACGGGCCCGCCCGCTCATTAATTCCACCGTGCAGGCGTGGAATTGCTGC
Source organism: Lissotriton vulgaris (assembly GCF_964263255.1). Taxonomy (NCBI): domain Eukaryota; kingdom Metazoa; phylum Chordata; class Amphibia; order Caudata; family Salamandridae; genus Lissotriton; species Lissotriton vulgaris. Next base: position 1,178,298,805 of record NC_141694.1, on the reverse strand, counting down.
ATTTTGGGCGGGGTGGCCGCGCCGAAACGAGACCGGAATGGGTTAACCTATACACCCACAACTCACTCCGAAAAAAAACCCACAATTTACATAATTAATTCATTAATTTATCAATTTTTAATGTGTAATAACCAATTAATATTTAATTAAGAACAATTTTATTATAAATACTTATCAATACAAATTACTAATTACTTTATTATAATTAAATTTCTTCCCACCCTATTCCCCTATAAACCCACAACCTGCTCCTAAAAAAAATAACACAATGTACATAATTATCAATTAATCAATAAATAAATGTTGATAACCAATTTAAAATTGATTATTAAAAAAATAAATATAAACGCTAATAAATTAAAATTATTATTTTTTTAATTATAATTAAGTTACTTCCCACCCTATTCCCCTATAAACTCACAACCCACTCCTAAAAAAACCCACAATTTACTTAATTATTTTCAATTAATTAATTAATAAAAAAATGATCACCAATTAATAATTAATTAATAAAAAAATAATTATAAATACTAATAAATTAAAAGTATTATTATCAGTTCTCTTGTCAACAAAGTTAACCATGATCGCTCAGTATGGAGATTACCTCAAAACTCTGCAGGGTGTATACATACACACACACACACACACCCACACTAGTGCAGGAAGGGAAACCTGTGTTTTCTCTCATTTCTGAGAGCAATTTCAAAGCTCCCGCTAGGCGAGAGCAAACACTAAGGGGTCCATTACGATGGCGGGCGGACAAAGTCCTTCCTCCATCGCAAGGGAGCCAGGGACCGACTGGCGAATTTGCGGCGGTCCCGCCATTGGCATTAGGATGCACCCGCCACACTGGCAGGCACATCCTGGGCCTTTTCCATTGCGAGTATATCTGCTGGCTGCAGACTCACTCGCAATGTAAAAGTATTGTGCACAGCATTGCCAGGCAGTACATGGCAGACACCACATGGTGCCTGGCACGTATTGCATGGCAATGAGGGGGGTACTGGTACCCCCCATGTGCACTCCAACATCCTGGGGGTCCTCAACGGGCCCCCAGCAGCAAAAACTGCATTCCTTTTCATGGCGGCAACACCGCCATGGAAAAGCTGCTCTCGGCCTGCATCGTAATATGTATGGCGGTGTTTTGCAGACACCGCCACCATATCATGCTCCATGTCTGCCCCTTTTGGCTAGACGACCTGCGGAAATGCGACGGACGGTCTTTCCGTCCACCACGGACCCCTCAGCCATACTAATATGGCGGGGGAAATTCAGTTATGGATGGCGGGCGGACTGCCCCCACCAGGCCAGCGGTGGCTACCGTCGGCCCAGCAGGGGCGATCCGCCTGCCATTCTAAGGGACCCCTTAGTCTGCTCCCAGAAGATGGGAGCATGAACAATGTTCCAGCTTGCTGGGAGCGAGCTTTTCACTTGTTTACCTGCCCACCGAAAAGCGAGCAGGGAAACAGATGAAAAAAATCACTCTCGTCCACAGGGATCAGCATTTTTAGGTTTTCCTTGCAGTCAGGAGCAATGCCGGCTCCCGCTGGTGGTGGGGAGTTGGCTGGGGCCGCAGAGGCATTGGGGCTCCACACTGACCCCCAACAAATAGGCTGTGGGAGCCCTGGGAGGGATCCAGAGCACCCACCATTTACTGCTCAGGCCCCTGAGAATGAGGGCCTCGGGCCAATATTGACCCAGGAAGGGGGGCTTTATGCCTCTCTCCCCCTTAAAAATTAGGCTGGGCCCCGGGAGAGGGGGTCAATGAGCCCAAAATCCGTCTGTGGAGTGGGGCCACACGGCCATCCTCACAAATAATTAAATAGGCCCCGGGGGAATGGGATCAGCCCAAGGAGGGGGCCTGAGTGCCCCTCTGCCCAATTATAAATTAACAAAGCCCCGGTGTTTTGGGTCCTTGGTGCCAAAAATGGCCAGAGTAGGGGTGCCAATTCATTAATAATTACATAGACCCCGGGGAAAAGGGTCTCTGAGATTAATATGGGCCCGGGAAGGGGTGTGTGTACCCCTTTCCCCATTATAATATCGAATGGCCCGGGTGATGGCATCCCATGGCCCAGAAATTGGTCTAGGAATGGGAGCTGGGTGCCCCCGTCCCCCAAAAATTAATCAGGAGGCCCAGAACAGTAGGGTCCCGGGGAAATAAATAGGCCTGGGAAGGGTGGGCTGTGTGCTCCTCCCCATTTGCAATATAGCCAGGCCTTGGGAGATGGGGTTCCCAAGCCTAACTACGACATTGGAGGAGGCACATACCCCACTCCCCTCTCCCCTGAGAGATAGCGTCCCCAAGGCCCAAAATCAGCCGCTTTCACATCATACTACAGACAGTATCCTTGCCAAAACAATGAAATGTTCCTCCAGTGACCAGCCCCCAATAGCTACATTCACTGGTAGGGCTATAGCTGAATCATAAAAAGAAAGTACCTTATTACTTGCCTGAAACTCCAGTACGCTAATTAGCATTAGCCTACAGACTGGTGGTGTGCCAGTGCTTGGCCTTAATGAGGCCTAGAAACTGCTCCCAAAGCAGAGACAATCTGGGTGTGATGAGGTATTTTTCTCCCCTTGCAGGAAGAACAGTTGGGATGTACCCAGGACATTCATTAACTTGTAAAGGAGGATGGGGAGGCCTGCCCGTTTATAAGTAAATGTAAATTGAGACCTGAGGAAGGCAAGCCTTTGTCCCCTGGGAACATATTAGCCAAGCTAACTTCAAACCCAGTAGGAGAGTTGCTGGCCCCAAAACCACTTTGGTGGAACACGAGGCAGGGACAGCTCAATTCACTGGCCACAACCCTGGGTGGATACAAATGCACTACACAAGGGAAGAATAATTCTTCTATCTTGCATTTTATGAGTAAGGTGCACTGTGTGATTGTTTACAGTAGACAAACAGGAACTGCTGAAAGGTTGCTAGAGTAACCCCTGGTAACCTTTACAACATGGGTTGGGAGGAGCCAGGAGTCTTACCCACACACTGGCTAGAGCAAACCATAAATTTGGCACCATAGGAAACCCTCCTCAAAACACTTTCTTGACCCACAGAAGATCAGAATAGGACTGAACCCTGCTTGCTGTAACCAGGGATGAGCTCTGAATCACTGGACCAGCTCACCAAGACAAAGAAGTGGACTTGAAGAGCCCTATACACAAAGGTCACACTTTTCCTGTTTGCACCATGGGGCACCTTAGAACTGGTGCGCCTGGTGCGAACATGGAAAGTATGCCCTATTACCTTGAATACGCTGCCTCAAGGGCAGGTGCAAAATCATGCTACCCTGGGGGCAACGCATTCAAGTGAAAAATGGAGCAGCTTTGAATCAGCTGCTCTGTGTTTCACTGTGCAGGCATCAATCTCCCTGCACTTTTACGAGGAGCGAGAGATCCCCTTACAGGCAGGTGCAGTGACTGACTGCAGCTGCTTGCATTGGAAGGTCTGGGGGGTCCATTGGACCCCCTTTTACTCCTCTAGAGGGCTACCATGAGGGACACACTGAGAGTGCGCCACCTGATAACTAACTTTGCCTTTGCAATCACATCTATAATATGGCATGGGTGCAGTGGCAAAGGGATTTGCTCCATGCAAATGAGGGAATGCCCTCTGGCGATAACGCTGGTGCTATATGTGTTCCAGTGCTATCTTCATTACAGAAGGGGCACACAAGTCTATGGACTCCCTTCTGTAATACCAAAGTGCCCTGGAGGCAAGCAAAGCATGGGCTAACACCAGTTGCGCCCACAGGGACCTTCCATAATACTGGCCCAAGGGTGATTGGACTGTCTTCCTGTCTGGGTACTGAAACATAAAAAGCTGAAGAACTACTCTTTTTGAATGATCAGTTGCCTAGTAACAATTAAACCTGCACCAGACCCAGCACATGGTTTTTGCTGAACAAATCCCTGAAATCCTCAGAGCTCACCTGATGTCTTGGAGCCTTTGAAAAGGGACTTACCATCACAAAGGTTTGGACTTGAAACAGTTCTGACACCCAGCCACTGCAGGAACAGACCAGCCAACCACCAGAGCCAACCTGGTGAAGACATGACTTTACTGGGCTGAAGAAATAGGTTTATCTCTCTTGGAGCATCTCTGCAGGAGCAAATTTGTTTAAGCTGTGCCTTGGCTAGAAAGTATTGAGCCCCATGTAGCCCTCTTCATATACAGCCTGTCATCTTGTTCTGCCGGAAAAATCTGAGCTCTATTTCAGAGAATAAGTCCCACGGTAGAAATCGTAGCTTTTCTTGCCAAAATTAATGGCTTAAGCGGGATCTCACATAATGCTTATTTGACTTCCACAAGACTTTCCCTGATATAGCCTGCTGCCTTGCCCTGCTGATAGGCTCTGACTTTCATTTGGAGAGTAAGTCTGACGCTAAGATTCTTGACTGGGCTGTCCTGTTTTTTATTTTTTACATCAATCAGATCCCATCCTGGTCAGCCTCTATGTTCGCTTAGGTCCTGGTCTACTGCACTATCACTGGTGCTTAGCAAATTTTTATGTCAATTTTCATTTAAAACTTTCAAAAACTCATAACTCAGGCTCCTGTTTTTTTGTTGCAATTTTGGTGTCACTTTGTTTAGACATTTGTATTCTGTTTTTCTAATACAGTTTGGGAACTTAGGGCCTCATGACGATGGCGGTCGGAAGCACCTCAGTGGTCCTTTTGGAGCCGGAAAAGCACAATTTAGTAGCGCTGGAAGCGGTCATTCCCCGACCTCCATATTACAATGGGCAAAGATAGGGATAATTCTGTCTGACGTCTTTTTTCCGAATGTGACAGGAAATTCCGACCGCTCCGGTATCGGAAGGGGGCATTAGAGACAGACACCTGGGTGTAAGTGCGCTCCGACCGCCCAACCCATTATGATGCACCTATCAGCCCATCCGACCACCATGGTTAAACCAGCTCATCTGAGTTGGCAGAAACAAAGGCACAGAGAGAAGAAATTCAATTCCATGAACCTTACCACGTTCTTAGACGTCATGGATCCTGCCTTACAAGTCCTGCCACTGCTCTACCTGAACCACTACCACCAAATAAGACACAGTAGCGGACCCCAACCAAGGTAAGTCAAACACCTATCACCACATGCATATCCCTCAGTCAAGATCAGGTCCTCATCCCAAAGCTGGCCCATACTGTGCTCTGCAGGTCTGCCTGACCCCAACAAGACCTTGTCACCCCTAGGAGACAACTTACTATTATCCTCGGACAGCTTGCTGGACACAGGAATATATTGGCATATCCCACACCCCTGCCAGGCATGAAGGTCCACTGTCACCTCTTCAGCAGGGTCCATTCACCGTCCAGACTGCTGCCATGTTGACTCGCTGTGAATGTCACGTAATAGCAGCGGAGCAGCGGTGGTCAAAGATGCACATTTAGAGGCAAATGGGCCTCAAACACTTCAGTGGTATCAAAGGGGCCAAGGTCTCATTGCCCCTCCCACGCATTAGCTGCCATAATGCTGACAGCAGAATGATAACAGATAGTGGGCCAGAGCACATTTGAACACACTTACATTGCAAGTGCACAAGACTCCCCATTGCCTGATGTGCCCAGCACAAAATAAACACATTTCACATATGCAACACTCATCTCAGTTCACTCAATAACACACTACTTGCACACACACACTCCTGTAATGATAACAGAACACACACATACACAGGTCTGTGGGAAGGGCCAATAAACAAACATCACACCCTTCAACCTCCTCAAACACATAACCTATTTACATCCCATTACATCCTGCAGCAACCATATCTGGACATGAGGGTGCCTCACACCTATCACGGAACGTGGCTCTTTTGCAAACAGCACTGCATGTGCACAACGCAGTGTGCTCAATCCACTACAACCAGGGACACACATACCTGATCTCACCTTCAGGAACAAACAAAGTCAGAAAGCATGCCAGCACACATATCACACTCCATTATCCATGCATCACACCAAGGAAACCCCTCACTTCACTCTCACACTCTTTTCAGCAGACAACATTATCACAAACAGCAACAACGTAACACATGACTATTGCCCACATGCAACTCACAACCCACAGCAAATACCATTGACCCTCCAGGGCACATCTGGAAGCACACTGCTTTCACAGCTGCTGACATTTACAGAACTGTCCAAAACTACATTCATGCCACATCATGATATGCACATATGTACAGTAAACATGTCACCACATTGTGACACCATCCCAATATGGCAGAACATTGTCAGGGACACACCCTCATCCTAATTAGCTAACCACCAAAAGGCGTGCCTGGCCTCAAGGAAACACAGAAAGAGTGAGCATTCTGACCCATGTCACATGCACTTTAGTCTGTAGGGGTATGTCTTAACTCTGTACCAGCACTTCACTAAACCTCATACCCACGTGTCAATCATAGGCACTTAACTCATGTGCCCACTAATTCACTGTGTACAACCTTTCCTGTCAGCCAGCCCGACACACTCCTCTTCCATCGGTGGAATTGTCAACACACTCACAATACTCCATACCCACACTTACCATCTCAGAACATAAGACGCAACATAAATGATGGTAATCATGTCATATCAGCTGCTTCAAAAATAATGGCGCAACTCTCAACCTTCGCCAACAACAACTCACCTTGTCATCTCTATAGGTGAATTTATTTTGTTCATCTGACATCAAGATCCATTGCCATTACACAATGAGGAAGAGATGTCACAGGGAGGGACAAGACCATCATCACATGAATACAGATGAAACACATGAAACACAAATTGTCACACTGTAATGAAAGCCCCTGACTTCACCCTCTACATGCATGTATGTTGTTAAACTCCTCAGGTACAGCACATATGCTTCTAAGAGGAACATTCCCTCCTCCACATAGTACACTTATAAAACATCAGACCAAACAGAGAGTATATTTCAGGTTGCCAAAATACACATACTGACTGAGCTTTCACACACCCTCCACATCACCAGACTAAAGGCTATCATTGTCAGAGATAGTATACCGTCAACATCTAAGAGGGTGGGCACACAACAAAAAACTCCACCCCCCTGGAGCATCAAGATAGTGTGAAAGGTCATGACTTTCTCATCCATGACCCAAAGATTGCATCTGTGCGCTTGTATGCAACTTCTCAAACCCCACTTACATATGAGTTGTTAAACCTAATTCTACACCAATCACCATGGACAAGCCAACACTAACCAAGCACATATCTGTGCCCAGCTCACAATCCCTTGCTGTGCAGTCTTCATTCAATGGTCCTTACTCACTGCGCATCCTCACAAATGACAGAGCCTACAACGCATTGCACAACCTCAAATGCATCTTCAGATACATCACATACTCATCTCCAACATACATTAGGGTGGGCAGGAGTAGCTTATCAAACACCTCTACACTGCTAATGTCACCTACTGCTCTTCAACTCCAGCAACTGCATGTGCTATGTGTAGAGGGCAGTGTTGCAAATTGAATTGCTGTAGACTGGATTGGCATTCATTGTAATGTAGTAGAGTAGAATGGCATACGGTGGAGTGGCAAACACAGATGAGGTGTACAATGCAATAGCGCAGAATGGAGTGTGCCACAGTAGAGTGGCACACATTGGAGTCGTGTATAGTGGAGTGGCATACAGTAGAGTGGGGGACAGTAAAGTAGTACATAGAGGAGTGTTGTACAGTGGATTAGCGTAGAGTGCTATAGGATATAGTTGACTAATGCACATTGGAGTGGCGTATAATGGAGTTGTGTAAACTGTACTGTCTTACTGTGGTGTCGGGTACAGTGTAACAGCATACAGTGGTAGGCTGTACTCTGTACTGGTGTACAGGAGTGGTATGGAGAGGAATATAATATAGTGGAGTGGATATAGTGGCATGAGACATGAATGTATGATAAATTGCAGCACAGTGAATTCACATGGATAAAGGAAAGGCTCAAAATTGTGATATCCACAACCCATAGTCTCACACATTTCATCAAAAACACTATCCCTACTTCCAGCTGATGAGGTCTACAAGTAGATGGTTTTCCAGGATGTCAATGCCACAAGGACACACTACATACAGCACTCCAATAATAGCCCATCACAGATAGGCATCATGTCCCCATTGACCCTTTGATTCAACAGACACATTACCTGCTCCAAGCTCTGGCTACACCAGCAAATGCAAATTCATTATATGCCACAGTGACAGTGGTACTACTTTACTGTAACAGGCCATCATATACACTGCGTCATTTGCAAGGCCACGACAAAGGTTCACAGGAAAATATAGCTTTAGTCAATTCTATGAAATTGTAATAAAGTGCCAAACAAAAGGCCAATGTCCAGTCTAAATATCAGACAGCACTTGTGTGCCAGAAAACTTGCCACACAGTTCACTGCCAGGGAAACCTCCACAGGATAGGGGCAATCAAATGAACACTCCAGGTACCGCTCAGGAGGGATATGGGTGGTTAGGGGGAGGCTGGTTCAATCCTTGGCAGGACTGGATGGGGTAGTGGGAGGGCTGGACCTGGGAGAGGGAGGGCTGGCTGTGGTAGTGGGAGGGGTGGACCTGGAAGGAGGAGAATAAGAGCGCCGGCTGGGGTAGTGGGGGATTGGAGTTGTCAGGAGAATACCCGGCTTGGGGAGTTTGAGGGCTGGCCTCTGTATGGGAAGGGCTAGGCTTCATCAATTTGAGTATCTTAATACCCCGAAGGTGGCTATGTGGGCTGGCCACGGAGGTAGCTGGGTTAGCCATATTTTTGTCAGAACAAGGGGGTGGGAGGTCTTTTTTGGCTCTCTTAGATGATTTTGGTGTGGGATCAGGGCTGGAGGCTCTCTTACCTTTCCACCCCTGTTGGAAACGGACTTCATCAGCAGGTCTATGGTACCACCCTTCTCATGGGGGTGGCTGGAAGTAGAAGTTGAAGGAATTGGTGGTAAGCCTGCCCTAATACCTCTGGGAGGGGGCAGGAGTGCTAGGCCAGCAGGCCAGGGCACACATGGTAAGTGTCTTCAAAGATGTGGGAGGAGGAGTGGTTATGGATTGGGTTTTGGAGGGAAAGGAAACTGAGGCCTAAGATGTGGGTGCATGTTTTCTTTGTGGATGTCTTTGAGTATCCTGGGATAGTGGTGTTGGTGTTGTGTCTTGTGTGCTGGGAGTGGGTATTGTGCATGGTGTGGTGGGTATAGTGTGTTTGCGTTTCTTGAAATGGTGTTGATGTGTGTTGCGTGTGGATGTCTGGGTACCTGTGTTCAGGTTTGAGTGTACTCTAGTCAGGTGGGGGCATTGGAAGCATGGAGGGGGAAGGGACAGGAGCCAGTATGGGAGGCTGGTAGTTCTGGATGGATGCCATCAGTGTCAAGGCCAGAGACTGGACCGATCTCTGCAGGCCCGCCATGTCTGAATGATGACTGTCTTCCAGAAATGCTGCAACTTGGGACAACTTGTTGCCATGATCCTGGGTGGCATTCAGGATTGTAGTCTGACCCACAGAAATCTGCTGCAGGATGTCTATGGCCGCCACGCTGAGGGCACCAGGGGAGACGGGTTGCAGTGCCTGGGGGGAAGGAGACTCTACCCTTATTAGGGGAGTGGGCCCAGATAGAACTTTGGTGAGCAGCAGAAAGGGTGGAAATAGAACGTGGTTTGGCAGATGGAGATGTCAATGTTATATTTCCTTGGTCTGCCACCACCATGGATTCACCGCTGGTGTGTGACATTGTGGAGCTTGGTGTATCATCTCCTGTCTCATCCTGATCACTTGAATGAAAAAAGAAGGGAGGCCTCCTCTATAATTAAATAGGGGACAATTAGGAGGAACAAGAAGGGGTCCCACAGCAAATCAGCTCAAGAAAGAAAGAACCCAAGTGTAGTTCACATATTTCGCTAAATACCAGATCTGGCTCAAATTTTACACCATAAAACTTTAAACAAATGTTGAGAGAAAATATAAACCATAAAGAATGTGTGTCTTATAAAAATATGCAGTTTATTACAAGTCAAATATAAAAACAAGTAGTTTGAACAATAAATGTGCCCTAACAAACAGTTTCTAATTCATTAAAAACAATTAAAAATCACAGTTTTTTTTTTTTTTTTTTTAAAATGTTTCATCACAAATGTCACAGATGTTCTTGTAGTCGACGCAGCGTTTCGGTGGATTGGTGATAGCACCTTCCTCAGGACAAACAATTCTGTGTGTACTCTTGACGCTATCCTCACTGTATTAATTTTGAGGGGTTAGCTTGGGTCAGCTTCAGTCTGACTTCTGGAGTTTTTAATTTCCAATATTGTAGTTCCTTATCATGTCAGAAGTTCTGCATTGATGAGGATACCGGAGGGGGGCCACCGAGATGTAAATAGGAGCACTTCGTCTTTTAGATCGGCCTCCCTGCTCCCCTCGCGGTATTTTCGGCGTCTGCTTTCACCGGTCGTTCAGCCAAGTGTGTCAAGAGACGCCGAAAATTTGTTTAAAGTTTTATGGTGTAAAATTTGAGCCAGATCTGGTATTTAGCGAAATATGTGAACTACACTTGGGTTCTTTCTTTCTTGAGCTGATTTGCTGTGGGACCCCTTCTTGTTCCTCCTCATCCTGATCACTCCCATTACCCTCCAAGGCACTGGTCTCTTCTATCCTGTTCAACCCTCGGAAAACACTTATGCCAGCTGCTTTCCCAACAGTGTTGGGCCTCTCTCCTTCCCTGCCCATGGTTGATGCTGTAACAGAAGGAGAAAATGGTTCAATACAATGGCCTTTCTACAAATCTGAAGGCAAATATCTATTCAACTGTTTACACATCAGTACGGTAAATTTGTTGTACACGGATTGCCTGCATCAGCACAACCTTTGGCATGAAACAGGATGTATTGACACATGACATGTGTAAATACAAGCTACATGATGTGTTGACGATGCCAAATCCCATTGCACATGCCAACATATACATCTCACATCCCATTGTGTGTAGCAACACCTACATGCATCCTCTCAAACAAGATACACATCCAATGATGCAGTGTCCCTCTAACATTACGATGAAAAGCATAATGCTCACACCACTACACAATGTACACATACAAACTGAGACATTAAAAAGACCACTCTTACCCAGAAAGGTCCCCGGTAGCTTGTTTCCTTCCCAGTATAAGAATTGGCTTGGTAGTTTGGTCTGCCCTGTTCCCAGGATGCACTGGGCCAGGGTCAGACTAATTTGCATATAGCCAAGTTCTGAGCTGGGATGGTGCAGTGAGCTAAAAAACGGTGATGGATAAAGCCCTGATCTTTGGACTGGGTAAGAGTGGTCTGCTTAATTCAGACACTCTGTTCATCACCACCCCCTTTTCTGAATCATTTTTGTCCACCATAAGCGTGGAAGGGTATACTCAGATGTGAGTCCCTAGCTCATTGCACCATCAGGATTCAAGCAAGCCGGGCCGAAGACGGCTGAAATGCCAGAAACCGGTCCCCGGTAGCTTGTTTCCATCCCAGTATAAGAATTGGCTTGGTAGTTTGGTCTGCCCTGTTCCCATGATGCACTGGGCCAGGGTCAGACTAATTTGCATATAGCCAAGTTCTGAGCTGGGATGGTGCAGTGAGCTAAAAAACGGTGATGGATAAAGCCCTGATCTTTGGACTGGGTAAGAGTGGTCTGCTTAATTCAGACACTCTGTTCATCACCACCCCCTTTTCTGAATCATTTTTGTCCACCATAAGCGTGGAAGGGTATACTCAGATGTGAGTCCCTAGCTCATTGCACCATCAGGATTCAAGCAAGCCGGGCCGAAGACGGCTGAAATGCCAGAAACCGGTCCCCGGTAGCTTGTTTCCTTCCCAGTATAAGAATTGGCTTGGTAGTTTGGTCTGCCCTGTTCCCATGATGCACTGGGCCAGGGTCAGAGTAATTTGCATATAGCCAAGTTCTGAGCTGGGATGGTGCAGTGAGCTAAAAAACGGTGATGGATAAAGCCCTGATCTTTGGACTGGGTAAGAGTGGTCTGCTTAATTCAGACACTCTGTTCATCACCACCCCCTTTTCTGTATCACTGGAGTTAAGCTAGCTTGGCTGATGAGGGGTGATGCCCTAAAACTGGTCCCAGGATGCTTGTTTCCAGTCCAGGGTGGACCTGGGCTGGCAGTTTGGGCTGGACTGTTCCCATGTGGGAACAGGGTTAAGACTGATTTGCATATGGCTGGGTCTGAACTGGAATGGCACGGGGAGCAAGAAAACTATGAATTTAGGCCTGATCTCTGTATTTGGGTGAATGTTTGTCATTGTGCAGCATTCTGTCCATCATTTTTTCTTTTTGCATTTGTCACACAGAGTTGCATGGGTATGCCCAGATGAGGGTCATGCGTTCTCCAGGCCAGTGGAGTCCAACTAGCCTGGCTGATGAGGGGTGAAGCCCAAATCCAGTCCCAGGATGCTTGTTTCCAGGCTACGGATGACCTGGCCTGGCAGTTCGGGCTGGACTGTTCCCATGGGACAAGACTGATTTGCATATGGCTGGGTCTGAACTGGAATGGTATGGGGAGCAAAATAACCGTGGATTTAGCCCCAGATCTCTGGACTGTGGTGAATGTTTGTCATTGTGCAGCACTCTGTCCATCATTTGCTTTTTTTTTACATTTGTCACAATGAGTGGAACAGGTATGTCGAGACGTGGGTCCTGTGCTCTCCATTGCCACTGGAGTCAAGCTAGCATGGCTGATGAGAGGGGATGTCGCCAAAACGGTCCAAGGATGCTGGTTTCCAGTCCAGAGAGTCCTGTCCTGGCAGTTCGAGCTGGTCTGTTGACATTGGGGAACAGAGTCAAGACTGATTTGCCTATGGCTGGGTCTGAACTGGTATGGCATTGGGAGCAAAAATAACGAAGTATTTAGGCCTAGATCTCTGTACTGGGGTGAATGTTTGTCATTGTGCAGCATCCTGTCCATCATTTGTTCTTTTTGCATTTGTCACCGGAATGGGACGGGTATGCCCAAACATGGGTCCTGTGCTCGTCATGCCACTAGAGTCAAGCTAATCTGGCTGATGAGAGTTGATGCCCCGCAGCTAGTCCCAGGATGCTCGTTTCCAGTCCAGGGAGGACCTGGCCTGGCAATTCGGGCTGAACTATTCCCATTGGGCGCAGGGTCATCACTGATTTACATATAGCTTGGACTGTACCAGAATATCATGGGGGATTAAGGCCCAGATCTCTGTATTGGGGTGAAAGTTTGTCATTGTGCAGCATCCTGTCCATCATTTTTTTTTTTTGCATTTGGCACCCAGACTGACATGGGTATACCTAGACGTGGGTCCCATGCTCTCCATGCCACTGGAGTCAAGCCAACCTGGCTGATGAGAGGTGATGCCCTGAAACTGGTTGTTTCCAGTCCAGGGAGGGCCTGACCTGGCAGTTTGGGATGACTGTTCCCATCTGGAACAGGGTCAAGTCTGATTTGCATATGGCTGGGTCTGAACTGAAATGGCATGGAGAGCAACAAAACGATGGATTGCAGCCCATATCTCTATACTGGGGTGAATGTTTCTCATTGTGCAGAATTCTGTCCATCATTTGTTCTTTTTGCTTGTTATTATCATAGGTGGGCTCAGACCATGGGGGTCAGAATCACTTCACTGCATCACTTGCGTTTTTCTAAAGCGGCCAATGGCAGTGGCCCATGTGGCTGACACCTACCACACGGGCCACATCTGCTGGCATTTGCGGTTCTTGCCTAACAAATTGCAGCATTGTGCTCAACACAATATCAGGCATCAGTAGCACCTTGTAAGGTGACTCAATAGTGTGACACTCATTTTTCTCAGCTTTCGCATAAAATTGCTCTAACCAGTGGTTTTCCAGCAATGCTCAAACATGCCTCACATGTCAGTGTTATCCATGTGTGCATGGACACACCTCATCAGTTGAGCTGTGTATCCTTGTTGTGACTATGTCAAGGTGTGTAATGTAGACTCCTCACACAGGAATGGTGTACTCTACACAAAGGGGGTGTATATGATGTACACAGTGCTGTGACAGACTCATGTGTCCCCTGGGTTTGAGGAAATGAGGATGATTGTGTGCAACCTTTTACACAAAGGTGTGTCATGTTAAGAGATAACGGGTGTATCAATCTCCAGCCTAATGCTGTGTGCCACCTATGATGTCTTCACATCTCAGATGGCTGAGTTGCCATGATTGTGCAATTGTGCAATGGCCTAAATGTATGTCAACTATACCACTACCCCGATAGTGTTAGTTTGTAGGTACATATTGTCCACATCACAACCTAAATGATGACAATGTATGACTGCAGCTCCCATGTGCATGGAACTGATTCCACATGACTGTTCATCTTGTGCTGTAAAGAGTCAATATGTATTCAGTAACCAACATCTATTCTTTTCCTCTTTCAACACATGTGTATCCTGGCAGAAGGTACCATCTACCAGCTTTTTCCAGACCCGTTGACAGTGGAGGAGTGAGAAATTGTAATGAAGTTCTGATTGAATCGCCTGACAATTCAAGAGCTATGTCGACAGTTGGTGTCTCATTTAAGGGATCACAAAATCTATCCACAGCTCTGACCTGAGCAGTGAAGGTAATGGCCACACGGCATTTCTTTGCCACTGGTTCATTTCAGTTCAAAGTGGCTACATCTGGTGGGATGTCTCAACCGATGTTCAATCAGTCAGTCATGTTCAATATGGAGTTGCTTGATGTCCTGTCTGCACTGATGCTACGCATGGACAGTTACATTTATTTCCCAAGAAGAGAAGAATTGACAACTGTGAAGGGTGGCTTTTAATACTTAGATCGCCTCCCACATGTTGTAGGATCCATCGATGGCACACACATTGCCATTGTGCCACTTCAAGCATGGGAGTAAATATATAAGAACTGGAAACAGTATCATTCTATCAATGTGAAAGTGACATGCCTTGCAGATTTGACCATTTCACATGTCGGTGCAAAATTCCCAGGATCTGCACATGGCTCTTATGTCATACTGAACAGCAACATACCCCAGTTCATGTCACAACTACAACCGGAGAGGTCCTGGCTTGTTGGTGAGTGTGATGTGCCCATATTTTGTGCGTGTGTTTGCTACATGCTGTCATCCTCATCAAAATCCAGAATCCTGATTGTAGATCTGTGTTCCTCACAACTAGGTGACTTAGCATATCCAAACTGACCTTGGTTGCTGACCCCACAGAGAAATCCATCACCAAGGGAAATCTGCTTCAATGAGGCCCATGGAAGGACACATCAGGTAGTGGAGTGGGCTTTTAGGCTCCTGAAGGCCAGATTACGTTTTACGGACAAGGGCGAGGGAGCCCTCCTATACCCACCCAGGAAGGTGTGTCAAATTACAGTCACATTCTGCATGTTCCACAACCTTGCATTGTGCAAGGAGAGACCTCTGATTTTAGAGGATGTAGACTAGCAGGAGCCCCCGGATGAGAATCCTGACATGAACCTTGATGATGAAAGTGGCGAGGGGAAGGTCTTGGTCTGCGTCAACAGCTCATCGACAACTACTTCTCTTGAGTGTAAGTATGCAGTAAGATGATGTGACAGTTACATTTGCTATCGTTGTGAAGCAGTGAGGATGTGGTGGGTTGCTGAATGTTTGGTGGGCACAACTGTGGGGTACTTTGTGCAGAGCTGTAATTGGATGAGCTCTTCACTGATGTATACGTTTGTGGTGTAGCAATGAGTCATCTGATCTAATCCATGTAATGGGTACTCCAGGAGTGGAGGGTTGTTGTTGTGAAATTAGTGAACAGTTCCATGAAGTATCCTTTTTTTTGTTATTGTAGGTCCTTTTGCACTGTCATTTTCATTCCGACATGTCAGTGTGTTGACATCATCTGCACTATGATGCTGTTCTGCATGGAAAAATGGACAATTGGTGTTCCTGGGAATGTCTGACACTGTAATAAAAATGTGTGTACTTAACACTTCAATGTCTGTTTCTGTCATTATGTTTGGCATACTCATCTGCAGTGTTTGCTTGCGCTGCACCAAGTGCCTCCCTACATTTTTTTTAAATGGCATCTTGTGATACATTAGCAGTCAAAATCATGAAGTACTACATCAATGTTGTCAATGATGGTAGTTGACACAGTCCAACAGACTCCTGCCATCAGAATAGAAATGTGCGACAGGATAGTCCACAAAGTCAGTGTTCTGTGCACAAATGGTGCTTCCTGGCTTGGGTTGGTGCCTTGCCACTTGAATCTTCCGGTGGGTTTTTCAGATGTCCCCACTTATGTTTTTGGGGGGTTCCACTGCTGTAGGCTTTGAGGTGTCTGATGACAGCCTGTGACAGGACCTCTCTCCCTGTGGCAGCCGCAGAGGTGGAAGGTGCAGCTGGAGGATGCCCACAGGGTGATGATGTTGTGGGGGGAGGCCTGACTTGAGCTGCACAGATGTTCCTCAGCACCCCAATGAGCTGGCCCATGAACTCAATTAGTTGTCTGAATCTGTTGTCCATGGACTGCTGCAGCAGCTTTTTCTCCAGGAGTTCCTCCAGGGCCTGACCTATCTGTCCTTGGTTGCCTTAATAGGCACCAAGGACTCTGGCAATGGTGGCCAAAGCTTAGTGTCCACAGTGGACTCGCATTGGTGGCCCCCAGTGGCCCTCCCTCCAGCCTGCCCCCAGGACATGTGCCCTTGGCTGTGCCTGCACTCTCCCACTGTCCCCTGCATCCTCAGTAAGCGTGATGTTGGAGTTCACCTCCAGAATGGGTACTGGGGATCAGGCGGTGGTGTTGGTGGGGGGGGGAGTTCAGTCCACAGGCAGGTGGGACAGTGCTCAGAGTTGGTGTGGCTGCTGTGGTGAGAGTTGCAGTGGTGAGCCAGTGAGATCCACTGGGTGTGTTCACCATGGCGGTCCAGAAGGGCCTAGTTGGTCCTCCACGTCCCACTGGTGGTCAGTTTCGGCATCGGAGAGTCAAGATTCAGGGGTGGTGACTGGCTTGGCTTTGTGTTTGGAGTCTCAGCAGGTTTTGTTTGTGATCTGGCTGTTGGAGAAGGGTTATATTGTCAAGATTTTAAGTGCATTCCCCCAAATTTGTTACACAATGAGTGATGGTCTGAAGGAGACAAAAAGCGTGGGGTTAAACATAATAACCAGTATCCATGGGGTTAACCTGACTGACTTGAAATTGAGGTACATCCACTATTTGTAAACTGACATGAAGATAATGACTACTTCACATCTTCATGTTGCCAATGTGGATGGACGTGTTATTACCTATCAACTTGATGCTTAGACACTGTAGTTTTGGCATGTGTATTGTTCAGGTAGCAGCTACAATGTGTTTACTATGCAGGCATAGTACCATTTGTGTTGTCCATTTTGCAGTGCTCACCACATGTGCTGAGTTACTTGACTGGGTGACCAGGCATGTATTGTGGCTGTGTCACCTTCATGCTTTCCATACTTTACACATATCATTGTTCACATATTGTGATCTATCTTGTCATTTAATTCTGATTGCCTTGGTGATTGACAGTCTGAGTAGTTAAACATGTATGTGAGCACAGCTAGTTGTGCAGTTGATGTGACATATTGAGCAGTGTAGACATGGCTGCCAAGTGAGGAATGGGGTAGGGGCAGTGTTAGATCCTGTTCAGTGGTGAGGCAGGATGGCCTGGTGAGAGTTGTAGTGCTGGCTGCCTGTCCTAAGAAAAACCCTAGTAAGATGGCTACCAACCTGAAAGGTGAAACAGAGAAGTGAAATGGCTGCCAAGTTAGGAATGGCGTGGGTGGAGTGTTAAATACTGTTCAGTAGTGAGGTGAGACTGCCTGGTAGGAGTTGTAGTGCTGGCTGCCTGTCCCAACAGCCCCCTAGTAAAATGGTTACCTATCTGTAAGGAGGAAAAAAAGAGTGAAATGGCTGCCTAGTGGCTCTGGGGGGAGCAGTGGGAACTACATATGCGAGTATTGGATGTGATAGTCTATGGCAACATGTGTGCAAAACAGTATGTGACAGTGTTGTGACAGTTTTGTAGTTACTACTTAGCAGTCTCCACTCCCCCAGATATTCCTGTGAAGCTCTCTGGATACAGCGTGGCAAGCACCTTCTCATCCCATTCAGTGAATGCTACTGGAGGAATAGGAGGGCCCCCGCCAGCCCTCTGAGCCGCCTTGTGGTTCCTGTAGGCCCAGTATTTTACCTGGACCTTGAGGTCATGCCACCTCTTCTTGATGTCACACAGTGTGCACAGGGTAGTACCTACTGCATTGACTTTGTTCACCATCCTGTCCACATTTTATTCTTCCTGGCAAGAGGGGTCTATTGGACAAGGTTTCCAAATAAATGTGGTTCAACTCTAATGATCTCATCTACCTTCACTGACAACTCCCTGCCAGTGAAGTTGGGCATTTTATTTGTGACATACTAAATGGTGTGAAAATTAAGACTAGTAACAATGGGACTGTGATAGTGAAAGGGAAAAAGTTGTGTCAGGTGTATGGGTGAAAAGGGTTGGTGCGTGGAGATAGCTGGGTGTGATGGTGTGCAGTGTGAAATGTCTCCTCTCCCAACAGCTCTGGTGTGTGGTCCTTCAATGCTGGGTTTTGACAAAGGATGCTGGTCAGGGAAGGGGTGTGTTTTATACTCTGCAGTGTGGGTGTGTCAACCTGGGTAATGAACAACAGCTTTTTTTTCCTTCTACGTTTGCTATTGGCACTTTTTTAATTTGGGTTAGCCAGGCTGCGGTAGTCAGAACACAGAGTTTGTTGAGACAGGACTGCGGTCTCATCATAATTTCCTCTGTGGTCATGCCGCTGTGGAGTCGGCCTTTGGTGGTGAAATTATGATTTTCTGACCGCATCGGTCGGAGTTTCAAGCTTTCTGAACGTGGCGGACGGAATCGTTGTTTTTCCGACTGCCGAAGTCGGACTTTTTTGGTGCATGTATTGTAATGGGAGCGTCGGCTGGACCCTTTGCAAGGCGGGTGGAATTTCACCACTACCACGACATTCGGATGGCTTTCCAACCGCCATCGCAATGAGCCCCTGAATGTTTGCCATTTTAACTGTATTACTGTAATGGTACCTCAGAAATAGTTTACACATTGAGCTAAGTTAAGCTATCTTGCTCATGTGCCATAGTTACTGGGGTTGACATGCAGGTATATTTAGTGACCTTTGAGGTTTACCCTGATGGGATAGTGTTATTATTCCTGGATGACTACCTACCCCTAAAAATATTTGACTTTCTTAAAGATAGCAAAAGGAAGAATATCCTGTTCACTAATTTGTGAAGAGCATGATACCTCTGAGGCTCGTAATTAGATTGACTGTTTTACTCCAGCTCTGACTGAAAAACTCAGGAGGAGATTCTAGGGCCATTTTCTTCTCCAGAGAAAGAAAACGTTATTTGCATTGGGGAAATGGTGGGAATGAAGAAGCATACCAGAAATTTAATTTTTTGAGAGATTACCATTCATTTTACAGGAGAAAAGAAGTTGATTGTGAAGAATCTCACCTGCAACCTCTTTGATCAGAAAACACAGAGACCAGAGAGGTCTGTATTCCTTTGGTTCTTCATTCATGACATGGTACTCCCATTTAAAACTTGAAAAAGAATACATCAAGTTTCTGGATGAACAAAAAAAACAAACACTGTTAAGCCTGAATGCTGAGAAAGCCCACAATGTTCAGGAATATCTAGTACAGGAAATGGAAGAGCAGAATCCCCACCTTAGCATCTTTGCAATGTATTCTGTTGTATTGAAAAACAACATTTGCTGTTGTATGTATGAAAATACAGTAAAAACAATGACAAAAATAAAACTAAAACAAAAAAAGGTTCTTTTGAGACCCACTCACCAAACTCAATCACAGAGATTGTCTGTATTAACATCTTGACATTACAACGACACTTATGGAGGGTTTGATACAGGGTGTAGCTAATCTCAGACCCTGCAGCCAAGATTTGGTTTGTACAGCTGAAAGCCATGCATATTGAGCGTGCCCACATGTGATTTGTTGGAGAAAGGGCTTGCAGCCAGTCACTGATGTGCATAGCCAAAGGCCCTGCACATCAGTGTCTGGCCCCACATTGTCGATTGGGCACTAGGTTTGTGTGCCCTGCTGCCAGTACCCCACTCCACACAGCCAACGTCCTTACAAGCAGGGTTGCCCTCTCATGGGTGATGGCTGCAGGATTTAGAAAAAGGCTATATTCCTCAGACAGTGCCTGTTGTGTACTGTCAAGGCTGTGCACAGTGTGGTTGGCAGCCTGATTCAGGTTCAGAGAAGGGCCTGTCCGAAGGGAATGGTGAAAGGAATACTTTCTTAGTAGTCTAATGTAGTATATTTTCAGATAGACCAGGGAAATCCATTGAAAAAACACACTTAAAATGAAGTTGTTTTTAGGATTTATTATATCACTTAAGCATGTGAATAAACAGTTATAATACTATTGTAGGAATTAATTACAACCTAATAAACACTAAAATTACAACCAAATTACAACCAAATAAACACTACAATTCACCAATTATGGGTAACTTGCATACCAAATGCAATACTGATAACCTTATGATATTTATGGCAATAAGTAAAAACACTTAAAAATACAACACTGTTAGTTATCAACCGCTAGTTAAATCACTAAATAGGATTATGTTCACATTTCTCTCTTTCTGTTAAATTTAATGTGATTTAAAATCTGGCAGTAATGTATTTGTAATTGTATTTGTTACAACAAGGATGAGGTTATGAGCATTAAATCTGGTGTGAGAGCTATGGTTTACTTATATTTTAACCTAGGCCGAAAAAGGTGCAGGGCAATTGTAGGGAGTGTTAAAAACACATTTGCACAGGATAATATTCAACAATATAAATAAAGAGAAAATACCTGACATTAGGAGTTAAGAAGCGCCTGTATTTGTATTTCCACTAATCTGCTTGATTGATATGTGTTCCATTGAAGTTCTCCATTACCTCTGCTTCGGTCAGTAAAAGGGAGGTCATCCTTCATAGAATTGATTTTCAGAGTTTATGGGTTGCTCTTCTTTAGTGACTAAACTCAGGTTTTTTTTAATAACTTGTTTCACTGTAAAAGTGATAGAATTGTCTTTGTCACTTCCCTTGCTGGACACCATCCACCAGTAGGAAAAGATGAGCTTCAAAGAACTAATGAGAATGATGAACTGCAAGCTGAGCGCTTGAATAGGCAGATTAGCAGACTTTACCATAAGGGTGCTGATTGTGAGCAATAATAAGTTAAACCTTTTATCATGATAGAAATCAAAATTTCTCAAATAAACAGAAAACATTTACAATATGAATTCATTAGTACATGCTCATTTCATGTTACTCCCCCAAGCAACAGGAAGCACAGATCATAGTTTCTAAATGGTAATGTCTACAATAACAACACTGTCAACACACTCTGCTGGTGGAAAGGTTTGAAAATAAACACGTATTTGTGTATCTGCTCAGTCATGGATTCCATTTTTTCTTTGCAGTGATAGTCTAAAAAACAGGATTGAGCCAACTGATTAATCCTGTTTCTCTGTGTTTTTCCTCAAGGAACCCCTTGGTAATTTATTTGAACAGAAGATGCATCTAAAGAATGATATGCAACTTCACTTCTAGCCAGACACCTAACAAAAAATCCCATCAACATTACATTGTGTGTGAACCATGTGTTTTCTTGGATGAGGAAGTGCTTTATCTGCATGGAAGGAAATAAAACTGAAAGACTTGAAAATATGGAAAGAATGAGCTAATTCCATTACCATGTGACTGTACCAAATGTCTAGGAATCCCTCTTTTATCATCAAACAATCCACAGGTTAGACTCCAGTGAAATCAATTGAACCAGCCTTGTGAAGACACCCAAAGCCATTCTGCCTCAAAGAGGTCCACAAAAACTTGAGATAAAAAATTGGATACCTGAGACAGGCCCCAAAAGAAATATTATATAAATGGAGATGAGAAAACTATGCTGCCTGCAAACACTATGGCTCCAAGTTCTCACAAAATATGGTATGCCCGTCTGCTATGAGTAAGCCCTGAGATCTCCGAGTATGTGCTTTGGAAACAGTTGTCAACCCTGCAAGGGAAAACGCGGGTGATACAGGTGTAGATGCTGCGCATGCATGGCACCACAATACATCTTGGATTCAATTGGTAAAGGTAGTTGCACCACCTTAACAAGGCATGAATGGACCACCTACACCGACCAAATCCTCAGCAGAAATGCCACAACCAAAAGACATGATGGGCCAGTGGCAGTGAAAGAAAGTGCTGTCTGTTCTTCATGCCCCTGAAGAGAAGTACCGGGCAGCACAACACTGGAACACTATAGGCGAAATGGACTGCCAATAAATCAAAGGCACATGCTGCTTAGGTAAATCCACCTTGTGACACGGCAGTGTAGGCCAGCAAGCTCTCCTCTTCCTGCCATTAATCCTGTTCCATACACAGGGTCCTCTAAGCTATTTAACTTAAGTGTACATAAAAAATGTTAAAACTAATTAACCCTTTCCCGAAAAACAGTTTAAATATATTCAAGTCTTACCTATAGCATGGGTGTGTGATGAAATAGGAAGTCATGTTCTGTCAGTGTCTGAAAACAAAAAGTTTCTAGTACTCCAAAAAAAGCCATTGCTGCAGCTGTATCTGTAACTTCGGTTACAGTCCAGTCATCATGAATTGGGTATGATATTAAGGAACGTGTTCGTAGTCCACTTTATGAACTATTTGCCACATATGGAAATAAACCTAAGCAAATGGACATTCACTTCAACAAATAAATGTACATTCAGAGAAACTAATGTATATTATTTCTAACATATGCATATACGAACCCAGAAAGTACACATGAACCCAACCAAAGTGCAATTGCACCAAAGAATGTTCATTTAAACCAATGAATGCACATCCATAGAGGAAACGGTAAACTACATAATCCAACTTGGTCACTCCCACTCATGTAATACCAAGGTAAAAGGTTGAAATAGGTATAGAAAATGGCACTTCATATTTTGCATGGTATTAAACTACATCAGAGGATTTGCTTTTTAATAAAACACAAAATACTGCTAAACAATACCACCAACTACTTTTAACTGACCACCACTACAAACAACACTATAAAAGCACCTTTACTGACGCCCTTTAATAATTTAGTGATTTTGTTAGGTGTTTCATTCTACATCCGTTATAACCTTAACTCGTACTTAAACCTTTGTTTTTTCCTTTTAACAAACATAGAATTTTGTCTTCTAGTTCAAGTTATATAAAAACTTTGCAACAGTGTAAATGACAAAAGTTAGTTTGTCAACTCAGTGATAGCCATTCTATCAAGGAAGGATGAAAGATTGAGATACCTCAGCTGGAATTAAAAAACACTGAAGATTATGCATAGGTATCTGCAGTGGGTACAATATTGGAATTTATACACAACTACAGCCAGATCTGCATAATGTGCAGTAAGCAGAATGTTTGATAAAAGATCTAGGCTCTGGTTTAATAAAGGTTTGAGTGGGTGCGAGCACACTGCTAAGTGGAGTTTCAGAGTGCAAATGGCAGTCTTGTCCTAATATGTTGACTCTTATGCAACATTAAAATCGGTTTGCTCCACAAATTGCTGACCTCTAGGTACTTTATGCAAAGCTGAGTGCTTTTTGGGATGGACGGTGCAAATATCACCTTAAGTTGACACAATGGTGGATCAACTAAAAACGAGACATCTGGTTTTATGTGAAGGTAAACAAAGCACAAACGAGATGTAGGAAAGTAGGATCTGCTTCTTATGGTTACCCCCACTTTTTGCTTGATGTCACACTCTTTTGACTAGTCTGATTGTGATCCTTCTAATCAGTACCCCAGTCTATCTGCTTTCTCCTTATAATGTTATGAAATGTACTTAGGTACACTCCAGATTTGGATACTGGATTACCCTTGTCAGTCCCTGATATATGGTACACATGCACCCAGGGCATAGGCACCCCACAGGCCTCCCATGGGCTGAAGCATGTATTATGCCACCCCTGAGAGGCCATGCAATATGGAATTACAGGCCTGCCATTGCAGCCTGAGTAAGATGGTGCATGAACCACTTACTTTAGATATAGGTTTACGATATATACAGGTTACCACACTTACAATGTGTGTCACCCTTATAGCAGGCATTGACAATTCTGAAGGCAGGGTTCTGGCTTTTACGTGAGAGTGTGCCCCTGCATGAGCAGAGAACCCCTGAAGCCTTCAGAAACCATTCTCCTGGGTTGACGGTGACGCAGCTAGACGTATAGCTAGAGGTGCATTATATGTTCACGTAAAATGCTGTCTCTACAACTGCTGCAAAATAACCATGACGTGTTTGGTATCAAACCCCTTGGAATCATACCTCCACACTGGTAACCAATGTGGGAGGTATGATTCCATTCTTTAGAAGCAAGTTTTGTGGGGTCGCTTATCTTCCCGGTACCAGCCTTCTCGACCCAAACAGCACAAAATGGTTGCTGTCGTCCAAAGACACATTTCTGCCCTCCTGCTGCTGAGCCAAGCTCGAGCAGGGGAAGGCAGCACAATAGGCATCCTGTCACAGGGAGGTGTGACCACCTCCCAGACAGGATTTAGTGTATTGGGACTGGGTGGGTGCACATCCAAAGTGCCTGAAAGTTTGCACGAGGGACAAGTATGGTGCACCTGTGCATAGTCCAGTTCAAACCAGTCATGGGAGCTGTTAGCTCCTGTGCTGATGTGAAACTGGACAAAAGACAGAGGAGTATCCTCCTGACTGTTGTGACCCTCCCGTGGGATGTCTACTGAATCTTTCCAACCTTCTCCCGTGGGTAAAAAAGGGCTTACCTGGCTATAGGATCCTAGATTCCATGTGGACAAGATTGTGAACAAGAAACCACTGACCTTCGACTTCCCAGACACTCTGAACTTCGCTGGACTTTGACTGGGCACAACTTTGTCTCACTCTCCATCCAAAGCATTGTCTGTGCCCGTGCACCATACAGGCTCCGTGCTGGACCTGTGAAGCATCAAGCACAACTGAATTATCTTCCTTTGTTGTGAAGGAGTCACTCCTCTGCATTCGCAGGCACCGTAATGCAACTGACCTGTGCACCGATCCTGAGCTCCTGCAGACTCAGAAGGATCCAGCAATACAGGAGGTGGGTTTCTATGTTTGCTGAGGTTGAGCTGTCCTCTCACAAAGTTTGAGGCCGGTACCCTTTGTGGGGACTGCATAACCAGAACACCTGTTCACTGCATACTTTTGCAAGTGCATATGCTTGTTGGAATTTCCCAACTAAGTGCATTGGGCTATCAATATCCCCAATGTCTGTGCACATTTCCTACAAAGGACTCCAGCTTCCTTGCACTCTGTGCCCTGCAAGATGTTATTTTGTGAAACTACTAGAGGTCCTCTTGCAACTTATTTCCCTTTGGTCTTTGGGTCCATTTGAGGGACAATACTGTTTTTCTTGGGCTCCCTGGTTGCTTCAGGCCTGCCCTGACTTCCCTTGCTGTGGTGAGTCCCCTGGTCCTCGTTGGGCCAGACCGTAACCTCCTTTGACCTTCTTCATGGGTTGCCATTGCCAAGGCTTGGTAATGCTCACGCTGGACATCAACCCCTCAGCACTCGATATCCTTTGTGGAACAGCTAGTATCCGGCTCCTGGTAGTCCTCAAAATCTCCTGGTCCATGCGGCTGTAAAGTCAAGGTATCATCTTAACACCTTAAGCACCTAACATCGGTGGTCATTCATCTACCGAGCCCCTGGTCAATCCTGAGGGACCCAGTCTTTGTCCTCTCTGCTTTCAGGTTCCTTCCATCAAGAATCCGCCTGTGGGTTTCCCTGTACACTTTTCTTCTTGCCAGCAGTGGCATTTCTTTGAAGACTCCCATTGAGAACAACAGCGGTTTCTGACACCACTTTGACCTTATGGACCCGGCTTCCCTGGGGTAGGTAACTCTGGTACTTTGGCATCCACGGGTGGGGTGGCTCTCCAACCTTCTATGTTCTAAAGGGTTTCTTCGTAATCCACTGGGAAGGGTCCTTAAACTTTAAAACTGCCACAGCGACTCTTCCATTGAATTGTACATAGCACGCGGTTGTGTTCTCACACTGCCCCCGTCCTTCATGGGGTCCCTCCTTACTCACCTTGGATGGTTCCTTGGGATCCCAGCGATTCTACAACCTCTAGACACTGTCTTGACCCGAGTTGTCGTTCTTATACCACTACTTTAGTATGTGATTTTTTCTCCCCCTGGAGCCCACTGTGTATTAGTACTACTTACGATTGTTTCTGTGCTACAGTATTGTATGCATTGTGTTTATCTGAGTGTAGCAGATACTGTAAGGTATTTAAGGTGTGTTATAACAATAAATACATACTTTTATAACTACTGTGTTGTTCGTCTTTCATTTGACCAATACAATAAGATTGCATTCTGGTAAAAAAAGCTGCTTAACATTTCTTCAGGACTAAACCTGAAGGCTGCTCTCCACAGCTACCACTTGGATAGCTTTCTAAGGTTATCTTTGACCTCTTAAATCACCATAAGGGTTGTTTGGGATGTATGACGTTACCACGCATACTTTTACAACGCATACCATTACAACGCTATTTCACAACGCAGGATCCTTTACAACGAATGCTTTTACAACGCAGGACATTACATCGAGGATACTATTACAACGCATGCCATTACAACGTAAGTATAGGTAAGTATATTATTTTTTTTTAAATGTAATTAAAACATATTTAATTAATTTTATTTATTACATACATTTTTTATTAATGTATTTGTCATTTTAAAATTAAATATATATATACGTTTTTAAATAAATATTAAAATTACTAAAATTAATTTATTTAATTTAATTAAAGTATTTTTTTTAAACTGAACCCTTAACACCATCGCTGCTGCAGCAATTCCCCTCATGTGCTGCAGATTGTGCATTCCCATTGTTCATGACGAGCTCAGCTCGTCATCAGCACAGCTCAACCGTGCCTCATGATGAGCTGAGCTTGTCATGAGCATCGAAGGGGTTAAAATACCCCTGTACCCCATACCCAAAATCTAGCCCTGAACCCTAAAAATACCCCTGTCCCCCTTAACCCAAACCTAGCCCTGAACCCTCAAAATACCGCTGTACCCCAAAACCCAAACCTAGCCCTGAACCCTAAAAATACCCCTGTACCCCATAGCTCAAACCTAGCCCTGAACCCTAAAAATACCTCTGTACCCCATAACCCAAACCTAGCCCTGAACCCTCAAAATACTCCTGTACCCCAAAACCCAAACCTAGCCCTGAACCCTAAAAATACCCCTGTACCCCAAAACCCAAACCTAGCCCTGAACCCTAAAAATACCCCTGTACCCCATAACCCAACCTAGCCCTGAACCCTAAAAATACCTCTGTACCCCATAACCCAAACCTAGCCCTGAACCCTAAAAATACCCCTGTACCCCATAACCCAAACCTAACCCTGAACCCTAAAAATACCCCTATACCCCATAACCCAAACCTAGCCCTGAACCCTAAAAATACCCCTGTACCCCATAACCCAAACCTAGCCCTGAACCCTAAAAATACCCCTGTACCCCATAACCCAAACCTAGCCCTGAACCCTAAAAATACCCCTATACCCCATAACCCAAACCTAGCCCTGAACCCTAAAAATAACCCTGTACCCCATAACCCAATCCCTGCCCTGAACCCTAAAAATACCCCTGTACCCCATAATCCAAACCTAGCCCTGAACCCTAAAAATACCCCTATACAACATAATCCAAAACTATATCTGAACCTTTAAAATTCCCAAACACCCCAAAACATATACCTCAGTACCCCAAAACATATACTCCTATACTTTTTATAATTACTTAAATTAATTAATTTAATTTATTTTTAATATTTAATAAATTAATAAAAAAAAATAACAATTAAATAAATGTTAAAAAAATGATATACTTACCTATACTTACGTTGTAATGGCATGCGTTGTAATAGTATCTGCGATGTAATGTCATGCGTTGTAAAGGCATTCGTTGTAATGGATCCTGGTTGTAGTAGTTGCGTTGTAAAAGTAGTTTGTGGTAAAAGTTGCGTGGTAATGGTTGTATACCGTTGTTTGGACTGGTGCAAGGTGCCGACTATAATTAGTGGACATCATATACCAGGCCAACTTCTCACACAAAGGGTATGTTATATTGCGCAAGCTACTCCTTTACGTAATGTGTGTATTGAATACAAAATAAAGGGGGTTACACTGATGCCACACACCGCACATCAGTCCCTATTGCGCCTACCAATGACATTCAAATCATCCTGGAATGAGGAGACACAGCAGCCCTCATCCTGATCAACTTCTCTGCAGCCTTCAATACTGTCTCCCATTACAACCTCATTAGAAAACTCCATGAGATTGGCAAACAGGAGCCACTCTGAAATTAATCTGTTCCTTACTCATGGGAAGAACCCAAATGGTTAGGCTGCCACCCTTTACATCGGAGACCAAGAAATTGATATTTGGAGACACACAGGGATCATCCCTCAACCCCACCCTTTTCAAAAAAAACATGACACTGCTCGCCAACATCATCCGATCACAAGACATCACTGTCATCTTCGAGACTGATGACACCCAACTCTTCCTCTCCCTGATGGACAAAACAACCACCGCCAGATTCAACTTCACCAACTGCAGGACCATGGTAGCAGAATGGATGAGAACCAACTACCGGCTGCTCAACTCCAACAAGACAGAAGTACTGTTTTTTGACAACAAGACCTCCCCATGGGACTCCACCTGTTGGATGTCGTAGCTACCACCAACATCCACACCCTACACCCATAGACCATGCAAAAAATCTGAGGATCATCCTAGACAACAGGCTCAGCATGATGGCTCAAGTCCACACAGTATGCACCTCCTGCATCCGTATCCTACGGATGCTGTGAAAAATCTTCAAATAGTTACCTCAGAATACCAGACAGAACATCATGCAAGCACTTATCATCTGCAAGCTGGACTACGGCAACAGCCTCTACTCCAGAATCTCAAACCAACACCTACACAGCCTGCAGAACATCAAAAACACTGCTGCAAGACTTATACTCAACCTCCCACACCACACCACACCCACATCATACCACACCTTAGGAAGCTAAACTGACTCCTTATTCACAAGGCAGCCATTTCAAACTTCTCACGTGCACATGCAAAGCCCTACACAACACAGGACCAGAATACCTGAACAGCCCAATACACTTTCACCGAGCAACCAGACATCTATGCTCAGCCTCACTCTCACTCGCGCATATTCCCTGCTAGTGTAAAATTAAATCCAGAGGCCACTCACTCTCCTACAATGCACCAAAAACATGGAATGACTTCCCTCAACACATCAGAGCCTCCTCCTCACTACTTGAGTTCCTCAAGAAGCTGAAGACCTGGCACTTCTTATAAGCAAGTTGGGGACCAGAAGCCTACACACCTGCTTGAGCACCTGAATATCCTCTTGGGTGATTAGTGCACTGTACAAATCAATATAACCTAACATAACATAACTTTGTACTGTGCACAAGGTGGTTTAACATATAGTTGCTGGCTCTCCTCTCGAACCTAGAGTACACACCATGCAAAGAAGTCTTTTTAATTCACATGGGCTGCAGATGATGTCATTAACACTTGACCTCTGGCACTGTGCATTTTTAAGCTCTTCACAATGCCGCGCGCATATTTCATGCAGCATGCCAATTTTCAGGCAGCCTCCATCGTGTGAAGGATAGCAAATCAAGACCTGTCTTTTACCTATTGTCAAAATCCAATATTCATTTTGTTAAGTTTACATTTATATAATGCTGACTAATATGGATTGCCTTACAGCACTACGAGAATAAAGCACGCAACTATAAACATGAAAGTTCGAATTTAATACACCGGGAAATGATATTGACTTTTTCGTTGGCAGAAAAACGCTTCTGGCATAGCACCATCTCCATTTTTTAACACCTTCTCTTTATCTTGTAAACGGAGGATTGTGGTTTGGTATTCCTGCTGTTTATTCGTGAATTAGGCTGTTTGTGAAAGAGGCAGCATTCATCCTTTCCCCACTATCAAAAGCTTAGTTATTGCACTTCAGTGTGGAAATTAAACTGTTAGAGAGAGCGGGGCACCAGCGACTGCAGGCTGCAATGAAAAAAAGACACTTGAGGGCTCGGAAAAAAAAAACTTTCGATGGATTGAAGTCAGGTGAGCAGCGAAAAAACAGCCTGCTCAGTCCATGGAACATGACATGTTGCAATTACTTACCGGTAATAGCATTACTCTGAGTCCTTCTCTCGCCAGGATGAATCATGGCGAGAGGGATAAGGCGGTAATGGGGCGGTCCAAAGCCCTCTTAGAAAAATGGGCATTTGCACCCTTGCAAGGCAGCGTCACAATAAGCATGAACGAGTAAAGGACACAGCTTTTGTGTAGAGTATGTAGACAGAGGGCCTCATTACAAACAATGCGGCCTTTTCAGAGGTAATTTTCACTGTACAGCACCATGGCAGTAAATGAGCCTAAATGGGCATAAACGGGGCTGTACCCGTCATTCCCACCTCATTCTAAACAACAAAACTCTGTACGTTGAGTTTTGCTCAAGAAATTTCTTGTCAGACTTTTTTCAACAAATTTATACAGGGAAAATGTGCATTATCTTTCCACGGTAATTCAACTTCTAGTGCAAACTCCTGTTAGCGGACGAATCTGAATGTAGCCCGCAGATACACTCACTTCGGGGCATATTATCAAGGACGGCGTTAAAATTATCGCGGGTTTAGCGGCAGAAAACTGCAGCTAAAGCGGCATTAATGGGTTTGATAATATGCCGTAGAGAATTCCAATAGAAGCCCATGTTCACACCAGAACATGGACTTCTATTTGAATTCTCCAGGGCATATTATCAAGCCCAATATCGCCGCTTTAGCTGCAGTTTTCTGCCGCTAAACCAGTGATAATTTTTAACGCCGTTCTTGCTAATATGCCCCATCGTTCTTCTGATTACATTCATCCCATTCATAATAAGATGCTCTAGTGCAAGCTTCTCCAACGAGTAGCCCATGAGTTTCTGGCAGCTCTCCAGCTGCCTGTAAGTAGCTCTCTGGTGCTCAGCCCTGTGAAATAAATGAGATGCTTTTGCTTGGTTGCCTTAATGCTGTTTCGTGCTACCCATGTAGAGGTATTCCACATTGACAAGGAATTTTTTTTTTACATTACTGCTTGGAACCCTGCTTGATGCCCAGAGCTGATCATTCCTGGTAATCTTGCATACGGTGGCGACTAAAGTAATCTTGTTTTATGTAGTTATTATTGCCTCCTCTGATAATATTAGCAGCTCTGGAGGATTATCAATGAAAACAAGTAGTGCTTATTACAGAAAAGGATGGAGACCCTGCTCTAGCGGGTAGATGTAGCCAGTGGTATAGCGGCGATGCCATGGGCCATAATGTTGGGAAGGTTATTTAGGCTCCAAGGGCCAGATGCATCAAAGCGTTTTGTCCATCCTGTGTCTATGGGAAAATGTGTTCATGCATTTGGCCCCAAGAGTGCTCATTATATAGTAAGGTAGAGCACACCAGGGGTCAGTGTGCCCCTTCGACCTATGCACCTGGTGCCAATGCACCTTCTGCACCTCCGCTAATCACACCCCTGAGTGTAGCTTGGTAATCTTCATGACCATGGGCTTCCCCTTACTCCATCTTTGCACAGTTTTGGTCTCTTCGGTACAGAACTACCCATAGAATTCCTGTATATAATTCTTACTTGAGTGACATATCCACATATTACCAAATTTAGTCCAATTGCAAGGTCTTTCTGATAAAAACACTGCTTCACTGTGCCGCCGAGTTAATGGGATTAACATAAAAGCATTTATTTATCCACTACTGTAATTGGATTCATTAGGAGAAACGAGGGGCTTCCAGCAAATTCAGAAATATATGTTTAATGTATGAGCTATTGCTATGAATATGTATTTGCATTTCATTTGGTGATTACGTTTGCGGTGATTGTATCAATCATTTCTGATTTAATAACACACTCGTTAGTGACTCCATGTCAGGCGACTAAGTCATGTGCATTCACAGTGGTAAAAACGTCGTATTGTGTAGATATGTAAGACAAATGGAGCATAATTCCGATATCCTTAACTGCATGAAAGATAAAAGGAATGCTCTTCACCCCATTGATCACAGTAAAACCAGGCAGCGCGGGGTTTAATTAAACGTTTAACTCCTGGTTCAGTGAAGGTTTGTGGATAAAGGGCAATTTAGTTGTTAGCTTGATTTCCTTTTCACTAGTTGGCAATTCCCGTCTGCAGTAGTGTGACTCCTTTTCTCTCAGCTTTTTCCTTCCCATATTATCTCCTCAGCGACATTCCCGAGAGGAAGGGTTTGCTTAACATTGCACTGTACAAAAAGGTTAGCTCTATCGGAATGCATGCAACAAACAAAGTCGATCGGTTTGATGAAGCACAATTTTATTTGAGCTTTTAATCGGGTCAAACATGTTTTGTTCACATTTTTGTTTTGTTTCTGAAATTAAGTTACAATATATTTTCTTGTTGTTTGAAATTTCAAGGAGTACCGATCTTCCCTGTAGGCTACACCCAGTAAAGATCAGGGGCTGTATTACATAAGCTGCCCTGGGACGCAATGGACGATTGCGCCTGCTTTACGCACCCCAGGGGCACTTTGGGGCATATTATCAAGGGGGTTTATCTCCGCTTTTTTGGCTTTAAAAGCCAAGAAAGCGGAGATAAAATTATCTCCCTATTACCAAGCTGTCGCTAACACCAGTTAGTGACAGCTAAAAGGAGATAGCGACCATCTTGGGCCCCGCTTTGCATGTCAGTGATATTTATCACTAATGACATGCAAAGTGGGCGTGCCAAGATGTTAGCAACTGGAAACAGTCCCTAACATCGCTCTCTCCTATTACCAACTTTTGGAGATATTCGTGCTGAGCGCGAATATCTCCAAAAGCTAACTCCTGCCCTGAGCAGTTCTTAGCCATGTTATCCAATGGGAGGTGGATAACATGGCTAAGAGCATTTGCTCGATAATGCATGAATATCGCTGACTTTTCAGCGATATTCATGCATTGCGGCCGTTTTTTATCGCATTTGCGATAAACCTTGCTAATAGCAAGGTTTATCTGCGATAAAAATCGCCGATGTGCGGCGATAATTTTTGTCTCTAAACAAGTTAGAGACAAAAATTATCGCTAGTTGTTGGTAATATGCCCCTTTGGTATTATAGAAGGGGGCGCAGACGCTTGTGCATCCCCTTCTATAAATACCGATAGCACAGGCCCACTTTAAGCGCCAGCGCTATCAATAGAGGGTGTTCCCTCATTTGCATAGGGGTGTGTCCTAGGCAAATGAAGGAATTCATTTGACTCTGCACACGAGTCAAAGAAGCCCTCAGAAGGCACACTGACAGTGTACCATTTAAAAGGTGGCGCACTGTCACTACGCCTCATGACAGCAGCCCTCTGCAGGTGGTAAAGGGGGACCAAAGGACCCCCCAGACATCACCTTGCAGGCGGGTGCAGTCACTGACTGCACCCGCCTGTAAGGGGATCTCTAAACCCCTTTGAAAGTGCAGGCGGGTGCTGCCTGCACTGTCAAAACACAGAGCAGCTGCTCCGTGTTTTCACATGAATGTGCTGTCCTAGGGTCAGCGCAAGTTCGCGCCTGCCCCCAGGGCAGAGCATTCACCATAATGGGGTGCAAACAATGCCAGTACGTAATACGGCCCCAGGACTTTGAAGAACACATCCTGAGCAAGGATTGTTGATCCATACCATAGTAAGTGTCACTTAAATCACTAAATAAATACTTGAATTTTTAGAGAGCGGCTTATCACATTGAGGGTATCCAGGCGCTGTTCATAGATGCTGGAAGATTAAGGGATTTGCCCAGAATCACAGGATGATGAGCTGATGCCAAGAGTCAACACTGGATCCCCAGCGCCAAAGTTGTCAGCTCTGGTCATTATGCCAAATCTCCTCCTTAAACAACTCTGCATTACACAACACATATTTTTGGTAGTCTTCCATGTGCAAAAAAGAAAGCCATGTCAGTTGTAGGAGGGCCACTATTGAGGGGATGTTCTACTGCATAACCTCCTCAGCAAATTGGCTTTGTCAAACATTTTTATCTGCATCACCTTGCACGGGTGGCTCATTGCATCAAAAGATTCCCCAAATAGATGTGTTTCTTTGTGGCTAGGTGCAGGGCAGAGTGCCATTCTCATGGTTTTTTGCTAATTCTTGCTGTGTTTTGTTTACTCAACTAAAGACTGTTAGTCAACCAGGATGAGAAGTGAGGGATCCGAGGAAGGTCATGTCCACCTTACCAGCTTAGGAGGAGCATCCGGTAGAAAGACCATGCTGAGCATTGCAGGGGAGTGCCTCTCCCCAGGACAACCTCGCTAAGGTGTTGGATGCAGCTGCCAGGGCTCGGGGACATTCTTACTGGGTACCAGGGCCTCATGGTAAAGAGAGGAGAATACGAAGACTTCGGTGCTGCTCAGAAGAAATCTTACCCAAGATGCCTCCCTCATGCGAAATCTCTGGTATAAAAAGAATTTGAAGCAGATTATCACTGCCATGGCAGTCTCTACGATTTATCCCCTAATGTTAAAGTACAGAAACTTTAAAAGGATGTACAGCGCTACGGAGTACTGCTACATGAGCCTAGAACATTTATGTAACAGGAAAATGGACATTAAAATAAACAAGTTCTGGTTAAACTTACATTTAGCTCTGCGAAGTAAGGAATGGAGGTGATCCAGCGCCCCTAAAGAGTTCAGTGGGGTGTGAATGGTGAGTAAAAATCGGACTTCCCGGTGGAAAGGGGGGTCCGCCAAGGCTGTGCCATGGCACCCTTACTCTTTTCATTATTCATCAATGGGATTGTCGAGTGAATGTTAGAAGTGAGTATAGATGCACCATCGTTAGCGGGTGCCAGGGTCCCGATCCTGATGTTCGCTGACGACACCCTGATTATGTCAAAGACTCCTGCAGGGTTACAACGTGCATTAAACATATTTGATGTTTTTTGCAAAGAGTACGGCTTAGAAGTAAATGTGGGTAAGACGAAATTAATGGTCTTCTCCCCACGCCGTAAAATCCATCCCAAGGTAACCCTGAACAACAGTAAGCTAGAGATTGTCAAGGAGTTTACGTACCTAGGGGTCCAAATAGCAGAGGGCTCGGGCTGGTCCCATCACCTGGAAAAAACGGCCTTAAAACATCAACAATTATCAGGTGCATTGCGGGTCGAACACAGAAAATCCAAGACCAAACCGATCAAACCTGTCCTTATAGTCTACGATGCAAAGGTCCTAGGTGCGACCTTATACGGTGCAGAGTTATGGGCTTGGGACAAACTCTCGACCTTACAGATATCTGAAAACAGGTTCTTTAGAGGGATCACAGGCCTTCCACAGAGCGCCCCCCTAATACCATTGTTCCTGGAGTTGGGTAGACGGACAATTAGCGATAGAGCGCGACTGCGCCCTGTTCTCTATTGGAGACGTCTTTGGACAACTCCTGAGATTAGGCAATATGCTGATGGTTTCCTTTCAATAATCAAGGAAGATAATTTCCACAAGATAAAGTGGCTAAAAAATTTAAGGGCCATGTTAGTTAACCTGGGGTTCTCTGATCTTTGGACCAACCCCCAGGGGGCAGTCTTCCCAAGTAAGGAAGCCCTCAAATCCCAATATTGGGATTGGGTGGATAACAATCTTCTGAGAGGCGCTAGGTCTGATTCCATGGCGGGTCACTTCTTGGAGGCTAAAATCTACCCTATCTTAGAAAATTATTGGGACAATATTACGGTCCCACTGGACAGGAAGTTAGTTTTCCAGTTAAGATCTGGATCCATCCCGCTAAAAAAGCTAACTGCAGGTTGGCAGAGGTTGACCAATATGTTATGTCCAGTGTGTGAAGCAGCTGTTGAAAGCCTAGGTCACTTTCTATTTGTCTGTAAAGCCTATTCATTACCTAGGAGGGTATGGCTTACCCCTGTATGCAAAAACCTTGGGACACGACATAGTGCAGTGGCATTGAGAATTTTATGTACATCTACCCAGGAGTCGATAGTTCTCGGGGTAGCCAAATACCTGGGGTGGGCTTGGGCAATCAGGCGGCGATGTATGTGTGGGCTTAGTTAATCTGGTTTTTAATTGTTCTACAAATTCGAATCTAATTTGTTATATATGTGTACTTTTTATATGTTGGTATTGCATGAGCTTGCACAAATTGTCTTGAATGAGTTTGTATATGTTAAATGATCTGTTTTTTTATTTGTTATGTACGATTTTATGCTGTGCTTTTATGAGAAATTATCTTGAATAAAGCTTGTTCAAACGGCTAATTCTTGCTGTGTTTTGTTTACTCAACTAAAGACTGTTAGTCAGCCAGGATGAGAAGTGAGGGATCCGAGGAAGGTCATGTCCACCTTACCAGCTTAGGAGGAGCATCCGGTAGAAAGACCATGC
Organism: Lissotriton vulgaris; assembly: GCF_964263255.1. Classification (NCBI taxonomy): domain Eukaryota; kingdom Metazoa; phylum Chordata; class Amphibia; order Caudata; family Salamandridae; genus Lissotriton; species Lissotriton vulgaris. The sequence continues at coordinate 1,178,262,244 of NC_141694.1, read as the reverse complement.
TGAGCATTGCAGGGGAGTGCCTCTCCCCAGGACAACCTCGCTAAGGTGTTGGATGCAGCTGCCAGGGCTCGGGGACATTCTTAGTGGGTACCAGGGCCTCATGGTAAAGAGAGGAGAATACGAAGACTTCGGTGCTGCTCAGAAGAAATCTTACCCAAGATGCCTCCCTCATGCGAAATCTCTGGTATAAAAAGAATTTGAAGCAGATTATCACTGCCATGGCAGTCTCTACGATTTATCCCCTAATGTTAAAGTACAGAAACTTTAAAAGGATGTACAGTGCTACGGAGTACTGCTACATGAGCCTAGAACATTTATGTAACAGGAAAATGGACATTAAAATAAACAAGTTCTGGTTAAACTTACATTTAGCTCTGCGAAGTAAGGAATGGAGGTGATCCAGCACCCCTAAAGAAATTCTGTCTCAAACTACACCACTCTCTACTGAATACTCACCATTATATAAAAACTCTCACAAGGCCCATAGAAACCGAGACAGATATTAGACAACTGAATCATGTGGCCTAATTAACCAAACTATCTAAATTTTATATACACTTTATGTACAACTGCAGTATAACATTTTAACCATGGTAAAATATCAGAAACATTTGATTAAGCCACTCAGGTCGATAGATTAACTGATAGTAACGACTAAATAAATCAAGACCGGCTTGACGTTTTAAGTCTTTTATTTTAAAAGTAAAGCATTTTAATAAGAAATCTTTTTATTTGCATTCATTTTTATCAGTTTATTAATAAAGGCACATTGATCATGGCATTTCAAAATAAATCAGAAGCATGAATATTTTAGTAAACGTTTTCAATTCTTAAATCTATTTCCCTAACTGATAGCCAAAAGGGGAAAATACAAATCAAATCCCTATTATTGCTTACATGAAAAAAAGTCCATCAGCATGTCATCGTCTCATGGGAATCAGGAAGTGCGGGGCAGGCTCCTAAGAAGGGGTCAGTTTTTATAGTTTTTCTAACTAGCTATGTATCTAAATTACTGAGACCACCATAAATTCAGCTTCAGGATTGGCTAAGCCATGTCAGTCCACCTACGAGTCACTCGTTCGTGACCAAAGTCCGGGGCACATCATAAGCCCCTATTGTTTATAAAAAATGAACGTCCCAGCTTCCTCCAAATCGCAACATTAACCGAGAAACAAATTTTGACATCCTGAACTTGGCAAGCAAAGCAGGCATAGTGTCCTTGGTGCTCTTGAAGAAAACGTGAAGACTCGACGTCAAATGTCCTGCACATCAATCTTTTATTCTCTCAACAGGAAACATTCTTTAAGCCCAAGAGCATGAATTTCACTTATGCCACATCAGAACACGACATCTGCAGCACTCCCAGCTAGGCCTCTTTCAATAAAGGCCCACTCGATTAACTAATGTTTATAGAAACACAAGACGGCAATTAATTAGGGAATTGAGACCCATTCTGTTTCCCACCCACCATAGCTAATTTTAACCTATTAATATAAGTTATCTAGCAGAAAAGCACACGTATGGGGTGAGAATATATCTACCATTCTTGAATAAGGCCAGCAGAATTTTCCACGAACCTGTGCAAAAATATAAAAAGAAACACAACATAGACAGAAGCACATGTAGAATAAGCACATGCCATTAATTAATCAGCCGCATTATTGCTGACAAGGGCAAAGGACATAAGACAAGGTTAATAGATTATTTAAAGACAAATTTGCAGATGCAACATAAAGCAAATAATATTAGTCCCGTGTGACTTTTACTCACTTTTAATCTAGGTTGAATTAGTGAAAACCATGCACAAACATATTAATAAAAATTATTATTATGGAAATATGACTTCACGAGTCAGAATAAAATTATTCCTGAAACTCGCTCCATCAGAGGCAAGAGTGCAATCAATCGATCTAGATACCTCAAAGAGGTATAGTCCTGGCCACATTACCTGCTCACTTAAGGCTTCCGTGCAGGCAATTTTAGCCCTTTTTAAGGGAGAGGTCATGACAGAGGAAAAGACAGACACAGTAAACAGAGTCAAAAACAGTGAATAGGAGGATCCCAATCATAACTAGGAGCATAGAGAGTGGACTACACTAAAAGGAAAACTATATATTAGTTAACTTGTCCGACCCTCTATTGAAGAACAGTAAGGAAGGGTTGTACTTTGGTGGGGACTAATGTTCTATTCCCACCCCAACGTAAACAACAAGAGGGAAAGTGTTGGTCTTTGGAGAAGTCAGGTTTACTATTCCCACTCTAAACTGAGCAACAATTGGGAACGTGTTGGACTTTGGAGGGGTCAGATTTACTATTCGCACTCCAACTTGAAAAACAGTAGGTAAAGTGTTGGACTCTGGAGGGTCAAGTTTATTATTTCCACTCCAGTGTAAGCATTGCAACAGCAGGGAAAGTGTTAGACTTTGGTGAAGTCAGATTTTCTGTTCCCACTTCAGAGTAAGTAACAGTAGGGGAAGTGTTTGACTTTGGAAGGGTCATATTTACTATCACCATTCCTAAATTATTAACAGAAATTAGACAGAGATAAAAAAAAACATACAAATATAGTCCAACAAGTGAGACAAAATCCTAACTTTATGACTAGGATTTTGTCTCAGTTAAACTTACGTTTTTCTTAAATTTAACTTAAGACCAAAACTTAAGGTAACTGAGACTAAATCCTAACATTATTACTTCTAAATGCCTTCTGTGAATACCGAAAGTCATAAATTTAGGATTTTGTCTCAGATTACTTTTGTGAATCTAGCCCAATGTGATTGCTTAATGACTGCCCGCATAAAATAAAAGCAGCCATGTTGTTTCTAGGTACACTGTGCCTTTTTTCAAAATTTCACACTGAGATGCAGGTAAGTATTAGGTTGGAATTTCCCACCTACCTATTACCACTTTATTAAAGCAGTAATTGCTAGGAAAAAATATTTATACATTTCTATATAGTTTATATAAATGTAATGGAGTACCACAGTACTACTTCAGGAGTACAGCATTACCAAAAACTAAAAACCAAATGTGTTGAAAAATGTAAAATACATTGCAATACCCTATATTTTAAACATCTAGTGTATTACAGTATATTTCAAATGTTTAACATTTTTAAATCTTCAGTAAAAAGTCTAGCAAGTACCATGGTAATAACTAAAAATAACTGCTCTGCTTGAAAAAAATACTTTCAATGAGCAGTTTCCCTAAACTGCTGTAGGAATATATAGAAACGTATTAATACATTTCCCTACGTGTTAATATTTTATGAAAGTGGTAATAGGTAGGGAACAGCAATAAGACTTACTACTTACCTAAATCAAAGACCATAATCAGGGACAAAATGTCTTGAAAACAAAATAGCAGCCTTTTTCCTTTGATGAACATAGCCAATAGCAAATCACATACCGCAAACTTACCATGGTATACAATGGCACAACATATAACTAAGTATTTTCAAAAATATAACTTTAACACAACTTTCACTATTCACACAAACTAGCGTAAATTATCATTTACATCAAATAATCTAATTTCCTGCCACACTACATCCGTTGACACACTTTCACACTACGTCTATTTGAATTACCACACTCCACTCTATGCCATTCCACTCAATTCCACTCCACCATAGGCTATTGCCATAGGCTATTATACACTGTTAAACATGGCACCCTTGGCTTGGGTTTCTCCTCTCTTTTTGCCTTTGCCTCCTGTGTTTTTACTGTGTGTTGAACTTTGTGTTTGCTGGCCTAGATGCTTTGAGCACTTTGCCACTGCTCTATAGTGCCAAAGTGCAAGTGCTCCCTCTGTACGTTGTTGTTATGGATTACTGTGTCCACAATAGGCTTATTGGATTTACTGCTAAGTCCCTAGTATAGTGCACCATGTGTGCCCAATGTCTGTAAACTAAATGCTGCTAGTGGACTTGCAGCACAGATTGTGCCACCCACACAAGCAGTTTTGCAAAAGGGTCTTAGGCCTGCATTTCAGTGCCTTTGTGCAGTTTATATTGCCATGTCTACCTGGCAAGTGCACCCATTTACCATGTGCTAACCTTCCCTCTTCTTTCATGTGAGTCAACCAAAAGGTAGGCCCAAGGTACCCCTGTGAGCAGGGTGCAGTGCATGTGGAAGGTAGGACATGCTCCGATGTGTGTGGCATTTCCTGATAGTGAAAGACTGACAATTTAGTTTCTCTCTATTGAAAGTCTATCTATCCTATATGATAGAAGGGGAGTTTATTGGTACCATCTTCTAAATAGAACTTCCTGTGGGGACAAGATAGGAAGATAAAGTTTAGTATGCCTGAACTCAGACTGTAAAGATACATCTTTTAGTAAGGATGATTTTTACAAACTGCTTTTAAAAATACCACTTTTAGTGGTTATTTTCTTGCTTAGCAATCATGTGTGCCTCTGCTAGGGTTGTGTATTGACTGTCTGGCTTGGGAGTGACAGGGGCTGGGGACGTCCTTTCTGTTTGGACAGCCACTTAGGGGGTGAGGCGTGTCCTGCCTTTCCAGGCTGAGTCACAGCTGGGCTGAATAGACCTAGGGGTGCATTCAGAGTAGGGTCAGTAGATTCCTTTCACACCTGAATGGGACTGGTTCGCCCTGGACAATGTTGTCTCCACCTCCTGCCGGGGAGCTGCACCAGAGAGGATAGAACTGGTTTTGGCTTGGAAAAGAGCTTCTCTGCCACCAGAGAACAAAGCCATTTGTGCTATAAAAAGTGGGGCCCAGACCCCAGACTTTTAGATTGCTCGTGGAATTCAAGAGGAACCTCTGCCAAGAAGAAGAGCTGGAAGAAGTACTGCTGTAGCTGTTTCTGCCAAAGAGGGGGACTGTGTTTGTATCCTGCTTGAAAAGTGTCTCCCAGGGCTTGAGGAAGAGCTTGCCCCCTCCTCAAGAAGTCACAGGGACAGCACAGACTACACCATCCTTCTGGGCATCGTCTCGGGAAGCGCTGGTTTCAGCCTTCGCATAAAAAAAGAGCAGCCAACTCTGTCACTGAGTCCGTTGATGGTTCCCTGTCCTGAAGGCACCGCAGAGAGCACTGCCACACTGCCACACTGCCGCACCACATGCCTGGTCTCACCGACGCCACTGGGCGACTGTCACTGAGCTGTTGCTTGCACTGCGTCCTGTCGGTACCGCTCTCTGCACCACCTCAGTTCACTCTGCCCGGACGTTCCCGACACCGTCACTGACTGACCCGAACACCGACCTGCTCCGGCGTCGTCTGCCAGCACTGCATGGAGCACCGTCTCACTCCGCATCATAGCCGAGGTCTCACCTATGCTGTTGGATGACCGTCACCATGTCGCTGCCAGCACCATGCCATGAGGGCACCGCATGCGGCACTGCTTCACTTAACAATGCAACTGTGACGGTTGCCCCGACTGACTTGTAGCAAAAGGATCGGCTGCAACAAGAAAGGTGTTGTCTACCGTCTGTCTATCCTACAGCTGACCTGTACCAGCATGATTGGCTGGAACTGTTAGATTCCCCAGACAGGGCTACTGACTCGGAAGAACTGTGGGGCATATTATCAAGGGGGTTTATCTCCGCTTTTTTGGCTTTAAAAGCCAAGAAAGCGGAGATAAAATTATCTCCCTATTACTAGGAGATAGCGACCATCTTGGGCCCCACTTTGCATGTCAGTGATATTTATCACTAATGACATGCAAAGTGGGCGTGCCAAGATGTTAGCGACTGAAAACAGTCGCTAACATCGCTATCTCCTATTACCAACTTTTGGAGATATTCGCGCTAAGCGCGAATATCTCCAAAAGCTGACACCTGCCCTGAGCAGTTCTTAGCCATGTTATCCAATGGGAGGTGGATAACATGGCTAAGAGCATTAGCTCGGTAATGACATGAATATCGCTGACTTTTCAGCGATATTCATGCATTGCGGCGATTTTTATCGCATGTGCGATAAACCTTGGTAATACCAAGGTTTATTTGCGGTAAAAATCGCCACAGCTCTGCGGTAAATATTTGTCTCTAACCAAGCAATAGCGATAATTATCGCTATTGCTTGGTAATATGCCCCCTGTGTTTTTCAGATATTTCTGAAATTTAAAGGTAATCTTGCAAAGTACCTATTTTCCCAGTATTATATTTTGGATTTTTGTAAGGTTTGGTCTTGTTGGTTTTAATTAAAGATTTGCTATTCTTCTGAACTCTAAACTGGTGTGGTGTCCATTTGTAATGTTTTCACTATATTACTGTATGCATGCACAAATGCTTTACACACTGCCTCTGAGATAAGCCAGTCTGCTCAGGTTGAGCAGGGTTATTCTAGAAGTGTATGCCCCTTACCTTGACTAGGTGTCATGATTCCTCTGCAAAAGTGCAGAATCATTAACATTTAAAAGCCCACCCCTGTCCTGTGCACCCATCATGACCGAATGTTTGAGGTATATGTAATGTTTTTGACTATGTATATTGTGATCAACATATTTGTGTTATTGCAATTTGCCATTGCAGTACTGTGAATATTATGTTGATTGTGTTCCTCATGAGCGATGTAATGATGATCACGAGCATTTCGCACTAAAATGAACATAAGTATTTGCATTTATTTAAGGAATTCTGCGGACTCGCAAATAAAGGTAGGAACTCTCTCTGACTCTGACAGCGAACGAGAATCTGTCTCACGTCTGTGTCAGAGGCAGAGAAAGAGCTTGAGACTGCACGCCGCCTCACGCAGAGGCTGCGTCAGCTTAGCGGCCATCTTGGGTGTGGCAATACTATATATTGCCGCACACAGCTTCTAGAAGGTGCTTAGCTTTCCTTCTGTTACCTACGGGGGACCTGTATCCAAGGATCTTCTTGGAATCGATGCAGTGCTTCCTCCATTCCTGTTTTTTCTTCCTGGAACACAGTAGCTTCACTGAGACATCTCGACTCCTTTGTATCTGCAAACCTGGAAACAAAAAAGGACATAGAGAAAGTTAAGTGATTGCCTAATTAAGGCGCCCATCGCAAGACAGCAATGCATTCCAAATATATTTAGTAGTGTTCAGGACAATTTTTGGAACGTTTTTTCTTTAGAAAAAGCATGTTTGGACAGCACGAAGTACTTTAAAAAGAGAATAGCTCTCTGGAAATACCAAAGAAGGACAATAGTTATAACTAGAGCACTTAGATCGGTGTCTATGTTACATTGTAGGATTTTTGTTGTTTGTTGTTTCCTTGTTTATCTTTTTATTCAGTGATGGAAGACATCAAGGGGAAACTTAAAAAGTGAGTGTTAACAAAAAATAAATTACAATAATACATTGCTCAGAAGTATTTGATTATTTGTTTCGTCAGAAGAAGATTGAGGGACATCTCACTTCAATAACGCACCCCTCTTCAAAAGCACCTCGAAGTAAGAACTAAGCTGTTACAAGTCTACTAGGACGCAGTGCTTACCAGCTCAGGTTCGCAGGTAGGAAAGTTGATAAATATATATATGTAGGAAGAGGAACTAGTTGCGCACCCAAAAAACAACTAATATATTAAGTGTATCTAACTCTTGTTGCCCCGCAGGTCGACGAGAGCCCAGCAGCATCCAGTATCTGCCCCTCCTCCCTAAACCCTATTATGTAGCTCTAGTGGCCCAAGAAACACTGACTATAAGGTTGGGTACTGGGACGTTGGTCCATAGCGTCTCTGTGAGACTCAACCAAGCACAATGAAGTTAGAGTGCATGGTTGCTTTTACAGAACGCTAAGCCCATGGGAATAGTTTCACCCAGACGCAATGGATCAATCCCAGCACATATCGCTGCAGGAAAAGGCTGCCATTTTAGCTGATATTAAATCAGAAAGCACTGTTTCGCGGCGAGTCCTCACAGCTTTACAAAGCAACATGCAAGAACGTCCTGCTTGGGGTTTTCCTTCCACACAGAAGCCTCTCCTTAAACCACCTAGTTTTCAACCACCAGTTCAGACGTTGCAGAGCTCTACAGCTACCGCACCAACACAAATTCAAGTAGTGACTCTAGTTTCAGTTCCAGTAACAAATTCGCTATTTTTTAAAATCAGTGCAGTTTGCATTTCATTGCAAAGCCAACAGCCTTCCCTGACGATTCTTCAAAAATAGCATTTATTCTATCTTATTTAGGAGCAGACGCAGCTTTATGTTCAGTCCCTTTAGTTGAGCGTGACGACCCGCTTCTCTCTGACTTTAGACGTTTCAAAGAAACCATGAAAAAATTGTTTGGCAAACATGTGTTTGTGCAATTGGCAGATAATGAATTACTCAATTTAAAACAAGGCTCCTCAGATTTACTTTATTACATTTCAATGCTTAATAGGTTAGTTGTTGAAGCCGAATGGCCTGAAGAAAAACGGGTATCCCTTTTTCATAGAGGGTTGCAAGATGAGCTTAAGGATATGGTGACCCAAATCCTAGACCCACCTGATGACTCCAGTAAATGTATTGATCTGGTAGTTAAGTTAAATCATTCTCTATCAGAGTGAAAAGGCTAACAAAATAGAACAGAACATAAGATCTTGTTGTTTAAGGAAAGGAATAGTGCTAAAGTTGACTACTCTAGTAAACCTGATATGAGGGAATCAATGCAAATAGGGACAATACGAGAACCCCTCACTAAAGAAGAGAAAGACAAATGTCATAAATTAAATCAGTGTCTGAATTGTGGGAAAAATTGACATTTCGTAAAAGAATGTCCTACTCATCAAATTAAAGGTAAACCAAAGGTAACTGCAATGGTAGCTACCCAACATTTAGAAAACTAAATTGGTCGACGAAAGTTGAGGTCAGTTTGTCGAGTGAGTCTTCTAGTTTGGACTCCACAGCTCCTGAAGCCTCTTTTTATCATCTTAGCATAAAAGTAACTTTGAGATCATTAAAAAACAATTCAAACACATTGTTCGTAAATGCCTTAATAGATTCAGGTGCCACAGGTAATTTCATCGACACACAATTTTTGCAAGACCTGGGGTTAAAAACAGTACCAAAAGTGAGACCAGAAATAGTACGAGCTGTAGGAGGTAAAGAATTAACATCAGGATTGATCCAATGTCATACAGAGAACCTAGTCATGATGTGTTCCACTACTCACTGTGAACATATCACTTTTGATGTTATAGATGCACCACAGTTTTGCCTTATTTTAGGAATCCCATGGTTGGTTCCACACAATCCGAAAATTGACTGGTTAAAGAAACCATATTGTTCAACTCAGAACATTGTTGTACTGACTATTTTCTGCACAAAATTAAGGAACATATTGTACAAGGTTATGATTTCCCAAAGGATGCGAAGAGAATATTACTCCTTGAAGAAGTTCCAGAAGAATATTGGGATCTCTTGGATGTCTTTGACAAAAAAAAGCAAACACCTTACCACCCCATAGAGATTACGATTGTAATATAGATCTGGTACCCGGGGCAACCTTGCCATATAGTCGCATATATGCCCTCACAGAAATGGAAAACGATTATTTAAGAACTTACTCAGATGAATATCTAGCCAACGGTTTTATTAGACATTCAAAATCTCCTGTCTCTTCCCCTCTTTTTTTATACCTAAAAATGGGGGAGAGTTGCGTCTGTATACAGTTTATCGCGCCTTGAAAAATTTAACTATCAAAAACCGTTACCTGCTCCCGTTGATACCAACTCTACTAGACCAGATTAAGGATGCCACCATCTATACAAAACTTCATTTGCGTGGAGCATGCTATCTTGTATGAGTCCGCGAGGGCGATGAATTGAAAACAGCGTTTCACACAAAATTCGCCCTTTTGGAATATCAAGTCATGCCCTTCGGACTCAGCAACGCTCCAGCAGCTTTTCAATTTTTTATAAATGAGGTTTTGCATGACTTTTTGGACATCTGTTGTGTTGTCTACATAGATGACATACTCATATATTCCAAATCTGAAAAAGATCATGAACAACAAGTACGAGCCATTCTTCAACAGCTTTTAGAAAATTCTTTAAATGTCAAATTAGAAAAAAGTATGTTTCACACATCAAAAATTGACTTTTTGGGATATATTATCAGTCCTTCAGGAATTGAAATGGAATCAAAAAAGGTCAAATCAGTACTTACCTGGCAAAGACCCTCATCTGTAAAACAAGTCCAAAGCTTCCTTGGATTCACCAATTTTGATAGGCGATTTATTCAAGATTTCTCTCAAACTATAAATCCAATCACTAAGCTACTTCGTAAAGGTGTAGAATTTTATTGGAATGATTAAGATGAAAAAACTTTTCAAGAATTAGAATGACAATTCACCTCTGCTCCCATACTTATGCATCCAGATCCTTCGCGCCCTTTTATAGTTGAGGCTGATGCTTCCCAATTCAATTTCGGGGGTGTTTTTTCTCACAAAGTCACTGGACAAATGTATCCCATAGCTTATTATTCTAGAACATTAACCCCTGCAGAACAAAACTATGCTATTGCTGACAGAGAACTCTTGGCCATAAAAGCTGTCTTTGAAGAATGGTGTCACTACTTGTTAGGAGCAAGACATCTAATAACAATTTATACAGACCACCGTAATCTTCAAGCGTTAAGATCTGTTAAAGCTCTCTCTGCTAGCCAACTTCGTTGGACATTGTTTTTGAATGATTACAATTTTATTATCACATATCGTCCAGGAAATGAAAACAGTAAAGCGGATTCTTTATCATGCATTGGTCTAGATGGGAACAATAGTAAAGAAAAAGAAGAAGAATCACAGACAATTGTTCCTACACATTGCTTTCAAGCTAGTACAACTAATGCAGATGTGGTAATGGACATTTTGATGGCCTTCCATGTTTAATGACATAAAAGAATATATTGATACATGTGTTACATGTATTAAAAATAAATCAGTACCTCAAGCACCAAGTGGTCTCTTATAACCTTTACCTATACCTCCACAACCATGGCATACTGTTTCCCTTGATTTTATAGTTGAACTTCCTCTTACCAAAACTGGTAACACAACCATTTAAATAGTGGTTGACCATTTTACATGCATAGCTCATTTTATACCATTAACCCCTTCGCTGCTAGGCCTTTTCCCCTCCTGTGCTGAGCCCTTTTTTGGCTATTTGGGGTAGTGCGCGCTTAGGCCCCTGTAACTTTTTGACCACATAAGCTATCCACGCCAAATTTGCGTCCTTTTCTTCCAACATCATGTGGATTCTAAAGGCGCCCAGGGTTTGTGGATTACCTTGGAGGGGTCCCAGAAATTAACCAAAATATAGTGATTTTTTTGTTTTTTTTAGAAAAATGGGAAAAACGGGCTGCAAATGAAAGCCTCTGGGTTTTTCCCTGAAAATGTTATCAAAAAAGGGTTTGTGGGGCTGAAATCTCCATTTTCTCAGCTTTTAGGAAATTACAGTCTTTTGTCAGAGAACCGACATTTTTCACACAGTTTTGGCATTTTTCTGGGACATAGCCTATTTTTGCTATTTTTAGAGCTTTCCACCTCCTTCCAGTTAATGGTAGAAATGAGTTTGAAAGCAATAATGGATCCTAGAAAGCTGTACATTTTCAAAAAATAGACAAAATTCTGAATTCAGAAAGGGGTCATTTGTCTAAATCCATGAAGGGTTCTTTATAGAAACTAACAGTTAAATATTGGAATAATTGAAAATTTGTTGAAAAAAACAGCCTTTTGTCTCAACGTTTTCACCTATAACTTTTTCTAGTTTTGACAACTCTTAGAAAGCAATATACCGTTACATCCGTTAGACCTTCCTGGTTGTGGGGATATATAGGACTTGTAGTTTCACCAAGAACCCGACGAACCCAGATCCAAAAACTGAGCAGCAACTTGCAATGGTATTTTTTCATTTACTGGGTATAGAGCACTTTGTCTTGGAAAATGTATACATGGAAAAATCTGTATGAAAGACACCTATGTATTTCTGAATTGGGTACAAAATATAGAGTTCAGAAACAGTATATTATTGCTAATTTTCAAAATTGGGAATACTCATACTAGCATGAGAATTATTGGTCATTTTTCAAAATTTCTTTTTTTTTACACAATGTCTTTCATTGAAAGGGAGAAATGCGCAAAAGCTCAATTGGTAATAACAGTTGATTTACAAATCTGAATTACCCCAAGTCTCCCGATAAAAACGGTACCTCACTTGTGTGGGTCGCCCTTGTGCCTGCGACAGGAAACGGCGCAAAATGCAAAGTGGTGACACCTAAATTTTGCAGTTACAAATTGACCCTTTTTTAGCAAAGTGCCTACCTGTAGTTTTTGCACCCTAGCTCTGCCGGCACCTAGGGAAACCTAGCAAACCTATACATTTTTGAAAAGTAGACACCCAGGGGAATTCAGGATGGGGTGACTTGACTGCCTACCACCAGGTCTTGTTACCCAGAATCCCTTGCAAACCTACGAATTTGACAAAAAAAACACATTTTCCTCACATTTCTGTGGAGGAAAGTTCTGGAATCTGCTTGGATCAACAAATTTCCACCCACCCAGTGTTCCCCCAGGTCTCCCGAAAACAATGGTACCTCACTTGCGTGGGTAGGCATAGTGGCTGCGACACGAAACAGCGCAAAACGCAACGTGGTCGCACCTCAATTTCCCAGTGAAATCTTGCGCTCTTTGGACAAAGAGACTACCTTTTGTTTTTGAGCCCTAGCTCTGCCAGCACCTAGGGAAACCTAGCAAACCTATACATTTTTGAAAAGTAGACACCCAGGGGAATTCAGGATGGGGTCACTCGACTGCCTACCCCCAGGTTCTCTTACCCAGAATCCCTTGCAAAGCTAAGAAATTGGAAAAAAACGCATTTTCCTCACATTTCTGTGGTGGAAAGTTCCGGAATCTGCGTGGATAAACAAATTTCCACCCACCCAGCGTTCCCCCAGGTCTCCCGAGAAAAATGGTATCTCATTTGCCTAGGTAGGCATAGTGGCTGCGACAGGAAACAGTGCAAAACGCAACGTGGTCACAACTCAATTTTTCAGTGAAATTGTGCACGTTTTGGGCAAAGAGACTACCTTTTGTTTTTGAACCCTAGCTCTGCCGGCACCTAGAGAAACCTAGCAAACCTATACATTTTTAAAAAGTAGACACCCAGGGGAATTCAGGATGGGGTCACTCGACTGCCTACCCCCAGGTTCTCTTACCCAGAATCCCTTGCAAAGCTAAGAAATTGGAAAAAAAAACGCATTTTCCTCACATTTCTGTGGTGGAAAGTTCCGGAATCTGCGTGGATCAACAAATTTCCACTCATCCAGCGTTCCCCCAGGTCTCCCGAGAAAAATGGTATCTCATTTGCCTGGGTAGGCATAGTGGCTGCGACAGGAAACAGTGCAAAACGCAACGTGGTCACAACTCAATTTTTCAGTGAAATTGTGCACGTTTTGGGCAAAGAGACTACCTTTTGTTTTTGAACCCTAGCTCTGCCGGCACCTAGGGAAACCTAGCAAACCTATACATTTTTTGAAAGTAGACACCCAGGGGAATTCAGGATGGGGTCACTCGACTGCCTACCCCCAGGTTCTCTTACCCAGAATCCCTTGCAAAGCTAAGAAATTGGAAAAAAAAACGCATTTTCCTCACATTTCTGTGGTGGAAAGTTCCGGAATCTGCGTGGATCAACAAATTTCCACCCACCCAGCGTTCCCCCAGGTCTCCCGAGAAAAATGGTATCTCATTTGCCTGGGTAGGCATAGTGGCTGCGACAGGAAACAGTGCAAAACGCAACGTGGTCACAACTCAATTGTTCAGTGAAATTGTGCACGTTTTGGGCAAAGAGACTACCTTTTGTTTTTGAACCCTAGCTCTGCCGGCACCTAGGGAAACCTAGCAAACCTATACATTTTTGAAAAGTAGACACCCAGGGGAATTCAGGATGGGGTCACTCGACTGCCTACCCCCAGGTTCTCTTACCCAGAATCCCTTGCAAAGCTAAGAAATTGGGAAAAAAAACGCATTTTCCTCACATTTCTGTGGTGGAAAGTTCCGGAATCTGCGTGGATCAACGAATTTCCACCCACCCAGCGTTCCCCCAGGTCTCCCGAGAAAAATGGTATCTCATTTGCCTGGGTAGGCATAGTGGCTGCGACAGGAAACAGTGCAAAACGCAACGTGGTCACAACTCAATTGTTCAGTGAAATTGTGCACGTTTTGGGCAAAGAGACTACCTTTTGTTTTTGAACCCTAGCTCTGCCGGCACCTAGGGAAACCTAGCAAACCTATACATTTTTGAAAAGTAGACACCCAGGGGAATTCAGGATGGGGTCACTCGACTGCCTACCCCAGGTTCTCTTACCCAGAATCCCTTGCAAAGCTAAGAAATTGGAAAAAAACCGCATTTTCCTCACATTTCTGTGGTGGAAAGTTCCGGAATCTGCGTGGATCAACAAATTTCCACCCACCCAGCGTTCCCCCAGGTCTCCCGAGAAAAATGGTATCTCATTTGCCTGGGTAGGCATAGTGGCTGCGACAGGAAACAGTGCAAAACGCAACGTGGTCAGAACTCAATTTTTCAGTGAAATTGTGCACGTTTTGGGCAAAGAGACTACCTTTTGTTTTTGAACCCTAGCTCTGCCGGCACCTAGGGAAACCTAGCAAACCTATACATTTTTGAAAAGTAGACACCCAGGGAAATTCAGGATGGGGTCACTCGACTGCCTACCCCCAGGTTCTCTTACCCAGAATCCCTTGCAAAGCTAAGAAATTGGAAAAAAAAACGCATTTTCCTCACATTTCTGTGGTGGAAAGTTCCGGAATCTGCGTGGATCAACAAATTTCCACCCACCCAGCGTTCCCCCAGGTCTCCCGAGAAAAATGGTATCTCATTTGCCTCGGTAGGCATAGTGGCTGCGACAGGAAACAGTGCAAAACGCAACGTGGTCACAACTCAATTTTTCAGTGAAATTGTGCACGTTTTGGGCAAAGAGACTACCTTTTGTTTTTGAACCCTAGCTCTGCGGGCACCTAGGGAAACCTAGCAAACCTATACATTTTTGAAAAGTAGACACCCAGGGGAATTTAGGATGGGGTCACTCGACGGCCTACCCCCAGGTTCTCTTACCCAGAATCCCTTGCAAAGCTAAGAAATTGGAAAAAAAACGCATTTTCCTCACATTTCTGTGGTGGAAAGTTACGGAATCTGCGTGGATCTAGAAATTTCCACCCACCCAGCGTTTCCCCAGGTCTCCCGATAAAAATGGTACCTCACTTGCGTGGGTAGGCATAGTGGCTGCGAAAGGAAATGGTTCAAATTGTACGGTGGTGAATTTACAATACCAAATTGCAAAACAACCTTGATTTTGGGGGGGGGGGGGGCACCTGAGTTTTTGGCCCGGGGCTCGGTGGTATTCTTTGGATAGTACAAAACCCAAACAGTTCTGAAAAGTAGACCCCCGGGGGAGTCCAGGGAGGTATGGCATGCGTGGGTCCCCGAACGTTTTCCTACCCAGAACACCTTGCAAACCTTAAAATTAGGTAAAATAATCACTTTTTCAAACTTTTTTGCGTGGAATCACCGTGCCGGCAAAAATGTCCTACCACCCAGCGCTCCCCTTGTTCTCCCGAGTAAAAGGATACCTCACTTGTGTGGGTGCCCCAAAGCAGAACAGGCCAAAAACGAATGTTGAAAAAAGTAGTATTTCAGTGTAACAAATTAAGCCCCCCTGCCTTAGTCACAGGCCTTTGGCCCACCCACACAAGTGAGGTATCATTTTACTCGGGAGAACAAGGAGAACGCAGGGTGGTAGGACATTTGTGCCGACACGGCGATCCCACGCAAAAATGTATGGAAAACTGTTTTTTTAACCTAAATTTGTGGTTTGCAGGGATTTCTGGGTATGAAAACATTGGGGGACCCACGCATGCCATACCTCCCTGGACTCCCCCGGGTGTCTAGTTTTCAGAACTGTTTGGGTTTGGTAGTTTCCAAAGATGCCCGCCGAGCCCCGGTCCAAAAACTCAGTCCACCCCCCCAAAAAAAGAAGGTAATCTTGCTATTGGTTATTGTAATGTCTCCACCGTACGATTTGGACCTTTTCCTGTTGCAGCCACTATGCCTACCCACGCAAGTGAGATACCATTTTTATCCGGAGACCTGGGGGAACGCTGGGTGGGAGGAAATTTGTGTGAGCCCAGTGACGCCACGCTTTCCCACACAAAAAAAGTGTGTAAAAACTGATTTTTCCATCAAAAATTGAGGTTTGCAAGGGATTCTGGGTAAAGGAACGTTGGAGGATCCACGCAAGCCATACCTCCTTGGAAGCCCCCGGGTGTCTACTTTTCAGAAATGTGTGGGTTTGTAGGTTTCCCGACATGGCCGTCTCGCACGGGGCCAAAAACCCAGGTAACCCCTTTTGCAAAAGCTGGTGGTATTGAATGTCAATCCCACCAGCTTTTGAAAGAGGGGTTACCTGGGTTTTTGGCCCCGTGCGAGACGGCCATGTAGGAAAACCTACCAAACCCACACATTTCTGAGAAGTAGACACCCGGGGGCTTCCAAGGAGGTATGGCTTGCGTGGATCCTCCAACGTTCCTTTACCCAGAATCCCTTGCAAACCTCAATTTTTGCAGAAAAAGTCCGTTTTTTCACACTTTTTTTGTGTGGGAAAGCGTGGCGTCACTGGGCTCACAGAAATTTCCTCCCACCCAGCGTTCCCCCAGGTCTCCCGATAAAAATGGTACCTCACTTGCGTGGGTAGGCATAGTGGCTGCGAAAGGAAATGGTTCAAATTGTACGGTGGTGAATTTACAATACCAAATTGCAAAACAACCTTGATTTTGGGGGGGGGGCACCTGAGTTCTTGGCCCGGGGCTCGGTGGTATTCTTTGGAAAGTACAAAACCCAAACAGTTCTGAAAAGTAGACCCCCGGGGGAGTCCAGGGAGGTATGACATGCGTGGGTCCCCGAACGTTTTCCTACCCAGAACACCTTGCAAACCTTAAAATTAGGTAAAATAATCACTTTTTCAAACTTTTTTGCGTGGAATCACCGTGCCGGCAAAAATGTCCTACCACCCAGCGCTCCCCTTGTTCTCCCGAGTAAAAGGATACCTCACTTGTGTGGGTGCCCCAAAGCAGAACAGGCCAAAAACGAATGTTGAAAAAAGTAGTATTTCAGTGTAACAAATTAAGCCCCCCTGCCTTAGTCACAGGCCTTTGGCCCACCCACACAAGTGAGGTATCATTTTACTCGGGAGAACAAGGGGAACGCAGGGTGGTAGGACATTTGTGCCGACACGGCGATCCCACGCAAAAATGTATGGAAAACTGTTTTTTTAACCTAAATTTGTGGTTTGCAGGGATTTCTGGGTATGAAAACATTGGGGGACCCACGCATGCCATACCTCCCTGGACTCCCCCGGGTGTCTAGTTTTCAGAACTGTTTGGGTTTGGTAGTTTCCAAAGATGCCCGCCGAGCCCCGGTCCAAAAACTCAATCCTACCCCCCAAAAAAGAAGGTAATGTTGCTATTGGTTATTGTAATTTCTCCACCGTACGATTTGGACCGTTTCCTGTTGCAGCCACTATGCCTACCCACGCAAGTGAGGTACCATTTTTATCGGGAGACCTGGGGGAACGCTGGGTGGGAGGAAATTTGTGTGAGCCCAGTGACGCCACGCTTTCCCACGCATAAAAAGTGTGAAAAAACTGATTTTTCCAGCAAAAATTGAGGTTTGCAAGGGATTCTGGGTAAAGGAACGTTGGAGGATCCACGCAAGCCATACCTCCTTGGAAGCCCCCGGGTGTCTACTTTTCAGAAATGTGTGGGTTTGTAGGTTTCCCGACATGGCCGTCTCGCACGGGGCCAAAAACCCAGGTAACCCCTTTTGCAAAAGCTGGTGGTATTGAATGTCAATCCCACCAGCTTTTGAAAGAGGGGTTACCTGGGTTTTTGGCCCCGTGCGAGAAGGCCATGTAGGAAAACCTACCAAACCCACACATTTCTGAAAAGTAGACACCCGGGGGCTTCCAAGGAGGTATGGCTTGCGTGGATCCTCCAACGTTCCTTTACCCAGAATCCCTTGCAAACCTCAATTTTTGCAGAAAAAGTCAGTTTTTTCACACTTTTTTTGTGTGGGAAAGCGTGGCGTCACTGGGCTCACAGAAATTTCCTCCCACCCAGCGTTCCCCCAGGTCTCCCGATAAAAATGGTACCTCACTTGCGTGGGTAGGCATAGTGGCTGCGAAAGGAAATGGTTCAAATTGTACGGTGGTGAATTTACAATACCAAATTGCAAAACAACCTTGATTTTGGGGGGGGGGGGGCACCAGAGTTTTTGGCCCGGGGCTCGGTGGTATTCTTTGGAAAGTACAAAACCCAAACAGTTCTGAAAAGTAGACCCCCGGGGGAGTCCAGGGAGGTATGGCATGCGTGGGTCCCCGAACGTTTTCCTACCCAGAACACCTTGCAAACCTTAAAATTAGGTAAAATAATCACTTTTTCAAACTTTTTTGCGTGGAATCACCGTGCCGGCAAAAATGTCCTACCACCCAGCGCTCCCCTTGTTCTCCCGAGTAAAAGGATACCTCACTTGTGTGGGTGCCCCAAAGCAGAACAGGCCAAAAACGAATGTTGAAAAAAGTAGTATTTCAGTGTGACAAATTAAGCCCCCCTGCCTTAGTCACAGTCCTTTGGCCCACCCACACAAGTGA
Organism: Lissotriton vulgaris; assembly: GCF_964263255.1. Taxonomy (NCBI): domain Eukaryota; kingdom Metazoa; phylum Chordata; class Amphibia; order Caudata; family Salamandridae; genus Lissotriton; species Lissotriton vulgaris. Next base: position 1,178,243,620 of record NC_141694.1, on the reverse strand, counting down.
GGTATCATTTTACTCGGGAGAACAAGGGGAACGCAGGGTGGTAGGACATTTGTGCCGACACGGCGATCCCACGCAAAAATGTATGGAAAACTGTTTTTTTAACCTAAATTTGTGGTTTGCAGGGATTTCTGGGTAGGAAAACATTGGGGGACCCACGCATGCCATACCTCCCTGGACTCCCCCGGGTGTCTAGTTTTCAGAACTGTTTGGGTTTGGTAGTTTCCAAAGATGCCCGCCGAGCCCCGGTCCAAAAACTCAATCCTACCCCCCAAAAAAGAAGGTAATGTTGCTATTGGTTATTGTAATTTCTCCACCGTACGATTTGGACCGTTTCCTGTTGCAGCCACTATGCCTACCCACGCAAGTGAGGTACCATTTTTATCGGGAGACCTGGGGGAACGCTGGGTGGGAGGAAATTTGTGTGAGCCCAGTGACGCCACGCTTTCCCACACATAAAAAGTGTGAAAAAACTGAATTTTCCAGCAAAAATTGAGGTTTGCAAGGGATTCTGGGTAAAGGAACGTTGGAGGATCCACGCAAGCCATACCTCCTTGGAAGCCCCCGGGTGTCTACTTTTCAGAAATGTATGGGTTTGGTAGGTTTCCCTAGATGGCCGTCTAGCACAGGGCCAAAAACCCAGGTAACCCCTTTTGCAAAAGCTGGTGGTACTGACATTCAATACCACCAGCTTTTGCAAGAGGGGTTACCTGGGTTTTGGGCACCGTGCTAGACGGCCATCTAGAGAAACCTACCAAACCCACACATTTCTGAAAAGTAGACACCCGGGGGCTTCCAAGGAGGTATGGCATGCGTGGGTCCCCCAATGTTTTCCTACCCAGAACTCCTTGCAAACCTTAAAATTAGGTAAAAATATCACTTTTCCAAACTTTTTTGCGTGGGATCTCCGTGCCGGCAGAAATGTCCTACCACCCAGCGTTCCCCTTGTTCTCCCGAGTAAAAGGATACCTCACTTGCGTGGGTGCCCCAAAGCAGAACAGGCCAAAAATGAATTTTTAAAAAAGTAGCATGTAAGTTTTACAAGTTAAGTCCCGCTGCCTTAGTCACAGGCCTTTGGCCCACCCACCGCCAGCCGCGGACCCATCACATTACAACACTCACACCAGCAGACAGCGCCATTCAAGGGCCCATCACTTACGTATCTGCCACAGCAACTACACAAAATGATGGACTGGGTAGAGTGTCAGTCAACTAGCAGTGTGTGTAGTGACCAACAGAAAGTTAGTACTCGCACACTGCAAGCCGAGCGCCAGTCCACCCACACCACCATCCAAGCACCAGACCATGCACACCGCCAGCCAAACACCACTCAGCACACACCGACAGCCAAGTACCACTGCACACACACCACCAGCCAAGCACCACTCCGTGCACAGACAGCCAAGTACCACTCCGTGCACAGACAGCAAAGGACCACTCCATGCACACCATCCAGCCAAGCGCCACTCCACACACACCGCCAGCCAAGCACCACTCCACGCACACCGCCAGCCAAGCACCACTCCACGCACACTGCAAGCCAAGCGCCACTCCACGCACACCGCAAGCCAAGCGCCACTCCGTGCACAGACAGCAAAGTACCACTCCACGCACACCATCCAGCCAAGCTCCACTCTACACACACCGCCAGCCAAGCACCACTCCGTGCACAGACAGCCAAGTACCACTCCGTGCACAGACAGCAAAGTACCACTCCACGCACACTGCAAGCCAAGCGCCACTCCACGCACACTGCAAGCCAAGCGCCACTCCACGCACACCGCAAGCCAAGCGCCACTCCACACACACCACCAGCCAAGCGCCACTCCACACACACCACCAGCCAAGCGCCACTCCACACACACCACCAGCCAAGCGCCACTCCATACACACCACCAGCCAAGCGCCACTCCACACACACCACCAGCCAAGCACCACTCAGCGCACACCGACAGCCAAGTACCACTCCACACACACCGCCAGCCAAGCACCACTCCACGCACACCGCAAGCCAAGCGCCACTCACCGCCAGCCAAGCACCGCTCCACGCACACCGCCAGCCAAGCACCACTCCGTGCACAGACAGCAAAGTACCACTCAACGCACACCACCAGCCAAACGCCACTCCACACACACCGCCAGCCAAACACCACTCCACGCACACTGCAAGCCAAGCGCCACTCCACACACACCACCAGCCAAGCGCCACTCCACACACACCACCAGCCAAGCGCCACTCCACACACACCGCCAGCCAAGCACCACTCCGTGCGTAGATAGCCAAGTACCCCTCCACGCACACCGCCATCCAAACACCACTCAGCGCACACCGACAGCCAAGGGCCACTCCACACACACCGCCAGCCAAGCACCACTCCACGCACACTGCAAGCCAAGCGCCACTCCACGCACACTGCAAGCCAAGCGCCACTCCACGCACACCGCAAGCCAAGCGCCACTCCACACACACCACCAGCCAAGCGCCACTCCACACACACCACCAGCCAAGCGCCACTCCACACACACCGCCAGCCAAGCACCACTCCACACACACCACCAGCCAAGCACCACTCAGCGCACACCGACAGCCAAGTACCACTCCACACACACCGCCAGCCAAGCACCACTCCATGCACACCGCAAGCCAAGCGCCACTCACCGCCAGCCAAGCACCGCTCCACGCACACCGCCAGCCAAGCACCACTCCGTGCACAGACAGCAAAGTACCACTCAACGCACACCACCAGCCAAACGCCACTCCACACACACCGCCAGCCAAACACCACTCCACGCACACTGCAAGCCAAGCGCCACTCCACACACACCACCAGCCAAGCGCCACTCCACACACACCACCAGCCAAGCGCCACTCCACACACACCGCCAGCCAAGCACCACTCCGTGCGTAGATAGCCAAGTACCCCTCCACGCACACCGCCAGCCAAACACCACTCAGCGCACACCGACAGCCAAGGGCCACTCCACACACACCGCCAGCCAAGCACCACTCCACGCACACTGCAAGCCAAGCGCCACTCCACGCACACTGCAAGCCAAGCGCCACTCCACGCACACCGCCAGCCAAGCACCACTCCACGCACACTGCAAGCCAAGCGCCACTCCACGCACACTGCAAGCCAAGCGCCACTCCACGCACACTGCAAGCCAAGCGCCACTCCACGCACACTGCCAGCCAAGCACCACTCCGTGCACAGACAGCCAAGTACCACTCAACGCACACCACCAGCCAAACGCCACTCCACACACACCGCCAGCCAAACACCACTCCACGCACACTGCAAGCCAAGCGCCACTCCACACACACCACCAGCCAAGCGCCACTCCACACACACCACCAGCCAAGCGCCACTCCACACACACCACCAGCCAAGCGCCACTCCACACACACCGCCAGCCAAGCACCACTCCGTGCGTAGATAGCCAAGTACCCCTCCACGCACACCGCCAGCCAAACACCACTCAGCGCACACCGACAGCCAAGGGCCACTCCACACACACCGCCAGCCAAGTACCACTCCACGCACACTGCAAGCCAAGCGCCACTCCACGCACACTGCAAGCCAAGCGCCACTCCACGCACACCGCAAGCCAAGCGCCACTCCACACACACCACCAGCCAAGCGCCACTCCACACACACCACCAGCCAAGCGCCACTCCACACACACCACCAGCCAAGCGCCACTCCACACACACCGCCAGCCAAGCACCACTCCACACACACCACCAGCCAAGCACCACTCAGCGCACACCGACAGCCAAGTACCACTCCACACACACCGCCAGCCAAGCACCACTCCACGCACACCGCAAGCCAAGCGCCACTCACCGCCAGCCAAGCACCGCTCCACGCACACCGCCAGCCAAGCACCACTCCGTGCACAGACAGCAAAGTACCACTCAACGCACACCACCAGCCAAACGCCACTCCACACACACCGCCAGCCAAACACCACTCCACGCACACTGCAAGCCAAGCGCCACTCCACACACACCACCAGCCAAGCGCCACTCCACACACACCACCAGCCAAGCGCCACTCCACACACACCGCCAGCCAAGCACCACTCCGTGCGTAGATAGCCAAGTACCCCTCCACGCACACCGCCAGCCAAACACCACTCAGCGCACACCGACAGCCAAGGGCCACTCCACACACAACGCCAGCCAAGCACCACTCCACGCACACTGCAAGCCAAGCGCCACTCCACGCACACTGCAAGCCAAGCGCCACTCCACGCACACCGCCAGCCAAGCACCACTCCACGCACACTGCAAGCCAAGCGCCACTCCACGCACACTGCAAGCCAAGCGCCACTCCACGCACACTGCAAGCCAAGCGCCACTCCACGCACACCGCCAGCCAAGCACCACTCCACGCACACCGCCAGCCAAGCACCACTCCATGCACAGACAGCCAAGTACCACTCCACGCACACCATCCAGCCAAACGCCACTCCACACACACCGCCAGCCAAGCACCACTCCACGCACACCGCAAGCCAAGCGCCACTCACCGCCAGCCAAGCACCGCTCCACGCACACCGCCAGCCAAGCACCACTCCGTGCACAGACAGCAAAGTACCACTCAACGCACACCACCAGCCAAACGCCACTCCACACACACCGCCAGCCAAACACCACTCCACGCACACTGCAAGCCAAGCGCCACTCCACACACACCACCAGCCAAGCGCCACTCCACACACACCACCAGCCAAGCGCCACTCCACACACACCGCCAGCCAAGCACCACTCCGTGCGTAGATAGCCAAGTACCCCTCCACGCACACCGCCAGCCAAACACCACTCAGCGCACACCGACAGCCAAGGGCCACTCCACACACACCGCCAGCCAAGCACCACTCCACGCACACTGCAAGCCAAGCGCCACTCCACGCACACTGCAAGCCAAGCGCCACTCCACGCACACCGCCAGCCAAGCACCACTCCACGCACACTGCAAGCCAAGCGCCACTCCACGCACACTGCAAGCCAAGCGCCACTCCACGCACACTGCAAGCCAAGCGCCACTCCACGCACACCGCCAGCCAAGCACCACTCCACGCACACCGCCAGCCAAGCACCACTCCGTGCACAGACAGCCAAGTACCACTCCACGCACACCATCCAGCCAAACGCCACTCCACACACACCGCCAGCCAAGCACCACTCCGTGCACAGACAGCCAAGTACCACTCAATGCAGACCACCAGCCAAGGGCCACTCCACACACACCGCCAGCCAAGCACCACTCCACGCACACTGCAAGCCAAGCGCCACTCCACGCACACTGCAAGCCAAGCGCCACTCCACGCACACCGCCAGCCAAGCACCACTCCACGCACACTGCCAGCCAAGCACCACTCCGTGCACAGACAGCCAAGTACCACTCCACGCACACCATCCAGCCATGCGCACCTCCACACACACCGCCAGCCAAGCAGCACTCCGTGCACAGACAGCCAAGTACCACTCCACGCACACCATCCAGCCAAGCGCCACTCCACCAGCCAAACACCACTTCACGCACACTGCAAGCCAAGTGCCACTCCACACACACCGCCAGCCAAGCAGTACTTCTTGCCCAAGGGGTCGCTTCCTAAAAACTAAATATAAATTCCCTGGTGCTAGTGGGTATTTTCTGCCCCCCCCCGGGGGCAAAAAGGCAAATAAAACGGGCCGATTTGCACCTAGGGTGGACAGAAAAACAAAAAACACAATCATGGCCACCTGGAAGCGACCCTTACCCAAGGGGTCGCTTCCCAAAAGAAACACAGTGCCCCAACAAATATCCCTGGTGCTAGTGGGAAATTTCTGCCCCCCCTGGGGGCAAAACGGCCGAAAAACAGGCCGATTTGCCCCCAGGGGGGGCAGAAAAACAAAAAGTTAAGTGTGAGGCCACCTGGAAGCAACCCTTGCCCAAGGGGTCGCTTCCTAAAAGCTAAAAACAAAATCCCTGGTGCTAGTGGGCATTTTCTGTCCCCCCCTGGGGGCAAAACGGCAAAAAAAACGGGCCGATTTGCCCCCAGGGGGGACAGAAAAACGTAAACAAAAAATATGGCCGCCATCTTGGCTCCAAAAAACAACCCTGGTGCTAGTGGGGAATTTCTGCCCCCCCTGGGGGCAAAACGGCCGAAAAAACGGGCCGATTTGCCCCCAGGGGGGGCAGAAAAACGAAAACATTATCACAGCCCGCCTGGAAGCGACCCTTGCCCAAGGGGTCGCTTCCTATAATCTAAAATTACATCCCTGGTGCTAGTGGGGGCATTTCCGCCGCACAATCGCGACGCTGTGCGCGATCGTGAGGCAGAAATGCCCTGCAAAGAGACATCAGGGGAGAGGAAAAACTCTTTCCTCTCCCCTGATGCCTCTTCGCTGCCCCAAACCCCCGCCAGACACTGCAATCTTACCTTTTCCCCAGACGCGCAGGAAGCAGATGGCTTCCCGAGCGCTGGGAATCCCTGATGATGTCAGCGCGCGCTGTGCGCGCTGACGTCATCAGGGATTCCCATGGGGGGGGGCGGGGGCGGCAGCGGAAGGCGTTCCGCTGCCGCCCCCAGCAAAACAACGAAGATCAGAGAACCTCGGGGGGAGCGCCAGCGCTTTCCCCGAGGGTGGGGCTCATGACGAGCTGGGCTCGTCATCAGCACACGACCACTGTGCACCATGACGAGCCCAGCTCGTCATCAGCATCGAAAGGGTTAAAGAAACTCCCTTCAGCAATGGAAATGGCTCAAGTATTTGTGAAAGAAATCATTTGTTTCCATGGGATTCCATCTATCATTATATCTGACATAGACCCTTAATTCATTTCCCATATTTGGAACAAATTAGGTAAATCATTAAACATGGAAGTGCAAACCTCTTCAAGTTACCATCCCCAAACGGATGGTTTAACTGAACGTACAAATCAAACCATTGAACAATATTTGTGTTGTATGTTAGTAGAATGTAATCAAGAATGGCCAGATATTTTATGGGCCTTGGAGTTTGCTTATAGTAACATAGAACATTCATCCATTGGTATTTCACCATTCTTTTGTGGTTATGGTTTTCATCCAAATTGTACATCCATTGTTGGTTCCGTCTATAAGTGACTATGTGACTAATTTAATATCTGTTCAACAATAAGCCCAGTTTAATTTGGCCAAAGCAAAAGAAAGTCAAAAATACTCAACAGACTCACATCGCACTTGACAACGGTTGTATTGTATAGGAGACAAAGTGTGGTTGTCTACAAAACATCTATGACTAAAAAGTAATAAAACATTTTGTCCACGATTTATTGGACCATTTCCTATTGAAGAAATTAATAACCCAGTCAGTCTTAAAGTGATGCTGCCATCAAAATATCGGTTTCACCCAGTCTTCCATGTCTCTCTCTTAAAGCCGTACAATCCCTTGACTCGCACTAAAACACTTCCTCCTCCTATTGATATAGAAGGAGTCCCAGAGTTTGAGGTAAAATCTGTATTTGATGCAAAATGAGAGTGTGGAAAGTTATACTATTTGGTGGACTGGAAAGGGTATGGTCCAGAGGAACGGTCTTTGGAGCCACTTGCTCATTTAAAAAATGTCCCGTGTTTAGTCAAGGCTTTTCATTCACGATACCCAGACAAACCAAAACCAATTCCTCTAGTTTTCGGGGGGGGATTTTGAGGGGGGAGTACTGTCATGATTCCTCTGCAAAAGCGCAGAATCATTAACATTTAAAAGCCCACCCCTGTCCCATGAACCCAGCACGACTGAATGTTTGAGTTATGTGTAATGTTTTTAACTATGTATAATGTGTTCAACATATTTGTGTTATTTTGTGTCAAAGGCCGAGAAAGAGCTTTAGAGAGTACGACACGTCATGATAAGGCTGCATCCGTGTAGCCGCCATTTTGGCTGTGGCAAACTATATATTGCTGTACCCAGCTTCTAGAAGAAGCTTAGCCTTCCATCTGTAACCTGTAAGGGACCTGTATCCAAGGACGCTTCTTGGAATCGATGCAGCGCTTCCTCCATTCCGGTTTCTTCTTCCTGGAACATCGCAACTTCACTGAGACATCTTGACTCCTTTGTAGCTGCAAACCTGGAAACAAAAAAGGACAACAAGAAAGTTGAGTGATTGTTCAATTATGGCACCCATCGCAAGATAGCAGTGCATTTCTAATAACTTTAGTAGTATTCAGGACAATGTTTGGAACTTTTTTCCTTAGAAAAAGCATGTTTGGACAGTAAGAAGTACTTAAAAAGCGAATAGCTCTCTGGAAATACCAAAGAAGGACAATGGTTATAACTAAAGCACTTAGATCGATGTCTATGTTACATTGTAGAATTTTTGTTGTTTCTTGTTTTCCTGTTTACCTTTTTATACAGTGATGGAAGACATCAGGGGGAAACTTAAAAAGTGACTGTTACCAAAAAACGAATGACACAATAGAATGTAATAGTTAAAACCATGCAATAATACATTGCTCAGAAGTAATTAATTATTTGTTTCTTCAGAAGAAGAAGATTGAGGGACATCTCACTTAAATAGCACACTCCTCTTCAAAACAGTCTTGAAGTAAGAACTAAGCCATCACAAGTCTACTGGGACGCAGTGCTAACCAGGTCAAGTTCGCAGGAGGTAAGCTTGATTAATATATATATATGTAGGAAGAGGAACTAGTTGCTCACCCAAACAACAACTAATATATTAACTAACTAATCTCTTGTTGCCTTGCAGGTCGACAACAAGAGCTCAGCAGCTTCCAGTATGCGGCCCTCCTCCCTAAACCATATTACGTAGCTCCAGTGGCCCAAGAAACACTGTCTGTAAGGTAGGATACTGGGAAGTTGGTCCATAGCGTTTCTACAAATTTCAACTAAGCACAGTGAAGGTAAGAGTGCAGGATTGGTCTGACTAGAAAGAAGGGTCCCAACTTGGACAAAGGTGCAAACTATTGCCAAGTAGAGAACCCCATTTCTAACAATGGTGGTCAGAGGTGAGGATCCGGACTTGCATTTGTGCCTTACTTACAGTGAATGGTGTACACGTCTAGTATAGTGCTGACCATTACACAGCCACATACCACTGGTGAACTTTTTTCCTGTTTGAATATTCTGCAACTTAATAACTGCCAATTTTCTCATCCTGACCGAGCCAGCATCTATTGACATCACATTTAAAGAAGATAGGGTGGAAACAGACACTATGTCTCAACTAAAAGCTATCTGCGAAAAATTTAAAATATCTGTAAGAGGCCTCACCAGAAAGAAGGAATACCAAAAGGTGATTAATGCCTGGTTGGAATATGCCAGTGGGCAGGATGAGGACCCTTTGGTGGAGGTGGAGAATTTGGATAGACAGCAGTAGGGTCTGTTGAATTTACCAGGGGAGTGTTCCTTCCAGAGATGGCAACAGTGTGTCTTCAAGAGGTCTGCCTCCAGAGGAGCTGGAGGACAGACAGAGAAATAGAGTCCATGAGTTGGAGCTTACAATGCTCAGTAAAGGAGAAGAGGATAAGAAACTGGAGTTAGAAAGGCAGAAATTGGCTCTATAGGAAAAGAGGATGCTCTTAGAGCATGAAAGAGGTTTGAAGGAGCTGGACATAAAAGCCAAAAGTGTTGGAGTCCAGTTCCAATGGTGGCAAGTTGTCATCAGTGCCTGGAAAAGGAAAGGTATACATCACCACGGAAGTAATAGAGGGTTATTTGAAGAATTTGGACATTGGTCACTGGCTTAGGGGATTTGAGGTAGTAATGAGGTCTCACAGATTCCCTGAGAGAGAGACTGGAGAGTAGGGTTGTGGAGCAGCTTCATAACAGAATTGAGGGAAACTTTGCTAGCCTTTCCAGGCGAGGAGCAGATCTCTCATGCTCCTATGAAGGAAGCCTTGAGCAGGGGATATGACTTAACTCCAGATCTGTACATGCAGAAGTTTAGGACCTGTAAGACGCTTAAGTCAAGCAATTGGGTGGAGAATGTTTTCTAATTTTGCAGAGCACTGGATGGTTGGATGGAGTGTAGCGAGGTAAATGATTTTCAGGGGCTCTATTATTTGGTGGCATGGGAGCACTTGTCTGCTTGTTGTTTTCCAGAGCTATGCCAGCATTTGATTGACAGTAGGCTGACTGACCCCAGGAAGCTTGCTGTGTCTGCTGACCTCTTGGTCAGTACCAGGGTCCCCAAAAGTCATGTGGGAGACTCCACCAAGAGTGGGCAGGGTCCCCAGCAGAAGTGTGGGGGACAAGGGTAAACAGAAGGAGTTTCAAAAAAGGCCCCAAAGTAATCTCAAGGGACCCAATTGAAAGGTTACCAGCTCCCCCGCTGGTAAGAAACCATCGGTTCCTTCAGGTAAGCCTGCAGAAAAGGGTCCCGCTTGTGTTACGCATGTCACCAGGTGGGTCACTTTATTAGAGATCTAAGTGTCTTAAGTATACACCTGTAACCTATTGGTGCACCACCCGTGGGTTAACTAATGTAGCCTTGGGGGAGGTGTTGGGTTCCCAGGAGGGGTGAAAGCCAGCAGGATTGACCCTGGTCTCATTAGGAGACTGTAAAATGGTCCCAAGGACCCACCTGCTCGCTAACACTAAGAAATACAGGCACTGGGTGACCTTCAATGGACATAAGGTGCAGGCTCTGAGAGACACTGGAGCCAGTGTGACAGCTGTCAGTTATCGGCTAATGTCTGAAGAGCAGGTGGGACCCAACGTACTTTACTCAGTATTTGCAGCTGGCATCTCAGAGTGTCTCTGCAAAGTGTCACATGTTCCCTTTGCGTGGAGGGGAGGATCTCTGGTACCTTGAAAGTATTTGTGAGGCCAGCTATGCCTGTTGAGTCTCTGCTAGGGAATGATCTGAACAGATTCCCTTGGGAGTAGGTGGAGTGTAGGTCTCATTTGGAGATGTTGGGTCTGCCTGAGTGGTGGTGTGTGAACACTCGGTCTATGGAAGCCAGTAAGGGCAATCAAGCGGAACTGGAGCTTGGAAGAATGGCCCAGGTACCTGCCAAAAAGAGAGGAGGCAGGGGGAGCGGGAAACCGGCCCACAAAGTTTCCACTGCCCAGGAGGAGGCAGACCTTCAGAGGGATGCCCTGGAGCCTACAGGGGAGCAATTGGCTGAACTGGGGGACCTGCCAGAGCTTACCCATTGGCAGCAGCAAGGGGGCCCCTCCAGGGAGGAATTCTGCAAGGAGCAGCAGGAATGCCTCTTTCTTGTTGGTATATGGCAAGAGGCTGCAAGCCAGCCAGCAGGTGATCAGTCTGGGTCTCATTTTATTTACTGGGAGAATGGTCTCCTGTATAGTGATATTTTACAATAAGAGGGAGAGGTCTTTTCTACAAGGGTGCTAGCCACTCCTAATGAGTGGTAGGTCCAGCCTCAGGGGGTGCCCTAAAGTATTTATTGAAAACAAAGAAAGCTGGGCTGTTCCTCAAACTAAGGAATGTACGTGTCAGTGTAGTGTCTAGGATGTTGTAGGGTCTCGTGGAGTCCTACAGTTGGGCATCCATTTTGTTGGATGTAATGACCTCACACACCCTTTCAGGTGTCATGCTTCATCATCTGAACTGCTCCTCGTTGGGTCGGCGGTGCAATACCCAATGGGCGTTACCTTAAAGAGGGGCTCTTTGGCGGAGATCTTCTATCCAACTGCCGTCAGGTGAAGTGCGGGTGTGGGGGCCAGAAAAACGTAGACGTGTTATGAGAGTTTTAAAATAAAGCTAGGAGTACCAGGGTTAAGTTTATTCTGGGGGTCCCCTGCTCTAATTAAAAATTATAAAACTAACCGGTACTCGCTGGAATATTATGCTTCCAATTACGAGTCTCAGTTCAGTTAGTGCTCTGATCGGTCGACATGTTTCTCGCGTATGTGCAATGACTGACGATTCTTCAGGACCTCAAAATAAAGAATTATCTAGGGTTATACAAGTGGATTCTCTAACAGGAAAAGTGTTCCATGTATTATACCTGTGTTGAGCTGCATCTACCTAATAGGTTTAGTATACAGACAACATTAGTATCCGGTGGGTATCACATCGGGTTCTGTCATCCAACATGTAGTTGTTAACACCTGTGTAGCCTGCTGTGGCACCTACCCCTCGTCGCCGGATCCTGAATAGTGAGCCTAAGGTTGCAGATCCAGGGTCAGCCATCTGGACCCATTAGAGCCTTCCTAATGGGTCCAGCTCATGATGTGCCCCTAGCAGGCCATTTGGGGAAAGACAAGACCTTAGAAAGGCTTGTCATCGACTTTCACTGGCCATGAATGCACAAGGATTCTCATTACAGGACTTGCCAGACTTTCCATGCAAGTGGTAAGAGTGGGGGAAGTTCATGGCTCCTCTTCAACCTTTCCCTGTAATCAGCACTCCCATTGAGAGGGTGGGCATCAACATTGTTGGGCCTCTGGACCCCAAGACAGCCCATGGGCAACAGGTTCATCCTTGTCTTGGACGACCATGCCACCTGGTACCCCAAACCCATCCCTCTCCGGATTGTAATGGCCTCCGTGGTGAATTGGGCATTGATGGGGATCTTCTCCTGTGTGGGTTTACAAAGAGAGATGGTGTCTGACTGGGGGGCCACCTTCATATGTAGGTATATGAAGTTCCTGTAGCAGAAGTGCGGAGTTACCTATAAGTTTAGCACTGCTTACCAACCCCAGGAAATGTAAATGTTTTTGTACTTGTATAGCGCACAGCTACCCGCAGTGGGTTTCCCGGCGCTTGTACGAATACCGCAAGGGAACCCTTCCTGGCTTTCCCTGTGAAGTGTCCACTCCTGCACACCCCCATGGTGCAGACCAGGCATCCCTCGCGTTGTGGGGGCCGTTGTGAAGACTAAGCAAGCTATTGCCCAGAGTTGCAACGTGGAACCTATGATCAGAATAGGCACTGAGGCGAGAATATCCGGTCAGGAGAATTAATGAGCCCGAGACCCGCCGGGGCAGGAATCGAACCCTGGTCCCTGGCCAGAGCGCTGCTTCGAGGTCTGCCTGCTCTAACCATTAAGCCAAACTTCTCCACATAGGCTGGTTAAGACATTTAATCGGACCCTGAAGGGCATGAGTGTGCATCTTGGTAAACCCATGAGGTGTAAGTGGGATGTCCTCTTACCATGCCTGTTGTTTACTTACAGGGAGCTATCACAGAAGTCTTTAGCGTTCAGTCCCTTTGAGTTCCTATATGAATATACTGTAAGAAGACCTCTGAGTCTGGCCAAAGAGGGCTGGGACAAAGCTCCCAGTAAACCTCCCCAGGATGTATCTAGCTACATGCGGGCCTACTGTAACCAGACTAGCGCTTCAGACAACCTGCTCAGGTGAATCTGGAAGCAAGCCAGGAAGAGGTGAAACAGTGGGTGCACTGTCAAAATATCGATTCCCTAATATTGACCTACAGTAATATCGAGTTGTAAATATCGAAGGTGAAGAATATCGAGGTCGAGAATATCGTTGGACAGAATATCGACTCTAAGGTAAGTAATATCGATTTTTTTTTATATCGATGTAAGTAATATCGAAGTTAGTAATATCGATATCAATTATATCAATGTCACTAATTTCGATGTTACTAATATTGATATTTGTTTGTTGTTATGTATTTTATTATGTATTTTATATGTATGTGTTATATGGTTTTGTTAAGTATTTTATTTGTTTTAAATTATATGTGTACTATTTATTATATATTAAAAATGTTATTTTATATTTAATTGTATGGTTTAGTACTGGAGCGGGTTTTGAGTTTATAGGGGAATAGGGTGGGAAGTAATTTAATTATATTAACTTAATTATACATTTTTAGTAATTGTAAATACATTTTAAATAATTTTTGTGTTTAAGTTCTGTAGCGGGTTGAGGGTTTATAGGGGTATTGGGTGGGAAGTAATTTAATTGTAATTAAGTAAATATTTATTTTTGATTAGTATTGATAAATATTTTATTTCTAATTAATTATTATTAGGTAATTAATTATTTTAATTGATAATTAATTTTATTAATTGGTAAATAAGGTTTGTAATTGGTAATTACATTTTTTAATTGGCAATTAATTTTTTTAATTGGTAATTAAGGTTTGTAATTGGTAATTACAATTTTTAATTGGTAAATATTTTTTTGAAATTGGTAAATAATATTTTTTATTGTTAATTAATTTTTATTAATTGGAAATTTATTTTATTAATTGGTAAATAATTTTTTGTAAAAAATACGTTTTATTCAAAAATAAATTTACTGTTTACCATTTTTTAATTGTTAATCAATTTTTAATTATTAATATGTTTTTTGTTTTTAAAAATATTTTAGTGTTAAATATTATTTGGTTATTTATATTTATTAATTAATATTTATTGGTATTTATTGTTAAATGATTGTTAATTAAATATTTATTGTATTTATGTTTTTAGTATTTATCAATGGGGATTTGCAAATGATTTAGTTATTGAAAAATTAAAATGTTATTTATTTTATTTACAACAATTATTTAAAAGTATGTTATATTTAACTTCTACACTATCCAATGCTTTCCCTACTGTTGCACTCTCTGGAGTGGGAATAGTAATTTTGACCCCTACGCTATCCAACGCTTTCCCTACTGTTGCATTATCTGGAGTGGGAATAGTAATTTTGACCCCTACGCTATCCAATGCTTTCACTACTGTTGCACTCTCTGGAGTGGGAATAGTAATTTTTACCCCTACGCTATCCAACGTTTTCCCTACTGTTGCACTCTCTGGAGTGGGAATAGTAATGTTTACCCCCATGCTATCCAACGCTTTCCCTACTGTTGCTCTATCTGGAGTGGGAATAGTCATTTTTACCCCTACGCAATCCAACCTTTCCTTACTGTTGCACTCTCTGGAGTGGGAATAGTAATTTTTACCTCTACGCTATCCAACGCTTTCCCTACTGTTGCACTCTCTGGAGTGGGAATAGTAATTTTTACCCCTACGCTATCCAACGCTTTCACTACTGTTGCATTCTCTGGAGTGGGAATAGCAATTTTTACCCCTACGCTATCCAACGCTTTCCCTACTGTTCCACTCTCTGGAGTGGGAATAGTAATTTTTACCCCTACCCTATCCAACGTTTTCCCTACTGTTGCACTCTCTGGAGTGGGAATAGTAATTATTACCCCTACGCTATCCAACACTTTCCCTGCTGTTGCACTCTCTGGAGTGGGAATAGTAATTTTACCCCTACGCTATCCAACGCTTTCCTTACTGTTGCATTCTCTAGAGTGGGAATAGTAATTTTGACCCCTACGCTATCCAATGGTTTCCCTACTGTTGCATTCTCTGGAGTGGGAATAGCAATTTTTACCCCTACGGTATCCAACGCTTTCCCTACTGTTGCACTCTCTGGAGTTGGAATAGTAATTTTTACCCCTACGCTATCCAACGCTTTCCCTGCTGTTGCACTGTTTAGAGTTGGAATAGTAATTTTTACCCCTACACTATCCAACGCTTTCCCTACTGTTCCACTCTCTGGAGTGGGAATAGTAATTTTTACCCCTACGCTATCCAACGTTTTCCCTACTGTTGCACTCTCTGGAGTGGGAATAGTAATTGTTACCCCTACTCTATTCAACACTTTCCCTACTGTTGCACTCTCTGGAGTGGGAATAGTAATTTTTACCCCTACGCTATCCAACGCTTTCCTTACTGTTGCGTTCTCTGGAGTGGGAATAGTAATTTTGACCCATACGCTATCCAGCGCTTTCCCTACTGTTGCACTCCCTGGAGTTGGAATAGTAATTGTTACCCCTACGCTATCCAACGCTTTCCTTACTGTTGCACTGTTTAGAGTTGGAATAGTAATTTTTACCCCTACGCTATCCAACGTTTTCCCTACTGTTGCACTCTTTGGAGTTGGAATAGTAATTTTTACCCCTACACTATCCAACGCTTTTGCTAATGTTGCACTCTCTGGAGTTGGAATAGTAATTTTTACCCCTACGCTATCCAACGCTTTCCCTACTGTTGCACTTTTTGGAGTTGGAATAGTAATTTTTACCCCTACGCTATCCAACGTTTTATATAATTAATTTTAAAAATATTAAAAGTATATTACATTTTTTAATTCATTAAACCTAATTCTTCACTTTTTATTTATGTTTTTGTTTTATGTTTGTAAATGTATTTGTAATTTATAATATTTTTTATTATTTATAAATTATTAAAATAATATTACAACTTATTGTTAAGTACATATATATTATATTTTTTCTGTATATGTTTAATTAATGTATTATTATTACATATGTATTATTTATTAATTTTAAATATTATTAGATATTTTTAACTATGTTGATTTTATTTAGTAGTGTTATTTACTTTATTTTACATTCATATTTTCACAGAAAAAAACGATATTTTTAACATCGATATTTTTAACATCTATATTTTATTTTCGATATTTTTGTACTTACCATGTTGTAGACAGGATGTGGATATTCTTGCCTTCAATATTTTTGCATTGATATTCCTAGAGGTCAATATTTTGTAGGTCGATATTTTGTCAGTGTCCGAAACAGTGGTCTAATCAGAATGCCTCTCTGATCGAGTTTCAACCTGGCCAAAAAGTGTTGGTCATGGCCCCAGTGGATCCTTGTGTGCTCCAAGATAAGCAACAGATGATGTAATGGAAGAGCAGACCAAACTTTGCCCTGACCTCCTGTCTGCTAAGGAGCATGATTGGTCAGTGGACTGTGTAAGCCTTTCCCCTGCCCTGACTACTGAACAGCAGAGTGACTGCCGCCAATTGTTATGACAGTCTGCTGGTCTGTTCTCCTTGACCCCTGGTGTCATTCAATGGTGACCCCATGATGTGGACACTGGAGACAGGCCTTCTGTAAAACACAGCATTTACAGGTTGACTGACAGGGTCAAAGTTACCATCAAGGAAGAAGTCTCCAATGTGATGGCTCAAGGGGTGATTGAGCACTCCAGCAGCCCTTGGTCTAGCCCAGTAGTTTTGGTCCCAAAGGTTGCCACATCGGGTGCCAAACCAGAACTCCAGTTCTGTGTGCACTATCAAGGTCTCAACTCAGTCACCAGGACTGATGTGCACCCCATCTCCAGAAGCTGATGAGCTCATAGATCGGTTGGAAGCTGCCAAGTACCTCAGCACGCTTGACTTAACGTCTGGGTAATGACAGATTGCCTTAACTGATGGAGCAAGAGAGAGGTCTGCATTTTGAACCCCAGAGGGACACTACCAGTTCCTGATGATGCCCTTTGGGTTTGTGAATGTCTCTGCCACCTTTCAGAAATTGGTCAATCAGGTATAGGCCAGGCTGGAGGACTTTAGTGCCGCCTACCTGGATGACATCGCAATGTCCAGTTTTCTACACCTTAGAGATGAGAACTCCAAAGAAGGTGGGTAGTTCTCCCCACATTTCAGCTGGAGGGGACACATGTTGGACAAGTCATCCTTGGCATAGGCTGCCCCTGTATTTTTGCCTTTGTCTTCAGTGTTTTTACTGTGTGTTGACCTTCCTTTTCTCTGGTCTAGATGCTTTGGGCACTTACAAGTGCCCCTTCTGTAAATTGTTCTTATGGATTAGTATGTCCACAATTGGCTTAATGGATTTACTGCTAAGTCCCTAGTACAGTGCACCATGTGAGCACAGGGCCTGTAAACCAAATGATGGCAGTGGGCTTGCAGCACAGATTGTGCCACCCACACAAGCAGCCTTGCAAAAGGGTCTCAGGCGTGCCATTGTAGTGCCTATGTGCAGTTCATACTGTCATGTCGATCTGGCAAGTGCACCACTTGCCAGGCCATAACCTTCCCTTTTCTTACATGTGAGTCACCCCGAAGGTAGGCCCAAGTTACCACTGTGGGCAGGGTGTAGTGTATGTGAAAGGTAGGAGATGCACTGATGTGTGTGTCATGTCCTGATATTGAAATACTGCCAGTTTCGTTTTTGACTATTGAAAGGCTATCTGTCCCATAGGACATAATTGTTACTTTCTGTGTTTGAAAATACCACTTTTAGAAAGTGGGTGTTTTCTTGCTTAGCCATCCTGTGCGCCTCTGGTAGGGTTGTGTATTGACTGTCTGGCTTGGGAGTGGCAGGGGGTGGGGAAGTGCATTCTGTTCAGGCAGCTACTTGGGGAGTGAGGTGTGTCCTGCCTTTCCAGAATGAGTCAGGGCTGGACTGAATTGACCTGGGCTACATTTAGAGTAGGGGGATGAGATTCCTTTCACACCTGAATCCTCCTAGTCTGTCTTGGACAATGCTGTCTCCACCTCCTGCCGGTGAGCTGCACCAGAGATGCCAGAACTGGTTTTGGCTAGGGGAAGAGCTTCTCTGCCACCAGAGAACAATGGGATTTGTGCTATTAAAAGTTGGGCCCGGACTCCAGACTTTTGGATTACTTCTAGAATTCAAGAGGAACCTCTGCCAAGGAAAAGAGCTGGGAGCAGCTGGGGGAGAAGTACTGCCCCTTTGCTGTGTGCTGTCTGGGGTTGACGTACAATAGCTGTTTCCACCAAAGAGAGGAACTGTGTATGTATCATGCTTGAAAAGTAACTCCATGGGTTTGAGGAAGAGCTTGCCCCCTGTCCTGTTCAAGAAGTCTCAGGAACAGCAAATACTTAACTATTGTTCTGGGCACCGTCTCTGGAACCGCAGGTGTTAGGTATTGTAGAAAAAAAGAGCAGCCACCTCTGTCACCGAGCCGGTCGCTGGTTCTATGTCCTGAAGGAACCATAGAGAGCACTGCTACACTTCGCATGTCATCCCTGGTCTCACCAACGCCGCTGGGTGACCGTCACCGAGCCATTGCTTGCACCGCATCCTGTGGGCACCACACTCGCATTGCCTCGCTTCACTCTACCAGGACATCCCCGACACCGTCGCTGCCTGACCCAAATATCGACTGGCTCCGTCGCCTGCAGCTTGACCTGCCAGCACTGCATCAAGCAGCGCCTCACTCCGCATTATAGTATTGGTCTCACTGAAGCTGTTGAACGACCGTCGCCGAGCCGATGCCTGCACCGCACTGTGCGGGCCCGCACGCCATACCGATTTACTTCACAACGTAACCACTACAGTTGCCCTGACAGACTCGCACCAAAGGGATCGGCTGCAACCAGAAAAGTATAGTCTACAAGTCTGTCAATGCTACAGTTGACTGTACATAGGTGGTCAGCTGGAACTGTCATTTTCAGCATTGTAGAAGCCCCGTACCAAGCTACCGAGTCGGGAGAACTCTGTTTTTGAAATATTTCTGCAATTTAAAGGTTGTCTTGCAAAGTACCTATTTTTCCAGTATTTTATGTTGTATTTTTGTTGTTTTTGCTCTTGTTGGTTTAGATAAGGATTTACTATTCTTCCAAACTGGTGTGTTGTCCATTTGTAGTGTTTTTGTTCTATTACTGTATGCATGCACAAAATCTTTACACACTGTCTCTGAGAGAAGCCGGTCTTCTCATACCAAGCTATCAAGGGGATGAGCAAGTGTTATTTTATAAGTTTATCCCCCTTACCCTGACTAGGAAGAAGGGTCCCTACTTAGACAAAGGTGCAAACCAATGCCAATTTGAGACCCCCAATTCTAACACACACTATGACACTCCACCCTACATGACTCCACTCTACTATTTGCAACTCCACTCTAAAATAATCCACTGTAAGCCACTCCAATCTACTCCACTCCAGTCTACACCACTCTGCGTTATACCACTACACTGTATGCTATTGCACTCTACCCCTCTCCATTTTAGGGCACTTCAGTGTATGCCAATACGCTGAATGCCGTTCCACTCTATGTTGCTCCATTGTATGCTATTCCACTGCATGTAACTCTACTCCACAACATTATGCTATACGTTATTGCACTTTATGCTACTACACTGTATGCCACTTCAATGTACACGACTGCACTGTATGCTATTCATCGATACACCACTACACTTTACACCACTGCACTGTACACCACTCCACTATACGTCACTGCACTCCACAGCAACTCACTGTATGCTATAACACTGTACATCACTGTATATCACTCCATTGTATGGCATTACACTCTACACCACTGTACTCTATGCCAATCTACTCTACCCAACTCCCCTGTAAGATACTTCATTCTACGCCACTCTAGTGTATGATATTCTACTATATGCCACTCCACTCTACAACATTGCACTGTACGTAAACAACATTCAATGGTATTCTCCACTACACCACTCCAATGTACACCACTCTACTTTACTCCAATATGCTATATGCTACTACAGTCTACCCTACTACATTCTTCCCTGCTCCTCTCTTTAACACTCTGGTCTACAATATTCCACTCTACAACACTCCACTCTAAACCATTACATTGTACGCCACGCTACACTATTTCACTGTGCACAGCTTTAATGTATCTCACTCCTCTCTACGCCACTCTACTCTTTTTTACTCCACTGTATGCCACTCCACTCTGTGCCATTCCACCCAATGCCTTTCCACTCTACGTCACACCACTCTCACCTTCTCCAGTGTATGCTATTCTACTGCATGCGACTCCAGTGTACGCCACCCCACTCTATGCCATTTCACTCTTCATCATTACACTGTATATGATAAGATTTATAAAGCGCACTAATACCTGAGGGTATCAAGGCGCTGGGCGGATGGGGAGGAGAAGAAAGACACAGATCTACCAACCATGTTGAAAAAAGCCATGTTTTCAGCAGCTTTGGAAATAGAGGGAGGCAGGTTGTTCCAGAGTTTAGTGGCCACCAAAGAGATGGAGCGTCCATCCCATCTGACCCTGCAGAATTTAGAAGAGATCCGTTTTTTCTGGTAGGAGGATCTCAGGCTCCTCCCAGGGGTGTACCATTGGAACATGGTTTTAGCTGGCGCAAGCCTACTGTGCAAGACCTTGTAGACTGTACTAAGGACCTTGAAAAAGATTCACTTCCTAGTGGAGAGCAAATACAGAGCACAGATCCCTTCTCTGGTTCATTGGTGCTTAGGAATGTTAAAAATCAGCCTGGCCACCACGTTCTGCACCACCTGAAGCTTGTTCAGGAAAGCCACGTTGATGTTAAGGTACATCTCATTGCAGTAATCAGGCCGGGAGGTGACCAGTGCAATGATGGTGGGCCGACACAGATTGAGTGGAATATACGGTAGCACCTTTCTAAGGGTTTTCAAGATGTAGAAATAAGTGCTGACAGTGCGGCTGATTAGAGCGTCAAAGGTCAGCCCCATGTCGAAAGTGACCCCTAGATTTTTAGCTGTCCTAACCAGGACAGGAAGGGGACAACATTCTGCCGGGCACAAGGCGTTCAACCAGATGGCATTCTGTGGACCAAAAACTTGAATCTCGGTTTTATCGGTATTCATTTTAAGGGAATTATTCTTCATTTAGCTGCTAATGCTTGCCATGCAATGGTTACAGTTTTCTGCGACCAATTGCAAATCATTAGAGATGGAAACAATGATTTGTGTGTAGTCTGCATAGGGAATCATCTGGAACCCGAAAGATCTAACCAACTCAGCTAGAGGGGTCATGTAAATATTAAAGAGGTTGGGGTTCAGTCATAAGCCCTGGGGGACCCCGAAAGGGAGGCTATAGGCCTTAGCTCTGAAACCTCCACAGCTGATGGTGTTTGTTCTCCCTGTCATAAAGGAGTAGAGAAGCTGCAAGGCCTTTCCCATAACTCCCACTTCCTGCAAACGTTGAACCATGCACCTCAGAGAAACTGTATTAAGTGCCGCTGACAAATGAAGCATAATCAACACCGCTGATCCCCCCTGATCTACCTGCAAGCGGATGTGATCAGTTGCAGCAATGAGGGTAGACTCGGTGCTATGACCAGCATGGAAACCATTTTGAAAATAGTCTAAGATCTCATGGGATTTAACGCAGTTCATCAGCTCAGTGTTGATGAATTTCTCCATGATTTGGGTGGGGGGGGGGGTGGGAGAAGGGAGATGGGGCAAAAGTTCTTCAGTTCTGAGGGGTCAGATTTGGGTTTTTTATGGAGTGGTGAAACAATGGCCTCTTTCTAGGGATCCAGGTGGCTGCAGGATAGGAGAATGTTTTTGAACACCCTGCACAAGACGTCTGCAACCTGGTCAGGAACCAGCTTGAGTGTGAGGGGCATACAGGGGTTTGAAGGTGAGCCAAATTTAAGGCGCATTAGGAGATCCTGGGTTTGCTGAACTGTAATTTGTAGAAAGGCGTTAAGAGCTTACTTTTCACAGTCCTGAATGATCTCCAAAGCATCAGGTCCTTCGATTACCATATGACCAAACTCCTGAAAGATTTTAAGGACCTTGTCATGAAAGTAAGCAGCTATTCTGTCACAGAAGTCCTGGGAGGGGGGCAACAACTGTCCCTGGTGGCTCAGAGATCTCTTTGATGACCTTGAATAGTATGCTGGAGGAAATGCCTGCTGCAAGGATCTTTTCAGTAAAGAAATGAAATTTGGCTTGGAAGATGACAAGTTTATATTTCTGCCGCAGAGATTTCTGCATGACTTTTTCCCCTTGCATAAGGGTCCATGCACCATCTACATTCTAGTATACAGCACTCCCTTCTGAGGGATCCGAGTTCTTCTGAGAGCCATGGGGCCGCTGGTTTAGCTCTTCTGATAATGTTGTTTTTAAAGGGGCAGCAGAGTCAAGGGCTTCATTGATCCGATTGTGGAAACCATCCACCATGTGAGGGAATGGGCTGTGCCTCCCCGCACAGGCTGTGGCCAAGGCAGCCTCCTATCCATTTAAAAGCTGAGAGCTTGTTCAGTCCTCTACATTGATTGCATCTAGGTGTGGTGCTCTCTTTCATAATAATGGGAAGGGTAGGACAGACTTTGAAATTAATCAACCACTGGTCCACCCAGATAAGGGGCTGAACATTCTCAATCACTAAGTTATTGTGGTTGGTGAAAATGCCGTCTAAGGTATGGCCGGTGGTATGGGTGGGAGATTGAACAAGTTGCTCATGTCCCAAGGATGTCATGAGTTCTAAGAGGTGTGCTGAGTGATTGTCCTGTTTGTTTTTGAGATGATAGTTAAAATCTCCTAAAACGGGGAGATGAGCAGTGGTGATGAATGGTTCCAGTGTTTTGAACCATGATTCCGTAAACCTGGTTCTAGGACCTTGCGGGCGATACATTCGTTTAGGTCTGATAAATTATAGTTGTTGGACAGCTTAATCCTGAAAAAAGCTGATTCCAAACTGCCACCTCTACGAACAAGGCAGTCACATCTGGGAATAATATATCTAGGGGGGACCACATCCTCCAAGTAGGGACCCGAGTTGTCCCTGACCCATGTCTCAGTGACAAATGGGCAGTCCAAATTGAGTGTTTTGATGGTCAAAGCAATTTTGGTTTTATGTTTGGGCATTGAGTAAGCACTTATCAGCGCTCCCTAAATAAAGTGGACTTGAGACCAGCCATGGCATTGGTCCCTGTCATCTTTCCAAACACCAGTTCCTAGGGCCCCCTACAGGAGCAAAGGACAGGGGCCAGACCCTAGGTGGGTCTGAAATTGCAGTGCTGGCAGTGCACCGGCTCCCCAGAAGAGAAGTCAAGCTTAGCTTCATACCCCTGTGCTAAAGTTTAAAACGTAACTCAAGGAGGCCAGTCCTGGAGTAGGCTACAACCGAGGTGACCTTGTTTCCTGGGGAAAAACTGGCAGCGTTC
This sequence comes from Lissotriton vulgaris, assembly GCF_964263255.1. NCBI lineage: Eukaryota > Metazoa > Chordata > Amphibia > Caudata > Salamandridae > Lissotriton > Lissotriton vulgaris. The sequence goes on along the minus strand of NC_141694.1, from coordinate 1,178,219,961 downwards.
CTGCCACCTGCCGCTGTCCAGGAGCTGACGGGCGTGGACAGGCTTGCCTCTAGTGCGCCTTCAGTGCGCCAGCAGTGCACCCACTGTGCCCATCCGCTGCATGGCCAGGGTTGTTTCGGCATTTGCAGACCCAGCCCAGAAAGCAAATGTAAGGCTGGGCCGCCAAACTCAAAATGAGTTCTGGTGCAGGGGACTCTCTCTACACAAACAGGAAAACCTGTGGCAGACCGCAGAGACCCTGAAGGAACAAGGGAGAAAAAGGAAACCCCAGAGGCGAGTGGAAAGCGGGGACGCCACCCGAATGACTAGGTGAGCTGAAAAAAGCAGAACTAAAAAAAAACACACACCCCCAAGAAACTCTTTTTCCTATAAACCCTAGCAATGAGGCAGAGTTAAAAAAGTGAAAACATTAAAACATTTAAAAGATTGAAATCACTTTAATTGCTACAAGCATCAGCAGAGGCATGTCTGACTGCTCCTTGTGTCAGCGTATGCTGTTACTCTCCTCATCATTCCATTGACACTCTGCACCTTTCCACTCTGTGCTCCTTCACTGTGAATAGCTCCATAAGACTACACTCTATGCTATTTCATTCTATGCCACTCCACTGTTCGTCACTTCAGTGTACACCACTGCAATGTATGCTATTTCTCAGTATGCCACTGCACTTTACCCCACTCCACTGTACACCACTCCACTATACATCACTCCACTGTATGCTATTATACTGTATATTACTCCATTGTACTGCACTACACCCTTCACCACTCTACTTCAATCCACTTGAAAGTACTACACTCCACATTATTCCTCTGCACTGCACTCTCCTCTACGGCACTCTACGCTATTTCACTATATGACACTCCACTCTATTTCACTACACTGTTCGCCAGTAACATTCAACATTAGTCCAATCTTTAGCACTCCACTGTATGCAATTCCATTGCACACCACTACATTTTACACCACCATGTTCTATGCCAGTCCACTGTACACCACTCCATACTACGTAACTCCTCACTACACTATTACATTGTACGCCACTACAGTCTACTCATATACACTGTACCTAACTTCCCTCCACACCACTCTACTCTACATTACTCCCTCTACATCACTCCTCTCTACACTATTACACTCTATGACACTCCATTCTACGTCACTCCACTCTACCCTACTGCAGTGTATGCTATTCTACTGTATGCCACTCCAGTATATGCCACTCCACTTTATGCTTTTTAAACGTATGTCACAATACTGTACCTCATTCTACTCCATGCCAGTCCACTCTACAATGCTGCACTGCACGCCACTCTACTCTAAGTCACTCCACTGTACACCACTTTACTCTAAAATATTCCACTACACCCAAATCCACTCTAACACACCTTAGAATACCCCACTAGAGTGTACACCACTCCACTGTACGCTATTCCCTGTATGCTGCTCATCTGTATGGCACTCCAGTCTATGCCACTCCACAGTACGCTACTATATGCCAATACACTGTACACTATTCAACTCTATGCAACTTTACTATCTATATTCCACTCTATCCTATTCCACTCTATTCCAGTCCACTGTATGCCACTCCACTGGACACCACTCTAGTACTCTAACGTACACTATTCCACTATATGCCACTCCACTGTACATCACTCCATTCTATGCTACTCTACCCCACTAAAATCTATGCCACTCCAACCTACGCCGCTGCACTGTACACCACTCCACTGTACGCTATTACACTGTATGCTGCTAACCTATACAACTCTCCAGTCTTCTCTACTCCACATTACACTACTAAAATATGAGCCAATACACTCCATACTATTCTACTCTATACAATTCCACTGTACATCACTCAACTCTAAGCTATTCCACTGTATGCCACTCCACTGCATGCAACTCTAGTACATGATATTCCACTGTACATCACTCCACTCTATGCCACTCCAATGTCGCCACTCTACTCTAGCCCACTCTATTCAACGCCACTCTAATCTATGCCACTCCACTGTACTTTACTCCTCTCTGTGTCATTCCAGGTTATGCTACTCAGTGGTCGAAAGTGCATTAAAATAATGAATGGGAACTGTAATTCTGAATCCAATGAGGGCAAGGTCAGTCAGCATGGGGTGGGTAAAAATGTGTGGGTGAAAACAACAAACAATTCTGTAACTATTTTGTTCTCTTTCACCGTCAAGTAACTTCATATAAAATTCTATTCTACCCCACTCCCCTCTTTGCCACTCCACTCTATGGCACTCCACTCTACATCACTCCACTCTATGCCATTCCAATCTATGCCCCTGCACTCTATGCTAGTGCCCGCGACGCTACTGCACTCTACGGTATTCCAATTTAGTCAAGTCCACTTTACCCCAAACTAGTCTATGCCACTTGATTCTATGCCACTACACTAGATGCTAGTCTCTGTGACGTTACTCCATTCTACAGCATTCCTCTGCACGTAACTACACTCACGCCACTCCACTGAATGCTATTCCACTCTATGCCACTCCACTCTACAGTACACCACTATATGCCTCTCGACTATATGCTATTCCACTCTACACCCACTGCACTTTACTACATTCCACTGTGTGACGTTCCACTTTATGATATTCCCCTCTACGCAACTCCACTCTATGCTATTGCACTCTATGCCACCACACTGTACCTCACTCTAATGTATGCCGCTCCACTCGATGCCACTGCACTCTACACTACTCCAATGTACACAACAACACTCGACTACACTGCACTCCATGCCACTCCACACTTCACCACTCCTCTACATGCTATTCTACTGTATGCCACTCCACTCTATACCACTCCACTCTACAGCACTCCACTCTATGCTATTCCTTTTTTTAAATTTATTTATTTGGCATCTCAAAATTGCGTATACAGACATAAAAAACAACAATTTAATCTTCAATCATATTTAGTATTTAGCTGTTAGATTCCACAGGCCCAACCAACACTGCAGTAACGTAGTATGGCCCGATCCACTACCCTGACACAAACGTTGCTCATAGGATGTAAACAATCATGAGACAACACCTGAGTCCAGGACAGGGGGCGGGAAAACAAAACAAGGGATTGAGACGACAGGACACCTTCACCCCTGGACAGGACAGCAGACCAATCACTTGCTACCACTTCCACGCTTCTGTACCTAAGGGAAAATATACACAATTACTTCTTGTGTCCCCAGGTCTTAACAAGCTACCTCCCTCCTTTATCTATGACCATACTCTGCCATATACAATACACCACCTCCTACTTGTATCAGTGACAGGATCAGCTCCGGGAAGTGCAGGTAGCAGCAAAAAACAACTGAATCCCAGTGAAGGTCTTGGATTGCCCAAAGGGTTTGGCCAAAAGTGTCCTCCGAGCACAAGTCTCTTAATTCAGGTATATAGGGGGAAAAAGCCACTTCAAAGGCACAAAAAAACCCCCAAGGGAAGGATAAACAATCAATACTTGGTGGAGAGGGTGAGGGGAATACTCCAACAACTCAGTGCAACATCCGGCGCAAGCTCGCGCTGTTCAGGTCTGTCAGCGCGTCGGAAAACGACCAAGCAGCACACAACGACGAGGACAGGAACACAAACCGCGGAAGTCTAGCGCGCTCCTTTCCAGTCCCGTAGCTTTTTCCGAGTGGTTCTTCTCGTTTGCACCAGAGGTTCTGAGACGTCGTACTTCGTGCCAGGTAAGTGTCCGAGGGGGCTGAAGCCCCAGCTATCCCTCTATGCACGAGTCTAAACGTGATAACAAAGGCCGAGCTCCAAAGGCAGGGTCACTGTGATGGATGGGTATTCAAAGTAAAAAAAGAAACGAACAAGCCAAACAAGTGTCTTGGGGGAGGGGAAAGCCAAGGTTCAAGGGGTGAACAAAAAACGGGACTTCAACAACCAGGGAAATAACGGATAGAATAGGGAACACGAGCCCGTGAACCCATCAATACTGAGGCACAAAATTACCCAGAACCTGGAACCCAACATAGAAAAGATACCAAGCACTGGATAATGGGATAGGCCAATCTTAAATCCCAGCAAAGCTAGTCATGTGATGGCAAAGCATGGTCATAGAAAGTGGACCGGACCTAAATCCTAACAGTACCCCCCCCCCAATGATCCTCCCCACAGGGCGGGGCTTAGAGGGATGCTGCCTATGGAACAAGCGGACCAACCGAGGCGCATGTACACCTCCCGCCGGCTCCCATGTCCGATCCTCGGGGGCATAGCCCTTCCAGTCAACAAGATAGAAGAGGCCACCCCTCCTGCGTCGGGAATCCAATATAGCCCGAACCTCAAACTCCTCTTCCCCGTCTACCAGCAAAGGAGGAGGCGGTGGCACAACCTGAGTAGAGGGAATATAAGGCTTCAGCAAAGACGTATGAAACACAGGATGTACTTTGTATTCATCCGGCAATTCAAGCTTCATAGCCACAGGGTTAATCACTTGCACGATAGCATACGGGCCCACATACCTGGGTTGTAACTTGCGAGACCCCTGCAATCGTAGATTACGAGAGGCCAACCACACCCGATCGCCCACCCGATAACAGGGGGCAGGGACTCGATGTTTGTCAGCCTGGGCCTTCATGTTTACCTTTGCTTCCTGCAGTTGTTCCCGTGCTATAACCCAAACATCGCTCAACTTCCTGCACATATCGTCTATGGCTGGCACATGCCCAGTGGGTTGAATGGCTAACGCTCTAGGATGATAACCCATGGAACAATAGAAAGGAGTCATGCCCAAAGCGGAGTGCATACTATTATTATAAGCAAACTCCGCTATGGGAAGAGCAACCACCCAATCACAGGACAGTGATGACACAAGGCACCTCAGGTACTGCTCCATGGTTTGGTTAGTCCGCTCAGTCTGACCATCAGATTATGGATGATACGCAGATGATAACCGTATCTCCATCTTCAGCACTGAGCACAGTTCCGTCCAAAAATGGGACACAAACTGTGCTCCCCTGTCAGATATAATGACAGACGGTAACCCATGGATCCTGACTATAGAAGACATGAACACTATAGCCATTTCTCTGGCTGTGGGGATTTTGAGTAAGGGGATGAAATACGCCATCTTCGTAAACAAATCCACCACCACTAGAATGGCAGTATAACCTGAGACAGGTGGAAGGTCGGTCACAAAATCCATACTAATAGTATGCCAAGGAGCAGGAGGAACCTCTAAGGGCTGCAACAGGCCAGATGGCCTACAATGGGTAGGTTTACTAGTGGCACAAACGGGGCATGCTGCCACATAAGACTGGATGTCCCTAGCCAATGTCTCCCACCAGAACCATCGCAAGCACATCTCCTTAGTCTTATGCATCCCTGGATGTGCTGCTAACGCAGAAGAATGACACCATTTCAATACCATCTCCCTCAGGACAGGAGGAATAAACAATGGCTCTTCATGGTACAACAAACCGTCCTGAACCAACACCTGGGGCAATGCTAACCAGGGGGCCAAATCCAACTGACGCAATTGCTCTTTCACTAAAGAAGGGAAGTCATTCATGCTTGTAACCCCCACGATCCTCTCTGCACTGATCATGGGTCTGTTTTCCTTCGCCAGTCCCTCTTCCCTAACATCGACATGAATACAGGAAAGAGCATCAGATTTAATCTGCTGTGCCGCGGGCCGATAGGTAATGACAAAGTCATACTCGTTAAAAAACAAGACCCACCGCATTTGGCGAGGAGTTAACGCACGAGCAGACCGAAAGAATTCCAAGTTTTTGTGGTCGGTGTAAATAGTAACAGTATGCCGAGCGCCCCATAAGTAGTGACGCTACTCCTCAAAAGATAATTTCACCGCCAACAACTCTCTCTCGGCCACTATGTAATTACGCTCTGCGGGCAACAGGGTCTTGGAAAAAAGGCAATAGGGTGCATATGACCAGTCTCCGCATCCCTTTGGGATAACACCCCACCCACTGCGCACAGTGAAGCATCCGTTTCCACATAAAATGGCAGGGCAGGATCGGGATGCACCAATACCGGTGCTGATGTGAACTTCCCTAGCAACAGTTGAAAAGCCTCCTGGGTCTCAGCGGACCAGACAAAGGGAACCCCCTTCCTCAACAATCGGGTCATTGGAGCCACAACATCGGAAAAATGAGAAATAAAACGCCGATAGACATTGGCAAACCCCAAAAGGACCTGGATATGTTTGACAGTAGATGGTATGGGCCAGGTGACAATAGCCTGTATCTTTCTGGGGTCCATCTGAATGCCTTCCGCTGAAATAATAAACCCCAAGAACTCCACCTTAGGGGTACTGAACTGACACTTTTCTAATTTGGCATACAGATGATGGTCTTGTAACTTCTGTAGCACTTGTGTTACGTGTTCTTGGTGGTCCGCCCCCGTCTCTGAAAAGATCAGAATATCATCTAGATAGACGATGACACTTCTATCCAGATATTCCCGGAGGACTTCATTAATGAAGTACTGGAAGGCTGCCGGCGCATTGCATAAGCCAAACGGCATCACGCAATACTCGAATAAGCCATATTTGGTCTTAAAAGCCGTTTTCCACTCATCCCCGGGGTGAACACGTATAAGATGGTAAGCGCCCCGCAAATCCAACTTGGTAAACACCGTTGCCTTGCGGAGCTGATCCAGCAACACGGGGATGAGTGGAAGAGGGTACTTATTCTTTACCGTAGCCTTATTCAAGGCTCTGTAGTCCACACATGCTCTCAACGTCACCTCCTTCTTCGGAATGAAGAAGATCACCGATGACACAGGCGAACAGGAGGGGCGGATATATCCCATCCTCAACATGTCATCCAGGTATTCCTTGAGATGTAACTCCTCCGGCTCCGAGAGCGCATATATGCGACAACAAGGTAAAGGAACACCCGGTACCAGGTCGATTTTACAATCGAATGACCGGTGCGGAGGGAGACCCTGAGCCTGTACTTCATCAAACACACCTCGAAAAGCAGAATACTGCAAGGGAACTGCCCCCACATCAGCCCCAGCACAAGACAAAGGTGTAATCCATTCCCTGGCCTCCTTATAACAATGTTTAAGACAATGCGTAGAATCCAAGGTTACCAGTCGTTTCACCCAATCGATCTTAGGATTATGTTCCTGCAACCATGGCACCCCCAAAACCAGACCAAAGGAAGGGGCATCAATAAGATCAAACACCACCAATTCTGAGTGTCCGTTCTCGCACAACAAAGTTACTGGTTCAGTCTGACGGGTTATAGAGCCCGAAGTTAGTTCCGTCCCATCAATGGCTCTCACAGGCTCAGGTTGTTTCTTGTACCCACATGGAATCTCTAACTTTTCAGCCAAAGAGATGTCAATAAAATTCCCAGTCGCCCCTGAATCCAACAGGACAGACACGGGCACCCGGTTATTGGCAGAAAACAAAAGCTGAGCAGGAATAACAAAATGCCTCGGCACCTGATCTATCACTCCCAATACATCATAGGTTCCCCCTGCTTCTTGGTTATAAGCTGGACGACCCTCCACATGTATACATGCTACTTTCTTATGAAACCTCACACCCGGTGGCTTTACTGGGCACTCTCTCGCAAAGTGGCCACCTTGACCACAATACAAACATAAATTCAGCTCCCTCCTCCTCCTTTTTTCTTCCATAGTTAATGTGCCTCTTACCCCCCCTATCTCCATGGGTTCAGGAGCAGACTTATGCTCACCAAAGGGTTTTGCTTCGGGTTTCATATAACTTCCCCTAGACACCTGAAAACGATGTCGGTCACCACGCCTCTCAGACAACCTATGATTGAGCTTTACCACAAGATCAATAAAAGCAGCACAGTCATCTGGAGGGTCAACTACCTGCGATACCACATCCTTCAGTTCGTCACAGAGGCCCTGATAAAACAAGGAGGTTCTTTTATCCGTTGGCCAATGGGTTTCAGACACCAACCTGTTAAACGTAGAAATATACGTCAACAAGTCATGTCTACCCTGTCTTAACTTCAAAAGTTCCGCATCGCTTGCCTGCATAAAAGCATGCTTCGCGAACAGTCCTCTCATCAGCTCTTTAAATGCGGGATAGTTATGTAGTACAGGGTCATCACAGTCCAGAAGAGGGATAGCCCACTGAGCGGCGGTGCCAGCCAAATACGATAAAGTGAAAGCCACCTTAGCTGTATCATCCGGAAATGCATTCGGCCTGCACATGAAATGCAGCTGGCATTGATTGATAAATGTCCCAAACTTCTCACTGTCACCCAAATATCTCTCCGGGGGGGGCCAAGGGAACAGGAACAGGTGACGTCACTGTAACAGCTATTGGGGCTCGCTCCACTGCTCCCTGTCCCGACCCGCCGGCAAACTGAAAGGTTGCTGGCTGTATAATGGGACCATGACCCCTTTCTCTCGTCTGTTCTCTTGCCTTCACTGCCCCAAGCTCCTGTTTAAGTCCTACATTCTCCGGTTGTAACTCTAGCACCTGAGCCTGTAACGCCGCAACAGCCCCCACTACCTCTTGCATAGTGGGCACCCTTTCTTCACCCAGGGGACCCCCCAAGTCCTCATCCATACTCGTTCAGGCAGTGTACTACTTCGTGGGCTTGGCATTCTGTTAGATTCCACCGGCCCAACCAACACTGCAGGAACGTAGTATGGCCCGATCCACTACCCTGACACAAACGCTGCTCATAGGATGTAAACAATCATGAGACAACACCTGAGTCCAGGACAGGGGACGGAAAAACAAAACAAGGGATTGAGACGACAGGACACCTTCACCCCTGGACAGGACAGCAGACCAATCACTTGCTACCACTTCCACGCTTCTGTACCTAGGGGAAAATATACACAATTACTTCTTGTGTCCCCAGGTCTTAACAAGCTACCTCCCTCCTTTATCTATGACCATACTCTGCCATATACAATACACCACCTCCTTACTTGTATCAGTGACAGGATCAGCTCCGGGAAGTGCAGGTAGCAGCAAAAAACAACTGAATCCCAGTGAAGGTCTTGGATTGCCCAAAGGGTTTGGCCAAAAGTGTCCTCCGAGCACAAGTCTCTTAATTCAGGTATATAGGGGGAAAAAGCCACTTCAAAGGCACAAAAACCCCCCAAGGGAAGGATAAACAATCAATACTTGGTGGAGAGGGTGAGGGGAATACTCCAACAACTCAGTGCAACATCCGGCGTGAGCTCGCGCTGTTCAGGTCTGTCAGCGCGTCGGAAAACGACCAAGCAGCACACAACGACGCGGACAGGAACACAAACCGCGGAAGTCTAGCGCGCTCCTTTCCAGTCCCGTAGCGTTTTCCGAGTGGTTCTTCTCGTTTGCACCAGAGGTTCTGAGACGTCGTACTTCATGCCAGGTAAGTGTCCGAGGGGGCTGGAGCCCCAGCTATCCCTCTATGTGCGAGTCTAAACGTGATAACAAAGGCCGAGCTCCAAAGGCAGGGTCACCGTGATGGATGGGTATTCAAAGTAAAAAAAGAAACGAACAAGCCAAACAAGTGTCCAGGGGGAGGGGAAAGCCAAGGTTCAAGGGGTGAACAAAAAACGGGACTTCAACAACCAGGGAAATAACTAGCCCTGGGCGGAGTTGGCGGAGTGGGGCTTCGCGGAGCTACGCGAAGTGGGCGAGAAACTACGCCCACCTCCGCACTCCGCGTAGCCCCACTCCGCAAACACCACTGGCCGCCAGCCCCGCCACCCGCCTCCCTCCCGCCCTCCCTTAATACTTTAAATTAAAGGGGACAAATAATTTAAAATGCACTTACCTTGCCCGCCGCTGCCCGCCGCGTCCCCGGGGCTCACTATCTTCCGTCTTCCGTCTTCTTCATTAATGCGCATGCGCGGGCGGCCGCGCATGCGCATTTCTCACGAGAAAATACGCATGCGCGGCCGCCCGCGCATGCGCATTAATGAAGAAGACGGAAGACGGAAGATAGCGAGCCCCGGGGACGCGGCGGGCAGCGGCGGGCAAGGTAAGTGCATTTTAAATTATTTGTCCCCTTTAATTTAAAGTATTTAGGGAGGGCGGGAGGGAGGCGGGTGGCGGCCAGCTACGCTCCGTCTGCGGAGCGTGCGTAGTGCCGCCTGGCTACGCCCGCTCCGCAAAATGCGGAGTAGGCGGCACTACGCACACTCCGTGCACGGAGCGTAGCTGGCCGCCCACCCCTAGAAATAACGGATAGAATAGGGAACACGAGCCCGTGAACCCATCAATACTGAGGCAAAAAATGACCCAGAACCTGGAACCCAACATAGAAAAGATACCAAGCACTGGATAATGGGATGGGCCAATCTTAAATCCCAGCAAAGCAGGTCATGTGATGGCAAAGCATGGTCATAGAAAGTGGACCGGACGTAAAACCTAACATTAGCAAACACAAAAATAAAACAACAATTAGAGTATAAAGCAGATATCAGGAATACAAAGAAAAAGGCCACAACATTGTTTACATTAGTGGGAAAAGTCTAGTTAACCACTCTGATAATATTACTCCAGTTCTCGATTGGTTTCCAAATCTTAATGCCCCGGGCTTTCGCCCTTACACCTTTACAGGCGAAAATCGCCTTCTCTTGATTAAACATACCTAAGAGTCGGGATAACCAAATCTGGAAATTAGATGGATCTGTATCTTTCCAATGTGCTGTTAATATTATACGATACACAGCTGTCCCCAAAAAGAGAGATGTTTCTTCCTTGATGGTATGTGACAGTGTATTATCATAACCCAAGATGTAAAGGGTAGGGGATTCGGCCACTGGATGTCCAAACACTTCCTGCCAAAATCCAGTTATCATATTTTTCAAAACTACTAATTTTTCACATTCATGGAGCATATGAAGCAGGTGTGCCACCGTTTTTCCACACCTAGGGCATTCTGAGGTAGGTCTTTTCCCCCAAGAGAAGAGTTTAGCGGGGGTTAAATATAAATCATAAAGAGTCTTGTACAACTGTGCTTTCAAATTGGAAGACACAAACAATTTTGTTAACAATGTTAGTGACATATCAATGTCGACATTAGGGTTGTTTAATTTCCTTGACCAGCCCTGCTCGATAGAAGCAACATCATCCCGCTGACTGTCAATTAAGATATCATAGATTGTGCCAATCCTAGTTAGAGGTCTAAATAAACAATCAAAAAAAGGGATATTCTCTAATATGATATCAGCACTTTTTAGATCTAGAATCATACTAATCTGAATAAATTTGAATACACTATTGCTGGGAATAGAGAATTTAAGTTGCAGCTGTTGAAATCTTTGACGGACAGGAAGCAATAAGAAATCACCAAGGGTTAAAACTCCTAGAGTTTCCCATTTCCTAGCAATCACATCATATATTAGTGGTGGTAGTAATGTTGAGTGCCATAGCGAGGTGTACTTATTATACTTAGGAATACTCAAATGCCTTCGAGTTTTCTTCCAAATACCCCAGGCACTCAATATAGTCTTAAATTTCACTTTCTTGAAACATGAAGGTTCAAGTTGTTTTACTAGGCCATTAGCCTTATCCCCGATAACCAGTTCGAATATTTATGCTATATAATTCTCCCCTGCTTCACTTTCCAAATATTGTGCACGGAATAATGACAACATCTGCTGGAGCAGAGCTGCCAACATATAGAATCCCAAATTAGGAATTGCGAGCCCCCCTCTTGTAACTGGGAGAGATAGAAAGCGGATAGATCTCCTTATCTTCCCATATCCCCATATGAACTTACTCATCTGAGATTCGAGAACCTTGATGGTTTTATCATCCACCAATAACGGGATCGCCCGGAACAAATACAGGACCCGGGGTAGAATATTCATCTTAAGAAAATTGCCTCTTCCAATAATCGAGAGATGTATGCCATCTATTTGTTTAAGATCTGTTTTAATTTTTTGTAGAAGAGGGTCATAATTTATTTTGACTATCTCGTCAATTTTGGGGGATATACGGACCCCAGATAAACAGCACTTTCTACTCTCCTGGAGTCTATAAATTGAGTATTTTGGGTGCAGATAACCATCGTTTTATTCCTATTTAAGGAATAACCAGAGACTTGACCAAATGTTTGAGTGATCTGTTCAATTTCAATTATTGCCTCCTTGGGGTGTGATGTTACTACCGCCACATCATCGGCGTAGGCTAATATTTTAGTGTCAAAGGGGCCCAAAGTAATTGGTCTAATTGCCTCAGCATTTAGCAGTTTTAAAATAAGGGGATTAATATATAGGGCAAAGAGAATCGGAGAACATGGGCATCCTTGCCTTGTCCCACGAGATATATCAAAAAGCAATGACTCCTGACCCATTCCCAAAACTCTGGCCTTCGGTGAGAAATACATTGCTTTTACAGACTTCATAAAACAGGGTCTCATATTATTTTGCTCTAATACTGCCCACAAGAATGCCCATGAGACCAGGTCAAAGGCCTTCTTGGCGTCCAGGAGGACCATCCACATCCGGCCCCCCGCGACAGCCATGGCATCAAACAGGGCAATGACACGCCTAGTATGATCTGTAGTGCCCTTGCCCGGGATGAAGCCATGCTGCCACGGAGAGACCAGACGCTCGATAGTCCCCCGGAGCCGATTAGCCAAGATCGAATATACCTTCGAGCCTGAATTTATAAGAGAAATAGGGCAATAGGATGATGGCAATTTAGGAGGTTTATCTTTTTTCGGGAAGACCACACTATTCGTTTCCATCCATGACCTAGGAGGAGTGCCGCTAACTTGGATTCCGAAAAATAAGTCGAGGAGTAGAGGGGTTATAATATTACCCAAAATCTTATAAAGCTCGAGTGGGATTTTATCTGGGCCTGCAGTCTTGCCCTGGGCTAGTTCTGGTAGAGCTATTTGTACTTCACTCAAGGTTATATCCCTTTCTAAATCTTGCCTAGTAGCCATATCTACTCCTAGGGTGCTTTCAGACTCGGCTGCCCATCTAACCAATACTTCTTTAATTGCGGTAAAGTTGGAGGAGTCCTCATTTTGATACAGTTTCCCGTAGAACTTTTTAAAGACTTCTAAAATAGTCTCAGGTGTTGTGTATTCTTGACCTTCTGACTCTATACACATAATTGAGTTGAGAGACTGCTTTTGACGAGTGCTGAGAGCAAGCTGCTTCCCAACCCTCTCTCCTGTTTCATAAATCGTATTACGATGGGATTGATAGGTCTCAGCTGCCCTTTGAGTAAGCTTATTATTTATCTCTGCTTTTAGAATCGCCATTTCTCTCAAGGTTGAGCCCCCCTCTCCGCCCTGAACAATTATAGCAGTATGCTTCTCTTCTATTCTAGCTAGGTCTTGAAGCTGTAGTTCATTTAACCTTACACTCTCTTTCCTCTGCCTAGCTACATAACTAAGTGTCTCGCCCCGTATTGACGCCTTAAAGCAGTCCCACACCGTATTTCTAGATGAACTATAACGATTGCAATCCAGAAATCCTTGCGCCCATGCCTTAATATACTCAATATATTCCCTATTGACAAGCAATTTTCTGTCGAAGGTCCAACTTGAGCGAGGTCTAGCCGTATTATCTATACTAACAGAGAGTACTAAGGGATTGTGATCCGCTATAATCTTTGGTAAATTAAAAATTCTTGCCCGACTAGCCCAATTGCTAGACATCCAGATGTAGTCAATAGGGACGTACTTGTTGTGAGGATACGAAAAGTATGTGTACCCTGGGTCTTGCGGCTGCTTCAAATCCCATATGTCAGCCAAGCCTAAACTTTCCTTAAGTTGGGAAACAGCACTATAGACTTTCGGCTTACGGCCAACATATTTATTTCGAGCTTGGTTATGTGCTAGATCCATTTTTGGCAGGGAGATATTAAAATCTCCACAAAATATAAGTGCTCGAGACCAGGATGAAAGTTTCATCTCGAGTTCGGTAAATTTAGAGGGGTCATCTTCGTTAGGGGCGTAAATAGAACATATTGTGATTCCGAACTTAAGTTCCACAATGACCCACCTGCCCAGAGAGTCAGCAGCTACATGTATGGCCTCACCCAAAAAAGGCTTAGCAAGAATAGCAATCCCTCTAGTCCTAGAGGTATGTGATGTACATACCAGCAGATTGAACCCAGGGACCCTCAATATTCCCCTTTCTGCCCAAGGGATATGAGTCTCTTGGAGACATATTATATTGAATGCGTTCTGGCTAATTATCCCACACATTTGTTCCCTTTTCGCCCTATCATTAAGGCCAGCCACATTCCAGGAGCAGAGTTTTACCATAGCCATATTGCGCTGTATTTATTTTCCAATCCAAATCTGCTATCAAACCAAACTTAACTCTATATTCTATGTTAACACTATAGTTTATTTTTCTAAATCTGCTTCTACAATCATGATTGCCATTTTTATACATTTTCTCCCACCTGCACCCCCACCCCTTGACCCTTCAACCCCCAACACACCCCCCCACCCTCCCAAAAATGAGGCAATTAGACTCCATTAGAGTCTGTGGTGATGGACGTGCATTGTCGCACCAGCGCTCTCAGATTAACCAATATGCACACACTTTTATCCCCTTTTTTTTCCCCTTTTCCCTTTCCCCAAAACCGTTTCCATCCCTGACTTGAAAAAGAAATAGAGGAAGTTTTTCAAGGGTTTACACATCTACATATCCTGACCCAAAAAACAGGTGGACGAAATTGTAATCTCGTGAAAGGCTATCTAATTACTCTTTTGCCTTAACCTCAGAGGTAAAAAACTTTGTCTGATCACCGTTAATTACTTTCAAACGAGCTGGATTATTTAAATACGCCTGAAGCTTCTTATCCTGAAAAGGTTTACTGAGTTGGCGCAAGCGCCACCTCCGCTCAACTGTTGCGTGACAGAAGTCAGGGTGTACAAAATAGGTTATGCGACCACTAGATTTTTTTGCCTCTGGCCTCGCTTTCTCCCAAACTGCCTGCCTCAGTATAAAGTTGCCAAAGTATACTAATAGAGCTCTTGGATATGCACCGGGTTTCGGGGCACTTCACAAGGTAAAAAGTACTCGGTGTGCACGCTGCGCCTCTAGGTCCCAATTCCACGTTGACAATTCTGGAATGGAGTCTTGAAATAGTTTGACCATAAAGGTGCGAGCGTTGCTCCCCTCCGCTCCTTCAGGAACGCCCAAGACCCGCAGGTTATTTCTACGTAGGCGGTTTTTCATGTCTTCTAGTTTCCATATCACATCAGAGAGCTCTATCTCATGAGTGTCAATCTGCTCACGATTTGCGGCAATTTCAGACTCATTACCCAAAACTCTTGTCTCCTTCTCAGTCATTCGTTCATTGAAAGAGCTGATTTTCCTTGAAGGTTTGCGAACCACCCCCTGCAACTTCTGTAACTCTGCTTGGGCCTTCCGCCCATCATGAGAAGTCTCTTCTCTATGTGCGGCGATGGCTAGCAACACATTTCGATTGTGGGGGCAGACTTATCTAGAGAAGACCCGGATTCCAGCTGCTGGGTCGGTCCATGTAAACTTGCTGGAGCTACTGCAGGAAGCATATTACTAGTAGGTGTGTAGTCCCATTCCAACTCAGCAGAGTCACGATGGTTCTTTCTGTGTCTCAATAAGGTTTTTTTAACATTTTTCATCGCCTTAATACTAGTTTCATTGTCACTAGAGTCACTTAGGTGAGAACCTGTATCTGTTGACCAGCCAGCTCATCCGAGAAGGAATAGAAATCGCTTGGGTCCTTGTCCTTTTCCTTATCCCTGTCTTTATCCTTATCTGGGTCGTCATCACTCAGATTACATGGGCCTTCAAGAAATATCGCCTTTTGCTTCAGCTGCAGAGCAGGTGGCACACCCTGATAGTCCAACCGAACCGTGGCCTGGGCTTCCGGGCCCCTAGATGTAGCTGGGACTGGAACAAGCTGTATGCGTTCCAAACTGAGATTTTCAGATCCATCAGGGATTGCAGTATGTGTATTGTGTGAAGTAATTAACCCCCCAAGGTTACCTACGTTGATATCTGCATTCAAAATAAGCGAGGGGGATAAGGTAGGCTGTACGAGCTCTGCACCAACCTTCTCAGACCCTTCCAGCAGTACAGTTTGTGCAGTCGATATAATGTTTATACCCCCGGGGTTACCTACAATGGTTCCTGCAGTTACAGTCAACAGGGGAGACAACTGTGAATATGCATCAGCAGAATTGACAAGGTTAGCATTCACCAATATCGGGACTGTTATCAATGAGTCAGCCTGCCCACCTGCGATAGTCTGCCCATTTGCTCCCGCTAGTACATCTCTCCTTACACCATCCAAACTCTCCATATTAGACCTGCTCACCGTATTATTCCGGGCCCCCCTCGCCTTCTGCCAGTTCTCCTCTGATTGTAGCAATTTCAAAATTGATAGCCGATTCGGATTCTGCAAGCGGCATCTGAGACGTGTGTTCGGCTCCCGGCTGACTCTGTACGCCCTGACCCGGAAGAAGCTTCCCCGGGATTTTACGGAGGAGCTCTACCACCGAGGGAGCACTCTGGCCGCCTTTCCGAGCGGCACTAGCCTGAGTATTCGACTTGCTGGGCATCTTCTCCGAGGGTCCCACTAGAACTGGACTCTTTGCTGCACCTCTCATGGAGGCCTCAGTATTCTCTCGTAGAGCGAGCTTCGCCGCTCTCGTCTTTGCAGCAGCAGCTGCTGCGGCAGCACTCTTCGGCGGCATACCCAGGGAGCACAAACTCGGCTTCGGCTCGCAGTCCTCGGAGCAACGCAGGTGAGACAAGCAACAGTCCTGCTGTCTCTTAGTTAGGCGACAGTAATATTGAAAAAGGGCAAGTCCGATTGCAGTAGCAAGCACAGGAATTTGGTTCTTCACACGCGCTGTCTGTTCCTTTAGAAGGTTCTCTGAGACCATTATGCAGTGGGACAAGGCTTCAACACAACATAAGCCAGGCAGGATTTATAGATCATTTTACCAATGTTTTCCCTTTTCTCATAAGATAGCCTTTCGGTAACAGTCCGTGTAGCACGCACTACCACATCTTAAGGCAGAGTTTCACAACTGAGAGCACTGGACGTCCCGCACAGCAGTCTCAAGCGGCCGCCATCTTGCCTCCTTCAATAATTGGCCCACTCTATGCTATTCCACTGTATTCCACTTCATTATATGCCACTCCATTGTACAACACTCCACTCTACACTCTTCCACTGTACACCACTCCACTGTACCACTTTCCCCTCTACTCCACAGCACTCATGAAACTATACTCTATGACAATAACCTTTACAACACTCTGCTCCACTCTGTTGTACCAACTCAGCTCAATAACATTAAACTCTACAAATTCAAAAATGTTTTTATTAAAAATAAAAAGAACAAATCATGAAGTGTAGTTAGAAAAACTTTATTTATTCTTTTTATATAAACCAAACTCAAAATACACAAACCATGAACATTTTTCAGTTATGGTTATAACTTAGATTTATCATTTATGCACACCTTTAAATTGTTATAACTTTATCTACTCTTTTTCTACAAACAAAACTTTAAAGTACACAAAAATATTAATTTCTAAACTTATTATAATACCTTCAATTTATAATTTACGCAACACTGTCAAATCATTATAACTTGTGCACCTCCATACACAGTGTATTCAACTCAGTAGCCACACTACAGTAACTATAACTTGGCACTCTTCCATGCACTGCGTTCTCACAAACTATTTGATTTGCCATTTTATAACTGTTCTTACTATTATTTTACATTGTATAAGTCAGATAATATAAAGCTGTACGAGCAGTGCATGGTGAAAGCTCGAGTATTCTCCATAGTTTGTTTTGAGTTACAACAATTAAGGTATCAGCTGCACTTGTGCCTGTCATAGTGATCATCTTAATTTGCAAACTTATGTTATTCTGCCTGGAGTGGTCATTGGTTTTTGTCATTTACAGCTTGGCATGGACAGAACTGTGCTAGTCCTATACCTAAAGACTTTGCTGTACAAATGGCAAAAGACTTTGGGGCATATTAGCAAGGGCAATATCTCTGCATTAGCTGGACTTTTTCCGACTAAAGCGGCAATATTTTTATCGCCCTATCAGCAAGCTGTCGCTAACAGCAGTTAGCGACAGCTTTTAGGTGAAAGCAACCGATTTGGGACCTGCTTTTTATGTCAGCAATATTAATAGCTAATGACATGCAAAGTGGGCGTACCAAAACTATTAGCGACTGAAAGCAGTCGCTAACGCAGCTATCGCCTGTTAGCAACGCAGGCTTAGCGATGAAAAAAGTAGCACTAAGCGCGATTATCGCTAGAATCTGACCCCTGCTACTAGGATGACTTACCTGTGTATTCAATGGGAGGTGGATTGTCAGGTTAAGCCCTCATTGGCGTTAATGCGTGAATATCGCAGGATTTCCAGCGATATTCACGCATTTCGCCGCTATAGCTGGATATTTTAGCACAATGGATAAAAACCTTGCATGTTCTCTCCGCTAACATATCCAGCGATAGTTAACGGTAAAAAAAACTCGCTAAGAGCGTTTTGCGATAAATATTGCAATTCCTTGCTAATATGCCCCTTTGTCCCTTTGTATCTCGGCATAGATGGCACTATGCTAATCCTATGCCTAAAGACTTTGATAGAAAATCAGACTTTTGAGGTGAGCAGATCTAGAGTGTTGAGAGTGCAATATACAGGAGCTGCTTTCCACCCCAGAGTTCTATTTTTCTTTTTTTGCATAATTTATGCGTCAATCTATGCCTGAAAAGGTATTGTTTTGATTTATTCTGAGTGCTTCCTTGTGTCTGGGCAAAGCTATACCTCTCTGAAGAGCTCCAAGTATAGCAAAACACTGTGTCAGGGGTTGCTTTTACTCATTACAGGTTGGTTTGGTTAGTATTTTACCAATTCAAAGCTGTAATAATGTGCCCAGAGCAGTAATTGGTTTTATCATTTTACAGCTCTGTATGGACAGCAATGTGCTAGTCCTATGCCTAAAGACTTTGCTGTAGAAATGGCAAGATACTTTGTCCCTGTCTATCTCGGCATGGACGGCACTGTGCTAATCCTATGCTTAACGACTTTGATAGAAAAGCAGACATTTGAGGTGAGCAGATCTAGAGTGTCACTGGTGTTGAGAGTGCTCTATACAGGATCAACCACCACCTTTCACTTGACAGAACAACAGTTCCCAGGCACCCTCGCGCAGCCACTGATGCCCGCACCACGTGCCAGGAGGCGCAGATAAAAGCTACTGAGTGCTCCCATAGCGCGGGACACCCTTACAACTTGCGGCCACTCAATGCCACCATTCTCTTCACTGCTGGGCAGTGGGAGCGGGACAGGACTACAGGTCCCAGGCTCCCTCGTGCCACCACTGATGCCCCTCACCACGTGCCTGGAGGTGAATATAAAAGCTACTGAGGGCTCCTGCAGCAAGGGATGCCCTTACAACTTACCGCCACCATTCTCTACTCTTCACTGCTGAGCAGCAGGACAGAACTACAGGTCCTGGGCAGCAGGAGCAGGACAGGACTACAGGTACCAGGCTCCCTCGCACCTCCACTGACACCTGCACCATGTGCCTGGAGGCATAGGTAAAAGCTACTGATGGCTTCCGCAGCTCGGGTCGCGTCCAGGTTAGCCTGGGCCAAGGGCGGGCCCGTCTGTGCCCGTCAGCCACCGACAGAGGCCTGGCTGGGCCACCCCTCTTTAGTGTTGAAGCCAACATGGGTAAGCGCAAACTGCCTTGTTCAAACGACTTGTTGAAAACAAAAGCAAAGGTACCCCGCATTTGTGCCTCCTTTATGTCTTATCTAACTACTGCTGTAGGTGCCATAACAACTGAGATCCATAATGTAGAACCACAGTTGGGTATGGAAGTTGATTTGTTTGAAAGAGTCACTTGGCAGAGTGGATCACAACATAACATAGGCACATTTCATAACCACATGCGTGCGGGGGTTATTTTTGCGCTGTGCGGCTTTTTTCCAAAAGCCGCGTTAGATGACGAGCTCAGCTCGTCATCCGCACAAGACCACCGTGGCTGATGACGAGCTGAGCTCATCATCAGCAGCGAAGGGGATAATAATTTAACTTTTCTGAAACATGTTCTATATTGTACATTTACTATAGGTGACCATGTATGTATATTGTTTCCACCACAGGACAACCATATATCAAAAATATATTTTTATTTTTTAGATATTCATATTCAAAAAGATATGCATATTCAAATTGATTGTTTTAGTTCATAAAAACAATACACATTTTTCATACAGACAGATATCTGTTCTGCTTGATAACATTTTCCTTTGTATATATAAATAAACCGGTTGTCTTCATACACATACTTTAGGCACATACATTGGTCAATGCATTCTCATATGTATTTTATCCTAACAAATCTCTCTTAATATTAATACATATTCATTTATTCCTTTAAAGTGATGAAAAACTGGTGGTTTGTGTTCTGGCAACGCGCGTTTCGGCTTGCGCCTTCCTCAGGACTCTGTCACAAATTCTTTAAAGGAAAAATTGACAAGTTTTTAACATTAATTCCCTCGAGGAGAGATTTTCAATATTATAATAGAACATTATAGTGCCTACTTGATAAATTTATTTACATCCGATTATTCCTTTATTCAAAAGATAGTGTAGTTTGGGAGACTCTACCATCTTAAAAACATAAATTAGTATATAGTGAACACCCATGTGGTAGAAATGAATTGGGACAATATGTGCATAGCTGGCGCCTGTTCCAAGAGAAATGTATAGGTTCCGAAAACCTTCACCAAGATAGATTGCTGTCATGCTTGACAAACTCTATTTATTGTTTTCTTTGTACCTGTTCGTTGTGGCTTTTGGTTGCCCAGGATTAATTTTCTTGTATTTTTTGAATCTGTTTGTTTTTTCTTCTATTGACCTTGAAAACCAAGGAGAGGGGCTCATATAATCCAAGAATGGTCAGAGCAACAATTATAGTATTATTTCTTCTATTGATACTAAAGACAAATAAACTATTTAGATAAATTAATTTACAATTATAACAGTTTACTGTTATACGATTGCCCTAATTTATTGATAACAATAACTTTTCTGGAATCTGTTCTTCTTATGATCTTTCTGTACTCAGTGGGAACAAGGTTTCCTTTCCCATGGAGCTGCTTCTTTAATTAATTCTGTAATATTGTTATGTTCTCTGAATGATAACAAAAACATTTTTTTTAAACTGACTCTTTTAAGACCATATCATTTGCATACTCTCACTTTATGAGCTATATTACCTTGCCAATAGGTCGGCTCAATGTCATGTTCTTTTTATTTTGCAAAGGTTGCCTTTTTCGAACTAAGAGCCACAGGCCCTCCCCAAAAAAACCCTGTTTGCTCCCCCATGCCTCCTAGCATATATATATACATATCGGGTCACCTATAGTAAATGTACAATATAGAACATGTTTCAGAAAACCTAAATGTGCCTATGTTATGTTGTGATCCACTCTGCCAAGTAATTCTTTTAAACAAATTGTATTTCCCGGTACTGGCAACTTAACCAAAATTCAGGAGTCCCTTCTTTACAAATTGGGTATGGAAGTCGAGACAGTAGTTTGCAATACTCCTCTACTGGCAGCCTCATCCAACACAACCTTAGGAACTGAAGCTGTTGCTGACTCTCTAAGGGGGGCTTGTGACTCTATTTGGGCCAGTGAAGTTATGTTGAATACTTGTCAGGAAATACAGTCTGGAGTCAGTGGTACCCCGGATATGAATCCACTTTTGGAACCAATCCTTCCACCTATAAAGAAAAAGAGGAAGAAGGTTGCCAAGGCGGGATTGAATAATAAGGAGCTAGTAACTCAGGAGGGGCCTAGAAGTCAGCTGATGGGGCAAATAACACAACTCCCCCTTTAAAACAACAACAACAGGGAGAAGGAGCCGGGTACTAGATCTAAGCCCAGTGGTGGTTATCTCTTTCAGTCGAGGATGAGTGTGCGTCCCTTTGCTTTCCCAACTTTGGTGGATGACTCAACAGAAAGTGCAGTTAACAGCAGGTTGGAATTAGTAAATAGATTTTCCCCGTTGAGTCAGTTGCATGGTAATGACTGACTAACTACCAGTTTCCCTACACAAAGGCAGGAAGTTGGTATACAGAGGTAGAACATAAATAACGTGACCATGTGGAGATGAGCTAAGTGGGGTAGGAATAGTGAAAATACTTAGCTGGAATATAGCAGGATTAGGAACTAAAATGGATGATCCCATATGGAATTACTTATTAAGAGAGCATGATGTGATTGGGCTCCAAGAATCCTGGGAAATCGATAATATCTTCTGGTTGGATGGTTATGCAACTTACGCTGAACCTGAAAAACAATCTATAGCTGGAAGACCGAAAGGTGGGCTAATAACACTGATTTCCCTGAAAGTCACAGGTAACCATTGTAAATTAGATTCCGGGTCAGCAAACTGTTTAGCAGTTTAAATTATGTCCACTAATTCAACCAAGGTACTAATTGTTAATTTTTATAATTTATTTAACAGGACCTCTGTTATTAAACATCTGTCTAATTTGAAATATTTTTTGAAGTCTTATAAGGAGAAACAAGTTACACCATATTTGGGGATTATTTTAGGTGATTTTAATATGCATTCATGTTTAAAGAATTGTCATGTTGCTGACAGCCTAGGGCCTGGCAGGTATACATGAAAGCACAGAACAAGGGCAATTTTTAGAGGATACCCTAGCAGAGTTTCGCCTTTTATATCCTAATGATCAGTGTGGAAAGGATGACATACCGTCTTTTAAAGGAAGGTGAATGTATACAACCATCTTTATTAATGCTGCCCTGGATGCCCATGTTAAAGACTATAGGGCTGTGTGGTCACAGTTTAGTGATCACAATTCTATACATTTGATTTTGGCAGGGGGAATTGGGCTCACTCCGGAGACTAATAGTTGCTCTGATTTTGCCATCAAAGCAAAAGATCAGGGTTGCAGACTTAAATGGTGTAAGGTCATTCCGGACGAGTTCTGTAATGAACTAGTCATCGAGGTGGGATTGGAGATGGATCTCTGTCTTGACACCAGGGCAAGGGATAACAAGATATTCAAGGCTTATACTGAAATATGTAATCAGGTTGCTAGAGCCCTGACATATACTTGTAAGGAATTCCCCAATAGAGGTGTGTTGGACTTGGCCCTTCTGGCAGGTTCACCCCTAATCTTTTTGCTTTTAATATCTGATCTGTATTGATGATTTTTGGTCTCTGCGCACTTTTTCTCTGTGTCCCAGAGTAAAGTGCGTGCGTGTAGTAAGGCTGGTCTGTCCTCCCATAGGAATGCATGGGGAATGTGTGTGTCCCTGGTAGTTCCTGATGCGTGGGGAGTGCAGGCTCGAGTTTGGTATGTGCGGACTCATGAGATTGAATGCTTCGCAATGATGTATGTGGCATGATTGTGTCTTGTGTGGAAATGCCACTTCTAGGAGTTGGCATATTCGTGTAAAATGTGCCTGGTGTGTGATTGGCTGGAGCTGGCTGGCAAGCCTGGCTCCAGGAAGTCTGGATGGGTCTGCCCAGTGGTGAGTGTGGAGATTAGCATGCTGATGGCTGGGGAGGAGTACACCTGGTTCCTGAATAGGGCTGGGCTTTCCCCACACAATGTTGGCTCCGCCCCCTGTGGTGCGACTGATGACCCTAGCCCTGCCAGTGAATAGAGTGAGGTGCTGAGCACATCAAGGGTGCTCCAAAACCAGCTGCTACTGGTTTCTCCCCTCACCCTGTGACAAAGACAAAGGGTTTACAGTATAAGAAGGGGCTGTGTCCCCTTACATTTGGTTCTGTTCTGTTCCAGGATCCTTAGGGGGCTGCTGCTATTGCTGGGGCCAGGAGGACCGCCACTTGGATTGTCTCCCTGCCTGGAGACCCAGTGAGCTGGCTCTGGGCCCAGACTTGCCCCCCCTGCCTGCCTACAGACTCTTGCTGGACTTTGTTTACTTGGAGTGCCTGAGGGCGCTCTCTCCTGTATTTCAGCGCTGGGGAGCGCTGAGATTCCCTGCATAGCGCCTGGTAGAGCTTTTAATATCCTCTAGCGCTGGGAGCACTTTATTTGCCTGCAAGCGCCTAGGCGTGCTGCTGAAATTGCCCTAGCGCTCAGAAGCACTTTATTTTTACTCTAGCGGCTGCCCACGCCGCATTTGCCCCACGTCCTTGCCACCCGTGTTATTATATTTAACAAGAGAGCCTACCCCTCGGTTAATTATCCCCCAGCATACAAGTGCCTGAAAGGGGCCGCCGCGCTGCCCACAGCGACCCGGAAGCAGCTGCGGGCCGGCCAATCCCAGCGCGGCCCTGGGAGAAGGACCAGAAGTCCCGCCCTTGGGACCACGGCATGAGGGGCAGATCGGCTACAGGCGCAGGTGGGGCTCCGGTATCGTAGAGAGCCCCGTGCTGCCCAGAGGAGAGCTCCACAGCCCGTGAGGATAGCCGCCCCAGCAGCTGGGTAAACGGAGGAGCCCCCGCTACAGGAAGCCGGTGAGTGGGGCAGCAGAGAAGAAGGGAGGGGCGCCGGGACACACTGTCGGTGTCCGCCCCCCCAGTAGAGCGATCTCGTGCTCGTTGTGGTTGTAAAGCCACGAGGGCTTCAGGGGCATTTCTTTGTTTAGAGCCACAAGGCTCCCCGCCCGCATCTTGTGTATTCAGAGCCCCGAGAGGCTCAAGGCACCCCAGTTATTATCGAGCCCTGAGAGGCTACAGCCACAGTTGTTTTTACGAGCCCAGAGAGGCTCGGTGCCAGATCTTGTTTTAGAGCTCTGAGAGAGGCTCACAGCCCACATTTGTTTTACGAGCCCAGAGAGGCTCGAGGTGCCATTTCTTTGCAGAGCCCAGCAAGGCTCAGGGGGCAGTTAGTTGGTCAGAGCCCCGAGGCTCCCACGCTGTGTTTCGCCCCACCATTGTTCTTGAGCCCACAAGGCTCCAACGTTGGCTCATCATTGCTTTACAGCTGCCAAGCACTTTGTCGGCAGTTGCCACGTTTAGGTTTGTTCTTTGCTGCCTGCGCAGCCTGCCCTGACACTTTGGACTAAGGGCATCTCAGCCCTTGCGAGGCCAGTTGGCCTGGGGGACAGTTCTAGTGTTGTGCCTATGTTCACCTTGCACAATTTATGATTTACTTGCTAATGTGATTCCTGCGCAATTGTCTTTACCTTTGCTAAATGTGACCTTCTTATGTGATTGTTTTATGTTATTACCTTTTTTAAATGTGACCTGCTTAGGTGATTGTTTTATGTTATTACCTTTGCTAAATGTGACCTGCTTAGGTGATTGTTTTATGGTTCCTATAGGTCCTGATAATAAGGTCCTAGTTCCCTGCGTGATTTTTCCTAAGGTGGTTAGGATTGCGTAGGAGGTATTTACCTGTTACCAGTGATTACTGGTTGTGTGCTACATTTACTATTTTGGTGCTACAGTCATTATATGTCTATGTGCTAAGTGTTATACCTACAAGTATTATTACTCCTAAAAGTGCCTACCCCTGACGGTGGTCCATGTGGCCCTGTCCTGTACATAATCCCCTGTAAATTCTGCCTGTGCCTGTTGGCACATTGTAAAGTGTGTGTTTATCTAATGTGTTTTTGCTATAATACAAAGGCTATTTTTTATATAACCTTGTGTGGAGTTTCCTTTGTGGTGGGCCTTGGGTGTTGTTGCTGGGTACGCGCACAAACGCTTTACACATCACCTCTGAGATTAGCCTTGCTGCTCGCGTCACGTTACCTAGAGGGTGAGCAGGGGTTATCTTGGTGTGTAACTCCCTTGCCCTGACTTAGGAATGGTGATCTCTGACTGACTTTGGCGCGAGCCTTGGCCAGCCAGGGATCCCGTTTCTAACAAGGTGAAAGGTGGTTTGACCAAAAGTGTACTGTTGCTCACCAGAAGCTGATGGTTGTCATGAAAAATAAACTACAAGATAAACCTCTTATAGCTGTCCTGAAGAAAAATTATAAATTAACGATACATACACGTAGTCAGAAATTAAAAATGAGGCTTGGAATGAGTTACTGTCCACTGATGCAATTAGGAATAGTGCCAAGTTTTGGAATGTTGTTAATACGCTGTTTTTTTCAGATAATAACAATATCCCACTGGAATGTAATATTTTGGAAGAGGAGTGGCTTAACCATTTCAAACATATATATATGGTGATCAGGGGGACCATGGATTCTCAAGTACGTCATGTGTAGTTGAGAACTACACTTTAGTGTTTACTGATAAGGAAGTAGCGGTGACTATTGATCAAATGTCAAGCAATAAAGAACATGGACGGGATGATCTTTTTAAAACAAATGTATTATTATGATCTAAATTATTAGCAAGTATTTTTAATACGGCTTGTGAACTTGGCCTGCCACAATCCTGGTCCAAGTCAGTTACGATTCCGGTTTTTAAAAAGGGAAATAGAGGAGACCCACAATGTTATAGGCCATTCTCATTGATAGATTATACAGTGAAGGTTTTTGGAAGCGGTGTCTTAGGCAATCTCACTGATTGGATAAATGAAACTAATATCGTCTCAAATCTACAGTATGGGTTTAGAAAAGGGAGAGGAACCATGGTCCAGTGTCTAAATTTGGCCGGGAAGTACACAATCGCAAAGAAAGGGTCACTCCATTTGGCATTTATGGACCTTTGTTCTGCTTTTGACTAAATAATTCCACATTATGACATTTGTTATTAAAATTAGGTCTGGACAAGAATATTGTAAACTTCCTGGCCGATTAGCAGAGGGACCTTACAGCCGCAGTGAGATTTGACCAAAAAGGCACCTTTACGCAAGGCCTCCAAATCATTAATGGAGTCAGAGATGCATTTTAGCCCCACTTTTATTTACCTTATATATTAACAATCTCGATTCAGCTTTAGTGGGAGCTAGTAGGGACATCCCTTCTTTGGGGGAGAGGTTAATTCCGGCTCTCCTATACGCGGATGATGCTGGCCAGCTAGCTAGAACAGCAATTGGCCTACAGGATCTTTTAACTACCTTTGCTGATTTTATGAAGTCACTGGACCTTGATGTTAATTTTTCGAAATCTCACACAATGATTATGGGTCTAAGGTCTAGAAAACACAAACCTCTCTGTTGTGAAGGAAACGTAGTATCGCGGGTAACCTCATTCACATATCTTGGGGTTTTATTTGATGAAAGGGGTACGTGGGCACCACAAATGATAGCAAAGAGCAATGTAAAGGCCAGATCTACCCTGGCTGTCCTTTATTAGGGGCAAAGCCAATGCAAGCAATGTTAAATATATATAGGGCGAAATGTATCACCATCGCAAACTATGGCTCTGATCTTTGGGGATACAGAGAAGTCAGGGATACCCAAATAGTAGAAAACACATTCCTAAGAAATAAGGCACCTGTGCCACAGTCAACATTCTCCTATATAATCCACCAAGAAACCGGTTTAAGTTTTATATCAGACCTAATAGGTATGGCACTTCTACTCAAGTGGATAGGAATATGAATAAACCCGGAGCTAGGGATGAATCGCGAAATTATTTGCGATTGCCTAGCACTTGATCATGTAAGTAGTATCCCCTGGCTGAGCTATGTGAAAAGGCTTGCTACTTCTCTAGGAAGGCCAGAGATATTTAACTTCCCGGAGAAGCTTTTAAAGGCAGATTTGCTTTGGGCTAAAAATATGTACTTGCATGTGTCACAGATGGATAGAGAGGCCAGGGACCTGAGAAAGCCATTGGTGCAGACACATCAGTTGTTATCCACTTGATCTGTAATTGAACCCTATTTAAATATAGTAACTAATCAGCACCATTGGTTCCTTCTAGTGAGGTTTAGATTTAATCAATTGCATCTACTTCTTGCTGAACCTAAGGGATGGAAAAAGATTGAGGACCTGGATGTTTGTACGTGTGATAATTTTTCCACTCAAGACTCATTGCACTGTATGAGCACTTAGTGCACATCCGGAATTGGTTCATTTTACCTACTTTAAGAGGCATAGGATTTTTACAGGCTAAACCTGCTTTTTTATATCTACAGAAGGTGACTAGTGTCTGGGAAATGTTTAATATAGCTAGTTTTCCGACTGCAGTGGTCAGCTGAAAAAAAAGAGGGATTGCTATGAATTAGAAAATGTTTAGAAATTTCGGGTGAATTTGAATTTATTCGAATATGAATTATTTTTTTAATGGGTCAATGATCTAGATGCATTTTTTGTACCTTGTCAGTGTTTGTGTAATTGGAGTATCTAATGTGTTTTCTGTAGTATGCTTTCCTGGTTTTAATTAACCGAATAAAGTGAATTGACTGACTGACTGACTGACTGACTGACTGACTCCACTCTCCTAGTCTCCCAACACCTTGGCCAGTCAAAGAGTCAAAGTCACAATGCCTTGATTACACATGTGTGTGCAGTCTACTGTTAATTGAATGGATGCACATCTGGACTAGTCCGAGCACAGTTGACAGATCAGCACACCTATGTGTATATGCACTTGAGGGGACAACCCCCCCCCCCCCCTGAGCAATGTGCTGCCAGCCAATGTTCCTCTATCATGAGTTTACATCAGAAGCAACCACCACCTCCATTTAAGGTTACCATCACAGGACATTAAGGAACAATCAATAGCCAACACTTATTCCCACACACAACTTACACAAGCGAAGGCTAGGTAGATGCTACTCCTCCTGTGATGTGAATAGGTACTGCACACACCAGTGTACTGACAGTGACCATCACAAAAAGCATACATGAACATACATTGGCATACAACAAACTTCATCAGATGCCTTACACAGCCACAGATATACTCTTGAAATTCTCACTGCCCACACACATGCACATGATCTACACATATGCACATGTCAACTTCAACACAAGTTGTGAATTAAATCAACACATGCAGGAATGATCCCTACAACACACCTGTCACACTACACGTCCATCTCTCAAAACTTACAAACACGCACGCATGTCATAAGACACCTCTGGTGAATCTAGATGGAGTAGCATCTCTGCACCATGTGCCCCAGCAGGTACACATACAATTACAATGCATGATATAAAAACACACATGTGCGGCCTTCACCACATCCAAACATGCACTTGCAGCACCACTCTCCATCATCATGTACACAACATCTCTCAGATACATGCTATGCACACACTGTAGATTACACATTCCCTCATCAGCAGATGACAAACATTGCATGTCAGATGGACCACTCTCATTACCAGCCGCACACTCAGTGATGCCTTGGATTGCACTTATGCCACACTGTGAAGCATCACAGCACACCCACTCTTGTACACTCCACACATCACCACATCTCACAACAAGATTCATACATCCTGTGATGGCTGTGTACTCTGTCATTTGCATAACACCACATAATCCACCAAAACATCACATGTCCAAAGGATTGTCACATGCAGAAAATATGCATATATACATTTAAACTACACATACTACAACTGGATAATACTTCACATGTCACCATCCTGCACAAATTATAACATCACTGGTGTACATACCTTCACATCCACAAATCTACTCTGACTCATATGGCTAGTCAGACCTTGTCTCAATGTTGCCCTGTCACAGCTACATATGACTTCCATGACCAATATCTCCATGGACTCATGCACGGTATCAACAAAGAAAGCTCATCCAGAATTGCAACATTACACTCAAATTGCACATTAGTGCAACAGACCACATCTCTTATCACATTCCAAATTACAACATTCTCTGGTGGGATATCGCACCATCACATCCACACATTTCTACCACACCTTGTGCAAGGTGGAAGCACTAAGTCAAGCTCACATAATTGGATTCACACCCCCTCATGACAAGCGCTCACATAGTGACAATGTGCACCCTCCATGACCCTAAACACAACAAATATCAATGATCTGAAGTCACACACCACACCTCCTGACACTATCTCAAATTGTCCTACTGCCATCACTTAGGAGTCCACACTGCATGCATACCTACGACACACCAGTCTCCATCAACTCTACCCTTGTGTGTGCAATCTCACCACATGCAACATCAACTATCCTAAACACACCTGCAGCTAGGGCGCACAAAGAAACCTACTATAAATCCCCTGTGGTAAACAGACATAATATCGATTCCAAAATATCATTTGGACAAAATATCGAGTAAAAAATATAGACTAGCCAAAATATCGACCAGACATAATATAGACTACAAAAATATCGAGTAATATCGATATTAATAGCCAAAATATCGAATCAAAAATATGGACTAGACATAATATCGACTAGATAGAATATAGACAAAAAAAAATCGAAAATAAGGTAGTTATTAATAATTTGTATTAATTGTGTAATATAAATCTGTAGCGGGTTGTGGGTTTATAGGGGAATAGGGTGGGAAGTAATTTAATTATAATTCATTAATTATGTAAATTATTAATATTTGTTAAATAATTAGTAATTGGTAAATGATTAAAATATAATTGGTAAAAAAGAATAAATAATTAATAAATAATTTTTAGTAAATTCTTTTCTGTAGCGGGTTGTGGGTTCATAGGGGAATAGGGTGGGGAGTAATTTTATTATAATTAATTAATTATGTAAATTAATAATAATTGTTAATTCATTATTAATAGGTAATTAATCAAAATATATTTGGTAAATAATTATAAATATGTAATTGATAAATAATTAATATTTAGTAAATTATTTTCTGTAGCGGGTTGTGGGTTTATAGGGGGATAGGGTGGGAAGTAATTTAATAATAATTAATTAATTATGTTAATTAATAATAATTGTTAAATAATTATTAATTGGTACTTCATTAAAATATGATTGGTAAATAATTATAAATATTTAATTGATAAATAATTAATATTTAGTAAATTAATTTCTGTAGTGGGTTGTGAGTTTATAGGGGGATAGGGTGGGAAGTTATTTAATAATAAATAATTAATTATGTAAATTAATAAAAATTGTTAATTGTTAATTATTTCATAGTCATTTTAACCCCTTGTCAGAATCCGAACAGGTGCAAGTCAAAACAAGTCAGGGAGACTAAAAAATCCTATGCTTTCAGGTTCGTTCCCTACTCTATCCTTGTGGAGTTGGCGTCAGCGAGTAGATCAACAGTGGGCTGCTTAGGTTGGGGTGGTTCCTGGATGTGCCTTTCTGTTCCGGCAGTCAGCGTTCTAGCTTCCAGCAGACTGTCGGCCATTTCGTGCGGTCGCTTGCCCAGCACTGCGCACTTCAACTGTCATTTTCTAGCGGACAGACGTTCTTTTCTTTGGTGCGTCCATTCCCCGCAAAATTCTGAGTTTCGGCACTACCTGTTAGTGCGGGGGTTACTGACCTACTAGGAACCCCTTTTTCCGTCTTTTGGGACGTTTCTGTCTCATTGTATTCTGTGACGGATTCTGTATCCTGAGGTGCTCCGGCGCCTAGTCCATCTCCCGTCTCTTCTGAGTCTGGAGCTGAGTTCGAACCTGTTTCCTGTTGAACCCAGTCAGAGAATCTTCATGCTTCTGAATGAAGAGCGGAATACTGAGGGTTGTCCTTTCGGAGAGTTTCCAGTCATTCATCCAAACCACAAGTAGGAGGTTTCCTTTTGCATTCCTATTTTGAGAGTAAAAGTCTGTTGAACCAACTCTAGAGACTATTGTTGAAGACTGCAGTTTTCGTGATGCTATTAGCATTTACAGACAATTCCTGTGAGTCAATCAACTAGTAAAGGTTTTGAACAGCACAGTCCTGGAGCTACGTCTATAGCAAGGAGTGACTAAACTTCTGGAACATTTGGTAGCCAAGGGTTTTCTCATCGATTCAGCCAGAACTTGAGACAGCGTTCAACTGCTCTAGTAGATAGGGGTATTCAATTGTATGCATATAATTAATACTGCTGTGTACCACCTTATCTTCGTCGTCAATAAAGGAGTAGTCCTGTCATCGAACTATAGTGTTTAAATATTCTCAAGCAACTGAAAGTAATTCTGGACATTCTAAGAGAGCAGCTAATTCCACACAAGCTTACGGTAGGAGTCCAGTCCCGAGGGAGTGTAGTGCTAGAGAAGGCCAGTAGTTATTGGAACTGTATTAATGGTGTTCTTAATGTTTTAGGTGTGACTTGGCAGTACCGAAGAGTCTGAAGACACCTGTGTGGACGTCTCTCTTGTTTGTCTATCCACTTCCCCTTTCCCTTTCGTTCCTGGCCTCGGAGAGATCCAGGCCCAGGGAGGTGAGGGAGTTGGGAAATAATCTGCTGGGGTCCTCCCTTCGAGTCATCTGCTTCCACGGAGAACCGCAGGAATTCAGGTACACTTCTGACACCCCTACGCTATCCAGCGCTTTCCCTACTGTTGCACCCACTGGAGAGGGAATAGTAATTTTAACCCCTACGCTATCCAACGCTTTCCCTACTGTTGCACCCACTGGAGTGGGAATAGTAATTTTTACCCCTACGCTATCCAACGCTTTCCCTACTGTTGCACCCACTGGAGTGGGAATAGTAATTTTAACCCTTACGCTATCCAATGTTTTCCCTACTGTTGCACCCACTGGAGTGGGAATAGTAATTTTAACCCATACGCTATCCAACGCTTTCCCTACTGTTGCACCCACTGGAGTGGGAATAGTAATTTTTACCCCTACGCTATCCAACGCTTTCCCTACTGTTGCACCCACTGGAGTGGGAATAGTAATTTTTACCCCTACGCTATCCAACGCTTTCCCTACTGTTGCACCCACTGGAGTGGGAATAGTAATTTTTACCCCTACGCTATCCAACACTTTCCCTACTGTTGCACCCACTGGAGTGGGAATAGTAATTTTTACCCCTACACTATCCAACGCTTTCCCTACTGTTACACCCACTGGAGTGGGAATAGTAATTTTTACCCCTACACTATCCAACGCTTTCCCTACTGTTGCACCCACTGGAGTGGGAATAGTAATTTTAACCCTACGCTATCCAACGCTTTCCCTACTGTTGCACCCACTGGAGTGGGAATAGTAATTTTTACCCCTACGCTATCCAACGCTTTCCCTACTGTTGCACCCACTGGAGTGGGAATAGTAATTTTTATCCCTACGGTATCCAACGCTTTCCCTACTGTTGCACCCACTGGAGTGGGAATAGTAATTTTTAAACCTACGCTTTCTAGCGTTTTTCTACTGTTGAATTCACTATAGTTGTTACACTAAATTTTAAACAATTTGCTATGCTACGGTAAAAATATTATATATGTTTAGTTAATATTATGTATTTATATATATATATTTATTATTAATTTTCTTTGTAATTTACATTAATTATTTATTAATATTAAATTTATTTAATCATTTTAACTAAGTTTATATTAAATATATTTATTTTTATATTAGTTTTAACTTAATTTAAAGACATATAAAAAACCGATATTTTGACAGTCTATATTATGTACAGTCGATATTTTAGAGTCAATATTTTTATACTTACCTGTATAAAGATAGAAACTCGATATTTTGTTCCTCGATATTTTCTCATCGATATTTTTGCAAGTCGATATTAATGGGCTCGATATTATTTCAGTGATCCATCCCCTGTGTGTCAATGTAGAGCAAAGACGTGACAGTGGCTACAGTGATATCTGCATGACAGATGGACAGACTACACACCTGTGCACCAACACTCCATTCTGCTCGACACATGTCACACACAGAAAAAACACATAAATCCCTTCAGCTATATGCCAGCTTGATGTGACCAGGTACAGCATCCTGCATAGCTCAAAAGGCCAACATTATTAGTCAAACAGAAATCACAACCCACATAAGATACTTATTCCCAATTAACGAAGCAGTGTGGGTGAATATATGAAATCAAAGCACACACAGACAAAACACTTAATCAACATGATGTAGCCAGACCAAAGCGGGCTGGCACAACTCCCAATAGTTTGAGAAAGCACTGGACTAGTTAGCCCACAGAAAGGTTATCAAACAGGAACATCTGCAGGGACTTGAGTCTTTGTAGGAAAGAGGGTTTGAAGACAGAGATTCTGGCTCACCTCACACACACACCATGGGCTCAGGATATGTCACAGATTAACACACTGCCATGAGGGGAATTCTTTACAATGGAAGGCCATCTGTTGCTACCTTTTCCTTGGCAATGGTCTACCATGTAACAATGAGACTCAGATATGGCTCTGACCCTTACTATTGTTTAAAGAAATGGGGCGACATTTCACCCCAATGCTAGACGCACTGCGTTGAAGAAAGCAACTCTGCTGCCATGAACCAATTTCATCAATGTTTATTCGTATTTCATCCAATTTTTCACATTACCATTTTTTCGCCTCATGTCAATGGAAAAACATCTTACGTTCTTTAACACTGTTTCCTTAAAGCTATTGAAATGCCGACCCGGGCCTTATTCAGTAGCATGGAGTGCACGTAAGAATTCCACATAAGTTAATCCTGATAACCCAATATATTTCGGGCCTAATCCTGACCCTTTGTCAGAGATACTCTACAAATTAAAAACATTCTTGTAAAACCATGTATTTAAACCTGTTAAACATGTTAATAGCTTCAGAAACTAATGCAAGTCCCAAGTTCTTTAACTTCTCACCATAATGTACGTCTTTCCCGCTAAGTGTAGTTTAAAAAGCACTACAACTAAGTTGATACCCAAGTGCACCTCTCTTAACCTCCATTATATCCCTCAAATTAAATCTCCACATTGAAATCCCAGTGTAACAGTTCCCCAAAAACATACCAGAGCAACTTTCTCCAACCCACATTTTTTCTACCCGACTCCACAGTTTGTGCTTACCCACATCCTTACCTCAAAGATCTATTTTTGGTAAGCGCCTCCCAACTGTTTCACCGTCTCATGCTCTGCTTCACCTAACGCTGCCGTTATAACACCTGTGCTGTGTCTCCACCCTCCAATATCTAGCTTCAACTCCCGTAACCTTTTAACCCTTCACTTCCTGTTACTCACTGCTTTGATGATCGCAATCCCTTCCTAGTGCTATAACTGTGCACTATCTAAACATAGAACGCCCTTCTCAACCTGTGTTAAACCTTCATCATTCACCGGCCACATTAACCTGTGTGCGACCCCACCCCACGACAACTTGTATTCGTAAATGACTTTTTAGAAACCTGATACACTACATATCCCATGTCACACTGCGTTTAACATGCAAAATCATCCTATTTGGTATTACTGGCATCACTTGGATTTATTGTTGCCTAGACTTTATACTGCATTAGTCTAATATATATTTACATTGTAGGATTGTGCTCTCCTGACTTCTATGTCATGTTCCGCGAAGAACTCCCATTTCGCAATCACTTTTTGACCTTCACTGGCTGAGAATTGCCAGCCGAATCAAGTTTAAGACTCTCTGTTACATATTTAAGATTAAACAAGGCACAGCCCCCAAATACCTTCAAGAACTCATCCAAGCCTACCATCCCACTCGTTCCCTCAAATCTTCAGACACTATGCAGCAGGTGGTCTGACCTGTAATGCTCCTGAGGTTCTTGTGTCATTACATACCTGTCTCCTCTCCTACAAGGGGGTCTTGAACTGACACAGCAAATGGGACGCGCATGTGAAATGTGACATGCTGAACATTCTTCCATCCCCAGTCATCATGATGTGCACCTATCTACATCAATAATAAAATGGTCTGCATCCAGAACACCTAAGTTGCATAATCAGTAAATTACTCATTTCAAACAGATAACAGTGATTGTGTGCATATGGCCAGCGTCTTTAGTCTACTGTTATCAGGTCAGACATCTGAATCTTACTTCTGATACCCTGTCAGAACTCGAAGCTAAGAATTACTTGGGCTTACCGGTTCTTGCAAGGGAACAGAAATGCTAGGTCCCTAATCCCTCTTAGCAATGGCCGGTGGGTCTTTCTTTAGAACCCCCCCAGTCATTACCTTAAGGGACGGGGGAATTGGATAAAATAACAAACAAAGAAGAGACAGATCCAGACTTCGCTCCTTCGTCAGCTTCTTGCCAAAACGTTCTCTCCTCAGTGTGGGGAACCTGTAATTTAACACATCATTATAACCAAAAACTCTATTCTAGCTTGGTTCCGATACTACTGACTGGTATTAGGATCTTACCCACCCTGGCTATGCTGGACCTTGCTTCTCTTCTGTTCTAGCATAAATACAGTTTTCTTCCTCAGGTTAGTTGTTACTATTTTAAAATAATAACAATTAGTACATTTTCTATGTCGCCTACACTAACTATGTATAACCTGATATCGTAAGTGCACTTACTTCACTAACTAGAAGAATTAGTCCTTATGTGGGGTTCTGTTATCTCTCTCTCTCTCTCTTGTCTTTTTAAAAACTGCTTAAGTATCTGCGACCAATTCTTCTGAAAACTGTTCTTATCTTTTTCTTATCAGGTTCTTGAAGAATAGGGGGCAGCAAGAAGTTTTCTCCAAGGTGAGTATTTACAGTCTACTATACAAATGCCAAGTCTTAGCTTATCCTTCTGGTTTTACATCACCAGTCCGTTAACACCTTCTAACATTTGTTTCCTTGTCTTTCAGCTTGAAAAAGAGTTAACAAAGTACATATGTCAGGTAAGTTCTCTATATTCTTGTCACAGTTTGTCAATAACGTTTTTACACTTAGCTCAGGCTTCTATGGATACTCCTCCTCAGCACAAGCGTTTTCTTCCTTCAGAATGATTTAGCTCTGTCACACAAGCTTCTCCGTTCAAGATGACTCTCTCTCTCTCACTCTCCGCTGAATTCCAATTCGATAGTTTTCTTACTCGCTGTCAACAAACACGCACGCCGTTTTTCTGAAGCCGGCGCTGCATCAAAACTCTGCCGCTTTAAAACTCGCGCTTGAATACACGCGCCGAGTTTTAATTATCTGCCACCGAATTTCGTTTTCGAGTTTACGAAAATGAACTGTCAGGAGACACTAAGGATTTCTTTGATTTTCCATGAACTGCTACTACGGACGTCTTCTCCGGCGATAGAACTCTGGTGAAGTGCGCAGATAGCCGTGCGCTCACGCATCACCTCACCTTCACAACAGCTGCGCTCAAAAGTCTAGAACGCTACCCCACCCTGGGGCATGGGCACCTTGGTGGCCATCTTAGTTCTCCTCAATTTCACCAGCTTGGACCAAGTACCATTACCATATGTACCTGGGCACGTTTTGATTGATTGTACACAGCCATGCCTATGAGCGGGTCTTAGGGTCCTGACATACCCCAAGGTTGTAGGCCTAGTCAGGGTGACACTTGAATGGCCCAATGTCTTGTCTCAGCTATGGAGGGTGTTAAGGTGAATACTGTGAATGTAATGCACATTGTATCCTGCTCACCAGTTACAAACGTGAACATTTTTCAAAATGTTTCTAAGTACAAATACTGCATCATCACTAAAACTTCATGTGGCACACTATGGCACTAGCCTGTCTGGCTGCACTGTCTGTATAGACTCTTGCTACAGGACCTCTACATCTCAAGTTTACAGTCAGCACCATGTCACAATCCTGTCTTTTCTGCTACAAGCCACATCTATAGGTGTCAAGTATACACTTTCCTTATGTGCTAGATACAATTCTAATCCTTTGACAAGCTCACATTGCCCATGTTAGCCATCAGAGTATGTGAACTAATAAATGCACATTTTACATCTCTCAAGCTGAAACAGATGCAGCATACAGTAGTGTGCATGGTGACCCGCTGTCTGTATCTAGTGTCCCACATAGCTGCCATTACATGAACCTGCTCTGTGTACTTTTCCACCATGTGATAGTTGTCACCAAGCTATATCTTGGATACTTTGTTAGGTGTGTGTGGAGTATGTGACGTTTGATCACATGGACAGTGACAGAAACCAGTGACTAGTTACAGTATAGCACTGTAATCGGTGCCTAACCATATCAATGTGACATGTCTGATGAAGGTCACATAGTAGTGCTCTGTATCTAGGCTCAACCACACGCCTCAGACTTCATTGTGTCTTGATTTAATGTTGCATGTGTATAATTGCATGTTCCTTCATACATTGGAA
The DNA here is from genome assembly GCF_964263255.1 of Lissotriton vulgaris. Classification (NCBI taxonomy): domain Eukaryota; kingdom Metazoa; phylum Chordata; class Amphibia; order Caudata; family Salamandridae; genus Lissotriton; species Lissotriton vulgaris. Next base: position 1,178,181,930 of record NC_141694.1, on the reverse strand, counting down.
AGTGTTCTGAAATATTTTTCCACTTGGAACATAGGTACCGCAGGAGTCCAACAGTCCACAGGCCCTTCCCGGACCTCCAGACCATGGAAGAACGGGATAGCATCAGGCGATACTGCTTCACCAGACCACTCATTGAGGAGTTGGCAGACCAGTTGGCCCCACATTTGCAGCCTGGATGCCCATATCCCTTTGCACTGACCCCCAAGGTGAAGGTGATGGCGGCCCTACATTTCTTTGCTACAGGGTCCTTCCAGTATACTGTGGCTACTGCTGGTGGGATGTCCCAGACAATGTTTAGCCATGTGCTCCTGGATGTGTTGGAGGTATTGTTGAAATTGCTGAACCTCTACATCAAGTTTCCAACACCAGGACAGTTGACAGATATAAAGTGAGACTTGTATGCATTAGGCGGATGCCACATGTCATTGGGGACATTGATGGAACACATGTGGCTTTGAACCAACCACAAGGCAATGAACAAACATACAGGAATTGTAAGCATTACCACTTCATAAATGCCCTGGTGGTATGTATGTCTGACATGACGATCTCACA